>NW_027181770.1:27950147-29227968 GCF_029961685.1 Aristolochia californica | reverse complement strand
CTAACAAGAGTTTACAATCCCTAAAATTACAGACACTTTTTGGAGTCATCTCTTTCTACATATGTGTATTGTGTATGTCCTTTTTAGATGTATACTTTTTTTCTTAAATCAAAACTTGAGTTCTCACTTTCCCTTCTACTCGTAAGCGAAAAAAGAGATAAAAGGCAAATTGATCACAACAAAATGAAAATTTTAGAGTTTATGTATGGAAAGAATATATACAATAACAAATGTAAGGGAAGAAAATATATTCACACACCAAAAATGAACACAAGTTTTGTTATCCAAGTTTGGGAAATACTACCTATTCAACCCTAATATCTTGGAATTTTATAAGAAAGAGATTTTTCTGCACATGTTTTAAAAAATAGATATCCATGCTTGGAACATGTTAAAGATGCAAATTACCTAAGGATCCAAACTATTTAAAGTGAATAACATTAAATTCTCTTGTGAACGTGGGGTGGGGTATTTACCCGAGTCAAACAATCCAGTATTTTGCCCATTTACAAAAACTTGACCTAACGATCATAGATTATTGTAAAATGATTTATCATGCGTAATGGGCGATATTTTTGTAAGGAATGACTTATGGATTGGGAGCAACACTCAGTCAAAAATCCCCCACCTCCTCCCTTTCCCGACGATTGCAAAACATGATATTTAAAAACTAAAAAGAGTTTACAATCCCTAAAACATACAGACACATTTTGGAATTATCTCTCTATGCATTTGTGCATTGTGCATTTCCATTTTAGATGTATACTTTTATTTTTAAATCAAAACATGAGTTTTCACTTTCCCTTCATCTCGTCAACAAAAAAAGAGATAAAAGGCAAATCGATCAGAACAAGACAAAAATTTTAGAGTTTATGTATGGAAAGCAATTCAAGCAATAAAAAATGTAAGTAAAGAAAATTTATTCACACACACAAATGAACACAAAATTTTTGTTATCCAAGTATGGGAAATTCCACTAGTTCAACCCTAATTGCTTGGAATTTTATAAGAAAGAGATTTTTCTGCACTTGTTTTAAAAAATGGATATGCATGCTTGAAACATGTTAAAGATACAAATTACCTATGGATCCAAACCTTTTCAAGAGAATGACATTAAATTCTCAAGTGAACGTGCGGTGGGATATTTACCCGAGTCAAACAAGCTATTATATTTCCCATTTACAAAAAGCTGACCTAGCAAGCCATTATATTTTTTTAAGGACTTATGAATTGGGAGTCAACACTCAGTTAAATATTCCCCGCCTCCCCCTTTTCCCGACAATTGCAAAACCTGATATATAAAAAAAAAAAAAGAGTTTACAATCCGTAAAAATTATAGACACTTTTTGGAATTATCACTCTCTACATTTGTGCATTGTGCATTGTGCATTTCCATTTTAGATGTATACTTTTTTCTGAAATCAAAACTTGAGTTTTCTCTTTCCTTTCATCTCGTAAACATAAAAAGAGATAAAAGGCAAAAATAGATCAAGACAAAATGAAAATTTAAGAGTTTATGTATGGAAAGAATTTAAAGCAATAACATATGTAAGTAAAGAAAATTTATTCACACACCACAAATGAATGCAAAAATTAATCCATGTTTGTGAAATTCCACTAGTTCAACCCTAATAGCTTGGAATTTTATAAGAAAGAGATTTTTCTACACATGTTTTCAAAAAGGTATATGCATGTTTGAAACATTAAAGATGCAAATGACCTATGGATCCTTACCATAAAAAGAGAATAACATTAAATTATCATGTGACCGTGCGGTGGGATATTTACCCGAGTCAAACAAGCCATTCTTTTGCCCATTTACAAAAAGTAGACCCAGTGATCATAGATGATTGTAAACTGATTTATTATGTGTAAGGGGCTGTATTTTTTTAAGGAATGACTTATGTATTGGGTGTTAACATTCAGTTAGAAATCCCCCACCTCCCCCTTTTCCCAACGATTGAAAAACCTGATATATAAAAAACTTTAATGAGTTTACAATCCCAAAAAATTACAGACAATTTTTGGAATTATCTCTCTCAACATTTGTGCATCGTGCATTTCCATTTTAGATGTATACTTTTCTTCTTAAATCAAAACTTATGTTTTCACTTTCCCTTCATCTCATAAACAAAAAAAGATATAAAAGGCAAATAGATCACAACCAAACGAAAATTTTAGAGTTTTTTTATGGAAACCATTTAAATCAAACAAATGTAAGTAAAGAAAATTTATTCACACACAAAAAATGAACACAAAAGTTTTGTTATTCAAGTTTGGGAAATTTCACTAGTTCAACCCTAATAGCTTGGAATTTTATAAGAAAAACATTTTTCTACACTTTTTTTAAAAAATAGATGTGCATGCTTGAAACATGTTAAAGATGCAAATTACCTATGGATCCAAACCTTTTAAAGAGAATGACATTAAATTATCAAGTAAACGTGTGGTGGGATATTTACTGGAGTCAAACAAGCCATTATTTTTCCCGTTTACAAAAAGATGACATAACAATCATAGATGATTGTAACGTGATTTATCTTGGGTAACGGGCTATATTTTTTTAAGAAATGACTTATGGATTGGGAGTCCACACTCAGTTAAAAATTTCCCGCCTCCCCCTTTTCCCGACGATTACAAAACCTAATATATAAAAAGTAAAAAGAATTTACAATTCCTAAAAATTATAGACACTTTTTGGAAATATCACTCTCTACATTTGTGCATTGTGCAATTCCATTTTAGATGTATAGTTTTATCTTAAATCAAAACTTGAGTTTTCACTTTCCCTTCTTCTCGTAAAAAAAAAAAGAGATAAAAGGACGATATAAATCACAACAAAATGAAAATTTTAGAGTTTATAGATGGAAAGAATTAAAAGCAATAACAAATGCAAGTAAAGAAAATTTATTCACACACCACAAATGAACACAAAAGTTTTGTTATCCAAGTTTGGGAAATTGCACTAGTTCAACCTTAATAGCTTGGAATTTTATACGAAAGAGATTTTTCTACACAAGTTTTAAAAAAAGGATATGCATTCATGAAACATGTTAAAGATGCAAATGACCTATGGATCCAAACCTTTTAAAGAGAACAATATTAAATTCTCAAGTGAACGTGGGGTGGATATTTACTCGAGTCATACAAACCATTATTTTGGCATTTAAAAAAAAACTGACCAAACGATCATAGATGATTGTAAAGTGATTTATCATGCGTAACGGGCTATATTTTTGTAAGGAATGACTTATGGATTGGGAGTCAACACTTAGTTAAAAATCCTTCGCCTCCCCCTTTTCCCCACGATTGCAAAACCTGATATATAAAAACTAAAAAGATTTTACAATCCCTAAAAGTTACAGACACTTTTCTGAATTATTTCTCTCTAAATTTGTGCATTTTGCATTTCAATTTTAGATGTATACTATTTTCTTAAATCAAAACTTGAGTTTTCACTTTCCCTTCAACTTGTAAACAAAAAAAGAGATAAAAGGCAAAAAAAGCTCACAACAAAATGAAAATTTTAGAGTTTATGTATGGCAAGAATTTAAAGTAAATACATATGTAAGTAAAGAAAATTTATTCACACACCAAAAATGAACACAAAAGTTAATCCAAGTTTGGGAAATTCCACTAGTTCAACCCTAATAGCTTGAAATTTTATAAGAAAGGGATTTTTCTACACATTTTTTAAAAAAGGTATATGCGTGTTTGAAACATGTTAAAGATGCAAATGACCTATGGATCCTTAACATAAAAAGAGAATAACATTAAATTTTCAAGTGAACATGTGGTGGGATATTTACCCGAGTCAAACAAGCCATTCTTTTGCCCATTTACAAAAAGCGGACCTAACGATCATAGATGATTGTAAAGTGATTTATTATGTGTAACGGGCTATATTTTTTTAAGGAATGACTTATGGATTAGGGGTCAACATTCAGTTAAAAATCCCCCACCTCCCCCATTTCCCGACGATTGCAAAACCTGATATATAAAAACTAAAATGAGTTTACAATTCCCAAAAATTACAGACAGTTTTTGGAATTATCTCTCTCTACATTTTTGCATTGTGCATTTCAATTTTAGATGTATACTTTTTTCTTAAATCAAAACTTGAATTTTGTCTTTTCCTTCATCTCGTAAACAAAAAAAGAGAAATAAGACAAAAATACATCACAACAAAATGAAAATTTTAGAGTTTATGTAAGGAAAGAGTTTAATGCAATAAAAAAATATAAGTAAAGAAACTTTATTCACACACCAGAAATGAACGCAAAAGTTTTATTATCCAAGTTTGGGATATTCTACTAGTTAAACCCTAATATCTTGGAATGTTATAAGAAAGAGATTTTACTACACATGTTTTAAAAAATGGATATGCATGCTTGAAACAAGTTAAAGATCCAAATGACCTATGGATCCAAACCTTTTACAGAGAATAACATTAAATTCTCAAGTGAACGTACGGTGCGATATTTACCAGAGTCATAAAAGCAATTATTTTGCCCATTTATAAAAATTTCACCTAACGATCATACATGATTGTAAACGGATTTATCATGCATAATGGGCTATACTTTTGAAAGGAATGACTTATGGATTGGGAGTCAACACTGAGTTAAAAATCCCTAGCCTCGCCTAGCCTCGCCCTTTTCCCGACGATTCGAAAACCTGATATATAAAAACTAAAAAGAGTTTACAATCCCTGAAAATTATAGACACTTTTTGCAATTATATCTCTCTACATTTCTACATTGTGCCTTTCCATTTTAGATGTATACTTTTTTCTTAAATAAAAACTTGATTTTTCACTTTCCCTTCATCTCATAAACAAAAAAAGTGAAAAAAGGCAAAAATAGATCACAAAAAAATAAAAATTTTAGACTATATGTATGGAAAGAATTTAAAGAAATAACAAATGAACACAAAAGTTAATCCAAGTTTGGGAAATTCCACAAGTTCAACCCTAATAGCTTGGAATTTTATAAAAAAGAGATTTTTCTACACATGTTTAAAAAAAGGGATATGCATGTTTGAAACATGTTAAAGATGCAAATGACCTCTGGATCCAAACCATAAAAAGTGAATAAAATTAAATTATCAAGTGAACTTACGGCGGGATATTTACCCGAGTCAAACTAGCCATTCTTTTGCCCATTTACAAAAAGAACATCTAACGATCATAGATGATTGTAAAGTGATTTATTATTTGTAACGAGCTGTATTTTGGTAAGGAGTGACTTATGGATTGGGAGTCAACACTCAGTTAAAAATCCCCCACCTCCCCCTTTTCCCGACGATTGCAAAACCTGATATATAAAAACTAAAATGAGTTTAGAATCCCCAAAAATTACAGACACTTTTTGGAATTATCTCTCTCTTCATTTGTGCATTATGCATTTAAATTATAGATATATACTTTTTTCTTAAATCAAAACTTGAGTTTTCACTTTTCCTTCATCTCATAAACAAAAAAAGAGATAAAAGTCACAAATACATCACAATAAAATGAAAATTTTAGAGTTTATGTATGGAAAGAATTTAAAGCAATAAAAAATTTAAGTAAAGAAAATTTATTCACACACCAGAAATGAACAAAAAAGTTTTTGTATCCAAGTTTGGGATACTCCACCTGTTCAACCATAATAGCTTGGAATTTTATAACAAAGAGATTTTTCTACCCATGTTTTAAAAAATGGATTTGCATGCTTGAGACATGTTAAAGATTCAAATGACCTAAGGATCAAAACCCTTTAAAGAGAATAACATTAAATTCTCAACAACGTACGGTGGGATATTTACCAGAGTCATATAATCAATTATTTTTCCCACTTACAAAAATCTGACCTAACAATCATACATGATTGTAAAGTGATTTATCATGCGTAACGGGCTATATTTTTGTAAGGAATGACTTATGGATTGGGAGTCAACACTGAGATAAAAAAACCTTGCCCCTCCTTTTCCCGACAATCGGAAAACCTGATATATAAAAACTAAAAAGAGTTTACAATCCCTAAAATTTACAGACACTTTTTGTAATTATCTTTCTCTACATTTTTGCATTGTCCATTTTAGATGTATACTTTTTTTGTTCAATCAAAACTTGAGTTTTCAGTTTCCCTTCATCTCGTAAAAAAAAAAAGAGATAAAAGGAAAAAATAGATCACAACAAAATGAAAAATTTAGAGTTTATGAATGGAAAGAGTTAAAAGCAATAACAAATATAAGTAAAGAAAATTTATTCACACACCACAAATGAACACAAAACTTTTGTTATCCAAGTTTGGGAAATTCCACTAGTTCAACCCTAATAGCCTTGAATTTTATAAGAAAGAGATTTTTCTACACATGTTTTAAAAAATGGATATGCATGCTTGCAACTTGTTAAAAATGGAAATGACCTATGGATCCACACCTTTTAAAAATAATAACATTAATATCTCAGGTGAACGTGCGGTAGGATATTTACCGAAGTCAAACAAGCCATTATTTTGCCCATTTACAAAAAGCTGACCTAACGATCATAGATGATTCTAAAGTGATTTATCATGCGTAACGAGCTATATCATTTTAAGGAACGACTTATGGATTGGGAGTTAACACTCAGTTAAAATTCCCCCGCCTCCCCCTTTTCTCGACGATTGCAAAATGATATATATAAAAACTAAAAAGAGTTGATAATCCCTAAAAATTACAAACACTTTTTTGAATTATCTCCCTCTACATTTTTGCATAGTGCATTTCCATTTTAAATGTATACTTTTTGCTTAAGTCAAAACTTGCGTTTTCACGTTCCCTTCATCTCATAAACAAAAACTGAGATAAAAGGCAAGTAGATCACAACAAAATAAAAATTTTAGAGGTTTTGTATGGAAAAATTTTTGAAGCAATAACAAATCCAAGTAAAGAAAATTTATTCACTCACCACAAATGAACACAAAATTTTTGTTTTCGGAGTTTGGGAAATTCCACTAGTTCAAACCTAATATCATGGAATTTTATATGAAAGTGATTTTTCTACACATGTTTTAAAAAATGGATATGCATGCTTGAAACATGTTAATGATGCAAAAGACCTATGGATCCAAACCTTTTAAATAGAATGACATTAAATTCTCAAGTGAACGTGTAGTGGGATATTTACCCGAGTCAAACAAGCCATTATTTTTCCCATTTACAAAAAGTTGACCAAACGATCATAGATGATTGTAACATGATTCATCATGTGTAATGGGCTATATTTTTTTAAGGAATGACTTATGGATTGGGAGTCAACACTCAGTTAAAAATCCCCCACCTCCCCCTTTCTCGATGATTGGAAAACATATATATAAAATCTAAAAATAGTTCACAAACCCTAAAAATTACAGACACTTTTTGGAATTATCTCTCTCCACATTTGTGCATTTTGCATTTTCATTTGAGAAGAATACTTTTTTCTTGAATCAAAACTTGAGTTTTCACTTTCCCCTGAACAAGTAAACAAAAAAAGAGATAAAATGGAAACATATAACAAGAAAATAAAAATATCAGAGTTTATGTATGGAAAGAATTTAAATCAATAACCAATGCAAGTAAAGAAAAATCCCCCACCTTTGCCTTTTCCCGACGATTGTAAAACCTGATGTGTAAAAACTAAAAATTTAAGAAAATTTTTGGAATTATCTCTCTCTACCTATGTGCATTGTGCATTTCCATTTTAGATGTTTACTTTTTTCTTAAATCAAAACTTGAGTTTTCACTTTCCCTTCATCTCGTAAAAAAAAAAAAAGAGAAAAAAGGAAAATATAGATCACAAAAAAAATGAAATTTTTAGATTTTATGTATCGAAAGAATTTAAAGCAATAAGAAATGAAAGTAAAGAAAATTTATTCACACATCACAAATGAACACAAAAATTTTGTTATCCAAGATTGGAAAATTCCACTAGTTCAACCCTAATAGCTTGGGATTTTATAAGAAAGAGATTTTTCTACACAAGTTTAAAAAAATGGATATGTATGCTTGAAACATGTTAAATATGCAAATTACCTATCGATCAAACCTTATAAAGATAATAACATTAAATTCTCAAGTGACTGCGCGGTGGGATATTTACCCGAGTCAAACAAGCCAGTATTTTGCCTATTTACAAAAAGTTGTCTTAATGATCATAGATGATTGTAAAGTGATTTATGATGCGTTATGTGCTATATTTTTTGTAAGGAATGACTTATGGATTAGGAGTCAACACTAAGTTAAAAATCCCCCACCTCCCCCTTTCCCGACGATTGCAAAACCTTATATATAAAATCTAAAAAGAGTTTACAATCCCCAAAAATTACATACACTTTTTGGAATTATCTCTCTCTACATTTGTGCATTTTGCATTTCCATTTGAGAAGAATACTTTTTTTTTAAATCAAAATTTGAGTTTTCACTTTCCCTTCAACTAGTAAACAAAAAAAGAGATAAAAGGGAAACAGATAAGAACAAAATGAAAATATTAGAGTTTATGTATGGAAAGAATTTAAAGCAATAAACATTGCTAGAAAGAAAATTTATTCACACACCACAAATGAACATCAAAGTTTTGTTATAAAAGTTTGGGAAATTCCACTAGTTCAACCCTAATAGCTTGGAATTTTTTTAAGAAAGAGATTTTTCTAGACTTGTTTTAAAAAATGGATATTCATGCTTGAAACACGTTAGAGATGCAAAAGACCTATCGATCCAAACCTTATAAAGATAATAACATTAAATTCTCAAGTGACTGTGCGGTGGGATATTTACCCGAGTCAAACAAGAAAATATTTTGCCAATTTACAAAAAGTTGTCTTAATGATCATAGATGATTGTAAAGTGATTTATGATGCGTAATGGGCTATATTTTTGTAAGGAATGACTTATGGATTGGGAGTCAACACTCAGTTAAAAATCCCCCACCTCCCCCTTTCCCGATGATTGGAAAACATATATATAAAATCTAAAAAGAGTTCACAATCCCTAAAAATTACAAACACTTTTTGGAATTATCTCTCTCCACATTTTTGCATTTTGCATTTTCATTTGAGAAGAATACTTTTTTCTTAAATCAAAACTTGAGTTTTCACTTTCCCTTGTGTAAACAAAAAAAGAGAGAAAATGGAAACATATAATAACAAAATGAAAATATCAGAGTTTATGTATGGAAAGAATTTAAATCAATAACCAATGCAAGTAAAGAAAAATCCCCCACCTTTGCCTTTTCCCGACGATTGTAAAACCTAATGTGTAAAAACTAAAAAGAGTGTAAAATCCCTAAAAATTTAAGAAAAGTTTTGGAATTATCTCTCTACCTATGTGCATTGTGCATTTCCATTTTAGATGTATACTTTTTTCTTAAATCAAAACTTGAGTTTTCACTTTCCCTTCATCTTGTAAAAACAAAAAAGAGAAAAATGGAAAATATAGATCACAAAAAAAATGAAATTTTTAGATTTTATGTATCGAAAGAATTTAAAGCAATAAGAAATGAAAGTAAAGAAAATTTATTCACACATCACAAATGAACACAAAAATTTTGTTATCCAAGATTGGGAAATTCCACTAGTTCAACCCTAATAGCTTGGAATTTTATAAGAAAGAGATTTTTCTACACAAGTTTAAAAAAATGGATATGCATGCTTGAAACATGTTAAATGTGCAAATTACCTACCGATCCAAACCTTAGAAAGATAATAACATTAAATTCTCAAGTGACTGTGCGGTGGGATATTTACCCGAGTCAAACAAGCCATTATTTTGCCCATTTACAAAAAGTTGTCTTAAAGGTCATAGATGATTGTAAAGTGATTTATGATGCGTAACGGGCTATATTTTTTGTAAGGAATGACTTATGGATTAGGAGTCAACACTAAGTTAAAAATCCACCACTTCCCCCTTTCCCGACGATTGCAAAACCTTATATATAAAATCTAAAAAGAGTTTACAATTCCCAAAAATTACATACACTTTTTGGAATTATCTCTCTCTACATTTGTGCATTTTGCATTTCCATTTGAGAAGAATACTTTTTTTTTTAAATCAAAATTTGAGTTTTCACTTTCCCTTCAACTAGTAAACAAAAAAAGAGATAAAAGGGAAACAGATAAGAACAAAATGAAAATATTAGAGTTTATGTATGGAAAGAATTTAAAGCAATAACCATTGCAAGAAAGAAAATTTATTCACACACCACAAATGAACATAAAATTTTTGTTATAAAAGTTTGGGAAATTCCACTAGTTCAACCCTAATAGCTTGGAATTTTATAAGAAAGAGATTTTTCTACACTTGTTTTAAAAAATGGATATTCATGCTTTAAACACGTTAGAGATCCATATGACCTATCGATCCAAACCTTATAAGATAATAACATTAAATTATTAAGTGACTGTGCGGTGGGATATTTACCCGAGTCAAACAAGAAAATATTTTGCCCATTTACAAAAAGCTGTCTTAATGATCATAGATGATTGTAAAGTGATTTATGATGCGTAACGGGCTATATTTTTGTAAGGAATGACTTATGGATTAGGAGTCAACACTCAGTTAAAAATCCCCCACCTCCCCCTTTCCCGAAGATTGAAAAACCTTATATATAAAATCTTAAAAGAGTTTACAATCCCCAAAAATTGCATACACTTTTTGGAATTATCTCTCTCTACATTCGTGCATTTTACATTTCCATTTGAGAAGAATTCTTTTTTTTTTATATCAAAATTTGAGTTTTCACTTTCCCTTCAACTAGTAAACAAAAAAAGAGATAAAAGTGAAACAAATAAAAAAAAATAAAAATATTAGAGTTTATGTATGGAAAGAATTTAAAGCAATAACCATTGCAAGAAAGAAAATTTATTCACACACCACAAATGAACATAAAAGTTTTGTTATAAAAGTTTGCGAAATTCCAGTAGTTCAACCCTAATAGCTTGGAATTTTATAAGAAAGAGATTTTTCTACACATGTTTTAAAAAATGGATATTCATGCTTGAAACACATTAGAGATGCAAATGACCTATCGATCCAAACCTTTTAAAGAGAATAACATTAAATTCTCAAGTGGATGTGCGCTGGGATATTTACGCGAGTCAAACAAGAAAATATTTTGCCCATTTACAAAAAGTTGATCTAACAATCATAGATGATTGTAAAGGGATTTCTCATGCGTAACGGGCTATATTTTTGTAAGGAATGACTTATGGATTGGAAGTCAACACGCAGTTAAAAATCCCCCACCTCCCCGTTTTCCCTATGATTACAAAACTTTATACATAAAACTGAACAGAGTTTTCAATCCCTAAAAATTACAGACACTTTTTGGAATTAACTCCCTTTTCATTTGTGCATTGTGGATTTCCATTTTATATGTATACTTTTTTCTTAAATCAAAACTTGAGTTTTCACTTTCCCTTCATCTCGTAAACAAAAAAAGAAATAAAAGAAAAAAATAGATAACAACATAATGAAAATTTTAGAGTTTATGTTCGGAAAGAATTTAAAGCAATAACAAGTGTAAGAAAAGAAACTTTAGCTTGGAATTTTATACGAAAGAGATTTTTCTACACATGTTTTAATAAATGGATATTCATGCTTGAAACACGTTAGAGATGCAAATGACCTATCGATCCAAACCTTTTAAAGAGAATAACATTAGATTCTCAAGTGAACGTGCATCGGGATATTTACTCGAGTCAAACAAGCCATTATTTTTCCCATTGACAAATAGTTGACCTAACGATCGTTGATGATTGTAAAGTGATTTAACATGCGTAACGGGCTATATTTTTGTAAGGAATAACCTATGGATTGGGAGCCAACACTCAGTTAAAAACCTGATATATAAAAAATAAAAAGAGTTTACAATCCCTAAAAAATACAAACACTTTTTGGAATTATCTATCTCTACATTTGTGCAATGTGTATTTCCATTTTTTATGTATACTTTTTTTTAAATCAAAACTTGAGTTTTCACTTTCCCTTCATCTTGTAAACAAAAAATGAGATAAAAGGCAAATAGATCAAGAGAAAATCAAAATTTTATAGTTTATGTATGGAAAGAATTTAAATCATTAACAAATGTAAGTAAAGAAAATTTATTCACACACCACAAATGAACACAAAAAATTTTTTATCCAAGTTTGAGAAATTCCACTAGTTCAACCCTAATAGCATGGAATTTTATAAGAAAGAAAATTTTCAAAACATGTTTAAAAAAATGGATATGCTTACTTGAAACATGTTAACGATGCAAATGACATATGGATCCAAACCTTGTAATGAGAATAACATTAAATTCTCAAGTGAACGTGCGGTGGGATATTTGCCCGAGTCAAACATGCCATTATTTTGCCCATTTACAAAAAGCTGACCTAATGATCATAGATAATATTAAAATGATTTATCATGCGTATTGTAATGTGATTTATCATGTGTAACAGCCTTTATTTTTTTTAGGAATGACTTATGGATTGGGAGTCAACACTCAGTTAAAAATCCCCCGCTTCCCCCTTTTCCCGATGATTGCAGAACTTGATACATAAAAACTAAAAAGTGTTTAGAATCCCTAAAAGTTATAGACACTTTTTGGAATTATCTCTCTCTATAATTTTGGATTGTGCATTTCCATTTTAGATGTAAACAATTTTTTTTAAATTAAAACTTGAGTTTTCACTTTCCCTTCATCTCGTAAACAAAAAAAAAGATAAAAGGCAACAAGATCAAAACAACATGAAAATTTTAGATTTTATGTATGAAAAGAAAAAACAAAAGTAAGTAAAGAAAATTTATTCACACAGCAAGAATGAACAAAAAAGTTTTGTTATCCAAGTTTTGGAAATTCCACTTGTTTAACCCTAATAGCTCGAAATTTTATAAGAAAGATATTTTTCTACACATGTTTTAAAAAATGATATGCATGCTTGAAACATGTTAAAGATGCAACTGACCTATGGATCCAAACCTTTTAAAGAGAATAACATTAAATTTCCTAGTGAACATGCGGTGGGATATTTACCCGAATCAAACAAGCCATTATTTTTCCCATTTACAAAATACTAACCTAACTATCATAGATGATTGTAAATTGATTTATCATGCGTAACAGGCTTTATTTTTTAAGGAAATGACTCATGGATTGGGAGTCAAAACTCAGTTGAAAATCCCCCGACTCCCCCTTTTCCCAACGATTGCAGAACCTGATATACAAAAACTAAAAAGAGTTTACAATCCCTAAAACTTATAGAAAGTTTTTGGAATTATCTCTCTCAATCCAAAAATGGACATGCATTGTGCATGTCCATTTTATATGGATAATTTTTTCTTAAATAAAAACTTAAGTTTTCACATTCCCTTTGTCTCGTAAACAAAAAAAGAGATAAAAGGCAAATAGATTACAACAAAATGAAAGTTTTAGAGTTTATGTATGGAAATAATTAAAGCAATAAAAAATGTAAGTAAAGAAAATTTATTCACACACCACAAATGAACACAAATGTTTTGTTATCCAAGTTTGGGAAATTCCACTAGATCAACTCCAATAGCTCAGAATTTTATGATGAAGAGATTTTTCTACACAAGTATTAAAAAACAGATATGCATACTTGAAACATGTTAAAGATGCAAATGACCTATGGATCCAAACCTTTTATAGAGAATAACATTAAATTCCCAAGTGAACATGCGGTGGGATATTTACCTGACTCAAACAAGCCATTATTTTGCCCATTTACAAAAAGCTGACCTAACGACTATAGATGATTGTAAAGTGATTTATCATGCATAACGGGCAATATTTTTGTAAGGAATGACTTATGGATTGGGAGTCAACACTTAGTTAAAAATCCCCTCCTCCCCCTTTTCCCGACTATAGTAGAACTGATATATAAAAACTAAAAAAAGTTTACAACCCCTAAAAATTACGGAAACCTTTTGGAATTACCTCTCACTACATTTTTGCATTGTGCATTTCCATTTTACTTGTATGCTTTTTTCTTAAATCAAAATTTGAGTTTTCACTTTCCCTTCATCTCGTAAACAAAAAAAGTGTTAAGAGGCAAATAGATCACAACAAAATCAAAATTTTAGAGTTTATGTATGGAAAGAATTTAAAGCATTAAAAAATGTAAGTAAATAAAATTTATTCACACACCACTAATGAACACAAAAATTTTGTTTTCCAAGTTTGGGAAATTCCACAAGTTTAACCCTAATTGCTCAGTATTTTATAAGAAAGAGATTTTTCTATACTTGTTTTAAAAAATTGAAATGCATGGTTGAAACATATTAAACATGCAAATGACATATGGATCCAAACCTTTTAAATTGAATAACATTAAATTCCCATGTGAACGTGCGATGGGATATGTACCCGAGTCAGACAAGCCATTATTTTGCCCATTTACAGAAAGCTGACCTAACGAGCATAGATGATTGTAAAGTGATATATCATGAGTAAGATTCTATATTTTTGTAAGTAAGGACATATGGATTGGAGTCAACATGCAATTAAAAATTCCCCACCTCCCCCTTTTCTCGACAATTGCAGAACTTTATATATAAAAACCAAGAAGAGTTTACAATTCCTAAAAATTACAAACCCTTTTTGGAATTATATCTCTCTACATTTATTCATTGTGCATTCATATTTTAGATGTATACTTTTTTCTTCAATCAAAAGTTGAGTTTTCACTTTCCCTACAACACGTAAACAAAAAAAGCGATAAAAGGCAAAAATAGATCACAACAAAATGAAACTTTTAGTGGTTATGTATGGAAAGAATTTAAAGAAATAACAAATGTAAGTAAATAAATTTTATTCACCCATCACAAATGAACACAAAAGTTTTGTTATCCAAGTTTGGGAAATTCCACTAGTTCAACCCTAATAGCTCGGAATTTTATAAGAAAGAGAATTTTCTACACATGTTTTAAAAAAGGGACACGCATGCTTGAAAAATGTTAAAGATGCAAATGACCAATGAATCCAAACATTTCAAAGAGGATAAGATTAAATTCTCAAGAGAACGAGCGGACGGATATTTACCTGAGTCAAACAAGCCATTATTTTTCCCATTTACAAAAAGCTGACCTAACGATCATAGATGATTGTAAAGAGATTTATCATGCGTAATGGGTTATATTTTTGTAAGGAATGACTTATGGATTGTGGGTTAACATTCAGTAAAAAATCGCTAAAAAGAGTTTACAATCGCTAAAAATTACATACACTTTTTGGAATTATCTCTCTCTAAATTTTTGCATTGTGCGTTTCCATTTTAGATGTATTCTTTTTTCTTAATTGAATACTTGTTTTTTCACATTCCCTTCATCTCGTAAGCAAAAAAAGTGATAAAAGGTAAATAGATCACAACAAAATGAAAATGTTAGGGTTTATGTATAGAAAGAATTTAAAGCAATAACTAATGCAAGTAAATGAAACTTATTCACACACTACAAATGACCACAAAAGTTTTGTTATCTAACTTTTGGAAATTCAACTAGTTCCACCTTAATAGCTAGGAATTTTATAAGAAAGAGATTTTTCTACACATGTTTTAAAAAATGGATATGCATGCTTGAATCATGTTAAAGATGCAAATGATCTTTGGATCCAAACCTTTTAAGGAGAATAACATTAAATTCCGAAGTGAACGTGTGGTGGGATATTTACCCTTGTCAAACAAGACATTATTTTGTCCATTTACAAAAAGCTGACCTAACGATCAGATATGATTGTATAGTTATATATCATGCGTAACAGGCTTTATTTTTTTAAGGAATGACTTATAGATTGGGAGTCAACACTCAGTTAAAAATCCCCCGCCTCCCCCTTTTCACGACGATTGCAGAACCTGATATATAAAAACTAAAAAGAGTTTACAATCCCTTAAAATTACAGACACTTTTTGGAATTATCTCTCTTCATTTGTGCATTGCGCATTTCCATTTCAGATGTCTACTTTTTACTTAAATCAAAACTTGATTTTCACTTTCCCTTCATCTTGTATACAAAAAAAGAGATAAAAGGCAAATAGATCACAACAAAATGAAAATATTAGAGTTTATGTATGGAAATAATTTAAAGCAATAACAATTGTAAGTAAAGAAAATTTATTCACACACCACAGATGAACACAAAAGTTTTGTTATCCAATTTTGGGAAATTCCACTTGTTCAACCCTAATAGCTCAAAATTTTATAAGAAAGAGATTTTTCTACACATGTTTTAAAAAAAGGATATGCATGCTTGAAACATGTTAAATATGAAAATGACTCATGGATCCAATCCTTTTAAAGAGAATAACATTAAATTCCCAAGTGAACGTGCGGTGGAATATTTACGCGAGTAAAAAAGCCATTATTTCGCCCATTTTAAAAAAGCTGACCTAACGATCATAGATGATTATAAAGTGATTTATCATGCAGAACGGGCTGTATTTTTGTAAGGACTAACTTATGGATTGGGAATCAACACTGAGTTAAAAATCCCCTGCCTCCCCCTTTTCCCGATGACTCCAGAACCTGATATATAAAAACTAAAAAGAGTTTACAATCTTTAAAAATTATAGACACTTTTTGGAATTATCTCTCTCAACATTTGTGCATTGTGCATTTCCATTTTACATGTATACTTTTTTCTTAAATAAAAAACTTGATTTTCCACTTTCCCTTCATCTTGTAAATGAAAAAAGAGATAAAAGGCAAATAGATCACAACAAAATGAAAATTTTAGAGTTTGTGTATGGAAAGAATTTAAAGCAATAAAAAATGTAAGTGAAAAAAATTTATTCACACACCACAAATGAACACAAAAGTTTTGTTATCCAAGTTTGGGAAATTCCACTAGTTCAACCCTAATAGCTCAGAATTTTATAAGAAAGAGATTTTTCTACACATGTTTTAAAAAATGGATATGCATGCTTGAAACATGTAAAAGATGCAAATGACCTATGGATCCAAACCTTATAAAGAGAGTAACGTTAAATTCCCTAGTGAATGTGCTGTGGGATATTTACCCGAGTGAAACAACCATTATTTTGCCCATTCACAAAAAGATGACCTAACGACCATGTATGATTGTAAAGTGATTTATCATGCGTAATGGGCTATATTTTTTACAGGAATGACTTATGAATTGGGAGTAAACACTCAGTTAAAAATCCCTCACCTCCCCCTTTTGCAGAAGATTGTAGAACCTAATATATAAAAATTAAAAAGAGTTTATAATCCCTAAAAATTACAGTCCCTTTTTGGAATTATCTCTTTCTAAATTTTTGCATTGTGCATTTCCATATTAGATGTATACTATTTTCTTAAATCAAAACTTAAGTTTTCACTTTCCCTTCAACTCGTAAACAAAAAAAAAGATAAAAGGCAAATAGATCACAACAAAATGAAAATTTTAGAGTTTATGTATGGAAAGAATTTTAACCAATAACAAATGTATGTAAAGAAAATTTATTCATACACCACAAATGAAAACAAAAGTTTTCTAGCAAAGTTTTGGAAATTCCACTAGTTCAACCCTAATAGCTTGGAATTTTATAAGAGATTTTTCTACACATGTTTTATAAAATGAAAGTGCATGCTTGAAACATGTTAAAGATGCAAATGACCCATGGATCCAAACCATTTAAGGGGAATAACATTAAATTCCCATGTGAACGTGTGGTGGGATATTTACCCAAGTCAAACAAGCCATTATTTTGCCCATTTGCACAAAGCTGACCTAACGATCATAGATGATTGTAAAGTGATTTAGCATGTGTAACGGGCTATATTTTTGCAAGGAATGACATATGGATTGGGAGTCGACACTCAGTTAAAAATTCCCCGCCTCCCCCTTTTCCTGACAATAGCAGAACCTGATATATAAAAACAAAAAAGATTTTACAATCCCTAAAAATTACCGACCCTTTTCTGAATTATCTCTCTCTACATTTGTGCATTGTGCATTTCCATTTTTGATGTATAGTTTTTTCTTAAATCAAAACTTGCGTTTTCATTTTTCTCTTATCTCGTAAACAAAAAAAGAGATAAAAAGCAAATAGATCACAAAAAAATGAAAATTTTAGAGGTTATGTATAGAAAGAATTTAAAGCAATACCAAATGTAAGTAAATAAAATTTATGCACACACCACAAATGAACACAAATGTTTTGTTATCCAACTACGGGAAATTCCACTAGTTCAACCCTAATAGCTCGGAATTCTATAAAATAGAGGTTTTCTACACAAGTTTTAAAAATCGGATATGCTTGCTTGAAACATGTTAAAGTTGCAAATGACCTATGGATCGAAGCCTTTAAAGAGAATAACATTAAATTTCCAAGTGAGCATACTGTGAGATATTTACCCGAGTCAAACAAGCCATTATTTTGCCCATTTATAGAAAGCTGACCTAACGACCATAGATGATTGTAAAGTGATTTATCATGCATAACGGGCAATATTTCTGTAAGGAATGACTTATGGATTGGGTGTCAACACTCAGTTAAAAATTCCCCGCCTCCCCCTTTTTCCCGATGATTGCAGAACCTAATATATTTTTCGAATTATCTCTCTCTACATTTGTGCATTGTGCATTTCCATTTTAGATATATACTTTTTTCTTAAATCAAAACTTGAGTTTTCACTTTCCCTTCATCAAGTAAACAAAAAAAAGAGATAAAAGGCAAATAGATGACAACAAAATGAAAATTTTAGAGTTTATGTATGGAAAGAATTTAAAGCAATAACAAATATAAGTAAAGAAAATTTATTCACGCACTACAAATGCACACAATAGTTTTGTTATCCAAGTTTGGAAAATTCCACTAGTTCAAACCCTAATAGCTCAGAAAATTATAAGAAAGAGATTTTTCTACACATGTCTTAAAAAATTCATATGCACGCTTGAATCATGTTAAAGATTCAAATAACCTATGGATCCAAACCTTTTAAAGAGAATAACATAAATTCCCAAGTGAAAATGTGGTGGGATATTTACCCGATTCAAACAAGCCATTATTTTGCCCATTTACAAAAAGCTGACCTAAGGAATAGGCTATATTTTTATAAGGAATTACTTAAGGATTGGGAGTCAATATTCAGTTAAAAATCCCCCGCCTCCACCTTTTCCCGACGATTGCAGAGCCTGATATATAAAAACTAAAAAGTGTTTACAATCCCTAAAAATTACTGACACTTTTTGGAATTATCTCTCTTTATTTGTGCATTGTGAATTTCCATTTCAGATATATACTTTTTACTTAAATCAAAACTTGAGTTTTCACTTTCCCTTCATCTCGTAAACAAAAAAAGAGATAAAAGGCAAATAGATCACAACAAAATGAAAATTTGAGACTTTATGTATGGAAAGAATTTAAAGCAATAACAATTGTAAGTAAAGAAAATTTATTCACACACCACAAATGAACACAAAAGTTTGTTTATCCAAGTTTGGGAAATTCCACTTGTTCAACCCTAATAGCTCAAAATTTTATAAGAAAGAGATTTTTGTACATATGTTTTAAAAAATGGATATGCATGCTTGAAACATGTTAAAGATGCAAATGACCTATGGGTCCAAACCTTTTGAAGAGAATAACATTAAATTCCCAAGTGAACGTGCAGTGGGATATTTACCAGAGTCAAACAAGCTATTAGTTTGCCCATTTTAAAAAGCTGACCTAACATCATAGATGATTGTAAAGTGACTTATCATGCGTAACAGGCTATATTTTTGTAAGGAATGACATTTGGATTGGGAGTCAACACTCAGTTAAAAGTCCCCCACCTCCCCCTTTTTCCCGATGATTGCAGAACCTGATATATGAAAACTTAAAAGAGTTTACAATCCCTAAAAATTCCAAACACTTTTTCGAATTATCTCTCTCTACATTTGTGTATTCTGCATTTCCATTTTAGATGTATATTTTTTTCTTAAATCAAATCTTGAGTGATATCTTTCCCTTCATCTCGTACACAAAAAAAGAGATAAAAGGCAATAAGACCAAAACAACATTAAAATTTTAGATTTTATGGATGGAAAGAATTTAAAGCAATAACAAATTTAAGTAAAGAAATTTTATTCACACACCACTAATGAACACAAAAGTTTTGTTATCCAAGTTTTGGAAATTCCACTAGTTCAACCCTAATAGCTCGGAATTTTTTAAGAAAGAGATTTTTCTACACATGTTTTAAAAAATGGATATGCATGCTTGAAACATGTTAAAGATGCGAATGAACATTGGATCCAAAAATTTTAAAGAGAATAACATTAAATTCCCAAGATATGTGCGGTGGGATATTTACCCAAGTCAAACAAGCCATTATTTTGCCGATTTTAAAAAAGCTGACCAAAAAATCATAGATGATTGTAAAGTGATTTATCATGCGTAATGGGCTATATTTTTTTAGGAATGACTTATGGATTGGGAGTCAACACACAGTTAAAAATCCCCTGACTCCCCCATTTCCTGACGAGTGCAGAACCTGATATATAAAAAATAAAAAGAGTTTACAATCCCTAAAATTACAGACACTTTTTGGACTTATCTCTCTCTACATTTGTGCATTGTGCATTTCAATTTTAGATGGATACCTTTTTCTTTAATCAAAACTTGAGTTTTTACTTTCCCTTTATCTCAAAAACAAAAAAAGAGATCGAAGGCAAATAGATCAGAAGAAAATAAAAATTTTAGAGTTTATGTATGGAAAGAATTAAAGTAAAAAAAAAATGTAAGTAAAGAAAATTTATTCACACACCACAAATGAACACAAAAGTTTTGTTATCCAAGTTTGGGAAATTCCACTAGTTCAACCCTATTAGCTCGGAATTTTATAAGATAGTGATTTTTCTACACAAGTTTTAAAAAATGGATATGCATGCTTGAAACATGTTAAATATGCAAATGACCTATGGATCCAAACCTTTTAAAGAGAATAACATTAAATTCCAAAGTGAATGTGCGGTGGGATATTTACTCGCGTCAAACAAGCCATTATTTTTCCCATTTAAAAAAAGCTGACCTAACGACCATAGATGATTGTAACGGGCTATATTTTTGTAAGGATTGACTTATGGATTGGGTGTCAACACTCAGTTTAAAATCCCTCGCCTCCCCCCTTCTCCGGACGATTGTAGAACCTGATATATAAAAACTAAAAAGAGTTTAATCCCTAAAAATTCCAAACACTTTTTTGAATTATCTCTCTCTACATTTTTGCATTGTGCATTTCCATTTTAGATGTATACTTTTTTCTTGAATCAAAACTTGAGTTTTCACTTGCCCTTCATTAAGTAAACAAAAAAAAGAGATTAAAGGCAAATAGATCACAACAAAATGAAAATTTTAGAGTTTATGTTTGGAAAGAGTTTAAAGCAATTACAAACGTAAGTAAAGAAAATTTATTCACACACCACAAATGAAAACAAAAGTTTTGTCATCCTAGTCTGGGAAATTCCACTAGTTCAACCCTAATAGCTCAGAATTTTATAAAAACAGATTTCTCTATACATCTTTTTAAAAATGGATATGCATGCTTTAAACAAGTTAAAGATGTAAATGACCTATGGATCCAAACCTTTTAAGAAGAATAACATTAAATACCCAAGTGAACGTGCGGCGGGATATTTACCCGAGTCAAACAAGCCATTATTTTGCCTATGTACAAAAAGCGGACTTAACGACCATAGATGATTGTAAAGTGATTTATCATGCGTAATTGGCTATATTTTTGTAAGGAATGACTTATAGATTGGGAGAAAACACTCAGTTAAAAATTCCCCGCGGCCCCCTTTCCCTAACGATTGCAGAACCATATATATAACAACTAAAAAGAATTTACAATCCCTAAAAATTATAGACACTTTTTGGAATTATCTCTCTCTACATTTGTCCATTGTGCATTTCCATTTTAGATGTATACTTTTTTCTTAAATAAAAACTTGATTTTTCACTTTCCCTTCATCTCATAAACAAAAAAAGAGATAAAAGGCAAATAAATCGCAACAAAATGAAAATTTTAGAGTTTATGTATGGAAAGAATTTAAAACAGTAACAAATGTAAGTAAAGAAAATTTATTCACACACCACAAATGAACACAAAAGTTTTGTTATCCAATTTTGGGAAATTCCAGTTGCTCAACGCTAATAACTCAGAATTTTATAAGAAAGAGATTTTTTTACACATGCTTTCAAAAAATGGATATCCATGCTTGAAACATGTTAAAGATGCAAATGACCTATGGATCCAAACCTTTTTAAGGAGACTAACATTAAATTCCCAAGGGAACATTCGATGGGATCTTTACCCGGGTCAAATAAGCCATTATTTTGCCCATATAAAAAAGCTGACCTACCCATCACAAATGATTGTAAAATGATTTATAAAGCGTAATAGGGTATATTTTTGTAAGGAATGACTTATGGATTGGGAGTCAAAACTTAGTTAAAAATCCCCCGACTCCCCCTTTTCCTGACGATTGCAGAACCTGATATATAAAAAACTAAAAAGAGTTTACAATCCCTAAAAATTAAAGACACTTTTTGGATTTATCTCTCCTTACATTTGTGCATTGTGCATTTCCATTTCATATGTATACTTTTTTCTTCAATTAAAACTTGAGTTTTCACTTTCCCTTCATCACGTAAACAAAAAAAAAAAAAAGATAAAAGGCAAATAGATTTCAACAAAATGAAAATTTTAGATTTTATGTATGGAAAGAATTAAAGCAGCAAAAAATGTAATTAAAGAAAATTTATTCACCCACCACAAATGAAAAATAAAGTTTTCTTATCCAAGTTTTGGAAATTCCACTAGTTCAACCCTAATAGCTCGAAATTTTATAAGATAGAGATTTTTCTACACAACTTCTAAAAAACGGATATGCATGCTTGAAGCATGTTAAAGATGCAAATGACCTATGGATCCAAACCTTTTAAAGAGAAGAACATTAACTTCCCAAGTGAACGTGCGGTGGGATATTTACCCGAGTCAAACAAGCCATTATTTGGCCCATTAACAAAAAGATGACCTAACAACTATAGATGATTGTGAAGTGATTTATCATGCATAATGGGCTATATTTTTGTAAGGAATGACTTATGGATTGGGTGTCAAAACTCAATTAAAAATCCCCCGCCTCCCTCTTTTCCCGACAATTGCAGACCTGATGTATAAAAACTAAAAAAGAGTTTACAATTCCTAAAAATTACAGACACTTTTGGAATTATGTCTCTCTATATTTTTGCATTGTGCATTTCCATTTAACATGTATAGTTTTTTTCTTAAATCAAAACTTGAGTTTTCACTTTCCCTTCATCTCGTAAACAAAAAAGAGATTAAAGGAAAACCAATTACAACAAAATAAAAATTTTAGAGTTTATGTATGGAAAGAATTTAAAGCAATAACTAATGTAAGTAAATAAAATTTATTCACACACCACAAATTAACACAAAAGTTTTGCTATCCAAGTTTGGGAAATTCCACTAGTTCAACCCTAATAGCTCGGAATTTTATAAGGAAGAGATTTTTCTTCACATGTTTTAAAAAATGGAATATGCATGCTTGAAACATGTTAAAGATGCAAATGACCTATGGATCCAAAAATTTTAAAGTGAATAACATTAAATTCCCTAGTGAACGTGCGAAGGGATATTTACCCGAGTCAAACTAGCCATTATTTGCACATTTTAAAAAAGCTGACCTAACAATCATAGATGAATGTAAAGCGATTTATCATGCATAACGGGTTATATTTTTGTAAGGAATGACTTATGGATTGGGTGTCAACACTGAATTAAAAATCCTCGCTTCACCCTTTTCCGGACGATTGCATAACTGATATATAAAAACTAAAAAGACTTTACAAACCCTAAAAATTATTGACACTTTTTGGAAATATCTCTCTCTACATTTGTGCATAGTGCATTTCCATTTTACATGTATAGGTTTTTCTTAAATCAAAACTTGAGTTTTCAGTTTTTCCTTCAAATAGTAAATAAAAAAAGAGATAAATGGCAAAAAGATCACAACAAAATGAAAATTTTAGCGTTTATGTATGGAAAGAATTTAAAGCAATAACAAATATAAGTAAAGAAAATTTATTCACACACCACAAATGAACACAAAAGTTTTGCTGTCCAAGTTTGGGAAATTCCACTAGTTCAATCCTAATAGCTCGGAATTTTATAAGAAACAGATTTTTCTTCACATGTTTTAAAAAATGGATATGCATGCTTGAAACCCGGTAAAGATACAAATGTCCTATGGATCCAACCCTTTTAAAGAGAATAACATTAAATTCGCAAGTGAACGTTCGGAGGGATATTTACCAGTGTCAAACAAGCCATTATTTTGCCTATTTAAAAAAAGTTGACCTAATGATCATCGATGACTGTAAAGTGATTTATCATGCGTAACGGGCTATATTTTTTTAAGGAATGACTTATTTATTGGGAGTCAACACTCAATTAAAAATCCCCTCCCTCCCCCTTTTCCCGACGATTGCAGAACGTAATATATATAAAAATAATAAATATTTTAAAATACCTAAAAATTACAGACACTTTTTGGAATTATCTCTCTCTACATTTGTGCATTGTGCATTTCCATTTTAGATGTATACTTTTTTCTCAAATCAAAACTAGAGTTTTCACTTTCCCTTTATCTCGTAAACAAAAAAAGAGATAAAACGCAAATAGATCACGACAAAATGAAAATTTTAGAGTTTATGTATGGTAACAATTTAAATCAATAAAAAATGTGAGTAAAGAAAATTTATTCACCCGGCACAAATGAACACAAAATATTTTTTATCCATGTTTGGGAAATTCCACTAGTTCAACCCTAATTGCTCAGAATTTTAAAAGAAAGATATTTTTCTTCACATGTTTTAAAAAATGGATATGCATGCTTCAAACCTATTAAAGATGTAAATGACCAATGGATCCAAACCTTTTAAAGAGAATAACATTAAATTCCCAAGTGAAAGTGAGGTGGGATATTTACCGGAGTCAAACAAGCCAATATTTGGCCCATTTGCAAAAAACTGACCAATGGATCCGTAACGGGTGATATTTTTTTTAGGAATGTCTTATTGATTGGGAGTCAATACTCAGTTAAAAATCCTCTGCTTCCCCCTTTTATCGTTGATTGCTGAACCTGATATATAAAAATAAAAAAGAGTTTACAATCCCTAAAAATCAAAGACACATTTTGGAATTATCTCTCTCTACATTTGTGCATTGTGCATTTACATTTTAGATGTATACTTTTTTCTTAAATCAAAACTTTAGTTTTCACTTTCCCTTCATCTCGTAAAGAAAAAAAAGAGATAAAAGGCAAATAGATCACAACAAAATGACAATTTTACAGTTTATGTATGGAAAGAATTTAAAGCAATAACAAATGTAAGTAAAGAAAATTTATTTACACACCACAAATGAACACAAAAGTTTTGTTATCCAAGTTTGGGAAATTCCACAAGTTCAACCCCAATAATACAAAATTTTATAAGAAAGAGATTTTTCTACACATGTTTTAAAAAATGGATATGCATGCTTGAAACATGTTAAAGATGCAAATGACCTATGGATCGAAACATTTTAAGGGGAATAATATTAAAGTCCCATGTGAACGTGCGGTGGGATATTTACCCGAGTCAAACAGGCCATTATTTTGCCCATTTACAAAAAGCTGACCTAACGACCATAGATGATTGTAAAGTGATTTATCATGCGTAACGGGCTATATATTTGTAAGGAATGACTTATGGATTGGGAGTAAAAACTCAGTTAAAAATCCCCCGCCTTCTTTTCCCGACGAAAATCGAACCTGATATATAAAAACAAAAAAGAGTTTACAATCCCTAAAAGTTATAGACACTTTTTGGAATTATCTCTCTCTACAATTGTGCATTGTGCATTTCCATTTTAGATGTATACCTTTTTCTTAAATCAAAACTTGAGTTTTCACTTTCCCTTCATCTCGTAAATAAAAAAAGAGATAAGAGGCAATAAGATCAAAACAAAATGAAAATTTTAGATTTTAAGTATGGAAATAATTTAAAGCAATAACATGTGTAAGCAAAGAATATTTATTCACTCACCACAAATGAACACAAAAGTTTCGTTATCCAAGTTTGGGAAATTCCTCTAGTTCAACCCTAATAGCTCGGAATTTTATAAGAAACAGATTTTTCTACATATATTTTGAAAAATAGATATGCATGTTTGAGACCTGTTAAAGATGCAAATGACCTATGGATCTTAACCTTTTAAAGAGAATAACAATAAATTCCCAAGTGAACATACAGTGGGATATTTACCCGAGTCAAACATGCCATCATATTGACCATTTAGAAAAAGCTGACCTAACGATCATAGATGATTGTAAAGTGATTTATCATGCGTAACGGTCTATATTTTTGTAAGGAATGACTTATTTATTGGGACTGAACACTTGATCAAAAATCCCCCGCCTCCCCCTTTTCCCGACAATTGTAGAACCGAATATATAAAAAAAATAAACAGTTTACAAACCTTAAAAATTACAGACACTTTTTGGAATTATCTCTCTCTACATTTGTACATTTTGTACTTCCATTATAAATATATACTTTTTTCTTAAATCCAAACTTGAGTTTTCACTTTCCCTTCATCTCGTAAACAAAAAAAGAGATAAAAGGCAAACACATCACAACAAAATGAAAATTTTAGAGTTTATGTATGGAAAGAATTTAAAGAAATAACAAATGTAAGTAAAGAAAATTTATTCACACACCACAAATGAACACAAAAGTTTTGTTATCCAAGTTAGGGAAATTCCACTAGTTCAACCCTAATAGCTCAGAATTTTATAAGAAAGAGATTTTTCTACACTTGTTTTAAAAAATGGATATGCAAGCTTGAAACATGTTAAAGATGCAAATGACCCATGGATCAAAAGCTTTTAAATAGAATAACAAACACTCATTAAAGTCTCAAGTCAACGTGCAATGGGATATTTACCCGAGTCAAACAAGCCATTATTTTGCCCATTTACAACAAGCTGACCTAACAATCATAGATGAGTGTCAAGTGATTTATCATGCGTAAAGGGCTATATTTTTTTAAGGAATGACTTATGGATTGGCAGTCAATACTCAATTAAAAATCCTCTGCCTCCCCCTTTTCCCGACGATTGCAAAACCTGATATATAAAAACTAAAAAGAGTTTACAATCCCTAAAAATTACAGCCACATTTTGGAATTATCTCTTTCTACATTTGTGCATTTTGCATTTCCATTTTAGATGTATACTTTTTTCTTAAATCAAAACATGAGTTTTCACTTTCCCATCATCTCGTAAACAAAAACAGAAACAAAAGGCAATAAGATCAAAACAACATGAAAATTTTAGATTTTATGTATGGAAAGAAATTAAAGCAATAACAAATGTAAGTAAAGAAAATTTATTTGCACACCAGGAATGAACACAAAATTTTAGTTATCCAAGTTTGGGAAATTCCACTAGTTCAACCCTAATAGCTCGGAATTTATAAGAAAGAGATTTTTCTACTCATGTTTTAAAAAATGAATATTCATGTTTGAAACATGTTAAAGATGCAAATGACCTATGCATCCAAACCTTTTGAAGAGAATAACATTAAATTCCCAAGTGAACGTGCGGTGAGATATTTACCCGAGTCAAACAAGCCATTATTTTGCCCATTTACAAAAAAGCTGACCTAAAGATCATAGATGATTGTAAAGTGATTTGTCATGCATAACAGGCTATATTTTTTTAAGGAATGACTTATGGATTGGGAGTCCACACTCAGTTAAAAATCCCCCGACTCCCCCTTTTCCTGACGATTGCAGAACCTGATATATGAAAATTAAAAAGAGTTTACAATCCCTAAAAATTATGGAAACTTTTTTGAATTATCTCTCTCCATATTTGTGTATTGTGCATTTCCATATTACGAGTATACTTTTTTCTTAAATTGAAACTTGAGATTTCACTTTCCCATCTTCTCGTAAACAAAAAAAGAGATAAAAGGATAGATCACAACAAAATGAAAATTTTAGAGTTTATGTATGGAAAGAATTTAAAGCAATAAGAAATGTAAGTAAATAAAATTTATTCACACACCACAAATGAACACAAAAGTTTTGTTATCCAAGTGTGGAAAATTCCACTAGTTCAACCCTTATAGCTCGGAATTTCATAAGAAAGAGATTTTTCTATACATGTTTTAAAAAATTGAAATGCATGCTTGAAACATATTAAACATGCAAATGACCTATGGATCCATTCCTTTTAAAGAGAATAACATTCAATTCCCAAGTGAACGTGCGTTGAGATATTTACCCAAGTCAAACAAGCCATTATTTTGCCCATTTACAAAAAGCTGACCTAACGATCATAGATGATTGAAAAGTGATTGATCATGCGTAACGGGCTATATTTTTGTAAGGAATGACATTTACATTGCGAGTAAACACTCAGTTAAAAATCGCCCGCCTCCCCCTTTTCCCAACGACTGCAGAACCTAATATATAAAAACCAAAAAGAGTTTACAATCCCTAAAAATTACAGACCCCTTGTAGAATTATCTCTCTCCACATCTGTTCTTTGTGCATTTCCATTTTAGACGTATACTTTTTTCTTAAATCAAAACATGACTTTTCACTTTTCCTTCATCTCGTAAATAAAAAATGAGATGAAAAGCAAACAGATCACAACAAAATGAAAATTTTAGGTTATGTATGGAAAGAATTTAAAGCAATAACAAATGTGAATAAATAAAATTTATTCACACACCCCAAGTGAACACAAAAGTTTTGTTATCCAAGTTTGGGAAATTCCACTAGTTCAACCCTAATAGCTCGGCATTTTATAAGAAAGAGAATTTTCTACACTTGTTTAAAAAATGGATATACATGCTTGAAACATGTTAAAGAAGCAAATAACCAATGGATCCAAACCTTTTAAAGAGAATAACATTAAATTCCTAAGTGTGCGTGTGGTGGGATATTTACCCGAGTCAAACAAGCCATTATTTTGCCTATTTACGAAAAGTTGAGTTAACGATCATAGATGATTATAAAGTGATTGATCATGCGTAACGGGCTATATTTTTGTAAGGAATGCCTTATGGATTGGGGGTCAACACTCAGTTAAAAATCCCTCGCCCCCCCCTTTTCCTGGCGATTGAAGAACCTGATGTATAAAAATTAAAATGAGTTTACAATCCCTTAAAATTACAGACACTTTTTGGATTTGTCTCTCTCTAAATTTGTGCATTGTGCATTTCATTTTTAGGTGTATAATTTTTTCTTAAATCAAAACTTGAGTTTTCACATTCCCTTCATCTCGTAAACAAAAAAAGAGATAAAAGGCAAAAAGATGACAACAAAATGAAAATTTTAGATTTTAAGTATGGAAAGAATTTAAATCAATAACAAATGTAAGTAAAGAAAATTTATTCATAGGCCACAAATGAACACAAACATTTTATTATCCAAGTTTGGGAAATTCCACAAGTTCAACCCTAATAGCTCGGAATTTAAGAAGAAGAGATTATTCTACAGATGATTTAAAAAATGGATACGCATACTTGAAACATGTTAAAGATGCAAATGACCTATGGATCCAAACCTTTTAAAGAGAATAACATTAAATTCCCAAGTGAACGTGCAAGTGGATATTTACCCTAGTCAAAGAAGTCATTATTTTGCCCATTTACAAAAAGCTGACCTAACGATCATACATGACTATAAAGTGATTTTTCTTGTGTAATGGGCTATATTTTTTTAAGTAATGACTTATGGATTGGGAGTCAACACTTAGTTAAAAATCCATCGCCTCCCCCTTTTCCTGATGATTGACAACCTGATCTATAAAAACTTTAAAGTGTTTACATTTTAGATGGATTCTTTTTGCTTAAATCAAAACTTGAGTTTTCACTTTCCCTTCATCTGATAATTTTAAAAAATAAGAATAAAAGGTAAATACATAATAACAAAATGAAAATTTTAGAGTTTATGTATGGAGAGAATTTAAACCAATAACAAATGTGAGTAAAGAAACTTTATTCATACACCACAAATGAACACAAAATTTTTGTTATCCAAGTTTCGGAAATTCCACTAGTTCAACCCATATAGCTCAGAATTTTATAAGAAACTGATTTTTCTACACATGTTTTAAAAAATGGATATGCATGCTTGAAACATGTTAAAGATGCAAATGACCTATGGATCCAAACCTTTTAAAAAGAATAACATTAAATTCCCAAGTGAACGTGCGATGGGATATTTAACCGAGTCAAGCAAGCCATTATTTTGCCCATTTACAAAAAGCTCACCTACCGATCATTAATGACTGTAAAGTGATTTATCATGCGTAATGGGCTAAATTTTCGTTAGGAATGACTTAAGGATTGGGAGTCAACACTCAGTAAAAAATCCCCCGCCTCCCCCTTTCTCAACGAATGCAGAACTTGATATATATAAAATAAAAAGACTTTACAATCCCTAAAAATTATAGGCACTTTTTGGAATTATCTCTCTACATTTGTGCATTGTGCATTTCCATTTTAGATGCATACTTTTTTCATAAATAAAAACTTGAGTTTTCACTTTCCCTTCATCTCGTAAACAAAAAAAGAGAAAAAAGGCAAATAGATCACAAAAAAATGAAAATTTGAGTGTATTTGTGGAAAGAATTTACAGCAAAACAAATGCATGTAAAGAAAATTTATTCACGCGCCACCAATGAACACAAAAGTTTTATTATCGAAGTTTGGGATATTCCACTAGTTCAACCCTAATAGCTCGGAATTTTATAATTAAAAGATTTTTCTACATATGTTTTAAAAAATGGATATGCATGCTTCAAACATGTTAAAGATGCAAATGACTTATTGGATCCAAACCTTTTAAAGAGAATAACATCAAATTCCCTAGTGAACATGCGGTGGGATATTTACCCGAGTCAAACAAGCCATTATTTTGCCCATTTACAAACAGTTGACCTAATGATCATAGATGATTGTAAAGTCATTTATCATGCGTAACGGGATATATTTTTGTAAGGAATGACTTATGGATTGGGAGTCACCACTAAGTTAAAAATCCCCCACCTCCCCCTTTTCTCGACGATTGCAGAACCTGATTTATAAAAACCAAAAAGTGTTTACAATCCCTAAAAATTACAGAAACTTTTTGGAATTATCTCTCTCTAAATTTGTCCATTATGCATTTAAATTTGAGATCTATACTTTTTCTTAAATAAAAACTTGAGTTTTCACTTTCCTTTCATCTCGTAAGCAAAAAAAGAGATAAAAGGCAAATGGATCACAACCAAATGAAAATTTTAGACTTTATGTATGAAAAGAATTTAAAGTAATAACAAATGTAAGAAAAGAAAATTTATTCACACACCACAAATGAACACAAAAGTTTTGTTATCCAAGTTTCGGAAATTCCACAAGTTAAACCCTAATTACTTGGCATTTTATTAGAAAGAGATTTTTCTACGCATGTTTTAAAAAATGGATATGCATGCTTGAAACATTTTACAGATGCAAATGACCTTTGGATTCAATTCTTTTAAAAAGAATAACATTAAATTCCCAAGTGAACGTGCGGTGGGATATTTACTCGAGTCAAACAAGCCATTATTTTGTACATTTACAAAAAGCTGACCTAACGATCATAGATAATTGTAAAGTGATTTATCATGTGTAACGGGATATATTTTTGTAAGGAATGACTTATGGATTGGGAGTCAACACTCAGTTAAAAATCCCCCGCCTCCTTTTCTCGACGATTAGAGAACTCATATATTAAAACTAAAAAGTGTTTACATTCCCTAAAAATTACAGACACTTTTTGGAATTATCTCTCTCTACATTTGTGTATTGTGCATTTCCATTTTAAATGTATATTTTTTTCTTAAATCAAAACTTGATTTTTCACTTTCCCTTCATGTCGTAAACAAAAAAAGAGATAAAAGGCAAAAAGATATAAACAAAATAAAAATTTATTTTTTATGTATGGATAGAATTTAAAGCAATAAAATAATGTAAGTAAAGAAAATTTATTCACACACCATAAATGAACACAAAGTTTTGTTATCGAAGTTTGGGAAATTCCACTAGTTCAACCCTAATAGCTCGGAATTTTATAAGAAAAAGAATTTTCTTCACATGTTTTAAAAAATGGATTTGGACGCTTGAAACATGCTAAAGATGCAAATGACCTATGGATGCAAACCTTTTAAAGTGAATAACAGTAAATTCTCAAATGAACGTTTGGTGGGATATTTACCCGAGTCAAACAAGCCACTATTTTTCCCATATACAAAAAGCTGCCCTAACTATCGTAGATGATTGTAAAGTATTTATCATGTGTAATAGGCTATATTTTTGTAATGAATGACTTATGGATTGGGAGTCAACACTCAGTTAAAAATCACCCGCCTCCCCCTTTTCCCGACGATATCAATAGCTTATATATAAAAACATAAAAGAGTTTACAATACCTAAAAATTATAGACACTTTTTGGAGTTATCTCTCTCTCCATTTGTGCATTGTGCATTTCCATTTTAGATGTCTTCTTTTTTCTTAAATCAAAACTTGAGTTTTCACAAAAAAAGAGATAAAAGGCAAATAGATCACAAAAAAATGAAAATTGTAGAGTTTACATATGGAAAGAATTTAAAGCAACAAAAAATTTAAGTAAAGAAAATTTATTCTCACACCACAGATGAACACAAAAGTTTTGTTATCCTAGTCAGAGAAATTCCACTAATTCAACCCTAATAGCTTAGAATTTTATAAGAATTTTTTTTTCAACACATGTTTTAAAAATTGGATATACATGCTTGAAATATGTTAAAGATGCAAATGACCTATGGTTCCAAACATTTTAAAGAGAATAACATTAAATTCCCAAGTGAACGTGCGGTGGGATATTTACCCGAGTCAAACAAGCCATAATTTTGCCCATTTACAAAAAGCTGACCTAACGATCAATAATGACTGTAAAGTGATTTTTCATGAGTAACGGGCTATATTTTTGTAAGGAATGATTTAAGGATTGGGAGTCAACACTTAGTTAAAAATCCACCGCCTCCCCCTTTTCCCGACGATTGCCGAACCTGATATATAAAAACTAAAAAGAGTTTACAATCCCTAAAAAATTATAGACACTTTTTGGAATTATCTCTCTCTACATTTGTGCATTGTGCATTTCCATTTCTATGTATACTTTTTTCTTAAATCAAAACTTGAGTTTTCACGTTCCCTTCATCTCGTAAACAGAAAGAGAGACAAAAGGCAATTAGATCACAACAAAATGAAAATTTTAGAGTTTATGTGTGGAAAAAATTTAAAGCAATAAAAAATGTAAGTAATGAAAATTTATTCACACACCACAAATGAACACAAAAGTTTTGTTATCCTAGTTTGGGAAATTCGACCAGTTCAACCCTAATAGCTCAGAAGTTTATAAGAAAGAGATTTTTCAACTCATGTTTTAAAAAATGGATATGTATGGTTGAAACATGTTAAAGATCCAAATGACCTATGGATCTAAACCTTTTAAGGAAAATAAAATTAAATTCCCAAGTGAACGTGCGGAGGGAGATATGCCCGACTCAAACAAGCCATATTTTTTCCCATTTACAAAAAGCTGACCTAATGATCATAGATGAGTGTAAAGTGTTTTATGATGCATAACGGGCTATATTTTTGTAAACAATGACTTTGGGATTGGGATTCAACACTTAGTTAAAAATCCCCCGCCTCCTACTTTTCCTGACGATTGCCAAACCTGACATTTAAAAAGTAAAAAGAGTTTACAATCTAAAAAAATTACAGTCACTTTTTGGAATTATCTCTCTCTACATTTGTGCATTGTGCATTTCCATTTTAGATGTACAGTTTTTTCTTAAATCAAAACTTGAGTTTTCACTTTCCCTTCATCTCGTAAACAAAAAAAGAGATAAAAGGCAAATAGATCACAACAAAATGAAAATTTTAGAGTTTATGTATGGAAAGGATTTAAAGCAATAACAAAATTAAGTAAAGAAAATTTATTCACACACCACAAATCAACTGAAAAGTTTTGTTTTCGAAGTTTGGGAAATCCCACTAGTTCAACACTAATAGCTCAGAATTTTATAAGGAAGAGATTTCTCTACACATGTTTTAAAAAATTCATAAGCATGCTTGAAACATGTTAGAGATACAAATGACCAATGGATCCAAACCTTTTAAAGAGAATAACATTAAATTCCCAAGTGAACGTGCGGTGGGATATTTATCTGAGTCAAACCAGCCATTATTTTGCCCATTTACAAAACTCTGAACTAACGATCATAGATGATTGTAAAATGATTGATCTTGCGTGAAGGGCTATATTGTTGTAAGGAATGACTTATGGATTGGGAGTCAACACTCAGTTAGAAATCCATCGCCTCCCCCTTTTTCCCGATGATTACAGATCCTGATATATAAAATCTTAAAAGAGTTTACAATCCCTAAAAATTACAGACACGTTTTGGAATTATCTCTCTCTATATTTGTGGATTGTGCATTTCCATTTTAGATGTTTAATTTTTTCTTAAATCAAAATTTGAGTTTTCACTTTCCCTTCATCTCATAAAAAAAAAGAGATAAAAGCCAAATAGATCACAACAAAATGAAAAGTTAGACTTTATGTATGAAAAGAATTTAAAGCAATAAAAAATGTAAGTAAAGAAAATTTATTCAAACCCTACAAATGAACACAAAACTTTTGTTATCTAAGTTTGTAAAATTTCACTAGTTCAACCCTAGTAGCTCAAAATTTTATAAGAAAGAGATTTTTTTACACAGGTTTTAAAAAATGGATATGCATACTTGAAACCTGTTAAAGTTGCAAATGACCTTTGGATCCAAACCTTTTAAAGAGAATAACATTAAGTTCCCAAGTGAACGTGCAGGGGGATATTTTCTAGAGTCAAACAAGCCATTATTTTGCCCATTTACAAAAAAGCCGACCTAACGATATTATATGACTGTAAAGGGATTTATCATGCATAATGGGATATATTTTTGTAAGGTATGACGAATAGATTGGGAGTCCACATTCAGTTAAAAATCCCCCCCCACCCGTCCCCCTTTACTCGACGATTGTAGAACCTGATATATAAAAACTAAAAAGAGTTTACAATCCCTAAAAATTACTGACACTTTTTGGAATTATCTTTCTCTACATTTGTGCATTGTGCATTTCCATTTTAGATGTACACTTTTTTCGTAAATCAAAACTGTAGTTTTCACTTTCCCTTGATCTCGTAAACAAAAAACAGAGATAAAAGCCTAATAGATCACAACCAAATAAAACTTGTAGAGTTTACGTATGGAAAGAATTTAAAGGCATAACAAATTTAAGTAAAGAAAATTTATTCATTCACCACAAATGAACTCAAAAGTTTTGTTATCCATGTTTGGGAAATTCCACTAGTTCAACCCTAATAGCTCGGAATTTTATAAGAAAGAGATTTTTTTACACATGTTTTAAAAAATTGATATTCATGCTTGAAACATGTTAAAGATGCAAATTACCTATGAATCCAAATATTTTAAAGATACTAACATTATATTCCCAAGTGAACGTGCAATGGGATATTTACTCGAGTCAAACAAGCCAATATTTTGCCCATTTACAAAAAGCTGACCCGACGATCATAGATGATTGTAAAGTGATTTATCATGCATAACAGGCTATATTTGTTTCAGGAATGACTTATGGATTGGGAGTCAACACTCAGTTAAAAATCCCCTGCCTCCCCCTTTTCCCGACGATTGCAGAACCTGATATATAAAAACTAAAAAGAGTTTACAATGCTTAAAAATTATTGACACTTTTTGGAATTATCTCTCTCTACATTTGTGCATTGTGAATTTCCATTTTAGATGGACACTTTTTTCTTAAATCAAAACTTGAGTTTTCACATTCCCTTCATCTTGTAAACAAAAGAAGAGATAAAAGACTAATAGATCACAACAAAATGAAAATTTTAGAGTTTATGTATGGAAAGAATTTAGAGCAATACAAATTTAAGTCAAGAAAATTTATTCACACACCACAAATGAACACAAAAGTTTTGTTATCCAAGTTTGGGTAATTTCACTAGTTCAACCCTAATAGTGCGAAATTTTATAAGAAAGAGATTTTTCTACATATGTTTCAAAAAATGGATATGCATGCTTGAAACATGTTAAAGATGCAAATGACCTATGGATCCAAACCTTTTAATGTGAATAACATTAAATTCTCAAGTGAACGTGCGGTGGGATATATACTCGAGTCAAACAAGTCATTATTTTTCCTATTTACAAAAAGTTGACCTAACGATCATAGATGATTGTAAAGTGATTTATCATACGTAACCGGGTATTTTTTTGAAAGGAATGACTTATGGATTGGGCGTCAACACTTAGTTAAAAATCCCCCGCCTCCCCCTTTTCCTGACGATTGCAGAACTTGATATATAACAACTAAAAAGAGTTTTCAATACCTAAAAATTACAGAAACTTTTTGGAATTATCTCTCTCTACATTTGTGCATTATGCATTTCCATTTTAGATGTATACTTTTTTCTTAAATTTAAACTTGAGTTTGTACTTACCCTTCATCTCGCAAACAAAAAAAAAGAGATAAAAGGCAAATACATCACAACAAAATGAAAATTTTAGAGTTTTTGTATGGAAATAATTTTACACAATAAATAAATTTAAGCAAAGAAAATTTATTCACACACCACAAATGAAGACAAAAGTTTTTTTATCCAAGTTTGGGTAATTCCACTAGTTCAACCCTAATAACTTGCAATTTAATAAGAAAGAGATTTTTCTACACATGTTTTACAAAAAGGATATGCTTCCTTGAAACATGTTAAAGATGCAAATGACCTATGGATCCAAACCTTTTAAAGAGAATAACATTTAATTGTCAAGTGAACGTGCGGTGGGATATTTACCCAAGTGAAACAAGCCAATATTTTGCCCATTTCCTAAAAGCTGACCTAACGATCATAGATGATTGTAAAGTGATTTATTTTGCATAACGGGATATATTTTTGTAAGGAATGACTTATGGATTGCGAGTCAACACTCACTCAAAAATCCCCCGCCTCCCCCTTTTCCTGACGATTGTAGAACTTGATTTATAAAAACTAAAAAGAGTTTACATACCCTAAAAATTACAGACACTTTTTAGAATTATCTCTCTCCACATTTTTGCATTGTGCACTTCCATTTTAGATGTATGATTTTTTCTTAAATCAAAACTTGAGTTTTTACTTTCCCTTCATCTCGCAAACAAAAAAAAGAGATAAAAGGCAAATGCATCACAACAAAATGAAAATTTTAGAGTTTATGTATGGAATGGATTTACAGGAATAAACAAATGTAGGTAAAGAAAATTTATTCTCACACAACAAATAAACACAAAAGATTTGTTATCCAAGTTTGGGTAATTGCACTAGTTCATCCCTATTAGCGCGAAATTTTATAAGAAAGAGATTTTTCTACATATGTTTTAAAAAATGGATATGCATGCTTGAAACATGTTAAAGATGCAAATGACCTATGGATCCAAACCTTTTAAAGAGAATAACATTAAATTCTCTTGTGAACGTGCGGTGGGATATTTACTCGAGTCAAACAAGCCATTATTTTGCCCATTTACTAAAACATGACCTAAGGATCATAGATGATTGTAGAGTGATTTATCTTGCATAACCGGCCATATTTTTGAAAGGAATGACTTATGGATTGGGAGTCAACACTCAGTTAAAAATCCCTCTCCTCTCCCTTTTCCCGACTATTGCAGAACCTGATAAATAATAACTAAAAATAGTTTTCAATCCCTAAAAATTACAAACACTTTTTGGAATTATCTCTCTCTATATTTGTGCATTGTGCTTTTCCATTTTACTTGTATACTTGGTTCTTAAATCAAGACTAGAATTTTTACTTTCTGTTCATCTCGCAAACAAAAAAAAAGAGATAAAAGGCAAATAAATCACAACATAATGAATATTTTAGAGTTTATGTATGGAAAGAATTTAAAGCAATAAACAAATGTAGGAAAATAAAATTTATTCACACACCACAAATGAACACAAAAGTTTTGATATCCAAGTTTGGGTAATTCCATTAGTTCAACCCTGGAAGCTCTGAATATTATATGAAAGAGATTTTTCTACACATGTTTTAAAAAATGCTTATGTATGCTTTAAACATGTTAAAGATTAAAATGACCTATGGATCCAAACCTTTTAAAGATAATAACATTAAGTTCTCAAGTGAACGTGCAGTGGGATATTTACCCGAGTCAAACAAGCCATTATTTTGCCCATTTTGAAAAAGCTGACTTAAGGATCATAGATGATTGTAAAGTGATTTATCATGTATAACAGACAATATTTTTGTAAGGAATCTCTTATGGATTGGGAGTCAACACTAAGTTAAAAATACCCCACCTCCCCCTTTGTCCCGACGATTGTAGAACCTGATATTTAAAAAATAAAAAGATTTTCCAATCCCTAAAAATTACATACACATTATGGAATTATCTCTCCGTACATTTTTCCATTGTGCAATGAGCATTTCCATTTTAAATTTATATTTTTTTCTTAAATCCAAACTTGGGTTTTCACTTTCCCTTCATCTCGCAAGCTAAAAAAATAGATAAAAGCCAAATAGATCACAACAAAATGAAATTTTTAGAGTTTACGTATGGAAAGATTTCAAAGCAATAAAAAAATGTAAGTGTAGAAAATTTATTCACACACCACAAATGAACACAAAAGTTTTGTCATCCAAGTTTTGGTAATTCCACTAATTCATGCCTAATAGCTCGGAATTTTATAACAAAAAGATTTTTCTACATATGTTTTAAAAAATTGATTTGCGTGCTTGAACCTTGATATATATGCTAATGACTTATGGATCCAAACCTTTTAAAGAGAATAATATTAAATTCTCAAGTGAACATGCGGTGGGATATTTACCCGAGTCAAACAAGTCACTATTTTGCCAATTTACAAAAAGTTGACCTAAAAATCATAGATGATTGTAAAGTGATTTATCATGCGTAACGGGCTATATTTTTTGTAAGGAATGACTTATGGATTCGGAGTCAACATTCAGTTTAAAATCCCCCGCCTCCGCCTTTTCCTTACGATTGCAGAACCTGATATATAAAAACTAAAAAGAGTTTACAATCCCTAACATTTACAGACACTTTTTGGAATTATCTCTCTCAACATTTGTGCATTGTGCATTTCCATTTTAGATGTATACATTTTTCTTTAATAAAAACTTGACTTTTCACTTTCCTTTCATCTCGTAAACAAAAAAAGAGATCAAAGGCAAATAGATCACAACAAAATGAAAATTTTAGAGTTTATGTATTGAAAGTATTTAAAGCAATAAAAAAATGTAAGTAAAGAAAATTTATTCACACACCACAAATGAACACAAAAGTTTTGTTATCCAAGTTTGGGAAATTCCACTGGTTCAACCTAATAGCTCGGAATTTTATAAGAAAGAGATTTTGCAACATATATTTTAAAAAATGGATATGCTTGCTTGAAACATGTGAAAGATTCACATGACCTATGTATCCAAACCTTTTAAAGATAATAACATTAAATTCTCAAGTGAACATGCGGTGGGATATTTACCCGAGTCAAACAAGCCATTATATTTTCCATTTACAAAAGTTGACCTGGTAATTTGATTTATCATGGGTAACCAGCTATATTTTTGTAAGGAATGACTTATGGATTGGGAGTTAAGACTCAGTTAAAAATCCCCCGCCTCCACCTTTTCCCGACGATTGTAAAACCTGATATATAAAAACTAAAAAGATTTTACAATCCCTAACAATTACTGCCACTTTTTGGAATTATCTCTCTCTATAATTTTGCATTGTGCATTTCCATTTTAGATGTATACTTTTTTCTTAAATCAAAACTTGAGTTTTCACTTCCTTTTCATCTTGTAAACAAAAAAAAAGAGATAAACGGCAAATAGATCACAACAAAATGAAAATATTGGAGTTTATGTATGGAAAGAATTTAAAACAATTATCAAATCTAAGTAAAGAAAATTTATTCACACAAAACAAATGAACATAAAACTTTTGTTATCCAAGTTTGGTAAATTCCACTAGTTCAACCCTAAACCCTCAACCCTAAATTCTCAAGTGAACATGCGGTGGGATATTTACCCGAGTCAAACAAACCATTATTTTGCTCATTTACAAAAAGGTGACCTACCGATCATAGATGATTGTGAAGTGATTTATCATGCGTAACGGGCTATATTTTTGTAGCGAATGACTTCTGGATAGGGAGTCAAGACTCAGTTAAAAATCCCCCACCTCCCCCTTTTCGCGACGATTGCTGAACAAGATATATAAAAACTAAAAAGAGTTTACAATCCCTAAAAATTACACTCATTTTTTGGAATTATCTCTCTCTACAGTTGTGCATTGTAAATTTCTATTTTAGATGTATAATTTTTTCTTAAATCAAAACTTCAGTTTTCACATTCCCTTCATCTCGCAAACAAAAAAAAGAGGTAAAAGGCAAATAGATCACAAAAAAATTAAAATTTTAGAGTTTATGTAAGGAAAAAATTTAAGGCAATAAAAAAACATAAGTAAATAAATTTATTCATTCACCACAAATGAACACAAAAGTTTAGTGATCCAAGTTTGGGTAATTCCACTAGTTCAACCCAAATAGCTCGGATTTTTTTAAGAAAGAGATTTTTGTACATATGTTTTAAAAAATGGATATGCATGCTTAAAAAATGTTAAAGATGCGAATGACCTATGGATCCAAACCTTTTAAAGAGAATAACATTAAATTCTCAAGTGAACGTGCGATGTGATATTTACCTAAGTGAAACAAGCCATTATTTTTCCTATTTACAAAAAGCTGACCTAACGATCATAAATGATTATAATGTGATTTATCATACGTAACCAGCTATATTTTTGTAAGGAATTACTTCTGGATTAGGAGTCAACACTCAGTTACACCCCCCCCCCCCCCCCCCCTCCCCCCCCTGGTATCCCCCTTTTCCCGACTATTGCAGAATCTGATATATAAAAACTAAAAAGAGTTTACAATACCTAAAAATTACAAACACTTTTTGAAATTATCTCTCATTACATTTGTGCATTGTGTATTCAATTTAGATGTATACTTTTTTCATAAATAAAAACTTGCGTTTTGACTTTCTCTTCATCTCGTAAAAAAAAAAAGAGATAAAAGGCAAATAGATCACAACAAAATGAAAATTTTAGAGTTTATGTATGGAAAGAATTTAAAGCAATAAACAAATGTAAGAAAATAAAATTTATTCACACACCAAAAATGAACACAAAACTTTTGTTATCAATGTTTGGGAAATTCCACTAGTCCAACCCTTATAGCTCGGAATTTTAAAAGAAAGAATTTTTTTACACAAATTTTAAAAAATGGCTATGCATGCTTTAAATATATTAAAGATGCAAATGACCTATGGATCCAAACCTTTTAAAGATAATAACATTAAATTCCAGAGTGAACGTTGGGTGGGATATTTACCCGAGTCAAACAAGCCATTATTTTGCCCATTTACTAAAGGCTGACCTATCAATCATATATAATTGTAAAGTAATTTATCATTTGTAACATGCTATCTTTTTTTAAGGAATGACTTATGGATTTGGAGTCAAGACTCAGTTAAAAATCCCCCGCCTCCACCTTTTCCCGACAATTGCAGAACCTGAAATATAAACACTAAAAAGAGTTTACAATCGCAAAAAATTACAAAATCTTTTCTTAATTATCACTCTCTATATTTTTGCATTGTGCATTTCCATTTTATAAGTATACCATTTTCTTAAATCAAAACTTGATTTTTCACTTTCCCTTCATCTTGTAAACAAAAAAAAAAGAGATAAAAGGCATAAAGCTCACAAAAAAATGAAAATTTTAGAGTTTATGCATGGAAAAAATTTAAAGCAATAAACAAATGTAAGTAAAGAAAATTTATTCACACACCACAATTGAACACAAAACTTTTGTTATCCAAGTTTTAGAAATTCAATGGTTCAACCCTAATAGCTTAGAATTTTATAAGAAAGAGATTTTTCTACACATGTTTTAAAAAATGGATATGCAGGCCTAAAACATGATAAAGATGCAAATGACCTATGGATCCAAACCTTTTAAAGAGAATAACATTAAATTCTCAAGAGAACGTGCAGTGGAATCTTTACCCGAGTCAAACAAACTATTATTTTACCCATTTACAAAAAGCTGACATAACGATCATAGATAATTGCAAAATGATTTATCATCCATAACGGGATATATTTTTTTAAAGAATGACTTATGGATTGGGAGTCAACACTCAGTATAAAATCCCCCACTTCCCCCTTTTCCCGACGATTGCAGAACCTGATATATAAAAACTAAAAAGAGTTTACAATCCCTAAAAATTATAGACACTTTTTAGAATTATCGTTCTCTAAATTTTTGCATTGTGCATTTCATTTTAGATCTATACTTTTTTCTTAAATCAAAACTTGAGTTTTCACTTTCCCTTCATCTCGTAAACAAAAAAAAGAGATAAAAGGCAAATAGATTACAAGAAAATGAAAATTTTAGAGTTTATGTATGGAAAGAATTTCCAGCTATAAACAAATGTAAGAAAATAAAATTTTTTCAAACACCACAAATGAACACAAAAGTTTTGTTGTCCAAGTTCGGGTAATTCCTCTAGTTCGACCCTAACAGTGCAGAATTTTATAAGAAAGGGATTTTTCTACATATGTTTTAAAAAATGGATATGCATGCGTGAAACATATTAAATATGCAAATGACCTATGGATCCAAACCTTTTAAAGAGAATAACATTAAATTTTCAAGTGAACATGCGGTAGGATATTTACTCGAATCAAACAATCCACTATTTTGCCCTTTTACAAAAAGCTGACCTAACGATCATAGATGATTGTAGAGTGATTTATCATGCGTAACCGGTTACATTTTTGAAAGGAATGACTTACGGATTGGGAGTCAACACTCAGTTAAACATTCCCCCGCCTCCCCCTTTTCCCGACGATTGCATAACCTGATATATAAAAACTAAAAAGAGTTTACAATCCCTAAAAATTACATACACATTTTGGAATTATCTCTCTCAACATTTGTGCATTGTGCATTTCCATTTTAGTTGTATACTTTTTTTTAATTAAAACTTGAGGTTTCACTTTCCCTTCATCTTGTAAAGAAAAAAACAAAGATAAAAGGCAAATAGAGTACAACAAAGTGAAAATTTTAGACTTTATGTATGGAAATAATTTAATGCAATAAACAAATGTAAGTAAAGAAAATTTATTCACACACCACCAATGAACACAAAAGTTTAGTTATCCAATTTTGGGAAATTCCACTAGTTAAACCCTATTAGCTTGGAAATTTATAAGAAAGAGATATTTCTACATATGTTTTAAAAAATGGATGTGCATGCTTGAAGCATGTTAATGATGCAAATGACCTATGGATCAGAATCTTTTAAAGAGAATAACATTAAATTCTCAAGTGAACATGCGGTGGGATATTTACCTGAGTCAAACAAGCCATTATTTTTCCCACAAAAAACTGACCTAATGATCATAGATGATTGTAATGTGATTTATCATGCGTAACGGGCGACATTTTTGTAAGGAATGACTTATGGATTGGGATTCAAGACCCAGTTTAAAATCCCCCGCCTCCCCCTTTTCTCGACGATTCCTGAACCTGATATATAAAAACTAAAAAGAGTTTACATTCCTTAAAAATTACAGACACTTTTGGAATTATCTCTCTCTACATTTGTGCATTGTGGATTTCCATTTTAGATGTATACTTTTTTCTTAAATCAAAACTTGAGTTTTCACTTTCTTTTCATCTTCTAAAGAAAATAATGAGATAAAAGGCAAAAAGATCATAACAAAATGAAAATTTTAGACTTTATGTATGGAAAAAATTTACAGCAATAAACAAATGTAAGTAAAGAAAATTTATCCACACACCACAAATGAACACAAAAGTTTTGTTATCCAAGTTTGCGTAATTCCACTAGATCAACCCTACTAGCGCAAAATTTTATAACAAAAAGATTTTTCGACATATGTTTTAAAAAATGGATATGCATGCTTGAAACATGTTAAAGATGCAAATGACCTATGGAACCAAACCTTTTAAAGAGAATAACATTAAATTCTCAAGTGAACCTACGGTGGGATATTTACCCGAGTCAAACAAACCATTACTTTGCCCATTTACAAAAAGTTGACCTAACGATCATAGATGATTGTAAAGTGATTTATCATGCATAACGGGCTATATTTTTTTAAGGAATGACTTATGGATTGGGATTCAAGACTCAGTTTAAAATCCGCTGCCTCCCCCTTTTTCGGACGATTGCAAAATGTGATATATAAAAAATAAAAAGAGTTTACAATCCCTAAAAATTACCGACACTTTTTGGAATTACAATCTCTCTACATTTGTGCTTTGTGTATTTCCATCTTAGATGTATAATTTTTTCTTAAATCAAAACTTGAGTTTTCACTTTTCCTTCATCTCGTAAACAAAAAAAAGAGATAAAAGGCAAATAGATCACCACAAAATGAAAATTTTAGAGTTTATGTATGGAAAGAATTTTCAGCTATAAACTAATGTGAGTAAATAAAATTTATTTACACACCACAAATGAACACAAAAGTTTTTTTGTCCAAGTTTGGGTAATTCCACTAGTTCAACCCTAATAGAGCGGAATTTTATACGAAAGAGATTTGTCTACATATGTTTTAAAAAATGGATATGCATGCTTGAAACATGTTAATGATGCAAATGACCTATGGATCCAAACCTTTTAAAGAGAATAACATTTAATTCTCAAGTGAACGTGCGGTGGGATATTTACTCAAGTCAAACAAGCCATTATTTTGCCCATTTAGAAAAAGCTGACCTAACGATCATAGATGATTGTTGCGTGATTTATCATGCATAACCGGTTATATTTTTGAAAGAAATTTATTATGGATAGGGAGTAAACACTCAGTTAAAAATCCCCTGCCTCCCCGTATTCCCGACGATTGTAGAACCTGATTTATAATAACTAAAAAGAGTTTTTAATCCATAAAAATTGCAGACACTTTTCGGAATTATCTCTCTCTACATTTGTTCATTGGGAAATTCCATTTTAGATGTATATTTTTTTGTAAATCAAAACTAGAGTTTTTACTTTCTCTTCACCTCGCAAACAAAAAAAAGAGATAAAAGGCAAATAGATCACAAAAAAATGAAAATTTTAGATTTTATGAATGGAATGAATTTAAAGCAATAAACAAATGTAAGAAAATAATACTTTTTCGCACGCCACAAATGAACACAAAATTTTTGATTTCCAGGTTTGGGAAATTCCACTAGTTCAACCCTAATAGCACGGAATTTACTAAGAAAGAGATTTTTCTACATATGTTTTAAATATGGATATCCATGCTTGAAACATGTTAAAGATGCAAATGACCTATGGTTCCAAAGTTTTAAAGAGAATAACATTAAATTCTCAAGTGAACATGCGGTGGGATATTTACCCGAGTCAAACAAGCCATTATTTTTCCCATATACAAAAAGCTGACCTAACGATCATAGATGATTGTAGAGTGATTTATCATGCGTAACTGGCTATAATTTTGAAAGGAATGACTTATGGATTGGGAGTCAACACTCACTCAAAAATCCCCCACCTCCCCTTTTTCCCCACGATTGTAGAACATGACATATTAAAACTAAAAGGAGTTTACATTCCCTAAAAATTACATATACTTTTTGGAACTATCTCTCTCTACATTTGTGCATTGGGCATTGCCATTTTAGATGTATACTTTTTTCTTAAATCAAAATTTGATTTTTTACTATCCCTTCATCTCGCAAACAAAAAAAAGAGATAAAAGGCAAATAGTTCACATCAAAATCAAAATTTTAGAGTTTATGTATGGAAATAATTTACAGAAATAGGCAAATGGAAGTAAAGAAAATTTATTCACACTTCACAAATGAACACAAAAGTTTTTTTATCCAAGTTTGGGTAATTCCACTAGTTCAACCCTAATAGCGTGGAATTTTATGAGAAAGAGATTTTTCTACATATGTTTTAAAAAATGGATATGCATGGTTGAAACATGTTAAAGATGCAAATTACCTATGGATCCAAACCTTTTAAAGAGAATAACATTAAATTCTCAAGTGAACATGCGGTGGGATATTTGTTCGATCGAACAAGCCATTATTTTACCCATTGAAAAAAAGCTGACCTAACGATCATAGATGATTGTAGGGTGATTTATCATGCGTAACCATCCATATTTTTGAAAGGAATGACTTATGGATTGGGAGTCAACACTCAGTTAAAAATCCCCTGCCTCCCCCTTTTCCCGACGATTGCAGAACCAGATATTTCATAACTGAAAAGTGTTTTCAATCCCTAAAAATTATAGACACTTTTTGGAATTATCTCTCTCTATATTTGTGCATTGTGCACTTCCATTTTAGATGTATACTTTTTTTAAAATCAAAACTTGAGTTGTTACTTTCCCTTCATCTCGCGAACAAAAAAAAAACAGATAAAAGTCATATAGTTCACAAACAAAATGAAAATTTTAGAGTTTATGTATGGAAAGAATTTAAAGTAGTAAACAAATGTTGGTGAAGAAACTTTATTCACACACGACAATGGACCACAAAAGTTTTGTTATCCAAGTTTGGGTAATTCCACTTGTTCAACCCTAATATCTCGGAATTTTATAAGAAAGAGATTTTCCTACATATGTTTTAAAAAATGGTGATGCATGCTTGAAACATGTTAAACATGCAAATGACCTATGGATCCAAACCTTTTAAAGAGAATAACATTAAATTCTCAAGTGAACCAGTGGTGGGATATTTACCCGAGTCAAACAAGCCATTATTTTGCCCATTTACAAAAAGCTGACCTAACGATCATAGATGAATGTAGAGTGATTTATCATTCGTAACCGGTTATAATTTTGAATGGAATGACTTATGGATTGGGAGTCAATACTCACTCAAAAATCCCCCGCCTCCTCCTTTTCCCAACGATTGTAGAACCTGATATATAAAAACTAAAAAGAGTTTACATTCCCTAAAAATTACATAAAGTTTTTGGAATTATCTCTCTCTACATTTTTGCATTGAGCATTTCCATTTTAGATGTATACTTTTTTCTTGAATCAAAACTTGAATTTTTACTTTCCCTTCATCTCGTAAACAAAAAAAAAGAGATAAAAGGCAAATAGATCACAACAAAATGAAAATTTTAGAATATATGTATGGAAAGAATTTACAGAAATAAATAAATCTAAGTAAATAAAATTTATTCACACATCAGAAATGAACACAAAAGTTTTGTTATCCAAGTTTGTGTAATTCCACTAGTTCAACCCTAATAGCGCAGAATTTTATAAGAAAGAGATTTTTCTACATATGTTTTAAAAAATTGATATGCATGCTTGAAACATGTTAAAGATGCAAATGACCAATGGATCCAAGCCTTTTAAAGAAAATAACATTAAATTCTCAAGTGAACGTGCGGTGGGATATTTGCTCGAGTCGAACAAGCCATTATTTTGCCCATTTACAAAAAGCTGACCTAACGATCATAGATGATTGTAGAGTGATTTATCATGCGTAACCGGTCATATTTTTGAAAGGAATAACTTATGGATTGGGAGTCAAGTTTTGTTATCCAAGTTACGAAAATTCCACTAGTTAAACCCTAATAGCTCTGAATTTTATAAGAAAGAGATTTTTCTACATATGTTTTAAAAATGGATATGAATGCTTGAAACATGTTAAAGATGCAAATGACCTATTGATCCAAACCTTTTAAAGAAAATAACAATAAATTCTCAAGTGAACGTGCGGCGGGATATTTACCCGAGTTAAACAAGCCATTATTTTGCCCATTTACTAAAAGCTGACACAAAAATCATAGATGATTGTAATGTGATTTACCATGTGTAACAGGTTATATTTTTGTAAGGAATGAGTTATGGACTCGGAATCAATACTCACACAAAAATCGCATGCCTCCCCTTTTTCCCGACTATTGCAGAACCTGATATATAACTACTAAAAATTACAGACACTTTTTGGAATTATTTTCTTCTATATTTTTGCATTGTTCATTTCCATTTTAGATGTATACTTTTTTCTTAATTCAAAACTTGAGTTTTCACTTTCCCTTCATCTCGTAAACAAAAAAAAGAGATAAAAGGCAAATAGATCACAACAAAATGAAAATTTTAGAGTTTACGTATGAAAAGAATTTAAAGGAATAAACAAATGTAATTAAAGAAAATTTATTCACACACCACAAATGAACACAAAACTATTGTTATCCAAGTTTGGGAAATTCCACTTGTTCAACCCTTATAGCACAAACTTTTATAAGAAAGAGATTTTTTTACATAAGTTTTACAAAATGGATATTCATGCTTGAAACGTGTTAAATATGCAAATGACATATGGATCCAAACCTTTTAAAGAGACTAACATTAAATTCTCAAGTGAATGTGTGGTAGGATAGTTACTCGACTCAAACAAGCCATTATTTTGCCCATTTACTAAAATCTGACCTAACGATCATAGACGATTGTAAAGTTATTTATCATGCATAACTTGCTATATTTTTGTAAGGAATGACTTATGGAATGGGAATCAACACTCTGTTAAAAATTCCCCGCCTCCCCCTTTTCTCGATGATTGCAGAACCTTATATACAAAAACTAAATAGAGTTTACAATCCCTAAAAATTACAGACACTTTTTGGAATTATCTCTCTGAATATTTTTGCATTGTGCATTTCTATTTTAGATGTATACTTTTTTCTTAAATCAAAACTTGAGTTTTCACTTTCCCTTCATCTCGTAAACAAAGAAAAGAGATAAAAGGCAAATAGATAACAACAAAATGAAAATTTTAGAGTTTATGTATGGAAAGACTTTAAAGCAATAAACAAATGTATGTAAAGAAAATTTATCCAGACACCAGAAAAGAACACAAAACTTTTGTTATCCAAGTTTGGGAAATTCCACTAGTTCAACCCTAATAGCTCGGAATTTTATACGAAAGACATTTTTCTACACTTGTTTTAAAAAATGGATATGCAAGATTGAAACATGTTAAAGATGCAAATAACCTATGGATCCAAACCTTTTAAAGAGAATAACATTAAATTCTCAAGTGAACATGCGGTGGGATATTTACCCAAGTCAAACAAGCCATTATTTTACTAATTTACATAAAGCTGACCCAACGATCATAGAAGATTTTAAGGTGATTTATTATGTGTAACGGGCTTTATTTTTTAAGGAATGACTTATGGATTGGGAGTTAACACTCAGTTAAACATCCCCCACCTCCCCCTTTTCCCGACGATTGCAGAACCTTATATATAAAAACTAAAAAGAGTTTACAATCCCTAAAAATAACAGACACATATTGGAATTATCTCTCTCTATATTTTTGAATTGAGCATTTCCATTTTAGATGTATACTTTTTTATTAAATCAAACTTGAGTTTTCGCTTTCCCTTCATCCCGTAAACAAAAAAAAAGAGATAAAAGGCAAATAGTTCACAACAAAATGAAAATTTTAGAGCTTAGGTATGGAAAGTATTTAAAGCAATAAAAAAATATAAGTAAAGAAAATTTATTCACATACCACAAATTAACGCAAAAAATTTGTTATCCAAGTTTGGGAAATTCCACTAGTTCAACCCTAGATGCTCGAAATTTTATAAGAAAAAACTTTGCTACATGTTTTAAAAAATGGATATGCAAGATTGAAACATGTTAAAGATGCAAATGACCTATGGATCCAAACCTTTTAAAGAGAATAACATTAAATTCTCAAGTGAACATGCGGTGGGATATTTACCCGAGTCAAACAAGCCATTATTTTGGCCATTTACAAACGCTGACCTAACGATTATAGATGATTGTAAAGTGATTTATCATGCGTAACGGGCTATATTTTTGTAAGGAATGACTTATGGATTCGGAGTCAATACTCAGTTAAAAATCCCCAGCCTCCCCCTTTTCCCGACGATTGCAAAATCAGATATATAAAAATTAAAAAGTATATACAATCCCTAAAAATTACAGAGACATTTTGGAGTTATCTGTCATTAGATTTGTGCATTGTGCATTTCCTTTTTAGATGTATACTTTTTCTTTAAACCAAAACTCTAGTTTACACTTCCCCTATATGTCTTAAATAAATAAATAAAAAGATACAAGGCAAATAGATCACAATAAAATGAAAATTTTAGAGCTTATGAATGAAGAGAATTTAAAGCAATAAACAAATGTAAGTAAAGAAAATTTATTTACACACCACAAATGAACACAAAAGTTGTCTTATCGAATTTTCTGAAATTCCACTAGGTCAACCCTTATAGCTAGGAATTTTATAAGAAAAAGATTTTTCTACACATGTTTTAAAAAATGGATATGCATGTTTTAAACATGTAAAGGATGTAAAAGACCTATGGATCCAAACCTTTTAAAGAGAATTCTCAAGTGAACGTGCGATGGTATATTTACCTGAGTCAAACAAGCCATTTCGTAAATAGAGAGTTCTCAAGTGAATGTGCAATTCCTTTTTAGATGTATACTTTTTTCTTAAATCAAAACATGAGTTTTCACTTTCCCTGCATCTCGTAAGACAAGAAAATGAGATAAAAGGCAAATAGATCAAAACTCAATGAGAATTTTAGAGTTTATGTATGGATAGAATTTAGAGAAATAAAAAAACGTAAGTAAAGAAAATTTATTCACACACCACAAATGAACACAAAAGTTTTGTTATCCAAGTTTGGGGAATTCCAGTATTTTAACCCTAATAGCTCGGAATTTTATAAGACAGAGATTTTTCTACACGTGTTTTAAAAAATGGATATGCATGCTTGAAATATGTTAAAGATGAAAATGAACTATGGATCCAAACCTTTTAAAGAGTATAACATTAAATTCTCAAGTGAACATGCAGTGGGAAACTTACCTGAGTCAAACAAGCCATTATTTTGCCCATTTACAAAAAGCATACCTACCGATTATAGATGATTGTAAAGTGATTTATCATGTGTAACGGGCTATATTTTTGTAAGGAATGACTTATGGATTGGGAGTCAACACTAAGTTAAAAATCCCCCTCTCCTTCTTTTCCCGATGATTGCGAAACCTGATATAAAAAACTAAAAAGAGTTTACAATCCCTAAAAATTATAGTCAATTTTTGGAATTATCTCTCATTAAATTTGTGCATTGAGCATTTTCATTTTAGATGTATACTTTTTTCTTAAATCAAAACTTGAGTTTTCACTTTCCCTTCATCTCGTAAACTAAAAAAAGAGATAAAAGTCAAATAGATCCCAACAAAATGAAAACTTTAGAGTTTCTGTATGGAAAGAATTTAATTCAATAAAAAAATGAAAGTAAAGAAAATTTATTCACACACCACAAATGAACACTAAAGTTTTGTTATCCAATTTTGGGAAATTCCTCTAGTTCAACCCTAATAGCTAGGAATTTTATAAGAAAATGATTTTTCTACACGTTTTAAAAAATTGATGTGCATTCTTGAATCATGTAAAAGATTGATGTGCATTCTTGAATCATGTAAATTCTCAAGTGAACGTGCGGTGGGATATTTATCTGAGTCAAACAAGCCATTATTTTGCCCATTTACAAAAAGCTGACCTAACGATCATAGATGATTGTAAAGTGATTTCTCATGAGTATTAGGCTATATTTTTGTAAGGAATGACTTATGGATTAGGAGTCAACACTCAGTTACAAATCCCTCGTCTCGTCCTTTTCCCGACGATTGCAGAACCTAATAAATAAAAACTAAAAAGAGTTTACAAACCCTAAAAATTATAGACACTTTTTGGAATTTTCTCTCTCTACATTTGTGCATTGTGCATTTCCATTTTAGATGTATACTTTTCTGTTAAATCAAAACTTGAGTTTTCACATTTCCTTCATCTCGCAAACTAAAAAAGAAAAAGATAAAAGGCAAATAGATCATAACAAAATGAAAGTTTTAGAGTTTATGTATGGAAATAATTTAAAGAAATAAACAAATGTAAGTAAAGAAAATTTATTCACACACCACAAATGAACACAAAAGTTTTGATATCTAAGTTTGGGTTATTCCACTAGTTCAACCCTAGAAGCTCGAAATTTTTTAAGAAAGATATTTTTCTTGATATGTTTTAAAAAATGGATATGCAAGCTTGAAAAATGTTAAAGATGCAAATGACCTATAGATCCAAACCTTTTAAAGTGAATAACAATAAATTCTCAAGTGAACATGCGGTGGGATATTTACCCGAGTCAAACAAGCCATTATTTTGCCCATTTACAAAAAGCTGACCTAACGATAATATATGATTGTAAAGTGATTATCATGTGTAACGGGCTATATTTTTGTAAGGAATGACTTATGGATTTGGAGTCAACACTCATTTAAAAATCCTCCGCCTCCCCCTTTTCCCGACGATAGATGAACCTTATATATAAAAAACTAAAAAGTGTTTACTATCCCTAAAAATACATACACATTTTGGAATTATCTGTCATTACATTTGCTAATTGTGCATTTCCATTTTATATGGATACTTTTTTCTTAAATCAAAACTTGAGTTTTCACTTTCCCTTCATCACGTTAATAAAAAAAGAGATAAAAGGCAAATCGATCACAACAAAATGAAAATTTTAGAGTTTATGTATGGAAAGAATTTAAACCAATAAATAAATGTAAGTAAAGAAAATTTATTCACACACCTCAAATGAACACAAAATTTTTCTTATTGAATTTTTGGAAATTCCACTAGTTCAACCCTTTCTACTCAGAATTTTATAACAAAGAGATTTTTCTACACATGTTTTAAAAAATTCATATGCATGCTTTAAACATGTTCAAGATGCAAATGACCTATGGATACAAACCTTTTAAAGAGAATAAAATTAAATTCTCAAGTGAACGTGCTGTGGGATATTTAACCTAGTCAAATAAGCCATTATTTTGCCCATTTTCAAAGAGTTGAACTAAGGATCGTAGATGATTGTGAAGTGATTTATCTTGCATAACGGGCTATATTTTTGTAAGGAATGACTTATCGATTGGGAGTCAACACTAAGTTAAAAATCCCCCGCCTCTTCCTTTTCCCAACGATTACAGAACCTGATATATAAAAAGCTAAAAAGAGTTTACAATCCCTAAAAATTTCAGACATATTTTGGAATTATCACTCCGTAAATTTGTGCATTTAGCATTGTGCATTACCATTTTAGATGTATTCTCTTTTTATTCAATCCAAACTTCAGTTTTCACTTTCCCATCATCTCGTAAACAAAAAAAAAGAGATAAAAGGCAAATAGATCGCAACAAAATGAAAATTTAAGAGTTTATGTATGGAAAGAATTTAAAGCAATAAAAAAATGTAAGAAAGAAAATTTATTCACACACCACAAATGAACACAAAAGTTTTGTTATCCAAGTTTGGGAAATGCCACTAGTTCAACCCTAATAGCTCGGAATTTTATATGAAAGTGATTTTTCTTCACATATTTTAAAAAATGGATATGCATACCTGAAACATGTTAAAGATGCAAAAGACCTAAGGAACCAAACCTTTTAAACAGAATAAAATTAAATTCTCAAGTGAATGTGTGGTGGGATATTTACTTGAGTCGAACAAGCCATTATTTTGTCCATGTAGAAAAAGCAAACCTAAGGATCATAGATGATTGTAAAGTGAATTATCATGCGTAACGGGCTATATTTTTGTAAGGAATGACTTATGGATTGGGAGTCAACACTCAATTAAAAATCCCGTGCCTCCCCCTTTTCCCGACAATTGCAGAACTTGATATATAAAAACTAAAAAGAATTTACAACCCCTAAAAATTACAGACACTTTTTGGAATTATCTCTCTCTACATTTGTGCATTGTGCATTTCCTTTCTAAATGGATACTTTTTTTCTTAAATCAAAACTTGAGTTTTGACTTTCTCTTCATGTCGTAAAACATAAAAAAGAGATAAAAGGCAAATAAATCACAACAAAATGAAAATTTTAGAGTTTATCTATGGAAAGAATTTAGAGCAATAAACAAACGTAAGTAAAGAAAATTTATTCACACACCACAAATGAACACAAATGTTTTGCTATCCATGTTTTGGAAATTCCACTAGTTCAACCCTAATAGTTCAAAATTTTATAACAAAGAGATTTTTCTACACATGTTTTAAAAAATGGATATGCATGCTTGAAACATGTTAAAGATGCAAATGACCTATGGATCCAAACCTTTTAAAGAGAATAACATTACATTCTCAAGTGAATGTGCGGTGGGATATTTACTCGAATTAGACAAGACATTATTTTGCCCATTTACAAAAAGCTCACCTAACGATCATAGATGATTGTAAAGTGATTTATCATGCAAAACGGGCTATATTTTTGTAAGGAATGACTGATGGATTGGGAACCAACACTCAGTTAAAAATCCCCCGCCTCCCATTTTCCCGACGATTGCAGAACCATGTATATAAAAACTAAAAAGAGTTTACAAACTATAAAAATTATAGAAACTTTTTGGAATTATCTCTCTCTAAATTTGTGCATTGTGCGTTTCCATTTTAGATGTATACTTTTTTCTAATATCAAAACTTGAGTTTTCACATTTCCGTCATCTCTTAAACCAAAAAAAGAAAGAAAAGCCAAATTGATCACAAAAAATGAAAATTTTAGAGTTTCTGTATGGAAAGAATTTTAAGCAATAAACAAATGTAAGTAAAGAAAATTTATTCACACACCACAAATGAACACAAAAGTTTTGTTATTCAAGTTTGGGTAATTCCACTAGTTCAACCGTAATAGCTTGGAATTTATAAGAACGAGATTTTTCTACACATGTTTTAAAAAATGGTATGCATGCTTCAAACTTGTTGAAGATTCAAATGACCTAGGGATCCAAACCTTCTAAAGAGAATAACATTAAATTCTCTAGTGAACATGCGGTGGGATATTTACCCGAGTCAAACACGCCATTATTTTGCCCATGTAGAAAAAGCTCACCTAAGGATCATAGATGATTGTAAAGTGATTTATCATGCGTAACGGACTATATTTTTGTAAGGAATTACTTATGGATTGGGAGTCAACATTCAGTTAAAAATGACGCGTCTCCTCCTTTTCCCGACGATTGCAGAACCTAATATATAGAAACTAAAAAGTGTTTACAATCCCTAAAAATTAAAGACACTTTTTGGAATTATCTCTCTCTAGATTTTTGCATTTTTCATTTCCATTTTAGATGTTTACTTTTTTCTTAAATGAAAACTTGAGTTTTTACTTTCCCTTCATCTCGCAAACAAACAAAAGAACAAAATGAAAATTTTAGAGTTTTAGCATGGAAAAAATTTAAAGCAATAAACAAATGTAAGTATAGAAAATTTATTCACATACCACAAATGAACACAAAAGTTTTGTTTTCCAATTTTGGGTAATACCACTAGTTCAACCCTAATAGCTCAAAATTTTATAAGAAAGAGATTTTCTACATATTTTTTTAAAAATGGATATACATGCGTGAAACATGTTAAAGATGCAAATGACCTATGGATCTAAACCTTTTAACGAGAATAACATTAAATTCTCAAGTGAACGTGCGGTGGGATATTTACCCGAGTCAAACAAACCATTATTTTGCCCATTTACAAAAATCTGACCTAACGATCATAGATGACTGTAAAGTGATTTATCATGCGTAACGGGCTATATTTTTGTAAGGAATGACTTATGGATTGGGAGTCAACACACAGTTAAAAGTCCCCCGCCTCCCCCTTTTCCCAATGATTGTTGAACCTGATATATAAAAACTAAAAAGAGTTTACAAGCCCTAAAGTTACATACACTTTTTAGAATTATATCTTTCTACAATTTTGCATTGTGCATTTCCTTTCTAGATGTCTACTTTTTTTGTTAAATCAAAACTTGTGTTTTGACTTTTCCTTCATCTCGTAAACAAAAACAAAAGAGATAAAAGGCAAATAGATCACAACAAAATGAAAATTTTAGAGTTTATGTATGGAAAGAATTAAAAGCAAAAGAAAAATGTAAGAAAAGAAAATTTATTCACATACCACAAATGAGCACAAAAGATTTGTTATCCAAGTTTGGGTAATTCCACTAGTTCAACCATAATAGCTCGGAATTTAATAAGAAAGAGATTTTTCTACACATGTTTTAAAAAATTAATATGCATGCTCGAAACATGTTCCAGATTCAAATGACCTATGGATCCAATCCTTTTAAAGAGAATAACATTAAATTCTCAAGTGAACGTGTGGTGGGATATTTACCCGAGTCAACCAAGCCATTATTTTTCCCATGTAAAAAAGCTGACCTAAGGATCATAGATGATTGTAAAGTGATTTATCATGTGTAACGGGCTATATTTGTTTAAGGAATGAATTATGGATTGGAAGTCAACACTCAGTTAAAAATCCCCGCCTCCCCCTTTTCCCAACGATTGCAGGACCTGATATATAAAAACAAAAAAGAGTTCACAATCCCTAAAAATTACACACTTTTCTGAATCATCTCTCTCTACATTTGTGCATTGTGCATTTCCTTTTTAGATGCACACTTTTTTCTTAAATCAAAACTTGAGTTTTTATTGTCCCTTCATCTCGCAATAAAAAAAAAAGAGATCAAAGGCCAATAGATCACAACAAAATGAAAATTTTAGTGTTTATGTATGGAAAAAATTTAAAGCAATAAACAAATGTTAGTAAAGAAAATTTATTCACATACCACAGATGAACACAAAAGTTTTGTTATCCAAGTTTGGGTGATTCCACTAGTTCAACCCTAACAGCTCGGAATTTTTGAGAAAGCGACTTTTCTACATCTGTTTTAAAAAATGGATATGCATGCTTCAAACATATTAAAGATGAAAATGACCTATGGATCCAAACCTTTTAAAGAGGATAAAATTAAATTCTCAAGTGAACGTGCGGTGGGATATTTACCCGAGTCAAACAAGCCATTATTTTGCCCATTTTCTAAGAGTTGACCTAAGGATCGTAGATGATTGTGAAGTGATTTATCTTGCATAACAGGCTATATTTTTGTAAGGAATGACTTACCAATTGGGAGTCAACACTAAGTTAAAAATCCCCCGCCTCTTCCTTTTCCCGACGACTATAGAACCTGATATATAAAAAGCTAAAAAGGGTTACAATCCCTAAAAATTATAGACATATTTTGGAATTATCACTCCATACTTTTGTGCATTGTGCATTGTGCATTACCATTTTAGATGTATTCTTTTTTTATTCAATCCATTCTTGAGTTTTCACTTTCCCATCATCTTGTAAACAAAAAAAAGAGATAAAAGGCAAATAGAACACAACAAAATGAAAATTTTAGAGTTTATGTATGGAAAGAATTTAAAGCAATAAACAAATGTAAGAAAAAAATTAATTCACACACCACGAATGAACACAAAAGTTTTGTTATCCTAGTTTGGGAAATTCCACTAGTTCAATCCTAATAGCTCGGAATTTTATATGAAAGAGATTTTTCTTCACATGTTTTAAAAAATGGATATGCATACCTGAAACATGTTAAAGATGCAAATGACCTAAGGAACCAAACCTTTTAAACATAATAACATTAAATTCTCAAGGGAATGTGTTGTGGGATATTTACTTGAGTCAAACAAGCATTTATTTTTTCTAGCTAGAAAAACCTGACCTAAGGATCATAGATGATTATAAAGTGATTTATCGTGCGTAACGGGCTATACTTTTGTAAGGAATGACTTATGGATTGGGAGTCAACACTCAAAATAAAAATCCAGTGCCTCCCCCTTTTCTCGACTTTTGCAGATCCTGATATATAAAAACTAAAAAGAGTTTACAATCCCTAAAAATTACAGACACTTTTTGGAATTATCTCTCTCTACATTTTTGCATTGTGCATTTCCTTTTTAAATGGATACTTTTTTTCTGAAATCAAAACTTGAGTTTTGACTTTCCCTTCATCTCGTAAAACAAAAAAAAGGAGATAAAAGGCAAATAGATCACAACAAAATGAAAGTTTTAGAGTTTATGTATGGAAAGAATTTAGAGCAATAAACAAACTTAAGTAAATAAAATTTATTCACACACCACATATGAAGACAAATGTTATGTTATCCATGTTCTGGAAATTCGAATAGTTCAACCCTAATAGTTCGGAATTTATAACAAAGAGATTTTTCTACACATGTTTTAAAAAATGGTTAAGCATTCTTGAAACATGTTAAAGATGCAAATGACCTATGGATTCAAACCTTTTAAAGAGAATAACATTAAATTCTCAAGTGAACGTGCGGTGGGATATTTACACGAGTTAAACAAGATATTATTTTGCGCATTTACAAAAAAGCTCACCTAACGATCATAGATAATTGTAAAGTGATTTGTCATGCGTAACATGCTATATTTTTTTAAGGAATGACTGATGGATTGGGAGTCAACACTCAGTTAAAGATCCCCCGCCTCCCATTTTCCCGACGATTGCAGAACCTTGTATGTAAAAACTAAAAAGAGCTTACAAACTATAAAAATTACAGACACTTTTTGGAATTATCTCTCTCTACATTTGTGCATTGTGCATTTACATTTTAGATGTATACTTTTTTCTTATATCAAAACTTGAGTTTTCACATTTCCTTCATCTCATAAACCCAAAAAAGAAAGAAAAGGCAAATTGATCAGAACAAAATGAAAATTTTAGAGTTTTGATATGGAAAGAATTTAAAGTAATAAACAAATTTAAGTAAAGAAAATTTAATCACACAACACAAATGAACACAAAAGTTTTGCTATCCAAGTTTGGGTAATTCCACTAGTTCAACCATAATAGCTTGAAATTTTATTAGAACGAGATTTTCTACACATGTTTTAAAAAATGGTATGCATGCTTCAAACATGTTGAAGATTCAAATGACCTATGGATCCAAACCTTTTAAAAAGAATAACATTAAATTCTCCAGTGAACATACGGTGGAATCTTTACCCGAGTCAAACAAGCCATTATTCTGCCTATCTAGAAAAAGTTGACCTAAGGATCATAGATGATTGTAAAGTGATTTATCATGCATAACGGACTATATTTTTGGAAGGAATTACTTATAAATTGGCAGTCAACACTCAGTTGAAAATCCCCGCCTCCCCCGTTTCCTGTCGATTGCAGAACCTGATATATAAAAACTAAAAAGTGTTTACAATCCCTAAAAATTATAGACACTTTTTGGAATTATCTCTCTCTACATTTGTGCATTGTGCATTTCCATTTTAGATGTTTACTTTTTTCTTAAATAAAAACTTGAGTTTTCACTTTCCCTTCATCTTCTAAAGAAAAAAATGAGATAAAAGGCAAATAGATCATAACAAAATGAAAATTTTAGAGTTTATGTATGGAAAGAATTTAACGCAATAAACAAATGTAAGTAAAGAATTTTTTTTTCACACACCACAAATCAACACAAAAATTTCATTATCCATGTTTGGGAAATTCCACTGGTTCTACCCTATTAACTCGGAATTTTATAAGAAAAAAATTTTTCTACAAATGTTTTAAAAAATGGATATGAATGCTTGAAACATGTTAAGGATGCAATTGAGCTATGGTTCCAAACCTTTAACAAGAATAACACTAAATTCTCAAGTGAATGTGCAGTGGGATATTTACCCGCGTCAAACAAGCCATCATTTTGCCCATTTACAAAAGCTGACCTAACGATCATAGATGATTTTAAAGTGATTCATCATGCGCAACTGGCTATATTTTTTTGAGAAATGACTTATGGATAGGGAGTCAACACTCAGTTAAAAATCCCCCGCCTCCCCCTTTTCCCGATGATTGCAGAACCACTTATAAAAAGAGTTTACAATCCCTAAAAATTATGGGCACTTTTTGGAATTATCTCTCTCTACATTTGTGCATTGTGCATTTCTTTTTTAGATGTATACTTTTTTCTTAAATCAAAACTTGAGTTTTCACTTACCCTTCATCTCATAAACCAAAAAAAAGAGATAAAAGGAAAATAGAAAACAACAAAATGAAAATGTTAAAGTTTATGTATGGAAAGAATTTAAAGCAATAAACAAATGTAAGAAAGAAAATATATTCACACACCACAAATGAACAAAAAAGTTTTGTTATCCAAGTTTGGGAAATTCCACTAGTTCAACCCTAATAGCTAGGAATTTTATATGAAAGAGATTTTTATTCACATGTTTTAAAAATTAGATATGCATGCCAGAAACATGTTAAAGATGCAAATGACCAAAGGATCCAAACCTTTTAAAGAGAATAACTTTAAATTCTCAAGTGAACGTGCGGTGGGATATTTACTCGAGTCAAAAAAGCCATTATTTTACCCTTTTAAAAAAAGTTGACCTAAAGATCATAGATGATTGTAAAGTGATTTATCATGCGTAGTGGGCTAAATTTTTGTAATGACTTATGGATTTGGAGTCAACATTTAGTTAAAAATCCTCTACCTCCCCCTTTTCCAGACGATTGTAGAACCTGATATATAAAAACTAAAAAGAGTTTACAATCCCTAAAAATTACAAACACTTTTTTGAAATATCTCTCTCGACATTTTTTCCTTGTGCATTCCCATTTTAGATGTATACTTTTTTCTTAAAACAAAACTTGAGTTTTCACTTTCCCTTCATCTCATCAACAAAAAAAAGGCATAAAGGGCAAAAAGATTTAAACAAAATGAAAATTTTATAGTTTATGCATGGAAAGAATTTAAAGTAATGAACAAATGTAAGAAAAGAAAATTTATTCACACACCACTAATGAACACAAAAGTTTTGTTATCCAAGTTTCACTAATTCCACTAGTTCAACCCTAATAGCTCGGAATTTTATAAGAAAGAGATTTTTCTACACATGTTTTAAAAAATAGATATGCATGCTTGAAACATGTTAAAGATGAAATGACCTATGGATCCAAACATTTTAAAGAGAATAAAATTAAATTATCAAGTGAACGTGCGGTGGGATATTTACCCGAGTCAAACAAGCCATAATTTTTCCCATTTATAAAAAGCTGACCTAACGATCATAGATAATTTTAAAGTGATTTATCATACATTATAGACTATATTTTTTTAGGAAATGACTTATGGATTGGGAATCAACACTCGGTTAAAAATCCCCCGCTTCCTCCATTTCCCGACGATTGCAGAACCTGATATATAAAAACTAAAAAGAGTTTACTATCCCTAAAAATTACAGACTCTTTTTGGAATTATCTCTCATTTCTTTTGTACATTGTGGTTTTCTTTTTTCGATGTATACTTTTTTCTTAAATCAAAACTTGAGTTTTCACTTTCCCTTCATCTCATAAACGAAAAAAAGAGATAAATGGCAAATAGATCACAAAAAACTGAAAATTTTAGATTTTATGTATGGAAAGAATTAAAAAAATATAAAAATATATGAAAAGAAAATTTATTCGCACACCACAAATGAACACAAAAGTTTTGTTATCAAAGTTTGGGTAATTCCACTAGTTCAACCCTAGTAGCTCAGAATTTTTAAGAAAGAGATTTTTCTACACATGTTTTAAAAAATGGATATGCAAGCTTGAAACATGTAAAAAATGCTAAGGACCAATTGAACCAAACCTTTTAAATAGGATAACATTAAATTCTCAAGTTCATGTACGGTGGGATATTTACCCGAGTCAAACAGGCCATTATTTTTCTCATTTACAAAAAACTGACGTAACGATCATAGATGATTGTAAAGTGATTTATCATGCGTAATGGGCTATATTTGTGTAAGGAATGACTTATGGATTGGGAGTCAACACTCAGTTAAAAATACCCTGCCTCCGCCTTTTCCCGACGATTGCAGAACCTGATATATAAAAACTAAAAATAGTTTACAATCCCTAAAAATTACAGACACTTTATGTAATTATCTCTCTCTACATTTGTGCATTTTGTATTGCCATGTTAGATGTATACTTTATTCTTAAATCAAAACTGGATTTTGCACTTTCCTTTCATCTCGTAAACAAAAAAAAAAAAAATATAAAAGGCAAATAGATCACAACAAAAAGAAAATTTTAGAGTGTATGTATGGAAAACATTTAAACCAATAAACAAATTTAAGTAAATAAATATTATTCACACACCACAAACGAACACAAAAGTTTTGTTATTCAAGTTTGGGAAATTCCACTAGTTCAACCCTAAAACTTCGGAATTTCATAAGAAAGAGATTTTTCTACATATGTTTAAAAAAAAGGATATGCACGTTTGTAACATGTTAGAGATGCAAATGACCTATGGATCCAAACCTTATAAAATTAATAACATTAAATTCTCTAGTGAACGTGCGGTGAGATATTTACCCGAGTCAAACAAGCCATTATTTTGCCCATTTAAAAAAAGCTGAACTATGGACCATAGATGATTGTAAAGTGATTTATCATGTGTAACGGGGTATATTTTTTTAAGGAATGACTTATGGATTGGGAGTCAACACTCAGTTAAAAATCCCCCGCCTCCCCCTTTTCCAGACAATTGCAAAACCAGAAATATAAAAACTAAAAAGTGTTTACAATCCCTAAAAATTACAAACACTTTTTCGAATTATCTCTCTCTAAATTTTTGCATTGTCCATTTACATTTTAGTGTATACTTTTTTCTTAAATCAAAACATGAGTTTTCTCTTTCCCTTCATCTCGCAAACAAAAAAGAGAGATAAAAGGCAAATAGATCACATCAAACTGAAAAATTTTAGAGTTTATGTATGGAAATAATTTAAAGCAATAAACAACTGAAAGTAAAGAAAATTTATTCACACACCATAAAAGAACACAAAAGTTTTGTTACCCAATTTCGGGAAATTCCACTAGTTCAACCCTAATAGCTCTGAATTTTATAAGAAAGAGATTTTTTCACACATGTTTTAAAAAATGGATATGCATGCTTGAAACATGTTAAAGATGCAAATGACCTATGGATCCAAACCATTTAAAGAGAATAACATTAAATTCTCAAGTGAACGTGCGGTGGGTTATTTACCCGAGTTAAACAAGCCATTGTTTTGCCCATTTACAAAAAGCTGACCTAACGATCATAAATGATTGTAAAGTGATTTATCATGTGTCACTGACTATATTTTTGTAATGAATGACTTATGGATTGGAAGTCAACACTCATTTAAAAATCCCCCGCCTCCCCTTTTCCCGACGATTGCGGAACCTGATATATAAAAACTAAAAAGAGTTTACAATCCCTAAATATTACAAACACATTTTGGAATTATCTCTCTCTACATTTTTGCATTGTGCATTTACATTTTAGATGTTTACTTTTTTCTTAAATCAAAACTTGAGTTTCCATTTTCCCTTCATCTCGAAAACAAAAAAAAGAGATAAAAGGCAAATAGATCACAAAAAAAATAAAATTTTAGAGTTTATGTATGGAGAGAATTTAAAGAAATCAAAAAATGTAAGTAAAGAAAAGATATTAATACAACACAAATGAACGCAAAATTTTTGTTATCCAAGTATGGGAAATTCCACTAGTTCAACCCTAATAGCTCGGAGTTTTATAAGAAAGTGATTTTTCTACACATGTTTTAAAAAAATTGATATGCATTCTTGAAACATGTTAAAGATGTAAATGACCCCTTGATCCAAACCTTTTAAAGAGAATAACATTAAATTCTCAAGCGAACGTGCGGTGGGATACTTACCCGAGTCAAACAAGCCATTATTTTGCCCATTTACAAAAAGATGACTTAATGATCATAGATGATTGTAAAGTGATTTATCATCCATAATGGGCTATATTTTTGTAAGGAATGACTTAGGAAATGGGAGTCAACACTCAATTAAAAATCCCCCACCTCCCCCTTTTCCTGACGATTTCAGAACCGGATATTTAAAAACTAAAAAGAGTTTATAATCTCTCTCTACATCTGTTCATTGTGCATTCCCATTTTAGATGTACACTTTTTTCTTAAAGCAAAACTTAAGTTTTCACTTTCCCTTCATCTCGTAAACAAAAAAAGAGATAAAAGGCAAATAGATCACAAAAAAATGAAAATTTAGGGTTTATGTTTGGAAAGAATTTAAAGCAATGAACAAATGTAAGAAAAAAAAACTTTCTTCACACAACACAAATGAACACAAAAGTTTTATTATCCAAGTTTGAGTAATTCCCCAAGTTCAACCCTAATAGCTCAGAGTTTTATAAGAAAGAGATTTTTCTACGCATGTTTTTAAAAAAAGATATGCATGCTTGAAACATGTTATAGATGCAAATGGCCTATGGATTCAAACCTTTTAAAGAGAATAACATTAAATTCTCTAGTGAACGTGTAGTGGGATATTTACCCGAGTCAAACAAGCCATTATTTTGCCCATTTACAAAAAGTTGACCTTACGATCATTGATGATTGTCAAGTGATTTATCATCCGTAACAAGCTATATTTTTGTATGGAATGACTTATGGATCGCAGTCAACACTAAGTTAAAAATCCCCTGCCTCCCCCTTTTCTCAAAGATTGCAATACCTCATATATAAAAACTAAATAGAGTTTCTATTCCCTAAAAATTACAAACACTTTTTGGAATTACATCTCTCTACATTTGTGCATTGTGCATTTCTATTTTAAATGTCTAATTTTTTTCTTAAATCAAAACATGAGTTTTCACTTTCCCTTGATCTTGTAAACTTAAAAAAAGAGATCAGAGGCAAATAGATCACAACAAACTAAAAATTTTAGAGTTTATGTATGGAAAGAATTTAAATTAATAAAAAAATGTAAGTAAAGAAAATTTATTCACACATCACAAATGAACACAAAAGTTTTGTTATCCAAGTTTGAGAAATTCCACTAGTTCAACCCTAATAGCTCAAAAATTGATAAGATAGAGATTTTTCTACACATGTTTTACAAAATGGATATACAAGCTTGAAACATGTTAAAGATGCAAATGACCTATCGATCAAAAACTTTTAAAGAGTAACATTAAATTCTCAGGTGAACGTACGATGGGATATTTATCCGAGTCAAACAGGCCATTATTTTTCCCATTTACAAAAAACTGACCATACGATCATAGATGATTGTCAAGTGATTGATCATGCGTAATGGGCTATATTTTTGTAAGGAATGATTTATGGATTGGGAGTCAACACTCAGTTAAAAATCCCCTTCCTCCCCATTTTCCAGACAATTACAGAACCTGATACATAAAAACTAAAAAGATTTTACAATCCCTAAAAATTATAGGTACTTTTTGGAATAATCTCTCTCTACATCCGTGCATTGTGTATTTCCATTTTAGTTGTATACTTTTTTCTTAAGTCAAAACTTGAGTTTTCACTTTTCCTTGATCTCGTAAACAAAAAAAGAGATATAAGGAAAATATATCACAACAAAATGAAAACTTTTTAGTCTATGTATGGAAAGAATTTAAAGCAATAAACAAATGTAAGTAAAGAAAATTTATGCACACACCTCAAATGAACACAAAAGTTTTGTTATCCAAGTTTGGGAAATTCCACTAGTCCAACCCTAATATCTCAGAATTTCTTAAGAAAAAGATTTTTCAACATATGTTTTAAAAAAAGGATATGCATGCTTGAAACATGTTAAATATTCAAATGACATATGGATCCAAACCTTTTAAAAATAATAACATTAAATTCTCCAATGAAGGTGCGGTGAGATATTTACCCGACTCAAAAAGCCATTATTTTGCATGTACAAAAAGCTGAACTAAGGATCACAGATGATTGTAAAGTGATTTATTATGCGTAACAGGCTATATTTTTGTAAGGAATGACTTCTTGATTGGGAGTCAACACTTAGTTAAAAAATCCCCCGCCTCCTCCGTTTCCCGACGATTACAAAACCTCAAATATCAAAACTAAAATAATTTTACAATCCCTCAAAATTATAAACACTTTTTGGAATTATCTCTCTCTATATTTGTGCATTGTGCATTTCCATTTTAGATGTATACTTTTTTCTTAAATCAAAAGTTGAGCTTTCACATTCCTTTAATTTCGAAAAAAAAAAGAGAAAAAAGGAAAATAGATCACAACAAAAAGAAAATTTTAGAGTTTATGTATGGAAAGAATTTAAAGAAATAAACTAATATAAATAATGAAAATTTATTCACACTCCACAAATGAACAGAATACCTTTGTTATCCAAGTTTGGGAAATTCCACTAGTTCAACCCTAATAGCTCAGAATTTTATAAGAAAGAGATTTTTCTACACATGTATTAAAAAATGAATATGAATTCTTGCAACATGCTAAAGATGCAAATGACCTATGGATCCAAACCTTTTAATGAGAATAACATTAAATTCTCAAGTGAACTTGCTGTGGGATATTTACCCGAGTCGAACAAGCCATTATTTTGCCCATTTACAAAAAGCTGACCTAACGATCATAGATGATTGTAAAGTGATTTATCATACGTAAAGGGATATATTTGTTTAAGGAATGACAATGGATTGGGAGTCAACACTTAGTTAAAAATCCCTTGCCTCCCCCTTTTCCTGAAGATTGCAGAACCTGATATATAAAAACTACAAAGAGTTTACAATCCCTAAAAATTACAAAAAAAATTTTGAACTATCTCTCTCCACATTTTTGCATTGTGCATTTCCTTTTTAGAGGTATACTTTTTTTCTTAAACACAAACTTGAGTTTTCACTTTCCATCTCGTAAATGAAAAAAAGAGATAAATGGCAAATAGATCACAACAAACTGAAAATTTTAGAGTTTATGTTTGGAAAGAATTTAAAGCAATAAACAAATGTAAGTAAATAAAATTTATTCACACACCACAAATGAACACAAAAGTTTTGTTATCCAAGATTGGGGAATTCCACTAGTTCAACCCTAATAGCTCGGAGTTTTATAAGAAAGTGATTTTTCTACACGTGTTTCAAAAAATGGATATGCATTCTTGAAACATGTTAAAGATGTAAATGACCCCTTGATCACAACCTTTTAAAGAGAATAACATTAAATTCTCAAGCGAACGTGCGGTGGGATATTTACCCGAGTCAAACAAGCCATTATTTTGCCCATTTACAAAAAGATGACTTAATGATCATAGATGATTGTAAAGTGATTTATCATCCATAATGGGCTATATTTTTGTAAGGAATGACTTAGAAAATGGGAGTCAACACTCGGTTAAAAATCCCCCACCTCCCCCTTTTCTCGACGATTTCAGAACCGGATATTTAAAAACTAAAAAGAGTTTATAATCCCTAAAAATTACAAACACTTTTTTGAATTATCTCTCTCTACATCTGTTCATTGTGCATTCCCATTTTAGATGTATACTTTTGTCTTAAACCAAAACGTAAGTTTTCACTTTCCCTTCATCTCGTAAACAAAAAAAGAGATAAAAGGCAAATAGATCACAAAAAAATGAAAATTTAGGGTTTATGTTTGGAAAGAATTTAAAGCAATGAACAAATGTAAGAAAAAAAAACTTTCTTCACACAATTCAAATGAACACAAAAGTTTTATTATCCAAGTTTGAGTAATTCCCCTAGTTCAACCCTAATAGCTCAGAATTTTATAAGAAAGAGATTTTTCTACACATGTTTTTAAAAAAAGATATGCATGCTTGAAACATGGTATAGATGCAAATGGCCTATGGATTCAAACCTTTTAAAGAGAATAACATTAAATTCTCTAGTGAACGTGTGGTGGGATATTTACCCGAGTCAAACAAGCCATTATTTTGCCCATTTACAAAAAGTTGACCTTACGATCATTGATGATTGTGAAGTGATTTATCATCCGTAATAGGCTATATTTTTGTATGGAATGACCTATGGATCGCAGTCAACACTCAGTTAAAAATCCCCTGCCTCCCCCTTTTCTCAAAGATTGCATTACCTCATATATAAAAACTAAATAGAGTTTCCTATCCCTAAAAATTACAAACACTTTTTGGAATTACATCTCTCTACATTTGTGCATTGTGCATTTATATTTTAAATGTCTAATTTTTTTCTTAAATCAAAACATGAGTTTTCACTTTCCCTTGATCTTGTAAACTTAAAAAAAAAGATCAGAGGCAAATAGATCACAACAAACTGAAAATTTTAGAGTTTATGTATGGAAAGAATTTAAAGTAATAAAAAAAATGTAAGTAAAGAAAATTTATTCACACACCACAAATGAACACAAAAGTTTTGTTATCCAAGTTTGAGAAATTCCACTAGTTCAACCCTAATAGCTCGAAAATTGATAAGATAGAGATTTTTCTACACATGTTTTACAAAATGGATATACAAGCTTGAAACATGTTAAAGATGCAAATAACCTATCACTCAAAAACTTTTAAAGAGTAACATTAAATTCTCAGGTGAACGTACGATGGGATATTTACCCGAGTCAAACAGGCCATTATTTTTCCCATTTACAAAAAGCTGACCATACGATCATAGATGATTGTCAAGTGATTGATCATGCGTAATGGGCTATATTTTTGTAAGGAATGATTTATGGATTGGGAGTCAACACTCAGTTAAAAATCCCCTGCCTCCCCATTTTCCCGACAATTACAGAACCTGATATATAAAAACTAAAAAGACTTTACAATCCTTAAAAATTATAGGTACTTTTTGGAATAATCTCTCTCTACATCCGTGCATTGTGTATTTCCATTTTAGTTGTATACTTTTTTATTAAGTCAAAACTTGAGTTTTCACTTTTCCTTGATCTCGTAAACAAAAAAAGAGATATAAGGAAAATATTTCTCAACAAAATGAAACATTTTTAGTTTATGTATGGAAAGAAGTTAAAGCAATAAACAAATGTAAGTAAAGAAAATTTATGCATACACCTCAAACGAACACAAAAGTTTTGCTATCCAATTTTGGGAAATTCCACTAGTCCAACCCTAATATCTCGGAATTTCTTAAGAAAAAGATTTTTCAACATATGTTTTAAAAAAAGGATATGCATGCTTGAAACATGTTAAATATTCAAATGACATAAGGATCCAAACCTTTTAAAAATAATAACATTAAATTCTCCAATGAAGGTGGGGTGAGATATTTACCCGACTCAAAAAGCCATTATTTTGCATGTACAAAAAGCTGAACTAAGGATCACAGATGATTGTAAAGTGATTTATTATGCGTAACAGGCTATATTTTTGTAAGGAATGACTTCTCGATTGGGAGTCAACACTTAGTTAAAAAATCCCCCGCCTCCTCCTTTTCCCGACGATTGCAAAACCTCATATATCAAAACTAAAATAAGTTTACAATCCCTCAAAATTACAAACACTTTTTGGAATTATCTCTCTCTATATTTGTGCATTGTGCATTTCCATTTTAGATGTATACTTTTTTCTTAAATCAAAACTTGAGCTTTCACTTTCCTTTCATCTCGAAAAAAAAAGAGAAAAAAGGAAAATAGATCACAACAAAAAGAAAATTTTAGAGTGTATGTATGGAAAGAATTTAAAGAAATATACTAATATAAATAATGAAAATTTATTCACACTCCACAAATGAACAGAATACCTTTGTTATCCAAGTTTGGGAAATTCCACTAGTTCAACCCTAATAGCTTGGAATTTTATAAGAAAGAGATTTTTCTACACATGTATTAAAAAATGGATATGCATTCTTGCAACATGTTAAAGATGCAAATGACCTATGGATCCAAACCTTTTAATGAGAATAACATTAAATTCTCAAGTGAACGTGCTGTGGGATATTTACCCGAGTCGAACAAGCCATTATTTTGCCCATTTACAAAAAGCTGACCTAACGATCATAGATGATTTTAAAGTGATTTATCATACGTAAAGGGATATATTTGTTTAAGGAATGACTTATGGATTGGGAGTCAACACTTAGTTAAAAATCCCTCACCTCCCCCTTTTCCCGAAGATTGCAGAACCTGATATATAAAAACTACAAAGAGTTTACAATCCCTAAAAATTACAAAAAAAATTTTGAACTATCTCTCTCCACATTTTTGCATTGTGCATTTCCGTTTTAGAGGTATACTTTTTTTCTTAAACACAAACTTGAGTTTTCACTTTCCATCTCGTAAATGAAAAAAAGAGATAAATGGCAAATAGATCACAACAAACTGAAAATTTTAGAGTTTATGTATGGAAAGAATTTAAAGCAATAAACAAATGTAAGTAAAGAAAATTTATTCACACACCACAAATGAACACAAAAGTTTGGTTATCCAAGATTGGGAAATTCCACTAGTTCAACCCTAATAGCTCAGAGTTTTATAAGAAAGTGATTTTTCTACACATGTTTCAAAAAATGGATATGCATTCTTGAAACATGTTAAAGATGTAAATGACCCCTTGATCCAAACCTTTTAAAGAGAATAACATTAAATTCTCAAGCGAACGTGCGGTGGGATATTTACCCGAGTCAAACAAGCCATTATTTTGCCCATTTACAAAAAGATGACTTAATGATCATAGATGATTGTAAAGTGATTTATCATCCATAATGGGCTATATTTTTGTAAGGAATGACTTAGGAAATGGGAGTCAACACTCGGTTAAAAATCCCCCACCTCCCCCTTTTCCTGACGATTTCAGAACTGGATATTTAAAAACTAAAAAGAGTTTATAATCCCTAAAAATTACAAACACTTTTTTGAATTATCTCTCTCTACATCTGTTCATTGTGCATTCCCATTTTAGATGTATACTTTTGTCTTAAACCAAAACGTAAGTTTTCACTTTCCCTTCATCTCGTAAACAAAAACAGAGATAAAAGGCAAATAGATCACAAAAAAATGAAAATTTAGGGTTTATGTTTGGAAAGAATTTAAAGCAATGAACAAATGTAAGAAAAAAAAACTTTCTTCACACAACAAAAATGAACACAAAAGTTTTATTATCCAAGTTTGAGTAATTCCCCTAGTTCAACCCTAATAGCTCAGAATTTTATAAGAAAGAGATTTTTCTACACATGTTTTTAAAAAAAGATATGCATGCTTGAAACATGGTATAGATGCAAATGGCCTATGGATTCAAACCTTTTAAAGAGAATAACATTAAATTCTCTAGTGAACGTGTGGTGGGATATTTACCCGAGTCAAACAAGCCATTATTTTGCCCATTTACAAAAAGTTGACCTTACGATCATTGATGATTGTGAAGTGATTTATCATCCATAATAGGCTATATTTCTGTATGGAATGACTTATGGATCGCAGTCAACACTCAGTTAAAAATCCCCTGCCTCCCCCTTTTCTCGAAGATTGCAATACCTCATATATAAAAACTAAATAGAGTTTCCAATCCCTAAAAATTACAAAAACTTTTTGGAATTACATCTCTCTACATTTGTGCATTGTGCATTTATATTTTAAATGTCTAATTTTTTTCTTAAATCAAAACATGAGTTTTCACTTTCCCTTGATCTTGTAAACTTAAAAAAAGAGATCAGAGGCAAATAGATCACAACAAACTGAAAATTTTAGAGTTTATGTATGGAAAGAATTTAAAGTAATAAAAAAATGTAAGTAAAGAAAATTTATTCACACACCACAAATGAACACAAAAGTTTTGTTATCCATGTTTGAGAAATTCCACTAGTTCAACCCTAATAGCTTGAAAATTGATAAGATAGAGATTTTTCTACACATGTTTTACAAAATGGATATACAAGCTTGAAACATGTTAAAGATGCAAATGACCTATCGATCAAAAACTTTTAAAGAGTAACATTAAATTCTCAGGTGAACATACGATAGAATATTTACCCGAGTCAAACAGGCCATTATTTTTCCCATTTATAAAACGCTGACCATACGATCATAGATGATTGTCAAGTGATTGATCATGCGTAATGGGCTATATTTTTGTAAGGAATGATTTATGGATTGGGAGTCAACACTCAGTTAAAAATCCCCTGCCTCCCCATTTTCCCGACAATTACAGAACCTGATATATAAAAACTAAAAAGACTTTACAATCCCTAAAAATTATAGGTACTTTTTGGAATAATCTCTTTCTACATCCGTGCATTGTGTATTTCCATTTTAGTTGTATACTTTTTTCTTAAGTCAAAACTTGAGTTTTCACTTTTCCTTGATCTCGTAAACAAAAAAAGAGATATAAGGAAAATATTTCTCAACAAAATGAAACATTTTTAGTTTATGTATGGAAAGAACTTAAAGCAATAAACAAATGTAAGTAAAGAAAATTTATGCATACACCTCAAACGAACACAAAAGTTTTGCTATCCAATTTTGGGAAATTCCACTAGTCCAACCCTAATATCTCAGAATTTCTTAAGAAAAAGATTTTTCTACATATGTTTTAAAAAAAGGATATGCATGCTTGAAACATGTTAAATATTCAAATGACATATGGATCCCAACCTTTTTAAAATAATAACATTAAATTCTCCAATGAAGGTGCGGTGAGATATTTACCCGACTCAAAAAGCCATTATTTTGCATGTACAAAAAGCTGAACTAAGGATCATAGATGATTGTAAAGTGATTTATTATACGTAACAGGCTATATTTTTGTAAGGAATGACTTCTTGATTGGGAGTCAACACTTAGTTAAAAAATCCCCCGCCTCCTCCTTTTCCCGACGATTGAAAAACCTGATATATCAAAACTAAAATAAGTTTACAATCCCTCAAAATTACAAAAACTTTTTGGAATTATCTCTCTCTATATTTGTGCATTGTGCATTTCCATTTTAGGTGTATACTTTTTTCTTAAATCAAAATTTGAGTTTTCACTTTCCTTTCATCTCGAAAAAAAAAAAGAGAAAAAAGGAAAATAGATCACAACAAAATGAAAATTTTAGAGTTTATGTATGGAAAGAATTTAAAGAAATTAACTAATATAAATAATGAAAATTTATTCACACTCCACAAATGAACAGAATACCTTTGTTATCCAAGTTTGGGAAATTCCACTAGTTCAACCCTAATAGCTCGGAATTTTATAAGAAAGTGATTTTTCTACACATGTATTAAAAAATGGATATGCATTCTTGCAACATGTTAAAGATGCAAATGACCTATGGATCCAAACCTTTTAATGAGAATAACATTAAATTCTCAAGTGAACGTGCTCTAGGATATTTACCTGAGTCGAACAAGCCATTATTTTGCCCATTTACAAAAAGCTGACCTAACGATCATAGATGATTGTAAAGTGATTTATCATATGTAAAGGGATATATTTTTTTAAGGAATGACTTATGGATTGGGAGTCAACACTTAGTTAAAAATCCCTCGCCTCCCCCTTTTCCCGAAGATTGCAGAACCTGATAAATAAAAACTACAAAGAGTTTACAATCCCTAAAAATTACAAACAATTTTTTGAACTATCTCTCTCCACATTTTTTGCATTGTGCATTTCCGTTTTAGAGGTATACTTTTTTTCTTAAACACAAACTTGAGTTTTCACTTTCCATCTCGTAAATGAAAAAAAGAGATAAATGGCAAATAGATCACAACAAACTGAAAATTTTAGAGTTTATGTATGGAAAGAATTTAAAGCAATAAACAAATGTAAGTAAAGAAAATTTATTCACACGCCACAAATGAACACAAAAGTTTTGTTATCCAAGATTGGGAAATTCCACTAGTTCAACCCTAATTGCTCGGAGTTTTATAAGAAAGAGATCTTTCTACACATGTTTCAAAAAATGGATATGCATGCTTGAAACATGTTAAAGATGCAAATGACCTATGGATCCAAACCTTTAAAAAGAATATAATTAAATTCTCAAGTGAACGTGCGGTGGGATATTTATCTGAGTCTAAGAAGCCATTATTTTGCCCTTTTACAAAAAGCTGACCTAACATTCATAGATGATTGTAAACTGATTTATCATGCGTAATGAGCTATATTTTTCGAAGGAATGACTTATTGATTAGGAGTGAACACTCAGTTAAAAATCCCCTGCCTCCCCATTTTCACAACAATTGCAGAACCTGATATATAAAAACTAAAAAGAGTTTACAATCCCTAAAAATTACAAATAGTTTTTGGAATTATCTCTCTCTAAATTTTTGCATTGTGCATTTCCATTTTAGATGTATACTTTTTTCTTAAATCAAAACTTGAGTTTTCACTTTCCCTTCATCTCTTAAACAAAAAAAAAGAGATAAAATTCAAATAGATCACAACAAAATGAAAATTTTAGATTTTATGTATGGAAAGAATTTAAATCAATAAAAAAATGTAAGTAAAGAAAATTGATTCACATAACACAAATGAACACAAAATTTTTGTTATCCATGTTTGGAAAATTCCACTAGTTGAACCCTAATAGCTCGGAATTTTATAAGATAGAGATTTTTTGACACATGTTTGAAAAAATATATATGCAACTTTGAAACATGGTAAAGATGCAAATGAGCTATGAATGCAAACCTTTTAAAGAGAATTACATTAAATTCTCAAGTGAACATACGGTGGGATATTTACTCGTGTCAATTAGGCCAATATTTTTCCCATTTACAAAAACTTGATCTAATGATCATAGATGATTGTAAAGTGAATTATCATGCGTAATGGGTTATATTTTTTTAAGGAATGACTTATGGATTGGGAATCAACACTCAGTTAAAAATCCCCCGCCTCTCCCTTTTCCTGACGATTGCAGAACTGATATATAAAAACTAAAGGGAGTTTACAGTCCCTAAAAATTATAGGCACTTTTTGAAATTATTTCTCTCAAAATTTGTGCATTGTTCAATTGCATTTTTTATGTATACTTTTTTCTTAAATCAAAAGTTGAGTTTTCACTTCCCTTCATCTTGTTAACAAAAAAAAAGAGATAAAAGCCAAAATAGATAACATCAAAATGAAAATTTTAGAGTTTATATATGGAAAGGATTTAAAGCAATAAACAAATTTAAATAATGAAAATTTATACATACTCCACAAATGAACACAAAACTTTTGTCATCCAAGTTTGGGAAATTCCACAAGTTCAACACTAATAGCTCGGAATTTATAAGAAAGAGATTTTTCTACACATGTATTAAAAAATAGATATGCATGCTTGAAACATGTTAGAGATGCAAATGACCAATGAATCCAAACCTTTTAATCAGAATAACATTAAATTCTTAAGTGAACGTGTTGTGGGATATTTACCCGAGTCAAACAAGCCATTATTTTGCCCGTTTAAAAAAAGCTGACCTAACGATCATAGATGATTGTAAAGTGATTTACCATGTGTAAAGGGCTATATTTTTTTTAAAGAATGACTTATGGATTAGGAGTCAACACTCAGTTAAAAATCCCCCGCCTCCCCCTTTTCCCGAAGATTGCAGAACCTGATATATAGAAACTACAATGAGTTTATAATCCCTATCAATTAAAAAAACTTTTCTGAATTATCTCTCTCTACATTTGTGCATTGTGCATTTCTATTTTTTATGTATACTATTTTCTTAAATACAAACTTGCGTTTTCACTTTCCCTTCATCTCTAAATGAAAAAAAGAGATAAAAGGCAAATAGATCACAACAAACTAAACATTTTAGAGTTTATGTATGGAAAGAATTTAAAGCAATAAACAAATGTAAGTAAAGAAAATTTATTCACACGCCAAAAATGAACACAAAAGTTTTGTTCTCCAAGTTTGGGAAACTCCACTAGGTCAACCCTATTAGCTCGGAATTTTATAAGAAAGAGATTTTTCTACACATGTTTTAAAAAATGGATATGCAAGCTTGAAACATGTTAAAGATACAAGTGACCTATGGATCCAAACCTTTTAAAGAAGATAACATTAAATTCTCAAGTGAACGTACGGTGGGATAATTACCGAGTCAAACTGGCCATTATTTTTCCCATTTACAAAAAGCTGACCTAATGATCATAGATGACTGTAAAGTGATTTATCATGCGGCATGGGCTATATTTGTGTAAGGAATGGCTTATGGATTGGGAGTCAACATTCAATTAAAAATCCCCCGCCTCCCCCTTTTCCCGACGATTGGAGAACCTAATATATAAAAACTATAAAGATTTTACAGTCCCTAAAAATTATAGATACTTTTTGGAATTACCTCTCTAAATTTTTGCATTGTGTATTTTCATTTTAGATGTATACTTTTTTATTAAATTAAAACTTGAGTTTTCACTCTCCCTTCATTTTGTGACAAAAAAAAAGAGATTAAAGGCTAATAGCTCACAACAAAATCAAAATTGTAGAGTTTATGTATGGAAAGAATTTAAAGCAATAAAAAATTTAAGTAAAGAAAATTTATTCACACACCACAAACGAACACAAAAGTTTTGTTATCCAAGTTTGGGAAATTCCACTAGTTCAACCCTAATGGCTCGAAATTTTATATGAAAGAGACTTTTCTACATATGTTTTAAACAAAGAATATGAATACTTGAAACATGTTAAAGATGCAAATGACCTATGGATCCAAACCTTTTAAAGAGAATAACATTAAATTCTCAAGTGAACGTTGATAGATGCCATATTCTGACATGAGAACTAGGTTAATTATAATATAATAGCCCATATAATTGTGTTATAGGTGGTTATTTATCGGTTTTCAATTGAAACGTGCATTTATTGATTTTGGCATTAATCACTGTCTATATTGCATATTTTTCTCTCCTGAATTATATTTCATTGCTTTTAGGGTTTATTTCTTCCTGAAATAAGTTATATGGATTCAATTATGGAATTTTAGGAGAATTTTAGAGGAGAAGGAGATATTTACCAAAACTCCATTAGTGAAAGGGAGATAGATTTTTAGGGTAAAATCATTTTGAAAGAAAAGGGAGCTTGAGGGAGAAAAACAGGGGAGGCCGTCGACCGTTCGGAGGGAAGACCCTAGAGGGCTCCCTCGGAACGCCGTTCGTCACTGTCATCCACCCCCATCCTGCAACTGACAACAGACCCAAGGAGAGCTCGAGAGAGTCTCCGTCACGGAGAGTTCGACGCTGCCATTTTCTGCTCGCCAGGCTGAGAGGTGACCCGAGAGGGCTCCTCCGGCGCCAATTCCCCATTTCGACCATCCTCCGGTGTCGATTACCTATTTCCGACCATTTCTAGGAGCTATTCCGACTCTAACCGAGACTCGAGAGAGCCGGTCAGATGACTTCGGCTCCATTCCGTCGAACGCCGATCATCACCTCCATCCGTGGGTTTCTATCCTTCTTTGCCGGCGTCGTCTCTAGGCTCCGGCCACTCGCTCTTGCAACCCGAAGCCATCAATATCTGGAAATTGCAGCACCCGTGAGAATGAGCCTGTGCTGCCCGAACGAGAGGAAGGAGAAGGGGAGTAATCCACCATTTTGTAATTTAATTTTCTTTATTAAATTTGATTTGAGAATTAATGTTTATAGAATATTTTGTTTTTGGGATATTTGATTAAATTAGCTACTTAGGGTAGGATTGTAATTTAGGTTGGATTTTGGTATTTTAATTTGATTTCTGTCTTTCACTCTATGCACCCGAGAGGGGCTAGACGCAAGGATTGAGAAATCGGATTTGTGATTACGTGGCGCTCGAGAGAGGCACGAATCACGGTAAAATTTAGAGTTGATAATTTTAACATCATCACAATAGGAAATTGATTCTCTCCATTTTATTGTAATCTGATCTCTGTCATTAACTTTAGGTGCCCGAGAGGGGCTAGACGCAAGGATTGAGAATCTGGATTTGTGGTTACGTGGCGCTTGAGAGAGGCACGAATCACGGTAAAATCCAGAGTTGACGTTTCCTCTTGGGCAATTAGTTAATTAGATTATTGTTTGATAATTTAGGATATAATTAGAGTTTAGTTCAGATTAATTCATCATATTTGGTTAGGCTAGTTGACTGAAGAATACACAAAATTCAGTCCTCCCTGTGGATATGACCCTCGCTTCCCGCTAGATTACATGAATGATTCGTACGTTTGTGAGGTATAAAAGCCGATGTCATTAAATTTCACATTAAGTTTTTGGCGTCGTTGCCGGGGAGGCACGTATTAAGTGTATTTCTTTGTTCTCCATGGTCGTAGGTTAGGATTAAAAAAAAAAAACACATGCTTATGACTCCAATTGGGATGTCTCCATTTCGCCTAGTGTTTGGCAAAGCATGTCATCTACCTGTTGAGCTTGAGCATAGAGCTTATTGGGTTATTAAGGCTTTGAATTTTGATTTGGCTCAAGCTGGTGAGGAGAGGAAATTGCAATTGAATGAGTTGGAGGAGATACGTCATGATACTTATGAGAATGTCAAACTGTATAAGGAGAAAACAAAACTTTTACATGATAAATCTATTTTTCACATATATTTTACTTTTGGGCATAATGTTTTACTTTATAACTCATGATTGCATTTGTTTCCAATGACGCTGAGATCAAGGTGGTCAACGGGTCAGCGACTCAAACCGTATCTTGAGAATGTCCCCACACCGGAGGAGGTGATGGTGATTTTCTTGGAGGAACCTATCCATTCATCTTGATTGCGTCAGAGTCTTTCTTATGACTATAAACTTAGCACATTGTGGGCAATCCCCACGTTTCGATCCCTTTATACATTACAGTTTTTATTCTTGTCTTATTCATTCTTATTGGGATAACCTTTGGTGTACTCTGGTCTTGATTGATTGGAGGTCCCCCGGCGATGCTGCCCCGTCATGGACTCGGGGTACTCTCTTGCCGGCTGATAGCGTAAATGGTTTCGGTAGTCGATGACCAGACTTTTGGTCCCTTGTTTGAGAGGTCTGTACTCAAACAACCGTTCTGGGATTGACCAGTTCGAACTTGAAGTATTGAATGAAAACCTTATGGTGAGTAACTCAAGGATTTGTGTTCAACGCGTGATTCCTACTGCCTTCAGTGGCCATTCACACGAAGATTTCTTCAAAGTGTGTTGTAGGATAGTGGTTTCATCTACGGATGATTACCTATGGGTACGGCTGATACGAGTAAACCTTCTTCAAGGGAGACTATGTATCATTCTTAGGGGTCTTTATTGACTCTCTTCCGTATTATTATTGATGACCAAACACATATGGTCCCACTTATGGATTTAGGAGCCCTGAGGGAGCTTAACCCTTACTTTACTGGAGTATAACTAGCTAAGTTGTGAGTCAATTGGAGTAGTAGCTACTAGAAGAGAAGACTGGCATCAGAACCGACGTTAAGGCCAGCAATAAATCTTCTAATAAATCAGATATTTTTGTGATTGTTAGTTGGGTTGTTTGATGATGTGTCATGCTCTAGGTTTGGGGGTGTTTGCTGATATCTCTTTTCCTTGCACTGTTTTGGCTTTGCTTTACTTCTTGTGTGCCAATGGAGCATATGGTTTCCATGAGTTTCATTATTCTTTAGCTGTTATTCCTTTTTGTAGTGGTTCTGGTGTTTTAACTTTTCCCCGTTGAGGACAAGTAAGGTTTAGGTTTTGGGGGGGGGGGGGGGGGGGGGGGGGGGGGGGGAACGACTCTTTTATGTCTTAGCATTGATTTTCTTTTGATTTTTGTTCTTGGTTTTCAAATTACTCCTCTTAGTATGTGGTTAACTTTAGTAGAGTTAAAATAACTTTGCTCAAATGTGTTTCAAAATTTTTCGTAAAATTGTGTAGAATATGCCTATTAGAAATCTAATATCATTTGTTGTGATCCATGAGAATTCAGTGGGATAACTTACTATTGCATTAGATTTGGAACTTAGTTGCAAAAGAGAATATGTAAATCTAGTGTTGATCTATGTTAGTCTGAATAGTCTTGTATGCCTGTTTGAACTCATTCCTTTTTATATCTCAGTGAAATTCCTTGTTGTAATGTATGAATGCAAATGGAAATGCGCTTGCTTGCAAAAGATAGATAACTTCAGAAACAGCTTGGGCAAACCCAGGGACATGCCCCGGAACAGTCGGTTACTTAAAAATAAGTGCATGTGCAGTGAAGACGAATACCAAAATGGCGGTAATACCAAAAGTATTCAGTGGAACAAAAATTACGCTGGTAATAGCAAAAATACGCTAGTAATAGTGTAAAATGAGTTTAAATCTGGAAGCAATGAGTTTCCTTAACTTTGATGATGAATTGTAACTTGAAAGAAGTTGCAGGTCAAGATTGAAATTGGTATACTTCTTTTGTGAGATTGTCAGACAACAGGCTTATTCTACTATTTTCTCTTGATTGTGATGTGACCAGGATTTTATTGTTATTTGTTGCCTCTTTGTTCTGTTGAAGTAATTGCTTATGGGTCACATTGGTTCAGGTGGAGTAACAATGAGTGTATTTGGATTGATAATGTGCTATATTTTACATTGGTTTTCAAATTGAGCAGGGTTTCAAATGATTTTCAGATATTTTACGATACTAAGTGTTAGTCATATGCTAATGAGGAGTAAATTTTCTTCATTTTTTGTTTTATATTATTGATTTAAATTATTTTTTTGGGTAAATTCCATCCAAACCCTCACGAGACACAACTCGTCTACTACTGTAAAGTAGCGGTTTAACGGCTTGTTGCATGCACTAAATGCAATCGTGTTCCCTACGAAAGTGACATTTTGTTTTCCTAGGCTTAATTTTGGTTCTATTGTTGTTTTGCGAGGGACTAGCAAAAATTTAGGTTTGGGAGTGTGATAGATGCCAGATTCTAACATGAGAACTAGGTTAATTATAATAGAATAGCCCTTATAATTGTGTTATAGGTGGTTATTTATCGTTTTCAAATGAAACGTGCATTTATTGAATTTGGCATTAATCACTATCTATATTGCATATTTTTCTCTCCTAAATTATATTTCATTGATTTTAGGGTTTATTTCTTCCGGAAATGATTTTTATGGATTCAATTATGGAATTTTAGGAGAATTTTAGTGGAGAAGGAGATATTTACCAAAATGCCATTAGTGAAAGGGAGATAGATTTTTAGGGTAACATCGTTCTAAAAGAAAAGGGAGCTCGAGGGGGAAAAACAAGGGTGGTCGTCGTCCGTTCGGAGGGAAGACCCAAGAAGGATCCCTCCGAACACCGTTCGTCACCGTTATCCACCCCCATCCTGCAACCGAGAACAGAAACAAGGAGAGCTCGAGAGAGTCTCTATCACGGCGAGTTCGACGTTGCCATGTTCTGCTGGTCAGGCTGAGAGGTGACCCGAGAGGGGTCCTCCAGCGGCGATTCCGCATTCCAACCATCCTCCGGTATCGATTACCCATTTTTGACCATTTTCGGAGCTATTCCGACTCCGACCGAGACTCGAGAGAGCCGGTCAAATGACTTCGGCTCTATTCCGTCGAACGCCGTTCCTCACCTCCATCCGTGGGTTTCTATCCTTCTTTGTCGGCGTCGTCTCTACCTCTGGCCACTCGCTCATGCAACGTGAAGCCATCAATTTTTGGAAATTGCAGCATCCGTGAGAACGAGCCTGTGCAGCCCGAGGAAGAGGGAGGAGAAGGGGAGTAATCTGTCATTTTGTAATTTAATTTTCTTTATTAAATTTGATTTGAGAATTCATGTTTATGGAATATTTGTTTTCGGGATATTTGATTAAATTAGCTAGTTAGGGTAGGACTGTAATTTAGGTTGGATTTTGGTATTTTAATCTGATTTTTGTCTTTCACTCTATGCGCCCAAGAGGGGCTAGACGCAAGGATTAAGAAATCAGATTCATGATTACGTGGCGCTCGAGAGAGGCAGAAATCACTATAAAATCTAGAGTTGATCAATTTAGCATCATCACAATAGGAAATTGATTCTCTAGCATTCTATTGTAATCCGATCTTTGTCATTAACTCTAGGCGCCAGAGAGAGGCTAGATGCAAGGATTGAGAATCCGGATTCGTGGTTACAGGGAGCTCGAGAGAGGCACGAATCACGATAAAATCCAGAGTTGACGTTTTTTGTTGAGCAAGTAGTTAATTAGATTATTGCATGATAATTTAGGATATAATTAGTGTTTAGTTTAGATTAATTCATCATATTTGATTAGGCTAGTTGACTGAAGAATACACAAAATTTAGTCCTCCCTATGGATACTACCTCACTTCCCGCAAGATTACAAGAACGATTTGTACGCTTGAGAGGTATAAAAGCCGATGTAATTAAATTTCACATCAAACATGCGGTGAGAAATTTACCCGAGTCAAACAAGCCATTATTTTGCCCATTTAAAAAAAGCTGACCTAACGATCATAGATGATTGTAAAGTGATTTATCATGCGTAACGGGCTATATTTTTGTCAGGAATGACTTATGGATTGGAAGTCAACACTCGGTTAAAAACCCCCCGCCTCCCCCTTTTCCAGACGATAGCAGAACCTGGTATATAAAAACTAAAAAGAGTTTACAATCCCTAAAAATTACAAACACTTTTTGGAATTATCTCTCTCGAAATTTTTGCATTGTGTATTTCCATTTTAGATGTATACTTTATTCTTCAATCAAAACTTAAGTTTTCACTTGCCCTTCATCTCGTAAAAAAAAAAAAGAGATAAAAGACAAATAGATCAGAACAAAATGAAAAATTTATAGTTTATGTATGGAAAGAATTTAAAGCAATAAACAAATTTAAGTAAAGAAAATTTATTCACACACCACAAACGAACACAAAAGTTTTGTTATCCAAGTTTGGGAAATTCCACTAGTTCAACCCTAATAGCTCGGAATTTTATATGAAAGAGATTTTTCCACATATGTTTTAAACAAAGGATATGCATGCTTGAAACATGTTAAAGATGCAAGTGACCTATGGATAAAAACCTTTTAGAAAGAATAACATTAAATTCTCAAGTGAACGTGCGATGGGATATTTACCCGTGTCAAACAAGCCATTATTTTGTCCATTTACAAAAAGCTAAACTAAGGATCATAGATGATTGTAAAGTGATTTATCATGGGTAACGGGGTATATTTTTGTAGGGAATGACTTATGGATTGGGAGTTAACACTCAGTTAAAAATCCCCCGCCTCCCCATTTTCCCGACGATTGCAGAACCTGATATAAAAAAACTAAAAAGAGTTTACAATCCCTAAAAATTACAAACATTTTTGGAATTCTCTCTCACTACATTTGTGCATTGTGCATTTCCATTTTAGTTGTATACTTTTTTCTTAAATCAAAACTTGTGTTTTCACTTTCCCTTCATCTCGTAAAATAAAAAAAGAGATAAAAGGCAAATAGATCACAACAAACTGAAAATTTTAGAGTTTGTGTATGGAAAGAAATTAAAGCAATAAAAAACTGAAAGTAAACCAAATTTATTCACACACCACAAATTCCACTAGTTCAACCCTAATAGGTCGAAAATTTTTCAGAAAGATATTTTTCTACACATATTTTAAAAAATGGATATGCATGCTAGAAACATGTTAAAGATGCAAATGACCTATGGATCCAAACCTTTTAAAGATAATAACATTAAATTCACAAGTGAATGTGCGGTGAGAAATTTACTCGAGTCAAACAAGCCATTATTTTGCCCATTTACAAAAAGCTGTCCTAACGATCAGTGATGACGGTAAAGTGACTCATCATGCGTAACAGGCTATATTTTCGTAAGGAATGACTTATGGATTGGAAGTCAACACTCTGTTAAAAATCCCCCGCCTCCCCCTTTTCCAGACGATTGCAGAACGTGATATTTAAGAACTAAAAAGAGTTTATAGTCCCTAAAAATTACAAACACTTTTATGAATTATCTCTCTCTATATTTGTGCATTGTGCTTTCCATTTAAGATATATACTTTTTCCTTAAATCAAAACTTGAGTTTTCACTTTCCCTTCTTATCTTAAATGAAAAAAAAAACAAGAGATAAAAGGTAAAATAGATCACAACAACATGAAAATTTTAGAGTTTATGTATGGAAAGAATTTAAAGAAATAAATAAATGTAAGTAATGAAAATTTCTTAACACCCCACAAATGAACACAAATTTTTAGTTATCAATGTTTGGGAAATTCCACTTGTTCAACCCTAGTAGCTTGGAATTTTATAAGAAAGAGATTTTTCTACACATGTTTTAAAAAATGGATATGCATGCTTGAAACATGTTAAAGATGCCAATGACCTATGGATCCAAACCATTTAAAGAGAATAACATTAAATTCTCAAGTGAACATGCAGTGGGATATTTACCCGAGTCAAACAAGCAATTATTTTTCCCATTTACAAAAAGATGACCTAACGATCATAGATTGTAAAGTGATTGATCATGCGTAAAGGGCTATATTTTTTGAAGGAATGACTTATGGATTGGGAGTCAACACTCAGTTAAAAATCCCTCGCCTCGCCCTTTTCCTGAAGATTGCAGAACCTGATATATAGAAACTAAAAAGAGTTTACAATCCCTAAAAATTACAAACACTTTTTGGAATTATCTCTCTCTACATTTATGCATTGTGAATTTCCATTTTAGATGTATACTTTTTTATTAAATAAAAAATTGAATTTTCACTTTCCCTTCATTTTGTAAAGAAAAAAAGAGATAAAAGGAAAATAGATAATTAAAAAATGAAAATTTTTGAGTTTATGTATGGAAAGAATTTAAAGCAATAAAAAAAAGTAAGTAAATAAAATATATTCGCACACTACAAACGAACACAAAACTTTTGTTATCGAAGTTTGGGAAATTCCACTAGTTCCACCCTAATATGTAGGAATTTTATAAGCAAGGGATTTGTATACACATGTTTTAAAATATGGATACGCATGCTTGAAATATGTTAAAGATGCCAATGACCTACGGATCCAAACCTTTTAAAGAGGATAACATTTAATTCTCAAGTGTACGTGCGGTGGGATATTTACCAGAGCCAAACAAGCCATTATTTTGCCCTTTGACAAAAACCTGACCTAACGATCATAGATCATTGTAAAGTGATTTATCATGTGCAACGAGCTATATTGTTGTAAGAAATGAATTATGGATTGCAGAACCAGATATATAAAAACTAAGAAGAGTTTACAATCCCTAAAAATTACTAACACTTTTTTTAATTATCTCTCTCTAAATTTTTGCATTGTGCATTCCCAATTTAGATGTATACTTTTTTCTTAAATAAAAACTTGATTTTTCATTTTCCCTTCGTCTCCTAAACAAAAAAAAAAGAGATAAAAGCCAAACAGATCACAACCAAATAAAAATTTTAGACGTGTATGGAGAGAATTTAAAACAATAAACAAATATAAGTGAAGAAAATTTATTCACACACCACAAATGAACACCAAAATTTTGTTATCCAAGTTTGGGAAATTCCACTAGTTCAACACTAATAGCTCGGAATTTTATAAGAAAGAGATTTTTCTACACATGTTTTTAAAAAATGGATATGCATGCTTGAAACATGTTAAAGATGCAAATGACCTATGGATCCAAACCTTTTAAAGAGAATAACATTAAATCCTCAAGTGAACGTGCGGTGGGATATTTACCTGAGTCAAACAAGCCATTATTTTGCGCATTTAAAAAAAGTTGACCTAACGATCATAGATGATTGTAAAGTGATTTATCATGCATAACGGGCTATATTTTTGTATGGAATGAATTATGGATTGGGAGTCAACACTCAATTAAAAAACCAACACCTCGCCCTTTTCTCTCCAATTGTAGAACTTGATATATAAAAACTAAAAAGAGTTTACAATCCCTAAAAATTACAGAAAATCTTTGGAATTATCTCTCGCTACATTTTTGCATTGTGAATTTTCATTTTAGATGTAGACTTTTTTCTTAAATGAAAACTTGAGTTTTCATTTCCCTTCATCTCGTAAAAAAAAAAAAGAGATAAAAGGCAAATAGATCACAACAAAATGAAAATTTTAGAGTTTATGTGTGGAAAGAATTTACAGCAATAAATCAATTTAAGTAAATAAAATTGATTCACACAACACAAATGAACAGTTTGTTATCCAAGTTTGGGTAATTCCACTTGATCAACCCTAATAGCTCGAAATATTATAAGAAAGAGATTTTTCTACGCATGTTTTAAAAAATGGATATGCATGCTTGAAACATGTTAAAGATTCAAATGACCTATGGATCCAAACCTTTTAAAGAGAATAACATTAAATTCTCAAGCGAACGTGCGGTGCAATATTTACCCGAGTCAAACAAGCCATTATTTTGCCCATTTACAAAAAGCTGACCTAACGATCTTAGATGATTGTAAAGTGATTTATCATGCGTAATGGACTATATTTTTGTAAGGAATGACTTATGGATTGGGAGTCAACACTCAGTTCAAAATCCCCCGCCTCCCCCTTTTCCAGAAGATTGCAGAACCTGATATTTAAAAACTAAAAAGAGTTTACAATCCCTAAAAATAACAAACACTTTTTGGAATTATCTCTATGTAAATTGGAGCATTGTGCATTTCCATTTTAGATGTACACTTATTTCTTAAATAAAAACTTAAGTTTTCACTTTCCCTTCATCTCGTACACAAGAAAATAGATAAAAGGCAAAAAGATCACAACAAAATAAAAATCTTAGAGTTTATGTGTGGAAAGAATTTAAAGCAATAAATAAATGTAAGTAAAGAAAATTTATTCACACACCACAAAATAAACACAAAAGTTTTGTTAACCAAGTTTGAGAAAGTCTACTAGTTCAACCCTAATATCTCGTAATTTTAAAAGAAAGAGATTTTTCTACACATGTTTTAAAAAATGGATATGCATGCTTAAAACATGTTAATGAAGCAAATGACCTATGGATCCAAACCTTTCAAGAGAATAACATTAACTTCTCAAGTGAACGTGCGGTGGGATATTTACACGAGTCAAACAAGCCATTATTTTTCCCACTTACAAAAAGCTGACCTAACGATCATAGATGATTGTAAAATGATTTATCTTGTGTAACGGGCTATAATTTTTTAAGGAATGAGTTATGGATTGGGACTCAACACTCAGTTAAAAATCCCCCCCTGCCCCTTTTCCCGACGATTGCAAAACCTGATATATAAAAACAAAAAACAGTTTACAATCCCTAAAAATTAAAGACACTTCTAGGAAAAATCTCTCTCCAAATTTTTGCATTGTGCATTTCCAATTTAGATATATACTTTTTTCTCAAATCAAAACTTGAGTTTTCACTTTCCCTTCATCTCGGAAACAAAAAAAAGAGATGAAAGGCAAATAGATCACAACAAAATGAAAATTTTAGACTTTATGTATGGAAATAATTTAAAGCAATAAACAAATGTAAGAAAGAAAATTTATTCACACACCACAAATGAACACAAAAGTTTTGTTATCCAAGTTTGGGAAATTCCACTAGTTCAACCCTAATAGCTCAGAATTTTATAAGAAAGAGATTTTTCTACACTTGTTTTAAAAAATGGGTATGCATGCTTGAAACATGTTAAAGATGCAAATAACCTATGGATCCAAACCTTTTAAAGAGATTAACATTAAAATCTCAAGTGAACGTGACTGAGTCAAACAAGCCATTATTTTGTCCATTTAAAAAAAGCTGACCCAACGATCATAGATGATTGTAAAGTGATTTGTCATGCGTAACTGGCTATATTTTTGTAATTATTGACTTATGGATTGGGAGTCAACAATTAGTTAAAAATCCCCGCCTCCCCCTTTTCCCGACGATTGCAGAACCTGATATATAAAAACTAAAAGGGTTTACAATCCCTAAAAATTACAAAAAAAATTTGGAATTATCTGTCTCTACTTTTTTGCATTGAGCATTGAAATTTAGATATAAACTTTTTTCTTAAATCAAAACTTTAGTTTTCACTTTCCCTTCTTGTAAAGAAAAAAAGATATAAAAGGCAAACAGATCACAACAAAATGAAAATTTTAGAGTTTATGTGTGGAAAGAATTTAAAGCAATAAACAAATGTAAGTAAAAAAATTTATTCACACAACACAAATGAACACAAAAGTTTTGTTATCCAAGTTTGGGTTATTCCTCTTGATCAAACCTAATAGCTCGGAATTTTATTAGCAAGAGATTTTTCTACACATGTTTTAAAAAATTGATATGCATGCTTGAAACATGTTAAAGATTCAAATGACTTACGGATCCAAACTGTTTAAAGAGAATAACATTAAATTCTCAAGTAAACGTGTAGTGGGATATTTACCCGAGTCAAATAGCCTATTATTTTTCCAATTTACAAAAAGCTGACCTAATGATCATACATGATTGTAAAGTGATTTATCATCTATAACGGGCTATATTTTTGTTAGGAATGACTTATGGATAGGGAGACAACACTTAGTTAAAAATCCACCGCCTCCCCCTTTTCCCGACGATTGCAGAACCTGATATATAAAAAATAAAAAGAGTTTACAATCCCTAAAAATTACTGACACTTTTTGGAATTATCTCTCTCTACATTTGTGCATTGTGCATTTCCATTTTAGATGTATACTTTTTTATTAAATACAAACTTGAGTTTTCACTTTCCTTTCATCTCATATACAAAAAAAAAAAAAGAGATAAAACACAAATAGATCAAAACAAAATGAAAATTTAAGACTTTATGTATGGAAAGAATTTAAAGCAATAAAAAAATGTAAGTAAAGAAAATTTATTCACACACCACAAATGAACACAAAAGTTTTGTTATCCAAGTTTAGGAAATTCCACTATTTCAACCCTAATTGCTTGGAATTTTATAACAAAGAGATTTTTCTCCATATGTTTTAAAAATGGATATGCATGCTTGAAACATTTTAAAGATGCAAATGACCAATGGATCCAAACCTTTTAAAGAGAACAACATTAAATTCTCAAGTGAACGTGCGGTGGGAAATTTACCCGAGTCATACAAGCCATTATTTTGCCCATTTACAAAAAGTTGACCTACGATCATAGATGATTGTTCAGTGATTTATCATGCATAATGATCTATATTTTTTTAAGGAATGACTTATGGATTGGGAGTCAACACAGTTAAAAATCCCCTGCCTCCCCCTTTTCCTGACAATTGCAGAACCAGATATATAAAAACTAAAAAGAGTTTACAATCCCTAAAAATTATTGACACTTTTCGGAATTATCTCTCTCTACATTTGTGCATTGTGCATTTTAATTTTAGATGTATACTTTTTTATTAAATCAAAACTTGAGTTTTCACTTTCCCTTCATCTCGTAAACAAAAAAAAAAGAGATAAATGGCAAATGGATCAAAACAAAATGAAAATTTTAGAGTTTAGGTGTGGAAAGAATTTAAAGCAATAAATAAATAAGTTAAGAAAATTTATTCTCAAAACACAAATGAACACAAAATTTTTGTTATCCAAGTTTGGGTAATTCCACTTGGTCAACCCTAATAACTCGAAATGTTTTGAGAAAGAGATTTTTCTACACATGTTGTAAAAAATAGATATACATGCTTGAAAATTGTTAAAGATTCAAATGACCTATGGAACCAAACCTTTTAAATTGAATAAAATTAAATTCTCAAGTGAACGTGCGGTGGGAAATTAACCTGAGTCATACAAGTCATTATTTTGCCCATTTACAAAATGCTGACCTAACGATCATTGATGATTGTTAAGTGAATTATCATGTGTGACGGGCTATATTTTATTAAGGAATGACTTATGGATTGGGAGTCAACACCCAATTAAAAATACCCCGCCTCCCCTTTTTCCCGACGATTCTAGAACCAAGTATATAAAAAATAAATAGAGTTTACTATCCCTAAAAATTACAGACACATTTTACAATTATCCTTCTCTAGATTTGTGCATTGTGTGTTTCCATTTTAGATATATACTTTTTTCTTAAATCAAAACTTGAGTTTTCACTTTCCCTTCATCTCGTAAACAAAAAGAGAGATAAAAGGCAAATTGATCACAACAAAATGATAATTTTAGAGCTTATGTATGAAAATAATTTAAAGCAATAAACAAATGTAAGTAAAGAAAATATATTCACACAACACAAATGAACACAAAAGTTTTGTTATCCAGGTTTGGTTAATGCCTCTAGTTCAACCGTCATAGCTCAGAATTTTATAAGAAAGAGATTTTTCTACACATGTTTTGAAAAAAGGATATGCATGCCTAAAACATGTTAAAGATTTAAATGAGCTATGGATACGTACCTTTTAAAGAGAATAAAATTAAATTCTCAAGTGAACGTGTGGTGGGATATTTATCCGAGTCAAACAAGCCATTATTTTTCCCATTTACAAAAAGTTGACCATATGATCATAGATGATTGTAAAGTGATTTATCATGTGTAATGGGCTATACTTTTGTAAGGAATGACTTATGGATTGGGAGTCAACACTCTGTTAAAAATCCCCTGCCTCCCCCTTTTCCAGACGATTGCAGAACCTGATATATAAAAACTAAAAAGAGTTTACAATCCCTAAAATTACTGACACTTTTTGGAATTATCTCTCTCTACATTTGTGCATTGTGCATTTCCATTTTAGATGTACACTTTTTTCATAAATCAAAACTTAAGTTTTCACTTTCCCTCTCGTAAACAAAAAAAGAGATAAAAGGCAAAAAGATCACAACATAATAAAAATTTTAGAGTTTATGTATGGAAAGAATTTAAAGCAATAAATAAATGTACGTAAATAAAATTTATTCACACACCACAAACGAACACAAAAGTTTTGTTATCCAAGTTTGGGAAATTCTACTAGTTCAATCCTAATATCTCCTTATTTTAAAAGAAAGAGATTTTTCTTCACATGTTTTGAAAAATGGATATACATGCCTGAAACATGTTAATGATTCAAATGACCTATGGATCCAAACCTTTTAAAGAGAATAACATTAACTTCTCAAGTGAATGTGCGGTGGGATATTTACCCAAGTTGAACAAGCCATTATTTTACCCATTTACAAAAAGCTGACCTAACGATCATAGATGATTGTAAAGTGTTTTATCTTGTGTAACGGGCTATAATTTTTTAAGGAATGAATTTTGGATTAGGTGTCAACACTCAGTTAAAAACCCCCTCCTCCCCCTTTTCCCGACGATTGCAGAACTGATTTATCAAAACTAAAGAGAGTTTACAATCCCTAAAAATTACAAGCACTTTTTGGAATTATCTCTCTCTACATTTGTGCATTGTGCATTTTAATTTTTAGATGTATACTTTTTTATTAAATCAAAACTTGAGTTTTCACTTTCCCTTCATCTTGTAAACAAAAATAGAGAGATAAAAGGCAAATAGATCACAACGAAATGAAAATTTTAGAGTTTATGTATGGAATGAGTTTAAAGCAATAAATAAATGTAAGTAAATAAAATTTATTCACATAACACAAATGAACACAAAAGTTTAGCTATTTAAGTTTGGGTAATTCCACTTACTCGACCCTAATAGCTCGGAATTTTATCCGAAAGACATTTTTTTACACATGTTTTAAAAAAGGGATATGCATGTTTGAAACATGTTAAAGATGAAAATGACCTATCGAACCAAACCTTTTAAAGAGAATAACATTAAATTCTCAATTGAACGTGCGGTGGGATATTTATCGGAGTCAAACAAGCCATTATTTTGCCATTTATAAAAAGCTGACCTAACGATCATAGATGATTGTAAAGTGATTTTTCATGTATAACAAGCTATATTTTTGTAAGGAATGACTGATGGATTGGAACTCAACACTCAGTTAAAAATCCCCCCCTCCCCCTTTTCCTGACGATTGCAGAACCTGATATATAGAAGCTAAAAAGAGTTTACAATCCCTAAAAATTACAGACACTTTTTGGAATTATCTCTCTCTACATTTGTGCATTGTGCATTTCCATTTTAGATGTATAATTTTTTCTTAAATCAAAACTTGAGTTTTCACTTTCCATCATCTCTCAAAAAAAAAAAAAAATAGAGATAAAAGGCAAATAGATCACAAAAAATTTAAATTTTAGAGTTTATGTATGGAAAGAATTTAAAAAAATAAAGAAATATAAGTAAAGAAAACTTATTCACACAACACAAATGAACCCAAATTTTTTTTTATCCAACTTTGGGTAATTCCACTAGTTCAACCCTAATAGCCCGAAATTCTAGAAGAAAGAGATTTTTCTACACATGTTTTAAAAAATGGATATCATGCTTGAAACATGTTAAAGATGCAAATGACCTGTGGATCCAATCCTTTTAAAGAGAATAACATTAAATTCTCTAGTGAATGTGCGGTGGGATATTTACCCCAGTCAAACATGACATTATTTTGCCCATTTATAAAAAGCAGACCTAACGATCATAGATGATTCTAACGTGATTTAGCACGCGTTAAGGGATATATTTTTGTAAGGAATGACTGATGAATTGGGAGTCAACACTCAGTTAAAAATCCACTGCCTCCCCCTTTTCCCGACGATTGCAGAACCTGATATATAAAAAGTAAAAAGAGTTTACAATACTTAAAAATTACAGACACTTTTTGGAATTATCTCTCTCTACATTTGTGCATTGTGCATTTCCATTTTAGATGTATAATTTTTTCTTAAATCAAAATTTGAGTTTTTACTTTCCTTTCTTCTCGCAAACAAACAAAAGAGATAAAAGGCAAATTGATCACAACAAAATGAAAATTTTAGAGTTTATGAATCGAAGGAATTTAAAGCAATAAACAAATCTAAGTAAAGAAAATATATTCACACACCATAAATGAACACAAAATTTTTGTTATCCTAGTTTTGGAAATTCCACTAGTTCAACCCTATTAACTTAGAATTTTATATGAAAGAGATTTTTCTACACATGTTTTAAAAAATTGATATGCATACTTGAAACAAGGGAAAGATGCAAATGTCCAATGGATCCAAACGTTTTAAAGAGAATAACATTAAATTCTCAAGTGAACGTGCGGTGGGATATTTACCCAAGTCAAACAAGCTATTATTTTTCCCATTTACAAAATGCTGACCTAACGATCATAGATGATTGTAGAGTGATTTATCATGCATAATCGGCTACATTTTTGAAAGGAATGACTTATGGATTGAGAGTCAAAACTCAGTTAAAAATCCTCTGCCTCCCCCTTTTCCTGACGATTGCAGGACCTGATATATAATAACTAAAAAGAGTTTACAATCCCTAAAATTACTGACACTTTTTGGAATTATCCCTCTCTACATTTGTGCATTGTGCATTTCCATTTTTATGTATACTTTTTTCTTTAATATAAACTAGAGTTTTTACTTTCCCTTCATCTTACAAACAAAAAAAAGAGATAAAAGGCAAATAGATCACAACAAGATGAAAAATTTAGAGTTTATATATGCAAAGAATTTAAAGCTATAAACTAATGTAAGTAAAGAAAATTTATTCACACACTACAAATGAACACAAAAGTTTCGTTATCCAAGTTTGGGAAATTGCACTAGTTCAACCCTAATAGCCCGGAATTTTATAAGAAAGAGATTTTTCTACACATGTTTTAAAAGATGGATAGGCATGCTTGAAACATGTTAAAGATGCAAATGACCTATGGATCCAAAATTTTTAAAGAGAATAACATTAAATTCTCAAGTGAACGTGCATTGGGATATTTACCCAAGTCATACCAGCCTTTATTTTGCCCATTTTTCAAATGTTGACCTAACGATCATAGATGATTGTAAAGTGATTTATCATGCGTAACAGGCTATATTTTTGTAAGGAATGACTTATGGATTGGAAATCAACACTCCGTTAAAAATCCCCCTCCTCCACCTTTTCCCGATGATGGCAGAACCTGATATAAAAAAACTGAAAAGAGTTTACAATCCCTAAAAATCACAGACACTTTTTGGAATTATCTCTCTCTACATTTCTGCATAATGCAGTTCCATTTTAGATGTATCCTTTTTCCTTTAATACAAACTTGTGTTATTACTTTGCCTTCATCTTGTGAACAAAAAAAGAGATAAAAGACATATAGATCAGAACAAAATGAAATTTTAGAGTTTACGTATCGAAAGAATTTACAGCAATAAACAAAATGTAAGTAAATAAAATTTATTAACAAAACACATATGCACAAAAAAGTTTTGTTATCCAAGTTTAGGAAATTCCACTAGTTCAACTCTAATAGCTCAAAATTTTAAAAGAAAGAGATTTTTCTACACATGTTTTAAAAAATAAATATGCACGCTTGAAACATGTTAAAGATGCAAATGACCTATGGATCCAAACCTTTTAAAGAGAATAACATTAAATTCTCAAATGAACGTGCGGTGGGATATTTACCCAAGTCAAACAAAGCATTATTTTCCCCATTTACAAAAAGATGACCTACGATCATAGATGATTGTAAAGTGATTTATCATGCGTGACGGGCTATATTTTTGTGAGGAAAGACTTATGGATTGGGAGTCAACACTTTGTCAAAAATCCCCTGCCACCCCCTTTTCCCGACGATTGCAGAACCTGATATAAAAAAACTAAAAAGAGTTTACAATCCATAAAAATTATAGTCACTTTTTGGAATTATCTCTCTCCACATTTGTGCATTGTGCATTTCCATTTTAGATATATCCTTTTTCCTTAAATACAAACTTGTGTTTTCACTTTTCCTTCATCTCGTAAACAAAAAAAGAGATAAAAGACAAATATATCACAAAAAAATGAAAATTTTAGATTTTGTATGGAGAGAATTTAAAGAAATAAACAAATGTAAGTAAAGAAAATTTATTCACACACCCAAAAATGAACATAAAATTTTTGTTATCCAAGTTTGGGAAATTCCACTAGTTCAACCCTAATAGCTCGGAATTTTATAAGAAATAGATTTTTCTACACATGTTTTAAAAAATGGATAGGCATGCTTGAAACATGTTAAAGATGCAAATGACCAATGGATCCAAACCTTTTAAAGAGAATAACATTAAATTCTCAAGTGAACATGCGGTGGGATATTTACCAGAGTCAAACAAGCCATTATTTTGCCCATTTACAAAATGTTGACCTAACAATCATAGATGATTGTAAAGTGATTTATCATGCGTAACGGTCATATTTTAGTAAGGAATGACTTATGGATTGGAAGTCAACACACCATTAAAAATCCCCCGCCTCCCCCTTGTCCCGACGATTGCAGAACCTTATATATATAAACTAAAAAGAGTTTACAATCCCTAAAAATTACAGACACTTTTTGGAATAATCTCTCTCTACATTTGTGCATTGTGATTTTCCTTTTTATATGTATACTTTTCTTAAATCATAACTTGTGTGTTCATTTTCCCTTCATCTCGTAAACAAAAAAAGAGATAAACGACAAATATATCACAAGAAAATGAAAATTTTAGAGTTTTAGAATGGATAAAATTTAAAGATATAAACAAATGTAAGTAAAGAAAATTTATTCACACACCACAAATGAACACGAAAGTTTTGTTATCCAAGTTTGGGAATTTCCACTAGTTCAACCCTAATAGCTCAGAATTTTATAAGAAAGAGATTTTTCTGCACATGTTTTAAAAAATGTATATGCATGCTTGAAACATGTTAAAGATGCAAATGAGCTATGGATCCAAACCTTTTAAATAGAATAACATTAAATTCTCAAATTAACGTGCGGTGGGATATTTACCCGAGTCAAACAAGCCATTATTTTGCCCATTTACAAAAAAAGCTGACCTAACGATCATAGATTATTGTAAAGTGATTTATTATGCATAACGGGGTATATTTTTGTAAGGAATGGATTGGCAGTCAACACTCAATTAAAAATCCCATGCCTCCCCCTTTTCTTGATGATTGCAGAACCTGATATGTAAAAACTAAAAAGAGTTTACAATTCCTAAAAATTACAGACACTTTTAGGAATTATCTCTCTCTATATTTGTTCATTTTGCATTTCCATTTTAGATAAATACTTTTTTCTTAAATGTAAACTTGAATTTTCACTTTCCCTTCATCTCGTAAACAAAAACAGAGATTAAAGGCAAATAGAGAAAATGAAAATTTTAGGTTTTATGTATGGAAAGAATTTAAAGCAACAAAAAAATGTAAGTAAATAAAACTTATTCACACACCACAAATGAACACAAAATTTTTGTTATCCAAGTTAGGGAAATTCCACTAGTTCAACCCTTATTGCTCAGAATTTTATACGAAAGAGATTTTTCTACACATGTTTTAAAAAATGGATAGGCATGCTTGAAACATGTTAAAAATGCAAATGACCTATGGATCCAAACTTTTTAAAGAGAATAACATTAAATTCTCAATTGAACGAGCGTTGGAATATTTACCCGATTCTGACAAGACAATATTTTGCCCATTAACGAAAGCTGACCTAACGATCATAGATGATTGTAAAGTGATTTATCATGTGAAACAGTCTATATTTTTGTAAGGAATGACTTATGGATGGGGAGTCAACACTCCGTTAAAAATCCGCCGCTTCCCCCTTTTCCCGAAGATTTCAGAACCTGATATATAAAAACTAAAAAGAATTTACAATCCCTAAAAATTATAGACACTTGTTGGAATTATCTTCCTCTACATTTGTGCATTGTGCATTTCCATTTTAGATGTATAATTTTTTATTAAATCAAAACTTGAGTTTTCACTTTCCCTTCATCTCATAAACAAAAAAAGAGAAAAAAGGCAAATAGATCACAACAAAAAGAAAATTTTAAAGTTTATGTATGGAAAGAATTTAAAGCAATAAACAAATGTAAGTAAAGATAATTTATTCACACACCACAAATGAGCACAAAAATTTTGTTATCCAAGTTTGGGAAATTCAACTAGTTCAACCCTAATAGCTAGGAATTTTATGAGAAAATGATTTCTCTACACATGTTTTAAAAAATGGATATGCATGCTTGAAACATGTTAAAGAAGCAAACGACCTATGGATCCAAACCTTTGAAAAAGAATAACACTAAATTATCAAGTGAACGTGCAATGGGATATTTACCAGAGTCAAACAAGCCATTATTTTGCCCATTTGCAAAAAACTGATCTAACGATCATAGATGGTTGTAAAGTGATTTATCATGTGTAATGGGCTATATTTTTGTAAGGAAAGACTTATGGAATGGGTGTCAACACTCAGTTAAAAATCCCCTGCCTCCCACTTTTCCCGACTATCACAGAACCTGATATAAAAACTAATAAGTGTTCACAATCCCTAAAAACTACTGATACTTTTTGGAATTATCTCTCTCTACATTTGTGAATTGTGCATTTTCATTTTAGATGTACACTTTTTTCTTAAATACAAACTTGACTTTTCACTTTCCCTTCATCTCGTAAACAAAAAAAAGAGATAAAAGGCAAATAGATCACAAAAAAATGAAACTTTTAGATTTTATGTATGGAAAGAATGAAAGCAATAAAAAAATGTAAGAAAAGAAAATTTATTCACACACCACAAATGAACACAAATTTTTTGTTATCCATGTTTATGAAATTCGACTAGTTCAACCCTAATCGCTCGGAATTTTAGAAGAAAGAGATTTTTCTACACATGTTTTAAAAAATGGATATGCATGCTTGAAACATGTTAAAGATGCAAATGACCTATGGATCCATACCTTTTAAAGAGAATAACATTAAATTCTCAAGTGAATGTGCGGTGGGATATTTACCATAGCCAAACAAGCCATTATTTTGCCTATTGACAAAAAGCTGACCTAACGATCATAGATCATTGTAAAGTGATTATCATGCGTAACGAGCTATATTGTTGTAAGGAATGACTTATGGATTGGGAGTCAACACTCAGTTAAAAATGACCCGCCTCCCCCTTTTCCCCACTATTGCAGAACCTGATATATAAAAACTAAAAAGAGTTTACAATCCCTAAATATTATAGAGATTTTTTGGAATTATCTCTCTCTAGATTTGTGCATTGTGCATTTCCATTTTAGATGTATAATTTTTTCTTAAATCAAAACTTGAGTTTTCACTTCCCCTTCATCTCGTAAAAAAAAAGAGATAAAAGACAAAAAGATCACAACAAAATGAAAATTTTAGAGTTTATGTATGGAAAGAATTTATAGTAATAAAAAAATATTTTTAAAGAAAATTTATTCACACACCACAAATGACCACAAAAGTTTTGTTATCCTAGTTTGGGAAATTCCACTAGTTCAACCCGAAAAGCTCGGAATGTTATAAGAAAGTGATTTTTTTACACATGTTTTAAAAAATAGATATGCATTGTTGAAACATGTGAAAGATGCAAATGACATATGGATCCAAACCTTTTAAAGAGAATAACATTAAATTCTCAAGTGAACGTGCGGTGGGATATTTACCTGAGTCAAACAAGCCATTATTTTGCCAATTTACCAAAAGCTGACCTAACGATCATAGTTGATTGTGAAGTGATTTATCATGCATAATGGGCTATATTTTTTTAAGGAATGACTAATGGATTGGGAATCAACACTCCGGTAAAAATCCCCAGCCTCCCACTTTTCTTGACGATTGCAGACCTGATATATAAAAACTAAAAAGAGTTTACAATCCCTAAAAGTTACAGACTCTTTTTGGAATTATCTCTCTACATTAGTGCATTGTGCATTTCCATTTTAGAGCTATTCTTTTTTCTTAAATATAGACATAAGTTTTCACTTTCCCTTCTTCTCGTAAACAAAAAAAAAAAAGATAAAAGGCAAATAGATCACAACAAAATGAAAATTTTAGACTTTATGTATGGAAAGAATCTAAAGCAATAAACAAATGTAATTATAGAAAATTTATTCACACAACACAAATGAACACAAAAGTTTTGTTATCCAAGCTTGCGTAATTCCACTTGTTCAACCCTAATAGCTCGGAATTTTATAACAAAGAAATTTTTCTACACATGTTTTAAAAAATGGATATGCATACTTGAAACATGTTAAAGATTCAAATATACTATGGATCCAAACCATTTAAAGAGAATAACATTAAATTCTCAGGTGAACGTGCGGTGGGATATTTATCTTAGTCAAACAAGCCATTATTTTGCCCATTTACAAAAAGTTCACCTAACGTTCATAGATGATTGGGAAGTGATTTATCCTGTGTAACGGGCTATATTTTTGTAAGGAATTACTTATGGATTGGGATTCAACACTCAGTTAAACGCCCCCCCGCCCCCCCCCCCCCCCCCCCCCCCCCCCCCCCCTTACCTTTTCCCGACGATTGCAGAACCTGATATATAAAAACTAAAAAGAGTTTACAATACATAAAAATTCTTGACACTTTTTGGAATTATCTCTCTCAAAATTTGTGCATTGAGCTTTTCCATTTCAGATGAATACTTTTTTCTTAAAAAAAAACATGAGTTTTCACTTTCCCTTCATCTTGTAAACAAAAAAAAAAAGATAAAAGGCAAATGGATCAAAACAAAATGAAAATTTTAGATTTTATGTATGGAAAGAATCTAAAGAAATAAACAAATTTAAGTAGAGAAAATTTATTCAAACAACACAAATGAACACAAAAGTTTTGGTATCCAAGTTTGGGTAATTCCACTAGTTCAACCCTAATAGCTCTGAATTTTATAACAAAGAAATTTTTCTACACATGTTTTAAAAAATTGATTTGCATTCTTGAAACATATTAAAGATTCAAATATACTATGGATCCAAACCTTTCAAGAGAATAACATTAAATTCTCAAGTGAACGTGCGGTGGGATATTTATCCTAGTCCAACAAGCCATTATTTTGCACATTTACAAAAAGTTGACCTAACAATCATAGATGATTGTAATGTGATTTATCGTGCGTAATGGGCTATATTTTTGAAACGAATGACTTATGGATTGGGAGTCAACACTCAGTTAAAAATCCCCCGCCTCCCCCTTTTCTCGATGATTGCAGAACATGATATATAAAAATTAAAAACAGTTTACAATCAATAAAAATTACGAACACTTTTTGGAATTATCTCTCTCTACATTTGTGCATTGTGCATTTCCATTTTAGATGTATACTTTTTTATTAAATCAAACTTGAGTTTTCACATTCACTTCATCTCGTAAACAAAAAAAAAAAAAAAAAGATAAAAGGCAAATAGATCACATCAAAATGAAAATTTTAGAGTTTATGTATGGAAAGAATCTAAAGCAATAAACAAATGTAAGTAAAGAAAATTTAGTCACACAGCACAAATTACAACAAAATTTTTGTTGTCCAAGTTTGGGAAATTCCACTAATTCAACTCTAATAGCTCGGAATTTTATATGAAACAAATGTTTCTACACATATTTTAAAAAATGGATATGCATGCTTGAAACATGTGAAATATGCAAATGACCTATGGATCCAGACGTTTTAAAGAGAATAACAATAAATTCTCAAGTGAACGTGCGGTGGGATATTTACCCGAGTCAAACAAGCCATTATTTTGCCCATTTACTTAAAGTTGACGTAACCATCATAGATCATTGGAAAGTGATTTATCATGCATAACATGATATATTTTTCTAAGGAAGGACTAATGGATTGGGTGTCAACAATCAGGGAAAAATCCCCCGCCTCCCCTTTTCCTGACAAGATCAGAAACTGATATATAAAAACTAAAAAGAGTTTACAATCCCTAAAAATTACAGACACTTTTTGGAATTATCTCTCTCTACATTTGTGCATTATGCATTTTCATTTTAGAGCTACTCTTTTCTCTTAAATCAAAACTTGAGTTCTCACTTTCCCTTCATCTCCTTAACAAAAACAGTGATAAAAAGCAAATAGATCACAACAAAAAGAAAATTTTAGAGTTTATGTATGTAAAGAATTTAAAGCAGTAAACAAATGTAAGTAAATAAAATTTATTCACACAACACAAATGATCACAAAAGTTTTATTATACAAGTTTGGGTAATTCCACTAATTTAACCCTAATAGCTCGGAATTTTATAACAAAGAAATTTTTCAACACATGTTTTAAAAAATGGATATACATGCTTGAAACATGTTAAAGATTCAAATAACCTATGGATCCAAACCTTTTAAAGAGAATAATAATAAATTCTCAAGTGAAAGTGCGGTGGGATATTTACCCGAGTCGAACAAGCCATTATTTTGCCCATTTACAAAAAGCTGACCAAACGATCATAGATGATTGGGAAGTGATTTATCTTGTGTAACGGGCTATATTTTTTTAAGGAATTACTTATGGATTGGGAGTCAACACTCAGTTCAAAATCCCCCGCCACCCCCTTTACCTGACGTTTCCAGAACCTGATATATAAAAACTAAAAAGAGTTTACAATCCCTAAAAATTACTGACACTTTTTAGAATTATCTCTCTCTACATTTGTGAATTGTGCATTTACATTTTAGATGTATACTTTTTTCTTAAATACAAACTTGAGTTTTCACTTTTCCTTTATCTCATAAACAAAACAAAGAGATAAAAGGAAAATTGATCATAACAAAATGAAAATTTTAGAGTTCATGTATGGAAGAGTTTAAAGCAATAAACAAATGTAAGTAAAGAAAATTTATTCACACACCACAAATGAACACAAAAGTTTTGTTATCCAAGTTTGGGAAATTCCACTAGTTCAACCCTAATAGCTCGGAATTTTATAAGAAAAAGATTTTTCTACACATGATTTTAAAAATGGATATGAATGCTTGAAACATGTTAAAGATGCAAATGACATATGGATCAAAACCTTTTAAAGAGAATAACATTAAATTCTCAAGCGAACGTGCGGTGGGATATTTGCGTGAGTCAAACAAGCCATTTTTTGGCCTATTTACAAAATGCTGACCTAACGATCATAGATGATTGTAAAGTGATTTTTCATGCGTAACGGGCTATATTTTTCTAAGGAATGAGTTATGGATTGGGAGTCAACACTAAGTTAAAAATCCCCTCCCCCTTTTCCCAACGATTGCAGAACCGGATATATAAAAACTAAAAAAAGTTTAGAATCACTAAAAAGTATAGAAAAGTTTTGGAATTATCTCACTTTACATTTTTTCGTTGTGCATTTCCATTTTAGATGTATACTTTTTTCTTAAATCAAAACTTGAGGTTTCACTTTCCCTCATCTCGTAAAAAAAAAAGAGATAAAATACAAATAGATCGCAACAAAATGAAAATTTTAGAGTTTATGTATGGAATGAATCTAAAGAAATAAACAAATGTAAGTAAAGAAAATTTATTCACACACCACAAATGAACACAAAAGTTTTGTTATCCAAGTTTGGTAAATTCCTCTAGTTCAACTCTAATAGCTCAGAATTTTATATGAAAGAGATTTTTCTACACATGTTTTAAAAAATGGATATGCATGCTTGAAGCATGGGAAAGATACAAATGACCTATGGATCCAAACGTTTTAAAGAGAATAACATTAAACTCTCAAGTGAACGTGCTGTGGGATATTTACTCGAGTCAAACAGGCTATTATTTTGCCCATTTACAAAAAGTTGACGTAACCATCATAGATGATGGTAAAGTGAGTTATCATGTGTAACGGGCTATATTTTCCTAAGGAATGACTTATTGATTGGGTGTCAACACTCAGGGAAAGCTCCCCTGCATCCCCCTTTTCCCAACGAGATCAGAACCTGATATATAAAAACTAAAAAGAGTTTATAATCCCTAAAAATTACAGACACTTTTTGAAATTATCTCTCTCTACATTTGGGCATTGTTCATTTTCATTTTAGATGTATACTTTTTTCTTAAATCAAATCTTGAGTTTCACATTCCCTTCATCTCGTAAACAAAATAAGAGATAAAAGGCAAATAGATCACAAGAAAATGAAAAATTTAGGGTTTATGTATGGAAAGAATTTAAAGCAATAAACAAATGTAAGTAAAGAAACTTTATTCACACACCACAAATGGACACAAAAGTTTTGTTATCCAAGTTTTGGAAATTCCACTAGTTCAACCCTAATTGCTCGGAATTTTATAAGAAAGATGTTTTTCTACACATGTTTTAAAAAATGGATAGGCATGCTTGAAACTTGTTAAAGATGCAAATGACCTATGGATCAAAACCTTTTAAAGAGAATACCATTAAATTCTCAAGTGAACGTGCATTGGGATATTTACCAGAGTCAAACAATCCTTTATTTTGCCCATTTACAAAAAGTTGACCTAACGATCATAGATGATTGTAAAGAGATTTATCATGCGTAACAGGCTATATTTTTCTAAGGAATGACATATGGATTGGGAGTCAACAGTAAGTTAAAAATCCCCTGCCTCCCCCTTTTCCTGACGATTGCAAAACCTAATATATAAAAACTAAAAAGAGTTTCAACCCCAAAAAATTACAGAAACATTTTGAAATTATCTCTCTGTACATTTGTGCATTGTGCATTGTGCATTGTGCATTTCCATTTTAGAAGTATACTTTTTTCTTAAATCCAAACTAGAGTTTTCACTTTCCCTTCATTTCGTAAACAAAAAAAAAAAAAAAGAGATAAAAGGCAAATAGATGACCACAAAAAGAAAATTTTAGGGTTTATATATTGAAAGAATTTATAGCAATAAACAAATGTAAGTAAAGAAAATTTATTCATACACCACAAATGAACACAAAAGTTTTGTATTAAAGTTTGGCAAATTCCACTAGTTCAACCCTAATAGCTCAGAATTTTAAAAGAAAGAGATTTTTCTACACATGTTTTAAAAAATGGATAGACATGCTTGAAACATGTTTAATATATAAATGACCTATGGATCCAAACCTTTTAAAGAGAATAACATCAAATTCTCAAGTGAACGTGCGTTGGGATATTTATCCGAGTCAAACATGCTATTATTTGCCCATTTACAAAAAGCTGACCAAATGACCATTGATGACTGTAAAGAGATTTATCATGTGTAACGGGCTATATTTTTATAAGGAATGACTTATGGATTAGGAGTCAACACTCAATTAAGAATCCACCTCCTCGTCCTTTTCCCAATGATTGCAGAACCTGATATATAAAAACTAAAAAGAGTTTACAATCCCCTTAAATTATAGACACTTTTTGGAATTATCACTCTCTACATTTGTGCGTTGTACATTTCCATTTGAGATGTATACTTTTTACTTGTGTTCGAAGTTATGTTTTCACTTTCCCTTCATCTTGTAAACAAAAAAAAGAGATAAAAAACATATAGATCACAACAAAATGAAAATTTTAGAGTTTATGTATGGACAAAATTTAAAGCAATAAAAAAATGTAAGTAAAGAAAATTTATTCACACACCACAAATGAAGACAAAAGTTTTGTTATCCAAGTTTGGGAAATTCCACTAGTTCTACCATAATAGCTCAGAATTTTATAAGAAAGAGATTTTTCTACACATGTTTTAAAAATTGGATATACATGCTTGAAACATGTTATAGATGCAAATGACCTATGGATCCAAACCTTTTAAAGACAATAACATTAAATTCTCAACTGAACGTGCGATGGGATATTTACTCGGGTCAAACAAGCCATTATTTTGCCCATTTACAAAAAAACTGAACTAACGATCATAGATAATTGTAAAGTGATTTATCATGAGGAACGAGCTATATTTTTCTAAGGAATGACTTATGGATTGGGTGTCAACACTTAGTTAAAAATCCCCCGCCTCCCCTTTTTCCCAACGATTGCAGAACCTGATATATAAAATCTAAAAAGAGTTTACAATCCATAAAAATTACAGACACTTTTTGGAATTATCTCTCTCTACATTTGTGCATTGTGCATTTCCATTTTATTTCTAGCCTTTTGTTTAAAATAAAAACTTGAGTTTTCACTTTCCCTTCATGTCAAAAACAAAAAAGGATATAAAATGCAAGTAGATCACAACAAAATGAAAATTTTAGGGTTTATGTATGGAAATAATTTTAGGCAATAAACAAATGTTGGTAAAGAAACTTAATTCACACACCACAAATGAACACAAAAGTTTTGTTATCCAAGTTTGGGAAATTCACTAGTTTAACCCTAATAGCTCGGAATTTTGTAAGAAAGAGATTTTTCCACACATGTTTTAAAAAATTGATAGGCATTCTTTGAACATGTTAAAGATGCAAATGAACTATGGATCCTAACCTTTTAAAGAGAATAACATAAAATTCTCAAGTGAACATGCGATGGAATATTTACCCGTGTCAAACAAACCATTATTTGACCATTTACACAAAGCTGACCAAACGATCATTGATGATTGTAAAGTGATTTATCATGCGTAGTGGGCTATATTTTGTTAAGGAATGACTTATGGATTGGGTGTCAACACTCTGTGAAAGCTCCCTCGCCTCCCCCTTTTCACGACGAGATCAGAACCTCATATATAAAGAATAAAAAGAGAGTTTACAATCCCTAAAAATTACAGACACTTTTTGGAATTATCACTATCTACATTTGTGCATTGTTCATTTCCATTTTAGATGTATACTTTTTTCTTATATCAAAACTTGAGTTTCACTTTCCCTTCATCTCGTAAAATCAAAAAGAGATAAAAGGCAAATAGATCACAAAAAATGAAAATTTTAAGGTTTATTAATGGAAAAAATTTAAAGCAATAAACAAATGTAAGTAAAGAAAATTTATTCATAGACAACAAATGAACACAAGTTTTGTTATCCAAGTTTCTGAAATTCCACTAGTTCAACCCTCATAGCTAAGAATTTTATAAGAAACAGATATTTCTACACATATTGTAAAAAATGGATAGGCATTCTTGAAACATGTTAAAGATGCAAATGAGCTATGGACCCAAATCTTTTAAAGAGAATAAAATTAAATTCTCAAGTGAACGTGCGTTGGGTTATTTACCCGAGTCAAACAAGCCGATATTTTGCCCATTTACAAAAAGCTAACCTAATGATCATAGATGATTGTAAATTGATTTATCATACATAATGGGCTATATTTTTGGAAGGAATGACTTATGGATTGGGAGTCAACACTCCGTTAAAAATCCCCTGCTTCCCCCTTTTCCTGATGATTGCAGAACCTGATATAAAAAAAGTAAAAAAAGTTTACAATCCCTAAAAATTACAGACACTTTTTGGAATTATCTCTCTCTACATTTTGACATTCATCATTTCAATTTTAGAGGTATACCTTTTTCTTAAATCAAAACTTGAGTTTTCAGTTTTCCTTCATCTCGTAAACAAAAAAAGAGATAAAGGGCAAATAGATCACAACAAAATGAAAATTTTAAAGTTTATGAATGGAAAGAATTTAAAGCAATAAAAAAATGTGTGTAAAGAAAATTTATTTACACACCACAAATGAGCACAAAATTTTTGTTATCTAAGTTTGGGAAATTTCATTAGTTAAACCCTAATAGCTTGGAATTTTATAAGAAAGTGATTTTTTGACACATGTTTTAAAAAATAGATAGGCCTGCTTCAAACATGTTAAAGATGCAAATGACCTATGGATCCAAACCTTTTAAAGAGAATAACATTAAATTCTCAAGTGAACGTGCATTGGGATATTTACTCGAGTGAAACAAGCCATTATTTTGCCCATTTACAAATAGTTGACCTAACGGTCATAGATGATTGTCAAGTGATTTATCATGCATAACGGGCTATATTATTGTAAGGAATGACTTATGGATTGGGAGTCAACACTCTGTTGAAAATTCCTCGACTCCCTCTTTTCCCAACGATTGCGGAACCTGATATATAAAAAATAAAAAGAGTTTACAATCCCTAAAAATTACAGAAACTTTTTGGAATTAGCTCTCTTTACATTTGCACATTGTGCATTTAATTTTTAGATATATACTTTTTTCTTAAATAAAAACTTGAGTTTTCACTTTCTCTTTTTCTCATAGACAAAAAAAGAGATAAAAGGCAAATAGATCACAAGGAAATGAAAATTTTAGGGTTAATGTATGGAAAAAATTTAAAGCAATAAACAAATGTAAGTGAAGAAACGTTATTAACACACCACAAAAGAACATAAAAGTTTTGTTATCCAAGTTTGGGAAATTCCACTAGTTCAACCCTTATAGCTTGGAATTTTATAAGAAAGAGATTTTTCTACACATGTTTCTCCACATGTTTTAAAAAATGGATAGGCATGCCTGAAACATGAAAAAGATGCAAATGACCTATGGATCCAAACCTTTTAAAGAGAATAACATTAAATTCTCAGGTGAACATGCGTATTTAAACATGACGCGTCTCTAGCAGATTTTGACAGCGGAATACTGATACCAAAAGCACTATTGCTATGATATCAACGAAACAAAGTCTCTAATAGACTTGCACACACAGTGCAAGAGAACCTAGGGATGAGGGCAGCGGAACTAGAATCCTAGGGATTTCTACTTACGCACTGGCTACAGGCAGCGGAAAACGACGATGACTCACACAATACTATTCCTACAGTCACATTTCGACAGTCCTATCATTTCACTATCATATCACTCTCCAGCTTCCTATCACATGTCACTGCTCTGTACTCGTTTGTGTCTATTTCATAGCTATCTAGTAGGCCCAACATGACTTCTGCTGCTACTTAGAATTTCTTTGGGGTTTGACCCTATTCCTACCGGCTTACCACCACGTGGGCAATTTCGTCGATGCTTCAACAGGGTCGAGCATAGCTCCATTTCGTTTTCTACCTCAGAGCGTATCCGAATAATTCCAAGTCTCTAGCTTCTGTCCTATTTGGCACTATTTCGATACTATTTCTTTTTGACTAGTGAACAGTAAACATGAATAGTAATCATGAATAGTAACCATGAATAGTAAAAAATGAACAGTAACTTTAGAACAGTAAAAGCAAACACTGTGGAGATCATATTTATAGATGCGGAATATGAATAGTCATAACAAATACTGTACGAATCACAATATTACAAACATGCGGAAATATAAAAACATTATTCAAAATAAGATAAAAACATAACTAAATACATACCCTTAAAAAAGGGAAAAGAAAAAACTTTTTAAAGGGTATGTATTTATTTTATCTTATCTTGAACAATGTTTTTATATTTTCCACATGTTTGTAATATTGTGATTCGTACAGTAGTTGTTATTACTGTTCATATATAAATGTGATCTCCATAGTTGTTGTTATTACTGTTCATATGCCACATCTATATATATGATTTCTACAGTGTTTGTTTTTACTGTTCCAAAGTTACTGTTCATTTTTACTATTCATGGTTACTATTCATGTTTACTGTTCACTCGTCAAAAAGAAATAGTATCGAAATAGTGCCAAATAGGATAGAAGCTAGAGACTTGGAATTATTCGGCTACGCTTCGAGGTAGAAAATGAAACGGAGCTGTGCTCTACCCTGCTGAAGCAGCCATGGAGCCGCAACGGTTAATAGGAACGGCTTGGGGCCCTCTGGAGATCGTGAGTCCCGCATCGACGGAATTGCCCACGTGGTGGTAAGCCGGCAGGAATAGGGTCAAACCCTGAAGAAATTCTAAGGAGCAGCAGAAGTCATGTTGGGCCTACTAGATAGCAATGAAATAGACACAAACGAGTACAGAACAGTGACATGTGGTGGGAAGCAGGAGAGTGATATGATAGTGAAATGATAGGACTATCAAAATGTGACTGTAGGAATAATATTGTGTGAGTCATCGTCATTTTCCGCTGCCTGTAGCCAGTGCGTAAGTAGAAATCCTTAGGATTCTAGTTCCGCTACGCTCATCCCTAGGTTCTCTTCCACTGTTTGTGCAAGTCTATTAGAGACTTTGTTTCGTTGATATCATAGCAATAGTGCTTTTGGTATTAGTATTCCACTGTCAAAGTCTAGAGACTCATTGTGTCAAAATGGTATCAGAGCCGAGTAGTAGACTTGGTTTTGTATGTGTCAAAGAAGTCAAAGCTTAACTTTGATTCTTTCCGTTTAGGTATACATACTCCCAAACAGTTATGACCCATACCGGTCACATCCCATATAACATTTGTAAGGAACAAATGTACTAATGTACCAAAGACCCCAACTGGTAGGTTAGAAGGAACTCAACGGTCCTTCTTACGACACCGTGTTGAAAACTGGACACACAAATATTTGTCCAATAATAGGCTATCCACATGGATGGCATGACAAGAATAATCCAATATTAAATAATATAATGGATTTAGTTGGTGATATGCATCACAACTTCTTTATGAAAAGATGCTGGGAAAAATACACCCCAGAAAGCGTTGCTTTCCTATGCTTAGGACTAGAAAGTGACGTTAATGAACAGGTATAGAAACTCAAGAGAAGAATTAATGCCCATCTTGAGGTACTTAAAACAAGAAATACTGAAGAAACAGTACGTTTCCTTACAGATCTACAAAGCTATGTGGATCAAGAAATAAATCCTTCTAGGATCTTAGAACCTATCCGAGAAGCAAAAATAAGAATGGTTAATAACAAACAAGGTAAAAAGGAGTTACAAGAAGTAATTTGCAAAATATCTTCTGTAAAAACTCATCAAGGAACAGATAGAGATCGTCTTATACGAGACATCTACGCCTTAACTCAAAATGAGGAATTGAGAGAACTTGTTATACAACACATCACTCCTTTCATCACTTTGTATCAATTGGAACGATTGCTTGAACTCCTGTTCCAAAAATTAGAAGAGACCTCAACTCATCTAAAATTCCTAAATGTCTGAACAAATAGGAATAGAATGTACTTCTCTCCAAAACAGTGTTCATATACATCATGAAACACAGGGAGAATACGATGAACATCCTAATCTTATGCAGGATGGACAAAAGTGGACAATAAGTATCCCTCGGATAACTGAAGTCTACAACAAAGATTGGATTGAATTCCAAAAGAAATCCTTCATCTTCCAGAAGGAACTATCTGTAGAAATACAGGATACTGACTCAGGTACTTTCTGCTACAGATTATTAAGTGAATCTGACTTAGCTAAGCTAAAAAGATTCAAATATGTCCATTATGGACTAGTTCGTATAGGATTAGACCCCTTAATATGAATCAATCAGAATTAACCCTTCATAGCAGCTATAGTAGATAACTCTGTGAAGAATAATTTTGAAAAAGCCCTACTCGGAGGAGTTAGAGCAAACTTAGGATTAGGCCCAGTATCCTTTACAACATGGCCCAATCTACAAATAGATTTAGAAGACAAGCACATCCAAGACACCTTGTCCCTAAAAATCTATACTGACAATTGGTCGAAAAATGGAATTCAACTAGGAAGAAGAGTTATACGCATACTTGTATGCATAGTAGCCCGAGGAATCAACACTGGAAAAGGTCTTGTTAAAGATTCAAAGAAACTCACAGAATTAGCCAAAAACATTGGTTATTCTGAAAACTTGACCATAGAAGAACTCAACCCTAGAGAGTTAACATGGCCAACAGAATGGGTAGTCCAAACTTTGGCACCCAGACACCTTCCCCTCTCTCAAAAAACCATAAAGGAGATAGAAGGAAAACTAGTGATCACAAACACTAGATCCAGCTTTTCCATCGAACATGACAGACCCTCTACCTCAACAAGTAGAACCTCAAACAGTTCCCGTTTCGAAGGAATAGGAAATCCAAGGCCCAATGCTTATGTTCCTCTTCACATAGATGATGGCACATAACCCATACAAAGCCTTAGGTCCACCTATAGGAAATAGTGACATCATCATCAATTCCAATCAAACCATAGAGGCTTATGGTAACACCCTTAATAGGTTAGAAAAAACTGTTGAAAACCTCCAACAGAAAATAGATTTCCTCTATGATGAACGTAAACATAGAGAAATAATAAAGTGTCAAAACATCCTAGAAAATATTCTAGAAAAGATTGACCATGGAAATAGTCCTGTTTTCTTCAAAGAGTTAACAGAACTTAAACGAAGTTTAGATAATCTAAACAAAGATAAAATGCAATAACTTTTGACAGAAGTCTTAGCATTAAAAGAACATCTAGGTTCTCTAGGTCCATCAAGGTATAAAACACCTTTTACACCTTGGACACCAGAATGATCTATAAAAAGAAACTTTTAGATCGTTTAAAATTAAAAAGAGAAAGCCTTGACCTCTCTTTACTCAAAAGAAATACGCTTCAGCCAGAAGATAATACAATCCCAGCAATGTATGGTATTACTATTTTTGGGAAAGATATTCTGATCGCAGGTACAACCTTAGATACAAGATCAAGAAAAAGCTAAACCTTTTAGCTTTGTAAAATGATCTGTAGAGCAAGACTACTAGATCAACTTCGTCTGGTACGATCAATGCAAGCCAGAGAAACTCTCACACCAGTAAATGAAACCGATATAGCTTATCAAGCATATCTGAATGAATGGTGGAGATTAACCCATAGAGAAATTCTACTACAGTATCTGATCAAAAAGGTTCAACGGAAGCTTCAAGAATTAGCTCTATGACAGAGTTTTTCTATTTTATGGATATGGAAACTCCATTACCATTAGCCCTTCTTGACATCACCGGATGGCTTAAAAACCTAGTATACCTTGCAACACCTTGCATAGCACCTAGAAGAAAAAAGTATCCAGCACCACCTGCTTTTAGGATCGCTTCAAAAGCATCATCCTCCACTGATGATGAAGTTTACGCAGAATATAATACCTTCGGTCGCCAACCGATTTATTATGTTCAAGAGGAAAAACCTTCCTCTAGTAAAAAACAAGAGCAACACGACAGTGAACCAGAAGCCTGGGAATCTGATGAAGTTGCAGAAGAAAATACCAAGAAAACAGACTACTCTGCTAAAGACAAAAAGGCAGATGATCTTGATAAAAGATTTCGAATGCTTCATGGTAGCGACCATTTTGAAGCAGAAACTTCAAGGGTACGAGACACCCACATGGAAGATAGCTTTCAAGATAACTTCCGAAACCATACTGCGGTTCACCCGCAAGAACGAGAAAGTTTCTCCCACTCCAAAATATCCCTGGGAGGACAAAGGTATTCGACAAAATACACAAATGTCGATCCCCCAAATGCTACTAAGGGACACCAAACCATAGATAGCATAAACCCTTTTGGATTTTACCTCAACTTGGATTGCCCCAAGGATAGAGAAAAGATCCTTAAAGATTGGGAAATAAGCATGAGCGATGCTGCAAATATGCATGAATCTTGGAACCAAGAATCAACATTTAATTTCTTTACCCATGCTTTACAGGGTAATGTAGTTCATTGGTGGGACAACCTTCCCGAAGACCAAAAATGAGCTAATACCTCAATATCAATAGCCAATATCTTGAAAGGATTAGTGGCTAAGATATCAAAGGAATTTCTAGGAATACATCCAACCCTAGAAGCCTACAATGAGAGTACTAAACAAAGAAAACGTTTAGAAACTCTTCAGAAATAAAACAAGTTACAAATCTGTAACATTTATTTTTACGAGAAGTATTACTGCGAGTTTGCAAGTTACTTCTATAAACTGCAAAAAGAAGTCCAGAAACCTTATCTGTCTATCTTTTATGCAAAATTGCTAGAACCATTTGCACATGTAGCTGAAAAAGACTATATTAAAAAATATTGGCAAAACAATCCAGAACATGGTACTTTAACCATGGATAATTTCCTAAACATTGATACTTTAGGAAGAAGACATCGATTTGTACAAGACATGTTGGCAAATTTTTGTGAAGCCCAAAAACTACAAAAGAAAAGTAGTAAGGCAAATAAACAAACATTATGTTGTTCAAACCAGAACAAAAATGTAGGAGCTTATGGTTGTAAAACCACCTCCCATAAGCAACGAAAATATCCTAAGAAATTTCAACAGAAAAAATTTAGGATACAAAAAAGTTCTATAACCAGGTATACTCCTAAAAAGAGATACTTTAAGAAAAGAACAAATTCTGGCCCTATCACATCCAGTAAAGGGTCAAATGCATACTGCTCAAAGGGGAAAACCCCAAGCAAATGCAAATGCTGGATATGCCAGAAAGAAAGATATTTTGCAAAAGATTGTCCCAATGAAAAAAAACAATGGTGATACAATACTTACATGTTACTGGCCGAAGAAAATGGATTGGACATCATTCATTACGATGACATCCAGTCAGAAGATGAAGTCTATGAGCTTCATCTAGAAATTGAGTCTTCCTCCTCAGAAAACTCAGAAAATATGAGTGACTCTTCAGGCACAACCTTTGCCTAATATTCGGTTATGCTTTTGCCTTCTTGATATACAAATGGCAGCCAGCGTGGTGATTTATATCCCACTATTGTCATAAACTTTCTCTGCTACTGCATCCTACATTTATAGAGAACTTTATAATTAACCTAATACTCTTACCACTCGAAGAATTTTCTTTCTTGTGTTCAGACAGGTAAAATGGATCCCCTCAGTAGCACCCTGATGGACCTAGCAACAACAATTGCCACACTCACGGTATTGCTCTCAACCCTACAGTTACTATTCGATAGTCTTTTAGTTCTCTCAGAACAAGGAGACATACATGAGAATTGTGCCTGTTACGGGTTAAGTGGAGAAGTTTTACAACTCAAGGTTAAAGAATTAACCGAAGAGTTAAAAGAATTCACTCAACGGCATGAAATGCCAAGCTCCTCCGGGACTTCTACCAGATCTCCATTGCGAGAAAAGGAAGCCACAACGTCAACTAATCAGTAGACAGATGACTTTAGTGTTTTGATCAACACAGGTCGACCCGAGATTTCTACCGGTCATGCCAGGCATGAGAAGGAAATCACAACCCAATCTTCTCTAAAGATAGGGGAATTAGGGATTTCTACCTGCCAGTCTAGAGCTGGAAAGGAAACCTTAACAATTTCGTTGAAATCGGAATCAAGGACTTCTACCTGTCAGTCTCGAGCTGAAAAGGAAGTCTTAACGGATCCATCCCTAATGGAAACAGACTTGTCTAGTAATGAGAAATCATTCAAGACAAAATTGGTTACCCCGTCTGAGTTTACAAGGTTGAAAAGCCTTAATAAACCAGATAAAACTACTTTTAATGAGTTTGAGTTTTTAAAGAAATTTAAACCTTTAAAACTTTCGGACATTATGTCTGAGGAACCCTCGCTACGCCCTCAAAAGGTGGACAGCGTTCGTTCAAAGATCGAATCCGATCATACTGTTCAATTCCAGAGATGGAATGACCAAATTGGACAAGGGATGAACACTCCCTTCTTCACCACTCAGCCCAGCAACAGTTGGAATCAAGTGAAGTTGAGTCATGAAATAGACTCAAAATATGCATCCATGCTTTATGCATATGGATTCATAAAATAGATGGTACTTCACTCCTCTGACTTATCAGTGTTGGAGAAAATGCCAAAGGAAATTATGGAGGCTTGCAAAACTTTCATCTCCATAACAAAGAGTAAAGGAATTCGACTTCATTTCGTTTCTTGTATTACTGAAACTGTTACTGACACAAAGATGTTTCCGAGCATTTCTGTCATGACACTTGAAGGCATCAAAGAAGGTGACATAAATATGGAATATGATCCCAGACATTTTCCAAAAGCCAAGCCTTGCCCAGAAGCAGTCTGGCCAACCAGGCGTATCCGCGGGCTCAAGAAGCTGATACAGCTCATACAACAGCTGATTCAGAAAAAGAGAAGCTTTGTCAACAAGACCTCCATCCCACTGACGATCGTCTTGACAAGCTATAAAGAGACTCCGGCATCCATCCAAACCAGTCTCGAAGCTACGCTGAAGAAACTCCTCGGAGGAAATATCCCCTTCAGCAAAACAACAAAGGAAAGCTTCTGCCAGATGGCCCAGAAGAATTTTTTGAAGGAGCACACCTGTAGGTTGTGCACAGAAAGGCAGTTGTCCGAATGAGCATTCAGCAACCACGTCGGCAGACTAGTCAGTAGTCGTTAAGGCCCACGACGAAATCAAAGTCAGCAAAGACAGCTACAAATGTCATCAATGACGGCTACACCAAGTCAACAATGAAAGCTAAAAAGATTCCTGTACGTCATCATCATGATGTCACACACAGAAAAGACATTTCTACCCCTGCTTTCGGTGCCGAAAGGTAATAATGCAAGGGCAAAAATGACACGTCAAAAAGACAAAAGTTACCCTTTGTCTTTAAACACACACCTTTCAATCAAGGGTAAAAGCGGAAGACATGAAAGATCTTCAGCTATAAATTCGACGCTCCTCCAGAGGTTGTGACAGTCGAAAATTGAGCCTCTACATTCGAACTTGGACCAACTCGAAACTTGAAGAAGCATTAGCATCCGAAGAGAAGGCGATTTTCGGCGATTTCCGACGATCTTTCTCCGGCAAGTTCCTCAAGCACGGTATGTGCTTAACAGCCGTAATGGCTGAGTAGAAAAGAGGGAACCGACCGGTGCCACAGTCGGTAACTTCGGGAGTTATGTAGCTAAGTAGTTTTTTCTTTTCCCTTTTTTAAGGGTATGTATTTAGTCTGTTTTTTTTAACAATGTTTATTATGTTTTTCGTATGTTTGTAATATTGTGATTCGTACAGTATTTGTTATTACTATTCAAGTTCACGTTCCGCATATATAAATATGATCTCCACAGTAGTTGTTATTACTGTTCATATTCCGCATCTATAAATATGATCTCCAGAGTGTTTGTTTTTATTGTTCTAAAGTTACTGTTCATTTTTACTATTCATGGTTACTATTCATGATTACTATTCATGTTTACTGTTCACTCGTCAAAAAGAAATAGTATCGAAATAGTGCCAAATAGGACAGAAGCTAGAGACTTGGAATTATTCGGCTACGCTCCAAGGTAGAAAATGAAACGGAGCTATGCTCTACCCTGTTGAAGCAGCCATGGAGCCGCAACGGTTAATAGGAACGGCTTGGTGCCCTCTGGAGACCATGAGTCCCGCATCGACGAAATTGCCCATGTGGTGGTAATCCGGCAGGAATAAGGTCAAACCTCGAAGAAATTCTAAGTAGCAGCAGAAGTCATGTTGGGCCTACTAGATAGCTATGAAATAGACACAAACGAGTACAGAGCAGTGACATGTGGTAGGAAGCAGGAGAGTGATATGATAGTGAAATGATAGGAATGTCAAAATGTGACTGTAGGAATAGTATTGTGTGAGTCATCGTCGTTTTCTGCTGCCTGTAACCAGTGCGTAAGTAGAAATCCCTAGGATTCTAGTTCCGCTGCCCTCATCCCTAGGTTCTCTTCCACTGTGTGTGCAAGTCTATAAGAGACTTTGTTTCGTTGATATCATAGCAATAGTGCTTTTGGTATCTGTATTCCGCTGTCAGAGTCTGCTAGAGACACGTCATGTTTACAAGCCATTATTTTGACCATTTACAAAAAGCTGACCTAACGATCATAGATGATTATAAAGTGATTTATCATGCGTAACGGGCTATATTTTTGTAAGGAAAGACTTATGAACTGGGAGTCAACACTCAGTTAAAAATCCCCCGCCTCCCCTTTTCCCGACGATTGTAGAACCTGATTTATAAAAACTAAAAAGAGTTTACAATCCCTGAAAATTATAGACACTTTTTAGAATATCTCTCTCTACATTTGTGCATTGTGCATTTCCATTTTAGATCTATACTTTTTTCTTTAATAATAACTTGAGTTTTCACTTTCCCTTCATCTCGTAAACAAAAAAAGAGACAAAAGGCAAATAGATCCCAACAAAATGAAAATTTTAAAGTTTATGAATGGAAAGAATTTAAAACAATAAACCAATGTAAGTAAATAAAATTTATTCACACACCACAAATTGACACAAAAGTTTTGTTATCTAAGTTTTGGAAATTTCACTAGTTCAACCCTAATAGCTCAGAATTTTATTAGAAAGAGATTTTTCTACACATGTTTTAAAAAATAGATAGGCATTCTTGAAACATGTGAGACATGCAAATGACCTATGGATCCAAATATTTTAAAGAGAATAACATTAAATTCTCAAGTGAACGTGCATTGGGATATTTACCCGAGTCAAAAGGGCCATTATTTTGCCCATTTACGAAAAGCTGACCTAACGATCATAGATGATAGTAAAGTGATTTATCATGCGTAACGGGCTATATTTTTTGTAAGGAATGACTTATGGATTGGGAGTCAACACTCCTTTAAAAATACCCCGTCTCCCCCTTTAAAAGACGATTGCAAAACCTGATATATAAAAACTAAAGAGAGTTTACAATCCCTAAAAATTACATACACTTTTTGGAATTATCTCTCTCTACATTTGTGCATTTTGCATTTCCATTTTAGATGTGTACCTTTTTCTTAAATCAAAACTTGAGTTTTCACTTTCCCTTCACTCATAAACAAAAAAAAAAAGAATTTAAGGGTTTATGTATGGAAAGAATTTAATGCAATAAACCAATGTAAGTAAAGAAAAATTAGTCACACACCATAAATGAACACAAAAGTTTTGTTATCCAAGTTTGGGAAATTCCACTAGTTCAACCCTATTAGCTCGGAATTTTATAATAAAGAGATTTTTCTACACTTGTTTTAAAAAATGGATAGGCATGCTTGAAACATGTTAATGATGCAAATGACCTATGGATCCAAACCTTTTAAAGTGAATAACATTAAATTCTCAAGTGAGCGTGCATTGGGATATTTACCCGAGTCAATCAAGCCACTATTTTTCCCATTTACAAAAATCTGACCTAACGATCATAGTTGATTGTAAAGTGATTTATCATGCATAACAGACTATATTTTTGTAAGGAATGACTAATGAATAGGGAGTCAACACTTAGTTAAAAATCCCCCGCCTCCCCCTTTTTCGTACGATTGCAGGACCCGATATATAAAAACTAAAAAGAGTTTACAATCCCTAAAAATTACAGACACTTTAAGGAAATATCTCTCTACATTTGTGCATTGTGTATTTCCATTTTAGATCTATACTTTTTTCTTAAATCAAAACATGAGTTTTCACTTTCCCATCATCTCGTAAACAAAAAAAGAGATAAAAGGCAAATAGATCACAACAAAATGAAAATTTTAGGGTTAATGTATGGAACGAATTTAAAGAAATAAACAAATGTAAGTAAATAAAATTTATTCACAAAACTCAAATGAACACAAAAATTTTGTTATCCAAGTTTGGAAAATTCCACTAGTTCAACCTTAATAGCTAGGAATTTTCTAAGAAAAAGATTTTTTGACACATGTTTTCAAAAATGGATAGGCATTCTTGAAACAAGTGAGTGATGCAAATGACCTATGGATCCAAACCTTTTAAAGAGAGTAACATTAAATTCTCAAGTGAACATGCGTTGGGATATTTACCCGTGTCAAACAAGCCATTATTTTGCCCCTCTACAAAAAGCTGACCTAACAATCATTGATGATTGTAAAGTGATTTATCATGTGTAACGGGCTATAGTTTTTTTAAGGAATGACTTGTGGATTGGGAGTCAACACTCCGTGAAAAATCTGCCGCCTCCCCCTTTAAACGACGATTTGAAAACCTTATATATAAAAACTAAAAATATTTTACAATCCCTAAAAATTACAGACACTTTTTGGAATTATCTCGCTCTATATTTGTGCATTGAGCATTTCCATTTTAGATGTATACTTTTTTCTTAAGTCAAAACTTGAGTTTTCACTTTCCCTTCATCTTGTAAACAAAAAAAGTGAAAAAGGCAAATAGATCACAACAAAATGAAAATTTTAGGGTTGATGTATAGAAAGAATTTAAAGCAATAAACTAATGTAAGTAAAGAATAATTATTCAAACACCACAAATGAACACAAAAGTTTTGTTATCCAAGTTTGGGAAATTCCACTAGTTCAACCCTAATAGCTCAGAATTTTATAATAAAGATATTTTTCTACACATGTTTTAAAAAATGGATAGGCATGCTTGAAACATGTTAAAGATGCAAATGACCTATGTATCCAAACCTTTTAAAGAGAATAACATTAAATTCTCAAGTGAACGTGTGTTGGGATATTTTCCCCAGTCAAACAAGCAATTATTTTTCCCATTTAATAAAAGCTAACCTAACGATCATATATGATTGTAAAGTGATTTATCATGCGTAACTGGCTATATTTTTATAAGGAATGACTTATGGATATGGAGTCAACACTCAGTTAAAAATCCCCCTCCTCCCCCTTTTCCCGACAATTGCAGAACCTGATATATAAAAACTAAAAAGAGTTTACAATCCCTTAAAATTACAGACACTATTTGGAACTATCACTCTCTACATTTGTGCATTGTGCATTTCCATTTTAGATGAAAACTTTTTTCTTAAATCAAAACTCTAGTTTTCACTTTCCCTTCATCTTGTAAACAAAAAAAGAAATAAAAGTCAAATAGATCACAACAAAATGAATATTTTAGAGTTTATGTATGGAAATAATTTAAAGCAATAAAAAAAATGTATGTAAAGAAAATTTATTCACTCACCACAAATGAACACAAAAGTTTTGTTATCCAAGTTTTGGAAATTATACTAGTTCAACTTTAATAGCTCGGATTTTTATTCGAAAGAGAATTTTCTACACATGTTTTAAAAAATGGATATGCATTCTTGAAACATCTTAAAGATTCAAATGACCTATGGATCCAAACCTTTTAGAGAGAAAAAAATTAAATTCTAAAGTGAATGTGCGGTGGGATATTTACACGAGTAAAAACAGCCATTATTTTGCCGATTTACAAAATGTTGATCCTACGATCATAGATGATTGTAAAGTGATTTATCATGCATAACGGGCAATATTTTTATTAGGAAAGACTTATGGATTGGGAGTCAACACTAAGTTAAAAATCTCCTGCCTCCCACTTTTCCCAACGTTTGCAGAACCTGATATATAAAAATTAAAAAGAGTTTACAATCCCTACAAATTACAGAAACTTTTTGGAATTATCTCTCTCTACATTTGTTCATTGTGCATTTCCATTTTATATGTATACTTTTTTCTTAAATCAAAACTTGAGTTTTCACTTTCCCTTCATCTCGCAAACAAAAAGAGAGACTAAAGGCAAATAGATCGCAACAAAAAGAAACTTTTAGGGTTAATGTATGGAAAGAATTTAAAGCAATAAGCAAATGTAAGTAAAGTAAAATTACTCTCACACCACAAATGAACATAAAAGTTTTGTTATCCAAGTTTGGGAAATTCCACTAATTCAACACTAATAGCTCAGAATTTTATAAGAAAGAGATTTTTCTACACATGTTTTAAAAAATGGATAGGCATGCTTTAAACATATTAAAGATGCAAATGACCTATGGATCCAAAACTTATAAAGAGAATAACATTAAATTCTCAAGTGTAAGTGCGATGGGATATTTACCCGAGTCAAACAAACAATTATTTGCCCATTTACGAAAAGCTGACCTCACGATGATAGATGATTGTAAAGTGATTTATGCGTAACGGGCAATATTTTTGTAAGGAATGACTTATAGATTGGGAGTCAACACTATTAAAAATCCCCTCCACTTTTTCCCAACGATTGCAAAATCAGGAATATAAAAACTAAAAAGAGTTTACAATTCCTAAAAATTATAGACACTATTTGGAATTATCTCTCTCTACATTTGTGCATTGTGCATTTCCGTTTTTTATGTATACTTTCTTCTTAAATCAAAACTTGTGTTTTCACTTTCCCTTCATCTCGTAAACAAAAAAAGAGATAAAAGGCAAAAAGATCACAAGAAAATGAAAATATTAGGGTTTACATATGGAAAGAATTTAAAGCAATAAAAATATGTAAGTAAAGAAAATTTATTCATAGACAACAAATGAACATAATAGTTTTGTTATCCAAGTTTGGGAAATTCCACTACTTCAACCCAAATAGCTCGGAATTTTATAAGAAAGAGATTTTTCTAAAAATGTATTATAAAATGGATATGCATGCTGGAAACATGTTAAAGATGCAAATGACCTATGGATTCAAACCTTTTAAAGAGAATAACATTAAATTCTCAAGTGAAGGTGCGGTGGGATATTTACCCGAGTGGAACAAGCCATTATTTTGCCCATTTACCAAAAGCAGACCTAACTATCATAGATGATTGCAGAGGGGTTTATCACCCGTAACGGGCTATATTTTGTAAGGAATGACTTATAGATCGGGAGTCAATACTAAGTTAAAAATCCCCCGCCTCCCCCTTTTCCAGACGATTGCAGAACCTCATATATAAAAAGTAAAAAGAGTTTACAATCCCAAAAAATTACAGACACTTTTTGGAATTATCTCTCTCTACATTTTTGCATTGTGCATTTCCACCTTAGATGTATACATTTTTCTTAAATCAAAACTTGAGTTTTCATTTTCCTATCATCTTGTAAACAAAAAAAGAGATAAAAGTCAAATAGATCACAACTAAATGAAAATTTTAGAGATCTTGTATAGAAATAATTTAAAGCAATAAACAAATGTAAGTAAAGAAAATTTATTCACACACAACAAATGAACGCAAAAGTTTTGATATCCAAGTTTGGGTAATTCCACTAATTCAACCCTAGAAGCTCGGAATTTTATAAGAAAGAGATTTTTCTACACATGTTTTAAAAAATGGATATGCAAGCTTGAAACATGATATAGATGCAAATGACCTATGGATCCAAACCTTTTAAAGAGATTAGCATTAAATTCTCAAGTGAACATGCGGTGGGATATTTACCTGAGTCAAACAAGCCAATATTTTGCCCTTTTACAAAATGTTGACCTAACGATTATAGATGATTGTAAAGTGATTTATCAATCGCAACGGGCTATATTTTTGCAAGGAATGACTTATGGATTGGGAGTCAACACTCAGTTAAAAATCCCCTGCCTCCCCTTTTCCTGACGATTGCAAAACTTGATATATAAAAACTAAAAAGAGTTTACAATTCCTAAAAATTATAGACACATTTTGGAATTATCTACCATTACATTTGTGCATTGTGCATTTCCATTTTAGATGTATACCTTTTTCTTAAATCAAAACTTGAGTTTTCAGTTTCCCTGCATTTCGTAAACAAAAAATTAAAATAAAAGGCAAATAGATCACAACAAAATGAAAATTTTAGAGTTTATGTATGGAAATAATTTAAAGAAATAAACAAATGTGAGAAAAGAAAATTTATTCACACACCACTAGTTCAACCCTTATAGCTAGGAATTTTATCTGAAAGAGATTTTTCTCTACATGGTTTAAAAAATGGATATGCATTCTATAAACATTTTAAAGATGCAAATGACCTATGGATCCAATCCTTTTAAAGACAATAACATTAAATTCTCAAGTGAACGTGCGGTGGGATATTTACCTGAGTCAAACAAGCCATTATTTTGCCCATATTCAAAAAGTTGACCTAAGGATCATAGATGATTGTAAAGTGATTGATCATGCATAATGGGCTATATTTTTGTATGGAATGACTTATGGATTGTGAGTCAACTCTAAGTTAAAAATCCACCGCCTCCCCCTTTTCCCGATGTTGGAAGATGGGCTCAAGCCCACGATCTCAAGACAAGAAGCCCACACTCAAAGGAGTGGCATATGTGTAAAATATGGTACTTTTCATAAAGATGGCATAGAAGTGTAAATATGTGTTCCTATTATGTCTTTTGTTTTATCAAGTTGTAGCCCTAAGGGTATTGTAAAACTATAAATAAAGGCATTGGATAAGAGGTAGGGCATTGAAGCACTCTCCTCTCTTTCCACAAATTCGTCCAGCCCTCATTTTTCTTTTTGACGCAACCCTCTTCTCCCTTAATCCAAACTCTCTTCTTCCACGTTCTTCTTCTTCTCTTCTCCTTCTCTCTTCTTCTTCTTCTTCTTTCTTGTTGATCTAAAGTTCCTTTCATGAGATCCTAAATTCTACATGGTATCAGAGCAAGGAGTTTAGGATCTCTTGATGGAATTATTATGAAATCTGTTCAAGAAGTTGTAAAAGGAGTTCAGTCATAAAGAGATAAATTCATCATCTTCTTATTTACGTTTTTTTTTGTTTCCTTTTCTTATTTACATACTCCTTTTTACTGTTTTTCTTTACTTCTTGAATTTTGAGTCACATCAAGTCAAGATAAATCTTTATATGTTTTAAAGATTTATTTCTATAACTAAATGGATGTTATAATCTTGACTCCTTGTAAATCAATTACAAGAATGATCAAGATCATTTTCTATTTGCATCTTATTAAGATTGATGGGTGAAATTCAATTACCTTTATGTGTCTTGGATCCATCTCATTTGAGGTAGAATTCCAGCACATGTTGGTGTATCTTCTCCTACCTTTGGTTGCTCACAGGTTTGTGTTGTGTTGTTGGATGCCCATTACATGTTTGATGAAATGCCAACAGCCATTTACCCTTTGTAGTTCCATTTTTTTAACTTCAACAATTGAATTTTTTCTTACATTGAAGTCTCCCATAAGCTGAAGATAAATCTCTTCCAAGTGTCTTGGTTTGTCGTTAAATCTTCTCTAAATTTTTTTCTAGTGTTCGTTTGTGTTGGAGATTGGATTAAGGCCTAATCGGTTGCATCTACTTTCTTCTCTTTGTTCTTATGAATACAAGAGAAGTTGAGTGGTGGCTGGATGTTATTATCACTTTCTAAAGGCACAAATTTGTTGATAATTTGGTGCTTACCCTTGTGAAAGAAATTTGTTCTTGTTCTCTTTTGTTGGTGATTGATTTAGTTTACGGGTTCTTCAAATTACATAGAGTAATTGTTCTTTGAAGAAGGCCTTTTCCCTTGACCTCCATATTTTAATTGCCTCACCATGGAGAATGGATACAATAGTAATAAGAGTGATATACTCTATATTACTACAATTCCACTTAGAGGTCTCTCCAATTATATGAGCTGGTCACAATCAGTTCGGAGGGTTCTTATTACTCGTGACCTCTTGAGCCATGTTGTTAAGTTTCCTCCTCCGATTGATGATGAAGATCGTCCTACCACAAGTGGGTTAAGGATGATAAAATGGTGATAAGTTGGCTAATTAATAGCATGGAAGAGTAGGTGGCCAACAATGTGGTCCACGTGGAAACTGCCAAGAACATATGGGACACTTGTGCCAAGCTTTACTCAAGCACTGCTTCATTACAAAAAATATATGATGTCTTACAAAACATGCTGCATACGAAACATGGAGATAATATTCACGAATTTTTGGCATGGTTTTGCGGTCTTCTTCAAGAATGGAAACTAGCTCAGCCATATTCCACTGATATTGCCGTTCAAGAACGACAAAGAGAAGCTTTGGCAACAGCCATTTGCTTATCGAATATTAAACCATACCTTGAGGTGGCCAAAACTCAACTTCTAAGTTCTTCTGCACTTCCATCTTTCGATGATATTAGTGCTACATTACTTAGGATACCGGATCCATCCCCTCCTTCTCCTATTGATGCTCCATCGGTGATGTTCTCTGGCAATCGGGGAACATCTTCCTCATCCCGAGGACGGGGCAGAAATATGAGAGGGGGTCAAAAATTTTCTTTACTTACATTTGTTATTATTTTAAATTTTTTCCGTACTTGAACTCCAAAATTTTACTTTTGTTGTGATCTATTTGCCTTTTTGGTTTATGGGATGAAGGGAGAGCAAAAACTCAAAGTTTTGTTTTAAGAAAAAAGAGTATATCTAGAATGGAAATGCACAATGCACAAATGTAGAGAGATAATTCCAAAGAGTTTCTGTAATTTTTAGGGATTGTAAGCTCTTCTTAGTTTTTATATATCAGGTTTTGCAATCTTCGGCAAAAAGGGGTGGCAGGGATTTTTAACTGAGTCTTGACTCCCAATCCATAAGTCATTTCTTAGAGTAATATAGCCCGTTATGCATGATAAATCACTTTAAAATCATCTATGATCGTTGGGTCAGCTTTTTGTGGGTGGGCAAAATAATGGCTTGTTTGACTCGGGTAAATATCCCACCGCATGTTCACTTGAGAATTTAATGAGCGTTTGTTATTCTCTTCAAAAGCTTTGGATCCATAGGTGATTTGCATATTTAACATTGTTTCAAACATGCAAATCAATTTTTTAAGCATGTGTGGAGGAAATCCTTTCTTATAAAATTCCAAGCTGTTAGGGTTGAACTAGTGGAATTTCCCAAACTTGGACAACAAAACTTTTGTATTCATTTGTGGTGTGTGAATAAATTTTATTTACTTACATTTGTTATTGTTTTAAATTTTTTCCCGTACATGAACTCTAAAATTTTCATTTTGTTATGATCTATTTGCCTTTTTGGTTTACGGGATGAAGGGAGAGGGAAAACTCAAGGTTTTGATTTATGAAAAAAGTGTACATCTAAAATGAAAATGCACAGTGCACAAATGTAGAGCGAGATAATTCCAAAGAGTTTCTGTAATTTTTAGGGATTCTAAGGTCTTTTTAGTTTTTATATATCAGGTTTTGCAATAGTCGGGAAAAAGGGGGAAGCAGGGATTTTTAACTGAGTATTGACTCCCAATCCATAAGTAATTTCTTAGGGTAATGTAGCCCGTTACGAATGATAAATCACTTTACAATCATCTATGATCATTGGGTCAGCTTTTGTACTCGGGCAAATTAATGGCTTGTTTGACTCGGGTAAATATCCCACCGCATGTTCACTTGAGAATTTAATGAGCGTTTGTTATTCTCTTTAAAAGCTTTGGATCCATAGGTGATTTGCATCTTTATCATGTTTAAAACATGCATTTTCATTTTTAAAGCATGTGGAGGAAATCTCTTTCTTATAAAATTCCAAGCTCTTAGGGTTGAACTAGTGGAATTTCTCAAACTTGGACAACAAAACTATTGTTTTCTTTTGTGGTGTGTGAATAAATTTTATTTACTTACATTTGTTATTGTTTTAAATTTTTTCCATACTTAAACTCCAAAATTTTCATTTTGTTGTGATCTATTTGCCTTTTTGGTTTACGGGATGAAAGGAGAGCGAAAACTCAAAGTTTTGTTTTAAGAAAAAAGAGTACATCTAGAATGGAAATGCACAATGCACAAATGTAGAGAGAGATAATTCCAAAGAGTTTCTGTAATTTTTCGGGATTGTAAGCTCTTCTTAGTTTTTATATATCAGGTTTTGCAATCGTCGAGAAAAAGGGGGAGGCAGGGATATTTAACTGAGTCTTGACTCCCAATCCATAAGTCATTTCTTAGGGTAATATAGCCCGTTATGCATGATAAATCACTTTACAATCATCTATGATCGTTGGGTCAGCTTTTTGTGGGTGGGCAAAATAATGGCTTGTTTGACTCGGGTAAATATCCCACCGCATGTTCACTTGAGAATTTAATGAGCATTTGTTATTCTCTTCAAAAGCTTTGGATCCATAGGTGATTTGCATCTTTAACATGTTTCAAACATGCAAATCCATTTTTTAAGCATGCGTGGAGGAAATCTCTTTCTTATAAAATTCCAAGCTATTAGGGTTGAACTAGTGGAATTTCCCAAACTTGGACAACAAAACTTTTGTATTCATTTGTGGTGTGTGAATAAATTTTTTTTACTTACATTTGTTATTGTTTTAAATTTTTTTCCGTACATGAACTCTAAAATTTTCATTTTGCTGTGATCTATTTGCCTTTTTGGTTTAACGGTGAAGGGAGAGTGAAAACTCAAAGTTTTGATTGATGAAAAAAGTATACATCTAAAATGAAAATGCACAGTGCACAAATGTGGAGCGAGATAATTCCAAAAAGTTTCTGTAATTTTTAGGGATTCTAAGGTCTTTTTAGTTTTTATATATCAGGTTTTGCAATCGTCGAGAAAAAGGGGGAAGTAGGGATCTTTAACTGAGTCTTGACTCCCAATCCATAAGACATTTATTAGGGTAATTTATTTTGCCCATTTACAAAAAGCTGACCCAACAATCATAGATGATTGTAAAGTGATTTATCATTCATAATGGGCTATATTTTGGTAAGGAATGACTTATGGATTGGGAGTCAACACTCAGTTAGAAGTCCACCGCCTCCCCTTTTCCTGACGATTGCAGACCCTGATATATAAAAACTAAAAAGAGTTTATTATCCCTAAAAATTACAGACACTTTTTGGAATTATCTCTCTCTATATTTTTGCATTGTTCAGTTCCATTTTAGATGTATACTTTTTTCTTCAATCAAAACTTGAGTTTCACTTTCCCTTCATCTCGTAAACCAAAAAAGAAATAAAAGGCAAATAGATCACAAAAAAATGAAAATTTTAGAGTTTATGGATGGAAAGAATTTAGAGCAATAAAGAAATGTAAGTAAAGAAAATTTATTCACACACCACAAATGAACACAAAAGTTTTGTTATCCAAGTTTGGGAAATTCCACTATTTCAACGCTAATAGCATGGAATTTTATGAGAAAGACTTTTTTCTACACATGTTTTAAAAAATAGATATGCATGCTTGAAACATGTTAAAGATGCAAATGACCAATGGAGCCAAATCTTTTAAATAGAATAACATTAAATTCTCAAGTGAACGTGCGGTGGGATATTTACCTAAGTAAAATAAGCCATTATTTTTCCCATATACAAAAAGCTTACGTAACGATCATAGTTGATTCTATAGTGATTTATCTTGCGTAATGGGCTGTATTTTTGTAAGTAATGACTTATGCATTGGGAGTCAGCACTCAGTTAAAAATGCCCCGCGTCCCCCTATTCCCGACGATTGCTGAACCTGATATATAAAAACTAAAAAGAGTTTGCAATCCCGAAAAATTAAAGAAACTTTTTGGAATTATCTCTCTCTACACTTGGGCATTGTGCATTTCCAATTTAGATGTATACTTTTTTCTTATATCAAAATTTGAGTTTTCACTTTTGCTTCATCAAGCAAAAAAAAAAAAAAAAAAAAAAAAAAAGCTAAAAGCCAAATTGATCACAACAAAATAAAAATTTTAGGGTTTAGGTATGGAAAGAATTTAAATCAATAAACAAATGTAAGTAAAGAAAATTTATACTCACAGCTCAAATGAACACAACTTTTGTTATCAAAGTTTTGGAAATTCCACTAGTTCAACCCTAATAGCTCGGAATTTTATAAGAAAGAGATTTTTCTACACATGTTTTAAAATGCTTGAAACATGTTAAAGATGCAAATAACCTATCAATCCTATCCTTTTAAAGAGAATAACATTAAATTCTCAAGTGAACGTGTGGTGTGATATTTACCCGAATCCAACAACCATTATTTTGCCCATTTACAAAAAACTGACCTAACGATCATAGATGTATTTAAAGTGATTTATCATGCGTAATGGGCTATATTTTGGTAAAGAATAACTTATGGATTGGGAGTCAACACTCAGTTAAAAATCCTCTACCTTCCCCTTTTCCAGACGATTGCAGAACCTTATATATAAAAACTAAAAAGAGTTTATAATCCCTAAAAGTTACAGTCACTTTTTTGAATTATCTCAATCTACATTGGTGCATTGTGCATTTCCTTTTTAGATGTATACTTTTTTCTTAAATCAAAACAAGAGTTTTCACTTTCCCTCCATCTCGTAAACAAAAAAAAAAGAGATAAAAGGCAAATAGATCACAAAAAAATGAAAATTTTAGAGTTTATGCATGGAAACAATTCAAAGCAATAAACAAATGTAAGTAAATAAAATTTATTCACACTCCACAAATAAACACAAAAGTTTTGATATCCAAGTTTGGGTAAATCCACTAGTTCAACCCTAGAAGCTCGACCCTAGAAGCTCGAAATTTTATAGGAAAAAGATTTTTCTACATATGTTTTAAAAAATGGATATGCAAGCCTGAAACATGTTAAAGATGGAAATGACCTATGGATCCAAATCTTTTAAAGAGAATAACATTAAATTCTCAAGTGAACATGCGGTGGGATATTTACCCGAGTCAAACAAGCCATTATTTTGCCCATTTACAAAAAGCAGACCAAACGATTATCGATGATTTTAAAGTGATTTATGATGCGTAACGGGCTATATTTTTTTAAGGATTGACTTATCGATTGGGAGTCAACACTCAGTTAAAAATCCCTCGCCTTCCCCTTTTCCTGACGATTGCAGAGCCTGATATATAAAAACTAAAAAGAGTTTACAATCTTTGAAAATTACAGACACATTTTGGAATTATCTGTGATTACATTTGTGCATTTCGTATTTCCATTTTAGATGTATACTTTTTTCTTAAATCAAAACTTGAGTTTTCACTTTCCCTTCTTCTCGTAAACAAAAAAAAGAGATAAAAAGCAAATAGATCACAACAAAATGAAACTTTTAATGTTTAGGTATGGAAAGAATTTAAAGCAATAAACAAATGTAAGTAAAGAAAATTTATTCACAGACCACAAATGAACACAAAACTTTTATTATCAAAGTTTTGAAAATTCCACTAGTTCAACCGTAATAGCTCGGAATTTTATAAGAAAGAGATTTTTATGCACATGTTTTGAAAAATGGATATGCATGTGTGAAACATGTTAAAGATGCAAACGACCTATTGATCCAAACCTTTTTAAGAGAATAACATTAAATTCTCAAGTGAACGTGCGGTGGGATATTTACATGAGTCAAACAAGCCATTATTTTATCCTTTTACAAAAAGCTGACCTAACAATCATAGATGATTGTAAATTGATTTATCATGCATAACGGGCTATATTTTTGTAAGGAATGACTTAGGGATTGGGAGTCAACACTCAGTTAAAAATCCCCCGACTCCCCCTTTTCCCTACAATTTCAGACCCTTATATATAAAAACTAAAAATAGTTTACCAACCCTAAAATTACAGACACTTTTTGGTATTATCTCTCTCCACATTCGTGCATTGTGCACATCCATTTTAGATGTATACTTTTTTCTTAAATCAAAACTTGAGTTTTCACTTTACCTTCATCTCCTAAAAAAAAAAAAAGATAAAAGGCAAATAGATCACAACAAAATGAAAATTATAGAGTTTATGTATGGAAATAATTTAAAGAAATACACAAATGTAAGTAAAGAAAATTTATTCACACACCACAAATGAACACAAAAGTTTTGATATCCAAGGTTTGGTAATTCCACTAGTTCAACCCTAGAAGCTTGGAATTTTATAAGAAAGATTTTTTTATATTAGTTTTAAAAAATGGATATGCAAGCTTGAAATATGTTAAAGATGCAAATGACTTATAGATCCAAACCTTTTAAAAGAGAATAACATTAAATTCTCAAGTGAACATGCGATGGGATATGTACCCGAGTCAAACAAGCCATTATTTTGCCCATTTACAAAAAGCTAACCTAACGATTATAGATGATTGTAAAGTGATTTATTATGAGTAACGGGCTATATTTTTTTAAGGAATGACTTATGGATTGGTAGTCAACACTTAGTTAAAAATCCCCCGCATCCCCATTTTCTTGACCATTGTAGAACCTGATATATAAAAACTAAAAAGAGTTTAGAATCCCTAAAAATTAAAAACACATTTTGAAATTATCTGTGATTACATTTGTGCAATGTGCATTTCCATTTTAGATGTATACCTTTTTCTTAAATCAAAACTTGAGTTTTCACTTTCCCATCATCGCGTAAAAAAAAATGATAAAAGTCAAATAGATCACAACAAAATGAAACTTTTAGAGTTTAGGTATAGAAAGAATTTAAAGCAATAAACAAATGTAAGAAAAGAAAATTTATTCACACACCACAAATGACCACGAAAGTTTTGTGATCAAAGTGTTGGAAATTCCACTAGTTCAACCCTAATAACTCGGAATTTTATAAGAAAGAGATTTTTCTACACATGTTTTAAAAAATGGATATGCATGCTTGAAACATGTTAAAGATGTAAATGACCTATTGATCCAAACTTTTTAAAGAGAATAACATTAAATTCTCAAGTGAACGTGCGGTGGGATATTTACACGAGTCAAACAAGCCATTATTTTACCTATTTACAAAAAGCTTACCTAACGATCATAGATGATTGTAAAGTGATTTATCATGCGTAACGTGCTATATTTTTTTAAGGATTACTTATGGATTGGAAGTCAACACACAGTTAAAAATCCCCTGCCTCCCTCTTTTCTCGTTGATTTAAGAACCTTATATATAAAAACTAAAAAGAGTTTACCAACCCTAAAAATTATAGACACTTTTTGGTATTATCTCTTTCTACATTCATGCATTATGCATTTCCATTTTAGATGTATACTTTTTTCTTTAATCAAAACTTGAGTTTTTACTTTTCCTTCATCTCGCAAACAAAAAAAAAAGAAAAAAGACACATAGATCACAACAAAATGAAAATTTAAGTGTTTATGTATTTAAAGAATTTAAAGCAATAAACAAATGTAAGTAAAGAAAATTTATTCACACACCACAAATGACCACAAAAGTTTTGATATCCAAGGTTGGGTAATTCCACTAATTCAACCCTAGAAGCTCAAAATTTTATAAGAAAGAGATTTTTCTACACATGTTTTAAAAAATGGATTTGCATGCTTGAAACAAGTTAAAGATGCAAACAACCTATGGATCCCAACCTTTTAAAGAGAATAACATTAAATTCACAAGTGAACTTGCGGTGGGATATTTACACAAGTCAAACAAGCCATTATTTTATCCATTTACAAAAAGCTGACTTAATGATCATAGATGATTGTAAAGTGATTTATCATGCGTAATGGGCTATATTTTTTTAAGGAATGACTTATGGATTGGGAGTCAACACTTAGTTAAAAATCCCCCGACTCCCCCTTTTCCCAACGATTTCAGAACCTTATATATAAAAACTAAAAAGAGTTTATCAACCTTAAAAATTACAGACACTTTTTGGTATTATCTCTCTCTACATTCGTGCATTGTGCACTTCCATTTTAGATGTATACTTTTTCTTAAATCAAAGCTTGAGTTTTCACTTTACCTTCATCTCGCAAAAAGAAAAAAAAGATAAAAGGCAAATAGATCACAACAAAATGAAAATTTTAGAGTTTATGTATGGAAAGAATTTAAAGCAATAAACAAATGTAAGTGAAGAAAGTTTATTCACACACGACAAATGAACAGAAAAGTTTTGTTATCCAAGTTTGGGAAATACCTCTAGTTCAACCCTAGAAGCTCGGAATTTTATAAGAAAGAGATTTTTCTACACATGCTTTAAAAAATGGATATGCATGCTTGAAACATGTTAAAGATGCAAAAGACTTATGGATCAAAACCCTTTAAAGCGAAAAACATTAAATTCTCAAGTGAACATGCGGTGGGATATTTACCCGAGTCAAACAAGCCATTATTTTGCCCTTTTACAAAAAGCTGACCTAACGATTATTGATGATTGTAAAGTAATTTATCAAGAGTAATGGGCGATATTTTTGTATGGAATGACTTATGGATTGGTAGTCAATACTTAGTTAAAAATCCCCCACCTCCCCATTTTCTTGACGATTGTACAACCTGATATATAAAAACTAAAAAGAGTTTAGAATCCCTAAAAATTAAAAACACATTTTGAAATTATCTGTGATTACATTTGTGCATTGTACATTTCCATTTCAGATGTATAATTTTTTCTGAAATCAAAACTTGCGTTTTCACTTTCCCTTCTTCTCGTAAACAAAAAAAAGAGATAAAAGGCTAATAGATCACAATAAAATGAAACTTTTAGAGTTTAGGTATGGAAATAATTTAAAGAAATAAAAAACATGTAAGTAATAAAATTTATTCTCACACCACAAATGATCACAAAACTTTTGTTATCAAAGTTTGGGAAATTCCACTAGATCAACCGTAATAGCTCGGAATTTATAAGAAAGAGATTTTTTCACACATGTTTTAAAAAATGGATATGGATGCTTGAAACATGTTAAAGATGCAAATGACCGAGCAAAACCTTTTAAAGGGAATAACATTAAATTCTCAAGTGAACGTGCGGTGGGATATTTACATGAGTCAAACAGGCCATTATTTTACCCATTTGTAAAAAGCTGACCTAACAATCATAGATGATTCTAAAGTGATTTATCATGTGTAACAGGCTATATTTTTTTAAAGAATGACTTATGGATTGGGAGTCAACACTTAGTTATAAATCCCCCGCCTCCCTCTTTTCCCAACGATTGCAGAACCTTATTTATAAAAACTAAAAAGAGTTTACCAACCCTAAAAATTACAGACACTTTTTGGTGTTATCTCTCTCTACATTCGTGCATTGTGCATTTCCTTTTTAGATGTGTACTTTTTTCTTTAATCAAAACTTGAGTTTTTACTTTTCCTTCATCTCGCAAGGAGAAAAAAAGATAAAGGACACATAGATATCAACAAAATGAAAATTTTAGTGTTTATGTATGGAAAGAATTTAAAGCAATAAAACAAATGTAAGTAAAGAAAATTTATTCACACACCACAAATGAACACAAAAGTATTGATATCAAAGGTTGGGTAATTCCACTAGTTCAACCATAGAAGCTCGGAATTTATAAGAAAGAGATTTTTCTACACTTGTTATAAAAAATGGATATGCATGCTTGAAACAAGTTAAAGATGCAAATGACCTATTGATCCAAACCTTTTAAAGAGAATAACATTAAATTCTCAAGTGAACGTGCGGTGGGATATTTACACGAGTCAAACAATCCATTATTTTACCCATTTACAAAAAGTTGACCTAACGATCATAGATGATTGTAAAGTGATTGATCATGCATAACGGGCTATATTTTTGCAAGGAATGACTTATGGATTGGGAGTCACCACTAAGTTAAAAATCCCCCGCCTCCCCCTTTTCCCAACGATTGCAAAACCTTATATATAAAAACTAAAAAGAGTTTACCAACCCTAAAAATTATGGACACTTTTTGGTATTATCTCTCTCTACATTCGTGCATTGTGCATTTCAATTTTAGATGTATACTTTTTTCTTAAATCAAAACTTGCGTTTTCACTTTTCCTTCATCTCGCTTAAGAAAAAAAGATAAAAGGCAAATGGATCTCAACAAAATGAAAATTTTAGAGTTTATGTTTGGAAAGATTTTAAAGCAATAAATAATTGTAAGTAAAGAAAATTTATTCACACACCACTAATGAACACAAAAGTTTTGATATCCAAGTTTGGGTAATTTCACTAGTTCAACACTAGAATCTCGGAATTTTATAAGAAAGAGATTTTTCTATATATGTTTTAAAAAACTGATATGCAAGATTGAAACATGTTAAAGAAGCAAATGATCCAGGGATTAAGACCTTTTGAAAAAGAATAACAATAAATTCTCAAGTGAACATGCGGTGGGATAATTACCGAAGTCAAACAAGCCATTATTTTGCCCTTTCACAAAAAGCTGACCTAACGCTTATAGATGATTGTAAAGTGATTTATCATACGTAACGGGCTATATTTTTGTAAGGAATCACTTATGGATTGGGAGTCAACACTCAATTAAAAGTCCCCCGCCTCCCCCTTTTCCTGACGATTGCAGAACCAGATATATAAAAACTAAAAATAGTTTACAATCCCTAAAAATTACATACACATTTTGGAATTGTCTCTGATTAAATTTGTGCATTGTGCATTTCCTTTTTAGGTGTATACTTTTTTCTTAAATCAAAACTTGAGTTTTCACTTTCCCATCTTCTCGTAAATAAAAAAGCGATAAAAGAAAAATAGATCACAACAAAATGAAATTTTAGAGTTTATGTATGGAAAGAATTTAAAGCCATAAAAAAATGTAAGTAAAAAAAATTTATTCACACACCACAAAGGAACACAAAAGTTTTCTATTCGATTTTTTGGAAATTCCTCTAGTTCAACCCTTATAGCTAGGAATTTTATAAGAATGAGATTTTTCTACACAGTTTTTAAAAAATGGATATGCAAGCTTTAAACATGTTAAAGATGCAAATGACCTATGGATCAAAACCTTTTAAAGAGAATAACATTAAATTCTCAAGTGAATGTGCGGCGGGATATTTACCTGAGTCAAACAAGCCATTATTTTACCAATTTTAAAAAAACTGACCTAAGGATCACAGGTGATTGTAAAGTGATTTATCATGCATAACGGGCTACATTTTTGTAAGGAATGACTTAAGGATTGGGAGCCAACACTAAGTTAAAAATCCGCCGGCTCCCCTTTTCCCGATGTTTGCAGAACCTGATATATAAAAACTTAAAAGAGATTACAATCCCTAAAAATTACAGACACATTTTGGAATTATCTCTCTGTGCATTTGTGGATTGTTCATTTCCATTTTAGATGTATACTTTTTTCTTAAATCTAAACATGAGTTTTTACTTTCCCTTCATCTCGTAAACAAAAAAAAAAAGATAAAAAGCAAATAGATCACAACAAAATGAAAATTTTAGAGTTTATGTATGGAAATAATTTAAATCAATAAACAAATGTAAGTAAAGAAAATTTATTCACTCAACACAAACGAACAAAAATTTTTGTTATCCAAGTTTGGGAAATTCCACTATATCAACCCTAATAGCTCTGAATTTTTTAAGAAAGAGATTTTTCTATACATGTTTTAAAAATTGGATATGCATGCTTGAAACATGTTAAAGATGCAAATGACCTATGGATCCAAACCTTTTAAAGAGAATAACATTAAATTCTCAAGTGAACGTGCGGTGGTATACTTACCCGAGTCAAAAGAGCCATTATTTTACCAATTTACAAAAAGCTGACCTAACGATTGTAGATGCTTTTAAAGTGATTTATCATGTTTAATGGGCTATATTTTATTAAGGAATGACTTATGGATTGGGAGTCAACATTCAGTTAAAAATCCCCTGCCTCCCCCTTTTCCCGACGATTACAGAACCTGATATATTAAAACTAAAAAGAGTTTACAATCCCCAAAAATTACAGACACTTTTTTGGAATTATCTCACTCTACATTGGTGCATTGTGCATTTCCTTTTTAGGTGTATACTTTTTTCTTAAATCAAAACTTGAGTTTCCACTTTCCCTTCTTCTCGTAAACAAAAAAAAAAAGAGATAAAAGGCAAATAGATCACAACAAAATGAAAATTTTAGATTTTATGTTTGGAAAGAATTTAAAACAATAAAAAAATTTAAGGAAAGAAAATTTATTCACACACCACAAATGAACACAAAAGTTTTGTTCTCCAAGTTTTGTTAATTCCACTAGTTCATCCCTAATAGCTCGGAATTTTATAAGAAAGAGATTTTTCTACATATGTTTTAAAAAATGGATATGCATGATTGAAACATGTTAAAGATGCAAATGACCTTTGGATCCAAACCTTTTATAGAGAAGAATATTAAATTCTCAAGTGAACGTGCAGTGGAATATTTACCCGAGTCAAACAAGCCATTAGTTTGCCCATTTACAAAAAGCTGACCTAATGATCATAGATGGATTTTAAATTGATTTATCATGCGTAATGGGCTATATTTTTTTAAAGAATGACTTATGGATTGGGAGTCAAGACTCAGTTAAAAATCCCCTGCCTCCCCCTTTTTCCGACGATTGCAGAACCTGATAAAAAAAAACTAAAAAGAGTTTACAATCCCTAAAAATTATAGACACTTTTTGGAAGTATCTCTCTCTAAATTTTTGCATTGTGCATTTCCATTTTTTATGTATACTTTTTTCTAGAATAAAAACTTGAGTTTTCACTTTCCCTTCATGTCGTAAAAAAAAGAAAAAGAGATAAAAAGGCAAATAGATTACCACAAAATGAAAATTTTAGAGTTTATGTATGGAAATAATTTAAAGCAATAAATAAATGTAAGTACATAAATTTTATTCACACACCACAAATGAATACAAAAGTTTTGTTATCCTAGTTTGGGTAATTCCCATAGTTCAACCCTAATAGCTCGGAATTTTATAAGAAAGTGATTTTTCTACATATGTTTTAAAAATTGAATATGCATGCTTGAAACATGTTAAAGATACAAATGACTTATGGATCCAAACCTTTTAAAGAGAATGACATTAAATTCTCAAGTGAATGTATGGTGAGATATTTACCCGAGTCAAACAAGCCATTATTTTGCCCATTTACAAAAAGTAGACCTAACGATCATAGATGATTGTAAAGTGATTTATCATGCGTTACGGGATATATTTTTGTAGGGAATGACTTATGGATAAGGAATCAACACTCAGTTAAAAATCCCTCGCTCCCCCTTTTCCCAACGATTGTTGAACCTGATATATAAAAACTAAAAAGGGTTTACTGGCACTTTTCGGAATTATCTCTCTCTACATTTGTTCATTATGCTTTTCCATTTCAGATGTATATTTTTTTCTTAAATCAAAATTTGAGTTTTCAGTTTCCCTTCATCTCGTAATCAAAAAAAGGGATAAAAGGCATATAGATAACAACAAAATGAAAATTTTAGAGTTTATCTATGGAAAAAATTTAAAGAAATAAAAAAATGAAAGAAAGAAAATTTATTCACACACCACAAATGAACACAAAAGTTTTGTTATCTAAGTTTCGGAAATTCCACTAGTTCAACCCTAATAGCTCGGAATTTTATAAGAAAAAGATTTCTGTAAACATGTTTTAAAAAATGGATATGCATGCTTGAAACATGTCAAAGATTCAAATGACCTATGGATCCAAACCTTTTAAAGAAAATAACATTAAATTCTCAAGTGAAATTGCGGTGGGATATTTACTCGAGTCAAACATGCCATTATTTTTGCCGATTTACAAAAAGCTGACCTAACGAACACAGATGATTGTAAAGTGATTTATCATGCATAATGGGCTATATGTTTGTAAGGAATGACTTATGGATTGGGAGTCAACACTCTGTTAAAAATCCACCGCTTCCCCCTTTTCCCAAACATTGCAAAACGTGGTATATAAAAACTAAAAAGTGTTTACAATCCCTAAAAATTACAAACACTTTTCGAAATTATCTCTCTCTAAATTTTATCATTGTGCATTTCCATTTTAGATGTATACTTTTTTATTAAATTAAAACTTGAGTTTTTACTTTCCCTTCATCTCATAAAAAAAAAAGAGATAAAAGGCAAATCGATCTCAAAAAAATGAACATTTTATAGTTTATGGATGGAAAGAATTTAAAGCAATGAACAAATGTAAGAAAAGAAAATTTCTTCACACACCACGAATAAACACAAACGTTTTGTTATCCAAGTCATTCCACTAATTCAACCCTAATAGCTCGGGATTTTATAAGAAAGTGATTTTTCTACACATGTTTTAAAAAATAGATATGCATGCTTGATACATGTTAAAGATGCAACTGTCCTATGGATCCAAACCTTTTAAAGAGAATAACATTAAATTCTGAAATGAACGTGCGGTGGGATATTTACACGAGTCAATCAGGCCATTATTATGCCCATTTAAAAAAAGCTGACCTAACGATCATAGATGATTGTAATGTGATTTATCCTGCGTAATGGGCTGTATTTTTCTAAGGAATGACAGATGGATTGGGAGTCAACACTCAGTTAAAAATCCCTAGCCTCCCCCTGTTCTCGACGATTGTAATACCTGATAAATAAAAATTAAAAAGAGTTTATAATCCCTAAAATTTATAGAAACGTTTTGGGATTATCTCTCTCTACATTTGTCCATTCTGCATTTATATTTTAGATGTATACTTTTTTCTTTAATTAAAACTTGAGTTTTCACTTTCCCTTCATCTCGTGAATAAAAAAAGGAGATAAAAGATAAATAGATCAAAATGAAATGAAAATTTTAGACTTTATGTATGCAATGAATATAAAGCAATAAACAAATGTAATTAAAGAAAATTTATTCACATACCACAAATGAACACAAAAGTTTTTTTATCCAAGTTTGGGAAATTCCATTACTTCAACCATAGTAGCTCGGAATTTTATAAGAAAATGATTTTTCTGCACATTTTTTTAAAAATGAATTTGCATGCTTGAAACAAGTTAAACATGCAAATGACCTGTGGATCCAAACCTTTTAAAGCGAATAACATTAAATTCTCAAGTGAACGTGCGGTATGATATTTGCCCGAGTCCAACAACCATTATTTTGCCCATTTAAAAAATGTTGACCTAACGATCATAGATGATTGTAAAGTGATTTATCATGCGTAATGGGCTATATTTTCGTAAAGAATAACTTATGGGTTGGGAGACAATACTCAGTTAAAAATCCTAGTCTCTACCTTTTCCCGAATATTTCAGAACCTGATATATAAAAACAAAAAAGAGTTTACAATCCCAAAAAATTACAAACACTTTTTGGAATTATCTCTCTCTACATTGGTGCACTGTGCATTTCCATTTTAGATGTATACGTTTTTCTTAAATCCAAACTTGAGTTTTCACTTTCCCTTCATCTTGTAAACAAAACAAAGTGATAAAAGGCAAATAAATCACAACAAACTGAAAATCTTAGTGTTTATGTATGGCAAGAATTTATAGCAATAAACAAATGTAAGTAAAGAAAATTTATTCATACACCACAAATGAACACAAAAGTTTTGTTATCAAAGTTTGGGAAATTTCACTAGTTCAACCCTATTAGCTCGGAATTTTATAAGAAAGAGATTTTTCTATACATGTTTTAAAAAATGGATATGCATGCTTGAAACATGTTAAAGATGCAAATGACCTATGGATCCAAACCTTTCAAAGAGTAAAACATTAAATTCTCAACTGAACGTGCGGTGGATATTTACCCGAGTCAAACAAGCCATGTTTTTGCCCATAGACAAAAAGCTAACCTAACGATCATAGATGATTGTAAAGTGATTTATCATGCGTCACAGGCTATATTTGTTTAAGGAATGACTTATGGAGTGGGAGTCAACACTCAGTTAACTATCCCCCGCCTCCCCCTTTTCCCAACGATTGTAGAACCTTATATATAAAAACTAAAAAGAGTTTTCAAACCCTAAAAATTACAGACACTTTTGGGAATTATCTCTCTCTACGTTTTTGCATTGTGAATTTCCATTTTAGATCTATACTTTTTTCTTAAATCAAAACTTGAGTTTTCACTTTCCCTTCATCTCATAAACAAAAAAAAAGAGATAAAAGGCAAATAGATCTCAACAAAAAGGAAAATTTTACAGTTTATGGATGGAAAGAATTTAAAGAAATGAACAAATGTAAGTAAAGAAAATTTATTCACCCACCACAAATGAAAAAAAAAAGTTTTGTTATTCAAGTTTGGGAAATTCCACTAGTTCAACCGTAATTGCTCGGAATTTTAAAAGAAGGAGATTTTTCTACACATATTTTAAAAAATGGATATGCATGCTTGAAACATGTTGAAGATGTAAATGACCTATGGATCCAAACGTTTTAAAGAGAATAACATTAAATTCACAAGTGAACCTGCAATGGGATATTTACCCCAGTCAAACAAGCTATCATTTTGCCCATATAAAAAAAGCTGACCTAACGATCATAGATGATTGTAAAGTGATTTATCATCCGTAATGGGCTATATTTTTCTAATAAATGACTTATGGAATGGGTGTCAACACTCAGTTAAAAATCCTCCCCCCCCCTTTTCCCGATGATTGCAGAACCTGATATATAAAAACTAAAAAAAGTTTACAATCCCAAAAAATTACAAACACTTTTTGGAATTATCTCTCTCTACATTGGTGCATTGGGCATTTCCATTTTATATGTATATATTTTTCTTAAATCAAAACTTGAGGTTTCACTTTCCCTGCATCTTCTAAGTTAAAAAAAAAGATAAAAGGCAAATATATCACAACAAAATGAAAACTTTAGAGTTTATTTATGGAAAGAATTTTAAGCAATAAAAAAATGTAAGTAAACAAAATTTTTTCACACACAACAAATGAACACAAAAATTTCATTTTCCAAGTTTGGAAATACCACTAGTTTTACCCTATTAGCTCGGAATTTTATACGAAAGAGATTTTTCTACACATGTTTTAAAAAATTGATATGCATGCTTGAAACATGTTAAAGATGCAATAGACCAATGGATCCAAACCTTTTAAAGAGAATAGCATTAACATCTCAAGTGAACGTGCATTGGGATATTTACACGAGTCAAACAAGCCATTACTTAGCCCATTTACAAAAAGCTGACTTAACGATCATGGATGAATGTAAAGTTATTTATCATGCGTAATGGGCTATATTTTTTTAAGGAATGACTTATGGATATGGAGTCAACACCCAGTTAAAAATCCCCCGCCTCCCCCTTTTCCCGACGATTGCAAAACCTGATATATAAAAACTTAAAAGAGTTTACAATCCCTAAAAATTATAGGAACTTTTTGGAATTATCTCTTTCTACATTTGTGTATTGTGCATTTCCATTTTAGATGTATAATTTTTTCTTAAATCAAAACTTGAGTTTTCACTATCCCTTCATCTCGTAAACAATAAAAAAAAAAGAGATAAAAGCCAAATAGATAACAACAAATTGAAAATTTTAGAGTTTATGTATGGAAAGAATTTAAAGAAATAAAGAATTGGAAGGAAGAAAATTTATTCACCCACCACAAATGAACACAAAATTTTAGTTATCCAAGTTAGGGAAATTCCACTAGTTCAACCCTAATAGCACAGAATTTTATAAGAAAGATATTTTTCTACATATGTTTTAAAAAATAGATATGCATGCTTGAAACATGTTAAAGTTGCAAATGACCTATGGATCCAAACCTTTTAAATAGAATAACATTAAATTCTCAAGTGAACGTGCGGTGGGTAATTTACCCGAGTCAACACTCAGTTAAAAATCCAACTCCTCCCCCTTTTCTCAACGATTGCAGAACCAGATATATATATAAAAAAAAGATTTTAAAATCCCTAAAAAGTCATTATTTTTACCATAAGTCATTCCTAACGACCATAGATGATTGTAAAGTGATTTATCATGCGTCACGGGCTATATTTTTTTAAGGAATGACATATGGACTGGGAGTCAACACTCAGTTAAATATCCCCCACCTCCCCCTTTTCCCAACGATTGTAGAACCTTATATAAGAAAACTAAAAAGAGTGTACAAACCCTAAAAATTTCAGACACTTTTTGGAATTATCTCTATCTACATTTGTGCATTGTGCATTTCCATTTCAGTTGTATACTTTTTTCTTTAATCAAAACTTGAGTTTTCACTTTCCCTTCATCTCGTAAACAAAAAAAGGGGTAAAAGGCAAATAGATCTCAACAAAATGAAAATTTTATAGTTTATGGATGGAAAGAATTTAAAGCAATGAACAAATGTAAGTAAAGAAAATTTATTCACCCACCACAAATGAACACAAAAGTTTTGTTATTCAAGTTTGGGAAATACCACTAGTTCAACCATAATAGCTCGAAATTTTAAAAGAAGGAGATTTTTCTACCTATGTTTTAAAAATTGGATATGCATGCTTGAAACATTTTAAAGATGCAAATGACCTATGGATCCAAACCATTTAAAGAGAGTAACATTAAATTCTCAAGGGAATGTGCGGTGGGATATTTACCCGAGTCAAACAAGCCATTATTTTGCCCATTTACAAAAAGCTGACCTAACGATCATGGACGATCGTAAAGTGATATATAATGCGTAACGGGGTACACTTTTGTATGGAATGACTTATGGAAAGGGTATCAACACTCAATTAAAAATCCCCCGCCTCCCCCTTTTCCCGACGATTGCAGAACCAGATATATAAAAACTAAAAAGTGTTTACAATCCCTAAAAATTACAAACATTTTTTTGAATTATTTCTCTTTGAATTTGTGCCTTGTGCATTTCCATTTTAGATGTATACTTTTTTCTTAAATCAAAACTTGAGTTTTCACTTTCCCTTCATCTTCTAAACAAAAAAAAGAGATAAAAGGCAAATAGATCACAACAAAATGAAAATTTTAGAATTTATGCATGGAAAAAATTTAAAGAAATAAACAAATGTAAGTAAAGAAATTTTTTTTCACACACGACAAATGAAAACAAAAATTTCAATATCCAAGTTTGAGAAATTTCACTAGTTCTACCCTATTAGCTCGGAATTTTATAAGAAAGAGATTTTTCTACAATTATTTTAAAAAATGGATATGAATGCTTGAAACATGTTAAAGATACAATTGACCTATGGATCCAAACCTTTCAAAGATAATAACATTAAATACTCAAGTGAACTTGCGGTGGGATATTTACCCGAGTTAAACAAGCCATTATTTTGCCCATTTAAAAAAAGCTGACCTAATGAGCATATGTATAGTGATTTATCATGTGTAACGGGATATATTTTTTTAAGGAATGTCTTATGGATAGGGAGACAACACTCAGTTAAAAATCCCCCACCTCACCCTTTTTTCGACGATTGCTGAACCCGATATATAAAAACTAAAAAGAGTTTACAATCCCTAAAAATTACTGGCACTTTTTAGAATTATCTCTTTCTACATTGGTGCATTGGGCATTTCCATTTTATATGTATGCTTTTTTCCGAAATCAAAACTTGAGTTCTCAAGTTCCCTTCATCTCGTTAACAAAAAAAAGAGATAACAGGCAAATAGATAACAACCAAATGACTGTTTTAGAGTTTATGTATGGAAATAATTTAAAGCGATAAACAAATGTAAGAAAGAAAATTTATTCGCACACCACAAATGAACACAAAAGTGTTGTTACCCAAGTTTGGGAAATTCCACTAGTTCAACCCTAATGTCTCAGAATTTTATAAAAAAGAGATTTTCTGTACGTATGTTTTAAAAAATGGATATGCATGGTTGAAACATGTTAAAGATGAAAATGACCTATGGATCCATACCTTTTAAAGAGAATAACATTAAATTCTCAAGTGAACGTGCAGGGGGATATTTACCCGAGTCAAACAAGCCATTATTTGGCCCACTTACAAAAAGCTAACTTAAATATCATAGATTTTAAAGTGATTTATCATGCGTAATGGGCTATATTTTTGTAAGGAATGACTTATGGATTGGGAGTCAACACTCAGTTAAAAATCCACCGCCTCCCCCTTTTATTGACGATTGCAGAACTAGATACATACAAAAAAAAAGGTTTTACAATCCCTAAAAATTACAAACATTTTTTGGAATTATCTCTCTCTATAGTTTTTCATTGTGCATTTCCATTTTAGATGTATACTTTTTTCTTAAATCAAAGCTAGAGTTTTTACTTTTCCTTCATCTCGTAAAAAAAAAAAAAAAAAAAGAGATAAAAGGCAAATACATCTCAACAAAATGAAAATTTTATAGTTTATGGATGGAAAGAATTTAAAGCAATGAAAAAATGTATGCAAAGAAAATTTATTCAAACACCACAATTGAACACAAAAGTTTTGTTATCCAAGTCTGGGTAATTCCACTAATTCAAACCCTAATTGCGCGAGATTTTATAAGAAAGTGATTTTTCTACACATGTTTTAAAAAGTAGATATGCTTACTTGAAACATGTTAAAGATGCAAATGTCCTATGGATCCAAACCTTTTATAGAGAATAACATTAAATTCTCAAGTGAACGCACGGTGGGATATTTACCCCAATCAAACAAGCCATTATTTTGCCCATTTACATAAAGCTAACCTAACGATCATAGATGATTGTAAAGTAATTTATCATGCGTAATCGGCTATATTTTTGTAAGGAATGACTTATGGATTGGGAGCAACACTCAGTTAAAACTCCCCCGCCTCCCCCTTTTCCCGACGATTGCAGAACCTGATATTTAAAAACTAAAAAGAGTTTAAAATCCCTAAAAATTATAGACACTTTTTGGAATTATCTCTCACTACATTTGTTCATTGTGAATTTCCTTTTTAGATTTATACTTTTTTCTTAAATCAAAATTTGAGGTTTCACTTTCCCTTCATCTCGTTAACAAAAAAAAGAGACAAAAGGAAAATAGATCACAACAAAATAAAAGTTTTAAAGTTTATGTATGGAAAGAATATAAAGTGATAAAGAAATGTAAGTAATGAAAATTTATTCACACGACACAAATGAACACAAAAGTTTTGTTATCCAATTTTGGGAAAATCCACTAGTTCAACCCTAATAGCTAGGAATTTTATAAGAAAGAGATTTTTCTATACATGTTTTAGAAAATGGATATGCATGCTTGAAACATGTTAAAGATGCAAATGACCTATGGATCCAAACCTTTTAAAGTGAATAACATTAAATTCTCAAGTGAACGTGCGGTGTGATATTTACACGATTGGAGAACCTGATAAATATAAAATAAAAAGAGTTTATAATCCTTAAAAATTATAGAAACTTTTTGGAATTATCTCTCTCTACATTTTTTCATTGTGCATTTCCATTTTAGATGTATACTTTTTTCTTAAATCAAAACTTGAGTTTTCACTTTCCCTTCATCTCGTAAACAAAAAAAAAAAGATATAAAAGGCAAATAGATCACAACAAAATGAAAATTTTAGAGTTGATGTATGGAAAGAATTTAAAGCAATGAACAAATGTATGTAAAGAAAATTTACTCACACGCCAGAAATAAACACAAAAGTTTTGTTATCCAAGTTTGTGAAATTCCACTAGTTCAACCCTCATAGCTTGGAATTTTATAAGAAAGAAATTTTTCTATACGTGTTTTAAAAAATGGATATGCATGCTTGAAACATGTTAAAGATTCAAATGACCTATGGATCCAAACCTTTTAAAGAGAATAACTTTAAATTCTCAAGTGAACGTGCGATGGGATATTTACCCGAGTCAAACAAGCCAATATTTTGCCCATTTACAAAAAGCTGAATTAACGATCTTAGATGATTGTAAAGTGATTTATCTTGCGTAATGGGCTATATTTTTTTAAGGAATGACTTATGGATTGGGAGTCAACACCCTGTTAAAAATCCACCACCTCCCCCTTTCCCCGACGATTGAAGAACCTGATATATAAAAACTAAAAAGAGTTTACAATCCCTAAAAATTACAAACACTTTTTTGAATTATCTCTCTTTAAATTTTTTCATTGTGCATTTCCATTTTAGATGTATACTTTTTCTTAAATCAAAACACAAGTTTTTAATTTCCCTTCATCTCGTAAACAAAAAAAAAAAGAAATAAAAGGCAAATAGATCTCAACAAAATGAAAATTTTATAGTTTATACATGGAAAGAATTTAAAGCAATGAAAAAATGTAAGAAAATAAAATTTATTTACACACCACAAATGAACCCAAAAGTTTTGTTATCCAAGTTTGGGTAATTCCACTAATTCAACCCTAATACCTTGGGATTTTATAAGAAAGAGATTTTTCTGCACATGTTTTAAAAAACAGATATGCATGCTTGAAACATGTTAAAGATGCAAATGACCTATGGATCCAAACCTTTCAAAGAGAATAACATTAAATTCTCAATTGATGTGCATTGGGATATTTACCCGAGTCAACCAAGCTTTTATTTTGCCCATTTAAAAAAAGCTGACCTAACGATAATAGCTGATTGTAAAGTGATTTATTGTACATAACGGGCTATATTTTTGTTAGGAATGACTTATGGATTGGGAGTCAACACTCAGTTAAAAATCCCTCGTCTCCCCCTTTTCCTGACAATTGCAAAACCTGATATATAAAAACTAAAAACAGTTTACAATCCCTAAAAATTACAGACACTTTTTGGAATTATCTCTCTCTATATTTTTGCATTGTGCATTTAAATTTTAGATGTATACTTTTTTCTTAAATAAAAACTTGAGTTTTCACTTTCCCTTCATCTTGTATACAAAAAAAAAGAGATAAATGGCAAATACATCACCACAAAATGAAAATTTTAGAGTTTATGTATGGAAATAATTTAAAGCAATAAACAAATGTAAGTACAGAAAATTTATTCACACACCACAAATCAACACAATAGTTTTGTTGTCCAAGTTTGGGTTATTCCTCTTGATCAACCCTAATAGCTCGAAATTTTATAAGAAAGAGATTTTTCTACACATGTTTTAAAAAATTGATATGCATGCTTGAAACATGTTAAAGATACAAATGACCTATGGATCCAAACTATTTAAAGAGAATAACATTAAATTCTCAAGTGACCGTGCGGTGGGATATTTACACGAGTCAAACAAGGCATTATTTTTCCCATCTACAAAAAGCAGACCTAGTGATCATAGATCATTGTAAAGTGATTTATCAGCGTAAAGGGCTATATTTTTGTAAGGAGTGACTTATGGATTGGGAGTCAACCCTCGTTTAAAAATCCCCCGCCTCTCCCTTTTTTCGACGATTGCAGAAGCTAATATATAAAAAATAAAAAGAGTTTACAATCCCTAAAAATTACAAACACTTTTTGGAATTATCTTTCTCTACATTTGTACATTGTACATTTCCATTTTAGATGTATACTTTTTTTGTCAATCAAAACTTGAGTTATCATTTTCCCTTCATCTTGTAAACAAAAAAATAAAATAAAAGGAAAATAGACCACAACAAACTTAAAATTTTAGAGTTTATGAATGGATAGAATTTAAAACAATAACAAATGTAAGTAAAGAAAATTTATTCACACACCACAAATGAACACAAAAGTTTTGTTGTCCAAGTTTGGGAAATTCCACTAGTTCAACTCCAACAGCTTGGAATTTTAAAAGAAAGAGATTTCCTCAGCACATGCTTAAAAAATGGATTTGCATGTTTTAAACATGTTAAAGATGCAAATCACCTATGTATCGATAGCTTTTGAAGAGAATAACAAACGCTCATTAAATTCTCAAGTGAACGTGTGGTGGGATATTTACCGAGTCAAACATGCCATTATTTTGCCCATCTACAAAAAGCTGACCCAACGATCATGGATGATTGTAAAGTGATTTATCTTGTGTAACAGGCTATATTACCATAATAAACGACATATGGATTGGGAGTCAAAACTCAGTTAAAAATCCCTGCCTCCCCCTTTTTCCAGATGAGTGAAAAACCTGATATATAAAAACAAAGAAGAGCTTACAATCCCTAAAAATTGCAGAAACTCATTGGAATTATCTCTCTCTACATTTGTGCATTGTGAATTTCCATTGTACACTTACTCTTTTTTTCCTCAAACAAAACTTTGAGTTTTCACTCTCCCTTCATCTCGTAAACCAAAAAGGCAAATAGTTCACAACAAAATGAAAATTTAGGAGTTCAAGTACGGAAAAAATATGAAACAATAACAAATGTAAGTAAAGAAAATTTATTCATATACCACAAATGAACACAAAAGTTTTGTTGTCCAAGTTTGGGAAATTCCACTAGTTCAACCCTAACAGCTTGGAATTTTATAAGAAAGAGATTTCCTCCACACATGCTTAAAAAATGGATTTGCATGCTTTAAACCTGTTAAAGATGCAAATCACCTATGGATCCAAAGATTTTGAAGAGAATAACAAATGCTCATTAAATTCTCAACTGAACCTGTGGTGGATATTTACCCGAGTAAAACAAGCCATTGTTTTGCCCATCTACAAAAAGCTGACCCAACGATCATGGATGATTGTAATGTGATTTATAATGCGTAACGGGCGATATTACCCTAAGAAATGACTTATGGATTGGGAGTCAAGACTCAGTTAAAAATCCCTGCCTCCCCCTTTTTCCCGACGATTGCAAAACCTGATATATAAAAACAAAGAAAAGCTTACAATCCCTAAAAAAACAGAAACTCTTTGGAATTATCTCTCTAACCATTTGTTCACTGTGCATTTTAATTTGTGATGTACACTTTTTTCAAAAATCAAAACTTTGAGTTTTCGCTCTCCCTTTAACCCGTAAACCAAAAAGGCAAATAGATCACAACAAAATGAAAATTTTAGAGTTCATGTACGAAAAAAAATTTAAAACAATAACAAATGTAAGTAAAGAAAATTTATTCACACACCACAAATGAACACAAAATTTTTGTTGTCCAAGTTTGGGAAATTCCACTAGTTCAACCCTAACAGCTTGGAATTTTATAAGAAAGAGATTTCCTCGACACATGCTTGAAAAATGGATTTTCATGTTTTAAACATGTTAAAGATGCAAATCACCTATGGATCCAAAGCTTTTGAAGAGAATACCAAACACTCATTAAATTTTCTAGTGAACGTGCGGTGGGATATTTACCCGAGTCAAACAAGCCATTATTTTGCCCATCGACAAAAAGTTGACCCAACGATCATGGATGATTGTAAAGTGATTTATCATGTGTAACGGGCTATATTACCATAATAAATGACATATGGATTGGGAGTCAAGACTCAGTTAAAAATCCCTGCCTCCCCCTTTTTCCCGACGAGTGCAAAAGCTGATATATAAAAACTAAGAAGAGCTTACAATCCCTAAAAATTACAGAAACTCTTTGGAATTATATCTCTCTACATTTGTGCATTGTGCATTTCCATTATACATGTACTCTTTTTTCTTAAAACAAAACTTTGAGTTTTCGCTATCCCTTCATCCCGTAAACATAAAAGGCAAATAGATCACAACAAAATGAAAATTTTGGAGTTCATGTACGGAAAAAATTTAAAAAAATAACAAATGTAAGTAAAGAAAATTTATTCACAAACCACAAATGAACACAAAAGTTTTGTTGTCCAAGTTTGGGAAATTCCAATGTTCAACCCAAATAGGTTGGAATTTTATAAGAAAGAGATTTCCTCTACACATGCTTAAAAAATGGATTTGCATGTTTTAAACATGTTAAAGAAGCAAATCACCTATGGATCTATAGATTTTGAAGAGAATAACAAACGCTCATTAAATTCTCAAGTGAACGTGCGGTGGGATATTTACCCGAGTCAAACATGCCATTATTTTGCCCATCTACAAAAAGCTGACCCAACGATCATGAATGATTGTAAAGTGATTTATCAAGCGTAACGGGCTATATTACCATAATAAATGACATATCGATTGGGAGTCAAGACTCAGTTAACAATCCCTGCCTCCCCCTTTTTCCCGACTATTGCAATGCCAGATATATAAAAACTAAGAAGAGCTTACAATCCCTAACAATTACAGAAACTCTTTGGAATTATCTCTCTCTACATTTGTGCATTTCCATTCTTAAAACAGAACTTCGAGTTTTCGCTATCCTTTCATCCCGTAAACCGAAAAGGCAAATAGATCACAACAAAATGAAAATTTTGGAGTTTAAGTACGGAAAAAATTTTAAACAATAAGGAATGTAAGTAAAGAAAATTTATTCACAGACCACAAATGAACACAAAAGTTTTGTTGTCCAAGTTTGGGAAATTCCACTATTTCAACCCCAATAGCTTGGAATTTTATAGGAAAGAGATTTCCTCCACACATGCTTTAAAAATGGATACGCATGTTTTAAACATGTTAAAGATGCAAATCACCTATGGATCCAAAGCTTTTGAAGAGAATAACAAATGCTCATTAAATTCTCAAGTGAACGTGCGGTGGGATATTTACCCGAGTCAAACATGCCATTATTTTGCCCATCTACAAAAAGCTGACCCAACGATCATGGATGATTGTAAAGTGATTTATCTTGCGTAACGGGCTATATTACCATAATAAATGACATATGGATTGGGAGTCAAAACTCAGTTAAAAATCCCTGCCACCCCCTTTTTCAAGACGAGTGAAAAACCTGATATATAAAAACAAAGAAGAGCTTACAATCCCTAAAAATTGCTGAAACTCATTGGAAATATCTCTCTCTACATTTGTGCATTGTGAATTTCCATTGTACATGTACACTTTTTTTCCTCAAACAAAACTTTGAGTTTTCGCTCTCCCTTCATCCCGTAAACCAAAAAGGCAAATAGATCACAACAAAATGAAAATTTAGGAGTTCAAGTACGGAAAAAATATGAAACAATAACGAATGTAAGTAAATAAAATTTATTCATACACCACAAATGAACACAAAAGTTTTGTTGTCCAAGTTTGGGAAATTCCACTAGTTCAACCCTAACAGCTTGGAATTTTATAAGAAAGAGATTTCCTCCACACATGCTTAAAAAATGGATATGCATGTTTTAAACATTTAAAGACACAAATCACCTATGGATCCAAAGCTTTTGAAGAGAATAACAAACGCTCATTAAATTCACAACTGAACCTGCGGTGGATATTTAGCCGAGTCAAACAAGCCATTATTTTGCCCATCTACAAAAAGCTGACCCAACGATCATGGATGATTGTAATGTGATTTATCATGCGTAACGGGCTATATTACCCTAAGAAATGACTGATGGATTGGGAGTCAAGACTCAATTAAAAATCCCTGCCTCCTCCTTTTTCCCGACGATTGCAAAACCTGATATATAAAAACTAAGAAGAGCTTTCAATCCCTAAATATTACAGAAACTCATTTGGAATTATCTCGCCCTACATTTGTGCACTGTGCATTTTTATTTTAGATGTACACTTTTTTCATAAATCAAAACTTTGAGTTTTCGCTCTCCCTTCATCCCGTAAACCAAAAAGGCAAATAGATCACAACAAAATGAAAATTTTAGAGTTCATGTACGGAAAAAAATTTAAAACAATAACAAATGTAAATGAAGAAAATTTATTCACACACCACAAATGAACTTAAAAGTTTTGTTGTCCAAGTTTGGGAAATTCCACTAGTTCAACCCTAACAACTTGAAATTTTAAAAGAAAGAGATTTCCTCCACAGATGCTTAAAAAATGGATTTGCATATTTTAAACATGTTAAAGATGCAAATCACCTATGGATCCAAAGCTTTTGAAGAGAATAACAAACACTCATTAAATTCTCAAGTGAACGTGCGGTGGGATATTTACCCGAGTCAAACAAGCCATTATTTTGCCTATCTAGAAAAAGCTGACCCAATGATCATGGATGATTGTAAAGTGATTTATCATGCGTAATGGGCTATATTACCCTAATAAATGACTTATGGATTTGGAGTCAGGTCTCAGTTAAAAATCCCTGCCCCCCCTTTTTTCCCGACGATCGCAAACCTGATATATAAAAACAAAGAATAGCTTACAATCGCTAAAAATTACAGAAACTCTTTGGAATTATCTGTCTCTACGTTTGTGCATTTTGCATTTCCATTCTACATGTACTCTTTTTTCCTAAAACAAAACTTTGAGTTTTCGCTCTCCCTTCATCCCGTAAACAGAAAAGGCAAATAGATCACAACAAAATGAAATTTTTGGAGTTCAAGTACAGAAAAAATTTAAAGCAATAACAAATGTAAGTAAAGAAAATTTATTCACACACCATAAATGAACACAAAAGGTTTGTTGTCCAAGTTTCGGAAATTCAACTAGTTCAACCCTAAGAGCTTGGAATTTTATAAGAAAGAGATTTAGTCAGCACATGCTTAAAAAATGGATTTTCATGTTTTAAACATGTTAAAGATGAAAATCACCTATGGATCCATAGCTTTTGAAGAGAATAAAAAAAGCTCAGTAAATTCTCAACTGAACCTGCGGTGGATATTTACCCGAGTCAAACAAGCCATTATTTTGCACATCTACAAAAAGATGAACCAACGATCATGGTTGAATGTAAAGTGATTTATCATGCGTAACGGGCTATAATACCCTAATAAAGGACTCATGGATTGGGAGTCAAGTCTCAGTTAAAAATGACTGCCCCCCCTTTTTCCTGACGATTGCAAAACCTGATATATAAAAGCTAAGAAGAGCTTACAATCCCTAAAAATTACAGAAACTCTTTGGAATTATCTCTCTCTACGTTTGTGCATTGTGTATTTCCATTCTACATGTACTCTTTTTTCCTAAAACAAAACTTTGAGTTTTCGCTCTCCCTTCATCCCGTAAACCAAAAAGGCAAATAGATCACAACAAAATGAAAATTTTGGAATTCAAGTACGGAAAAATTATAAAACAATAACAAATGTAAGTAAAGAAAATTAATTCACACACCCCAATTGAACACAAAACTTTTGTTGTCCAAGTTTGGGAAATTCCACTAGTTCAACCCTAACTGCTTGGAATTTTATAAGAAAGAGATTTCCTCCACACATGCTTAAAAAATGGATTTGCATGTTTTAAACATGTTAAAGATGCAAATCACCTATGGATCCAAAGCTTTTGAAGAGAATAACAAACTCTCATTAAATTCTCAAGTGAACGTGCGGTGGGATATTTACCCGAGTCAAATAAGCCATTATTTTGCTTATCTACAAAAAGCTGACCCAACGATCATGGATGATTGTAAAGTGATTTATCATGCGTAACGGGCTATATTACCATAATAAATAACATATGGATTGGGAGTCAAGACTCAGTTAAAAATCCCAGCCTCCCCCTTTTTCCCGACGATTGCAAATGCTGATATATAAAAACTAAGAAGTGCTTACAATCCCTAAAACTTAGAGAAAATCTTTGGAATTATCTCTCTCTACATTTGTGCATTGTGCATTTCCATTCTACATATACTCGTTTTTCTTAAAACAAAACTTTGAGTTTTCGCTATCCCTTAGTCCCGTAAATCAAAAAGGCAAATAGATCACAACAAAATGAAAATTTTGGAGTTCAAGTACGGAAAAAATTTAAAACAATAAAAAATGTAAGTAAATAAAATTTATTCACACACCACAAATGAACACAAAAGTTTTGTTGTCCAAGTTTGGGAAATTCCACTAGTTCAACCCTAACTGCTTGGAATTTTATAAGAAAGAGATTTCCTCCACACATGCTTGAAAAATGGATTTGCATGTTTTAAACATGTTAAAGATGCAAATCACCTATGGATCCAAAGCTTTTGAAGAGAATAACAAACACTCATTAAATTCTCAAGTGAACGTGCGGTGGGATATTTACCCGAGTCAAACAAGCCATTATTTTGCCCATCTACAAAAAGTTGACCCAACGATCATGGATGATTGTAAAGTGATTTATCATGTGTAACGGGCTATATTACCATAATAAATGGCATATGGATTGGGAGTCAAGACTCAGTTAAAAATCCCTGCCTCCCCCTTTTTCCCAACAAGTGCAAAAGCTGATATATAAAAACTAAGAAGAGCTTACAATCCCTAAAAATTACAGAAACTCTTTGGAATTATCTCTCTCTACAGTTGTGCATTGTGCATTTCCATTATACATGTACACTTTTTTCTTAAAACAAAAGTTTGAGTTTTCGCTATCCCTTCATCCCGTAAACATAAAAGGCAAATAGATCACAACAAAATGAAAATTTTGGAGTTCAAGTATGGAAAAAATTTAAAACAATAACAAATGTAAGTAAAGAAAATTTATTCACACACCACAAATGAACACAAAAGTTTTGTTGTACAAGTTTGGGAAATTCCACTAGTTCAACCCAAACAGGTTGGAATTTTATAAGAAAGAGATTTCCTCCACACATGCTTAAAAAATGGATTTGCATGTTTTAAACATGTTAAAGATGCAAATCACCTATGGATCCAAAGATTTTGAAGAGAATAACAAACGCTCATTAAATTCTCAAGTGAACGTGCGGTGGGATATTTACCCGAGTCAAACAAGCCATTATTTTGCCCATCTAAAAAAAACTGACCCAACGATCATGGATGATTGTAAAGTGATTTATCATGCGTAACGGGCTATATTACCATAATAAATGACATATGGATTGGGAGTCAAGACTCAGTTAAAAATCCCTGCCTCCCCCTTTTTCCCGACTATTGCAATGCCTGATATATAAAAATTAAGTAGAGCTTACAATCCCTAAAAATTACAGAAACTCTTTGGAATTATCTCTCTCTACATTTGTGCATTGTGCATTTCCATTCTTCATTTACTCTTTTTTCTTAAAACAGAACTTTGAGTTTTCGCTATCCCTTCATCCCGTAAACCAAAACGGCAAATAGATCACAATAAAAAGAAAATTTTGGAGTTCAAGTACGGAAAAATTTTAAACAATAAGGAATGTAAGTAAAGAAAATTTATTCACAGACCACAAATGAACACAAAAGTTTTGTTGTCCAAGTTGGGGAAATTCCACTATTTCAACCCCAATAGCTTGGAATTTTATAGGAACGAGATTTCCTCCACACATGCTTTAAAAATGGATACGCAAATTTTAAACATGTTAAAGATGCAAATCACCTATGGATCCAAAGCTTTTGAAGAGAATAACAAACGCTCATTAAATTCACAACTGAACCTAAGGTGGATATTTAGCCGAGTCAAACAAGCCATTACTTAGCCCATCTACAAAAAGCTGACCCAACGATCATGGATGATTGTAATGTGATTTACCATTCGTAACGGGCTATATTACCCTAAGAAATGACTGATGGATTGGGAGTCAAGACTCAATTAAAAATCCCTGCCTCCCCCTTTTTCCCGACGATTGCAAAACCTGATATATAAAAACTAAGAAGAGCTTACAATCCCTAAATATTACAGAAACTCATTTGGAATTATCTCGCCCTACATTTGTGCACTGTGCATTTTTATTTTAGATGTACACTTTTTTCTTAAATCAAAACTTTGAGTTTTCGCTCTCCCTTCATCCCGTAAACCAAAAAGGCAAATGGATCACAACAACATGAAAATTTTAGAGTTCATGTACGGAAAAAAATTTAAAACAATAACAAATGTAAGTAAAGAAAATTTATTCACACACCACAAATGAACTCAAAAGTTTTGTTGTCCAAGTTTGGGAAATTCCACTAGTTCAACCCTAACAACTTGGAATTTTAAAAGAAAGAGATTTCCTCCACACATGCTTAAAAAATGGATTTGCTTGTTTTAAACATGTTAAAGATGCAAATCACCTATGGATCCAAAGCTTTTGAAGAGAATAACAAACACTCATTAAATTCTCAAGTGAACGTGCGGTGGGATATTTACCCGAGTCAAACAAGCCATTATTTTGCCTATCAAGAAAAAGCTGACCCAACGATCATGGATGATTGTAAAGTGATTTAACATGCGTAATTGGCTATATTACCCTAATAAATGACTTATGGATTTGGAGTCAAGTCTCAGTTAAAAATCCCTGCCCCCCCTTTTTGCCGATGATTGCAAAACCTGATATATAAAAACAAAGAATAGCTTACAATCGCTAAAAATTACAGAAATTCTTGGGAATTATCTGTCTCTATGTTTGTGCATTTTGCATTTCCATTCTACATGTACTATTTTTTCCTAAAACAAAACTTTGAGTTTTCGCTCTCCCTTCATCCCGTAAACCAAAAATGCAAATAGATCACAACAAAATGAAAATTTTGGAGTTCAAGTACAGAAAAAATTTAAAACAATAACAAATGTAAGTAAAGAAAATTTATTCACACACCACAAATGAACACAAAAGGTTTGTTGTCCAAGTTTGGGAAATTCCACTAGTTCAACCCTAAGAGCTTGGAATTTTATAAGAAAAAGATTTACTCAACACATGCTTAAAAAATGGATTTTCATGTTTTAAACATGTTAAAGATGCAAATCACCTATGGATGCATAGCTTTTGAAGAGAATAAAAAAAGCACATTAAATTCTCAACTGAACGTGCGGTGGATATTTACCCGAGGCAAACAAGCCATTATTTTGCACATCTACAAAAAGCTAACCCAACGATCATGGTTGATTGTAAAGTGATTTATCATGCGTAACGGGCTATAATATCCTAACAAAGGACTCATGGTTTGGGAGTCAAGTCTCAGTTAAAAATGACTGCCCCCCCTTTTTCTCGACGATTGCAAAACCTGATATATAAAAGCTAAGAAGAGCTTACAATCCCTAAAACTTACAGAAACTCTTTGGAATTTTCTCTCTCTACGTTTGTTCATTGTGCATTTCCATTCTACATGTACTCTTTTTTCCTAAAACAAAACTTTGAGTTTTCGCTCTCCCTTCATCCCGTAAACCAAAAAGGCAAATAGATCGCAACAAAATGAAAATTTTGGAATTCAAGTACGGAAAAATTTTAAAACAATAACAAATGTAAGTAAAGAAAATTTATTCACACACCCCAATTGAACACAAAAGTTTCGTTGTCCAAGTTTGGGAAATTCCACTAGTTCAACCCTAACTGATTGAATTTTATAAGAAAGAGATTTCCTCCACACATGCTTAAAAAAAAGATTTGCATGTTTTAAACATGTTAAAGATGCAAATCACCTATGGATCCATAGCTTTTGAAGAGAATAACAAACGCTCATTAAATTCTCAAGTGAACGTGCGGTGGGATATTTACCCGAGTCAAATATGCCATTATTTTGCCCATCTACAAAAAGCTGACCCAACGATCATGGATGATTGTAAAGTGATTTATCATGCGACGGGCTATATTACCATAATAAATAACATATGGATTGGGAGTCAAGACACAGTTAAAAATCCCAGCCTCCCCCTTTTTCCCAACGATTGCAAATGCTGATATATAAAAACTAAGAAGTGCTTACAATCCCTAAAACTTACAGAAACTCTTTGGAATTATCTCTCTCTACATTTGTGCATTGTGTATTTCCATTCTACATATACTCTTTTTTCTTAAAACAAAACTTTGAGTTTTCGCGATCCCTTCATCCCGTAAACCAAAAAGGCAAATAGATCACAACAAAATGAAAATTTGGGAGTTCAAGTACGGAAAAAATTTATAACAATAAAAAATTTAAGTAAAGAAACTTTATTCACACACCACAAATGAACACAAAAGTTTTTTTGTCCAAGTTTGGGAAATTCCACTAGTTCAACCCTAACTGCTTGGAATTTTATAAGAAAGAGATTTCCACCACACATGCTTAAAAAATGGATTTGCATGTTTTAAACATGTTAAAGATGCAAATCACCTATGGATCCATAGCTTTTGAAGAGAATAACAAACGCTCATTGAATTCTCAAGTGAACGTGCGGTGGGATATTTACCCGAGTCAAACAAGCCATTATTTTGCCCATCTACAAAAAGCTGACCCAACGATCATGGATGATTGTAAATTGATTTATCACGCGTAACGGGCTATATTACCATAATAACTGACATATGGATTGGGAGACAAGACTCAGTTAAAAATCCCCGCCTCCCCCTTTTTCCAGACGATTGCAATGCCTGATATATAAAAACTAAGAAGAGCTTACAATCCGTAAAAATTACAGAAACTCTTTGGAATTATCTCTCTCTATGTTTGTGCATTGTGCATTTCCATTCTACATTTACTCTTTTTTCTTAAAAAAAAACTTTGAGTTTTCGCTATCCCTTCATGCAGTAAACCAAAAAGGCAAATAGATCAGAACAGAATGAAAATTTTGGAGTTCAAGTACGGAAAAAATTTTAACCAATAAGGAATGTCAGTAAAGAAAATTTATTCACAGACCACAAATGAATACAAAAGTTTTGTTGTCCAGGTTTGGGAAATTCCACTATTTCAACCCCAACAGCTTGGAATTTTATAGGAAAGAGATTTCCTCCACACATGCTTTAAAAATGGATACGCATGTTTTAAACATGTTAAAGATACAAATGACCTATGGATCCAAAGCTTTTGAAGAGAATAACAAACCCTCATTAAATTCACATCTGAACCAGCGGTGGATATTTACCCAAGTCAAACAAGCCATTATTTGGCCCATCCACAAAAAGCTGACCCAACGATCATGGATGATAGTAATGTGATTTATCATGCATAACGGGCTATATTACCCTAAGAAATGACTGATGGATTGGGAGTCAAGACTCATTTAAAAATCCCTGCCTCCCCCTTTTTCCCGACGATTGCAAAACCTGAAAGATAAAAACTAAGAAGAGCATCCAATCCCTAAAACTTACAGAAACTCTTTGGAATTATCTCACTCTACATTTGTGCACTATGCATTTTCATTTTAGATGTACACTTTTTTCATAAATCAAAACTTTCAGTTGTCGCTCTCCCTTCATCCCCTAAACCAAAAAGGCAAATATGTCACAACAAAATGAAAATTTTAGAGTTCATGTACTGAAAAAAATTTAAAACAATAACAAATGTAAGTAAAGAAAATTTATTCGCACAACAAAAATGAACACAAAAGTTTTGTTTTCCAAGTTTGGGAAATTCCACTAGTTCAACCCTAACAGCTTGGAATTTTCTAAGAAAGAGATTTCCTCGACACATGCTTAAAAAATGGATTTGCATGTTTTTGACATGTTAAAGATGCCAATCATTTATGGATCCAAAGCTTTTGAAGAGAATAACAAACGCTCATTAAATTCTCATGTGAACGTGCGGTGGGATATTTACCCGAGTCAAACAAGCCATTATTTTGCCCATCTACAAAAAACCAACCAAACGATAATGGATGATTGTAAAGTGATTTATCATGCGTAACGGGCTATATTACCCTAATAAACGACTTATGGATTGGGAGTCAAGACTCAGTTAAAAATCCCATCCCCCCCCCTCTTTCCCGACGATTGCAAAACCTGATATATAAAAACTAAGAAGAGCTTACAATACCTAAAAATGACAAAAACTCTTTGGAATTATCACTCTCTAGGTTTGTGCATTGTGCATTTCCATTCCACATGTACTCTTTTTTCCTAAAACAAAACTTTGAGTTTTTGCTCTCCCTTCATCCCGTAAACCAAAAAGGCAAATAGATCACAACAAAATGAAAATTTAGGAGTTCAAGTACGGAAAAAATTTAAAACAATAACAAATGTAAGTAAAGAAAATTTATTCACACACCACAAATGAACACAAAATTTTTGTTGTCCAAGTTTGGGAAATTCCACTAGTTCAACCCTAACAGCTTGGAATTTTATAAGAAAGAGATTTCCTCAGCACATGCTTAAAAAATGGATTTGCATGTTTTAAACATGTTAAAGATGCAAATTCACCTATCCATCGATAGCTTTTGAAGAGAATAACAAACGCTCATTAAATTCTCAACTGAACGTGCGGTGGGATATTTACCCGAGTCAAACATGCCATTATTTTTCCCATCTACAAAAAGCTGACCCAACGATCATGGATGATTGTAAAGTGATTTATCTTGCGTAACAGGCTATATTACCATAATAAATGACATATGGATTGGGAGTCAAGACTCAGTTAAAAATCCCTTCCTCCCCCCTTTTCCAGACGAGTGCAAAACCTAATATATAAAAACTCAGAAGAGCTTACAATCCCTAAAAATTACAAAAACTCTTTGGAATTATCTCTCTCTACATTTGTGCATTGTGAATTTCCATTCTACATGTACTCGTTTTTCCTCAAACAAAACTTTGAGTTTTCGCTCTCCCTTCATCCCGAAAACCAAAAAGGCAAATAGATCACAAAAAAATGAAAATTTAGGAGTTCATGTACGGAAAAAATATGAAATAATATCAAATGTAAGTAAAGAAAATTTATTCATACACCACTAATGAACACAAAAGTTTTGTTGTCCAAGTTTGGGAAATTCCACTATTTCAACCCCAATAGCTTGGAATTTTATAGGAAAGAGATTTCCTCCACACATGCTTTAAAAATGGATACGCATATTTTAAACATGTTAAAGATGCAAATCACCTATCGATCCAAAGCTTTTGAAGAGAATAACAAATGCTCATTAAATTCTCAACTGAACCTGTGGTGGATATTTATTCGAGTCAAACAAGCCATTATTTTGCCCATCTACAAAAAGCTGACCCAACGATCATGGATGATTGTAATGTGATTTATCATACGTAACGGGCTATATTAACCTAAGAAATGACTTATGGATTGGGAGTCATGACTCAGTTAAAAATCCCTGCCTCCCCCTTTTTCCCGACGATTGCAAAACCTGATATATAAAAACTAAGAAGAGCTTAAAATCCCTAAAAAAAACAGAAACTCTTTGGAATTATCTCCCTCAACATTTGTGCACTGTGCATTTTAATTTGAGATGTACATTTTTTTCAAAAATCAAAACTTTCAGTTTTCGCTCTCCCTTCAACCCGTAAACCAAAAAGGCAAATAGATCACAACAAAATGAAAATTTTAGAGTTCATGTACGGAAAAAAATTTAAACCAATAACAAATGTAAGTAAAGAAAATATATTCACACACCACAAAAGAACACAAAAGTTTTGTTGTCCAAGTTTGGGAAATTCCACTAGATCAACCCTAACAGCTTGGAATTTTATAAGAAAGAGATTTCCTCCACACATGCTTGAAAAATGGATTTGCATGTTTTAAACATGTTAAAGATGCAAATCACCTATGGATCCAAAGCTTTTGAAGAGAATAACAAACACTCATTAAATTCTCAAGTGAACGTGCGGTGGGATATTTACCTGAGTCAAACAAGCCATTATTTTGCCCATCTACAAAAGGATGACCGAACGATCATGGATGATTGTAAAGTGATTTATCATGTGTAATGGGCTATATTACCGTAATAAATGACATATGGATTGGGAGTCAAGACTCAGTTAAAAATCCCTGCCTCCCCCTTTTTCCCGACGAGTGCAAAACCTGATATATAAAAACTAAGAAGAGCTTACAATACCTAAAAATTACAGAAAATCTTTGGAATTATCTCTCATTACATTTTTGCATTGTGCTTTTCCATTATACATGTACTCTTTTTTCTTTAAACAAAATTTTGAGTTTTCGCTTCCCTTCATCCCGTAAACCAAAAAGGCAAATAGATCACAACAAAATGAAAATTTTGGAGTTCAAGTAAGGAAAAAATTTAAAACAATAACAAATTTAAGTAAAGAAAATTTATTCACACACCACAAATGAACACAAAAGTTTTTTTGTCCAAGTTTGGGAAATTCCACTAGTTCAACCCTAATAGCTTGGAATTTTATAAGAAAGAGGTTTCCTCAGCACATGCTTAAAAATTGGATTTGCATGTTTTAAACATGTTAAAGATGCAAATCACCTATGGATCCATAGCTTTTGAAGAGAATAACAAACGCTCATTGAATTCTCAAGTGAACGTGCGGTGGGATATTTCAAAAAAAGCCACTATTTTGCCCATCTACAAAAAGCTGACCCAACGATCGTGGATGATTGTAAAGTGATTTATCATGCGTAACGGGCTATATTACCATAATAAATGACTTATGGATTGGGAGTCAAGACTCAATTAGAAATCCCTGCCTCCCCCTTTTTCCCGACGATTGCAAAACCGACTATATAAAAACTAAGAAGAGCTTAGAATCCCTAAAATTTATAGAAACTCTTTGGAATTATCTCTCTCTACGTTTGTGCATTGTGCATTTCCATTCTACATGTACTCTTTTTTCCTAAAACAAAACTTTTAGTTTTCGCTCTCCCTTCATCCCGTAAACCAAAAAGGCAAATAGATCACAACAAAATGAAAATTTTGGAGTTCAAGTACGAAAAAAATTTAACACAATAACATATGTAAGTAAAAAAAATTTATTCACACACCACAAATGAACACAAAAGTTTTGTTGTCCATGTTTGGGAAATTCCACTAGTTCAACCCCAACAGCTTGGAATTTTATAGGAAAGTGATTTCCTCCACACATTCTTAAAAAATAGATATGCATGTTTTAAACTTGTGAAAGATGCAAATCACCTATGGATCCAATGCTTTTGAAGTGAATAAAAAACGCTCATTAAATTCTCAACTGAACCTGCGGTGGATATTTACCTGAGTCAAACAAGCCATTATTTTGCCCATCTACAAAAACCTGACCCAACGATCATGGATGATTGTAAAGTGATTTATCATGCGAAACGGGCTATAATACCCTAATAAATGACTCATGGATTGGAAGTCAAGTCTCAGTTAAAAATGCCTGCCCCCCCTTTTTCCCGACGATTGCAAAACCTGATATATAAAAGCTGAGAAGAGCTTACAATCCCTACATATACTCTTTTTTCCTAGAACAAAACTTTGAGTTTTTGCTCTCCCTTCATTCCGTAAACCAAAAAGGCAAATAGATCACAAAAAAATGAAAATTTTGGAATTCAAGTACGGAAAAAATATGAAACAATAACAAATGAACACAAAAGTTTTGTTGTCCAAGTTTGGGATATTCCACTAGTTCAACGCTACAGCTTGGAATTTTATAAGAAAGAGATTTCCTCCACACATGCTCAAAAAATGGATTTGCATGTTTTAAACATGTTAAAGATGCAAATCACCTATGGATCCAAAGCTTTTGAAAAGAATAACAAACGCTCATTAAATTCTCAAGTGAACGTGCGGTGGGATATTTACCCGAGTCAAACAAGCCATTATTTTTCCCATCTACAAAAAGCTGACCCAACGATCATGGATGATTGTAAAGTGATTTATCATGCGTAACGGGCTATATTACCATAATAAATGACATATGGATTGGGAGTCAAGACTCAGTTAAAAATCCATGCCTCCCCCTTTTTCCCGACGATTGCAAAACCTGATATATAAAAACTTAGAAGAGCTTACAATCGCTAAATATTACAGAAACTCTTTGGAATTATCTCTCTCTACATTTGTGCATTGTGCATTTCCATTGTACATATACTCTTTTTTCTTAAAACAAAACTTTGAGTTTTCGCTATCCCTTCATCCCGTAAACCAAAAAGGCAAATAGCTCACAACAAAATGAAAATTTTGGAGTTCAAGTACGGAAAAATTTTTAAACAATAAGGAATGTAAGTAAAGAAAATTTAATCACACACCACAAATGAACACAAAAGTTTTGTTGTCCAAGTTTGGGAAATTCCACTAGTTCTACCCCAACAGCTTGGAATTTTATAGGAAAGAGATTTCCTCGACACATGCTTAAAAAATGGATTTTTATGTTTTAATCAAGTTAAAGATGCAAATCACCTATGGATCCAAAGCATTTGAAGAGAATAACAAAAACTCATTAAATTCTTAAGTGAACGTGCGATGGTATATTTACCCGAGTCAAACAAGCCATTATTTTGCCCATGTACAAAAAGATGACCAAACGATAATGGATGATTGTAAAGTGATTTATCATGCGTAACGGGCTATAATACCCTAATAAATGACTTTTGGATTGGGAGTCAAGACTCAGTTAAAAATCCCTGCCCCCCCTTTTTCCCGACGATTGCAAAATCGGATATATAAAAACTAAGAAGATCTTACAATCCCTAAAATTTATAGAAACTCTTTGGAATTATCTCTCTCTACGTTTGTGCATTGTGCATTTCCATTCTACTTGTACTTTTTTTTCCTAAAACAAAACTTTGACTTTTCGCTCTCCCTTCATCCCGTAAACCAAAAAGGCAAATAGATCACAACAAAATGAAAGTTTTGGAGTTCAAGTACGGAAAAAATTTAAAACAATAAAAAATGTAAGTAAAGAAAATTTATTCACACACCACAAATGAACACAAAAGTTTTGTTGTCCATGTTTGGGAAATTCAACTAGTTCTACCCCAACAGCTTGGAATTTTATAGGAAAGTGATTTCCTCCACACATGCTATAAAAATAGATATGCATGTTTTAAACTTGTGAAAGATGCAAATCACATATGGATCCAAAGCTTTTGAAGAGAATAAAAAACGCTCATTAAATTCTCAACTGAACCTGCGGTGGATATGACCCCGAGTCAAACAAGCCATTATTTTGCCCATCTACAAAAAGCTGACCCAACGATCATGGATGATTGTAATGTGATTTATCATGCGTAATGGGCTATATTACCGTAATAAATGACATATGGATTGGGAGTCAAGACTCAGTTAAAAATCCCTGCCTCCCCCTTTTTCTCGACGAGTGCAAAACCTGATATATAAAAACTAAGAAGAGCTTACAATACCTAAAAATTACAGAAAATCTTTGGAATTACCTAGTTCTATATTTTTGCACTGTGCATTTTCATTTTAGATGTATAGTTTTTTCATAAATCAAAACTTTGAGTTTTCGCTCTCCCTTCATCCTGTCAACCAAAAAGGCAAATAAATCACAACAAAATGAAAATTTTAGAGTTCAAGTACGGAAAAAAATTTAAAAATAACAAATGTAAGTAAAGAAAATTTATTCACACACCACAAATGAACACAAAAGTTTTGTTGTCCAAGTTAGGGAAATTCCACTAGTTCAACTCCAACAGCTTGGAATTTTAAAAGAAAGAGATTTCCTCCACACATGCTTAAAAAATGGATTTGCATGTTTTAAACATGTTAAAGATGCAAATCACCTATGGATCCAAAGCTTTTGAAGAGAATAACAAACACTCATGAAATTCTCAAGTGAACGTGCGGTGGGATATTTACCCGAGTCAAACATGCCATTATTTTGCCCATCTACAAAAAGTTGACCCAACAATCATGGATGATTGTAAAGTGATTTATCATGCATAACAGGCTATAATACCCTAATAAATGACTCATGGATTGGGAGTCAAGTCTCAGTTAAAAATGCCTGCCCCCCCTTTTTCCCGACGATTGCAAAACCTGATATATAAAAGCTAAGAAGAGGTTACAATCCCTAAAAATTACAGAAACTCTTTGGAATTATCTCTCTCTACGTTTGTGCATTGTGCATTTCCATTCTACACGTACTCATTTTTCCTAAAACAAAACTTTGAGTTTTCTCTCTCCCTTCATCCCGTGAACCAAAAAGGCAAAAAGATCACAACAAAATGAAAATTTTGGAGTTCAAGTACGGAAAAAATTTAAAAAATAACAAATGGAAGTAAAGAAAATTTATTCACACACAAAAAATGAACACAAAAGTTTTGTTGTCCAAGATTGGGAAATTCCACTAGCTCAACCCTAACAGCTTGGAATTTTATAAGAAAGAGATTTCCTCCACACATGCTTAAAAAATGGATTTGCATGTTTTAAAAATGTTAAAGAGGCAAATTACCTATGGATACAGAGCTTTTGAAGAGAATAACAAACGCTCATTAAATTCTCAAGTGAACGTGCGGTGGGATATTTACCCGAGTCAAACAAGCCATTATTTTGCCCATCTACAAAAAGCGGACCCAACGATCGTGGATGATTGTAAAGTGATTTATCATGCGTAAGGGCTATAATACCCTAATAAAGGACTTATGGATTGGGAGTCAAGTCTCAGTTAAAAATGACTGCCCCCCCTTTTTCCCGACGATTGCAAAACCTGATATATAAAAGCTAAGAAGAGCTTACAATCCCTAAAAATTACAGAAACTCTTTGGAATTATCTCTCTCTACGTTTCAGCATTGTGCATTTCCATTCTACATGTACTATTTTTTCCTAAAAAAAACTTTGAGTTTTCGCTCTCCTATCATCCCGTAAACCAAAAAGGCAAATAGATCACAACAAAATGAAAATTTTGGAATTCAACTACGGAAAAATTTTAAAACAAAAACAAATGAAAGTAAAGAAAATTTATTCACACACCCTTTTTGAACACAAAAGTTTTGTTGTCCAAGTTGGGGAAATTCCACTAGTTCAACCCTAACAGCTTGGAATTTTATAAGAAAGAGATTTCCTCCACACATGCTTAAAAAAAGGATTTGCATGTTTTAAACATGTTAAAGATGCAAATCACCTATGGATCCATAGCTTTTGAAAAGAATAACAAACGCTCATTAAATTCTCAAGCGAACGTGCGGTGGGATATTTACCCGAGTCAAATATGCCATTATTTTGCCCATCTACAAAAAGTTGACCCAACGATCATGGATGATTGTAAAGTGATTTATCATGCGTAACGGGCTATATTACCATAATAAATAACATATGGATTGGGAGTCAAGATTCAGTTAAAAATCCCTGCCTCCCCCTTTTTCCCGAGGATTGCAAAAGCTGATATATAAAAACTAAGAAGTGCTTACAATCCCTAAAACTTACAGAAACTCTTTGGAATTATCTCTCTCTACATTTGTGAATTGTGCATTTCCATTCTACATATACTCATTTTTCTTAAAACAAAACTTTGAGTTTTCGCTATCCCTTCATCCCGTAAACCAAAAAGGCAAATAGATCACAATAAAATGAAAATTTTGGAGTTCAAGTACGGAAAAAATTTAAAACAATAAAAAATGTAAGTAAAGAAAATTTATTCACACACCACAAATGAACACAAAAGTTTTGTTGTCCAAGTTTGGGAAATTCCACTAGTTCAACCCTAACAGGTTGGAATTTTATAAGGAAGAGATTTCCTCCACACATGCTTAAAAAATGGATTTGCATGTTTTAAACATGTTAAAGATGCAAATCACCTAAGGATCCATAGCTTTTGAAGAGAATAACAAACGCTCATTAAATTCTCAAGTGAACGTGCGGTGGGATATTTACCCGAGTCAAACAAGCCATTATTTTGCCCATCTACAAAAAGCTGACCCAACGATCATGGATGATTGTAAAGTGTTTTATTATGCGTAACGGGCTATATTACCATAATAATTGATATATGGATTTGGAGTCAAGACTCAGTTAAAAATCCCTGCCTCCCCCTTTTTCCCGACGATTGCAATGCCTGATATATAAAAACTAAGTAGAGCTTACAATCCCTAAAAATTACAGAAACTCTTTGGAATTATCTCTCTCTACATTTTTGCATTGTGCATTTCCATTCTTCATTTACTCTTTTTTCTTAAAACAAAACTTTGAGTTTTCGTTATCCCTTCATCCCGTAAACCAAAAAGGCAAATAGATCACAACAAAATGAAAATTTTGGAATTCAAGTACGGAAAAAATTTTAAACAATAAGGAATGTAAGTAAAGAAAATTTATTCACAGACCACAAATGAACACAAAAGTTTTGTTGTCCAAGTTTGGGAAATTCCACTATTTCAACCCCAATAGCTTGGAATTTTATTGGAAAGAGATTTCCTCCACACATACTTAAAAAATGGATTTGCATGTTTTAACAATGTTAAGGATGCAAATCACCTATGGATCCAAAGCTTTTGAAGAGAATAACAAACACTCATTAATTTCTCAAGTGAACGTGGGATATTTACCCGAGTCAAACAAACCATTATTTTCCCATCTGCAAAAAGCTGACCCAAAGATCGTGGATGATTATAAAGTGATTTAACATGCGTAACGGGCTATATTACCCTAATAAATGTATTTTGGATTGGGAGTCAAGACTCAGTGAAAAATCCCTGCCCCCCCTTTTTCCCGACGATTGCAAAACCCGATATATAAAAACTAAGAAGAGCTTACAATCCCTAAAAATTACAGAAACTCTTTGAAATTATCTCTCTCTACGTTTGTGCATTGTGCATTTCCATTCTACATGTACACTTTTTTCCTAAAATTAAACATTGAGTTTTCGCTCTCCCTTCATCCCGTAAACCAAAAAGGCAAATAGATCACAACAAAATGAAAATTTTGGAGTTCAAGTACGGAAAAAATTTAAAACATTAACAAATGTAAGTAAAGAAAATTTATTCACACACCACAAATTAACACAAAAGTTTTGTTGTCCAAGTTTGGGAAATTCCACTAGTTCAACCCTAACTGCTTGGAATTTTATAAGAAAGAGATTTCCTCCACACATGCTTAAAAATTGGATTTGCATGTTTTAAACATGTTAAAGATGCAAATCACCTATGGATCCAAAGCTTTTGAAGAGAATAACAAACGCTCATTAAATTCTCAAGTGAACGTGCTGTGGGATATTTACCCGAGTCAAACAAGCAATTATTTTGCCCATCTACATAAAACTGACCCAACGATCATGGATGATTGTAAAGTGATTTATCATGCTTAACGGGCTATATTACCATAATAAATGACATATGGATTGGGAGTCACTACTCAGTTAAAAATCCCTGCCTCCCCCTTCTTCCCGATGATTGCTATGCCTGATTTATAAAAACTAAGAAGAGCTTACAATCCCTAAAAATTACAGAAACTCTTTGGAATTATCTCTCTCTACGTTGTGCATTGTGCATTTCCATTCTACATTTACTCTTTTTTCTTAAAACAAAACTTTGAGTTTTCGCTATCCCTTCATCCCGTAAACCAAAAAGGCAAATAGATCACAACAAACTGAAAATTTTGGAGTTCAAGTATGGAAAAAATTTTATACAAAAAAGAATGTAAGTAAAGAAAATTTATTCACAGACCACAAATGAACACAAAAGTTTTGTTGTCCAAGTTTTGGAAATTCCACTATTTCAACCCCAACAGCTTGGAATTTTATAGGAAAGAGATTTCCTCCACACATGCGTTAAAAATGGATACGCACGTTTTAAACATGTTAAAGATGCAAATCACCTATGGGTCCAAAGCTTTTGAAGAGAATAACAAACGCTCATTAAATTCACAACTGAACCTGCGGTGGATATTTACCCGAGTCAAACAAGTAATTATTTCGTCCATCTACAAAAAGCTCACCCAACGATCATGGATGATTGTAATGTGATTGATCATGCGTAACGGGCTATATTACCCAAAGAAATGACTGATGGATTGGGAGTCAAGACTCAATTAAAAATCCCTGCCTCCCCCTTTTTCCCGACGATTGCAAAACCAGATATATAAAAACTAATAAGAGCTTACAATCCCTAAATATTACAGAAACTCTTTGGAATTATCTCGCTCTACATTTGTGCACTGTGCATTTTTATTTTAGATGTACACATTTTTCATAAATCAAAACTTTGAGTTTTCCCTCTCCCTTCATCCCGTAAACCAAAAAGGCAAATAGATCACAACAAAATGAAAATTTTAGAGTTCATGTACGGAAAAAAATTTAAAAAAATAACAAATGTAAGTAAAGAAAATTTATTCACACACCACAAATGAACTCAAAAATTTTGTTGTCCAAGTTTGGGAAATTCCACTAGTTCAACCCTAATAGCTTGGAATTTTATAAGAAAGAGATTTCCTCCACTCATGCTTAAAAAATGGATTTGCATGTTTTAAAGATGTTAAAGATGCAAATCAGCTATGGATGCAAACCTTTTGAAGAGAAAAACAAACACTCATTAAATTCTCAAGTGAACGTGCGGTGGGATCTTTACCCGAGTCAAACAAGCCATTATTTTGCCCATCTACAAAAAGTTGACCCAACGATCATGGATGATTGTAAAGTGATTTATCATGCGTAACGGGCTATATTACCCTAATAAATGACTTATGGATTTGGAGTCAAGTCTCACTTAAAAATCCCGGCCCCCCCTTTTTCCCGACGATTGCGATACCTGATATATAAAAAATAAGAATAGCTTACAATCCCTAAAAATTACAGAAACTCTTTGGAATTATCTGTCTCAACGTTTGTGCATTTTGCATTTCCATTCTGCATGTACTCTTTTTTCCTAAAACAAAACTTTGAGTTTTCGCTCTCCCTTCATCCCGTAAACCAAAAAGGCAAATAGATCACAACAAAATGAAAATTTTGGAGTTCAAGTACGGAAAAAAATTTAAAACAATCACAAATGTAAGTAAAGAAAATTTATTCACACACCACAAATGAACACAAAATTTTTGTTGTCCAAGTTTGGGAAATTCCACTCATTCAAACCGAACAGCTTGGAATTTTATAAGAAAGTGATTTCCTCCACACATGCTTAAAAAATGGATTTGCAAGTTTTAAACATGTTAAAGATGCAAATCACCTATGGATCCAAAGATTTTGAAGAGAATAACAAACACTCATTAATTTCTCAAGTGAACATGCGGTGGGATATTTACCCGAGTCGAACAAGACATTATTTTGCCCATCTACAAAAAGCTGACCCAACGATCGTGGATGATTGTAAAGTGATTTAGCATGTGTAACGGGCTATAATACCCTAATAAATGACTTATGGATTGGGAGTCAAGACTCAGTTAAAAATCCCAGCCCCCCCTTTTTCCCGACGATTGCAAAACCGGATATATAAAAACTAAGAAGAGCTTACAATCCCTAAAATTTTTAGAAACTTTTTGGAATTATCTCTCTCTACGTTTGTGCATTGTGCATTTCCATTCTACATGTACTCTTTTTTCCTAAAACAAACCTTTGACTTTTCGCTCTCCCTTCATCCCGTAAACCAAAAAGGCAAATAGATCACAACAAAATGAAAGTTTTGGAGTTCAAGTACGGAAAAAATTTAAAACAATAAAAAATGTAAGTAAAGAAAATTTATTCACACACCACAAATGAACACAAAAGTTTTGTTGTCCATGTTTGGGAAATTCCACTTGTTCAACCCCAACAGCTTGGAATTTTATAGGAAAGTGATTTCCTCCACACATGCTTTAAAAATAGATATGCATGTTTTAAACTTGTGAAAGATGCAAATCACCTATGGATCCAAAGCTTTTTAAGAGAATAAAAAACGCTCATTAAATTCTCAACTGAACCTGCGGTGGATATGTACCCGAGTCAAACAAGCCATTATTTTGCCCATCTACAAAAAGCTGACCCAACGATCATGGATGATTGTAATGTGATTTATCATGAGTAACGGGCTATATTACCCTAAAAAATAACTTATGGATTGGGAGTCAAGACGCAGTTAAAAATCCCTGCCTCTTCTTTTTCCTGACGATTGCAAAACCTGATATATAAAAACTAAGAAGAACTTACAATCCCTAAAAATTCCGGAAACTCTTTGGAATTATCTCGTTCTATATTTGTCCACTGTGCATTTTCATTTTAGATGTACACTTTTTTCATAAATCAAAACTTTGGGTTTCCGCTCTCCCTTCATCCTGTCAACCAAAAAGGCAAATAAATCAAAACAAAATGAAAATTTTAGAGTTCATGTACGGAAAAAAATTTAAACAATAACAAATGTAAGTAAAGAAAATTTATTCACACACCACAAATGAACACAAAAGTTTTGTTGTCCAAGTTTGGGAAATTCCACTAGTTCAACTCCAACAGCTTGGAATATTAAAGGAAAGAGATTTCCTCCACACATGCTTAAAAAATGGATTTGCATGTTTTAAACATGTTAAAGATGCAAATCACCTATGGATCCAATGCTTTGGAAGAGAATAACAAACATTCATTAAATTCTCAAGTGAACGTGCGGTGGGATATTTACCCGAGTCAAACAAGCCATTATTTTGCCCATCTACAAAAAGTTGACCCAACGATCATGGATGATTGTAAAGTGATTTATCATGCGTAATGGGCTATAATACCCTAATAAATGACTCATGGATTTGTAGTCAAGTCTCAGTTAAAAATGCCTGCCCCCTCTTTTTCCCGACGATTGCAAAACCTGATATATAAAAGCTAAGAAGAGCTTACAATCCCTAAAAATTACAGAAACTCTTTGGAATTATCTCTCTCTACGTTTGTGCATTGTGCATTTCCATTCTGCATGTACACATTTTTCCTAAAACAAAACTTTGAGTTTTCGCTCTCCCTTCATCCCGTAAACCAAAAAGGCAAATAGATCACAACAAAATGAAAATTTTGGAGTTCAAGTACGGAAAAAATTTAAAAAATAACAAATGTAAGTAAAGAAAATTATTCACACACAAAAAATGAACACAAAAGTTTTGTTGTCCAAGATTGGGAAATTCCACTAGCTCAACCCTAACAGCTTGGAATTTTATAAGAAAGAGATTTCCTCCACACATGCTTAAAAAATGGATTTGCATGTTTTAAACATGTTTAAGATGCAAATCACCTATGGATACATAGCTTTTGAAGAGAATAACAAACACTCATTAAATTCTCAAGTGAACGTGCGGTGGGATATTTACCCGAGTCAAACAAGCCATTATTTTGCCCATCTACAAAAAGCGGACCCAACGATCGTGGATGATTGTAAAGTGATTTATCATGCGTAACGGGCTATAATACCCTAATAAATGACTTATGGATTGGGAGTCAAGACTCAATTAAAAATCCCTGCCCCCCCTGTTTCCCGACGATTGTAAAACCGGATATATAAAAACTAAGAAGAGCTTACAATCCCTAAAATTTATAGAAACTCTTTGGAATTATCACTCTCTACGTTTGTGCATTGTGCATTTCCATTCTACATGTACTCTTTTTTCCTAAGACAAAACTTTGACTTTTTGCTCTCCCTTCATCCCGTAAACCAAAAAGGCAAATAGATCACAATAAAATGAAAGTTTTGGAGTTCATGTACGGAAAAAATTTAAAACAATAACAAATGTAATTAAAGAAAATTTATTCACACACAAAAAATAAACACAAAAGTTTTGTTGTCCATGTTTGGGAAATTCCACTAGTTCAACCCCAACAACTTTGAATTTTATAAGAAAGAGATTTCCTCCACACATGCTTGAAAAATGGATTTGCATGTTTTAAACATGTTAAAGATGCAAATCACCTGTGGATCCAATGCTTTTGAAGAGAATAACAAACACTCATTAAATTCTCAAGTGAACGTGCGGTGGGATATTTACCCGAGTCAAACAAGCCATTATTTTGTCCATCTACAAAAAGCTGACCCAACGATCATGGATGATTGTAAAGTGATTTATCATGAGTAACGGGTTATAGTACCATAATAAATGACATATGGATTGGGAGTCAAGACTCAGTTAAAAATCCCTGCCTCCCCCTTTTTCTGGACGATTGCAAAACCTGATATATAAAAATTAAGAAGAGCTTACAATCCCTAAATATTACAGAAAATCTTTGGAATTGTCTCGCCCTACATTTGCGCACTGTGCATTTTCATTTTAGATGTACACGTTTTTCATAAATTAAAACTTTGAGTTTTCGCTCTGCCTTCATCCCGTAAACCAAAAAGGCAAATAGATCACAACAAAATGAAAATTTTAGAGTTCATGTACCGAAAAAAATTTAAGAAAATAACAAATTTAAGTAAAGAAAATTTATTCACACACCACAAATGAGCACAAAAGTTTTGTTGTCCAAGTTTGGGAAATCCCACTAGTTCAACCCTAACAGCTTGGAATTTTATAAGAAAGAGATTTCCTCCACACATGCTTAAAAAATGGATTTGCATGTTTTAAACATGTTAAAGATGCCAATCACCTATGGATCCATAGCTTTTGAAGAGAATAATAAATGCTCATTAAATTCTCATGTGAACGTGCGGTGGGATATTTACCCGAGTCAAGCAAGCCATTATTTTGCCCCTCTAAATAAAGCTGAGCCAACGATCATGGATGATTGTAAAGTGATTTATCTTGCGTAACGGGCTTTATTATCCTGAGAAATGACTTAAGGATTGGAAGTCAAGACTCAGTTAAAAATCCCAGCATCCCCCTTTTTCCCGACTATAGCAAAACCTGATATATAAAAACTAAGAAGAGCTTACAATCCCTAAAAATTACAGAAACTCTTTGGAATTATCTCGCTCTACATTTGTGCACTGTTCATTTTTATTTTAGATGTACCCTTTTTTTATAAATCAAAACTTTGAGTTTTCGCTCTCCCTTCATCCCGTAAACCAAAAAGGCAAATAGATTACAACAAAAAGAAAATTTTAGAGTTCATGTATGGAAAAAAAATTAAAACAATAACAAATGTAAGTAAAGAAATTTTATTCACACACCACAAATGAACACAAAAGTTTTGTTCTCCAAGTTTGGGAAATTCCACTAGTTCAACCCTAACAGCTTGGAATTTTATAAGAAAGAGATTTCCTCCACACATGCTTAAAAAATGGATTTTTAAGTTTTAAACATGTTAAAGATGCAAATCACCCATTGATTCGTAGCTTTAGAAGGGAATAACAAGCGCTCATGAAATTCTCAAGTGAACGTGCGGTGGGATATTTACCCGAGTCAAACAAGCCATTATTTTGCTCATCTACAAAAAGCTGAGCCAACGATCATGGATGATTGTAAAGTGATTTATCATGCGTAACGGGCTATATTACCATATTAAATCACATATGGATTCGGAGTCAAGACTGAGTGAAAAATCCCTGCCTCCTCCTTTTTCCCGACGATTGCAAAACCTGATATATAAAAACTAAGAAGAGCTTACAGTCCCTAAAAATTACAGAAACTCTTTGGAATTATCTCTCTCTACATTTGTGCATTGTGCGTTTTTATTCTACAAGTACTCTTTTTCCTTAAAACAAAACTTTGAGTTTTCGCTCTCCCTTCATCCCGTAAACCAAAAAGGCAAATAGATCACAACAAAATAAAAATTTTGGTGTTCAAGTACGGAAAAAATTTAAAACAATAACAAATGTAAGTGAAGAAAATTTATTCACACACCACAAATGAACACAAAAGTTTTGTTGTCCAAGTTTGGGAAATTCCACTAGTTCAAGCCCAACAACTATGAATTTTATAGGAAAGAGATTTCCTCCACACATGCTTTAAAAATGGATATGCATGTTTTAAACATGTTAAAGATGAAAATCACCTATGGATCCGAAGCTTTTGAAGAGAATAACAAACGCTCATTAAATTCTCAACTGAACGTGCGCTGGAAATTTACCCGAGTCAAACAAGCCATTATTTTGCCCATCTACAAAAAGCTAACCCAACGATCATGGATGATTGTAATTTGATTTATCATGCGTAATGGGCTATATTACCCTATGAAATGACTTATGGATTGGGAGTCAAGACTCAGTTAAAAATCCCTGCCTTCCCTTTTTTCCCGACGATTGCAAAACCTGATATACAAAATCTAAGATGAGCTTACAATCCCTAAAAATTACAGAAAATCTTTGGAATTATCTCGCTCTACATTTGTGCACTTTGCATTTCCATTTTCGATGTACACTTTTTTCATAAATGAAAACTTTGAGTTTTCGCTCTGCCTTCATCCAGTAAACCAAAATGGCAAATAGATCACAACAAAATGAAAATTTTAGAGTTCATGTAGGGAAAAAAATTTAAAACAATAACAAATGTAACTAAAGAAAATTTATTCACACACCACAAATGAACACAAAAGTTTTGTTGTCCAAGTTCGGGAAATTCCACTAGTTCAACCCTAACAGCTTGGAATTTTATAACAAAGAGATTTCCTCCACACATGCTTAAAAAATGGATTTGCATGTTTTAAACAAGTTAAAGATGCAACTCACCGTTGGATCCATAGCTTTTGAAGAGAATTACAAACGCTCATTAAATTCTCAAGTGAACGTGCGGTGGGAAATTTACCCACGTCAAACAAGCCATTATTTTCCCATCTACAAAAAGCTGACCCAACGATCATAGATGATTGTAAAGTGATTGATCATGCGTAACGGGTTATATTACCATAATAAATGACATATGGATTTGGAGTCAAGAGTCAGTTAAAAATCCCTGCCTCCCCCGTTTTCCCGACGATTGTAAAACCTGATATATAAAAACTAAGAAGTGCTTTCAATCCCTAAAAATTACAGAAACTCTTTGGAATTATCTCGCTCTACATTTGTGCACTGTGCATTTTCATTTTAGATATACACTTTTTTCATAAATCAAAACTTTGAGTTTTCACTCTCCCTTCATCGTGTAAAACAAAAAGGCAAATAGATCACAACAAAATGAAAATTTTAGAGTTTTTGTACAGAAAAAAATTTCAAACAATAACAAATGTAAGTAAAGAAAATTTATTCACACACCACAAGTGAACAATAAAGTTTTGTTGTCCAAGTTTGGGAAATTCCACTAGTTCAACCCCAATAGCTTTGAATTTTATAGGAAAGATATTTCCTCCACACATGCTTTAAAAATGGATTTGCATGTTTTAAACATGTTAAAGATGCAAATCACCTGTGGATCCAAAGCTTTTGAAGAGAATAACAAACGCTCATTAAATTCTCAACTGAACGTGCGGAGGGATATTTATCTGAGTCAAACAAACCATTATTTGCCCATATACTAAAAGCTGACCCAACGATCATGGATGATTGTAAAGTGATTTATCATGCGTAACGGGCTATATTACCCTCAGAAATGACTTATGCATTGCGAGTCAAGCTCAGTTAAAAATCCCTGCCTCCCCCTTTTTCCCGACGATTGCAAAACCTGATATATAAAAACTAAGATGAGCTTACAATCCCTAAAAATTACAGAAACTCTTTGGAATTATCTCGCTCTACATTTGTGCACTGCGCATTTTTATTTTAGATGTACATGTTTTTCATAAATTAAAACTTTGAGTTTTCGCACTCCCTTCATCCCGTAAACCAAAAAGGCAAATAGATTACAAAAAAATGAAAATTTTAGAGTTCCTGTAGGGAAAAAAAATAAAAGAATAACAAATGTAAGTAAAGAAAATTTATTCACACACCACAAATGAACACAAAAGTTTTGTTGTCCAAGTTTGGGAAATTCCACTAGTTCAACCCCAACAGTTTTGAATTTTATAGGAAAGAGATTTCCTCCACACATGCTTTAAAAATGGATATTTATGTTTTAAACATGTTAAAGATGCAAAACACCTATGGATCCAAAGCTTCTGAAGAGAATAACAAACGCTCGTTAAATTCTCAACTGAACGTGTGGTGGATATTTACCCAAGTCAAACAAGCCATTATTTTGCCCATCTAAAAAAGCTGACCCAACGATGATGGATGATTGTAATGTGATTTATCATGCGTAATGGGCTATATTACCCTAAGAAATGACTTATGGATTGGGAGTCACGACTCAATTAAAAATCCCTGCCTCCCCCTTTTTCCAGACAATTGCAAAACCTGATATATAAAGACTAAGAAGAGCTTACAATCCCTAAAAATTACAGAAACTCTTTGGAATTATCTCGCTCTACATTCGTGCACTGTGCATTTTCATTTTATATGTACACTTTTTTCATAAATCAAAACTTTGAATTTTCGCTCTCCCTTCATCCCGTAAACCAAAAACGCAAATAGATCACAACAAAATGAAAATTTTAGAGTTCATGTACGGAAAACAATATAAAACAATAATAAATGTAAGTAATTAAAATTTATTCACACACCACAAATGAACACAAAAGTTTTGTTCTCCAAGTTTGCGAAATTCAACAAGTTCAACCCCAAGAGCTTGGAATTTTATAAGAAAGAGATTTCCTCGACACATGCTTAAAAAATGAATTTGCATGTTTTAAACAAGTTCAAGAAGCAAATCACCTATGGATCCAAACTTTTAAAGAGAATAACAAACGCTCATTAAATTCTCAAATGAACGTGCGGTGGGATATTTACCCGAGTCAAACAAGCCATTCTTTTGCCCATCTACAAAAATATGACCCAACGTTCACTGATGATTGTAAAGTGATTTATCATGCGTAACGGGCTATATTACCCTAATAAAAGACTTATGGATTGGGAGTCAAGACTCAGTTAAAAATCCCTGCCTCCCGCTTTTTCCCGACGATTGCAAAACCTGATATATAAAAACTAAGAAGAGCGTACAATCCCTAAAAATTACAGAAACTCTTTTGAATTATCTCGCTCTACATTTGTGCACTGTGCGTTTTCATTTTAGATGTACACTTTTTTCATAAATAAAAACTTTGAGTTTTCGCTCTCCCTTCATCCCATAAACGAAAAAGGCAAATAGATCACAACAAAATGAAAATTTTAGAGTTCAAGTACGGAAAAAATTTAAAACAATAACAAATGTATGTAAAGAAAATTTATTCACACACCACAAATGAACACAAAAGTTTTGTTGTCCAAGTTTTGGAAATTCCACTAGTTCAACCCTAATAGCTTGAAATTTTATAAGAAAGAGATTTCCTCCACACATGCTTAAAAAATGGATTTGCATGTTTTAAACATGTTAAAGATGCAAATCACCTATCGATCCATAGCTTTTCAAGAGAATAACAAACGCTCATTAAATTCTCAAGTGAACGTGCGGTGGGATATTTACCCGAGTCATACAAGCCATTATTTTGCCCATCTACAAAAAGCAGACCCAACGATCATGGATGATTGTAAAGTGACTTATCATGCGTAACGGGCCATATTACCCTAATAAATGACATATGGGTTGGGAGTCAAGACTCAGTTAAAAATCCTTGCCTCCCCCTTTTTCCTGACGATTGCTAAACCTGATATATAAAAACTAAGAAGAGCTTACAATTCCTAAAAATTACAGAAACTCAATGTAATTATCTCTCTCAACGTTTGTGCATTGTGCATTTCCATTCTACATGTACTCTTTTTTCTTAAAACAAAACTTTGAGTTTTCACTCTCCCTTCATCCCGTAAACCAAAAACGCAAATAGATCACAACAAAATGAAAATTTTGGAGTTCAAGTACGGAAAAAATTTAAAACAATAAGAAATTTATGTAAAGAAAATTTATTCACACACCACAAATGAACACAAAAGTTTTGTTGTCCAAGTTTGGGAAATTCCACTAGTTCAACCCCAACAGCTTGTAATTTTATAGGAAAGAGATTTCCTCCACACATGCTTTAAAAATGGATATTCATGTTTTAAAAATGTTAAAGATTCAAATCACCTATGGATACAAAGCTTTTGAAGAGAATAACAAACGCTCATTAAATTCTCAAGTGAACGTGCGGTGGGATATTTACCCGAGTCAAACAAGCCATTATTTTGCCCATCCTCAAAAAGCTGACCCAACGATCATGGATGATTGTAAAGTGATTTATCATGCGTAGCGGGCTATATTACCCTAAGAAATGAAATATGGATAGGGAGTGAAGACTCAGTTAAAAATCCCTGCCACCCCCTTTTTCCCGACGATTACAAAACCTGATATATAAAGACTAAGAAGAGCTTACAATCCCTAAAAATTACATAAACTCTTTGGAATTATCTCGCTCTATATTTGTGCACTGAGCATTTTCATTTTAGATTTACACTTTTTTCATAAATCAAAACTTGGAGTTTTCGCTCTCCCTTCATCCCGTAAACCAAAAAGGCAAATAGATCACAACAAAATGAAAATTTTGGACTTCAAGTACGGAAAAAATTTAAAACAATAACAAATGTAAATAAAGAAAATTTATTCACACACCACAAATGACACAAAAGTTTTGTTGTCCAAGTTTGGGAAATTCCACTAGTTCAACCCTAACAAGTTGGAATTTTATAAGAAAGAGATTTCCTCCACACATGCTTAAAAAATGGATTTGCATGTTTTAAACATGTTAAAAATGCAAATCACCTATGGATCCTTAGCTTTTGAAGAGAATAACAAACGCTCATTAAATTCTCAAGTGAACGTGCAGTGGGATATCTACCCGAGTCAAACAAACCATTATTTTGCCCATCTGCAAAAAGTTGACCCAACGATCATGGATGATTGTGAAGTGATTTATCATGCGTAACGGGCTATATTACCATAATAAATGACATATGGATTGGGAGTCAAGACTCAATTAAAAATCCTTGCCTCCCCCTTTTTCGCGACGATTGCAATGCCTGATATATATAAACTAAGAAGAGCTTACAATCCCTAAAAATTACATAAACTCTTTGGAATTATCTCTCTCTACGTTTGTGCATTGTGCATTTCCATTCTACATTTACTCTTTTTTCTTAAAAGAAAACTTTGAGTTTTCGCTATCCCTTCATCCCGTAAACCAAAAAGGCAAATAGATCACAACAAAATGAAAAATTTGGAGTTCAAGTACGGAAAAAATTTTAAACAATAAGGAATGTAAGTAAAGAAAATTTATTTATAGAACACAAATGAACTCAAAAGTTTTGTTGTCCAAGTTTGGGAAATTCCGCTATTTCAACCCCAACAGCTTGGAATTTTATAGGAAAGAGATTTCCTCCACACATGCTTTAAAAATGGATATGCATGTTTTAAACATGTTAAAGATGCAAATCACCTATGGATCCAAAGCTTTTGAAGAGAATAACAAACGCTCATTAAATTCACAACTGAACCTGTGGTGGATATTTAACCGAGTCAAACAAGCCATTATTTTGCCCATCTACAAAAAGCTGACCCAACGATCATGGATGATTGTAATGTGATTTATCATGCGTAACGGGCTATATTACCCTAAGAAATGACCGATGGATTGGGAGTCAAGACTCAATTAAAAATCCATGCTTCCCCCTTTTTCCCGACGATTGCAAAACCTGATAGATAAAAACTAAGAAGAGCTTACAATAGCTAAAACTTACAGAAACTCTTTGGAATTATCTCGCTTTACATTTGTGCACTATGCATTTTCATTTTAGATGTACACTTTTTTCATAAATCAAAACTTTGAGTTGTCGCTCTCCCTTCATCCCGTAAACCAAAAAGGCAAATAGATCACAACAAAATGAAAATTTTAGAGTTCATGTACGGAAAAAAATTTAAAAAAATAACAAATGTAAGTAAAGAAAATTTATTCACACAACACAAATGAACACAAAAGTTTTGTTGGCCAATTTGGGAAATTCCACTAGTTCAACCCTAACAGCTTGAAATTTTCTAAGAAAGAGATTTCCTCCACACATGTTTAAAAAATGGATTTGCATGTTTTTAACATGTTAAAGATGCCAATCACCTATGGATCCAAAGCTTTTCAAGAGAATAACAAACGCTCATTAAATTCTCATGTGAACGTGCGGTGGGATATTTACCCGAGTCAAACAAGCCATTATTTTGCCCATCTACAAAAAGCTGACCAAACGATAATGGATGATTGTAAAGTGATTTATCGTGCGTAACGGGCTATATTACCCTACTAATTGACTTATGGATTGGGAGTCAAGACTCAGTTAAAAATCCCTGCCCCCCTTCCTTCCCGACGATTGCAAAACCTGATATATAAATACTAAGAAGAGCTTACAATCCCTAAAAATGACAGAAACTCTTTGGAATTATCTCTCTCTTGGTTTGTGAATTGTTCATTTCCATTCCACATGTACTCTTTTTTCCTTAAACAAAACTTTGAGTTTTCGCTCTCCCTTCATCCCGTATACTAAAAAGGCAAATAGATCACAACAAAATGAAAATTTTGGAGTTCAAGTGCAGAAAAAATTTAAAAAAAAAACAAATTTAAGTAAAGAAAATTTATTCACACACCACAAATGAACACAAAAGTTTTGTTGTCCAAGTTTGGGAAATTCCACTAGTTCAACGCTAACAACTTGGAATTTTATAAGAAATAGATTTCCTCAGCACATGCTTAAAAAATGGATTTGCATGTTTTAAACATGTTAAAGAAGCAAATCACCTATGTATCGATAGCTTTTGAAGAGAATAAAAAACGCTCATTAAATTCTGAAGTGAACGTGCGGTGGGATATTTACCCGAGTCAAACATGCCATTATTTTGCCCATCTACAAAAAGTTGACCCAACGATCATGGATGATTGTAAAGTGATTTATCTTGCGTAATGGGCTTTATTACCATAATAAATGACATATGGAGTGGGAGTCAAGACTCAGTTAAAAATCCTTGCCTCCCCCTTTTTCCGGACGAGTGCAAAACCTGATATATAAAAACCAAGAAGAGCTTACAATCCCTAAAAATTACAGAAACTCTTTGGAATTATCTCTCTCTACATTTGTGCATTGTGAATTTCAATTGTCCATGTACTTTCTTTTCCTCAAACAAAACTTTGAGTATTCGCTCTCCCTTCATCCCGTAAACCAAAAAGGCAAATAGATCACAACAAAATGAAAATTTTGGAGTTCAAGTATGGAAAAAAATTTAAACAATAAGGAATGTAAGTAAAGAAAATTTATTCACAGACCACAAATGAACACAAAAGTTTTGTTCTCCAAGTTTTGGAAATTCCACTATTTCAACCCCAACAGCCTGGAATTTTATAGGAAAGAGATTTCCTCCACACACGCTTTAAAAATGGATACGCATGTTTTAAATATGTTAAAGATGCAAATCACCTATGGATCCAAAGCTTTTAAAGAGAATAACAAACGCTCATTAAATTCACAACTGAACCTGAGGTGGATATTTACCCGAGTCAAACAAGCCATTGTTTTGCCCATCTACAAAAAGCTGACCCAACGATCATGGATGATTGTAATGTGATTTATCATGCGTAACGGGCTATATTACCCTAAGAAATGACTAATGGATTGGGAGTCAAGAATCAATTAAAAATCCCTGCCTCCCCTTTTTTCCTGACGATTGCAAAACCTGATATATAAAAACTAATAAGAGCTTACAATCCCTAAATATTACAGAAACTCTTTGGAATTATCTCGCTCTACATTTGTGCACTGTGCATTTTTATTTTAGATGTACACTTTTTTCATAAATCAAAACTTTGAGTTTTCGCTCTCCCTTCATCCCGTAAGCCAAAAAGGCAAATAGATCACAACAAAATGAAAATTTTAGAGTTCATGTACGGAAAAAAATTTAAAAGCATAACAAATGTAAGTAAAGAAAATTTATTCACACACCTCAAATGAACTCAAAAGTTTTTTGGTCCAAGTTTGGGAAATTCTACTAGTTCAACCCTAACATATTGGAATTTTATAAGAAAGAGATTTCCTCCACACATGCTTAAAAAATGGATTTGCATGTTTTAAACATGTTAAACATGCAAATCACCTATGGATCCAAAGCTTTTGAAGAGAATAACAAAGACTCGTTAAATTCTCAAGTGAACGTGCGGTGGGATCTTTCCCCGAGTCAAACAAGCCATTATTTTCCCCATCTAGAAAAAGCTGACACAACGATCATGGATGATTGTAAAGTGATTTATCATGCGTAACGGGCTATATTACCCTTAAAAATGACTAATGGATTTGGAGTCAAGTCCTAGTTAAAAATCCCGGCCCCCCCTTTTTCCCGACGATTGCAAAACCTGATATATAAAAACTAAGAATAGCTTACAATCCCTAAAAATTACAGAAACTCTTTGGAATTATCTGTCTCTACGTTTGTGCATTTTGCATTTCCCTTCTACATGTACTCTTTTTCCTAAAACAAAACTTTGAGTTTTTGCTCTCCCTTCATCCCGTCAACCAAAAAGGCAAATAGATCACAACAAAATGATAATTTTGGAGTTCAAGTACGGAAAAAATTTAAAACAATAACAAATGTAAGTAAAGAAAATTTATTCACACACCACAAATGAACACAAAAGTTTTGTTGTCCAAGTTTGGGAAATTCCACTCGTTCCAACCTAACAGCTTGGAATTTTATAAGAAAGAGATTTCCTCCACACATGCTTAAAAAATGGATTTGCATGTTTTAAACATGTTAAAGATGCAAATCACCTATGGATGCAAAGCTTTTAAAGAGAATAACAAACACTCATTAATTTCTCAAGTGAAAGTGCGGTGGGATATTTACCCGAGTCAAACAAGCCATTATTTTGCCCATCTACAAAAAGCAGACCCAACGATCGTGGATTATTGTAAAGTGATTTATCATGCGTAACGGGCTATATTACCCTAATAAATGATTTATGGATTGGGAGTCAAGACTCAGTTAAAAATCCCTGCTATCGGATATATAAAAACTAAGAAGAGCTTACAATCACAAAAATTTATAGAAACTCTTTGGAATTATCTCTCTCTAAGTTTTTGCATTGTGCATTTCCATTCTACATGTACTCTTTTTTCCTAAAACAAAACTTTGATTTTTCGCTCTCCCTTCATCCCGTAAACCAAAAAGGCAAATAGATCACAACAAAATGAAAGTTTTGGAGTTCAAGTACAGAAAACATTTAAAACAATAACAAATGTAAGTAAAGAAAATTTATTCACACACCATAAATGAACACAAAAGTTTTGTTGTCCATGTTTGGGAAATTCCACTAGTTCAACCCCAACAACTTGGAATTTTATAGGACAGGGATTTCCTCCACACATGCTTTAAAAATAGATATGCATGTTTTAAACTTGTGAAAGATGCAAATCACCTATGGATCCAAAGCTTTTGAAGAGAATAAAAAACCCTCATTAAATTCTCAACTGAAGGTGCAGTGGGATATTTACCCGAGTCAAATAAACCATTATTTTGCCCATATAAAAAAGTTGACCCAACGATCATGGATGATTGTAAAGTGATTTATTATGCGTAACGGGCTATATTACCCTAAGAAATGACTTATGGATTGGGAGTCAAGACTCAGTTAAAAATCCCTGCCTCCCCCTTTTTCCCGACGATTGCAAAACCTGATATATAAAAACTAAGAAGAGCTTACAGTCCCTAAAAATTAAAGAAACTCTTTGGAATTTTCTCGCTCTACATTTGTGCACTATGCATTTCCATTCTACATGTACTCTTTTTTCCTAAAACAAAACTTTGACTTTTCGCTCTCCCTTCATCCCGTAAAGCAAAAAGGCAAATAGATCACAACAAAATGAAAGTTTTGGAGTTCAAGTACGGAAAAAATTTAAAACAATAACAAATGTAAGTAAAGAAAATTTATTCACACACCACAAATGAACACAAAAGTTTTATTGTCCATGTTTGGGAAATTCCACTAGTTCAACCCCAACAGCTTGGAATTTTATAGGACAGGGATTTCGCCCAGACATGCTTTAAAAATAGATATGCATGTTTTAAACTTGTGAAAGATGCAAATCACCTGTGGATCCAAATCTTATGAAGAGAATAAAAAACACTCATTAAATTCACAATTGAAACTGCGGTGGATATTTACCCGAGTCAAACAAGCCATTATTTTGCCCATCTACAAAAAGTTGACCCAATGATCATGGATGATTGTAAGGTGCTTTATCATGCATAACGGGCTATAATACCCTAATAAATGACTCATGGATTGGGAGTCAAGTCTCAGTTAAAAATCCCTGCCCCCCCTCTTTCCCGACGATTGCAAAACCTGATATATAAAAGCTAAGAAGAGCTTACAATCACTAAAAATTACAGAAACTCTTTGGAATTATCTCTCTCTACTTTGTGCATTGTGCATTTCCATTCTACATGTACTCTTTTTTCCTAAAACAAAACTTTCAGTTTTCGCTCTCCCTTCATCCCGTAAACCAAAAAGGCAAATAGATCACAAAAAAATAAAAACTTTGGAGTTCAAGTACAGAAAAAATTTAAAAAAATAACAAATGTAAGTAAAGAAAATTTATTCACACACAAAAAATGAACACAAAAGTTATGTTGTCCAAGATTGGGAAATTCCACTAACTCAACCCTAACAGCTTGGAATTTTATAAGAAAGAGATTTCCTTCACACATGCTTAAAAAATAGATTTGCATGTTTTAAACATGTTAAAGATGCAAATCACCTATGGATCCATAGCTTTTGAAGAAAATAACAAACGCTCATTAAATTCTCAAGTGAACGTACGGGGGGATATTTACCCGAGTCAAACAACCGATTATTTTGCCCATCTACAAAAAGCTGACCCAACGATCAAGGATGATTGTAAGGTGATTTCTCATGCGTAACGGGCTATATTACCATAATAAATGACATATGGATTGGGAGTCAAGACTCAGTTAAAAATCCCTGCCTCCCCCGTTTTCCCGACGATTGCAAAACCTGATATATAAAAATTAAGAAGAGCTTAAAATCCCTCAATATTACAGAAACTCTTTGGAATTATCTCGCCCTACATTTGTGCACTGTGCATTTTCATTTTAGATGTACACATTTTTCATAAATCAAAACATTGAGTTTTCACTCTCCCTTCATCTCGTAAACCAAAAATGCAAACAGATCACAACAAAAAGAAAATTTTAGAGTTCATGTGCGTAAAAAAATTTAAAACAATAACAAATGTAAGTAAAGAATATTTATTCACACACCACAAATGAACACAAAAGTTTTGTTGTCCAAGTTTGGGAAATTCCACTAGTTCAACCCTGACAGCTTGGAATTTTATAAGAAAGAGATTTCCTCCACGCATGCTTAAAAAATGGATTTGTATGTTTTAAACATGTTAAAGATGCAAATAACCTATGGATCCATAGCTTTTGAAGAGAATAATAAATGCTCATTAAATTCTCAAGTGAACGTGCGGTGGGATATTTACTCGAGTCAAACATGCCATTATTTTGCCCATCTACAAAAAGCTGAGCCAAAGATCATGGATGATTGTAAAGTGATTTATCATGCGTAATGGGCTATATTACCGTAAGAAATGACTTATGGATTGGGAGTCAAAACTGAGTTAAAAATCCCTGCCTCCCCCTTTTTCCCGACGATTGCAAAACCAGATATATAAAAACTAAGAAGAGCTTACAATCCCTAAAAATTACAGAAACCCTTTGGAATTATCTCGCTCTACATATGTGCACTATGCATTTTTACTTTAGATGTACACTTTTTTCATAAATCAAAACTTTGAGTTTTCGCTCTCCCTTCATGCCGTAAACCAAAAAGGCAAATAGATTACAACAAAATGAAAATTTTAGAGTTCATGTGTGGAAAAAAAATTAAAACAATAACAAATGTAAGTAAAGAAAATTTATTCACACACCACAAATGAACACAAAAGTTTTGTTCTCCAAGTTTGGGAAATTCCACTAGTTCAACCCTAACAGCTTGGAATTTTATAAGAAAGAGATTTCCTCCACACATGCTTAAAAAATGGATTTGCATGTTTTAAACATGTTAAAGATGCAAATCACCTATGGATCCATAGCTTTTGAAGAGAATAATAAATGCTCATTAAATTCTGAAGTGAACGTGCGGTGGGATATTTACCCGAGTCAAACAAGCCATTATTTTGCCCATCTACAAAAAGCTGAGCCAACGATCATGGATGATTGTAAAGTGATTTATCATGCGTAACGGGCTATATTTCCCTAAGAAATGACATATAGATTGAGAGTCAAGACTCAGTTAAAAATCCCTGCCTCCCCCTTTTCCCGCCGATTGCGAAACCTGATATATAAAAACTAAGAAGAGCTTACAGTCCCTAAAAATTACAGAAACTCTTTGGAATTATCTCTCTCTACATTTGTGCATTGTGAATTTTTATTCTACAAGTACTCTATTTTCTTAAAACAAAACTTTGAGTTTTCGCTCTCCCTTCATCCCGAAAACATAAAAGGCAAATAGATCACAACAAAATGAAAATTTTGGAGTTCAAGTACGGAAAAAATTTAAAACAATAACAAATGTAAGTAAAGAAAATTTATTCACACACCACAAATGAACACAAAAGTTTTGTTGTCCAAGTTTGGGAAATTCCACTAGTTCATCCGCAACAACTTTGAATTTTATAGGAAAGAGATTTCCTCCACACATGCTTTAAAAATGGATATGCATGTTTTAAACATGTTAAAGATGAAAATCACCTAAGGATCCAAAGCTTTTGAAGAGAATAACAAACGCTCATTAAATTCTCAACTGAACGTGCGCTGGATATTTACCCGAGTCAAACAAGCCATTATTTTACCCATCTACAAAAAGCTTACCCAACGACCATGGATGATTGTAATTTGATTTATCATGCGTAACGGGCTATATTACTCTATGAAATGACTTATGGATTGGGAGTCAAGACTCAGTTAAAAATCCTTGCCTCCCCTTTTTTCCCGACGATTGCAAAACCTGATATACATAATCTAAGAAGAGCTTACAATCTCTAAAAATTACATAAACTCTTTGGAATTATCTCGCTCTACATTTGTGCACTGTGCATTATCATTTTAGATGTACTCTTTTTTCATAAATCAAAACTTTGAGTTTTCGCTCTCCCTTCATCCCGTAAACCAAAAAGGCAAATAGATCACAACAAAATGAAAATTTTAGAGTTCATGTACGGTAAAAAATTTAAAACAATAACAAATGTAAGTAAAAAAAATTTATTCACACACCAAAAATGAACACAAAAGTTTTGTTGTCCAAGTTTGGGAAATTCCACTAGTTCATCCCCAACAGCTTTGAATTTTATAGGAAAGAGATTTCCTCCACACATGCTTTAAAAATGGATTTGCATGTTTTAAACATGTTAAAGATGCAAATCACCTATGGATCCAAAGCTTTTGAAGAGAATAACAAACGCTCATTAAATTCTCAACTGAACGTGCGGAGGGATATTTACCTGAGTCAAACAAACCATTATTTGCCCATATACAAAAAACTGACCCAACGATCATGCAAATCCACTAGTTCAACCCTAAGAGGTTGGAATTTTATAAGAAAGAGATTTCCTCCACACATGCTTAAAAAATGGATTTGCATGTTTTAAACATGTTAAAGATGCAAATCACCTATGGATCCATAGCTTTTGAAGAGTGTTGGAATTTGTGTTTGTATCGACCGGGCCATCCTTGTATAAGATCTGTGGGGTTGCTTTCCTAAAAGGAACATGGTATCAGAGCAGGTTGGTCCTGAGTTCGAGACCCTCTCCCACCGAATTTTGTCCCAGGTATTTCTGGTGAATTTGTCCTTGGTTTTTCCAGGAGTTTGTCCCGAGTTTTTTCGGTGAATTTGTCCACGGGTTTTCCCTGTGCGGGGGAGTGTTGGAATTTGTGTTTGTATCGACCGGGCCAGTCCTTGTATAAGATCCATGGGGTTGCTTTACTAAAAGGTTCGAGCCTTTTAGCCCAATGGTTTCAACATGGTCTCAGAGCAGGTTGGTCCCAAGTTCGAGTCCCGCTCCCACCGAATTTTGTCCCAGGTATTTCTGGTGAATTTGTCCTGGGTTTTTCCAGGAGTTTGTCCCGGGTTTTTCCGGTGAATTTGTGCACGGGTTTTCCCTGTGCGGGGGAGTGTTGGAATTTGTGTTTGTATCGACCGGGCTAGTCCTTGTATAAGATCCATGGGGTTGCTTTACTAAAAGGTTCGAGCCTTTTAGCCCAATGGTTTCAACAAAGAGCATAACAAACGCTCATTAAATTCTCAAGTGAACGTGCGGTGGGATATTTACCCGAGTCAAACAAGCCATTATTTTGCCCATCTACAAAAATCTGACCCAACAATAATGGATGATTTTAAAGTGATTTATCATACGTAACGGGCTATATTACCCTAAGAAATGACTTATGGATTGGGAGTCAAGACTCAGTTAAAAATCCCTGCCTCCCCCTTTTTCCCGACGATTGCAAAACCTGATATAAAAAAACTAAGAAGAGCTTACAATCCCTAAAAATTACAGAAATTCTTTGGAATTATCTCGCTCTACATTTGTGCACTGTGCATTTTCATTTTAGATGTACGCTTTTTTCATAATCAAAACTTTGAGTTTTCGCTCTCCCTTCATCCCGTAAACCAAAAAGGCAAATAGATCACAACAAAATGAAAATTTTAGACTTCATGTATGGAAAAAATTTAAAATAATAACAAATGTAAGTAAAGAAAATTTATTCACACACCACAAATGAACAACTAAGAAGTTCTTACAATCCCTAAAAATTACAGAAACTCTTTGGAATTATCTCTCTCTACATTTTTGCATTGTGCATTTCCATTCTACATGTACTCTTTTTTCTTAAAACAAAACTTTGAGTTTTCGCTCTCCCTTCATCCCGTAAACCAAAAAGGCAAATAGATCACAAAAAAATGAAAATTTTAGAGTTCAAGTATGGAAAAAATTTAAAACAATAACAAATGTAAGTAAAGAAAATTTATTCACACACCACAAATGAACACAAAAGTTTTGTTGTCCAAGTTTGGGAAATTCCACTAGTTCAACCCCAGCAATTTGGAATTTTACAGGAAAGAGATTTCCTCCACACATGCTTTAAAAATGGATATGCATGTTTTAAACATGTAAAAGATGCAAATCACCTATGGATCCAAAGCTTTTGAAGAGAATAACAAACTCAGTTAAAAATCCCTGCCCCCCCCTTTTCCCGACGATTGCAAAACTTGATATATAAAAACTAAGAAGAGCTTACAATCCCTAAAAATCACAGAAACTCTTTGGATTTATCTCTCTCTACGTTTGTGCATTGTGCTTTTCCATTCTACATGTACTCTTTTTTCACAAAAGAAAACTTTGAGTTTTCGCTCTCCTTTCATCCCGTAAACAAAAAAGGCAAATAGATCACAACAAAATGAAAATTTTCGAGTTCAAGTACGGAAAAAATTAAAAACAATAACAAATGTAAGTAAAGAAAATTTATTCACACACCACAAATGAACACAAAAGTTTTGTTATCCATGTTTGGGAAATTGCACTAGTTCAACCCTAATAGCTTGAAATTTTATAAGAAAGAGATTTCCTCCACACATGCTTAAAAAATGGATTTGCATGTTTTAAACATGTTAAAGATGCAAATCACCTATGGATCCATAGCTTTTCAATAGAATAACAAACGCTCATTAAATTCTCAAGTGAACGTGTGGTGGGATATTTACCCGAGTCATAAAAACCATTATTTTGCCCATCTACAAAAAGCAGACCCAACGATCATGGATATTTGTAAAGTGATTTATCATGCGTAACGGGCTATATTACCCTAATAAATGACACATGGATTGGGAGTCAAGACTCAGTTAAAAATCCTTGCCTCCCCCGTTTTCCCGACTATTGCAAAACCTGATATATAAAAACTAGGAAGAGCTTACAATCCCTAAAAATTATAGAAACTCTTTGGAATTATCTCGCTCTGCATTTGTGCACTGTGCATTTTCATTTCAGATGTACACTTTTTTCATAAATCAAAACTTTGAGTTTTAACTCACCCTTCATCCCGCAACCCAAAAAGGCAAATAGATCATAACAAAATGAAAATTTTAGAGTTCATGTACGGAAAAAAATTTAAAACAATAACAAATGTAAGAAAAGAAAATTTATTGACACACCACAAATGAACACAAAAGTTTTGTTGTCCAAGTTTGGGAAATTCCACTAGTTCAACCCCAACAACTTGGAATTTTAAAGGAAAGAGATTTCCTCCACACATGCTTTAAAAATTGATATGCATGTTTTAAACATTTTAAAGATGCAAATCACCTATGGATCCAAAGCTTTTGAAGACAATAACAAATGCTCACTAAATTCTCAACTAAACGCGCAGTGGATATTTACTCGAGTCAAACAAGCCATTATTTTCCCCATCTACAAAAAGCTGAGCTAACGATCATGGATGATTGTAATGTGATTTATCATGCGTAACGGCCAATATTACCCAAAGAAATGACTTATGGATTGGGAGTCAAGACTCTGTTAAAAATCCATGCCTCCCCCTTTTTCCTGACGATTGCAAAACCTGATATACAAAAACATAAGAAGAGCTTACAATCCCGAATAATTACAGAAACTCTTTGGAATTATCTCGCTCTACATTTGTGCACTTTGCATTTTCATTTTAGATGTACACTTTTTTTATAAATCAAAACTTTGACTTTTCGCTCTCCCTTCATCCCGTAAACCAAAAAGGCAAATAGATCACAACAAAATGAACATTTTAGAGTTCATGTACAGAAAAATATTTAAAACAATAAAAAATTTAAGTAAAGAAAATTTATTCACAGACCACAAATGAACACAAAAGTTTTGTTGTCCAAGTTTTGGAAATTCCACTAGTTCAACCCTAACAGCTTGGAATTTTATAAGAAGGAGATTTCCTCCACACTTGCTTAAAAAATGGATTTGCATGTTTTAAACATGTTAAAGATGCAAATCACCAATTTATCCATACCTTTTGAAGAGAATAACAAACGCTCATTAAATTCTCAACTGAAAGTGCGGTGGGATATTTACTCGAGTCAAACAAGCCATTATTTTGCCCATCTACAAAAAGTTGACCCAATGATCATGGATGATTGTAAAGTGATTTATCATTTGTAACGGGCTATATTACCCTAAAAAAAGACTTATGGATTGGGAGTCAAGACTAAGTTAAAAATCCCTGCCTCCCCCTTTTTCCAGACGATTGCAAAACCTGATATATAAAAACTAAGAAGAGCTTCCAATCCCTAAATATTACAGAAACTCTTTGGAATTATCTCGCTCTACATTAGTGCAATGTGCATTTTTATTTTAGATGTACAGTTTTTTCATAAATCTAAACTTTGAGTTTTCGCTCTCCCTTCATCCCGTAAACTAAAAGGCAAATAGATCACAACAAAATGAAAATTTTAGAGTTCATGTACGGAAAAAAATTTAAAACAATAACCAATGTAAGTAAAGAAATTTTTTTCATACACCCCAAATGAACGCAAAATTTTTGTTGTCCAAGTTTGGGAACTTCCACTAGTTCAACCCCAACACCTTGGAATTTTATAGGAAAGAGATTTCCTCCACACATGCTTTAAAAATGGATTTGCAAGTTTTAAACATGTTAAAGATGCAAATCACCTATGGATCCAAAGCTTTTGAAGAGAATAACAAATGCTCATTAAATTCTCAAGTGAACGTGCGGTGGGATATTTACCCTAGTCAAACAAGCCATTATTTTGCCCATCTACAGAAAGCTGACCCAACGATCATGGATGATTGTAAAGTGATTTATCATGCGTAACGTTCTATATTACCCTATTAAATGACTTATGGATTGGGAGTCAAGACTCAGTTAAAAATCCCTGCCTCACCCATTTTTCCGACGATTGCAAAACCTGATATATAAAAACTAAGAAGAGCCTACAATCCCTAAAAATTAGAGAAACTCTTTCGAATTATCTCTCTCTATGTTTGTGCATTGTGCATTTCCATTCTACATGTACTCTTTTTTCTTAAAAGAAAACTTTGAGTTTTCGCTCTCCCTTCATCCCGTAAACCAAAAAGGCAAATAGATCACAACAAAATGAAAATTTTGGAGTTCAAGCACGGAAAAAATTTAAAACAATAAGAAATGTAAGTAAAAAAAGTTTATTCACACACCACAAATGAACACAAAAGTTTTGATGTCCAAGTTTGGGAAATTCCACTAGTTCAACTCCAACAACTTGGAATTTTATAAGAAAGAGATTTCCTCCATTCATGCCTTAAAAATGGATATGCATGTTTTAAAAATGTTAAAGATGCAAATCACCTATGGATCCAAAGCTTTTGAAGAGAATAACAAACGCTCATAAAATTCTCAACTGAACGTGCGGTGGATATTTACCTGAGTCAAACAAGCCATTATTTTGCCCATCTACAAAAAGCTGACCCAACAATCATGGATGATTGTAATGTGATTTATAATGCGTAATGGGCTATATTACCCTAAGAAATGACTTATGGATTGGGAGTCAAGACTCAGTTAAATATCCCTGCCTCCCCCTTTTAACCAACGATTGCAAAACCTGATATATAAAAACTTAGAAGAGCTTACAATCCCTAAAAATTACAGAAACACTTTGGAATTATCTCGCTCAACATTTGCGCACTTTGCATTTTCATTTTAGATGTACACTTTTTTCATAAATCAAAACTTTGAGATTTCGCTCTCCCTTCATCCCGTAAACCAAAAAGGCAAATAGATCACAACAAAATGAAAATTTTAGAGTTCATGTACGGAAATAAATTTAAAATAATAACAAATGTAAGTAAAGAAAATTTATTCACAGACCACAAATGAACACAAAAGTTTTGTTGTCCAAGTTTGGGAAATTCCACTAGTTCAACCCCAACAACTTGGAATTTTATAAGATATAGATTTCCTCCACACCTGCTTAAAAAATGGATTTGCATGTTTTAAACATGTTAAAGATGCAAATCACCTATGGATCCGTAGCTTTTGAAGAAAATAACAAACGCTCATTAAATTCTCAAGTGAACGTGCGGGGGGATATTTACCCGAGTCAAACAAGCCATTATGTTGCCCATATACAAAAAGCTGACCCAACGATCATGGATGATTGTAAAGTGATTTATCATGCATAACGGCGTATATTACCATAATAAATGAAATATGGATTGGAGTCAAGACTCAGTTAAAAATCCCTGCCTCCCCCTTTTTCCCGACGATTGCAAAACCTGATATATAAAAACTAAGAAGATCTTACAATCCCTAAAAATTAAAGAAACTCTTTGGAATTACCTCACTCTACATTTGTGGATTGTGCATTTACATTCTACATGTACTCTTTTTCCTGAAAAAAAAACTTTGAGTTTTCGCTCTCCCTTCATCCCGTAAACCAAAAAGGCAAATAGATTACAACAAAATGAAAATTTTGGAGTTCAAGTACGGAAAAAATTTAAAACAATAGGAAATGTAAGTAAAAAAAAATTTATTCACACACCACAAATGAACACAAAAGTTTTGTTGTCCAAGTTTGGGAAATTCCACTAGTTCAACCCCAACAGCTTGGAATTTTATAGGAAAGAGATTTCCTCCACACATGCTTTAAAAATGGATATGCATGTTTTAAACATGTTAAAGATGCAAATCACCTATAGATCCAAAGATTTTGAAGAGAATAGCAAAATCTCATTAAATTCTCAATTGAACGTGCGGTGGATATTTACCCGAGCCATACAAGCCATTATTTTGCCCATCTACAAAAAGATGACTCAACGAGCATGGATGATTGTAATGTGATTTATAATGTGTAATGGGCTATATTACCCTAAGAAAAGACTTATGGATTGGGAGTCAAGACTCAGTTAAAAATCCCTGCGTCCCCCATTTTCCTGACGATTGCAAAACCTGATATATAAAAACTAAGAAGAGCTTACAATCCCTAAAAATTACAGAACTCTTTGGAATTATCTCACTCTACATTTGTGCACTGTGCATTTTAATTTTAGATGTACACATTCTTCATAAATCAAAACTGTGAGTTTTCACTCTCCCTTCATACCATAAACCGAGAAGGCAAATAGATCACAACAAAATGAAAATTTTAGAGTTCATGTATGTAAAAAAATTTTAAACAATAACAAATGTAAGTAAAGAAAATTTATTCACACGCCACAAATGAACACAAAAGTTTTGTTGTCCAAGTTTGTGAAATTCCACTAGTTCAACACTAATAGCTTGGAATTTTATATGAAAGAGATTTCCTCCACACATTCTTTAAAAATGGATATGCATGTTTTAAACATGTTGAAGATGAAAATCAACAATGGATCCATAGCTTTTGAAGAGAATGACAAACGCTCATTAAATTCTCAACTGAACGTGCGGTGGGATATTTACTCGAGTTAAACAAGCCATTATTTTGCCCATCTACAAAAAGCTGACCCAACGATCATGGATGATTGTAAAGTGATTTATCATGCGTAACGGGCTATATTACCCAAAAAAATGACTTATGCATTGGGAGTCAAGACTCAGTTAAAAATCCGTGCCTCCCCCTTTTTACAGACGATTACAAAACCTGATATATAAAGACTAAGAAAATCATACAATCCCTACAAATTACAGAAACTCTTTGGAATTATCTCGCTCTAGATTCGTACACTGTGCATTTTCATTTGAGATGTACGCTTTTTTTATAAATCAAAACATAGAGTTTTCGCTCTCCCTTCATCCCGTAAACCAAAAAGGCACAGGTCACAACAAAATGAAAATTTTAGAGTTCATGTACGGAAAAAAATATAAAACAATAATAAATGTAAGTAATGAAAATTTATGCACACACCACAAATGAACACAAAAGTTTTGTTGTCCAAGTTTGGGAAATTCCACAACTTCAACCCCAACAACTTGGAATTTTATAAGAAAGAGATTTCCTCCACACATGCTTAAAAAATGGATTTGCATGTTTTAAACATGTTAAAGATGCAAATCACCGATGGATCCAAACCTTTTGAAAACAATAACAAATGCTCATTAAATTCTCAAGTGAACGTGCAGTGGGATATTTACCCGAGTCAAACAACCCATTATTTTGCCCATCTACAAAAAGCTGACCCAACGATCATGGATGATTGCAAAGTGATTTCTCATGCGTAACGGGCTATATTACCCTAAGAAATGACTTATGGGTTGGGAGTCAAGACTCTGTTAAAAATCCCTGCCTGCCCCTTTTTCCCTACGATTGCAAAACCTGATATAGAAAAACTAAGAAGAGCTTACAAAAAATTACAGAAACTCTTTGGAATTATCTCGCTCTACAATAGTGCACTGTGCATTTTCATTCTAGTGTTCTCTTTTTTCATCAATCAAAACTTTGAGTTTTCGCTTTCCCTTCATCCCGTAAACCAAAAGGAAAATAGATTACAACAAAAAGAAAATTTTAGAGTTCATGTATGGAAAAAAATTTAAAACAATATAAAATTTAAGTAAAGAAAATTTATTCACACACCAAAAATGAACACAGAAGTTTTGTTGTTCAAGTTTGGGAAATTTCACTAGTTCAACCCCAATAGCTTGGAATTTTATAAGAAAGAGATTTCGTCAACACATGCTTTAAAAATGGATATGCATGTTTTAAACAAGTTAAAGATGCAAATCACCAACGGATCCAAAGCTTTTGAAGGGAATAACAAAGGCTCATTAAATTCTCAACTGAACATGCGGTGGGATATTTACCCGAGCCAAACAAGCCATTATTTTGCCCATTTACAAAAAGCTGACCCAATGATCATGGATGATTGTAGAGTGATTTATCATGCGTAACGGGCTATATTACCCTAAGAAATGACATATAGATTGAGAGTCAAGACTCAGTTAAAAATCCCTGCCTCCCCCTTTTTCCCGACGATTGCAAAACCTGATATATAAAAACTAAGAAGAGCTTAAAATCCCTAAAAATTACAGAAACTCTTTGGAATTATCTCGCTCTACATCTGTGCACTGTGAATTTTTATTTTAGATCTACACTTTTTTCATAAATCAAAACTTTGAGTTTTCGTTCTCCCTTCATCCCGTAAACCAAAAAGGCAAATAGATTACAACAAAATGAAAATTTTAGAGTTCATGTAGGTAAAAAAAATAAAACAATAACAAATGTAAGTAAAGAAAATTTATTCACACACCACAAATGAACACAAAAGTTTTGTTGTCCAAGTTTGAGAAATTCCACTAGTTCAACCCTAACATCTTGGAATTTTATAAGAAAGAGATTTCCTCCATACATGCTTAAAAAATGGATTTGCATGTTTTAAACATGTTAAAGATGCAAATCACCTATGGATCCATAGCTTTAGAAGGCAATAACAAGCGCTCATTAATTTTTCAAGTGAATGTGCGGTGGGATATTTACCCAAGTAAAACAAGCCATTATTTTGCCCATCTACAAAAAGCAGACCCAACGATCATGGATGATTGTAAAGTGATTTATCATTCGTAACGGGTTATATTACCGTAATAAATCACATATGGATTCGAAGTCAAGACTCAGTTAAAAATCCCTGCCTCCCCCTTTTTCCCGACGATTGTAAAACCTGATATATAAAAACTAAGAAGAACTTACAGTCCCTAAAAATTATAAAAACTCTTCGGAATTATCTCTCTCCACATTTGTGCATTGTGCATTTTCATTCTACATGTACTCTTTTTCCTTAAAACAAAACTTTGAGTTTTCGCTCTCCCTTCATCCCGTAAACCAAAAAGGCGAACAGATCACAATAAAATGAAAATTTTGGAGTTCAAGTACGGAAAAAATTTAAAACAATAACAAATGTAAGTAAAGAAAATTTATTCACACACCACAAATGAACACAAAAGTTTTGTTGTCCATGTTTGGGAAATTCCACTAGTTCAACCCCAAGAACTTGGAATTTTATAGGAAAGAGATTTCCTCCACACTTGCTTTAAAAATGGATATGCATGTTTTAAACATGTTAAAAATGCAAATCACCTATGGATCCAAAGCTTTTGAAGAGAATAACAAACGCTCATTAAATTCTCAACTGTACGTGCAGTGGATATTTACCCGAGTCAAACAATCCATTATTTTGCCCATAAACAAAGAGCTGACCCAACCATCATGGATGATTGTAAAGTGATTTATCATGCGTAACGGGCTATTTTACCCTAGGAAACGACTTATGGATTCGGAGTCAAGACTCAGTTAAAAATCCTTGCCTCCCCCTTTTTCCCGACGATTGCAAAACCTGGTATATAAAAACTAAGAAGAGCTTACAATCCCTAAAAATCACAGAAACTCTTTGGATTTATCTCTCTCTACGTTTCTGCATTGTGCATTTCTATTCTACATGTAATCTTTTTTCATAAAAGAAAACTTTGAGTTTTCGCTCTCCTTTCATCCTGTAAACAAAAAAGGCAAATAGATCACAACAAAATGAAAATTTTCGAGTTCAAGTACGGAAAAAATTTAAAACAGTAACAAATGTAAGTAAAGAAAATTTATTCACACATCACAAATGAACACAAAAGTTTTGTTGTCCATGTTTGGGAAATTCCACTAGTTCAACACCAAGAACTTGGAATTTTATAGGAAAGAGATTTCCTCCACACTTGCTTTAAAAATGGATATGCATGTTTTAAACATGTTAAAGATGCAAATCACCTATGGATCCAAAGCTTTTGAAGAGAATAACAAACGCTCATTAAATTCTCAACTGAACGTGCAGTGGATATTTACCCGAGTCAAACAATCCATTATTTTGCCCATAAACAAAAAGCTGACCCAACCATCATGGATGATTGTAAAGTGATTTATCATGCGTAACGGGCTATTTTACCCTAGGAAACAACTTATGGATTGGGAGTCAAGACTCAGTTAAAAATCCTTGCCTCCCCCTTTTTCCCGACGATTGCAAAACCTGATATATAAAAACTAAGAAGAGCTTACAATCCCTAAAAATCACAGAAACTCTTTGGATTTATCTCTCTCTACGTTTGTGCATTGTGCATTTCTATTCTACATGTACTCTTTTTTCATAAAAGAGAACTTTGAGTTTTCGCTCTCCTTTCATCCAGTAAACAAAAAAGGCAAATAGATCACAACAAAATGAAAATTTTCGAGTTCAAGTACAGAAAAAATTTAAAACAATAACAAATGTAAGTAAAGAAAATTTATTCACACGCCACAAATGAACACAAAAGTTTTGTTATCCAAGTTTGGGAAATTCCACTAGTTCAACCCTAATAGCTTGAAATTTTATAAGAAAGAGATTTCCTCCACACATGCTTAAAAAATGGATTTGCATGTTTTAAACATGTTAAAGATGCAAATCACCTATGGATCCATAGTTTTTCAATAGAATAACAAACGCTCATTAAATTCTCAAGTGAGCGTGCGGTGGGATATTTACCCGAGTCATCCAAGCCATTATTTTGCCCATCTACAAAAAGCAGACTCAACGATCATGGATGTTTGTAAAGTGATTTATCTTGCGTAACGGGCTATATTACCCTAATAAATGACTTATGGATTGGGAGTCAAGACTCAGTTAAAAATCCTTGCCTCCCCCGTTTTCCCGACTATTGCAAAACCTGATATATAAAAACTAAGAAGAGATTACAATCCCTAAAAATTATAGAAACTCTTTGGAATTATCTCGCTCTACATTTGTGCACTGTGCATTTTCATTTCAGATGTACACTTTTTTCATAAATCAAAACTTTGAGTTTTCGCTCACCCTTCATCCCCTAAACCAAAAAGGCAAATAGATCATAACAAAATGAAAATTTTAGAGTTCATGTACGGAAAAAAATTTAAAACAATAAAAAATTTAAGAAAAGAAAATTTATTGACACACCACAAATGAACACAAAAGTTTTGTTGTCCAAGTTTGGGAAATTCCACTAGTTCAACCCCAACAACTTGGAATTTTAAAGGAAAGAGATTTCCTCCTAACATGCTTTAAAAAAGGATATGCATGTTTTAAACATATTAAAGATGCAAATCACCTATGTATCCAAAGCTTTTGAAGAGAATAACAAACGCACATTAAATTCTCAACTAAACGTGCGGTGGATATTTACCCGAGTCAAACAAGCTATTATTTTGCCCATCTACAAAAAGCTGACCCAACGATCATGGATGATTGTAAAGTGATTTCTCAAGGGTAACGGGCTATATTACCCTAAGAAATGACTTATGGATTGGGAGTCAAGACTCAGTTAAAAATTCCTGCCTCCCCCTTTTTCCCGACGATTGCAAAACCTGATATATAAAGACTAAGAAGAGCTTACAATCCCTAAAAATTACAGAAACTGTTTGGAATTATCTCGCACTACATTTGTGCACTGTGCATTTTCATTTTATATGTACACTTTTTTCATAAATCAAAACTTTGAGTTTTCGCTCTCCCTTCATCCCGTAAACCAAAAAGGCAAATATATCACAACAAAATGAAAATTTTAGAGTTCATGTACGGAAAAAATTTTAAGACAATAACAAATGTAAGTAAAGAAAATTTATTCACACACCACAAATGAACACAAAAGTTTTGTTCTCCAAGTTTGGGAAATTCCACTAGTTCAACCCTAACAACTTGGAATTTTATAAGAAAGAGATTTCCTCCACGCATGCTTAAAATATGGATTTGCATGTTTTAAACATGTCAAAGATGCAAATCACCTATGGATCCAAAGCTTTTGAAGAGAACAACAAACGCTCATTAAATTCTCAACTGAACGAGCGGTGGGATATTTACCCGAGTCAAACAAGCCGTTGTTTTTCAAAAACCCTATATATAAAAACTAAGAAGTGCTTACAATCCCTAAAAATTACAGAAACTCTTTGTAATTATCTCTCTCTACGTTTGTGCATTGTGAATTTCCATTCTACATGTACTCTTTTTTGTTAAAACAAAACTTTGAGTTTTCGCTCACACTTCATCCCGTAAACCAAAAAGGCAAATAGATCGCAACAAAATGAAAATATTGGAGTTCAAGTACGGAAAAAATTTAAAACAATGACAAATGTAAGTAAAGAAAATTTATTCACACACCACAAATGAACACAAAAGTTTTGTTGTCCAAGTTTGGGAAATTCCACTTGTTCTACCCCAACAGCTTGGAATTTTAGTGGAAAGAGATTTCCACCACACAGGCTTTAAAATTGGATATGCATGTTTTAAACATGTTAAAGATGCAAATCACCTATGGATCCAAAGCTCTTGAAGAGAATAACAAACGCTCATTAAATTCTCAAGTGAAGGTGAGGTGGGATATTTACCCGAGTCAAACAAGCCATTATTTTGCCCATCTACAAAAAGCTGACCCAACGATCATGGATGATTGTAAAGTGATTTATCATGCGTAACAGGCTATATTACCCAAAGAAATGAGAATGGATTGGGAGTCCAGACTCAGTTAAAAATCCCTGCCTCCCCCTTTTTCCCGACGATTGCAAAATCTGATATTTAAAAACTAGATGAGCTTACACTCTCTAAAAATTACAGAAACTCTTTGGAATTATCTCGCTCTACATTAGTGCACTGTGCATTTTCATTTTAGATGTACACTTTTTTCATAAAACAAAACTTTGAGCTTTCGCTCTCCCTTCATCCCGTAAACCAAAAACGCAAATAGATTACTACAAAAAGAAAATTTTAGAGTTAATGGATGGAAAAAAAATTTAAAACAATAACAAATGTAAGTAAAGAAAATTTATTCACACACCACAAATGAACACAAAAGTTTTGTAGTCCAAGTTTGGGAAATTCCACTAGTTCAACCCCAATAGCTTAGAATTTTATAGGAAAGAGATTTCCTCAACACATGCTTTAAAAATGGATATGCATGTTTTAAATATGTTAAAGATGCAAATCACCAATGGATCCAAAGCTTTTGAAGAGAATAACAAACTCTCATTAAATTCTCAATTGAACGTGCGGTGGGATATTTACCCGAGTCGAACAAGCCATTATTTTGCCAATTTACAAAAAGCTAACCCAACAATCATCGATGATTGTAAAGTGATTTATCATGCGTAACGGACTATATTACCCTAAGAAATGACATATGGATTGGGAGTCAAGACTCAGTTAAAAATCCCTGCCACCCCCTTTTTCCCGACGATTGCAAAACCTGATACATAAAAACTAAGAAGAGCTTACAATCCCTAAAAATTACAGAAACTCTTTGGAATTACCTCTCTCTACATTTGTGCATTATGTATTTCCATTCTACATGTACACTTTTTTCTTAAAACAAAACTTTGAGTTTTCGTCCTCTCTCCATCCCGTAAACCGAAAAGGCAAATAGATCATAACAAAATAAAAATTTTAGAGTTCATGTACGGAAAAAACTTTTAAACAATAACAAATGTAAGTAAAGAAAATTTATTCACACACCACAAATGAACACAAAAGTTTTGTTGTCCAAGTTTGGGAAATTCCACAAGTTCAACCCTAACAGCTTGGAATTTTATAAGAAAGAGATTTCCTCCACACATGCTTAAATAATGGATTTGCATGTTTTAAACATGTAAAAGATGCAAATCACCTGTGGATCCAAAGCTTTTGAAGAGAATAACAAACGTTCATTAAATTCTCAACTGAATGTGAGGTGGGATATTTACCCGAGTCAAACAAGTCATTATTTTGCCCATCTACAAAAAGCTGATCCAACGATCATGGATGATTGTAAAGTGATTTATCATGCGTAACGGGCTATATTACCCTAATAAATGACTTATGGATCTGGAGTCAAGACTCAGTTAAAAATCCATGCCGCCCCCTTTTTCCCGATGATTACAAAACCTGATATATAAAAACTAAGTAGAGCTTACAATCCCTAAAAATTACAGAAACTCTTTGGAATTATCTCTCTCAATGTTTGTGAATTGTGCATTTCCATTCTACATGTACTCTTTTTTCTTAAAACAAAACTTTGAGTTTTCGCTCTCCCTTCATCCCGTAAACCAAAAAGGCAAATAGATCACTACAAAAGGAAAATTTGGAGTTCAAGTACGGAAAAAATTTAAAACAATAACAAATGTAAGTAAAGAAAATTTATTCACACACCACAAATGTACACAAAAGTTTTCGTTGTCCAAGTTTGGGAAATTCCACTAGTTCAACCCCAACCGCTTGGAATTTTATAGGAATGAGATTTCCACCACACATGCTTTAAAAATGGATATGCATGTTTTAAACGTGTTAGCAAATCACCTATGGATCCAAAGATTTTGTAAAGAAAAACAAACGCTCATTAAATTCTCAACTAAACGTGCGGTGGATATTTACCCGAGTCAAACAAGCTATTATTTTGCCCATCTACAAAAAGCTGACCCAACGATCATGGATGATTGTAAAGTGATTTCTCAAGGGTAGTGGGCTATATTACCCTAAGAAATGACTTATGGATTGGGAGTCAAGATTCAGTTAAAAATCCCTGCCTCCCCCTTTTTCCTGACGATTGCAAAACCTGATATATAAAAACTAAGCAGAGCTTACAATCCCTAAAAATTATAGAAACTCTTTGGAATTATCTCTCTCTGCATTTGTGCATTGTGCATTTCCATTCTACATGTGCTCTTTTTGCTTAAAACTAAACTTTGAGTTTTCGCTCTCCCTTCATCCCGTAAACCAAAAAGGGAAATAGATCACAACAAAATGAAAATTTTGGAGATCAAGTACGGAAAAAATTTAAAACAATAACAAATGTAAGTACAAAAAATTTATTCACACACCACAAATGAAAACAAAAGTTTTGTTGTCCAAGTTTGGGAAATTCCACTAGTTCAACCCCAACAGCTTGGAATTTTATAGGAAAGAGATTTCCTCCACACATGCTTTAAAAATTAACATGCATGTTTTAAACATGTTAAAGACGCAAATCACCTATGGATCCAAAGACTTTTGAAGCGAACAACAAACGCTCATTAAATTCTCAAGTGAACGTGCGGTGGGATATTTACCCGAGTCAAACAAGCCATTATTTTGCCCATCTACAAAAAGCTGACCGAACGATCATGGATGATTGAAAAGTGATTTGTCATGCGTAACGGGCTATATTACCCTAAGAAATGACTTATGGATTGGGAGTCAAGACTCAGTTAAAAATCCCTGGCTCCCCCTTTTTCCCGACGATTGCAAAACCTGATATATAAAAACTAAGAAGAGCTTACAATCCCTAAAAATTACAGAAAATCTTTGCAATTGTCTCGATCTACATTTGTGCACTGTACATTTTCATTTTAGATGTACACTTTTTTCATAAATCAAAACTTTGAGTTTTCGCTCTCCCTTCATCCCGTAAACCAAAAAGGCAAATTGATCACTACAAAATGAAAATTTTAGAGTTCATATACGGAAATAAATTTAAAACAATAACAAATGTAAGTAAAGTAAATTTATTCACACACCACAAATGAACACAAAAGTTTTTTTGTCCATGTTTGGGAGATTCCACTAGTTCAACCCCAACAACTTGGAATTTTATAAGAAAGAGATTTCCTCCACACATGCTTAAAAAATGGATTTGCATGTTTTAAACATGTTAAAGATACAAATCACCTATGGATCCAAAGCTTTTGAAGAGAATAACAAACGCTCATTAAATTCTCAAGTGAACGTGTGGTGCGATATTTACCCGAGACAAACAAGCCACTATTTTGCCCACCTACAAAAAGCTCACCCAACGATCATGGTTGATTGTAAAGTGATTTATCATGCATAACGGACTTTATTACCAGAATAAATGACTTATGGATTGGGAGTCAAGACTCAGTTAAAAATCCCTGCCTCTCCCTTTTTCCCGACGATTGCGAACCCTGGTATTTAAAAACTAAGAAGAGCTTACAATCCCTAAAAATTACAGAAACTCTTTGAAATTATCTCTCTCTACATTTGTGCATTGTGCATTTCCATTCTACATGTACTCTTTTTTCTTAAAACAAAACTTTGAGTTTTCGCTCTCCCTTCATCCCGTAAAGAAAAAAGTCAAATAGATCGCAACAAAATGAGAATTTTGGAGTTCAAGTATGGAAAACATTTAAAAAAATAAGAAATATAAGTAAAGAAAATTTATTCACACACCACAAATGAACACAAAAGTTTTTTTGTCCAAGTTTGCGAAATTTCACTAGTTCAACCCCAATAGCTTGGAATTTTACAGGAAAGAGATTTCCTCCACACATGCTTTAAAAATGGATCAGCATGTTTTAAACATGTTAAAAATGCAAACCACCTATGGATCCAAAGCTTTAGAAAAGAATAGCAAACGCTCATTAAATTCTCAAGTGAACGTGCGGTGGATATTTACCCGAGTCAAACAGTCCGTTATTTTGCCCATCTACAAAAAGGTGACCCAACGATCATGGATGATTGTGAAGTGATTTATGATGCGTAACGGGCTATATTACCCTAAGAAATGACATATGGATTGGGAGTCAAGACTCAGTTAAAAATCCATGCCTCCCCCTTTTTCCCGACGATTGCAATACCAGATATATAAAAACTAAGAAGAGCTTACAATCCCTAAAAATTACAGAAACTCTTTGAAATTATCTCTCTCTACATTTGTGCATTGTTCATTTCCATTCTACATGTACTTTTTTTGCTTAAAACAAAACTTTGAGTTTTCGCACTCCCTTCATCCCGTAAACCAAAAAAGGCAAATAGATCTCAACAAAATCAAAATTTTAGAGTTCATGTACGGAAAAATATTTTAAACAATAACAAATGTAAGTAAAGAAAATTTATTCACACACCACAAATGAGCACAAAAGTTCTGTTGTCCAAGTTTGGGAAATTCCAATAGTTCAACCCTAACGGCTTGGAATTTTATAAGAAAGAGATTTCCTCCACACATGCTTAAAAAATGGATTTGCATGTTTTAAACATGTTAAAAATGCAAAGCACCTATGGATCCAAAGGTCTTGAAGAGAATAACAAACGCTCATTAAATTGTCAAGTGAATGTGCGATGGGATATTTACCCGAGTCAAACAAGCCATTATTTTGCCCATCTACAAAAAGCTGACCCAACGATCATGGATGATTGTAAAGTGATTTATCATGCGTAACGGGATATATTACCCTAATAAATGACTTATGGATTGGGAGTCAAGACTCAGTTAAAAATCCCTACCCCCCCTTTTTCCCGACGATTGCAAAACCTGATATATCAAAACTAAGAAGAGCTCAAAATCCCAAAAAATTACAGAAACTCTTTGAAATTATCTCTCTCTACATTTGTGCAGTGTGCATTTCCATTCTACATGTTCACTTTTTTCTTAAAAAAAACTTTGAGTTTTCGCTCTCCCTTCATCCCGTAAACCAAAAAGGCGAGTAGATCACAACAAAATGAAAATTTTGGAGTTGAAGTACCGAAAAAATTAAAAACAATAAAAAATGAAAGTCAAGAAAATTTATTCACACACCACCAATAAACACAAAAGTTTTGTTGTCCAAGTTTGGGAAATTCCACTAGTTCAACCCTAACTGCTTGGAATTTTATAGGAAAGAGATTTCTACACACATGCTTAAAAAAGGATGTGCCTGTTTTAAACATGTTACAGATGCAAATCACTTGTGGATCCAAAGCTTTTGAAGAGAATAACAAACGCTCAGTAAATTCTCAACTGGACGTGCGATGGGATATTTACCCGAGTCAAACAACCCATTATGTTGCCCATCTACAAAAAGCAGACCCAACGATCATGGATGATTGTAAAGTGATTTATCATGCGTAATGGGCTATATTACACTAAGAAATGACTTATGGATTGGGAGTCAAGACTCAGTTAAAAATCCTAGCCTCCCCCTTTTTCCCAACGATTGCAAAACCTGATATATAAAAACTAAGAAGAGCTTACAATCCCTAAAAATTACAGAAACTCTTTGGAATTATCTCAATCTACATTTGTGCACTGTGCATTTTCATTTTAGATGTACATTTTTTTCATAAACAAAACTTTGAATTTTCGCTCTCCCTTCATCCCGTAAACCAAAAAGGCAAATAGATCACAACAAAATGAAAATCTTAGAGTTCAAGTACGGAAAAAATTTAAAACAATAACAAATGTAAGTAAAGAAAATTTATTCACACACCACAAATGAACACAAAAGTTTTGTTGTCCAAGTTTGGGAAATTCCACTAGTTCAACCCCAGCAATTTGGAATTTTACAGGAAAGAGATTTCCTCCACACATGCTTTAAAAATGGATATGCATGTTTTAAACATGTTAAAGATGCAAATCACCTATGGATCCAAAGCTTTTGAAGAGAATAACAAACGCTCATTAAATTATCAACTGAACGTGCGGTGGATATTTACCGGAGTCAAACAAGCCATTATTTTGCCCATCTACAAAAAGCTGAACCAACGATCATGGATGATTGTAATGAGATTTATCATGCGTAACAGGCTATATTACCCTAAGAAATGACTTATGGATTGGGAGTCAAGACTCAGTTAAAAATCCCTGCCCCCCCCCTTTTCCCGACGATTGCAAAACTTGATATATAAAAACTAAGAAGAGCTTACAATCCCTAAAAATCACAGAAACTCTTTGGATTTATCTCTCTCTACGTTTGTGCATTGTGCTTTTCCATTCTACATGTACTCTTTTTTCATAAAAGAAAACTTTGAGTTTTCGCTCTCCTTTCATCCCGTAAACAAAAAAGGCAAATAGATCACAACAAAATGAAAATTTTCGAGTTCAAGTATGGAAAAAATTTAAAACAATAACAAATGTAAGTAAAGAAAATTTATTCACACACCACAAATGAACACAAAAGTTTTGTTATCCAAGTTTGGGAAATTGCACTAGTTCAACCCTAATAGCTTGAAATTTTATAAGAAAGAGATTTCCTCCACACATGCTTAAAAAATGGATTTGCATGTTTTAAACATGTTAAAGATGCAAATCACCTATGGATCCATAGCTTTTCAATAGAATAACAAACGCTCATTAGGTTCTCAAGTGAACGTGCAGTGGGATATTGACCCGAGTCATACAAGCCATTATTTTGCCCATCTACAAAAAGCAGACCCAACGATCATGGATGTTTGTAAAGTGATTTATCATACGTAACGGGCTATATTACCCTAATAAATGACATATGGATTGGGAGTCAAGACTCATTTAAAAATCCTTGCCTCCCCCGTTTTCCTGACTATTGCAAAACCTGATATATAAAAACTAAGAAGAGCTTACAATCCCTAAAAATTATAGAAACTCTTTGGAATTATCTCGCTCTGCATTTGTGCACTGTGCATTTTCATTTCAGATGTACACTTTTTTCATAAATCAAAACTTTGAGTTTTCGCTCACCCTTCATCCCGTAAACCAAAAAGGCAAATAGATCACAACAAAATGAAAATTTTAGAGTTCATGTACGGAAAAAATTTTAAAACAATAGCAAATGTAAGAAAAGAAAATTTACTGACACACCACAAATGAACACAAAAGTTTTGTTGTCCAAGTTTGGGAAATTCCACTAGTTCAACCCCAACAACTTGGAATTTTAAAGGAAAGAGGTTTCCTCCGCACATGCTTTGAAAATGGATATGCATGTTTTAAACATGTTAAAGATGCAAATCACCTATGGATCCAAAGCTTTTGAAGAGAATAACAAATGCTTACTAGATTCTCAACTGAACATGCGGTGGATATTTACTCGAGTCAAACAAGCCATTATTTTTCCCATCTACAAAAAGCTGAGCCAACGATCATGGATGTTTGTAATGTGATTTGTCATGCGTAACGGCCAATATTACCCAAAGAAACAACTTATGGATTGGGAGTCAAGACTCTGTTAAAAATCCCTGCCACCCCCTTTTTCCCGACGATTGCAAAACCTGATATACAAAAACTAAGAAGAGCTTACAATCCCTAATAATTACAGAAACTCTTTGGAATTATCTCGCTCTACATTTGTGCACTTTGCATTTTCATTTTAGAGGTACACTTTTTTTATAAATCAAAACTTTGACTTTTCGCTCTCCCTTCATCCCGTAAACCAAAAAGGCAAATAGATCACAACAAAATGAACATTTTAGAGTTCATGTACGGAAAAAAATTTAAAACAATAAAAAATGTAAGTAAAGAAAATTTATTCAGAGACCACATATGAACACAAAAGTTTTGTTGTCCAAGTTTGGGAAATTCCACTAGTTCAACCCTAACAGCTTGGAATTTTATAAGATGGAGATTTCCTCCACACTTGCTTAAAAAATGGATTTGCATGTTTTAAACATGTTAAAGATGCAAATCACCAATTGATCCATACCTTTTGAAGAGAGTAACAAACGCTCATTAAATTCTCAACTGAAAGTGCGGTGGGATATTTACCCGAGTCAAACAAGCCATTATTTTGCCCATCTACAAAAAGCTGACCCAACGATCATGGATGATTGTAACGTGATTTATCATGTGTAACGGGCTATATTACCCTAGAAAAAGACTTATGGATTGGGAGTCAAGACTATGTTAAAAATCCCTGCCTCCCCCTTTTTCCAGACGATTGCAAAACCTAATATATAAAAACTAAGAAGAGCTTCCAATCCCTAAATATTACAGAAACTCTTTGGAATTATCTCGCTCTACATTAGTGCAATGTGCATTTTCATTTTAGATGTACAGTTTTATCATAAATCTAAACTTTGAGTTTTCGCTCTCCCTTCATCCCGTAAACTAAAAGGCAAATAGATCACAACAAAATGAAAATTTTAGAGTTCATGTACAGAAGAAAAATTTAAAACAATAACCAATGTAAGTAAAGAAAATTTTTTCATACACCCCAAATGAATGCAAAATTTTTGTTGTCCAAGTTTGGGAAATTCTACTAGTTCAACCCCAACACCTTGGAATTTTATAGGAAAGAGATTTCCTCCACACATGCTTTAAAAATGGATTTGCATGTTTTAACATGTTAAAGATGCAAATCACCTATGGATCCAAAGCTTTTGAAGAGAATAACAAACGCTCATTAAATTCTCAAGTGAACGTGCGGTGGGATATTTACCCTAGTCAAACAAGCCATTATTTTGCCCATCTACAAAAAGCTGACCCAACGAGCATGGATGATTGTAATGTAATTTATCATGCGTAACGGGCTATATTACCCTAAGAAAAGACTTATGGATTGGGAGTCAAGACTCAGATAAAAATCCCTGCATCCCCCATTTTCCTGACGATTGCAAAACCTAATATATAAAAACTAAGAAGAGCTTACAATCCCTAAAAATTGCAGAACTCTTTGGAATTATCTCACTCTACATTTGTGCACTGTGCATTTTAATTTTAGATGTACACATTCTTCATAAATCAAAACTGTGAGTTTTCACTCTCCCTTCATACCGTAAACCGAGAAGGCAAATAGATCATGTATGTAAAAAAACTTTAAAACAATAACAAATGTAAGTAAAGAAAATTTATTCACACGCTACAAATGAACACAAAAGTTTTGTTGTCCAAGTTTGGGAAATTCCACTAGTTCAACCCTAACAGCTTGGAATTTTATATGAAAGAGATTTCCTCCAAACATGTTGAAGATGCAAATCACCAATGGATCCATAGCTTTTGAAGAGAATGACAAACGCTCATTAAATTCTCAACTGTACGTGCGGTGGGATATTTACTCGAGTCAAACAAGCCATTATTTTGCCCATCTACAAAAAGCTGACCCAACAATCATGGATGATTGTAAAATGATTTATCATGCATAACGGGCTATATTACCCAAAGAAATGACTTATGGATTGGGAGTCAAGACTCAGTTAAAAATCCGTGCCTCCCCCTTTTTCCAGACGATTACAAAACCTGATATATAAAGACTAAGAAAAGCTTACAATCCCTACAAATAACAGAAACTCTTTGGAATTATCTCGCTCTAAATTTGTACACTGTGCATTTTCATTTTAGATGTACGCTTTTTTTATAAATCAAAACATAGAGTTTTCGCTCTCCCTTCATCCCGTAAACCAAAAAGGCACATAGGTCACAACAAAATAAAAATTTTAGAGTTCATGTACGGAAAAAAATATAAAACAATAATAAATGTAAGTAATGAAAATTTATGCACACACCACAAATGAACACAAAAGTTTTGTTGTCCAAGTTTGGGAAATTCCACAAGTTCAACCCCAACAGCTTGGAATTTTATAAGAAAGAGATTTCTTCCACACATGCTTAAAAAATGGATTTGCATGTTTTAAACATGTTAAAGATGCAAATCACCGATGGATCCAAACCTTTTGAAAACAATAACAAACGCTCATTAAATTCTCAAGTGAACGTGCAGTGGGATATTTACTCGAGTCAAACAACCCATTATTCTGCCCATCTACAAAAAGCTGACCCAACGATCATGGATGATTGCAAAGTGATTTCTCATGCATGACGGGCTATATTACCCTAAGAAATGACTTATGGGTTGGGAGTCAAGACATTGTTAAAAATCCCTGCATGCCCCTTTTTCCCTACAATTGCAAAACCTGATATATAAAAACTAAGAAGAGCTTACAAAAAATTACAGAAACTCTTTGGAATTATCTCGCTCTACAATAGTGCACTGTGCATTTTCATTCTCGATGTTCTCTTTTTTCATAAATCAAAACTTTGAGTTTTCGCTTTCCCTTCATCCCGTAAACCAAAAGGAAAATACATTACTACAAAAAGAAAATTTTAGAGTTCATGTATGGAAAAAAATTTAAAACAATATAAAATTTAAGTAAAGAAAATTTATTCACACACCACAAATGAACACAGAAGTTTTGTTGTTCAAGTTTGGGAAATTTCACTAGTTCAACCCCAATAGCTTGGAATTTTATAAGAAAGAGATTTCCTCAATACATGCTTTAAAAATGGATATGCATGTTTTAAACAAGTTAAAGATGCAAATCACCAACGGATCCAAAGCTTTTGAAGGGAATAACAAAGGTTCATTAAATTCTCAACTGAACGTGCGGTGGGATATTTACCCGAGCCAAACAAGCCATTATTTTGCCCATTTACAAAAAGCTGACCCAATGATCATGGATGATTGTAGAGTGATTTATCATGTGTAACGGGCTATATTACCCTAAGAAATGACATATAGATTGAGAGTCAAGACTCAGTTAAAAATCCCTGCCTCCCCCTTTTTCCCGACGATTGCAAAACCTGATATATAAAAACTAAGAAGAGCTTACAATCCCTAAAAATTACAGAAACTCTTTGGAATTATCTCGCTCTACATCTGTGCACTGTGAATTTTTATTTTAGATCTACACTTTTTTCATAAATCAAAACTTTGAGTTTTTGTTCTCCCTTCATCCCGTAAACCAAAAAGGCAAATAGATTACAACAAAATGAAAATTTTAGAGTTCATGTTGGGAAAAAAAATAAAACAATAACAAATGTAAGTAAATAAAATTTATTCCCACACCACAAATGAACACAAAAGTTTTGTTGTCCAAGTTTAAGAAATTCCACTAGTTCAACCCTAACATCTTGGAATTTTATAAGAAAGAGATTTCCTCCACACATGCTTAAAAAATGGATTTGCATGTTTTAAACATGTTAAAGATGCAAATCACCTATGGATCCATAGCTTTAGAAGGCAATAACAAGCGCTCATTAATTTTTCAAGTGAATGTGCGGTGGGATATTTACTCGAGTAAAACAAGCCATTATTTTGCCCATCTACAAAAAGCAGACCCAACGATCATGGATGATTGTAAAGTGATTTATCATGCGTAACGGGCTATATTACCATAATAAATCACATATGGATTCGAAGTCAATACTCAGTTAAAAATCCCTGCCTCCCCCTTTTTCCCGACGATTGTAAAACCTGATATATAAAAACTAAGAAGAGCTTACAGTCCCTAAAAATTATAAAAACTCTTCGGAATTATCTCTCTCTACATTTGTGCATTGTGCATTTTCATTCTACATGTACTCTTTTTCCTTAAAACAAAACTTTGAGTTTTCGCTCTCCCTTCATCCCGTAAACCAAAAAGGCGAACAGATCACAATAAAATGAAAATTTTGGAGTTCAAGTGCGGAAAAAATTTAAAACAATAACAAATGTAAGTAAAGAAAATTTATTCACACACCAGAAATGAACACAAAATTTTTGTTGTCCATGTTTGGGAAATTCCACTAGTTCAACCCCAAGAACTTGGAATTTTATAGGAAAGAGATTTCCTCCACACTTGCTTCAAAAATGGATATGCATGTTTTAAACATGTTAAAGATGCAAATCACCTATGGATCCAAAGCTTTTGAAGAGAATAACAAACGCTCATTAAATTCTCAACTGAACGTGCAGTGGATATTTACCCGAGTCAAACAATCCATTATTTTGCCCATAAACAAAAAGCTGACCCAACCATCATGGATGATTGTAAAGTGATTTATCATGCGTAACGGGCTATTTTACCCTAGGAAATGACTTATGGATTGGGAGTCAAGACTCAGTTAAAAATCCTTGCCTCCCCCTTTTTCCCGACGATTGCAAAACCTGATATATAAAAACTAAGAAGTGCTTACAATCCCTAAAAATCACAGAAACTCTTTGGATTTATCTCTCTCTACGTTTGTGCATTGTGCATTTCTATTCTACATCTACTCTTTTTTCATAAAAGAAAACTTTGAGTTTTCGCTCTCCTTTCATCCCGTAAACAAAAAAGGCAAATAGATCACAACAAGATGAAAATTTTCGAGTTCAAGTACAGAAAAAATTTAAAACAATAACAAATGTAAGTAAAAAAAATTTATTCACACGCCACAAATGAACACAAAAGTTTTGTTATCCAAGTTTGGGAAATTCCACTAGTTCAACCCTAATAGCTTGAAATTTTATAAGAAAGAGATTTCCTCCACACATGCTTAAAAAATGGATTTGCATGTTTTAAACATGTTAAAGATGCAAATCACCTATGGATCCATAGTTTTTCAATAGAATAACAAACGCTCATTAAATTCTCAAGTGAACGTGCGGTGGGATATTTACCCGAGTCATACAAGCCATTATTTTGCCCATCTACAAAAAGCAGACCCAACGATCATGGATGTTTGTAAAGTGATTTATCATGCGTAACGGGCTATATTACCCTAATTAATGACTTATGGATTGGGAGTCAAGACTCAGTTCAAAATCCTTGCCTCCCCCGTTTTCCCGACTATTGCAAAACCTGATATATAAAAACTAAGAAGAGATGACAATCCCTAAACATTATAGAAACTCTTTGGAATTATCTCGCTCTACATTTGTGCACTGTGCATTTTCATTTCAGATGTACACTTTTTTCATAAATCAAAACTTTGAGTTTTCGTTCACCCTTCATCCCGTAAACCAAAAAGGCAAATAGATCATAACAAAATGAAAATTTTAGAGTTCATGTACGAAAAAAAATTTAAAACAATAACAAATTTAAGAAAAGAAAATTTATTGACACCCACAAATGAACACAAAAGTTTTGTTGTCCAAGTTTGGGAAATTCCACTAGTTCAACCCCAACAACTTGGAATTTTAAAGGAAAGAGATTTCCTCCACACATGCTTTAAAAATGGATATGCATGTTTTAAACATGTTAAAGATGCAAATCACCTATGGATCCAAAGCTTTTGAAGAGAATAACAAACGTACATTAAATTCTCAACTAAACGTGCGGTGGATATTTACCCGAGTCAAACAAGCTATTATTTTGCCCATCTACAAAAAGCTGACCCAACGATCATGGATGATTGTAAAGTGATTTCTCAAGGGTAACGGGCTATATTACCCTAAGAAATGACTTATGGATTGGGAGTCAAGACTCAGTTAAAAATCCCTGCCTCCCCCTTTTTCCCGACGATTGCAAAATCTGATATATAAAAACTAGATGAGCTTACACTCTCTAAAAATTACAGAAACTCTTTGGAATTATCTCGCTCTACATTAGTGCACCGTGCATTTTCATTTTAGATGTACACTTTTTTCATAAATCAAAACTTTGAGCTTTCGCTCTCCCTTCATCCCGTAAACCAAAAACGCAAATAGATTACTACAAAAAGAAAATTTTAGAGTTCGTGGATGGAAAAAAAATTTAAAACAATAACAAATGTAAGTAAATAAAATTTAATCACACACCACGAATGAACACAAAAGTTTTGTCGTCCAAGTTTGGGAAATTCCACTAGTTCAACCCCAATAGCTTAGAATTTTATAGGAAAGAGATTTCCTCAACACATGCTTTAAAAATGGATATGCATGTTTTAAACATGTTATAGATGCAAATCACCAATGGATCCAAAGCTTTTGAAGAGAATAACAAACGCTCATTAAATTCTCAATTGAACATGCGGTGGGATATTTACCCGAGTCGAACAAGCCATTATTTTGCCAATTTACAAAAAGCTAACCCAACAATCATCGATGATTGCAAAGTGATTTATCATGCGTAACGGACTATATTACCCTAAGAAATGACATATGGATTGGGAGTCAAGACTCAGTTAAAAATCCCTGCCTCCCCCTTTTTCCCGACGATTGCAAAACCTGATACATAAAAACTAAGAAGAGCTTACAATCCCTAAAAATTACAAAAACTCTTTGGAATTACCTCTCTCTACATTTGTGCATTGTGTATTTCCATTCTACATGTACATTTTTTTCTTAAAATAAAACTTTGAGTTTTCGCCCTCTCTCCATCCCGTAAACCGAAAAGGCAAATAGATCGGCACAAAATCAAAATTTTAGAGTTCATGTTCAGAAAAAAATTTAAGACAATAAAAAATGCAAGTAAAGAAAATTTATTCACACACCACAAATGAACACAAAAGTTTTGTTGTCCAAGTTTGGGAAATTCCACTAGTTCAACCCTAACAGATTGGAATTTTATAAGAAAGAGATTTCCTCCACCCATGCTTAAAAATTGGATTTGCATGTTTTAAACATGTTAAAGATTCAAATCACCCATGGATCCATAGCTTTTGAAGAGAATAATAGACGCTCATTAAATTCTCATGTCAACGTGCGGTAGGATATTTACCCGAGTCATACAAGCCATTATTTTGCCCACTTACAAAAAGTTGACCCAACGATCATGGATGATTGTAAAGTGATTTATCATGCGTAACGGGCTATATTACCATAATAAATGACTTATGGATTGGGAGTCATGACTCAGTTAAAAATCCCTGCCTCCCCCTTTTTCCCGACGATTGCAAAACCTGATATATAAAAAGCAAGAAGAGCTTACAATCCCTAAAAATTACAGAAACTCTTTGGAATTATCTCTCTCTACGTTTGTGCATTGTGCATTTCCATTCTACATGTACTCTTTTTTCTTAAAACAAAACTTTGAGTTTTCGCTCTCCCTTCATCCCGTAAACCAAAATGACAAAGAGATTACAACAAAATAAAAATTTTAAAGTTCATGTACGGAATAAAATTTAAAACAATAACAAATGTAAGTAAAGAAAATTTATTCACACACCACAAATGAAAACAAAAGTTTTTTTGTCCAAGTTTGGGAAATTCCACTAGTTCAACCCCAATAGCTTGGAATTTTATAAGAAAGTGATTTCCTCCACACATGCTTAAAAAATGGATTTGCATGTTTTAAACATGTTAAAAATGCAAATCACCTATGGATCCAAAGCTTTTGAAGGGAATAACAAACGCTCATTAAATTCTCAAGTGAACGTGCGGCGGGATATTTACCCGAGTCAAACAAGCCACTATTTTGCCCATCTACAAAAAGCTGACCCAACGATCATGGATGATTGTAAAGTGATTTATCATGCGTAATGGGCTATATTAACCGAAGAAATGACTTATGGATTCGGAGTCAAGACTCAGTTAAAAATCCCAGCCTCCCCCTTTTTCCCGACGATTGCAAACCTGATATATAAAAACTAAGAAGAGCTTACAATCCCTAAAAATAACATAAACTCTTTGGAATTATCTCTCTCTACATTTGTGCATTGTGCATTTCCATTCTACATATACTCTTTTATCTTAAAACAAAACTTTGAGTTTTCGCTATCCCTTCATCCCATAAACCAAAAAGGCTAATACATCACAACAAAATGAAAATTTTGGAGTTCAAGTACGGAAAAAATTTTAAAAAATAACAAATGTAAGTCAAGAAAATTTATTCACACGCCGAAAAATGAACACAAAAGTTTTGTTGTCCATGTTTGGGAAATTCGACTAGTTCAACCCCAACAGATTGGAATTTTATAGGAAAGAGATTTCCTCCACACATGCATTAAAAATGGATATGCATGTTTTAAACATGTTAAAGATGCAAATCACCAATGGATACAAAGCTTTTGAAGAGAATAACAAACGCTCATTAAATTCTCAAGTGAACGTGCGGTGGGATATTTACCCGAGTCAAACAAGCCACTATTTTGCCCATCTACAAAAAGCTGACCCAACGATCATGGATGATTGTAAAGTGATTTATCATGCGTAATGGGCTATATTAACCGAAGAAATGACTTATGGATTCGAAGTCAAGACTCACTTAAAAATCCCAGCCTCCCCCTTTTTCCCAATGATTGCAAAACCTGATATATAAAAACTAAGAAGAGCTTACAATCCCTAAAAATTACAGAAACTCTTTGGAATTATCTCTCTCTACATTTGTGCATTGTGCATTTCCATTCTACATATACTCTTTTATCCTAAAATAAAACTTTGAGTTTTCGCTATCCCTTCATCCCGTAAACCAAAAAGGCAAATACACCACAACAAAATGAAAATTTTGGAGTTCAAGTACGGAAAAAATTTAAAACAATAACAAATGTAAGTAAAGAAAATTTATTCACACGCCAAAAATGAACACAAAAGTTTTGTTGTCCAAGTTTGGGAAATTCCACTAGTTCAACCCCAACAGTTTGGAATTTTATAGGAAGGAGATTTCCTCCACACCTGCTTTAAAAATGGATATGCATGTTTTAAACATGTTAAAGATGCAAATCACCGATGGATACAAAGCTTATGAAGAGAATAATAAACGCTCATTAAATTCTCAAGTGAACGTGCGGTGGGATATTTAGCCAAGTTAAACAAGCCACTATTTTGCCCATCTATAAAAAGCTCACCCAACGATCATGGATGATTGTAAAGTGATTTATCATGCATTACGGGCTATATTACCCGAAGAAATGACTTATGGATTGGGAGTCAAGAATCAGTTAAAAATCCCTGCCTCCCCCTTTTTCCCGATGATTGCAAAACCTGATATATAAAAACTCAGAAGAGCTTAAAATCCCTAAAAATTACAGAAACTCTTTGAAATTATCTCTCTCTATATTTGTGCATTGTGCATTTCCATTCTACATGTACTCTTTTTTCTTAAAACAAAACTTTGAGTTTTCGCTCTCCCTTCATCCCGTAAACTAAAAAGACAAATAGATCACAACAAAATGAAAATTTTGGAGTTCAAGTACGGAGAAAATTTAAAACAATAACAAATGTAAGTAAAGAAAATTTATTCACACACCACAAATGAACACAAAAGTTTTTTTGTCCAAGTTTGGGAAATTCCACAAGTTCAACCCCAATAGCTTGGAATTTTACAGGAAAGAGATTTCCTCCACACATGCTTTAAAAATGGATATGCATGTTTTAAACATGTTAAAAAGTCAAATCACCTATGGATCCAAAGCTTTTGAAGAGAATAACAAATGCTCATTAAATTCTCAACTGAACGTGCGGTGGATATTTGCCCAAGTCAAACAAGCCATTATTTTGCCCATCAACAAAAAGCTGACCCAACGATCATGGATGATTGTAAAGTGATTTAACATGCGTAACGGGCTATATTACACCAAGAAATGACTTATGGATTGGGAGTCAGGACTCAGTTAAAAATCCCTGCCTGCCCCTTTTTCCCGACGATTGCAAAACACTATGTATAAAAACTAAGAAGAGCTTACAAACCCCAAAAATTACTGAAACTCTTTGGAATTATCTCTCACTACATTTGTGCATTGTGCATTTCCATTCTACATGTACTCTTTTTTCTTAGAAAAAAAATTTGAGTTCTCGCTCTCCCTTCATCCCTTAAACCCAAAAGCAAATAGATGACAACAAAATGAAAATTTTGGAGTTCAAGTACGGAAAAAATTTAAAACAATAACAAATATAAGTAAACAAAATTTATTCACACACCACAAATGAACACAAAAGTTTTTTTGTCCAAGTTTGGGAAATTCCACAAGTTCAACCCCAATAGCTTGGAATTTTACAGGAAAGAGATTTCCTCCACACATGCTTTAAAAATGGATATGCATGTTTTAAACATGTTAAAAATTCAAATCACCTATGGATCCAAAACTTTTGAAGAGAATAACAAATGCTCATTAAATTCTCAACTGAACGTGCGGTGGATATTTGCCCGAGTCAAACAAGCCATTATTTTGCCCATCAACAAAAAGCTGACCCAACGATCATGGATGATTGTAAAGTGATTTAACATGCGTAACGGGCTATATTACGCCAAGAAATGACTTATGGATTTGGAGTCAGGACTCAGTTAAAAATCCCTGCCTGCCCCTTTTTCCCGACGATTGCAAAACCATATATATATAAAAACTAAGAAGAGCTTACAATCCCTTAAAATTACAGAAACTCTTTGGAATTATCTCTCTCTACATTTGTGCTTGTGTATTTCCATTCTACATGTACACTTTTTCCTTAAAACAAAACTTTGAGTTTTCGCTCTCCCTTCGTCCCTTAAACCAAAAAGGCAAATAGATCACAACAAAATGAAAATTTTGGTGTTCAAGTACGGAAAAAATTTAAAACAATAACAAATGTAAGTAAACAAAATTTATTCATACACCACAAACGAACACAAAAGTTTTGTTGGCCAAGTTTGGGAAATTCCACTTGTTCAACCCCAACAGCTTGAAATTTTATAGGAAAGAGATTTCCTCCACACATGCTTTAAAAATGGATATGCCTGTTTTAAACATGTTAAAGATGCAAATCACCGATGGATCCAAAGCTTTTAAAGAGAATAACAAACGCTCATTAAATTCTCAAGTGAACGTGCGGTGGGATATTTACCCGAGTCAAACAAGCCGTTATTTTGCCCATCTACAAAAAGCTGACCCAACGATCATGGATGATTTTAAAGTGATTTATCATGTGTTACGGGCTATATTACCCTTAGAAATCACTTGTGGATTGGGAGTCAAGACTCAGTTAAAAATCCCTGCCTCCCTCTTTTTCCCGACGATTGCAAAACCTGATATATAAAAACTAAGAAGAGCTTATAATCCCTAAAAATTATAGAAACTCTTTGGAATTATCTCTCTCTACATTTGTGCATTGTGCATTTCCATTCTACATGTACTCTTTTTTCTTAAAACAAAACTTTGAGTTTTCGCTCTCCCTTCATCCCGTAAACCAAAAAGGCAAATAGATCACAAAAAAATGAAAATTTTGGAGTTCAAGAACGGAAAAAATTTAAAACAATAACAAATGTAAGTAAAGAAAATTGATTCACACACCACAAATGAACACAAAAGTTTTGTTGTCCAAGTTTGGGAAATTCCACTAGTTCAACCCCAACAGCTTGGAATTTTATAGGAAAGAGATTTCCTCCACACGTGCTTTAAAAACTGATATGCATGTTTTAAACATGTTAATGATGCAAATCACCTATGGATCCAAAGCTTTTGAAGAGAATCACAAACGGTCATTAAATTCTCAACTGAACATGCGGTGGGATATTTACCTGAGTCAAACAAGCCATTATTTTGCCCATCTACAAAAAGCTGACCCAACGATCATGGATGATTGTAAAGTGATTTGTCATGCGTAATGGGCTATATTACCCTAAGAAATGACTTATGGATTGGGAGTCAAGACTCAGTTAAAAATCCCTGCCTCCCCTTTTTCCAGACGATTGCAAAACCTGATATATAAAACTAAGAAGAGCTTACAATCCCTAAAAATTACAGAAACTCTTTGGAATTATCTCTCTCTACATTTGTGCATTGTGCATTTCCATTCTACATGCACTCTTTTTTCTTAAAACAAAACTTTGAGTTTTCGCTCTCCCTTGATCCCGTAAACCACAAAGGCAAATAGATCACAACAAAATGAAAATTTCGGAGTTCAAGTATGGAAAAAATTTAAAACAATAACAAATGTAAGTAAAAACAATTTATTCACACACCACAAATGATAACAAAAGTTTTGGTTTCCAAGTTTGGGAAATTCCACTAGTTCAACCCCTACAGCTTGGAATTTTAAAGGAAAGAGATTTCCTCCACACATGCTTTAAAACTGGATGTGCATGTTTTAAACATGTTAACAATGCAAAGCACCTATGGATCCAAATCTTTTGTGGAGAATAACAAACGCTCATTAAATTCTCAACTGAACGTGCGGTGGATATTTACCCGAGTCAAACAAGCCATTATTTTGCCCATCTACAAAAAGCTGACCCAACGATCATGGATGATTGTAAAGTGATTTATCACGCGTAACGGGCTCTATTACCCTAAAAAATGACTTATGGATTTGGAGTCAAGACTCAGTTAAAAATCCCTACCTCCCCCTTTTTCCCGACGATCGCAATACCTGATATATAAAAGCTAAGAAGAGCATACAATCCCTAAAAATTACAGAAACTCTTTGGAATTATCTCGCTCTACATTTGTGCACTGTGTTTTTTCATTTTAGATGTACACTTTTTCATAAATCAAAACTTTGAGTTTTCGCTCTCCCTTCATCCCGTAAACCAAAAAGGCAAATAGATCACTAGAAAAGGAAAATTTTGGAGTTCAAGTACAGAAAAAATTTAAAACAATAACAAATGTAAGTAAAGAAAATTTATTCACACACCACAAATGTACCCAAAAGTTTTTGTTGTCCATGTTTGAGAAATTCCACTAGCTCAAGCCCAACAGCTTGGAATTTTATAGGAATGAGATTTCCTCCACACATGCTTTAAAAATGGATATGCATGTTTTAAACATGTTAGCAAATCACTTATGGATCCAATGATTTTGTAGAGAATAACAAACGCTCATTAAATTCGCAACTAAACGTGCGGTGGATATTTACCAGAGTCAAACAAGCTATTATTTTGCCCATCTACAAAAAGCGGACCCAAAGATCATGGATGATTGTAAAGTGATTTATCAAGGGTAACGGGCTATATTACCGTAAGAAATGACTTATGGATTGGGAGTCAAGACTCAGTTTAAAATCCCTGCCTCCCCCTTTTTCCCGACGATTGCAAAACCTGATATATAAAAACTAAGAAGAGCTTACAATCCCTAAAAATTTTAGAAACTCTTTGGAATTATCTCTCTCTACATTTGTGCATTGTGCATTTCCATTCTACATGTACTCTTTTTTCTTAAAAGAAAACTTTGAGTTTTCGCTCTCCCTTCATCCCGTAAACCAAAAAGGGAAATAGATCATAACAAAATGAAAATTTTGGAGTTCAAGTACGGAAAAAATTTAAAACAATAACAAATCTGAGTACAGAAAGTTTATTCACCCACCACAAATGAAAACAAAAGTTTTGTTGTCCAAGTTTGGGAAATTCCACTAGTTCAACCGCAACAGCTTGGAATTTTATTGGAAACAGATTTCCTCTACACATGCTTTAAAAATTAATATGCATGTTTTAAACATGTTAAAGACACAAATCACCAATGGATCCAAAGGCTTTTGAAGAGAACAACAAACGCTCATTAAATTCTCAACTGAACGTGCGGTGGGACATTTACCCGAGTCAAACAAGCCATTATTCTGCCCATCTACAAAAAGCTGACCCAACGATCCTGGATGATTGAAAAGTGATTTTTCATGCGTAACGGGCTATATTACTCTAAGAAAGGACTTATGGATTGGGAGTCAAGACTCAGTTAAAAATCCCTGCCTCCCCCTTTTTCCCGACGATTGCAAAACCTGATATATAAAAACTAAGAAGAGCTTACAATCCCTAAAAATTACAAAAACTCTTTGGAATTATCTCGCTCTATGTTTGTGCACTGTGCATTTTCATTTTAGATGTACACTTTTTTCATCAATCAAAACTTTGAGTTTTTCGCTCTCCCTTCATCCCGTAAAATAAAAAGGCAAATAGATCACTACAAAATGAAAATTTTAGAGTTCATGTAAGGAAAAAAAATTAAAACAATAAAAATGTAAGTAAAGAAAATTAATTCACACACCACAAATGAACACAAAAGTTTTGTTGACCAAGTTTTGGAAATTCCACTAGTTCAACCCCAACATCTTGGAATTTTATAGGCAAGAGATTTGCTCCACACATGCTTTAAAAATGGATATGCATGTTTTAAACATATTAAAGATGCAAATCACCTATAGATCCAAAGATTTTGAAGATAATAACAAATACTCATTTAATTCTCAACTGAACGTGCGGTGGGATATTTGCCCGAGTCAAACAAGCCATTATTTTGCCCATCTACAAAAAGCAGACCCAACGATCATGGATGATTGTAAAGTGATTTATCAAGCGTAACGGGCTATATTACCCTAAGAAATGACTTATGGATTGGGAGTCAAGACTCAGTTAAAAATCCCTGCCTCCCCCTTTTTCATGACGATTGCAAAACCTGATATATAAAAACTATGAAGAGCTTACAATCCCCAAAAATTACAGAAACTCTTTGGAATTATCTCTCTCTACATTTGTGCATTGTGCATTTCCATTCTACATGTACTCTTTTTTCTTTAAACAAAACTTTGAACTTTCACTCTCCCTTCATCCCGTAAACCAAAAAGGCAAATAGATCACAAAAAAATGAATATTTTGGAGTTCAAGTACGGAAAAAATTTAAAACAATAACAAATGTAAGTAAAGAAAATTTCTTCACAGACCAAAAATGAACTCAAAAGTTTTGTTGTCCAAGTTTGGGAAATTCCACTAGTTCAACACCAACAGCTTGGATATTTATAGGAAAGAGATTTCCTCCTCACATGCTTTAAAAATGGATATGCATGTTTTAAACATGTTAAAGATTCAAATCACCTATGGATCCAAAGCTTTTGAAGAGAATAACAAACGCTCATTAAATTCTCAACTGAACGTGCGGTGGGATATTTACCCGAGTCATACAAGCCATTATTTTGCCCATCTACAAAAAGCTGACACATCGATCATGGATGATTGTAAAGTGATTTATCGTGCGTAACGGGCTATATTATCCTAAGAAATGTCTTATGGATTGGGAGTCAAGACTCAGTTAAAAATCCCTGCCTCCCCCTTTTTCGCGACGATTGCTAAACCTGATATATAAAAAGTAAGAAGAGCTTACAATCCAAAAAAAATTATTGAAACTCTTTGGAATTATCTCTCTCTACATTTCTGCAGTGTGCATTTCCATTCTACATGTACTCCTTTTTCTTAAAACAAAACTTTGAGTTTTCGCTCTCCCTTCATCCCGTAAACCAAAAAGGCAAATAGATCACAACAAAATAAAATTTTGGAGTTCAAGTACGGAAAAAATTTAAAACAATAACAAATATAAGTAAAGAAAATTTATTCCCACACCACAAATGAACACACAAAAGTTTTGTTGTCAGAGTTTGGGAAATTCCACTAGTTCAACCCCAACAGCTTGGAATTTTATAGGAAAGAGATTTCCTCCACACGTGCTTTAAAAATGGATATGCATATTTTAAACATGTTAAAGATGCAAATCACCTATGGATCCAAAGCTTTTGAAGAAAATAACAAACGCTCATTAAATTCTCAAGTGAACGTGTGGTGGGATATTTACCCGAGTCAAACAAACCATTATTTTGCCCATCTACAAAAAGCAGACCCAACGATCATGGATGATTGTAAAGTGATTTATCATGGGTAACGGGCTATATTACCCTAAGAAATGACTTATGGATTGGGAGTCAAGACTCAGTTAAAAATCCCTGCCTCCCCCTTTTTCCCGACAATTGCAAAACCTGATATATAAAAACTAAGAAGAGCTTACAATCCCTAAAAATTACAGAAACTCTTTGGAATAATCTCTGTCTACATTTGTGCATTGTGCATTTCCATTCTACATGTACTCTTTTTTCTTAAGACAAAACTTTGAGTTTTCGCTCTCCCTTTATCCCTTAAAAGAAAAGGCAAATAGATCACAACAAAATGAAAATTTTGGAGTTCAAGTACGGAAAATATTTAAAACAATAACAAATGTAAATAAATAAAATTTATTCACACACCACAAATGAACACAAAATTTTTGTTGTCCAAGTTTGGGAAATTCCACTAGTTCAACCCCAACAGCTTGGAATTTTACAAGAAAGATATTTCCTCCACACATGCTTTAAAAATGGATATGCATGTCTTAAACATGTTAAAAATGCAAATCACCTATGGATCCAAAGCTTTTGAAGAGAATAACAAACGCTCATTAAATTCTCAACTGAACGTGCGGTGGATATTTACCCGAGTCAAACAAGCCATTATTTTACCCATCTACAAAAAGCTGACCCAACGATCATGGATGTTTATAAAGTGATTTATCATGCATAACGGGCTATATTACCCTAAGAAATGACTTATGGATTGGGAGTGAAGACTCAGTTAAAAATCCCTGCATCCCCATTTTTCTCGACGATTGCAAAACCTGATATATAAAAACTAAGAAGACCTTACAATCCCTAAAAATTACCGAAACTCTTTGGAATTATCTCTCTCTACATTTGTGCATTGTGCATTTCATTCTACATGTACTCTTTTTTCTTAAAATAAAACTTTCAGTTTTCGCTTTCCCTTCATCCCGTAAACCACAAAGGCAAATAGATCACAACAAAATAAAAATTTTGGAGTTCAAGTACGGAAAAAATAAAAAACAATAACAAATATAAGTAAAGAAAATTTATTCACAAATGAAACCAAATGTTTTGGTGTCCAAGTTTGCGAAATTCCACTAGTTCAACCCCAGCAGCTTTGAATTTTATGGCAAAGAGATTTCCTCCACACATGCTTTAAGAATGGATATGCATGTTTTAAACATGTTAAATATGCAAATCACCTATGGATCCAAAGATTTTGAAGATAATAACAAACTCTTATTAAATTCTCAACTGAACGTGCGATGGATATTTACCCGAGTGAAACAAGCTATTATTTTTCCCATATACAAAAAGCTGACCCAACGATCATGCATGATTGTAAAGTGATTTATCATGCGTAGCGGGCTATATTATCCTAAGAAATGACTTATGGATTGGGAGTCAAGACTCAGTTAAAAATCCCTGCCTCCCCCTTTTTCCCGACGATTGTAAAACCTGATATATAAAAACTAAGAAGAGCTTACAATCCCTAAAAATTACAGAAACTCTTTGGAATTATCTCGCTCTATATTTGTGCATTGTGCATTTTCATTTTAGATGTACACTTTTTTCATCAATCAAAACTTTGAGTTTTCGCTCTCCCTTCATCCCGTAAACAAAAAAGGCAAATAGATCACTACAAAATGAAAATTTTAGAGTTCATGTACGGAAAAAAATTTAAAACAATAAAAAATGTAAGTAAAGAAAATTTATTCACACACCACAAATGAACACAAAAGTTTTCTTGTCCAAGTATGGGAAATTCCACTAGTTCAACCCCAATTGCTTAGAATTTTATAGGAATGAGATTTCCTCCACACATGCTTTAAAAATGGATATACACGTTTTAAACATGTTAAAGATGTAAATCACCTATGGATCCAAAACTTTTGAAGAGAATAACAAACGCTCATTAAATTCTCAAGTGAACGTGTGGTTGGAGATTTACCCGAGTCAAACCAGCCATTATTTTGCCCATCTACAAAAAGCTGGCCCAACGATCATGGATGATTGTAAAGTGATTTATGATGCGTAACGGGCTATATTACCCTAAGAAATGACTTATGGATTGGGAGTCCAGACTCAGTTAAAAATCCCTGCCTCCCCCTTTTTCCCGACGATTGCAAAACATGATATATAAAAACTAAGAAGAGCTTACAATCCCTAAAAATTACCAAAACTCTTTGGAATTATCTCGCTCTACATTTGTGCACTATACATTTTTATTTTAGATGTACACTTTTTTCATAAGTCAAAACTTTGATTTTTCGCTCTCCCTTCATCCCGTAAACCAAAAAGGCAAATAGATCACTACAAAATGAAAATTTTAGAGTTCATGTACAGAAAAAAATTTAAAACAATAACAAATGTAAGTAAAGAAAATTTATTCACACACCACAAATGAACACAAAAGTTTTGTTATCCAAGTTCAGGAAATTCCACTAGTTCAACCCCAACAGCTTGGAATTTTATAGGAATGAGATTTCCTCCACACATGCTTTAAAAATGGATATGCATGTTTTAAAAATGTTAAATATGCAAATAATTTATGGATCCAATGATTTTTAAGAGAATAACAAACGCTCATTAAATTCTCTACTGAACGTGCGGTGGATATTTATTCGAGTCAAACAAGCTATTATTTTGCCCATCTACAAAAGGCTGACCCAGCGACCATGGATGATTGTAAAGTGATTTATCATGCATAACAGACTTTTTTACCCTAAGAAATAACTTAGGGATTGGGAGTCAAGACTCAGTTCAAAATCCCTGCCTCCCCCTTTTTCCCAACGATTGCAAAACCTGATATATAAAAACTAAGAAGAGCTTACAATCCCTAAAAATTACAGAAACTCTTTCCAATTATCTCGCTCTAAATTTGTGCACTGTGCATTTTCATTTTAGATGTACACTTTTTTCATAAATCAAAACTTTGAGTTTTGGCTCTCCCTTCATCCCGTAAAACAAAAAGGCAAATAGATCACTACAAAATGAAAATTTTAGAGTTCATGTACGAAAAAAAATTTAAAACAATAACAAATGGAAGTAAAGAAAATTTATTCACACACCACAAATGAACACAAAAGCTTTGTTGTCCAAGTTTGGGAAATTCCTCTAGTTCAACACCAACAGCTTGGAATTTTTTAGGAATGAGATTTCCTCCACACATGCTTTAAAAATGGATATACATGTTTTAAACATGTTAAAAATGTAAATCACCTATGGATACAAAGATTTTTAAGGGAATAACAAACACTCATTAAATTCTCAACTGAACGTGCGGTGGATATTTACCCGAGTCAAACAAGCTACTATTTTGTCCATCTACAAAAAGCTGACCCAACGATCATGGATGATTGTAAAGTGATTTATCATGCGTAACGGGCTATATTACCCTAATAAATGACTTATGGATTGGGAGTCATGACTCAGTTAAAAATCCCTGCCTCCCCCTTTTTCCCGACGATTGCAAAACCTAATATATAAAAACTAAGAAGAGCTTACAATCCCTAAAAATTACAGAAACTCTTTGGAATTATCTCTGTCTACATTTGTGCAATGTGCATTTCCGTTCTACATGTACTTTTTTTCTTAAAACAAAACATTGAGTTTTCGCTCTCCCATCATCCCGTAAACAAAAAAGGCAAATAGATCACAACAAAATGAAAATTTTGGAGTTCAAGTACGAAAAAAATTTAAAACAATAACAAATGTAAGTATAGAAAATTCATTCACACACCACAACTGAACACAAAAGTTTTTTTGTCCAAGGTTGGGAAATTCCACTAGTTCAACCCCAATAGCTTGGAATTTTATAGGAAAGATATTTCCTCCACACATGCTTTAAAAATGGACATGCATGTTTTAAACATGTTAAAGAAGCAAATCACCTATGGATCCAAAGCTTTTGAAGAGAATAACAAACGCTCATTAAATTCTCAAGTGAACGTGTGGTGGGAGATTTACCCGAGTCAAACAAGCCATTATTTTGCCCATCTATGAAAAGCTGACCCAACGATCAAGGATGATTGTAAAGTGATTTATCATGCGTAACGGGCTATATTACCCTAAGAAATGACTTATGGATTGGGAGTCAAGACTCAGTTAAAAATCCCTGCCTCCCCATTTTTCCCGACGATTGCAAAACCTAATATATAAAAACTAAGAAGAGCTTATAATCCCTAAAAATTACAGAAACTCTTTGGAATTATCTCTGTCTACATTTGTGCATTGTGCATTTCCATTCTACATGAACTCTTTTTTCTTAAAACAAAACATTGAGTTTTCACTCTCCCTTCATCACGTAAACATATAAGGCAAATAGATCACAACAAAATGAAAATTTTGGAGTTCAAATACGGAAAAAATTTAAAACAATAACAAATGTAAGTAAAGAAAATTTATTCACACACCACAAATGAACACAAAATTTTTGTTGTCCAAGTTTGGGAAATTCCACTAGTTCAACCCGAACAGCTAGGAATTTTACAGGAAAGAGATGTCTTCCACACATGCTTTAAAAATGGATATGCATGTTTTAAACATGTTAAAGATGCAAATCACCTATGGATCCAAAGCTTTTGAAGAGAATAACAGACGCTCATTAAATTCTGAAGTGAACGTGTGGTGGGATATTTACCCGAGTCAAAAAAGCCATTATTTTGCCCATCTACCAAAAGCTGACCCAACGATCATGGATGATTGTAAAGTGATTTATCATGCATAACAGGCTATATTGCTCTAAGAAATGACTTATGGATTGGGAGTCAAGATTCAGTTAAAAATCCCTGCCTCCCCCTTTTTCCCGACGATTGCAAAACCTGATATATAAAAACTAAGATGAGCTTACAATCCCTAAAAATTACAGAAACTCTTTGGAATTATCTCGCTCTACATTTGTGCACTGTGCATTTTCATATTAGATGTACTCTTTTTTCATAACTCAAAACTTTGAGTTTTTGCTCTCCCTTCATCCCGTAAACCAAAAAGGCAAATAGACCACAACAAAATGAAAATTTTAGAGTTCATGTACGGAAAAAAATTTAAAACAATAACAAATGTAACTAAAGAAAATTTATTCACACACCACAAATGAACACAACAGTTTTGTAGTCCAAGTTTGGGAAATTCAACTAGTTCAACCCCAACAGCTTGGAATTTTTGAGGAATGAGATTTCCCCCACACATGCTTTAAAAATGGATATGCATGTTTTAAACATGTTGAAAATGCAAATAGCCTATGGATCCAAAGATTTTGAAGAGAATAACAAACGCTCATTAAATTCTCAACTGAACCTGCGGTGGATATTTACCCGAGTTAAACAAGCTAGTATTTTGCCCATCTACAAAAAGCTGACCCAACGATCATGGATGATTGTAAAGTGATTTATCAAGTATAACGGGCTATATTACCCTAAGAAATGATTTATGGATTGGGAGTCAAGACTCAGTTAGAAATCCCTGCCTCCCCCTTTTTCCCGACGATTGCAAAACCAGATATATAAAAACTATGAAGAACTTACAATCCCTAAAAATTAGAGAAATTCTTTGGAATTATCTCTCTCTACATTTGTGCAATGTGCATTTTTATTCTACATGTACTCTTTTTTCTTAAAACAAAACTTTGAGTTTTTGCTCTCCCTTCATCCCATAAACCAAAAAGGCAAATAGATCACTACAAAATGAAAATTTTTGACTTCAAGTACGGAAAAAATTTAAAACAATAACAAATTTAAGTTAAGAAAATTTATTCACACACCACAAATGAACACAAAAGTTTTGTTGTCCAAGTTTGGGAAATTCCTCTAGTTCAACCTCAACAGCTTGGAATTTTATAGGAAAGAGATTTCCTCCACACATGCTTTAAAAATGGATATGCATGTTTTAAACGTGTTAAAGATGCAAATCATCTATGGATCCAAAGCTTTTGAAAAGAATAACAAACGCTCATTAAATTCTGAAGTGAACGTGCGGTGGGATATTTACCCGAGTCAAACAAGGCATTTTTTTACCCATCTACAAAAGCTGACCCAATGATCATGGATGATTGTAAAGTGATTTATCATTCGTAACGGGCTATATTACCCTAAGAAATGACTTATGGATTGGGAGTCAAGACTCAGTTAAAAATCCCTGCCTCCCCCTTTTTCCCGACGATTGCAAAACCTGATATACAAAAACTAAGAAGAGCTTACAATCCCTAAAAATTACAGAAACTCTTTGGAATTATCTCTCTGTACATTTTTGCATTGTGCATTTCCATTCTACATGTACTCTATTTTTTTAAAACAAAACTTTGAGTTTTCGCTCTCCCTTCATCCCGTAAACCAAAAAGGGAAATAGATCACAACAAAATCAAAATTTTGGAGTTCAAGTACGGAAAAAATTTAAAACAATAACAAATGTAAGTAAAGAAAATTTATTCACACACCACAAATGAACACAAAAGTTTTGTTGTCTAAGTTTGGGAAATTCCACTAGTTCAACCCCAACATCTTGGTTTTTTAGTGGAAAGAGATTTCCTCCACACATGCTTTAAAAATGGATATGCATGTTTTAAACATGTTAATGATGCAAATCCCCTATGGATCCAAACCTTTTTAAGAGAATAAGAAACGCTCATTAAATTCTCAAGAGAACGTGCGGTGGATATTTACCCGAGTCAAACAAGCCATTATTTTGCCCATCTACAAAAAGCTGACCCAACGATCATGGATGATTGTAAAGTGATTTATCATGCGTAACCGGCTATATTACCCTAAGAAATGACTTATGGATTGCGAGTCAAGACTCAGTTCAAAATCCCTGCCTCCCCCTTTTTCTCGACGATTGCAAAACCTGATATATAAAAACTAAGAAGAGCTTACAATAACTAAAAATTACCGAAACTCTTCGGAATTATCTCGCTCTACATTTGTGCACTGTGCATTTTCATTTTAGATGTACACTTCTTTCATAAATCAAAAATTTGAGTTTTCGCTCTCCCTTCATCCCGTAAACCAAAAAGGCAAATTGATCTCTCCAAAATGAAAATTTTAGAGGTCAAGTACAGAAAAAAATTTAAAAAAATAAGAAATGTAAGTAAAGAAAATTTATTCACACACCACAAATGAACACAAAAGGTTTGTTGTCCAAGTTTGGGAAATTCCACAAGTTCAACCCCAACAGCTTGGAATTTTATAGGAATGAGATTGCCTCCACACATTCTTTAAAAATGGATATGCATGTTTTAAACATGTTAAAAAATGCAAATCACCTATGGATCCAAAGATTTTTAAGAGAATAAAAAACGCTCATTAAATTCTCAACTGAACGTGCGGTGGATATTTACCCGAGTCAAACAAGCTACTAAATTGCCCATCTACAAAAAGCTGACCCAACGATCATGGATTATTGTAAAGTGATTTATCAAGCGTAACGGGCTATATTACCCTATGAAATGATTTATGGATTGGGAGTCAAGACTCAGTTAAAAATCCCTGCCTCTCCCTTTTTCCCGACGATTGCAAAACCAGATATATAAAAACTAAGAAGAGCTGACAATCCCTAAAAATTACAGAAACTCTTAGGAATTATCTCTGTCTACATTTGTTCAATGTGCATTTCCATTCTACATGTACTCGTTTTTCTTAAAACAAAACGTTGAGTTTTCACTCTCCCTTCATCCCGTAAACCAAAAAGGCAAATAGATCACAACAAAATGAAAATTTTGGAGTTCAAGTACGGAAAAAATTTAAAACAATAAAAAATGTAAGTAACAAAAATTTATTCACACACCACAAATAAACACAAAAGTTTTGTTGACCAAGTTTGGGAAATTCCACTAGTTCAGCCCCAACTGCTTGGAATTTTATAGGAAAGAGATTTCCTCCACACATGCTTTAAAAATGGATTTCCATGTTTTAAACATGTTAAAGATGCAAATCACTTATGGATCCAAAGCTTTTGAAGAGAATAACAAACGCTCATTAAATTCTCAACTGAACGTGCGGTGGGATATTTACCCGAGTCAAACAAGCCATATTTTGCTCATCTACAAAAGCTGACCCAACGATCATGGATGATTGTAAAGTGATTCATCATGCGCAACGGGCTATATTACCCTAAGAAATGACTTATTGATTGGGAGTATGGACTCAGTTAAAAATTCCTGCCTCCCCCTTTTTCCTGACGATTGCACAACCTGATATATAAAAATTAAGAAGAGCTTACAATCCCTAAAAATTACTGAAACTCTTTTGAATTATCTCTCTCTACATTTGTGCACTGTGCATTTCCATTCTACATGTACTCTTTTTTCTTAAAAAAAAACTTTGAGTTTTCGCTCTCTCTTCATCCCGTAAACGAAAAAGGCAAATAGATCACAACAAAATGAAAATTTTGGAATTCAAGTACGGAAAAAATTTAAAACAATAACAAATGTAAGTAAAGAAAATTTATTCACACACCACAAATGAACACAAAAATTTTGTTGTCCAACTTTGGGAAATTCCACTAGTTCAACCCCAACAGCTTGGAATTTTATAGGAAAGAGATTTCCTCCACACATGCTTTAAAAATGGATATGCATGTTTTAAACATGTTAGTGATGCAAATCACCTATGGATCCAAAGATTTTGAAGAGAATAAGAAACGCTCATTAAATTCTCAAGTGAACGTGCGGTGGGATATTTACCCGAGTCAAACAGGCCATTAATTTTCCCATCTACAAAAAGCTGACCCAACGATCATGGATGATTGTAAAGTGATTTATCATTCCTTACGGGCTACATTACCGTAAGAAATGACTTATGGATTGGTAGTCAAGACTCAGTTAAAAATCCCTGCCTCCTCCATTTTCCTGACGACTATAAAACCTGATATATAAAAACTAAGAAGAGCTTACAATCCCTAAAAATTACAGAAACTCTTTGGAATTATCTCGCTCTACATTTGTGCATTGTGCATTTCCGTTCTACATGTACTCTTTTTTCTTAAAACAAAACTTTGAGTTTTCGCTCTCCCTTCATCCCGTAACCCAAAAAGGCAAATAGACCACAACAAAATGAAAATTTTGGAGTTCAAGTACGGAAAAAATTTAAAACAATAACAAATGAAAGTAAAGAAAATTTATTCACACACCACAAATGAACACAAAAGTTTTTTTGTCCAAGTTTGGGAAATTCCACTAGTTCAACCCTAACAGCTTGGAATTTTATAAGAAAGAGATTTCCTCCACACATGCTTTAAAAATGGATATGCTTGTTTTAAACAAGTTAAAGATGTAAAGTCACCTATGGATCCAAAGCTTTTGAAGAGAATAAAAAACGCTCATTAAATTCTCAAGTGAATGTGCGGTGGGATATTTACCCGAGTCAAACAAGCCATTATTTTGCCCATTTACAAAAAGCTGACCCAACGATCATGGATGATTGTAAAGTGATTTATCATGCGTAACGGGCTATATTACTCTAAGAAATGACTTATGGATTGGGAGTCAAGACTCAGTTAAAAATCCTTGCCTCCCCCGTTTTCCAGACGATTGCAAAACATGATATATAAAAACTAAGAAGAGCTTACAATCCCTAAAAATTACAGAAACTCTTTGGAATTATCTCGCTCTACATTTGTGCATTGTGCAGTTCCGTTGTACATGTACTCTTTTTTCTTAAAACAAAACTTTGAGTTTTCGGTCTCCCTTCATCCCGTAAACCAAAATGGCAAATAGATCACAACAAAATGAAAATTTTGGAATTCAAGTACGGAAAAAATTTTAAACAATAACAAATGTAAGTAAAGAAAATTAATTCACACACCACAAATGAACACAAAAGTTTTGTTGTCCAAGTTTGGGAAATTCCAATAGTTCAACCCCAACAGCTTGGAATTTTATAGGAAAGAGATTCCCTCCACACATGCTTTAAAAATGGATATGCATGTTTTAAACATGTTAATTATGCAAATCCCCTATGGATCCAAACCTTTTTAAGAGAATAAGAAACGCTCATTAAATTCTCAAGAGAACATGCGGTGGGATATTAACCCGAGTGAAACAAGCCATTAATTTTCCCATCTACAAAAAGCTGACACAACGATCATGGATGATTGTAAAGTGATTTATCATACGTTATGGGCTATATTACTGTAAGAAATGACTTATGGATTGGGAGTCATGACTCAGTTAAAAATGCCAGCCTCCCCCTTTTTCCCGACGTTTGCAAAACCTGATATACAAAAACTAAGAAGAGCTTACAATCCCTAAAAATTACAGAAACTCTTTGAAATTTTCTCGCTCTATATTTGTGCATTGTTGAGTTCTGTTGTTCATGTACTCTTTTTTCTTAAAACAAAACTTTGAGTTTTCGCTCTCCCTTCATCCCGTAAACCAAAAAGGCAAATAGATCACAACAAAATGAAAATTTTGGAGTTCAAGTAAGGAAAAAATTTAAAACAATAACAAATGTAAGTAAAGAAAATTTATTCACACACCACAAATGAACACAAAAGTTTTGTTGTCCAAGTTTGGGAAATTCCACTAGTTCAACCCCAACAGCTTGGAATTTTATAGGAAAAAGATTTCCTCCACACATGCTTTAAAAATGGATATGCATGTTTTAAACATGTTAATGATCCAAATCACCTTTGGATCCAAAGCTTTTGAAAAGAATAAGAAACGCTCATTAAATTCTCAAGTGAACGTGCGGTGGGATATTTACCCGAGTCAAACAAGCCATTATTTTGCCCATCTACAAAAAGCTGACCCAACGATCATGGATGATTGTAAAGTGATTTATCTTGCGTTACAGGGTATATTACCATAAGAAATGACTTATGGATAGGGAGTCAAGACTCAGTTAAAAATCCTTGCCTCCCCCTTTTTCCTGACGATTGCAAAACCTGATATATAAAAACTAAGAAGAGCTTACAATCCCTAAAAATTACAGAAACTCTTTGGAATTTTCTCGCTCTACATTTGTGCATTGTGCATTTCCGTTCTACATGTACTCTTTTTTCTTAAAACAAAACTTTGTGTGTTCACTTTTCTTTTATCCCGTAAACCAAAAAGGCAAATAGATCACAACAAAATGAAAATTTTGGAGTTCAAGTACGGAAAAAATTTAAAACAATAACAAATGAAAGTAAAGAAAAATTATTCACACACCACAAATGAACACAAAAGTTTTGTTGTCCATGTTTGGGAAATTCCACTAGTTCAACCCCAATAGCTTGGAATTTTATAGGAAAGAGATTCCCTCCACACATGCTTTAAAAATGGATATGCATGTTTTAAACATGTTAATGATGCAAATCACCTATGGATCCAAACCTTTTTAAGAGAATAAGAAACACTCATTAAATTCTCAAGTGAACGTGTGGTGGGATATTTACCCAAGTCAAACAAGCCATTAATTTGCCCATCTACAAAAAGCTGACCCAATGATCATGAATGATTGTAAAGTGATTTATCATACGTTACGGGCTATATTACCCTAAGAAATGACTTATGGATTGGGAGTCAAGACTCAGTTAAAAATCCGTGCCTCCACCTTTCACCCGACGGCCACAAAACCTGATATATATAAACTAAGAAGAGCTTACAATCCATAAAAATTAGAGAAACTCTTTGGAATTATCTCGCTCTACATTTGTGCATTGTGCATTTCCGTTCTACATGTACTCTTTTTTCTTAAAACAAAACTTTGAGTTTTCACTCTCCCGTCATCCCGTAAACCAAAAAGGCAAATAGATCACAACAAAATGAAAATTTTGGAGTTCAACTACGGAAAAAATTTAAAACAATAACAAATGTAAGTAAAGAAAAATTATTCACACACCACAAATGAACACAAAAGTTTTGTTGTCCAAGTTTGGGAAATTCCACTAGTTCAACCCTAACAGCTTGGAATTTTATAGGAAAGAGATTAGCTCCACACATGCTTTAAAAATGGATATGCATGTTTTAAACATGTTAATGATGCAAATCCCCTATGGATCGAAACCTTTTTAAGAGAATAAGAAACGCTCATTAAATTCTCAAGAGAACGTGCGGTGGGATATTTACCCGAGTCAAACAAGCCATTAATTTGCCCATCTACAAAAAGCTGACACAACCATCATGGATGATTGTAAAGTGATTTATCATACGTTATGGGCTATATTACCGTAAGAAATGACTTATGGATTAGGAGTCAAAACTCAGTTAAAAATCCCTGCCTCCTCCTTTTTCCCGACGATTGCAAAAATTGATATATAAAAACTAAGAAGAACTTACAATCCCTAAAAATTACAGAAACTCTTCGGAATTATCTCTCTCTACATTTGTGCACTGTGCATTTTCATTTTAGATGTACAATTTTTTCATAAATCAAAACTTTGAGTTTTCGCTCTCCCTTCATCCCGTAAACCAAAAAGGCAAATAGATCACAACAAAATGAAAATTTTGGAGTTCAAGTATGGAAAAAATTTAAAACAATAACAAATATAAGTAAACAAAATTTATTCACACACGACAATTGAACACAAAAGTTTTGTTGTCCAAGTTTGGAAAATTCCACTAGTTAAACCCAAACAGCTTGGATTTTTATAGGAAAGAGATTTCCTCCACACATGCTTCAAAAATAGATTTGCATGTTTTTAACATGTTAAAGATGCAAATCACCTATGGATCCAAAGCTTTTGAAGAGAATAACAAACGCTCATTAAATTCTCAAGTGAACGTGCAGTGGAATATTTACCTGAGTCAAATAAGCTATGATTTTGCCCATCTACCAAAAGGTGACCCAACGATCATGGATGATTGTAAAGTGATTTATCTTGCATAACCGGCTATATTACCCTAAGAAATGAGTTATGGATTCAGAGTCAAGACTCAGTTAAAAATCTTTGTCTCCCCCTTTTTCCCGACGATTGCAAAATCGGATATATAAAAACTAAGATGAGCTTACAATCCCTAAAAATTACAGAAACTCTTTGGAATTATCTCTATCTACATTTGTGCAGTGTGCATTTCCATTCTACATGTACACTTTTTTCTTAAAACAAAACTTTGAGTTTTCGCTCTCCCTTCATCCCGTAAACCAAAAAGGCAAATAGATCGCAACAAAATGAAAATTTTGGAGTTCAAGTACGAAAAAAGTTTCAAACAGTATAAAATGTATGTAAAGAAGCTTTGTTGTCCATGTTTGGGAAATTCCACTAGTTCAACTCCAACAGCTTGGAATTTTATAGGAAAGAGATTTCCTCCACACATGCTTTAAAAATGGATATGCATTTTTTAAACATGTTAATGATGCAAATCACCTACGGATCCAAAGCTTTTGTAGAAAATAACAAATGCCCATTAAATTCTCAAGTGAACATGCGGTGGGATATTTACCTGAGTCAAACAAGCCATTATTTTGCCCATCTACAAAAAGCTGACCCAACGATCATGGATGATTGAAAAGTGATTTATCATGCGTAACGGGCTACATTACCCAAAGAAATGACGTATGGATTGGAAGTCAAGACTCAGTTAAAAATCCCTGCCTCCCCCTTTTTCCCAACGATTGCAAAACCTGATATATAAAAACTAAGAAGAGCTTATAATCCCTAAAAATTATAGAAACTATTTGGAATTATCTCTCTCTACATTTGTACATTGTGCATTTCCATTCTACATGTACTCTTTTTTCTTAAAACAAAACTTTTAGTTTTCGCTTTCCCTTCATCCCGTAAACCATAAAGGCAAATAGATCACGACAAAATGAAAATTATGGAGTTCAAGTACCGAAAAAATTTAAAACAATAACAAACGTAAGTAAATAAAATTTATTCACACACCACAAATGAACAGAAAAGTTTTTTTGTCCAAGTTTGGGAAATTCCACTAGTTCAACCCTAACAGCTTGGAATTTTATAAGAAAGAGATTTCCTCCACACATGCTTAAAAAATGGATTTGCATGTTTTAAACATGTTAAAGAAGCAAATCACCGATGGATTCAAAGATTTTGAAGAGAATAACAAACGCTCATTAAATTCTCAAGTGAACGTGTGGTGGGATATTTACCCGAGTCAAACAAGCTATTATTTTGCACATCTACAAAAAGCTGACCCAACAATCATGGATGAATGTAAAGTGATTTATCATGCGTAACGGGCTATATTACCCTAAGAAATGAGTTATGGATTGGGAGTCAAGACTCAGTAAAAAATCCATGCCTCGCCCTTTTTCCCGACGATTGCAAAACCTGATATATAAAAACTAAGAAGAGCTTCCAATCCCTAAAAATTACAGAAACTCTTTGGAATTATCTCTCTCAACATTTGTGCATTGTGTGTTTCCTTTCTACATGTACTCTTTTCTCTTAAAACAAAACTTTGAGTTTTCGCTCTCCCTTCAACCCGTAAACCAAAAAGGCAAATAGATCACAACAAAATGAAAATTTTGGAGTTCAAGAACGGAAAAAATTTAAAACAATAACAAATGTAAGTAAATAAAATTTATTCACACACCACAAATGAAAGCAAAAGTTTTGTTGTCCAAGTTTGGGAAATTCCACTAGTTCAACCCCAACAGCTTGAAATTTTATAGGAAAGAGATTGCCTCCACACATGCTTTAAAAATGGATATGCATGTTTTAAACATGTTAATGATACCAATCACCTACGGATCCAAAGCTTTTGAAGAGAATAACAAACGCTCATTAAATTCTCAAGTGAACGTGCGGTCGGATATTTACCCGAGTCAAACAAGCCATTATTTTGCCCATTTACAAAAAGCTGACCCAACGATCATGGATGACTGTAAAGTGATTTATCATGTGTAACGGGCTATATTACCCTATGAAATGACTTATGGATTGGGAGTCAAGACTCAGTTAAAAATCCCTCCCTCCCCCTTTTTCTCGACGATTGCAAAACCTGATATAAAAAAACTATGAAGATCTTACAATCCCTAAAAATTACAGAAACTATTTAGAATTATCTCTCTCTACATTTCTGCATTGTGAATTTCCATTGTACATGTACTCTTTTTTCTTAAAACAAAACTTTGAATTTTCACTCTCCCTTGATCCCGTAAACCAAAAAGGCAAATAGATCACAACAAAATGAAAATTTTGGAGTTCAAGTACGGAAAAAATTTAAAACAATAACAAATGTAAGTAAAGAAAATTTATTCACACACCACAAATGAACGCAAAAGTTTTGTTGTCCAAGTTTTGGAAATTCCACTAGTTAAACCCCAACAACTTGGAATTTTATAGGAAAGTGATTTCCTCCACACATGCTTTAAAAATGGATATGCATGTTTTAAACATGTTAATGATGCAAATCATCTACGGATCCAAAGCTTTTGAAAATAATAAAAAACGCTCATTAAATTCTCAACGTGCGGTGGGATATTTACCCGAGTCAAACAAGCCATTATTTTGCCCATCTACAAAAAGCTGACCCAACGATCATGGATGATTGTAAAGTGATTTATCATGCGTAACGGGCTATATTACCCTAAGAAATGACTTATGGATCTGGAGTCAAGACTCAGTTAAAAATCTCTGCCTCCCCCTTTTTCCCGACGATTGCAAAACCTGATATATAAAAACTAAGAAGAGCTTACAATCCCTAAAAATTTTAGAAACTATTTTGAATTATCTCTCTCTACATTTCTTCATTGTGCATTTCCATTCTACATGTACACTTTTTTCTTAAAACAAAACTTTGAGTTTTCGCTCTCCCTTCATCCCGTAAACCAAAAAGGCAAATAGATCACAACAACATAAAAATTTTAGAGTTCATGTACGGAAAAAAAATTAAAACAATAACAAATGTAAGTAAAGAAAATTTATTCACATACCACAAATGAACACAAAAGTTTTGTTGTCGAAGTTAGGGAAATTCCAATAGTTCAAACCCAACAGCTTGGAATTTTATAAGGAAGAGATTTCCTCCTCACATGCTTAAAAAATGGATTTGCATTTTTTAAAAATGCAAATCACTGATGGATCCATAGCTTTTGAAGAGAATAACAAACACTCATTAAATTCTCAAGTGAACGTGCGGTGGGATATTTACCCGAGCAAACAAGCCATTATTTTGCCCATCTACAAAAGGCTGACCCAACCGTCATGGACGATTGTAAAGTGATTTATCATGCGTAACGGGCTATATTACCCTAAGAAATGACTTATGGATTGGGAGTCAAGACTCAGTTAAAAATCCCTGCCTCCTCCTTTTTCCCGACGATTGTAAAACCTGATATATAAAAACTAAGAAGAGCTTACAATCCCTAAAAATTATAGAAACTCTTTGGTATTATCCCTCTCTACATTTGTGCATTGTGCATTTCTATTCTACATGTACTCTTTTTTCTTAAAACAAAACTTTGAGTTTTCACTCTCCCTTCATCCCGTAAACCAAAAGGGCAAATAGATCACAACAACATGAAAATTTTAGAGTTCATGTACAGAAAAAAATTAAAACAATAAAAAATGTAAGTAAAGAAAATTTATTCACGCACTACAAATGAACACAAAAGTTTTGTTGTCGAAGTTAGGGAAATTCCAATAGTTCAACCCCAACAGCTTGGAATTTTATAAGAAAGAGATTTCCTCCACACATGCTTAAAAAATAGATATGCATGTTTTAGACATGTTAATGATGCAAATCACCTACGGATCCAAAACTTCTGAAGAAAATAACAAACGCTCATTAAAATCTCAAGTGAACGTGCGGTGGGATATTTACCCGAGTCAAACAAGCCATTATTTTGCCCATCTACAAAAAGCTGACCCAACGATCATGGATGATTGTAAAGTGATTTATCATGCGTAACGGGCTATATTACCCTAAGAAATGACTTTTGGATTGGGAGTCAAGACACAGTAAAAAATCCCTGCCTACCCCTTTTTCCCAACAATTGCAAAACCTAATATATAAAAAATAAGAAGAGCTTACAATCCCTAAAAATTACAGAAAATCTTTGGTATTATCTCGCTCCACATTTGTACACTGTGCATTTTCATTTTAGATGTACACTTTTTTCATAAATCAAAACTTTGACTTTTCGCTCCCCCTTCATCCCGTAAACCAAAAAGGCAAATAGATCACTACAAAATGAAAATTTTAGAGTTCATGTACGGAAAAAAAATTAAAACAATAACAAATGTAATTAAATAAAATTTATTCATACACCACAAATGTACACAAAAGTTTTTTTGTCCATGTTTGGGATATTCCACTAGTTCAACCCCAACAGCTTGGAATTTTATAAGAAAGGGATTTCCTCCACACATGCTTAAAAAATGGATTTGCATGTTTTAAACATGTTAAATATGCAAATCACCAATGGATCCAAAGCTTTTGAAGAGAATAACAAACGCTCATTAAATTCTCAAGTGAACGTGCGGTGGGATATTTACCCGAGTCAAACAAGCCATTATTTTGCCCATCTACAAAAAGCTGACCCAACGAAGTTGGATGATTGTAAAGTGATTTATCATGCGTAACGGGCTATATTACCCTAGGAAATGACTTATGGATTGGGAGTGAAGACTCAGTTAAAAATCCCTGCGTCCCCCTTTTTCCCGACGATTGCAAAACCTGATATATAAAACTAAGGAGACCTTACAATCCCTAAAAATTACAGAAACTCTTTGGAATTATCTCTCTCTACATTTGTGCATTGTTCATTTCCATTCTACATGTACTCTTTTTTCTTAAAACAAAACTTTGAGTTTTCGCTCTCCCTTCATCCCGTAAACCAAAAAGGCAAATAGATCACAACAAAATGAAAATTTTGGAGTTCATGTACGGAAAAAATTTAAAACAATAACAGATGTAAGTAAAGAAAAATTATTCACACACCACAAATGAACGCAAAAGTTTTGTTGTCCAAGTTTGGGAAATTCCACTAGTTCAACTCCAACAGCTTGGAATTTTTTTAGAAAGAGATTACCTCGACACATGCTTTAAAAATGGATATGCATGTTTTAAACATGTTAATGATGCAAATCACCTACAGATCCAAAGCTTTTGAAGAGAATAACAAATGCTCATTAAATTCTCAAGTGAACGTGCGGTGGGATATTTACCCGAGTCAAACAAGCCATTATTTTGCCCATCTACAAAAAGCTGACCCAACGATCTTGGATGATTGTAAAGTGATTTATCATGCGTAACGGGCTATATTACCCTAAGAAATGACTTATGGATTGGTAGTCAAGAGTCAGTTAAAAATCCCAGCCTCCCCCTTTTTCCCGACGATTGCAAAATCTTTTATATAAAAACTAAGAAGAGCTTAAAATCCCTAAAAATCACAGAAACTCTTTGGAATTATCTCGCACAACATTTGTGCAATGTGCATTTCCATTCTACATGTACTCTTTTTTCTTAAAACTGAACTTTGAGTTTTTGCTCTCCCTTCATCCCGTAAACCAAAAAGGCAAATAGATCTCGACAAAATGAAAATTTTATAGTTCATGTACGGAAAAAAATTTTAAACAATAACAAATGTAAGTAAAGAAAATTTATTCACACACCACAAAAGAACACAAAAGTTTTTTTGTCCAAGTTTGGGAAATTCCACTAGTTCAACCCCAACAGCTTGGAATTTTATAAGAAAGAGATTTCCTCCACATATGCTTAAAAAATGGATTTGCACTTTTTTAACATGTTAAAAATGCAAATCACCGATGGATCCAAAGCTTTTGATGAGAATAAAAAACGCTCATTAAATTCTCAAGTGAACATGCGGTAGGATATTTACCCAAGTCAAACAAGCCATCATTTTGCCCATCTACAAAAAGTTGACCCAACGATCATGGATTATTGTAAGGTGATTTATCATGCGTAACGGGCTATATTACCCTAAGAAATGACTTATGGATTGGAAGTCAAGATTCAGTTAAAAATCCTTGCCTCCCCCTTTTTCACGACGATTGCAAAACCTGATATATAAAAACTAAGAAGAGCTTACAATCCCTAAAAATTACAGAAACTCTTTGGTATTATCTCTCTCTACATTTGTGCACTGTGCATTTTCATTTTAGATGTAGACTTTTTTCATAAATCAAAACTTTGAGTTTTCGCTCTCCCTTCATCCCATAAACCAAAAAGGCAAATAGATCACAACAAAATGAAAATTTTGGAGTTCAAGTACGGAAAGAATTTAAAACAATAACAAATGTAAGTAAAGAAAATTTATTCACTCACCACAAATGAACGCAAAAGTTTTGTTGTCCAAGTTTGGGAAATTCCACTAGTTCAACCCCAACAGCTTGGAATTTTATAGGAAAGAGATTTCCTCCACACATGCTTTAAGAATGGATATGCATGTTTTAAACATGTTAATGATGCAAATCACCTACGGATCCAAGGATTTTGATAACAAACGCTCATTAAATTCTCAAGTGAACGTGCGGTGGGATATTTACCCATCTCAAACAAGCCATTATTTTCCGATCTACTAAAAGCAGACCCAACGATCATGGATGATTGTAAAGTGATTTATCAAGCGTAACAGGCTATATTGCCCTAAGAAATTGACTTATGGATTGGGAGTCAAGACTCAGTTAAAAATCCCTGCCCCCCCCCTTTTTCCCGAAGATTGCAAAACCTGATATATAAAAACTAAGAAGAGCTTACAATCCCTAAAAATTACAGAAACTCACTGGAATTATCTCTCTCAACATTTGTGCATTGTGAATTTCCATTCTACAAGTACTCTTTTTTCTAAAAACAAAACTTTGAGTTTTCGCTCTCCCTTCATCCCGTAAACCAAAAAGGCAAATAGATCACTGTAAAGTGAAGATTTTAGAGTTAATGTACGGAAAAAAATTTAAAACAATAACAAATGTAACTAAAGAAAATTTATTCACATACCACAAATGAACACAAAAGTTTTTTTGTCCAAGTTTGGGAAATTCCACTAGTTGAACCCCAACAGCTTGGAATTTTATAAGAAAAAGATTTCCTCCACACATGCTTAAAAAATGGATTTGCAAGTTTTAAACTTGTTAAAGATGCAAATCACTGATGGATCCAAAGCTTTTGAAGCGAAAAATAAACGCTCATTAAATTCTCTAGTGAACATGCGATGGGATATTTACCCGAGTCAAACAAGCCATTATTTTGCCCATCTACAAAAAGTTGACCCAACGATCATGGATGATTGTAAAGTGATTTATCATGCGTAACGGGCTATATTACCCTAAGAAATGTCCGATGGATTGGGAGTCAAGACTCAGTTTAAAATCCATGCCTCCCACTTTTTCCCGACATTTGCAAAACCTGATATATAAAAACTAAGAAGAGCTTACAATCACAAAAAATTACAGAAACTCTTGGAATTATGTCGCTCTACTTTTGTGGATTGTGCATTTCCATTACATGTACTCTTTTTTCTTAAAACAAAACTTTGAGTTTTCGCTCTCCCTTCATCCCGTAAACCAAAAAGGCAAATAGATCACAACAAAATGAAAATTTTGGAGTTCAAGTACGGGAAAAATTTAAAACAATAACAAATGTAAGTAAAGAAAATTAATTCACACACCACAAATGAACACAAAAGTTTTGTTGTCCAAGTTTGGGAAATTCCACTAGTTCAACCCCAACTGGTTAGAATTTTACAGGAAAGAGATTTCCTCCACACATGCTTTAAAAATGGATATGCATGTTTTAAACATGTTAAAAATGCAAATTACCGATGGATCCAATGCTTTTGAAGAGAATAACAAACGCTCATTAAATTCTCAACTGAACGTACGGTGGATAGTTACCCGAGTCAAACAAGCCATTTTTTTGCACATCTACAAAAAGCTGACCCAACGATCATGGATGATTGTAAAGTGATTTATCATGCATAACGGGCTATATTACCCTAACAAATGACTTATGGATTCGGTGTCAAGACTCAGTTAAAAATCCCTTCCTCCCCCTTTTACCCGACGATTGCAAAACCTGATATATAAAAACTAAGAAGAGCTTACAATCCCTAAAAATTACAGAAACTGTTTGGAATTATCTCTCTCGATATTTGTGCACTGTGCATTTTCATTTTAGATGTACACTTTTTTCATAAATCAAAACTTTGAGTTTTCGCTCTCCCTTCATCCCGTAAACTGAAAAGGCAAATAGATCACTACAAAATGAAAATTTTATAGTTCATGTACGGAAAAAAATTTAAAACAATAACAAATGTAAGTAAAGAAAATTTATTCACACACCACAAAAGAACACAAAAGTTTTTTTTCCAAGTTTGGGAAGTTGCACTAGTTCAACTCCAACAGCTTGGAATTTTATAAGAAAGAGATTTCCTGCACATATGCTTAAAAAAAGGATTTTCACTTTTTTAACATGTTAAAAATGCAAATCACCAATGGATCCAAAGCTTTTGAAGAGAATAACAAACGCTCATTAAATTCTCAAGTGAACGTGCGGTGGGATATTTTCTGGAATCAAACAAGCCATTATTTTGCCCAGCTACAAAAAGCTTACCCAACGACCATGGATGATTGGAAATTGATTTATCATGCGTAACGGGCTATATCACCCTAAGATATGACTTATGGATTGGGAGTCAAGACTCAGTTAAAAATCCCTGCCTCCCCCTTTTTCCCGACGATTGCAAAACCTGATATATAAAAACTAAGAAGAGCTTACAATCCCTACAAATTACAGAAACTCTTTGTAATTATCTCTCTCTACATTTGTGCATTGGGTATTTCCATTATACATGTACTCTTTTTTCTTAAAACAATACTTTGAGTTTTCGCTCTCCCTTCATCCCGTATACCAAAAAGGCAAATAGATCACAATAAAATGAAAATTTTGGAGTTCAAGTACGGAAAAAATTTAAAACAATAACAAATGTAAGTAAAAAAAATTTATTCACACACCACAAATGAACACAAAAGTTTTGCTTGCCAAGTTTGGGAGATTCCACTAGTTCAACCCCAACAGCTAGGAATTTTACAAGAAAGAGATTTCCTCCACACATGCTTTAAAAATGGATATGCATGTTTTACACATGTTAAAAATGCAAATCACCTATGGATCCAAAGCATTTGAAGAGAATAACAAACGCTCATTAAATTCTCAATTGAACGTGCGGTGGATATTTACCCGAGTCAAACAAGCCATTATTTTGCCCATCTACAAAAAGCTGACCCAACGATCATGGATGATTGTAAAGTGATTTATCATGTATAACGGGCTATATCACCCTAAGAAATGACTTATGGATTGGGAGTCAAGGCTCAGTTAAAAATCCCTGCCTCCCCCTTTTTCCCGACGATTGCAAAACCTGATATATAAAAACTAAGAAGAGCTTACAATCCCTAAAAATTACAGCAACTATTTGGAATTACCTCGCTCTACATTTGTGCACTGTGCATTTTCATTTTAGATGTACACTTGTTTCATAAATCAAAACTTTGAGTTTTCGCTCTCCATTCATCCCGGAAACCAAAAACGCAAATAGATCACTACAAAATGAAAATTTTAGAGTTCATGTATGGAAAAAAATTTAAAACAATAACAAATGTAAGTAATGAAAATTTAATCACACACCACAAATGAACACAAAAGTTTTGTTGGCCGAGTTTGGGAAATTCCACTTGTTCAACCCCAACAGCTTGGAATTTTACAGGAAAGAGATTTCCTCCACACTTGTTTTAAAAAGGGATATGCATGTTTTAAACATGTTAAAAATGCAAATCACCTATGGATCCAAAGCTTTTCAAGAGAATAACAAACGTTCATTAAATTCTCAACTGAACGTGCGGTGGATATTTACCCGAGTCAAACAAGCCATTATTTTTCCCATCTACAAAAAGCTGACCCAACGATCATGGATAATTGTAAAGTGATTTATCATGCGTAATGGGCTATATTACCCAAGGAAATGACTCATGGATTGGGAGTCAAGACTGAGTTAAAAATCCCTGCCTCCCCCTTTTTCCTCGCGATTGCAAAACCTGATATATAAAAACTAAGAAGAGCTTACAATCCCTAAAAATTATAGAAACTCTTCTGAATCATCTCGCTCTACATTTGTGCACTGTGCATTTTCATTTTAGATGTACACTTTTTTCATAAATCAAAACTTTGAGTTTTTGCTCTCCCTTCATCCCGCAAACCAAAAAGGCAAATAGATCACTATAAAATGACAATTTTAGAATTCATGTACAGAAAAAAATTTAAAACAATAAAAAATGTAAGAAAAGAAAATTTATTCACACACCACAAATAAACACAAAAGTTTTTTTGTCCAAGTTTGGGAAATTCCACTAGTTCAACCGCAACATCTTCAAATTTTATAAGAAAAAGATTTCCTCCACACATGCATAAAAAATGGATTTGCATGTTTTAAACATGTTAAAGATTCAAACCACCTATGGAGCCAAAACTTTTGAAGAGAAAAACAAACGCTCATTAAATTCTCAAGTGAACGTGCGGTGGGATATTTACTAGAGTCAAACAAGCCATTATTTTGCCCATCTACAAAAAGCTGACCCAACGATCATGGATGATTGTAAAGTGATTTATCATGCGTAAAGGGCTATATTACCCTAAGAAATGACTTATGGATTGGGAGTCAAGACTCAGTTAAAAATCCCTGCCTCACCCTTTTTCCCAACGATTGCAAAACATGATATATAAAAACTAAGAAGAGCTTGCAATCCCTAAAAATTATAGAAACTCTTTGGAATTATCTCTCTCTACATTTGTGCAATGAGCATTTCCATTCTAAAAGTACTCTTTTTTCTTAAAACAAAACTTTGAGTTTTCGCTCTCCCTTCATCCCGTAAACCAAAAAGGCAAATAGATCACTACAAAATGAAAATTTTAGAGTTCGTGTATGGAAAAAAATTTAAAACAAAAACAAATGTAAGTAAAGAAAATTTATTCACGCACCACAAATGAACACAAAAGTTTTTTTGTCAAAGTTTGGGAAATTCCACTTGTTCAACCCCAATAGCTTGGAATTTTATAAGAAAGAGATTTCCTCCACACATGCTTAAAAAATGGATTTGCATGTTTTAAACATGTTAAAGATGCAAATCACCAATGGATCAAAATCTTTTGAAGAGAATAACAAACGCAAATTAAATTCTCAAGTGAACATGCGGTGGGATATTTACCCGAGTCAAACAAGCGATTATTTAGCCCATCTACAAAATGCTGACCCAACGAACATGGATGATTGTAAAGTGATTTATCATGCGTAAGGGGCTATATTACCCAAAGAAATGACTTATGCATTGGGAGTCAAGACTCAGTTAAAAATCCCTGCCTCCCACTTTTTCCCGATGATTGCAAAACCTGATATATAAAAACTAAGAAGAGCTTACAATCCCTAAAAATTAGAGAAACTCATGGAATTATCTCGCTCTACATTTGTGCATTATGCATTTCCATTACATGTACTCTTTTTTCTTAAAACAAAACTTATAGTTTTCGCTCTCCCTTCATCCCGTAAACCAAAAAGGCAAATAGGTCACAACAAAATGAAAATTTTGGAGTTCAACTACGGAAAAAATTTAAAAATATAATAAATGTAAGTAAAGAAAATTTATTCACACACCACAAATGAACACAAAAGTTTTGTTATCCAAGTTTGGGAAATACCACTAGTTCAACCCCAGCAGCTTGGAATTTTATAGGAAAGAGATTTCCTCCACACATGCTTTAAAAATGGATATGCATGTTTTAAACATGTTAAAAATGGAAATCACCGATGGACCCAAAGCTTTTGAAGAGAATAACAAACGCTCATTAAATTTTCAGCTGAACGTGCGGTGGATATTTACCCGAGTCAAACAAGCCATTATTTTGCCCATCTACAAAAAGCTGACCCAACGATCTGGATGATTGTAAAGTGATTTATCATGCGTAACGGGCTGCATTACCCTAAGAAACGACTTATGGATTGGGAGTCAAGACTCAGTTAAAAATCCCTGCCTCCCCCTTTTTCCCGACGATTGCAAAACCTGATATATAAAAACTAAGAAGAGCTTACAATCCCTAAAAATTACAGAAACTCTTTGGAATTATCTTTCTCTAAATTTGTGCACTGTGCATTTTCATTCTAGATGTACACTTTTATCATAAATCAAAACTTTGAGTTTTCGCCCTCCCTTCATCCCGTAACCCGAAAAGGCAAATAGATCACTACAAAATGAAAATTTTAGAATTCATGTACGGAAAAAAATTTGCAACAATAACAAATATAAGTAAAGAAAATTTATTCACACACCACAACTGAACACAAAAGTTTTTTTGTCCAAGTTTGGGAAATTCCACTAGTTCAACCCCAACAGCTTGGAATTTTATAAGAAAGAGATTTCCTCCACACATGCTTAAAAAATGGATTTGCATGTTTTAAACATGTTAAGATGCAAATCACTTATGGATCCAAAGCTTTTGAAGAGAATAGCAAACACTCATTAAATTCTCAACTGCACGTGCGGTGGGATATTTTCCCGAGTCAAACAAACCATTATTTTGCCCATCTACAAAAAGCTTACCCAACGATCATGGATGATTGTAAATTGATTTATCATGCGTAACGGGCTATATTACCCTAAGAAATGACTTATGGATTGGGAGTCAGGACTCAGTTAAAAATTCCTGCCCCCTTTTTCCCGACGATTGCAAAACCTGATATATAAACACTAAGAAGAGCTTACAATCCCTAAAAATTACAGAAACTCTTTGGAATTATCTCTCTCTACATTTGTGCATTGTGCATTTCCATTCTACAAGTACTCTTTTTTCTTAAAACAAAACTTTGAGTTTTCGCTCTGCCTTCATCCCGTAAACCAAAAAGGCAAATAGATCACAATAAAATGAAAATTTTGGAGTTCAAGTACAGAAAAATTTTTAAAACAATAACAAATGTAAGTAAAGAATATTTATTCACACACCACAAATGAACACAAAAGTTTTTTTGTCCAAGATTGGGAAATTCCACTAGTTCAACCCCAACAGCTTGGAATTTTATAAGAAAGAGATTTCCTCCACACATGCTTTAAAAATGGATTTGCATGTTTTAAACTTGTTAAAGATGCAAATCACCGATGGATCCAAAGCTTTTGAAGAGAATAATAAACGCTCATTAAATTCTCAAGTGAAAGTGCGGTGGGATATTTACCCGAGTCAAACAAGCCATTATTTTGCCCATCTACAAAAAGCTGACCCAACGATCATGGATGATTGTAAAGTGATTTATCATGCGTAACGAGCTATATTACCCTAAGAAATGACTTATGGATTGGAAGTCAAGACTCAGTTAAAAATCCCTGCTTCCCACTTTTTCCCTATGATTGCTAAACCTGATATATGAAAACTAAGAAGAGCTTACAATCCTAAAAATTACAAAAACTCTTTGGAATTATCTCGCTCTAGATTTTTGCATTGTGCATTTCCATTCTACAAGTACTCTTTTTTCTTAAAACAAAACTTTGATTTTTCGCTCTCCCTTCATCCCGTAAACCGAAATAGGAAAATAGATCACAACAAAATAAAAATTTTGGAGTTCAAGTACGGAAAAAATTTAAAACAATAACAAATGTCAGTAAAGAAAATTTATTCACACACCACAAATGAACACAAATGTTTTTTTGTCCAAGTTTGGGAAATTCCACTACTTTAACCCCAACAACTTGGAATTTTGTAAGAAAGAGATTTCCTCCACACATGCTTAAAAAATGGATTTGCATGTTTTAAACATGTTAAAGATGCAAATCACCGATGGATCCAAAGCTTTTGAAGCAAAAAATAAACGCTCAATAAATTCTCAAGTGAACGTGCGGTGGGATATTTACTAGAGTCAAACAAGCCATTATTTTGCCCATCTACAAAAAGCTGACCCAACGATCATGGATGATTGTAAAGTGATTTATCATGCGTAAAGGGCTATATTACCCTAAGAAATGACTTATGGATTGGGAGTCAAGACTCAGTTAAAATTCCCTGCCTCCCACTTTTTCCCGACGATTCCAAAACCTGATATATAAAAACTAAAAAGAGCTTACAATCCCTAAAAATTACAGAAACTCTTTGGAATTATCTTTCTCTACATTTGTGCATTGAGAATTTCCATTCTACATGTACTTTTTTTTTCTTAAAACAAAACTTTGAATTTTCGCGTTCCTTCATCCCGTAAACCGAAAGGTAAATAGATCACAAGAAAATGAAAATTTCGGAGTTCAAGTACGCAAAAAATTTAAAACAATAACAAATGTAAGTAAAGAAAATTTATTCACAAACCACAAATGAACACAAAAGTTTTTTTGTCCAAGTTTGGAAAATTCTACTAGTTCAACCCCAACAGCTTGGAATTTTATAAGAAAGAGATTTCCTTCACACATGCATAAAAAGTGGATTTGCATGTTTTAAACATGTTAAAGATGCAAATCACCTATGGAGCCAAATCTTTTGAGGAGAATAAAAAACGCTCATTAAATTCTCAAGTGAACGTGCGGTGGGATATTTACCCGAGTCAAACAAGCCATTATTTTGCCCATCTACAAAAAGCTGACCCAACGATCATGGATGATTGTAAAGTGATTTATCATGCGTAACGGGATAGATTACCCTAAGAAATGACCTATGGATTGGGAGTCAAGACTCAGTTAAAAATCCCTGCCTCCCACTTTTTCCCGACGATTGCAAAACCTGATATATAAAAACTAAGAAGAGCTTACAATCCCTAAAAATTATAGAAACTCTTTGGAATTATCTTTCTCTACATTTGTGCATTGAGCATTTCCATTCTACATGTACTCTTTTTTCTTAAAACAAAACTTTGAATTTTCGCTCTCCCCTCATCCCGTAAACCTAAAGGCAAATAGATCACTACAAAATGAAAATTTTAGAATTCATGTACGGAAAAAAAATTACAACAATAACAAATATAAGTAAAGAAAATTTATTCACACACCACAACTGAACACAAAAGGTTTTTTGTCCAAGTTTGGGAAATTCCACTAGTTCAACCCCAACAGCTTGGAATTTTATAAGAAAGAGATTTCCTCCACACATGCTTAAAAAATGGATTTGCATGTTTTAAACATGTTAAGATGCAAATCACTTATGGATCCAAAGCTTTTGAAGAGAATAGCAAACGCTCATTAAATTCTCAACTGCACGTGCGGTGGGATATTTTCCCGAGTCAAACAAACCATTATTTTGCCCATCTACAAAAAGCTTACCCAACGATCATGGATGATTGTAAATTGATTTATCATGTGTAACGGGCTATATTACCCTAAGAAATGACTTATGGATTGGGAGTCAGGACTCAGTTAAAAATTCCTGCCCCCTTTTTCCCGACGATTGCAAAACCTGATATATAAACACTAAGAAGAGCTTACAATCCCTAAAAATTACAGAAACTCTTTGGAATTATCTCTCTCTACATTTGTGCATTGTGCATTTCCATTCTACAAGTACTCTTTTTTCTTAAAACAAAACTTTGAGTTTTCGCTCTGCCTTCATCCCGTAAACCAAAAAGGCAAATAGATCACAATAAAATGAAAATTTTGGAGTTCAAGTACAGATAAATTTTTAAAACAATAACAAATGTAAGTAAAGAATATTTATTCACACACCACAAATGAACACAAAAGTTTTTTTGTCCAAGATTGGGAAATTCCACTAGTTCAACCCCAACAGCTTGGAATTTTATAAGAAAGAGATTTCCTCCACACATGCTTTAAAAATGGATTTGCATGTTTTAAACTTGTTAAAGATGCAAATCACCGATGGATCCAAAGCTTTTGAAGAGAATAATAAACGCTCATTAAATTCTCAAGTGAACGTGCGGTGGGATATTTACCCGAGTCAAACAAGCCATTATTTTGCCCATCTACAAAAAGCTGACCCAACGATCATGGATGATTGTAAAGTGATTTATCATGCGTAACGAGCTATATTACCCTAAGAAATGACTTATGGATTGGAAGTCAAGACTCAGTTAAAAATCCCTGCCTCCCACTTTTTCCCTATGATTGCTAAACCTGATATATAAAAACTAAGAAGAGCTTACAATCCTAAAAATTACAAAAACTCTTTGGAATTATCTCGCTCTAGATTTTTGCATTGTGCATTTCCATTCTACAAGTACTCTTTTTTCTTAAAACAAAACTTTGATTTTTCACTCTCCCTTCATCCCGTAAACCAAAATAGGAAAACAGATCACAACAAAATAAAAATTTTGGAGTTCAAGTATGGAAAAAATTTAAAACAATAACAAATGTCAGTAAAGAAAATTTATTCACACACCACAAATGAACACAAATGTTTTTTTGTCCAAGTTTGGGAAATTCCACTACTTTAACCCCAACAACTTGGAATTTTGTAAGAAAGAGATTTCCTCCACACATGCTTAAAAAATGGATTTGCATGTTTTAAACATGTTAAAGATGCAAATCACCGATGGATCCAAAGCTTTTGAAGCGAAAAATAAAGGCTCAATAAATTCGCAAGTGAACATGCGATGGGATATTTACCCGAGTCAAACAAGCCATTATTTTACCCATCTACAAAAGGCTGACCCAACGATCATGGATGATTTTAAAGTGATTTATCATGCGTAACGGGCTATATTACCCTAAGAAATGACCTATGGATTGGGAGTCAAGACTCAGTTAAAAATCCCTGCCTCCCACTTTTTCCCGACGATTCCAAAACCTGATATATAAAAACTAAAAAGAGCTTACAATCCCTAAAAATTACAGAAACTCTTTGGAATTATCTTTCTCTACATTTGTGCATTGAGAATTTCCATTCTACATGTACTTTTTTTTTCTTAAAACAAAACTTTGAATTTTCGCGTACCTTCATCCCGTAAACCGAAAGGCAAATAGATCACAAGAAAATGAAAATTTCGGAGTTCAAGTACGCAAAAAATTTAAAACAATAACAAATGTAAGTAAATAAAATCTATTCACAAACCACAAATGAACACAAAAGTTTTTTTGTCCAAGTTTGGAAAATTCTACTAGTTCAACCCCAACAGCTTGGAATTTTATAAGAAAGAGATTTCCTTCACACATGCATAAAAAATGGATTTGCATGTTTTAAACATGTTAAAGATGCAAATCACCTACGGAGCCAAATCTTTTGAGGAGAATAAAAAACGCTCATTAAATTCTCAAGTGAACGTGCGGTGGGATATTTACCCGAGTCAAACAAGCCATTATTTTGCCCATCTACAAAAAGCTGACCCAACGATCATGGATGATTGTAAAGTGATTTATCATGCGTAACGGGATAGATTACCCTAAGAAATGACCTATGGATTGGGAGTCAAGACTCAGTTAAAAATCCCTGCCTCCCACTTTTTCCCGACGATTGCAAAACCTGATATATAAAAACTAAGAAGAGCTTACAATCCCTAAAAATTATAGAAACTCTTTGGAATTATCTTTCTCTACATTTGTGCATTGAGCATTTCCATTCTACATGTACTCTTTTTTCTTAAAACAAAACTTTGAATTTTCGCTCTCCCCTCATCCCGTAAACCTAAAGGCAAATAGATCACTACAAAATGAAAATTTTAGAATTCATGTACGGAAAAAAATTTACAACAATAACAAATATAAGTAAAGAAAATTTATTCACACACCACAACTGAACACAAAAGGTTTTTTGTCCAAGTTTGGGAAATTCCACTAGTTCAACCCCAACAGCTTGGAATTTTATAAGAAAGAGATTTCCTCCACACATGCTTAAAAAATGGATTTGCATGTTTTAAACATGTTAAGATGGAAATCACTTATGGATCCAAAGCTTTTGAAGAGAATAGCAAACGCTCATTAAATTCTCAACTGCACGTGCGGTGGGATATTTTCCCGAGTCAAACAAACCATTATTTTGCCCATCTACAAAAAGCTTACCCAACGATCATGGATGATTGTAAATTGATATATCATGCGTAACGGGCTATATTACCCTAAGAAATGACTTATGGGAGTCAGGACTCAGTTAAAAATCCCTGCCCCCTTTTTCCCGACGATTGCAAAACCTGATATATAAAAACTAAGAAGAGCTTACAATCCCTAAAAATTACAGAAACTCTTTGGAATTATCTCTCTCTACATTTGTGCATTGTGCATTTCCATTCTACATGTACTCTTTTTTCTTAAAACAAAACTTTGAGTTTTCGCTTTCCCTTCATCCCGTAAACCAAAAAGGCAAATAGATCACAACAAAATGAAAATTTTGGAGTTCAAGTACAGAAAAAATTTTAAAACAATAAAAAATGTAAGTAAAGAAAATTTATTCACACACCACAAATGAACACAAAAGTTTTTTTGTCCAAGATTGGGAAATTCCACTAGTTCAACCCCAACAGCTTGGAATTTTATAAGAAAGAGATTTCCTCCACACATGCTTAAAAAATGGATTTGCATGTTTTAAACTTGTTAAAGATGCAAATCACTTATGGATCCAAAGCTTTTGAAGGGAATAACAAACGCTCATTAAATTCTCAAGTGAACGTGCGGTGGGATATTTACCCGAGTCAAACAAGCCATTATTTTTCCCATCTACAAAAAGCTGACCCAACGATCATGGATGGTTGTAAAGTGATTTATCATGCATAAGGAGCTATATTACCCTAAGAAATGACTTATGGATTGGAAGTCAAGACTCAGTTAAAAATCCCTGCCTCCCACTTTTTCCCTATGATTGCAAAACCTGATATATAAAAACTAAGAAGAGCTTACAATCCCTAAAAATTACAAAAACTCTTTGGAATTATCTCGCTCTACATTTTTGCATTGTGCATTTCCATTCTACATGTACTCTTTTTTCTTAAAACAAAACTTTGATTTTTCGTTCTCCCTTCATCCCGTAAACGGAAATAGGAAAATAGATCACAACAAAATGAAAATTTTGGAGTTCAAGTACGGAAAAAATTTAAAACAATAACAAATGTCAGTAAAGAAAATTTATTCACACACCACAAATGAACACAAATGTTTTTTTGTCCAAGTTTGGGAAATTCCACTACTTCAACCCCAACAACTTGGAATTTTGTAAGAAAGAGATTTCCTCCACACATGCTTAAAAAATGGATTTGCATGTTTTAAACATGTTAAAGATGCAAATCACCGATGGATCCAAAGCTTTTGAAGCGAAAAGTAAACGCTCATTAAATTCTCAAGTGAACATGCGATCGGATATTTACCCGAGTCAAACAAGCCATTATTTTGCCCATCTACAAAAGGCTGACCCAACGATCATGGATGATTTTAAAGTGATTTATCATGCGTAACGGGCTATGTTACCCTAAGAAATGACCTATGGATTGGGAGCCAAGACTCAGTTAAAAATCCCTGCCTCCCACTTTTTCCCGACGATTGCAAAACCTGATATATAAAAACTAAGAAGAGCTTACAATCCCTAAAAATTACAGAAACTCTTTGGAATTATCTTTCTCTACATTTGTGCATTGAGAATTTCCATTCTACATGTACTCTTTTTTCTTAAAACAAAACTTTGAATTTTCGCTCTCCCTTCATCCCGTAAACCGAAAGGCAAATAGATCACAAGAAAATGAAAATTTTGGAGTTCAAGTACGCAAAAAATTTAAAACAATAACAAATGTAAGTAAAGAAAATTTACTCACAAACCACAAATGAACACAAAAGTTTTTTTGTCCAAGTTTGGGAAATTCTACTAGTTCAACCCCAACAGCTTGGAATTTTATAAGAAAGAGATTTCCTCCACACATGCATAAAAAATGGATTTGCATGTTTTAAACACGTTAAAGATGCAAATCACCTACGGAGCCAAATCTTTTTCAGGAGAATAAAAAACGCTCATTAAATTCTCAACTAAACGTGCGGTGGGATATTTACCCGAGTCAAACAAGCCATTATTTTGCCCATCTACAAAAAGCTGACCCAACGATCATGGATGATTGTAAAGTGATTTATCATGCGTAACGGGATAGATTACCCTAAGAAATGACCTATGGATTGGGAGTCAAGACTCAGTTAAAAATCCCTGCCTCCCACTTTTTCTCGACGATTGCAAAACCTGATATATAAAAACTAAGAAGAGCTTACAATCCCTAAAAATTATAGAAACTCTTTGGAATTATCTTTCTCTACATTTGTGCATTGAGCATTTCCATTCTACATGTACTCTTTTTTCTTAAAACAAAACTTTGAATTTTCGCTCTCCCTTCATCCCGTAAACCAAAAGGCAAATAGATCACTAGAAAATGAAAATTTTGGAGTTCAAGTACGCGAAAAATTTAAAACTATAAAAAATGTAAGTAATGAAAATTTCTTCACACACCACTAATGAACACAAAAGTTTTGTTGTCCAAGTTTGGAAAATTCCACTAGTTCAACCCAACCAGCTTGTAATTTTATAGGAAAGAGATTTCCTCCACACATGCTTTAAAAACGGATATGCACGTTTTAAACATGTTAATGATACAAATCACGTGTGGATCCAAAGCTTTTGAAGAGAATAACAAACGCTCATTAAATTCTCAAGTGAACTTGCGGGGGGATATTACCCGAGTCAAACAAGCCATTATTTTGCCCATCTACAAAAGGCTGACCCAACGATCATGGATGATTGTAAAGTGATTTATCATGCGTAACGGGCTATATTTCCCTAAGAAATGACTTATGGATTGGGAGTCAAGACTCAGTTAAAAATCACTGCCGCCCCCTTTTTCCAGACGATTGTAAAACCTGATATATAAAAACTAAGAAGAGCTTACAATCCCTAAAAATTACTGAAACTCTTTGGAATTATATTGCTCTACATTTGTGCATTGTGCATTTCCATTCTACATGTACTCTTTTTTCTTAAAACAAAACTTTGAGTTTTCGGTCTCCCATCATCCCGTAAACCAAAAAGGCAAATAGATCACAACAAAATGAAAATTTTGGAGTTCAAGTACGGAAAAAATTTAAAACAATAAAAAATGTAAGTAAAGAAAATTTATTCACACACCACAAATGAACACAAAAGTTTTGTTGTCCAAGTTTGGGAAATTCCACTAGTTCAACCCCAACAGCTTGGAATTTTATAAGAAAGATATTTCCTCCACACATGCATAAAAAATCGATTTGCTTGTTTTAAACATGTTAAAGATGCAAATCACCTATGGAGCCAAAGCTTTTAAAGAGAATAACAAACGCTCATTAAATTCTCAACTGAACGTGCGGTGGATATTTACCTGAGTCAAACAAACCTTTATTTTGCCCATCTAAAAAAACTGACCCAACGATCATGGATGATTGTAAATTGATTTATCATGCGTAACGGGCTAAATTACCCTAAGAAATAACTCTTGGATTGGGAGTCAAGACTTAGTTGAAAATCCCTGCCTCCCCCTTTTTCCCGAAGGTTGCAAATCCTGATATATAAAAAGTAAGAAGAGCTTACAATCCCTATAAATTACAGAAACTTTTTGGAATTATCTCGCTCTTCATTTCTATACAGTGCATTTTCATTTTAGATGTACACTTTTTTCATAAATCAAAACTTTGCGTTTTCGCTCTCCCTTCATCACCTAAACCAAAAAGGCAAATAGATCAGTACAAAATGAAAATTTTAGAGTTCATGTACAGAAAAAAATTTAAAACAATAACAAATGTAACTAAAAAAAATATATTCACACACCACAAATGAACACAAAAGTTTTTTTGTCCAAGTTTCCGAAATTCCACTAGTTCAACCCCAACAACTTGAAATTTTATAAGAAAGAGATTTCCTCCACACATGCATAAAAAATGGATTTGCATGTTTTAAACATGTTAAAGATGCAAATCACCTATGGATCCAAAGCTTTCGAAGAGAATAACAAACTCTCATTAAATTCTCAACTGAACGTGCGGTGGGATATTTTCCCGAGTCAGACAAGCCATTATTTTGCCCATCTTCAAAAAGCTGACCCAACGATCATGGATGACTGTAAAGTGATTTATCATGCATAACGGGCTATATTACCCTGAGAAATGACTTATGGGTTGGGAGTCAAGACTTTGTTAAAAATCCCTGCCTCCCCCTTTTTCCCGACGATTGCAAAACCTGATATATAAAAACTATGAAGACCTTACAATCCCTAAAAATTACAGAAACTCCTTGGAATTATCTCGCTCTACATTTGTGGATTGTGCATTTCCATTCTACATGTACTCTTTTTTCTTAATACAAAACGTTGAGTTTTCGTTCCCCCTTCATCCCGTAAAATGAAATAGGAAAATAGATCACAACAAAATTAAAATTTTGGAGTTCAAGTACGGAAAAAATTTAAAACAATAACAAATGTAAGTAAATAAAATTTATTCACACACCTCAAATGAACACAAGTTTTGTTGTCCAAGTATAGGAAATTCCACTAATTCAACCCCAATAGCTTAGAATTTTAAAGGAAAGACATTTCCTCCACACATGCTTTAAAAATGGATATGCATGTTTTAAACATATTAAGAATGCGAATCACCTGTGGATCCAAAGCTTTTTAAGAGAATAACAAACGCTCATTAAATTCTCAAGTGAACGTGCGGTGGGATATTTACCCGAGTCAAACAACGTATTATTTTGCCCATCTACAAAAAGCTGACCCAACGATCATGGATGATTGTAAAGTGATTTATCATGCGTAACGGGCTATATTACCCTAAGAAATGACTCTTGGATTGGCAGTCAAGACTCAGTTAAAAATCCCTGCCTCCCACTTTTTCCCGATGATTGCGAAACCTGATTTATAAAAACTAAGAAGAGCTTACAATCCCTAAAAAATACAGAAACTCTTTGGAATTATCTCGCTCTACATTTGTGCACTGTGCATTTTCATTTTAGATATACACTTTTTTCATAAATCAAAACTTTGAGTTTTCGCTCTCCCTTCATCACGTAAACCAAAAAGGCAAATAGATCAGTACAAAATGAAAATTTTAGAGTTCATGTACGGAAAAAAATTTAAAACAATAACAAATGTTAGTAAAGAAAATTTATTCACATACCACAAATGAACACAAAAGTTTTTTTGTCCAAGTTTGGGAAATTCCACTAGTTCAACCCCAACAGCTTGGAATTTTATAAGAAAGAGATTTCCTCCACCCATGCATAAAAAATGGATTTGCATGTTTTAAACATGTTAAAGTTGCAAATCACCTATGGAGCCAAAGCTTTTGAAGAGAATAACAAACGCTCATTAACTTCTCAAGTGAATGTGCGGTGGGATATTTACCCGAGTCAAACAAGCCATTATTTTGCCCATCTACAAAAAGCTGACCCAACGATCATGGATGATTGTAAAGTGATTTATCATGCGTAACGAGCTATATTACCCTAAGAAATGACTTATGGATTTGGACTCAAGACTTAGTTAAAAATCCCTACCTCCCCCTTTTTCCTAACAATTGCAAAACCTGAAATACAAAAACGAAGAAGAGCTTACAATCCCTAAAAATTACAGAGACTCTTGGATATATCTCGCACTACATTTGTGCATTGTGCATTTCCATTCTACATGTACTCTTTTTTTTTAAAACAAAACTTTGAGTTTTCGCTCTCCCTTCATGCCGTAAACGAAAAAGGCAAATAGATCACAACAAAATGAAAATTTTGGAGTTCAAGTACGGAAAAAATTTGAAACAATAACAAATGTAAGTAAAGAAAATTTATTCACACACCACAAATGAACACAAAAGTTTTGTTGTCCAAGTTTGGGAAATTCCACTAGTTCAACCCCAACAACTTGGAATTTTATAAGAAAGAGATTTCCTGCACACATGCTTAAAAAATGGATTTGCATGTTTTAAACATGTTAAAGATGAAAATCACCTATGGATCCAAAGCTTTTTAAGAGAATAACAAACGCTCATTAAATTCTCAATTGAACGTGCGGTGGGATATTTTCCCGAGTCAAACAAGCCATTATTTTACCCATCTACAAAAAGCTTACCCAATGATCATGGATGATTGTAAAAAAATTTATCATGTGTAATGGGCTATATTACCCTAAGAAATGACTTATGGATTGGGAGTCAAGACTCAGTTAAAAATCCCTGCCTCCCCCTTTTTCCCGATGATTGCAAAACCTGATATATAAAAACTAAGAAGAGCTTACAATCCCTAAAAATTACAGAAATTTTTGGAATTATCTCGCTCTACATTTGTGCACTGTGCATTTTCATTTTAGATGTACACTTTTTTCATAAATGAAAACTTTGAGTTTTCACTCTCCCTTCATCACGTAAACCAAAAAGGCAAATAGATCAGTACAAAATGAAAGTCTTAAAGTTCATGTACGTAAAAAAATTTAAAACAATAACAAATGTAAGTAAAGAAAATTTATTCACACACCAAAAATGAACACGAAAGTTTTTTTGTCAAAGTTTGGGAAATTCCACTAGTTCAACCCCAACAACTTCGAATTTGATAAGAAAGAGATTTCCTCCACCCATGCATAAAAAATGGATTTGCATGTTTTAAACACGTTAAAGTTTCAAATCACCTATGGAGCCAAATCTTTTGAAGAGAATAACAAACGCTCATTAAATTCTCAAGTGAATGTGCGGTGGGATATTTACCCGAGTCAAACAAGCCATTATTTTGCCCATCTACAAAAAGCTGACCCAACGATCATGGATGATTGTAAAGTGATTTATCATGCATAACGGGCTATATTACCCTAAGAAATGACTTATGGATTTGGAGTCAAGACTCAGTTAAAAATCCCTGCCTCCCTCTTTTTCCCGACAATTGCAAAACCTAATATATAAAAACAAAGAAGAGCTTACAATCCCTAAAAATTACAGAAACTCTTTGGAATTATCTCTCTCTACATTTGTGCATTGTGCATTTCCATTCTACAAGTACCCTTTTTTCTTCAAAAAAAACTTTGAGTTCTCGTTCTCCCTTCATCCCGTAAACCAAAAAGGCAAATAGATCACTACAAAATGAAAATTTTCGAGTTCATGTACGGAAAAAAATTTAAAAAAATAACAAATGTATCATAAGAAAAATTATTCACACAACACAAATGAACCCAAAAGTTTTTTTGTCCATGTTTGGGAAATTCCACTAGTTCAACCCCAACAGCTTGGAATTTTATAAGAAAGAGATTTCTTCCACACATGCTTAAAAAAAGGATTTGCATGTTTTAAACATGTTAAAGATGCAAATCACCGATGGATCCAAAGTTTTGAAGATAAAAAGAAACGCTCATTAAATTCTCAAGTGAACGTGCGGTGGGATATTTACCCGAGTCAAACAAGCCATTATTTTGCCCATCTACAAAATGCTGACCCAACGATCATGGATGATTGTAAAGTGATTTATCATGCGTAACGGGCTATATTACCCTAAGAAAAGACTTATGGATTGGGAGTCAAGACTCAGTTAAAAATCCCTGCCTCCCACTTTTTCCGGACGATTGCAAAACCTGATATATAAAAACTAAGAAGAGCTTACAATCCCTAAAAATTACAGAAACTCTTGGAATTATCTCGCTCTACATTTGTGCATTGTGCATTTCCCTTCTACATGTACTCTTTTTCCTTAAAACAAAACTTTGAGTTTCGCTCTCCCTTCATCCCGTAAACGAAAAAGGCAAATAGATCACAACAAAATGAAAATTTTGGAGTTCAAGTACGGAAAAAATTTAAAACAATAACAAATGTAAGTAAAGAAAATTTATTCACACACCACAAATGAACACAAAAGTTTCGTTGTCCAAGTTTGGGAAATTCCACTAGTTCAACCCCAACAGCTTGGAATTTTACAGGAAAGAGATTTCCTCCACACATGCTTTCAAAATGGATATGTATGTTTTAAACATGTAAAAATGCAAATCACCGATGGATCCAAAGCTTTTGAAGAGAATAATAAACGCTCATTAAATTCACAACTGAACGTGCGGTGGGATTTTTTCCAGAGTCAAACAAGCCATTATTTTGCCCATCGACAAAAAGTTGACCCAACGATCATGGATGATTGTAAATTGATTTATCATGCATAACAGGCTATATTACCCTAAGAAACGACTTATGAATTGGGAGTCAAGACTCAGTTAAAAATCCCTGCCTCCCCCTTTTTCCCGACGATTGCAAAACCTGTTATATAAAAGCTAAGAAGAGCTTACAATCCCTAAAAATTACAGACACTCTTTGGAATTATCTCTCTCTAAATTTGTGCACTGTGAATTTTCATTCTAGATGTACACCTTTTTCATAAATCAAAACTTTGAGTTTTCGCTCTCCCTTCATCCCATAAACCAAAAAGGCAAATAGATCACTACAAAATGAAAATTTTAGAGTTCATGTACGGAAAAAAATTTAAAACAATAACAAATATAAGTAAAGAAAATTTATTCACACACCACAAATGAACACAAAAGTTTTTTTGTCCAAGTTTTGGAAATTCCACTAGTTCAACCCCAACAGCTTGGAATTTTATAAGAAAGAGATTTCCTACACACATGCTTAAAAATTGGATTTGCATGTTTTAAACATGTTAAAGATGCAAATCACCTATGGATCCAAAGCTTTTGAAGAGAATAAGAAACGCTCATTAAATTCTCAACTGCACGTGCGGTGGGATATTTTCCCGAGTCAAACACGCCATTATTTTGCCCATCTAAAAAAACCTTCCCCAACGATCATGGATGATTGTAAATTGATTTATCATGCGTAACGGGCTATATTACTCTAAGAAATGACTTATGGAATGGGAGTCAAGACTCAGTTAAAAATCCCTGCCTCCCCCTTTTTCCCGACGATTGCAAAACCTAATATATAAAAACTAAGAAGAGCTTACAATCCCTAAAAATTACAGAAATTCTTTGGAATTATCTCTCTTTACATTTGTGCATTGTGCTTTTCCATTCTACATGTACTCTTGTTTCTTAAAACAAAACTTTGAATTTTCGCTCTCCCTTCATCCCGTAAACCAAAAAGGGAAATAGATCACAATAAAATGAAAATTTTGGAGTTCAAGTACGGAAAAAATTTAAAACAATAACAATTGTAAGTAAAGAAAATTTATTCACACACCAAAAATTAACACAAAAGTTTTGTTGGCCTGGTTTGGGAAATTCCACTAGTTCAACCCCAACAGCTTGGAATTTTACAGGAAAGAGATTTCCTCCACACATGCTTTAAAAAGGATATGCATGTTTTAAACATGTTAAAAATACAAATAGCCTATGGATCCAAAGGTTTTGAAGAGAATAACAAACGCTCATTATATTCTCAACTGACCGTGCGGTGGATATTTACCCGAGTCAAACAAGCCATTATTTTGCCCTTCTACAAAAAGCTGACCCAACGATCATGGATGATTGTAAAGTGATTTATCATGCGTAACGGGCTATATTACCCAAAGAAATGACTTATGGATTGGGAGTCAAGACTCAATTAAAAATCCCTGCCTCCCACTTTTTCCTGACGATTGCAAAACATGGTATATAAAAACTAAGAAGAGCTTACAATCCCTAAAAATTCCAGAAACTCTTTGGAATTATCTCTCTCTACATTTGTGCATTGAGCATTTGCATTCTACATGTACTCTTTTTTCTTAAAACAAAACTTTGAGTTTTCGCTCTCCCTTCATCTCGTAAACCAAAACGGCAAATAGATCACAACAAAATGAAAATTTTGGAGTTGAAGTACGCAAAAAAATTAAAACAATAACAAATGTAAGTAAAAAAAATTTATTCACACAACACAAATGAACACAAAATTTTTGTTGTCCAAGTTTGGGAAATTCCACTAGTTCAACCCAACCAGCTTGGAATTTTATAGGAAAGTGATTTCCTCCACACATGCTTTCAAAATGGATATGCATGTTTTAAACATGTTAATGATGCAAATCACCGATGGATCCAAAGCTTTTGAACAGAATAACAAACGCTCATTAAATTCTCAACTGAACGTGAAGTGGATATTTACCCGAGTCAAACAAGCCATTATTTTGCCCATCTACAAAAAGCTGACCCAACGATGATGGATGATTGTAAAGTGATTTATCATGCGTAACGGGCTATATTACCCTAAGAAATGACTTGTGGATTGGGAGTCAAGACTCAGTTAAAAATCCCTACCTCCCCCTTTTTCCCAACGATTGCAAAACCTGATATATAAAAACTAAGAAGAGCTTACAATCCTAAAAAATTACAGAAACTCTACGGAATTATCGCGCTCTACATTTCTGCACTGTGCATTTTCATTTTAGATGTACACTTTTTTCATAAATCAAAACTTTGAGTTTTCGCTCTCCCTTCATCACGTAAACCAAAAAGGCAAATAGATCAGTACAAAATGAAAATGTTAGAGTTTATGTACGGAAAAAAATTTAAAACAATAACAAATGTAAGTAAAGAAAATTTATTCACACACCACAAATGAACACAAAAGTTTTTTTGTCCATGTTTGGGAAATTCCACTAGATCAACCTCAACAGCTTGGAATTTTACAGGAAAGAGATTTCTTCCACACATGCTTTAAAAATCGATATGCATGTTTTAAACATGTTAAAAGTGCAAATCACCTATGGATCCAAATCTTTTGAAGAGAATAGCAAACGCTCACTAAATTCCCAACTGAACGTGCGGTGGATATTTACCCGAGTCAAACAAACCATTATTTTGCCCATCTACAAAAAGCTGACCCAACGATCATGGATGATTGTAAAGTGATTTATCATGCGTAACGGCCTATATTAGCCCAAGAACTGACTTATGGATTTGGAGTCAAGACTCATTTAAAAATCCCTGCCTCCCCCTTTTTCCTGACGTTTCGAAAACCTGATACATAAAAACTAAGAAGAGCTTACAATCCCTAAAAATTACAGAAACTCTTTGGAATTATCTCGCTCTACATTTCTGCACTGTGCATTTTCATTTTAGATGTACACTTTTTTCATCAATAAAAACTTTGAGTTTTCACTCTCCCTTCATCCCACAAACCAAAAAGGCAAATAGATCACTACAAAATGAAAATTTTAGAGTTCATGTACAGAAAAAAATTTAAAACAATAACAAATGTAAGTAAAGAAAATTTTTTCACACACCACAAATGAACACAAAAGTTTTTTTGTCCAAGTTTGGGAAATTCCACTAGTTCAACCCCAACAGCTTGGAATTTTATAAGAAAGAGATTTCCTCCACACATGCATAAAAAATGGATTTGCATGTTTCAAACATGTTAAAGATGCAAATCACCGATGGAGCCAAAGCTTTTGAAGAGAATAACAAACGCTCATTAAATTCTCAACTGAACGTGCGGTGGGATATTTACCCGAGTCAAACAAGCCATTATTTTTCCCATCTACAAAAAGCTGACCCAACGATCAAGGATAATTGTAAAGTGATTTATCATTCGTATTGGGCTATATTACCCTAAGAAATGACTTATGGATTTGGGGGTCAAGACTCAGTTAAAAATCTCTGCCACGCCCTTTTTCCCAACGATTGCAAAACCTGATATATAAAAACTAAGAAGAGCTTACAATCCCAAAAAATTACAGAAACTCTTTCGAATTATCTCTCTCTAAATTTGTGCACTATGCATTTTCATTTTAGATGTACACTTTTTTCATAAATCAAAACTTTGAGTTTTCGCTCGCCCTTCATCCCGTAAACCGAAAAGGCAAATAGATCAGTACAAAATGAAAATTTAAGAGTTCATGTACAGATAAAATATTAAAAAAATAACAAATGTAAGTAAAGAAAATTTATTTACACACCACAAATGAACACAAAAGAATTTTTGTCCAAGTTTGCGAAATTCCACTAGTTCAACCCCAACAGCTTGGAATTTTATCAGAAAGAGATTTCCTCCACACATGCATAAAAAATGGATTTGCATGTTTCAAACATGGTAAAGATGCAAATCACCGATGGAGCAAAAGCTTTTGAAGAGAATAACAAACGCTCATTAAATTCTTAACTGAACGTGCGGTGGGATATTTACTTGAGTCAAACAAGCCATTATTTTGCCCATCTACAAAAAGCTGACCCAACGATCATGGATGATTGTAAATTGATTTATCATGCGTAACGGGCTATATTACTCTAAGAAATGACTTATGGATTGGGAGTCAAGACTCAGTTAAAAATCCCTGCCTCCCACTTTTTCCTGACGATTGCAAAACCTGGTATATAAAAACTAAGAAGAGCTTACAATCCCTAAAAATTCCAGAAACTCTTTGGAATTATCTCTCTCTACATTTGTGCATTGAGCATTTGCATTCTACATGTACTCTTTTTTCTTAAAACAAAACTTTGAGTTTTCGCTCTCCCTTCATCCCGTAAACCAAAAAGGCAAATAGATCACAACAAAATGAAAATTTTTGAGTTCAAGTACGCAAAAAATTTAAAAAAATAACAAATGTAAGTAAAAAAAATTTATTCACACACCACAAATGAACACAAAACTTTTGTTGTCCAAGTTTGGGAAATTCCACTAGTTCAACCCAACCAGCTTGGAATTTTATAGGAAAGAGATTTCCTCCACACATGCTTTCAAAATGGATATGCATGTTTTAAACACGTTAATGATGCAAATCACCGATGGATCCAAAGCTTTTGAACAGAATAACAAACGCTCATTAAATTCTCAACTGAACGTGCAATGGATATTTACCCGAGTCAAACAAGCCATTATTTTGCCCATCTACAAAAAGCTGACCCAACGATCATGGATGATTGTAAAGTGATTTATCATGCGTAACGGGCTATATTACCCTAAGAAATGACTTGTGGATTGGGAGTCAAGACTCAGTTAAAAATCCCTGCCTCCCCCTTTTTCCCAACGATTGCAAAACCTGATATATAAAAACTAAGAAGAGCTTACAATCCTTAAAAATTACAGAAACTCTTTGGAATTATCGCGCTCTACATTTCTGCACTGTGCATTTTCATTTTAGATGTACACTTTTTTCATAAATCAAAACTTTGAGTTTTCGCTCTCCCTTCATCACGTAAACCAAAAAGGCAAATAGATCAGTACAAAATGAAAATTTTAGAGTTCATGTACGGAAAAAAGTTTAAAACAATAAAAAATGTAAGTAAAGAAAATTTATTCACACACCACAAATGAGCACAAAAGTTTTTTTGTCCAAGTTTGGGAAATTCCACTAGATCAACCCCAACAGCTTGGAATTTTACAGGAAAGAGATTTCTTCCACACATGCTTTAAAAATGGATATGCATGTATTAAACATGTTAAAAATGCAAATCACCTATGGATCCAAATCTTTCAAAGAGAATAGCAAACGCTCACTAAATTCTCAACTGAACGTGCGGTGGATATTTACCCGAGTCAAACAAACCATTATTTTGCCCATCTACAAAAAGCTGACCCAACGATCATGGATGATTGTAAAGTGATTTATCATGCGTAACGGGCTATATTACCCCAAGAAATGACTTATGGATTTGGAGTCAAGACTCATTTAAAAATCCCTGCCTCCCCCTTTTTCCTGACGATTCAAAAACCTGATACATAAAAACTAAGAAGAGCTTACAATCCCTAAAAATTACAGAAACTCTTTGGAATTATCTCGCTCTACATTTGTGCACTGTGCATTTTCATTTTAGATGTACACTTTTTTCATCAATAAAAACTTTGAGTTTTCACTCTCCGTTCATCCCACAAACCAAAAAGGCAAATAGATCACTACAAAATGAAAATTTTAGAGTTCATGTACAGAAAAAAATTTAAAACAATAACAAATGTAAGTAAAGAAAATTTTTTCACACACCACAAATGAACACAAAAGTTTTTTTGTCCAAGTTTGGGAAATTCCACTAGTTCAACCCCAACAGCTTGGAATTTTATAAGAAAGAGATTTCCTCCACACATGCATAAAAAATGGATTTGCATGTTTCAAACATGTTAAAGATGCAAATCACCTATGGAGCCAAAGATTTTGAAGAGAATAACAAACGCTCATTAAATTCTCAACTGAACGTGCGGTAGGATATTTACCCGAGTAAAACAAGCCATTATTTTTCCCATCTACAAAAAGCCAACCCAACGATCAAGGATAATTGTAAAGTGATTTATCATTCGTAACGGGCTATATTACCCTAAGAAATGACTTATGGATTTGGGGGTCAAGACTCAGTTAAAAATCCCTGCCTCCCCCTTTTTCCCAACGATTGCAAAACCTAATATATAAAAACTAAGAAGAGCTTACAATCCCAAAAAATTACAGAAACTCTTTGGAATTATCTCTCTCTAAATTTGTGCACTGTGCATTTTCATTTTAGATGTACACTTTTTTCATAAATCAAAACTTTGAGTTTTCCCTCTCCCTTCATCCCGTAAACCGAAAAGGCAAATAGATCACTACAAAATGAAAATTTAAGAGTTCATGTACGGAAAAAAATTAAAAAAATAACAAATGTAAGTATAGAAAATTTATTTACACACCACAAATGAACACAAAAGTTTTTTTGTCCAAGTTTGCGAAATTCCACTAGTTCAGCCCCAACAGCTTGGAATTTTATAAGAAAGAGATTTCCTCCACACATGCATAAAAAATGGATTTGCATGTTTCAAACATGTTAAAGATGCAAATCACTGAGGAAGCCAAAGCTTTTGAAGAGAATAACAAATGCTCATTAAATTCTTAACTGAACGTGCGGTGGGATATTTACCTCAGTAAAACAAGCCATTATTTTGCCCATCTACAAAAAGCTGACCCAACGATCATGGATGATTGTAAAGTGATTTATCATGCATAACGGGCTATATTACCCTAAGAAATGACTTGTGGATTGGGATTCAAGACTCAGTTAAAAATCCCTGCCTCTCCCTTTTTCCCGACGATTGTAAAACCTGATATATAAAAACAAAGAAGAGCTTACAATCCCTAAAAATTACAGAAACTCTTTGGAATTATCTCTCTCTACATTTGTGCATTGTGCATTTCCATTCTACAAGTACTCTTTTTTCTTAAAACAAAACTTTGAGTTCTCGCTCTCCCTTCAACCCGTAAACCGAAAAGGCAAATAGATCACTACAAAATGAAAATTTAAGAGTTCATGTACGGAAAAAAAAATTAAAAAAATAACAAATGTAAGTAAATAAAATTTATTTACACACCACAAATGAACACAAAAGTTTTTTTGTCCAAGTTTGCGAAATTCCACTAGTTCAACCCCAACAGCTTGGAATTTTATAAGAAAGAGATTTCCTCCACACATGTATAAAAAATGGATTTGCATGTTTCAAACATGTTAAAGATGCAAATCACCGATGGAGCCAAAGCTTTTGAAGAGAATAACAAACGCTCATTAAATTCTTAACTGAACGTGCGGTGGGATATTTACCTGAGTCAAACAAGCCATTATTTTGCCCATCTACAAAAAGCTGACCCAACGATCATGGATGATTGTAAAGTGATTTATCATGCGTAACTGGCTATATTACCCTAAGAAATGACTTGTGGATTGGGAGTCAAGACTCAGTTAAAAATCCCTGCCTCTCCCTTTTTCCCGATGATTGCAAAACCTGATATATAAAAACAAAGAAGAGCTTACAATCCCTAAAAATTACAGAAACTCTTTGGAATTATCTCTCTCTACATTTGTGCATTGTGCATTTCCATTCTACAAGTACTCTTTTTTCTTAAAACAAAACTTTGAGTTCTCGCTCTCCCTTCATCCCGTAAACCGAAAAGGCAAATAGATCACTACAAAATGAAAATTTTAGAGTTCATGTATGGAAAAAAATTTAAAAAAATAACAAATGTAAGTAAAGAAAATTTATTCACACACCACAAATGAACACAAAAGTTTTTTTTTCCAAGTTATGGGAAATTCCACTAGTTCAACCCCAATAGCTTGGAATTTAATAAGAAAGGGATTTCCTCCACACATGCCTAAAAAATGGATTTACATGTTTTAAACATGTTAAAGATGCAAATCACCTATGGACCCAAACCTTTTGAAGAGAATAACAAACGCTCATTAAATTCTCAACTGAACGTGCGGTGGGATATTTTCTCGAGTCAAACAAGCCATCTACAACAAGCTTACCCAACGATCATGGATGATTGTAAATTGATTTATCATGCGTAACGGGCTATATTACCCTATGAAATGACTTATGGATTGGGAGTCAAGACTCAGTTAAAAATCCCTGCCTCACACTTTTTACCGACGATTGGAAAACTTGATATATCAAAACTAAGAAGAGCTTACAATCCCTAAAAATTATAGAAACTCTTTTGAATTTTCTCGCTCTACATTTGTGCACTGTGCATTTTCATTTTAGATGTACACTTTTTTCATAAATCAACACTGTGAGTTTTCGCTCTCCCTTCATCCTGTACACCGAAAAGGCTAATAGATCACTACAAAATGAAAATTTTAGAGTTCATGTATGAAAAAAATTTAAAACAATAACAAATGTAAGTAAAGAAAATTTATTCACACACCACAAATGAACACAAAAGTTTTTTTGTCCAAGTTTGGGAAATTCCACTAGTTCAACCCCAGCAGCTTTGAATTTTATCAGAAATAGATTTCTTCCACACATGCTTAAAAAATGGATTTGCATGTTTTAAACATGTTAAAGATGCAAATCACTGATGGATCCAAAGTTTTGAAGAGAATAAGAAACGCTCATTAAATTCTCAAGTGAACGTGCGGTGGGATATTTACCCGAGTCAAACAACCCATTATTTTGCCCATCTACAAAAAGCTGACCCAACGATCATGGATGATTGTAAAGTGATTTATCATGCGTAACGGTCTATATTACCCTCAAAAAAGACTTATGGATTGGGAGTAAAGACTCAGTTAAAAATCCCTGCCTCCCACTTTTTCTGGACGATTGCAAAACCTGATATATAAAAACTAAGAAGAGCTTACAATCCCTAAAAATTACTGAAACTCTTGGAATTATCTCGCTCTACATTTGTGCATTGTGCATTTCCATTCTACATGTACTCTTTTTTCTTAAAACAAAACTTTGACTTTTCGCTCTCCCTTCATCTCGTAAACGAAAAAGGCAAATAGATCACAACAAAATGAAAATTTTGGAGTTCTAAGTACGCAAAAAATTTAAAACAATAACAAATGTAAGTGAAGAAAATTTATTCACACACCTCAAATGAACCCAAAAGTCATGTTGTCCAAGTTTGGGAAATTCCACAAGTTCAACCCCAACAGCTTGGAATTTTATAGGAAAGAGATTTCCTCCACACATGCTTTAAAAATGGATATGCATGTTTTAAACATGTTAAAAATGAAATTCACCTATGGATCCAAAGCTTTTGAGGAGAATAACAAACGCTAATTAAATTTTCAACTGAACGTGCGGTGGATATTTACCCGAGTCAAACAAGCCATTATTTTGCCCATCTACAAAAAGCTGACCCAACGATCATGGATGGTTGTAAAGTGATTTATCATGCGTAACGGGCTATATTACCCTAAGAAATGACTTATGGATTGGGAGTCAAGACTCAATTAAAAATCCCTGCCTCCCCCTTTTTCCCAACGATTGCAAAACCTGATATATAAAAACTAAGAAGAGCTTACAATCCCTAATAATTACAGAAACACTTTGGAATTATCTCGCTCTACATTTGTGCACTGCGCATTTTTATTTTAGATGTACTCTTTTTTCATAAATCAAAACTTTGAGTTTTCGCTCTCCGTTCATCCCGTAAACCAAAAAGGCAAAAAGATCACTACAAAATGAAAATTTTAGAGTTCATGTACGGAAAAATTTTTAAAACATTAACAAATGTAAGTAAAGAAAATTTATTCACACACCACAACTGAACACAAAAGATTTTTGTCCAGGTTTGGGAAATTCCACTAGTTCAACCCCAACAGCTAGGAATTTTATAAGAAAGTGATTTCCTCCACACATGCTTAAAAAATGGATATGCATGTTTTAAACATGTTAAAGTTGGAAAACACCTATGGATCCATAGCTTTTGAAGAGAATAACAAACGCTCATTAAATTCTCAAGTGAACGTGCGGTGGATATTTACTCGAGTCAAACAAGCCATTATTTTGCCCATCTACAAAAAGCTGACCCAACGATCATGGATGATTGTAAAGTGATTTATCATGCGTAACGGGCTATATTACCCTAAGAAATGACTTATGGATTGGGAGTCAAGACTCAGATAAAAATCCCTGCCTTCCCCTTTTTCCCGACGATAGCAAAACCTGATATATAAAAACTAAGAAGAGCTTAAAATCCCTTAAAATTACAGAAACTCTTTGGAATTATCTCTCTCTACATTTTTACATTGTGCATTTCCATTCCACATGTACTCTTTTTTCTTAAAACAAAACTTTTAGTTTTCGCTCTCCCTTCATCACGTAAACCAAAAAGGCAAATAGATCACCACAAACTGAAAATTTTGGAGTTCAAGTACAGAAAAAATTTAAAACAATAACAAATGTAAGTAAAGAAAATTTATTCACACACCACAAATGAACGCAAAAGTTTTGTTGTCCAAGTTTGGGAAATTCCACTAGTTCAACCCAAACAGCTTGGAATTTTATAAGAAAGAGATTTCCTCCACACATGCTTTAAAAATGGATATGCATGTTTTAAACATTTTAAAGATGCAAATCACCTATGGATCCAAAGCTTTTGAAGAGAATAACAAACGCTCATTAAATTCTCAAGTGAACAGTGGGATATTTACCCAAGTCACACAAGCCATTATTTTGCCCATCTACAAAAAGCTGACCCAACGATCATGGATGATTATAAAGTGATGTATCATGCATAACGGGCTATATTACCCTAAGAAATGACTTATGGATTGGGAGTCAAGACTCAGTTAAAAATCCATGCCTCCCCCATTTTCCCGACGATTGCAAAACCTGATATATAGAAACTAAAATGAGCTTACAATCCCTAAAAATTACAGAAACTCTTTGGAATTATCTCTCTCTACATTTGTGCATTGTGCATTTCCATTCTACATGTACTCTTTTGTCTTAAAACAAAACTTTGAGTTTTCGCTCTCCCTTCTTGCCATAAACCAAAAAGGCAAATAGATCAAAACAAAATGAAAATTTTGCAGTTCAAGTACGGAAAAAATTTAAAACAATAACAAATGTAAGTAATGAAAATATATTCACACACCACAAATGAACTCAAAAGTTTTTTTGTCCAAGTTTGGGAAATTCCACTAGTTCAACCTCAACAACTTGGAATTTTATAAGAAAGAGATTTCCTCCACACATGCGTAAAAAATGCATTTGCATGTTTTAAACATGTCAAAAATGCAAATCACCTATGGATCCAAAGCTTTTGAAGAGAATAACAAACGCTCATTAAATTCTCAAGTGAACGTGCGGTGGGATATTTACCCCAGTCAAACAAGCCATTACTTTACCCATCTACAAAAAGCTGACCCAACGATCATGGATGATTGTAAGTGATTTATCATGCGTAACTGGCTATATTACCCTCAGAAATGACTTATGGATTGGGAGTCAAGACTCAGTTAAAAATCCCTGCCTCCCCCTTTTTCCCGACGATTGCAAAACCTGATATATAAAAACTAAGAAGAGCTTATAATCCCTAAAAACTACATAAACTATTTGGAATTATCTCGCTCTACATTTGTGCATTGTTGTTTTCCATTCTATATGTACTCTTTTTTCTTAAAACAAAACTTTGCATTTTCGCTCTCCCTGTATCCCGTAAACCAAAAAGGAAAATAGATCACAACAAAATGAAAATTTTGGAGTTCAAGTACGGAAAAAATTTAAAATAATAACAAATGTAAGTAAAGAAAATTTATTCACACAGCACAAATGAACACAAAAGTTTAGTTGTCCAAGTTTGGGAAATTCCACTAGTTCAACCCCAACATCTTGGAATTTTATAGGAAAGAGATTTCCTCCACACATGCTTGAAAAATGGATATACCTGTTTTAAGCATTTTAAAGATGCAAATCACCTATGGATCCAAAGCTTTTGAAGAGAATAACAAACGCTCATTAAATTCTCAAGTGAACGTGCGATGGGATATTTACCCGAGTCAAACAAGCCATTATTTTGCCCATCTACAAAAAGCTGAGCCAACAATCATGGATGATTGTAATATTATTTTTCATGCGTAACGGGCTATATTACCCTAAGAAATGACTTATGAATTGGGAGTGAAGACTCAGTTAAAAATCCCTGCCTCCCCCTTTTTCCCGACGATTGCAAAACCTGATATATAAAAATTAAGAAGAGCTTAGAATCCCTAAAAATTACCGAAAGTCTTTGGAATTATCTCTCTCTACATTTGTGCATTGCGCATTTCCATTCTACATGTACTCTTTTTTCTTAAAACAAAACTTTGAATTTTCACTCTCCCTTCATCCCATAAACCAAAAAGGCAAATAGATCACAACAAAATGAAAATTTTGGAGTTCAAGTACGGAAAAAATTTAAAACAATAACAAAAGTAAGTAACGAAAATTTATTCACACAGCACAAATGAACACAAAATTTTTGTTGTCCAAGTTTGGGAAATTCCACTAGTTCAACCCCAACAACTTGGAATTTTATAGGAAAGAGATTTCCTCCACACAAGCTTTAAATTGGATATGCATGTTTTAAACATGTTAAAGATGCAAATCACCTATGGATCCAAAGCTTTTGAACAGAATTACAAACGCTCATTAAATTCTCAAGTGAACGTGCGATGGGATATTTACCCGAGTCAAACAAGCCATTATTTTGCCCATCTACAAAAAGCTGACCCAACGATCATGGATGATTGTAAAGTGATTTATCATGCGTAACGGGCCATATTACCCTAAGAAATGACTTATGGATTGGGAGTCAAGACTCAATTAAAAATCCCTGCCTCCCCCTTTTTCCCGACGATTGCAAAACCTGATATATAAAAACTAAGAAGAGCTTACAATCCCTAAAAATTACAGAAACTCTTTGGAATTATCTCGCTCTACATTTGTGCATTGTGCATTTCCATTCTACATGTACTCTTTTTTATGAAAACAAAACTTCCAGTTTATGCTCTCCCTTCATCCCGTAAACCAAAAAAGCAAATAGATCAAAACAAAATGAAAATTTTGCAGTTCATGTACGGAAAAACAATTAAGACAATAACAAATGTAAGTAATGAAAATATATTCACACACCACAAATGAACACAAATGTTTTGTTTTCCAAGTTTGGGAAATTCCACTAGTTCAACCCCAACAGCTTGGAATTTTATAAGAAAGAGATTCCCTCCACACATGCTTAAAAAATGCATTTGCATGTTTTAACAATGTTAAAAATGCAAATCACCTATGGATCAAAAGCTTTTGAAGAGAATAACAAACGCTCATTAAATTGTCAACTGAACGTGCGGTGGGATATTTACCCGAGTCAAACAAGTCATTATTTTGCCCATCTACATAAAGCTGACCCAACGATCATGGATGATTGTAAGTGATTTATCATGCGTAACGAGCTATATTACCCTAAGAAATGACTTATGGATTGGGAGTCAAGACTCAGTTAAAAATCCCTGCCTCCCCCTTTTTCCCGACGATTGCAAAACCTGATATATAAAAACTAAGAAGAGGTTACAATCCCTAAAAATTACAGAAACTCTTTGGAATATTCTCGCTCTACATTTGTGCATTGCACATTTCCATTCTGCATGTACTCTTTTTTCTTAAAACAAAACTTTGAGTTTTCGCTCTCCCTTTATCCCGTAAACCAAAAAGGAAAATAGATCACAACAAAACTAAAATTTTGGAGTTCAAGTACGGAAAAAATTTAAAACAATAACAAATGTAAGAAAAGAAAATTTATTCACACACCACAAATGAGCACAAAATTTTTGTTGTCCATGTTTGGGAAATTGCATTAGTTCAACCCCAACAACTTGGAATTTTATTGGAAAGAGATTTCCTCCACACTTGCTTTAAAAATGGATATGCATGTTTTAAACATGTTAAACATGCAAATCACCTATGGATCCAAAGGTTTTGAAGAGAATAACAAACGCTCATTAAATTCTCAAGTGAACGTGCGGTGGATATTTACCCGAGTCAAACAAGCCATTATTTTGGCCATCTACAAAAAGCTGACCCAACGATCAACGATTATTGTTAAGTGATTTATCGTGCGTAACGGGCTATATTACCCTAAGAAATCACTTATGGATTGGGAGTCAAGACTAAGTTAAAAATCCCTGCCTCCCCCTTTTTCCCGACGATTGCACAACCTGATATATAAAAATTAAGAAGAGCTTACAATCCCTAAAAATTACAGAAACTCTTTGGAATTATCTCGCTCTACAATTGTGCATTGTGCATTTCCAATCTACATGCACTCTTTTTTCTTTAAACAAAACTTTGAGTTTTCACTCTCCCTTCATCCCGTAAACCAAAAAGGCAAATAAAAAAATGAAAATTTTGGAGTTCAAGTACAGAAAAAATTTAAAACAATAACAAATGTAAGCAAAGAAAATTTATTCACACACCACAAATGAACAGAAAAGTTTTGTTGTCCAAGTTTGGGAAATTCCAGTAGTTCAACCCCAACAGCTTGGAATTTTATAGGAAAGTGATTTCCTCCACACATGCTTTAAAAATGGATATACATGTTTTAAACATGTTAAAAATGCAAATCACCTATGGATCCAAAGCTTTTGAAGAGAATAACAATCACTCATTAAATTCTCAAGTGAACATGCGGTGGATATTTACCCGAGTCAACCAAGCCATTATTTTGCCCATCTACAAAAAGACGACCCAACGATCAAGGATTATAGTTAAGTGATTTATCATGCGTAACAGGCTATATTACCCTAAGAAATGACTTATGGATTGGGAGTCAAGACTCAGTTAAAAATCCCTACCTCCCCCTTTTTCCCGACAATTGCAAAACATGATATATAAAAACTAAGAAGAGCTTACAATCACTAAAAATTACAGAAACTCTTTGGAATTATCTCGCTCAACATTTGTGCACTGTGCATTTTCATTTTACATGTACACTTTTTTCATAAATCAAAACTTTGTGTTTTTGCTCTCCCTTCATCCCGTAAACCAAAAAGGCGAATAGATCACTACAAAATGAAAATTTTAGAGTTCATGTACGGAAAAAAATTTAAAACAATAACAAATATAAGTAAAGAAAATTTATTCACACACCACAAATGAAAACAAAATTTTTTTTGTCCAAGTTTGGGAAATTCCACTAGTTCAACACCAACAGCTTGGAATTTTATAAGAAAGAGATTTCCTCCACGCATGCTTAAAAAATGGATTTGCATCTTTTAAACATGTTAAAGATGCAAATAACCTATGGATCCAAAGCTTTTGAAGAGAATAAAAAACGCTCATTAAATTCTCAAGTGAACATGCGGTGGGCTATTTACCTGAGTCAAACAAGCCATTATTTTGCCCATAAAAAAAAACTGACCCAACGAACATGGATGATTGTAAAGTGATTTATCAAGCGTAACGGGCTAGATTACCCTAAGAAATAACTTATGGATTGGGAGTCGAGACTCAGTTAAAAATCCCTGCCTCTCCCTTTTTCCCGACGATTGAAAAACCTGATATATAAAAACTAAGAAGAGCTTACAATTCCTAAAAATTATAGAAACTATTTAGAATTATCTAGCTCTACATTTGTGCATTGTGCATTTCCATTCTACATGTACTCTTTTTTGTTAAAACAAAACTTTGAGTTTTCGCTCTCCCTTCATCCCATAAACCAAAATGGCAAATAGATCACAACAAAATGAAAATTTTGGAGTTCAAATACGGAAAAAATTTAAACCAATAACAAATGTAAGTAAAGAAAATTAATTTACACACCACAAATAAACACAAAAGTTTTGTTGTCCAAGTTTGGGAAATTCCACTAGTTCAACCCCAACAGCATGGAATTTTATAAGAAAGAGATTTCCACCAAACATGCTTTAAAAATTGATATGCATGTTTTAAACATGTTAAAAATGCAAATCACCTATCGATCCAAATATTTTGAAGACAATAACTAACGCTCATTAAATTCTCAAGTGAACGTGCGGTGGATATTTACCAGAGTCAAACAAGCCATTATTTTGCCCATCTACAAAAAGCTGACCCAACGATCATGGATGATTGTAAAGTGATTTATCATGCGTAACGGGCTATATTACCCAAAGAAAAGACTTATGGATTGGGAGTCAAGACTTAGTTAAAAATCACAGCCTCCCCCTTTTCCCGACGATTGCAAAACCTGATATATAAAAACTAAGAAGAGCTTACAATCCCTAAAAATTACAAAAACTCTTTGGAATTATCTCTCTTTACATTGGTGCATTGTGCATTTCCATTTTAGATGTACACTTTTTTCATAAATCAAAACTTTGAGTTTTCACTCTCCCTTCATCCCGTCAACCATAAAGGCAAATAGATCACAACAAAATGAAAATTTTGGAGTTCAAATAAGGAAAAAGTTTAAAAAAATAACAAATGTAAGTAAAGAAAATTTATTCACACACCACAAATGAACACAAAAGTTTTGTTGTCCAAGTTTGGGAAATTCCACTAGTTCAACCCCAACAGCTTGGAATTTTATAGGAAAGAGATTTTCTCCACACATGCTTTAAAAATGGATATGCATGTTTTAAACATGTTAAACATGCAAATCACCTATGGATCCAAAGGTTTTGAAGAGAATAACAAACGCTCATTAAATTCTCAACTGAACGTACAGTGGATATTTACCCGAGTCAAACAAGCCATTATTTTGCCCATCTACAAAAAGCTGACCCAACGATAATGGATGATTGTAAAGTGATTTATCATGCGTAAAGGGCTATATTACCCTAAGAAATATCTTATGGATTGGGAGTCAAGACTCAGTTAAAAATCCATGCCTCCCCCTTTTTCTCGACGATTGCCAAACCAGATATATAAAACTAAGAAGAGCTTACAATCCCTAAAAATTATAGAAACTCTTTGGAATAATCTCGCTCTACATTTGTGCATTGTGCATTTCAATTCTACATGTACTCTTTTGTCTTAAAACAAAACTTTAATTTTTTGCTCTCCCTTCATCCCGTAAACCAAAAAGGCAAATACATCACATCAAAACTAAAATTTTGGAGTTCAAGTACGGAAAAAATTTAAAACAATAACAAATGTAAGAAAAGAAAATTTATTCACACACCACAAATGAACACAAAATTTTTGTTGTCCAAGATTGGGAAGTTCCACTAGTTCAACACCAACAACTTGGAATTTTATAGGAAAGAGATTTCCTCCACACATGCTTTAAAAATGGATATGCATGTTTAAAACATGTTAAAGATGCAAATCACCTATGGATCCAAAGCTTTTGAAGAGAATAACAAATGCTCATTAAATTCCCAACTGAACATGCGGTGGATATTTACCCGAGTCAAACAAGCCATTCTTTTGCCCATCTACAAAAAGCTGACCCAACGATCATGGATGGTTGTAAATTGATTTATCATGCGTAACGGGATATATTACCCTAATAAATGACTTATGGATTGGGAGTCATGACTCAGTTAAGAATCCATGCCTCCCCCTTTTTCCCGACGATTGCAAAACCTTATATATAAAAACTAAGAAGAGCTTACAATCCCTAAAAATTACACAAACTCATCGGAATTATCTCGCTCTACATTTGTTCACTGTGCATTTTCATTTTAGATGTACACTTTTTTCATAAATCAAAACTTTGAGTTTTCACTCTCCCTTCATCATGTAAACCGAAAAGGCAAATAGATCACTACAAAATGAAAATTTTAGAGTTCATGTACGGAAAAAAAATTAAAAAAATAACAAATGTAAGTAAAGAAAATTTATTCACACACCACAAATGAAGACAAAAGTTTTGTTTTCCAAGTTTGGGAAATTCCACTAGTTCAACCCCAATAGCTTGGAATTTTATAGGAAAGAGATTTCCTCCACACATGCTTTAAAAATGGATATGCATGTTTTAAATATGTTAAAGATTCAAATCACCTTTGGATCCAAAGCTTTTGAAGAGAATAACAAACGCTCATTAAATTTTCATGTGAAAGTGCGATGGGATATTTACCCGAGTCAAACAAGCCATTATTTTGCCCATCTACAAAAAGCTGAGCCAACGATCATGAATGATTGTAAAGTGATTTATCATGCGTAACGGTTTTTATTATCCCAAGAAATGACTTATGGATTGGGAGTCAAGACTAAGTTAAAAATCCCTGCGTCCCCCTTTTTCCCGTCGACTGCAAAACCTGATATATAAAAACTAAGAAGAGCTTACAATCCCTAAAAATTACAGAAACTCTTTGGAATTATCTCGCTCTACATTTGTGCACTGTGCATTTTCATTTTAGATGTACTCTTCTTTCATAAATCAAAACCTTGATTTTTCGCTCTCCCTTCATCCCGTAAACCAAAAAGGGAAAAAGATCACAACAAAATGAAAACTTTAGAGTTCATGTACGGAAAAAAATTTAAAACAATAAAAAATGTAAGTAAAGAAAATTTATTCACACACCACAAATGAATACAAAAGTTTTGTTGTCCAAGTTTGGGAAATTCCACAAGTTCAACCCCAACAGCTTGGAATTTTATAAGAAAGAGATTTCCTCCACACATGCTTAAAAAATGGATTTGCATCTTTTAAACATGTTAAAGATGCAAATCACGTATGGATCCAAAGCTTTTGAAGAGAATAACAAACACTAATTAAATTCTAAAGTGAACGTGCGGTGAGATATTTACCCAAATCAAACAAGCCATTATTTTGCCCATCTACAAAATGCTGACCCAACAATCATGGATGATTGTAAAGAGATTTATCATGCGTAACGGGCTACATTTCCCTAAGAAATGACTTATGAATTGGGAGTCAAGATTTAGTTAAAAATCCTTGCCTCCCCCTTTTTCCCGATGATTACAAAACCTGATATATAAAAACTAAGAAGAGCTTACAATCCCTAAAAATTACATAAACTCTATGGAATAATCTCGCTCTACATTTGTGCATTGTGCATTTCCATTCTAAATGTACTCTTTTTTCTTAAAACAAAACTTTGAGTTTTCGCTATCCCTTCATCCCGTAAACCAGAAAAGCAAATAGATCACAACAAAACTAAAATTTTGGAGTTCAAGTACGGAAAAAATTTAAAACAATAACAAATGTAGGAAAAGAAAATTTATTCACACACCACAAATGGACACAAAATTTTTGTTGTCCATGTTTGGGAAATTCCACTTGTTCAACCCCAACAGCTTGGAATTTTATAGGAAAGAGATTTCCTCCTCACATGCTTTAAATATGGATATGCATGTTTTAAACATGTTAAACATGCAAATCACCTATGGATCCAAAGGTTTTGAAGAGAATAACAAACGCTAATTAAATTCTCAACTGAACATGCGGTGGATATTTACCCGAGTCAAAACAAGCCATTATTTTGCCCATCTAAAAAATGCTGACCCAACGATCATGGATGATTGTAAAGTGATTTATCATGCGTAACGGGCTATATTACCCTAAGAAATGAATTATGGATTGGGAGTCAAGACTCAATTAAAAATCCATGCATCCCACTTTTTCCCGACGATTGCAAAACCATATATATAAAAACTAAGAAGAGCTTACAATCCCTACAAATTACAGAGACTCTTTGGAATTATCTCTCTCTACATTTGTGCACTGTGCATTTTCATTTTAGATGTACTATTTTTTCATAAATAAAAACTTTGAGTTTTCGCTCTCCCTTCATCCTGTAAACCAAAAAGGCAAAGTGATCACTACAAAATGAAAATTATAGAGTTCATGTACGCAAAAAAATTTAAAACATCAACAAATTTAAGTAAAGAAAATTTATTCACACACCACAAATGAACACAAAAGTTTTTTTGTCCAAGTTTGGGAAATTCCAGTAGTTCAACCCCAACAGCTTGGAATTTTATAACAAAGAGATTTCCTCCACACATGCTTCAAATATGGATTTGCATGTTTTAAACATGATAAAGATGCAAATCACCTATGGATCCAAAGCTTTTGAAGAGAATAACAAACGCACATTAAATTCTCAAGTAAACGTTCGGTGGGATATGTACACGAGTCAAACAAGCCATTATTTTACCCATATACAAAAAGCTGACCCAACGATCATGGATGATTGTAAAGTGATTTTTCATGCGTAACGGGATATATTACAGTAAGAACGGACTTATGGATTGGGAGTCAAGACTCAGTTAAAAATCCCTACCTCCCCCTTTTTCCCGGCGCTTGCAAAACCAGATATATAAAAACTAAGAATAGCTTACAATCCCTGAAAATTACAGAAACACTTTGGAATTATCTCGCTCTACATTTGTGCACTGTACATTTTCATTTTAGATGTACACTCTTTTCATAAATCAAAACTTTGTGTTTTCGCTCTCCCTTCATCCCGTAAACCAAAAAGGCAAATAGATCACTACAAAATTAAAATTTTAGAGTTCATGTACGGAAAAAAATTTAAAACAATAACAAATTCATGTAAAGAAAATTTATTCACACATCACAAATGAACACAAAATTTGTTTTGTCCAAGTTTGGGAAATTCCACTAGTTCAACCCCAACAGCTTGGAATTTTATAAGAAAGAGATTTCCTCCACAAATGCTTAAAAATTGGTTTTGCATGTTTTAAACATGTTAAGGGTGCAAATCACCTATGGATCCAAAGCTTTTGAAGAGCATAAAAAACACTTATTAAATTCTCAAGTGAACGTGCGGTGGGATACTTACCCGAGTCAAACAAGCCATTATTTTGCCCATCTACAAAAAGCTGACCCAACGATCATGGATGATTGTAAAGTGATTTATCATGCGTAACGGGCTATATTACCCTAAGAAATGACTTATGGATTGGGAGTCAAGACTTAGTTAAAATCCCATGCCTCCCCCTTTTTCCCGATGATTGCAAAACCTGATATATAAAAACAAAGAAGAGCTTACAATCCCTAAAAATTACAGAAACTCTTTGGAATTATCTCTCTCTACGTTTGTGCATTGTGCATTTCCATTCTAAATGTACTCTTTTTTCTTAAAACAAAACTTCAAGTTTTCGTTCTCCCTTCATCCCGTAAACCAAAAAGGCAAATAGATCACAACAAAATGAAAATTTTGGAGTTCAAGTACGGAAAAAATTTAAAACAATAACAAATGTAAGTAAAGAAAATTTATTCACACACGACAAATGAACACAAAAGGGTTTTTGTCCAAGTTTGGGAAATTCCCCTAGTTCAACCCTAACAGCTTGGAATTTTATAGGAAATAGATTTCCTCCACACATGCTTAAAAAATGGATTTGCTTGTTTTAAACATGTTAAAGATGAAAATCACCTATGGATCCAAAGCTTTTGAAGAGAATAACAAACACTAATTAAATTCTAAAGTGAACGTGCGGTGAGATATTTACCCGAATCAAACAAGCCATTATTTTGCCCATCTACAAAATGCTGACCCAACGATCATGGATGATTGTAAAGAGATTTATCATGCGTAACGGGCTACATTTCCCTAAGAAATGACTTATGAATTGGGAGTCAAGATTTAGTTAAAAATCCTTGCCTCCCCCTTTTTCCCGATGATTACAAAACCTGATATATAAAAACTAAGAAGAGCTTACAATCCCTAAAAATTACATAAACTCTATGGAATAATCTCGATCTACATTTGTGCATTGTGCATTTCCATTCTAAATGTACTCTTTTTTCTTAAAACAAAACTTTGAGTTTTCGCTATCCCTTCATCCCGTAAACCAGAAAAGCAAATAGATCACAACAAAATTAAAATTTTGGAGTTCAAGTACGGAAAAAATTTAAAACAATAACAAATGTAAGAAAAGAAAATTTATTCACACACCACAAATGAACACAAAATTTTTGTTGTCCATGTTTGGGAAATTCCACTTGTTCAACCCCAACAGCTTGAAATTTTATAGGAAAGAGATTTCCTCCACACATGCTTTAAATATGGATATGCATGTTTTAAACATGTTAAACATGCAAATCACCTATGGATCCATAGGTTTTGAAGAGAATAACAAACGCTCATTAAATTCTGAACTGAACGTGCAGTGGATATTTACCCGAGTCAAACAAGCCATTATTTTGCCCATCTACAAAATGCTGACCCAACGATCATGGATGATTGTAAAGTGATTTATCATGCGTAACGGGCTATATTACCCTAAGAAATGAATTATGGATTGGGAGTCAAGACTCAATTAAAAATCCCTGCATCCCATTTTTTCCCGACGATTGCAAAACCATATATATAAAAACTAAGAAGAGCTTACAATCCCTAAAAATTACAGAGGCTCTTTGGAATTATCCCGTTCTACATTTGTGCACTGTGCATTTTAATTTTAGTTGTACAGTTTTTTCATAAATAAAAACTTTGAGTTTTCGCTCCCCCTTCATCCTCTAAACCAAAAAGGCAAAGTGATCACTACAAAATGAAAATTATAGAGTTCATGTATGCAAAAAAATTTAAAACATCAACAAATGTAAGTAAAGAAAATTTATTCACACACCACAAATGAACACAAAAGTTTTTTTGTCCAAGTTTGGGAAATTCCACTACTTCAACCCCAACAGGTTGATATTTTATAAGAAAGAGATTTCCTCCACACATGCTTCAAAAATGGATTTTCATGTTTTAAACATGTTAAAGATTCAAATCACCTATGGATCCAAAACTTTTGAAAAGAATCACAAATGCTCATTAAATTCTCAAGTAAACGTGCGGTCGGATATTTACGCGAGTCAAACAAGCCATTATTTTGCCCATATACAAAAAGCAGACCCAACGATCATGGATGATTGTAAAGTGATTTTTCATGCGTAACGGGATATATTATAGTAAGAAAGGACTTATGGATTGGGAGTCAAGACTCAGTTAAAAATCCCTGCCACCCCCTTTTTCCCGACGATTGCAAAACCTGATATATAAAAACTAAGAATAGCTTAAAATCCCTAAAAATTACAGAAACTCTTTGGAATTATCTCGCTCTACATTTGTGCACTGTGCATTTTAATTTTAGATGTACACTCTTTTCATAAATCAAAACTTTGTGTTTTCGCTCTCCCTTCATCCCGTAAACCAAAAACGTAAATAGATCACTACAAAATTAAAATTTTAGAGTTCATGTACAGAAAAAAATTTAAAACAATAACAAATGTAAGTAAAGAAAATTTATTCACACATCACAAATGAATACAAAATTTTTTTTGTCCAAGTTTGGGAAATTCCACTAGTTCAACCCCAACAGCTTGGAATTTTATAAGAAAGAGATTTCCTCCACACATGCTTAAAAAATGGATTTGCATGTTTTAAACATGTTAAGGATGCAAATCACCTATGGATCCAAAGCTTTTGAAGAGCATAAAAAAACACTCATTAAATTCTCAAGTGAACGTGCGGTGGGATATTTACCCAAGTCAAACAAGCCATTATTTTGCCCATCTACAAAAAGCTGACGCAACGATCATGGATGATTGTAAAGTAATTTTTCATGCGTAACGGGCTATATTACCATAAGAAATGACTTATGGATTGGGAGTCAAGACTCAGTTAAAAATCCATGCCTCCCCCTTTTTCCCGACGATTGCAAAACCTGATATATAAAAACAAAGAAGAGCTTACAATCCCCAAAAATTACAGAAACTCTTTGGAATTATCTCTCTCTACGTTTGTGCATTGTGCATTTTAATTTTAGATGTACACTCTTTTCATAAATCAAAACTTTGTGTTTTCGCTCTCCCTTCATCCCGTAAACCAAAAACGTAAATAGATCACTGCAAAATTAAAATTTTAGAGTTCATGTACAGAAAAAAATTTAAAACAATAACAAATGTATGTAAAGAAAATTTATTCACACATCACAAATGAATACAAAATTTTTTTTGTCCAAGTTTGGGAAATTCCACTAGTTCAACCCCAACAGTTTGGAATTTTATAAGAAAGAGATTTCCTCCACACATGCTTAAAAAATGGATTTGCATGTTTTAAACATGTTAAGGATGCAAATCACCTATGGATCCAAAGCTTTTGAAGAGCATAAAAAAACACTCATTAAATTCTCAAGTGAACGTGCAGTGGGATATTTACCCGAGTCAAACAAGCCATTATTTTGCCCATCTACAAAAAGCTGACCCAACGATCATGGATGATTGTAAAGTGATTTTTCATGCGTAACGGGCTATATTACCATAAGAAATGATTTATGGATTGGGAGTCAAGACTCAGTTAAAAATCCATGCCTCCCCCTTTTTCCCGACGATTGCAAAACCTGATATATAAAAACAAAGAAGAGCTTACAATCCCCAAAAATTACAGAAACTCTTTGGAATTATCTCTCTCTACGTTTGTGCATTGTGCATTTTAATTTTAGATGTACACTCTTTTCATAAATCAAAACTTTGTGTTTTCGCTCTCCCTTCATCCCGTAAACCAAAAACGTAAATAGATCACTACAAAATTAAAATTTTAGAGTTCATGTACAGAAAAAAATTTAAAACAATAACAAATGTAAGTAAAGAAAATTTATTCACACATCACAAATGAATACAAAATTTTTTTTGTCCAAGTTTGGGAAATTCCACTAGTTCAACCCCAACAGCTTGGAATTTTATAAGAAAGAGATTTCCTCCACACATGCTTAAAAAATGGATTTGCATGTTTTAAACATGTTAAGGATGCAAATCACCTATGGATCCAAAGCTTTTGAAGAGCATAAAAAAACACTCATTAAATTCTCAAGTGAACGTGCGGTGGGATATTTACCCGAGTCAAACAAGCCATTATTTTGCCCATCTACAAAAAGCTGACCCAACGATCATGGATGATTGTAAAGTGATTTTTCATGCGTAACGGGCTATATTACCATAAGAAATGACTTATGGATTGGGAGTCAAGACTCAGTTAAAAATCCATGCCTCCCCCTTTTTCCCGACGATTGCAAAACCTGATATATAAAAACAAAGAAGAGCTTACAATCCCCAAAAATTACAGAAACTCTTTGGAATTATCTCTCTCTACGTTTGTGCATTGTGCATTTCCATTCTACATGTACTCTTTTTTCTTAAAACAAAACTTTGAGTTTTCGCTCTCCCTTCATCTCGTAAACCAAAAAGGCAAATAGATCACAACAAAATGAAAATTTTGGAGTTCAAGTACAAAAAAAATTTAAAACATTAACAAATGTAAGTAAAGAAAATTTATTCACAGACCACAAATGAACACAAAAGTTTTGTTGTCCAAGTTTGGGAAATTCCACTAGTTGAACCCAACAGCTTGGAATTTTATAGGAAAGAGATTTCCTCCACACAAGCTTTAAAAATGCAGATGCATGTTTTAAACATGTTAAACATGCAAATCACCTATGGATCCAAAGCTTTTGAAGAGAATAACAAACGCTCATTAAATTCTCATGTGAACGTGCGGTGGGATATTTACCCGAGTCAAACAAGCCATTATTTTACCCATCCACAAAAAGCTGACCCAACGATCATGGATGATTGTAAAGTGATTTATCATGCGTAACGGTCTATATTACCCTAAGAAATGACTTATGGATTGGGAGTCAAGACTCAGTTAAAAATCCCTGCGTCCCCCTTTTTCCCGATGATTGCAAAACCTGATATATAAAAACTAAGAAGAGCTTACAATCCCTATAAATTACAGAAACACTTCGGAATAATCTCGCTTTACATTTGTGCATTGAGCATTTTCATTCTACATGTACTCTTTTTTCTTAAAACAAAACTTTGAGTTTTCGCTCTCCCTTCATCCTGTAAACCAAAAAGGTAAATAGATCACAACAAAACTAAAATTTTGGAGTTCAAATACGGAAAAAATTTAAAACAATAACAAATGTAAGAAAAGAAAATTTATTCACACACTACAGATGAACACAAAAGTTTTGTTGTCCAAGTTTGGGAAATTCCACTAGTTCAACACCAACAGCTTGGAATTTTATAGGAAAGAGATTTCCTCCACGCAAGCTTTAAAAAAGGATATGCATGTTTTAAACATGTTAAAGATGCAAATCAGCTATGGATCCAAAGGTTTTGAAGAGAATAACAAACGCTCATTAAATTCTCAAGTGAACGAGCGATGGGATATTTACCCGAGTCAAACAAGCCATTATTTTGCCCATCTACAAAAAGTTGAGCCAACGATCATGGATGATTGTAAAGTGATTTTTCATGAATAACTGGCTATATTACCCTAAGAAATGACTTATGGATTGGGAGTCAAGACTCAGTTAAAAATCCCTGCCTCCCCTTTTTTCTCGATGATTGCAGACCCTGATATATAAAAACTAAGAAGAGCTTACAATCCTTAAAAATTACCGAAACTCTTTGGAATTATCTCTCTCTACATTTGTGCATTGTGCATTTCCATTCTACATGGACTCTTTTTTCTTAAAACAAAACTTTGAGTTTTCGCTCTCCCTTCATCCCGTAAACCAAAAAGGCAAATAGATCACAACAAAATGAAAATTTTGGAGTTCAAGTACGGAACAAATGTAAAACAATAACAAATGTAAGTAAAGAAAATTTATTCACACAGCCCAAATGAACACAAAATTTTTGTTGTCCAAGTTTGGGAAATTCCACTAGTTCAACCCCAAGAGCTTGAAATTTTATTTGAAAGAGATTTCCGCCACACAAGCTTTAAAAATGGATATGCATGTTTTAAACATGATAAAGATGCAAATCACCTATGGATCCAAAACTTTTGAAGAGAATAACAAACGCTCATTAAATTCTCAAGTGAACGTGCGATGGGATATTTACCCTAGTCAAACAAGCCATTATTTTGCCCATCTACAAAAAGCTGACCCAACGATCATGGATGATTGTAAAGTGATTTATCATGTGTAACGGGCTATATTACCCTAAGAAATGACTTATGGATTGGGAGTCAAGAAACAGTTAAAAATCCCTGCCTCCCCTTTTTTCCCGACGATTGCAAAACCTGATATATAGAAACTAAGATGAGCTTACAATCCCTAAAAATTACAGAAACTCTTTGGAATTATCTCTCTCTACATTTGTGCATTGTGCATTTCCATTCTACATGTACTCTTTTGTCTTGAAACAAAACTTCGTGTTTTCGCTCTCCCTTCATCCCGTAAACTAAAAAGGCAAATAGATCAAAACAAAATGAAAATTTTGCAGTTCAAGTACGGAAACATTTAAAACAATAACAAATGTAAGTAAAGAAAATTTATTCACACATCACAAATGAACACTAAAGTTTTGTTGTCCAAGTTTTGGAATAACCACTAGTTTAACCCCAACAGCTTGGAATTTTATAGGAAAGAGATTTCCTCCACACATGCTTTAAAAATGGATATGCATGTTTTAAACATGTTAAACATGCAACTCACCTATGGATCCAAAGGTTCTGAAGAGAATAACAAACGCTCATTAAATTCTCAACTGAACGTGTGGTGGATATTTACCCGTGTCATACAAGCCATTATTTTGCCCATCTACAAAGTGCTGACCCAACGATCATGGGTGATTGTAAAGTGATTTATCATGCGTAACGGGCTATATTACCCTAAGAAATGACTTATGCATTGGTAGTCAAGACTCAGTTAAAATTCCCTGCCTCCCCCTTTTTCCCGACGATTGCAAAACCGGATATATAGAAACTAAGAAGAGCTTACAATCCCTAAAAATTACAGAAACTCTTTGTGCACTGTGCATTTTCATTTTAGATGTACACTTTTTTCATAAATCAAAACTTTGAGTTTTCGCTCTCCCTTCATCCCGTAAAACAAAAAGGCAAATAGATAACTGACAAATGAAAATTTTAGAGTTCATGTACGGAAAAAAATATAAAAAAATAACATATGCATGTAAAGAAAATTTATTCACACACCACAAACGAACACAAAAGTTTTTTGGTCCAAGTTTGGGAAATTCCACTAGCTCAACCCCAACAGCTTGGAATTTTATAAGAAAGAGATTTCCTCCACTCATGCTTAAAAAAAGGATTTGCATGTTTTAAACATGTTAAAGATGCAAATCACCTATGGATCCAATGATTTTGAAGAGAATAACAAACGCTCATTAAATTCTCAACTGAACGTGCGGTGGGATATTTACCCGAGTCAAACAACCCATTACTTTCCCCATCTACAAAAAGCTGACCCAACGATCATGGATAATTGAAAAGATATTTATCATCCGTAACGGGCTATATTACCCTAAGAAATGACTTATGGATTGGGAGTCAAGACTCAGTTAAAAATCCCTTCCTACCCCTTTTTCCCGACGAATGCAAAACCTGATATATAAAAAATAAGAAGAGCTTACAATCCCTAAAAATTACAGAAACTCTTTGGAATTATCTCTCTCTACATTTGTGCGTTGTGCATTTCCATTCTACATGTACTCTTTTTTCTTAAAACAAAACTTTGAGTTTTCGCTCTCCCTTCATCCCGTAAACCAAAAAGGCAAATAGATCACAACAAAACAAAAATTTTGGTGTTCAAGTATGGAAAAAATTTAAAACAATAACAAATGTAAGAAAAGAAAATTTATTCACACACCACAAATGAACACAAAATTTTTGTTGTCCATGTTTTGGAAATTCCACTAGTTCAACCCCAACAGCTTGGAAATTTATAGAAAAGAGATTTCCTCCACACATGCATTAAAAATGGATATGCATGTTTTAAACATGTTAAACATGCAAATCACCTATGGATCCAAAGCTTTTGAAGAGAATAACAAACGCTCATTAAATTCTCAGGTGAACATGCGGACGGATATTTACCCGAGTCAAACAAGCCATTATTTTGCCCATCTACAAACAGCTGACCCAATGATCATGGATGATTGTAAAGTGATTTATCATACGTAATGGGCTATATTACCCTAAGAAATGACTGATGGATTGGGAGTCAAGACTAAGTTAAAAATCCTTGCCTCCCCCTTTTTGCCGACGATTGCAAAACCTGATATGTAAAAACTAAGAAGAGCTTACAATCCCTAAAAATTAAAGAAACTCTTTGGAATTATCTCGCTCTACATTTGTGCATTGTGCATTTCCAATCTACATGCACTCTTTTTACTTAAAACAAAACTTTGAGATTTCGCTCTCCCTTCATCCCGTCAACCAAAAATGCAAAATAGATCACAAAAAAATAAAAATTAGTGAGTTCAAGTGCGGAAAAAATTTAAAACAATAACAAATGTAAGTAAAGAAAATTTATTCACACACCACAAATGAACACAAAAGTTTTGTTGTCCAAGTTTGGGAAATTCCACTAGCTGAACCCCAACAGCTTGGAATTTTATAGGAAAGGGATTTCCTCCACACATGCTTTAAAAATAGATATGCATGTTTTAAACATGTTAAAAATGCAAATCACGTATGGATCCAAAGCTTTTGAAGAGAATAACAATCGCTCATTATATTCTCAAGTGAACGGGCAGTGGATATTTACCCGAATCAAACAAGCCATTATTTTGCCCATCTACAAAAAGCTGACCCAACGATCAAGGATTATTGTAAAATGATTTATCATGCGTAACAGGCTATATTACCCTAAGAAATGACTTATGGATTGGGAGTCAAGACTCAGTTAAAAATCCCTGCTTCCCCCTTTTTCCCGATAATTGCAAACCTGATATATAAAAACTAAGAAGAGCTTACAATCCCTAAAAATTACAGAAACTCTTTGGAATTATCTCGCTCAACATTTGTGCACTGTGCATTTTCATTTTAGATGTACACTTTTTTCATAAATCAAAACTTTGAGTTTTCGCTCTTCCTTCATCCCGTAAACCAAAAAGGCGAACGGATCATTACAAAATGAAAATTTTAGAGTTCATGTACGGAAAAAAATTTAAAACAATAACAAATTTAAGTAAAGAAAATTTATTCACACACCACAAATGAACAAAGTTTTTTTTTCCAAGTTTGGGAAATTCCACTAGTTCAACCCCAACAACTTGGAATTTTATAAGAAAGAGATTTCCACCACACATGCTTAAAAAATGGATTTGCATCTTTTTAACATGTTAAAGATGCAAATCACCTATGGATCCAAAGCTTTTGACGAGAATAACAAACACTCATTAAATTCTCAAGTGAACGTGCGGTGCGATATTTAACTGAGTCAAACAAGCCATTATTTTGCCCATCTATAAAAAGCTGACCCAACGATCATGGATGATTGTAAAGTGATTTATCATGTGTAACGGGCTATATTACCCTAAGAAATGACTTATGGATTGGGAGCCAAGACTCAGTTAAAAATCCCTGCCTCCCCCTTTTTCCCGACGATTGCAAAACCTGATATATAAAAACTAAGAAGAGTTTACAATCCATAAAATTTCTGAAACTCTTTGGAATTATCTCTCTCTACATTTGTGCATTGTGCATTTCCATTCTACATCTACTCTTTCTTCTCAAAACAAAACTTTGAGTTTTCGCTCTCCCTTCATCCCGTAAACAAAAAAGGCAAATAGATCACAACAAAATGAAAATTTTGGACTTCAAATACGGAAAAAATTTAAAAAAATAACAAATATAAGTAAAGGAAATTTATTGACACACCACAAATGAACACAAAAGTTTTGTTGTCCAAGTTTGGGAAATTCCACTAGTTCAACCCCAACAGCTTGGAATTTTATAGGAAAGCGATTTCCTCCACACATTATTTAAAAATGGATATGCATGTTTTAAACATGTTAAAGATGCAAATCACCTATGGATCCAAATCTTTTGAAGAGAATAACAAACGCTCATTAAATTCTCAAGTGAACGTGCGGTGGGATATTTACCCGAGTCAAACATGCCATTATTTTGCCCATCTACAAAAAGCTGACCCAACGGTCATGGATGATTGTAAAGTGATTTATCATGCGTAAAGGGCTATATTACCCTAAGAAATGACTTATGAATTGGGAGTCAAGACTCAGTTAAAAATCCTTGCCTCCCCCTTTTTCCCGACGATTGCAAAACCTGATATATGAAAACTAAGAAGACCTTACTATCCCTAAAAATTACAAAAACTCTTTGGAATTATCTCGCTCTACATTTGTGCACTGTGCAATTTCATTTTAGATGTACACTTTTTTCATAAATCAAAACTTTGAGTATTCATTGTCCCTTTTTACCGTAAACCAAAAAGGCAAATAGATCACAACAAAATGAAAATTTTAGAGTTCATGTACAGAAAAAATTTAAAACAATAACAAATGTAAGTAAAGAAAATTTATTCACACACCACAAATGAACAAAAAAGTTTTGTTGTCCAAGTTTGGGAAATTCCACTAGTTCAACCCTAACAGCTTTGTATTTTATAAGAAAGACATTTCCTCCACACATGCTTAAAAAATGGATTTCTATGTTTTAAAAATGTTAATGATGCAAATCACGTATGGATCCAAAGCTTTTGAAGAGAATAGCATACGCTCATTAAATTCTCAAGTGAATGTGCGATGGGATATTTACCCGAGTCAAACATGCCATTATTTTGCCCATTTACAAAAAGCTGACCCAACGATCATGGATGATTGTAAAGTGATTTATCATGCATAACGGGCTATATTACCCTAAGAAATGACTTATGGATTGGGAGTCAAGACTCAGTTAAAAATCCCCGCCTCCCCCTTTTTCCCGACGATTGCGAAACCTGATATATAAAAATTAAGAAGAGCAAACAATCCCAAAACATTACAGAAACTCTTTGGAATTATCTCTCTACATTTGGCATTGTCCATTTCCATTCCACATGTACTCTTTTGTCTTAAAACAAAACTATGAGTTTTCGCTCACCCTTCATCCCGTAAACCAAAAAGCCAAATAGATCACAACAAAATAAAAATTTTGGAGTTCAAGTACGGAAAAAATTTAAAACAATAACAAATGTAAGTAAAGAAAATTTATTCACACACCACAAATGAACAGAAAAGTTTTTTTGTCCAAGTTTGGGAAATTCCACTAGCTGAACCCCAACAGCTGGGAATTTTATAGGAAAGGGATTTCCTCCACACATGCTTTAAAAATAGATATGCATGTTTTAAACATGTTAAAAATGCAAATCACGTTTGGATCCAAAGCTTTTGAAGAGAATAACAATCGCGCATTATATTCTCAAGTGAACGGGTAGTGGATATTTACCCGAATCAAACAACCCATTATTTTGCCCATCTACAAAAAGCTGACCCAACGATCAAGGATTATTGTAAAATGATTTATCATGCGTAACAGGCTATATTACCCTAAGAAATGACTTATGGATTGGGAGTCAAGACTCAGTTAAAAATCCCTCCCTCCCCCTTTTTCCCGATAATTGCAAACCTGATATATAAAAACTAAGAAGAGCTTACAATCCCTAAAAATTACAGAAACTCTTTGGAATTATCTCGCTCAACATTTGTGCACTGTGCATTTTCATTTTAGATGTACACTTTTTTCATAAATCAAAACTTTGAGTTTTCGCTCTTCCTTCATCCCGTAAACCAAAAAGGCGAATGGATCATTACAAAATGAAAATTTTAGAGTTCATGTACGGAAAAAAATTTAAAACAATAACAAATTTAAGTAAAGAAAATTTATTCACACACCACAAATGAACAAAGTTTTTTTTTCCAAGTTTGGGAAATTCCACTAGTTCAACCCCAACAACTTGGAATTTTATAAGAAAGAGATTTCCACCACACATGCTTAAAAAATGGATTTGCATCTTTTTAACATGTTAAAGATGCAAATCACCTATGGATCCAAAGCTTTTGAAGAGAATAACAAACACTCATTAAATTCTCAAGTGAACGTGCGGTGCGATATTTAACTGAGTCAAACAAGCCATTATTTTGCCCATCTACAAAAAGCTGACCCAACGATCATGGATGATTGTAAAGTGATTTATCATGTGTAACGGGCTATATTACCCTAAGAAATGACTTATGGATTGGGAGTCAAGACTCAGTTAAAAATCCCTGCCTCCCCCTTTTTCCCGACGATTGCAAAACCTGATATATAAAAACTAAGAAGAGTTTACAATCCATAAAATTTCTGAAACTCTTTGGAATTATCTCTCTCTACATTTGTGCATTGTGCATTTCCATTCTACATCTACTCTTTCTTCTCAAAACAAAACTTTGAGTTTTCGCTCTCCCTTCATCCCGTAAACAAAAAAGGTAAATAGATCACAACAAAATGAAAATTTTGGACTTCAAATACGGAAAAAATTTAAAAAAATAACAAATATAAGTAAAGGAAATTTATTGACACACCACAAATGAACACAAAAGTTTTGTTGTCCAAGTTTGGGAAATTCCACTAGTTCAACCCCAACAGCTTGGAATTTTATAGGAAAGCGATTTCCTCCACACATTATTTAAAAATGGATATGCATGTTTTAAACATGTTAAAGATGCAAATCACCTATGGATCCAAATCTTTTGAAGAGAATAACAAACGCTCATTAAATTCTCAAGTGAATGTGCGGTGGGATATTTACCCGAGTCAAACATGCCATTATTTTGCCCATCTACAAAAAGCTGACCCAACGGTCATGGATGATTGTAAAGTGATTTATCATGCGTAAAGGGCTATATTACCCTAAGAAATGACTTATGAATTGGGAGTCAAGACTCAGTTAAAAATCCTTGCCTCCCCCTTTTTCCCGACGATTGCAAAACCTGATATATGAAAACTAAGAAGACCTTACTATCCCTAAAAATTACAAAAACTCTTTGGAATTATCTCGCTCTACATTTGTGCACTGTGCAATTTCATTTTAGAGGTACACTTTTTTCATAAATCAAAACTTTGAGTATTCATTGACCCTTTTTCCCGTAAACCAAAAAGGCAAATAGATCACAACAAAATGAAAATTTTAGAGTTCATGTACAGAAAAAATTTAAAACAATAACAAATGTAAGTAAAGAAAATTTATTCACACACCACAAATGAACAAAAAAGTTTTGTTGTCCAAGTTTGGGAAATTCCACTAGTTCAACCCTAACAGCTTTGTATTTTATAAGAAAGACATTTCCTCCACACATGCTTAAAAAATGGATTTCTATGTTTTAAAAATGTTAATGATGCAAATCACGTATGGATCCAAAGCTTTTGAAGAGAATAGCATACGCTCATTAAATTCTCAAGGGAATGTGCGATGGGATATTTACCCGAGTCAAACATGCCATTATTTTGCCCATTTACAAAAAGCTGACCCAACGATCATGGATGATTGTAAAGTGATTTATCATGCATAACGGGCTATATTACCCTAAGAAATGACTTATGGATTGGGAGTCAAGACTCAGTTAAAAATCCCCGCCTCCCCCTTTTTCCCGACGATTGCGAAACCTGATATATAAAAATTAAGAAGAGCAAACAATCCCAAAACATTACAGAAACTCTTTGGAATTATCTCTCTACATTTGTGCATTGTCCATTTCCATTCTACATGTACTCTTTTTTCTTAAAACAAAACTATGAGTTTTCGCTCACCCTTCATCCCGTAAACCAAAAAGCCAAATAGATCACAACAAAATAAAAATTTTGGAGTTCAAGTAGGGAAAAAATTTAAAACAATAACAAATGTAAGTAAAGAAAATTTATTCACACACCACAAATGAACAGAAAAGTTTTTTTGTCCAAGTTTGGGAAATTCCAATAGCTGAACCCCAACAGCTGGGAATTTTATAGGAAAGGGATTTCCTCCACACATGCTTTAAAAATAGATATGCATGTTTTAAACATGTTAAAAATGCAAATCACGTATGGATCCAAAGCTTTTGAAGAGAATAACAATCGCGCATTATATTCTCAAGTGAACGGGCAGTGGATATTTACCCGAATCAAACAACCCATTATTTTGCCCATCTACAAAAAGCTGACCCAACGATCAAGGATTATTGTAAAATGATTTATCATGTGTAACAGGCTATATTACCCTAAGAAATGACTTATGGATTGGGAGTCAAGACTAAGTTAAAAATCCCTGCCTCCCCCTTTTTCCCGATAATTGCAAACCTGATATATAAAAACTAAGAAGAGCTTACAATCCCTAAAAATTACAGAAACTCTTTGGAATTATCTCGCACAACATTTGTGCACTGTGCATTTTCATTTTAGATGTACACTTTTTTCATAATTCAAAACTTTGAGTTTTCGCTCTTCCTTCATCCCGTAAACCAAAAAGGCGAACAGATCATTACAAAATGAAAATTTTAGAGTTCATGTACGGAAAAAAATTTAAAACAATAACAAATTTAAGTAAAGAAAATTTATTCACACACCACAAATGAACAAAGTTTTTTTTTCCAAGTTTGGGAAATTCCACTAGTTCAACCCCAACAACTTGGAATTTTATAAGAAAGAGATTTCCACCACACATGCTTAAAAAATGGATTTGCATCTTTTTAACATGTTAAAGATGCAAATCACCTATGGATCCAAAGCTTTTGAAGAGAATAACAAACACTCATTAAATTCTCAAGTGAACGTGCGGTGCGATATTTAACTGAGTCAAACAAGCCATTATTTTGCCCATCTACAAAAAGCTGACCCAACGATCATGGATGATTGTAAAGTGATTTATCATGTGTAACGGGCTATATTACCCTAAGAAATGACTTATGGATTGGGAGTCAAGACTCAGTTAAAAATCCCTGCCTCCCCCTTTTTCCCGACGATTGCAAAACCTGATATATAAAAACTAAGAAGAGTTTACAATCCATAAAATTTCTGAAACTCTTTGGAATTATCTCTCTCTACATTTGTGCATTGTGCATTTCCATTCTACATCTACTCTTTCTTCTCAAAACAAAACTTTGAGTTTTCGCTCTCCCTTCATCCCGTAAACAAAAAAGGCAAATAGATCACAACAAAATGAAAATTTTGGACTTCAAATACGGAAAAAATTTTAAAAAATAACAAATATAAGTAAAGGAAATTTATTGACACACCACAAATGAACACAAAAGTTTTGTTGTCCAAGTTTGGGAAATTCCACTAGTTCAACCCCAACAACTTGGAATTTTATAGGAAAGCGATTTCCTCCACACATTATTTAAAAATGGATATGCATGTTTTAAACATGTTAAAGATGCAAATCACCTATGGATCCAAATCTTTTGAAGAGAATAACAAACGCTCATTAAATTCTCAAGTGAACGTGCGGTGGGATATTTACCCGAGTCAAACATGCCATTATTTTGCCCATCTACAAAAAGCTGACCCAATGGTCATGGATGATTGTAAAGTGATTTATCATGCGTAAAGGGCTATATTACCCTAAGAAATGACTTATGAATTGGGAGTCAAGACTCAGTTAAAAATCCCTGCCTCCCCCTTTTTCCCGACGATTGCAAAACCTGATATATGAAAACTAAGAAGACCTTACTATCCCTAAAAATTACAAAAACTCTTTGGAATTATCTCGCTCTACATTTGTGCACTGTGCAATTTCATTTTAGATGTACACTTTTTTCATAAATCAAAACTTTGAGTATTCATTGTACCTTTTTCCCGTAAACCAAAAAGGCAAATAGATCACAACAAAATGAAAATTTTAGAGTTCATGTACGGAAAAAATTTAAAACAATAACAAATGTAAGTAAAGAAAATTTATTCACACACCACAAATGAACAAAATAGTTTTGTTGTCCAAGTTTGGGAAATTCCACTAGCTCAACCCTAACAGCTTTGTATTTTATAAGAAAGACATTTCCTCCACACATGCTTAAAAAATGGATTTCTATGTTTTAAACATGTTAATGATGCAAATCACGTATGGATCCAAAGCTTTTGAAGAGAATAACATACGCTCATTAAATTCTCAAGTGAATGTGCGATGGGATATTTACCCGAGTCAAACATGCCATTATTTTGCCCATTTACAAAAAGCTGACCCAACGATCATGGATGATTGTAAAGTGATTTATCATGCATAACGGGCTATATTACCCTAAGAAATGACTTATGGATTGGGAGTGAAGACTCAGTTAAAAATCCCCGCATCCCCCTTTTTCCTGACGATTGCAAAACCTGATATATAAAAACTAAGAAGAGCAAACAATCCCAAAACATTACAGAAACTCTTTGGAATTATCTCTCTACATTTGTGCATTGTGCATTTCCATTCTACATGTACTCTTTTTTCTTAAAACAAAACTATGAGTTTTTGCTCACCCTTCATCCCGTAAACCAAAAAGCCAAATAGATCACAACAAAATAAAAATTTTGGAGTTCAAGTACGGAAAAAATTTAAAACAATAACAAATGTAAGTAAAGAAAATTTATTCACACACCACAAATGAACACAAAAGTTTTTTTGTCCAAGTTTGGGAAATTCAACTAGTTCAACCCTAGCAACTTGGAATTTTAAAGGAAAGAGATTTCCTCCACACATGTTTTAAAAATCGATATGCATGTTTTAAACATGTTAGAGATGCAAATCACCTATGGATCCAAAGCTTTTGAAGAGAATAACAAACGCTGGCGGTGAGATATTTATCTGAGTCAAACAAGCCATTATTTTGCGCATCTACAAAAAGCTGACCCAACGATCATGGATGATGGTAAAGTGATTTATCATGCGTAACGGGCTTTATTACCCTAATAAATGAGTTATGGATTGGGAGTCAAGACTCAATTAAAAATCCCGGCCTCCCCCTTTTTCCCGATGATTGCAAAACCTGATATATAAAAACTAAGAAGATCTAACAATCCCAAAAAATTACAGAAACTCTTTGGAATTATCTCGCTCTACATTTGTGCATTGTGCATTTCCATTCTACATGTACTCTTTTTTCTTAAAATAAAACTTGGAGTTTTCGCTCTCCCTTCATCCCGTAAACCGAAAAGGCAAATAGATCACAACAAAATGAAAATTTTGAAGTTCAAGTACGGAAAAAAATTAAAACAATAACAAATGAAAGTAAAGAAAATTTATTCACACACCACAAATGAACACAAAATTTTTGTTGTCCAAGTTTGGGAAATTCCATTCGTTCGACCCCAACAGCTTGGAATTTTGTAGGAAAGAGATTTCCTCCACACATGCTTTAAAAATGGATATGCATGTTTTAAACATGTTAAAGATGCAAATCACCTATGGATCCAAAGCTTTTGAAGAGAATAACAAACGCTCATTACTTTCTCAAGCGAACGTGCGGTGGGATATTTACCCGAGTCAAACAAGCCATTATTTTGCCCATCTACAAAAAGCTGACACAACGATCATGGATGATTGTAAAGTGATTTATCATGCGTAACGGCCTATATTACCCTAACAAATGACTTATGGATTGGGAGTCAAGACGCAGTTAAAAATACCTACCTCCGCCTTTTTCCCGACGATTGTAAAACTTGATATATAAAAACTAAGAAGAGCTTACAATCCCTAAAAATTACAGACACTCTTTGGAATTATCTCGCTCTACATTTGTGCATTGTGCATTTCCATTCTACATGTACTCTTTTTTCTTAAAACAAAAATTTGAGTTTTCTGTCTCCCTCAACCGTAAATCAAAAATGCAAATAGATCAGAACAAAATGAAAATATTGGATTTCATGTCTGAAAAAAATTTAAAACAATAACAAATGTAAGTAAATAAAATTTATTCACACAACACAAATGAACACAAAAGTTTTGTCGTCCAAGTTTGGGAAATTCCACTTGTTCAACCCCAACAGCTTGGAATTTTATAGGAATGAGATTTCCTCCACACATGCTTTAAAAATGGATATGCATGTTTTAAACATGTTAAAGATGCAAATGACCTATGGATCCAAAGCTTTTGAAGAGAATAACAAACGCTCATTAAATTCTCAACTGAACGTGCTGTGGTATATTTAGCCGAGTCAAACAAAACATTATATTGCCCATCAACAAAAAGCTGACCCAATTATCATGGATGATTGTAAAGTGATTTATCATGCGTGACGGGCTATATTACCCTGACAAATGACTAGTGGATTGGGTGTCAAGACTCAGTTAAAAATCCCTACATCCCCCTTTTTCCCGGCGATTACAAAACCTGATATATAAAAACTTAGAAGAGCTAACAATCCCAAAAAAATTACAGAAACTCTTTGGAAGTATCTCTCTCTACATTTGTTCATTGTGCATTTCCATTCTATATGTACTCTTTGTTCTTAAAACAAAACTTTGAGTCTTCGCTCGCCCTTCATCCCGTAAACCAAAAAGCCAAATAGATCACAACAAAATGAAAATTTTGGAGTTCAAGTACTGAAAAAATTTAAAACAATAACAAATGTAAGTAAAGAAAATTTATTCACACACCACAAATGAACACAAAGGATTTGTTGTCCAAGTTTGGAAAATTCCACTAGTTCAACCCCAACAACTTGGAATTTTATAGGAAAGAGATTTCCTCCACACATGCTTTAAAAATGGATATGCATGTTTTAAACATGTTAAAGATGCAAATCACCTTTGGATACAAAGCTTTTAAATAGAATAACAAACGCTCATTAAATTCTCAACTGAACGTGCGGTGGGATATTTAGCCGAGTCTAACAAGCCATTATATTGCCCATCTACAAAAGGTTGACCCAACGATGATGGATGATTGTAAAGTGATTTAATATGCGTAACGGGATATATTACCCTAACAAATGACTTACGGATTGGGAGTCAAGACTCAGTTAAAAATCCCTGCCTCGCCCTTTTTCCCGACGATTGACAAACCTGATATATAAAAGCTAAGAAGAGCTTACAATCCCTAAAAATTACAGAAACTCTTTGGAATTATCTCACTCTACATTTGTGTGCTCTGCATTTTCATTTTAGATATACACTTTTTTCATAAATCAAAACTATGAGTTTTCGCTCTCCCTTCATCCCGTAAACCAAAAACCCAAATAGATCACAACAAAATGAAAATTTTGGAGTTCAACTACGGAAAAAATTTAAAACAATAACAAATGTAAGTAAAGAAAATTTATTCACACACCACAAATAAACACGAAAATTTTGTTTTCCAGGTTTGGGAAATTCCACTAGTTCAACCCCTACAGCTTGGAATTTTATAGGAAAGAAATTTCCTCCACACATGCTTTAAAAACGGATATGCATGTTTTAAAAATGTTAAAGATTCAAATAACCTATGGATCCAAAGCTTTTGAATAGAATAACAAACGCACATTAAATTCTCAGGTGAACGTGCGGTGGGATATTTTCCCGAGTCAAAAAATCCATTATTTTGCCCATCTACAAAAAGCTGACCCAACGATCATGGATGATTGTAAAGTGATTAATCATGCGTAACGGGATATATTACCCTAAGAAATGACTTATGGATTGGGAGTCAAGACTTATCTAAAAATCCCTGCCTCCCCCTTTTTTCCGACGATTGCAAAACCCGATATATAAAAACTAAGAAGAGCTTACAATCCCTAAAAATTACAGAAACTCTATGGAATTATCTCGCCCTACATTTGTGCACTGTGCATTTTCATTTTAGATGTACAGTTTTTTCATAAATCAAAACTTTGAGTTTCCGGTCTCCCTTCATCCCGTAAACAAAAAAGGCAAATAGATCACAACAAAATGATAATTTTAGAGTTCAAGTATGGAAAAAAATTTAAAACAATAAAAAATGTTAGTAAAGAAAATTTATTCACACACCACAAATGAACACAAAAGTTTTGTTGTCCAAGTTTGGGAAATTTCACTAGTTCAACCCTAACAGCTTGGAATTTTATTAGAAAGAGATTTCCTCCACATATGCTTAAAAAATGGATTTGAATTTTTTAAACATGTTCAAGATGGAAATCACCTATGGATCCAATGCTTTTGAAGAGAATAACAAACGCTCATTAAATTCTCAAGTGAATGTGCGGTGGGATATTTACCCGAGTCAAACAAGCCATTATTTTGCCCATCTACAAAAAGCTGACCCCACGATAATGGATGATTGTAAAGTGATTTATCATGCGTAACGGGCTATATTACCCTAAGAAATGACTTATGGATTGGGTGTCAAGACTCAGTTAAAAATCCCTGCCTACCCCTTTTTCTCGACGATTGCAAAATCAGATATGTAAAAACTTAGAAGATCTTACAATCCCTAAAAATTACGGAAACTCTTTGGAATTATCTCTCTCTACATTTGGGCGTTGTGCATTTCCATTCTACATGTACTCTTTTTTATTAAAACAAAACTTTGAGTTTACACTCTCCCTTCATCCCGTAAACCAATAAGGCTAATAGATCACAACAAAATGAAAATTTTGGAGTTCAAGTACGGAAAAAATTTAAAACAATAACAAATGTAAGTAAAGAAAATGTATTCACACACCACAAATGAACACAAAAGTTTTGTTGTCCAGGTTTGGGAAATTCCACTAGTTCAACCCTAGCAACTTGGAATTTTATAAGAAAGAGATTTCCACCACACATGCTTAAAAAATGGATTTGCATGTTTTAAACATGTTAAAGATGCAAATAACCTATGGATCCAAAGCTTTTGAAGAGAACAAAGAACGCTAATTAAATTCTCAAGTGAACGTGCGGTGGGATATCTACCGGAGTCAAACAAGCCATTATTTTGCCCATCTACAAAAAGCTGACCCAACGATCATGGATGATTTTAAAGTGATTTATCATGCATAACAGGCTATATTACCCAAAGAAATGATTTATGGATTGGGAGTCAAGGCTCAGTTAAAAATCCCTGCCTCCCCCTTTTTTTCCCGACGATTGCAAAACCTGATATATAAAAACTAAGAAGAGCTTACAATCCCTAAAAATTATAGAAACTCTTTGGAATTATCTTGCTCTACATTTGTGCATTGTACATTTTCAATCTACAGGCACTCTTTTTTCTTAAAACAAAACTATGAGTTTTCGCTCTCCCTTCATCCCGTAAACCAATAAGGCAAATAGATCACAACAAAATGAAAATTTTGGAGTTCAGGTAGGGAAAAATTTTAAAACAATAAAAAATGTAAGTAAAGAAAATTTATTCAGACACCACAAATGAACACAAAAGTTTTGTTGTCCATGTTTGGGAAATTCCACTAGTTCAACCCCAACAGCTTGGAATTTTATAGGAAAGAGATTTCCTCCACACATGCTTTAAAAATGGATATGCATGTTTTAAACATGTTAAAGATGCAAATCACCTATGGATCCAAAGCTTTTGAAGAGAATAAAAAACTCTCATTAAATTCTCAACAGAACGTGCGGCGGAAATTTACCCGTGTCAAACAAGCCATTATTTTGCCCATCCACAAAAAACTGACCCAACGATCATGGATGATTGTAAAGTGATTTATCATGCATAACGGGCTATATTACCCTAAGGAATGACTTATGAATTGGGAGTCAAGACTCAGTTAAAAATCCCTGCCTCCCCCTTTTTCACGACGATTGCAAAAACTAATATATAAAAACTAAGAAGAGCTTACAATCCCTAAAAATTACAGAAACTCTTTGGAATTATCACTCTCTATATTTGTGCATTGTGCATTTCCATTCTACATATACTATTTTTTCTTAAAACAAAACTTGGATTTTCGCTCTCCCTTCATCCCGTAAACCAAAAAGGCAAATAGATCACAACAAAATGAAAATTTTGGAGTTCAAGTACGGAAAAAATATAAAACAATAACAAATGTGAGTAAAGAAAATTTATTCACACACCACAAATGATCCCAAAAGTTTTGTTTTCCATGTTTGGGAAATTCCACTAGTTCAACCCCAACAACTTGGAATTTTATAGGAAAGAGATTTCCTCCACATATGCTTTAAAAATGGATATGCTTGTTTTAAACATGTTAAAGATGAAACTAACGTATGGATCCAAAGCTTTAGAAGAGAATAACAAACGCTCATTAAATTCTCAAGTGAACGCGCCGTGGGATATTTTCCCAAGTCAAACAAGCCATTATTTTGCCCATCTACAAAAAGCTGACCCAACGATCTTGGATGATTGTAAAGTGATTTATCATGCGTAACGGGCTATATTACCCTAAGAAATGACTTATGGATTGGGAGTCAAGACTCAGTTAAAAATCCTTGCCTCCCCCTTTTTCCCGGCGATTGCAAAACCTGATATATAAAAACTAAGAAGAGCTTACAATCCCTAAAAATTACAGAAACTCTTTGGAAATATCTCTCTCTATATTTGTGCATTGTGCATTTCCATTCTACATGTACTCTTTTTTCTTAAGACAAAAATTTGAGTTTTCGCTCTCCCTTCATCCCGTAAACCAAAAAGGCAAATAGATCACTACAAAATGAAAATTTTAGAGTTCATGTACGGAAAAAAATTTAAAACAACAACAAATGTAAGTAAAGAAAATTTATTCACACACCACAAATCAACACAAAGGGATTTTTGTCCAAGTTTGGGAAATTTCACTAGTTCAACCCCAACAGCTTGGAATTTTATAAGAAAAGAGATTTCCTCCACACATGCTTAAAATATGGATTTGCATGTTTTAAACATGTTAAAGATGCAAATCACCTATGGATCCAAAGCTTTTGAAGAGAATAACAAACACTCATTAAATTCTCAAGTTAACGTGCAGTGGGATATTTACCCGAGTCAAACAAGCCATTATTTTGCCCATCTACAAAAAGCTGACCCAACGATCATGGATGATTGTAAAGTGATTTTTCATGCGTAACGGGCTATATTACCCTAAGAAATGACATATGGATTGGGAGTCATGACTCAGTTTAAAATCCTTGCCTCCTCCTTTTTCCCGTCGATTGCAAAACTTGATATATAAGAACTAAGAAGCGCTTACAATCCCTAAAAATTACATAAACTCATTGGATTTATCTCACTCTAAATTTGTGCACTGTGCATTTTCATTTTAGATGTACACTTTTTTCATAAATCAAAACTTTGAGTTTTCGCTCTCCCTTCCTCCCGTAAACCAAAAAGCCAAATAGATCACAACAAAATGAAAATTTTAGAGTTAATGTACGAAAAAAAATTTTAAACAATAAAAAATGTAAGTAAAGAAAATTTATTCACACACCACAAATGAACACAAAATTTTTTTTGTCCAAGATTGGGAAATTCCACTAGTTCAACCCTAACAGCTTGGAATTTTATAAGAAAGAGATTTCCTCTACACATGCTTAAAAAATGGATTTGCATGTTTTAAACTTGTTAAAGATGCAAATCACCTATGGATCCAAAGCTTTTGAACAGAATAACATACGCTCATTAAATTCTCAAGTGAACGTGCGGTGGGATATTTACCCGAGTCAAACAAGCCATTATTTTGCCCATCTACAAAAAGCTGACCCAACGATCATGGATGATTTTAAAGTGATTTATCATGCGTAACGGGCTATATTTCCTTAAGAAATGACATATGGATTGGGAGTCAAGACTTAGTTAAAAATCCATGCCTCCCCCTTTTTCCCGACGATTGCAAAACCTGATATATAAAAATTAAGAAGAGCTTACAATCCCTAAAAATCACAGAAACTCTATGGAATTATCTCTCTCTACATTTGTGCATTGTGCATTTCCATTTCACATGTACTCTTTTTTCTTAAAACAAAACTTTGAGTTTTCGCTCTCCCTTCATCCCGTAAAAGAAAAAGGCGAATAGATCACAACAAAATGAAAATTTTGGAGTTCAAGTACGGAAAAAATTTAAAACAATAACAAATGTAAGTAAAGAAAATTTATTCACACACCACAAATGAACACAAAAGTTTTGTTGTCCAAGTTTGGGAAATTTCACTAGTTCAACCCTAACAGCTTGAAATTTTATTAGAAAGAGATTTCCTCCACATATGCTTAAAAAATGGATTTGAATTTTTTAAACATGTTCAAGATGGAAATCACCTATGGATCCAAAGCTTTTGAAGAGAATAACAAACGTTCATTAAATTCTCAAGTGAATGTGTGGTGGGATATTTACCCGAGTCAAACAAGCCATTATTTTGCCCATCTACAAAAAGCTGACCCCACGATCATGGATGATTGTAAAGTGATTTATCATGCGTAACGGGCTATATTACCCTAAGAAATGACTTATGGATTGGGTGTCAAGACTCAGTTAAAAATCCCTGCCTACCCCTTTTTCTCGACGATTGCAAAATCAGATATGTAAAAACTTAGAAGATCTTACAATCCCTAAAAATTACAGAAACTCTTTGGAATTATCTCTCTCTACATTTGTGCATTGTGGATTTCCATTCTACATGTACTCTTTTTTATTAAAACAAAACTTTGAGTTTACACTCTCCCTTCATCCCGTAAACCAATAAGGCTAATAGATCACAACAAAATGAAAATTTTGGAGTTCAAGTGCGGAAAAAATTTAAAACAATAACAAATGTAAGTAAAGAAAATGTATTCACACACCACAAATGAACACAAAAGTTTTGTTGTCCAGGTTTGGGAAATTCCACTAGTTCAACCCTAGCAACTTGGAATTTTATAAGAAAGAGATTTCCTCCACACATGCTTAAAAAATGGATTTGCATGTTTTAAACATGTTAAAGATGCAAATCACCTATGGATCCAAAGCTTTTGAAGAGAACAAAAAACGCTAATTAAATTCTCAAGTGAACGTGCGGTGGGATATTTACCGGAGTCAAACAAGCCATTATTTTGCCCATCTACAAAAAGCTGACCCAACGATCATGGATGATTTTAAAGTGATTTATCATGCATAACGGGCTATATTACCCAAAGAAATGATTTATGGATTGGGAGTCAAGGCTCAGTTAAAAATCCCTGCCTCCCCCTTTTTTTCCCGACGATTGCAAAACCTGATATATAAAAACTAAGAAGAGCTTACAATCCATAAAAATTATAGAAACTCTTTGGAATTATGTCGCTCTACATTTGTGCATTGTACATTTTCATTCTACATGCACTCTTTTTTCTTAAAACAAAACTATGAGTTTTCGCTCTCCCTTCATCCCGTAAACCAATAAGGCAAACAGATCACAACAAAATGAAAATTTTGGAGTTCAGGTAGGGAAAAATTTTAAAACAATAAAAAATGTAAGTAAAGAAAATTTATTCAGACACCACAAATGAACACAAAAGTTTTGTTGTCCATGTTTGGGAAATTCCACTAGTTCAACCCCAACAGCTTGGAATTTTATAGGAAAGAGATTTCCTCCACACATGCTTTAAAAATGGATATGCATGTTTTAAACATGTTAAAGATGCAAATCACCTATGGATCCAAAGCTTTTGAAGAGAATAAAAAACTCTCATTAAATTCTCAACAGAACGTGCGGCGGATATTTACCCGTGTCAAACAAGCCATTATTTTGCCCATCTACAAAAAGCTGACCCAACGATCATGGATGATTATAAAGTGATTTATCATGCGTAACGGGCTATATTACCCTAAGAAATGACTTATGAATTGGGAGTCAAGACTCAGTTAAAAATCCCTGCCTCCCCCTTTTTCCCGACGATTGCAAAACCTGATATATAAAAATTAAGAAGAGCTTACAATCCCTAAAAATCACTGAAACTCTATGGAATTATCTCTCTCTACATTTGTGCATTGTGCATTTCCATTTCACATGTACTCTTTTTTCTTAAAACAAAACTTTGAGTTTTCGCTCTCCCTTCATCCCGTAAAAGAAAAAGGCGAATAGATCACAACAAAATGAAAATTTTGGAGTTCAAGTACGGAAAAAATTTAAAACAATAACAAATGTAAGTAAAGAAAATTTATTCACACACCACAAATGAACACAAAAGTTTTGTTGTCCAAGTTTGGGAAATTTCACTAGTTCAACCCTAACAGCTTGAAATTTTATTAGAAAGAGATTTCCTCCACATATGCTTAAAAAATGGATTTGAATTTTTTAAACATGTTCAAGATGGAAATCACCTATGGATCCAAAGCTTTTGAAGAGAATAACAAACGTTCATTAAATTCTCAAGTGAATGTGTGGTGGGATATTTACCCGAGTCAAACAAGCCATTATTTTGCCCATCTACAAAAAGCTGACCCCACGATCATGGATGATTGTAAAGTGATTTATCATGCGTAACGGGCTATATTACCCTAAGAAATGACTTATGGATTGGGTGTCAAGACTCAGTTAAAAATCCCTGCCTACCCCTTTTTCTCGACGATTGCAAAATCAGATATGTAAAAACTTAGAAGATCTTACAATCCCTAAAAATTACAGAAACTCTTTGGAATTATCTCTCTCTACATTTGTGCATTGTGGATTTCCATTCTACATGTACTCTTTTTTATTAAAACAAAACTTTGAGTTTACACTCTCCCTTCATCCCGTAAACCAATAAGGCTAATAGATCACAACAAAATGAAAATTTTGGAGTTCAAGTGCGGAAAAAATTTAAAACAATAACAAATGTAAGTAAAGAAAATGTATTCACACACCACAAATGAACACAAAAGTTTTGTTGTCCAGGTTTGGGAAATTCCACTAGTTCAACCCTAGCAACTTGGAATTTTATAAGAAAGAGATTTCCTCCACACATGCTTAAAAAATGGATTTGCATGTTTTAAACATGTTAAAGATGCAAATCACCTATGGATCCAAAGCTTTTGAAGAGAACAAAAAACGCTAATTAAATTCTCAAGTGAACGTGCGGTGGGATATTTACCGGAGTCAAACAAGCCATTATTTTGCCCATCTACAAAAAGCTGACCCAACGATCATGGATGATTTTAAAGTGATTTATCATGCATAACGGGCTATATTACCCAAAGAAATGATTTATGGATTGGGAGTCAAGGCTCAGTTAAAAATCCCTGCCTCCCCCTTTTTTTCCCGACGATTGCAAAACCTGATATATAAAAACTAAGAAGAGCTTACAATCCATAAAAATTATAGAAACTCTTTGGAATTATGTCGCTCTACATTTGTGCATTGTACATTTTCATTCTACATGCACTCTTTTTTCTTAAAACAAAACTATGAGTTTTCGCTCTCCCTTCATCCCGTAAACCAATAAGGCAAACAGATCACAACAAAATGAAAATTTTGGAGTTCAGGTAGGGAAAAATTTTAAAACAATAAAAAATGTAAGTAAAGAAAATTTATTCAGACACCACAAATGAACACAAAAGTTTTGTTGTCCATGTTTGGGAAATTCCACTAGTTCAACCCCAACAGCTTGGAATTTTATAGGAAAGAGATTTCCTCCACACATGCTTTAAAAATGGATATGCATGTTTTAAACATGTTAAAGATGCAAATCACCTATGGATCCAAAGCTTTTGAAGAGAATAAAAAACTCTCATTAAATTCTCAACAGAACGTGCGGCGGATATTTACCCGTGTCAAACAAGCCATTATTTTGCCCATCTACAAAAAGCTGACCCAACGATCATGGATGATTATAAAGTGATTTATCATGCGTAACGGGCTATATTACCCTAAGAAATGACTTATGAATTGGGAGTCAAGACTCAGTTAAAAATCCCTGCCTCCCCCTTTTTCCCGACGATTGCAAAACCTGATATATAAAAATTAAGAAGAGCTTACAATCCCTAAAAATCACTGAAACTCTATGGAATTATCTCTCTCTACATTTGTGCATTGTGCATTTCCATTTCACATGTACTCTTTTTTCTTAAAACAAAACTTTGAGTTTTCGCTCTCCCTTCATCCCGTAAAAGAAAAAGGCGAATAGATCACAACAAAATGAAAATTTTGGAGTTCAAGTACGGAAAAAATTTAAAACAATAACAAATGTAAGTAAAGAAAATTTATTCACACACCACAAATGAACACAAAAGTTTTTATTTCCTGCTTTGGGAAATTCCACTTGTTCAATCGCAACAACTTGGAATTTTATAGGAAAGAGATTTCCTCAACACATGCTTTAAAAATGGATATGCATGTTTTAAAAATGTTAAAGATGCAAATCACCTATGGATCCAATGCTTTTGAAGAGAATAACAAACGCTCATTAAATTGTCATCTGAACGTGCGGTGGGACATTTAGCCGAGTCAAACACGCCATTATTTTGGCCATCTACAAAAAGCTAACCCAACGATCATGGATAATTGTAAAGTGATTTATCATGCGTATGGGCTATATTATCCTAAGAAATGACTTATGGATTGGGAGTCAAGACTCAGTTAAAAATCCCTGCCTCCCCCTTTTTCCCGACGATTGCAAAACCTGATATTTGAAAACTAAGAAGACCTTACAATCCCTAAAAATTACAGAAACTCTTTGGAATTATCTCGCTCTACATTTGTGCACTGTGCAATTTCATTTTAGATGTACACTTTTTTCATAAATCAAAACTTTGAGTATTCGCTCTCCCTTTTTCCTGTAAACCAAAAAGGCAAATAGATCACAACAAAATGAAAATTTTGGAGTTCAAGTACGGAAAAAAATTAAAACAATAACAAATGAATGTAAAGAAAATTTATTCACACACCACAAATGAACACAAAATTTTTGTTGTCCAAGTTTGGGAAATTCCATTGGTTCGACCCCAACAGCTTGGAATTTTGTAGGAAAGAGATTTCCTCCACACATGCTTTAAAAATGGATAAGCATGTTTTAAACATGTTAAAGATGCAAATCACCTATGGATCCAAAGCTTTTGAAGAGAATAACAAACTCTCATTAAATTCTCAAGTGAACGTGCGGTGGGATATTTACCCGAGTCAAACAAGCCATTATTTTGCCCATCTACAAAAAGCTGGCACAACGATCATGGATGATTGTAAAGTGATTTATCATGCGTAACGGGTTATATTACCCTAACAAATGACTTATTGATTGGGAGTCAAGACGCAGTTAAAAATCCCTGCCTCCGCCTTTTTCCCGACGATTGTAAAACCTGATATATAAAAACTAAGAAGAGCTTACAATCCCTAAAGATTACAGACACTCTTTGGAATTATCTCACTCTACATTTGTGAATTTTGCATTTCCATTCTACATGTACTCTTTTTTCTTAAAACAAAAATTTGAGTTTTCGCTCTCCCTCCATCCCGTAAATCAAAAAAGCAAATAGAGCAGAACAAAATGAAAATTTTGGATTTCAAGTCTGGAAAAAAATTAAAACAATAACAAATGTAAGTAAATAAAATTTATTCACACACCACAAATGAACACAAAAGTTTTGTCGTCCAAGTTTGGGAAATTCCACTTGTTCAACCCCAACAACTTGGAATTTTATAGGAATAAGATTTCCTCCACACATGCTTTAAAAATGGATATGCATGTTTTAAACATGTTAAAGATGCAAATAACCTATGGATCCAAAGCTTTTGAAGAGAATAACAAACACTCATTAAATTCTCAACTGAACGTGATGTGGGATATTTAGCCGAGTCAAACAAAACATTATATTGCCCATCAACAAAAAGCTGACCCAACTATCATGGATGATTGTAAAGTGATTTATCATGCGTGACGGGCTATATTACCCTGACAAATGACTAGTGGATTGGGAGTCAAGACTCAGTTAAATATCCCTGCATCCCCCTTTTTCCCGACGATTGCAAAACCTGATATATAAAAACTAAGAAGAGCTAACAATCCAAAAAAAATTACAGAAACTCTTTGGAAGTATCTCTCTCTACATTTGTGCATTGTGCATTTCCATTCTATATGTATTCTTTTTTCTTAAAACAAAACTTTGAGTTTTCGCTCGCCCTTCATCCCGTAAACTAAAAAGCCAAATAGATCACAACAAAATGAAAATTTTGGAGTTCAAGTACTGAAATGATTTAAAACAATAACAAATGTAAGTAAAGAAAATTTATTCACACACCACAAATGAACACAAAGGTTTTGTTGTCCAAGTTTGGGAAATTCTACTAGTTCAACCCCAACAACTTGGAATTTTATAGGAAAGAGATTTCTTCCCCACATGCTTTAAAAATGGATATGCATGTTTTAAACATGTTAAAGATGCAAATCACCTTTGGATCCAAAGCTTTTGAATAGAATAACAAACGCTCATTAAATTCTCAACTGAACGTGCGGTGGGATATTTAGCCGAGTCTAACAAGCCATTATATTGCCCATCTACAAAAATTTGACCCAACGATCATGGATGATTGTAAAGTGATTTATTATGCGTAACGGGCTATATTACCCTAACAAAAGACTTATGGATTGGGAGTCATGACTCAGTTAAAAATCCCTGCCTCCCCCTTTTTCCCGACGATTGACAAACCTGATATATAAAAACTAAGAAGAGCTTACAATCCCTAAAAATTACAAAAAATCCTTGGAATTATCTCACTCCACATTTATGCGCTCTGCATTTTCATTTTAGATGTACACTTTTTTCATAAATCAAAACTATGAGTTTTCGCTCCCCCTTCATCCGGTAAACCAAAAAGCCAAATAGATCACAACAAAATGAAAATTTTGGAGTTCAACTACGGAAAAAATTTAAAACAATAACAAATGTAAGTAAAGAAAATTTATTCACACACCACAAATAAACACGAAAGTTTGGTTTTCCAAGTTTGGGAAATTCCACTAGTTCAACCCCAACAGCTTGGAATTTTATAGGAAAGAAATTTCCTCCACACATGCTTTAAAAATGGATATGCATGTTTTAAAAATGTTAAAGATGCAAATAACCTATGGATCCAAAGCTTTTGAAGAGAATAACAAACGCTCATTAAATTCTCAAGAGAACATGCGGTGGGATATTTTCCCGAGTCAAAAAATCCATTATTCTGCCCATCTACAAAAACCTGACCCAACGATCATGGATGATTGTAAAGTGATTTATCATGCGTAACGGGATATATTACCCTAAGAAATGACTTATGGATTGGGAGTCAAGACTCAGTTAAAAATCCCTGCCTCCCCCTTTTTCCCGACGATTGCAAAACCTGATATATAAAAACTAAGAAGAGCTTACAATCCCTAAAAATTATAGAAACTCTTTGGAATTATCTCGCTCTACATTTGTGCACTGTGCATTATCATTTTAGATGAACACTTTTTTCATAAATCAAAACTTTGAGTTTTCGCTCTCCCTTCATCCCGTAAACAAAAAAGGCAAATAGATCACAACAAAATGATAATTTTAGAGTTCATGTACGGAAAAAAATTTAAAACAATAACAAATGTAAGTAAAGAAAATTTATTCATACACCACAAATGAACACAAAAGTTTTGTTGTCCAAGTTTGGGAAATTCCACTAGTTCAACCCTAACAACTTGGAATCTTATAAGAAAGAGATTTCCTCCACACACGCTTAAAAAATGGATTTGCTTGTTTTAAACATGTTAAGGATGCAAATCACCTATGGATCCAATGCTTTTGAAGAGAATAACAAACGCTCATTAAATTCTCAAGTGAACGTGCGGTGGGATATTTACCCAACTCAAACAAGCCATTATTTTGCCCATTTACAAAAAGCTGACCCAACGACCATGGATGATTGTAAAGTGATTTATCATGCGTAACGGGCTATATTACCCTAACAAATGACTTATGGATTGGGAGTCAAGACTCAGTTAAAAATCCCTGCCTCCCCCTTTTTCTCGATGATTGCAAAACCTGATCTATAAAAACTAAGAAGAGCTTTCAATCCCTAAAAAATACAGAAACTCTTTTGAATTATCTCGCTCTACATTTGTGCACTGTGCATTTTCATTTTAGATGTACACATTTTTCATAAATCAAAACTTTGAGTTTTCGCTCTCCCCTCATTCCGTAAACCAAAAAGGCAAAAAGATCACAACAAAATGAAAACTTTGGAATTCATGTACAGAAAAAAATATAAAAAAATAACAAATGTAAGTCAAGAAAATTTATTCACACACCACAAATGAACACAAAAGTTTTGTTGTCCTAGATTGGGAAATTCCACTAGCTCAACCCTAACAACTTGGAATTTTATAAGAAAGAGATTTGCTCCACACACGCTTAAAAAATGGATTTGCATGTTTTAAACATGTTAAAGATGCAAATCACCTATGGATCCAAAGCTTTTGAAGAGAATAACAAACGCTCATTAAATTCTCAAGTGAACGTGCGGTGGGATATTTACCCAATTCAAACTAGATATTATTTTGCCTACCTACAAAAAGTAGACCCAACGATCATGGATGATTGTAAAGTGATTTATCATGGACAACGGGCTATATTACCTTAATAAATGACTTATGGATTGGGAGTCAAGACTCAGTTAAAAATCCCTGCCTCCCCCTTTTTCCTGACAATTTCAAAACCTGATCTATAAAAACTAAGAAGAGCTTACAATCCCTAAAAATTACAGAAATTCTTGGGAATTATCTCTCTCTACATTTGGGCATTGTGCATTTCCATTCAACATGTACTCCTTTTTCTTAAAACAAAACTTTGAGTTTTCGCTCTCCATTAATCCCATAAACCAAAAAGGCAAATAGATCAAAACAAAATGAAAATTTTGGAGTTCTAGTACGGAAAAAATTTAAAACAATAACAAATATAAGTAAAGAAAATTTATTCACACACCACAAATGAACACAAGAGTTTTGTTGTCCAAATTTGGGAAATTCCACAAGTCCAACCCTAACAACTTGGAATTTATAGGAAAGAGATTTCCTCCACACATGCTTTAAAAATGGATATGCATGTTATAAACATGTTAAAGATGCAAATCACCAATGGATCCAAAGCTTTTTGTAGAGAATAAGAAACGCTCATTAAATTCTCAGGTGAACGTGCGGTGGGATATTTACGCGAGTCAAACAAGCCATTATTTTGCCCATCTACAAAAAGCTGACCCAACGATCATGGATGATTGTAAAGTGATTTATCATGCGTAACGGGCTATATTACCCTAACAAATGACTTATGGATTGGGCGTCAAGACTCAGTTAAAAATCCCTGCCTCCCCCTTTTTCCCGACGAAGCCAAATCCTGATATATCAAAACTAAGAAGAGCTTAGACTCCCTAAAAATTACAGAAACTCCTTGGAATTATCTCTCTCTACATTTGTGGATTGTGCATTTCCATTCTACATGTAATCTTTTTTCTTAAATCAAAACTTTGAGTTTTCGTTCTCCCTTCATCCTGTAAACCAAAAAGGCAAATAGATCACAACAAAATATGAATTTTGGAGTTCAAGTTCGGAAAAAATTTAAAACAATAACAAATGTAAGTAAAGAAAATTTATTCACACACCACAAATGAACACAAAAGTTTTGTTGTCCAAGTTTGGGAAATTCCACTAGTTCAACCCCAACAGCTTGGAATTTTATATGAAAGAGATTTCCTCTACACATGCTTTAAAAATCGATATGCATGTTTTAAAAAAGTTAAATATGCAAATAACCTATGGATCCAAAGCTTTTGAAGAGAATTACAAACGCTCATTACATTCTCAAGTGAACGTGCGGTGGGATATTTTTCCGAGTCAAACAAGCCATTATTTTGTCCATCAACAAAAAGGTGACCCGACGATCATGGATGATTATAAAGTAATTGATCATGCGTAACGGGATATATTACCCTAACAAATGACTTAAGGATTGGGAGTCAAGACTCAGTTAAAAATCCCTACCTCCCCCTTTTTCCCGACGTTTGCAAAACCTGATATATAAAAACTAAGAAGAGCAAACAATCCCAAACAATTACAGAAACTCTTTGGAATTATCTCTCTCTACATTTGTGCATTGTGCATTTCCATTCTACATGTACTCTTTTTTCTTAAAACAAAACTTTGAGTTTTCGCTCTCCCTTCATCCCATAAACCAAAAAGGCATATAGATCACAACAAAATGAAAACTTTAGAGTTCATGTACGGAAAAAAATTTAAAACAATAACAAATGTAAGTAAAGAAAATTTATTCACACCACATATGAATACAAATATTTTCTTGTCCAAGTTTGGGAAATTCCACTAGTTCAACCCTAACAGCTTGGAATTTTATTAAAAAGAGATTTCGTCGACACACGCTTAAAAAATGGATTTGCATGTTTTAAACATGCTAAAGATGCAAATCACCTATGGATCCAAAGCTTTTGAAGAGAATAACAAACGCTCATTAAATTCTCAAGTGAATGTGCGCTGGGATATTTACCCAACTCAAACAAGCCATTATTTTGCCCATTTACAAAAAGCTGACCCAACGATCATGGATGATTGTAAAGTGATTTTTCATGCGTAATGGGCTATATTCCCCTCACAAATGACTTATGGATTGGGAGTCAAGACTCAGTTAAAAATCCCTGCCTCCCCTTTTTTCCCGACGATTGCAAAACCTGATCTAAAAAAACTAAGAAGAGCTTACAATCCCTAAAAATTACAGAAACTCCTTGGAATTTTCTCGCTCTACATTTGTGCACTGTGCATTTACATTTTAGATCTACACTTTTTTCTTAAATCAAAACTTTGAGTTTTCGCTCTACCTTCATCCCGTAAACCAAAAAGGCAAAAAGATCACAACAAAATGAAAGCTTTGGAGTTCATGTACGGAAAAAAATTTAAAACAATAACAAATGTAAGTAAAGAAAATTTATTCACACACCACAAATGAACACAAGAGTTTTGTTGTCCTAGTTTGGGAAATTCCACTAGTTCAACCCTAACAACTTGGAATTTTATAACAAAGAGATTTCCTCCACACACGCTTAAAAAATGGATTTGCATGTTTTAAACATGTTAAAGATGCAAATCACCTATGCATCCAAAGCTTTTGAAGAGAATAACAAACGCTCATTAAATACTCAAGTGAACGTGCGGTGGGATATTTACCCAAGTCAAACAAGCCATTATTTTGCCCATTTACAAAAAGCTGACCCAACAATCAGTGATGATTGTAAAGTGATTTATCTTGCATAACGGGCTATATTACCTTAATAAATGACTTATGGATTGGGAGTCAAGACTCAGTTAAAAATCCCTACCTCCCCCTTGTTCCCGACGAAGCCAAATCCTGATATATCAAAACTAAGAAGAGCTTAGACTCCCTAAAAATTACAGAAACTCCTTGGAATTATCTCTCTCTACATTTGCGTATTGTGCATTTCCATTCTACATGTACTCTTTTTTCTTAAATCAAAACTTTTAGTTTTTGCTCTCCCTTCATCCCGTAAACCAAAAAGGCAAATAGATCACAACAAAATGAAAATTTTGGAGTTCAAGTATGGAAAAAATTTAAAACAATAATAAATGTAAGAAAGAAAATTTATACCCACACCACAAATGAACACAAAAGTTTTGCTGTCCAAGTTTGGGAAATTCCACTAGTTCAACCCCAACAGCTTGGAATTTTATAGGAAGGAGATTTCCTCCACACATGCTTTAAAAATGGATATGCAGGTTTTAAACATGTTAAATATGCAAATAACCTATGGATCCAAGGCTTTTGAAGAGAATAACAAACGCTCATTAAATTCTCAAGTGAACGTGCAGTGGGATATTTACCCTAGTCAAACAAGCCATTATTTTGCCCTTCTACAAAAAGCTGACCCGACGATCATGGATGATTATAAAGTGATTTATCATGCGTAACGGGCTATACTACCCTAACAAATGACTTATGGATTGGGAGTCAAGACTCATTTAAAAATCCATGTCTCCCACTTTTACCCGACGATTGCAAAACCTGATATATAAAAACTAAGAAGTGCTTACAATCCCTAAAAATTACAGAAACTATTTGGAATTATCTCGCTCTACATTTGTGCACTGTGCATTTTCATTTTAGATGTACACTTTTTTCAAAAATCAAAACATTGACTTTTCGCTCTCCCTTCATCAAGTAAACCAAAAAGGCAAAAAGATCACAACAAAATGAAAACTTTAGAGTTCTTGTACGGAAAAAAATTTTAAAAAATAACAAATTTAAGTAAAGAAAATTTATTCACACACCACAAATGAACACAAATGTTTTGATTTCCAAGTTTTGGAAATTCCACTAGTTCAAGCCTAACAGCTTGGAATTTTATTAAAAAGAGATTTCCTCGACACATGCTTAAAAAATGGATTTGCATATTTTAAACATGTTAAAGATGCAAATCACCTATCGATCCAAAGCTTTTGAAGACAATAACGAACGCTCATTAAATTCTCAAGTGAACGTGTGGTGGGATATTTACCCGAGTCAAATAAGCCATTATTTTGCCCATTTACAAAAAGCTGACCCAACGATCATGGATGATTGTAAAGTGATTTATCATGCGTAACTGGCAATATTACCCTACTGAAATGACATGTGGATTGGGAGTCAAGACTCAGTTAAAAATCCCTGCCTCCCACTTTTTCCCGACGATTACAAAACCTGATATATAAAAACTAAGAAGAGCTTACAGTCCCTAAAAATTACAGAACCTCTTTGGAAATATGTCGCTCTACATTTGTGCACTGTACATTTTCATTTTAGATGTACACTTTTTAAAAAAATCAAAACATTGCGTTTTCGCTCTCCCTTCAACCCGTAAACCAAAAAGGCAAAAAGATCACATCAAAATGAAAACTTTAGAGTTCGTGTACGGAAAAAATTTAAAACAATAACAAATGTAAGTAAATAAAATTTATTCACACACCACAAATGAACACAAATTATTTGTTGTCCAAGTTTGGGAAATTCCACTAGTTCAACCCTAACAGCTTGGAATTTTATTAAAAAGAGATTTCCTCGACACACGCTTAACAAATGGATTTGCATGTTTTAAACATGTTAAAGATGCAAACCACCTATGGATCCAAAGGTTTTGAAGAGAATAACAAACGCTAATTAAATTCTCTAGAGAACGTTCGGTGGGATATTTACCCGAGTCAAACAAGCCATTATTTTGCCCATCTACAAAAAGATGACCCAACGATCATGGATGATTATAAGGTGATTTATCATGCGTAACGGGCTATATTACCCTAACAAATGACTTATGGAATGGGAGTCAAGACTCAGTTAAAAATCCCTGCCTCCCCCTTTTTCCCGACGATTGCAAAACCTGATATATAAAAACTAAGAAGAGCTTACAATCCCTAAAAATTACAGAAACTCGTTGGAATTATCTTGCTCTATATTTCTGCACTATGAATTTTCATTTTAGTTGTACACTTTTTTCATAAATCAAAACATTGAGTTTTCGCTCTCCCTTCATCCCGTAAACCAAAAAGGTAAATAAATCACTACAAAATGAAAATTTTAGAGTTCATGTACGGAAAAAAATTTAAAACAATAACAAATATAAGTAAATAAAATTTATTCACACACCACAAATGAACACAAATGTTTTTTTGTCCAAGTTTGGGAAATTCCACTAGCTCAACCCTAACAGTTTGGAATTTTATAGGAATGAGATTTCCTCCACACTTGCTTTAAAAATGGATATGCATGTTTTAAACATGTTAAAGATGCAAATCACCTATGGATCCAAAGCTTTTGAAGAGAATAACAAACGCTCATTAAATTCTCAACTGAACGTGCGGTGGGATATTTACCCGAGTCAAACAAGCCATTATTTTGCCCATCAACAAAAAGCTGACCCAACGATCGTGGATGATTGTAAAGTGATTTATCATGCGTAACGGGCTATATTACCGGAGCAAATGACTTATGAATTGGAAGTGAAGACTCAGTTAAAAATCCCTCTCTCCCCCTTTTTCCCGACGATTGCAAAACCTGATATATAAAAACTAAGAAGAGCTTACAATCCCTAAAAATTACAGAAAGTCTTTGGAATTATCTCGCTCTACATTTGTGCACTGTGCATTTTCATTTTAGATGTACAGTTTTTTCATAAATCAAAACTTTGAGTATTCGCTCTCCCTTCATCCCGTAAACCAAAAAGGCAAAAACATCACCACAAAATGAAAACTTTAGTGTTCATGTACAGAAAAAAATTTAAAACAATAACAATTGTAAGTAAAGAAAATTTATTCACACACCACAATTGAACACAAAAGTTTTGTTGTCCAAGTTTGGGAAATTCCACTAGTTCAACCCCAACAGCTTGGAATTTTATAGGAAAGAGATTTCCTCCACACATGCTTTAAAAATGGATATGCATGTTTTAAACATGTTAAATATACAAATCACCTATGGATCCAAAGCTTTTGAAGGGAATAACAAACGCTCATTAAATTCTCAAGTGACCGTGCGGTGGGATATTTACCCGAGTCAAACAACCTATTATTTTTCCCATCTACAAAAAGCTGACCCATGGATGATTGTAAAGTGATTTGTCATGCGTAACGGGCTATATTACCCTATGAAATGACTTATGGATAGGGAGTCAAGACTCAGTTAAAAATCCCTGCCTCCCCCTTTTTCCTGACGATTGCAAAACCTGATATATAAAAACTAAGAAGAGCTTACAATCCCTAAAAATTACCGAAACTCTTTGGAATTATCTCCCTCTACATTTGTGCACTGTGCATTTTCATTTTAGATGTACACTTTTTTCAAAAATCAAAACATTGAGTTTTCGCTCTCCCTTCATCCCGTAAACCAAAAAGGCAAATAGATCACTACAAAATGAAAATTTTAGAGTTCATGTACGGAAAAAAATTTAAAACAATAACAAATATAAGTAAAGAAAATTTATTCGCACACCACAAATGAACACAAATGTTTTTTTGTCCAAGTTTAGGAAATTCCACTAGTTTAACCTTAACAGCTTAGAATTTTATAGGAAAGTGATTTCCTCCACACAAGCTTTAAAAATGGATATGCATGTTTTAAACATGTTGAAGATGCAAATCACCTATGGATCCAAAGCTTTTGAAGAGAATAACAAACGCTCATTAAATTCTCAAGTGAACGTGCGGTGGGATTTTTAACCGAGTCAACCAAGCCATTATTTTGCCCATCTACAAAAAGCTGATCCAACGATCATGGATGACTGTAAAGTGATTTATCATGCGTAACGGGCTATGTTACCCTAACAAATGACTTATGGAGTCAAGACTCAGTTAAAAATCCCTGCCTCCCCCTTTTTCCTGACGATTGGAAAACCTGATCTATAAAAACTAAGAAGAGTTTAGAATCCCTAAAAATTACATAATCTCTTTGGAATTATCTCTCTCTACATTTGTGCAATGTGAATTTCCATTCTACATGTACCCTTTTTTCTTAAATCAAAACCTTGAGTTTTCGCTCTCCCTTCATCCCGTAAACAAAAAAGGCAAATAGATCACAACAAAATGAAAATTTAGGAGTTCAAGTACGGAAAAAATTTAAAACAATAACAAATGTAAGTAAAGAAAATTTATTCACACACCACAAATGAACACAAAATTTTTGTTGTCCAAGTTTGGGAAATTCCACTAGTTCAACCCCAACAGCTTGGAATTTTATAGGAAAGAGATTTCCTCCACACATGCTTTAAAAATGGATATGCATGTTTTAAACATGTTAAATATACAAATCACCTATGGATCCAAAGCTTTTGAAGGGAATAACAAACGCTCATTAAATTCTCAAGTGACCGTGCGGTGGGATATTTACCCGAGTCAAACAACCTATTATTTTTCCCATCTACAAAAAGCTGACCCATGGATGATTGTAAAGTGATTTGTCATGCTTAACGGGCTATATTACCCTATGAAATGACTTATGGATTGGGATTGAAGACTCAGTTAAAAATCCCTGCCTCCCCCTTTTTCCCGACGATTGCAAAACCTGATATATGAAAACTAAGAAGAGCTTACAATCCATAAAAATTACAGAAACTCTTTTGAATTATCTCGCTCTACATTTGTGCACTGTGCATTTTCATTTTAGATGTACAATTTTTTCATAAATCAAAACTTTGAGTTTTCGCTCTCCCTTCATCCCGTAAACAAAAAAGGCAAATAGATCACAACAAAATGAAAATTTTAGAGTTCATGTGCGGAAAAAAATTTAAAAAAATAAAAAATGTAACTAAAGAAAATTTATTCACACACCACAAATGAACACAAAAGTTTCGTTGTCCAAGTTTGGGAAATTCCACTAGTTCAACCCTAACAGCTTGGAATTTTATAAGAAAGAGATTTCCTCCACACATGTTTAAAAAACTGATTTGCATGTTTTAAACATGTTAAATATGCAAATCACCTTTGGATCCAAAGCTTTTGAAGTGAATAACATACGCTCATTAAATTTTCAAGTGAATGTGCGGTGGGATATTTACCCGAGTCAAACAAGCCATTATTTTGCCCATTTACAAAAAGCTGACCCAACGATCATGGATGATTTTAAAGTGAGTTATCATGCGTAACGGGCTATATTAACCTAATAAATGACTTATGGATTGGGAGTCAACACTCAGTTAAAAATCCCTGCCTCCCCTTTTTTCCCGACGATTGCAAAAACTGATATATAAAAACTAAGAAGAGCTTACAATCCCTAAAAATTACAGAAACTCTTTGGAATTATCTCTCTCTGTATTTGTGGATTCTGCATTTCTATTCTACTTGTACTCTTTTTTCTTAAAAAAAAACTTCGAGTTTTCGCTCTCCCTTCATCCCGTCAACCAAAAAGGCAAATAGATCTCAACAAAATGAAAATTTTGGAGTTCAAGTACGGAAAAAATTTTAAACAATAACAAATGTAAGGAAACAAAATTTTTTCACACACCACAAATGAACACAAAAGTTTTTTTGTCAAAGTTTGGGAAATTCCACTAGTTCGACCCCAACAGCTTGGAATTTTATAGGAAAGAGATTTCCTCCACACATGCTTTCAAAATGGATATGCATGTTTTAAACATGTTAAAGATGGAAATCACCAATGGATCCAAAGCTTTTGAAGAGAATAACAAACGCACATTAAATTCTCAAGTGAACGTGCGGTGGGATATTTACCCGAGTCAAACAAACCATTATTTTGCCCATCTACAAAAAGCTGATGCAACGATCATGAATGATTGTAAAGTGATTTATCATGCGTAAAGGGCTATATTACCCTAATAAATGACTTATGGATTGGCAGTCAAGACTCAGTTAAAAGTCCCCGCCTCCCCCTTTTTCCTGACGATTGCAAAACCTAATACATAAAAATTAAGAAGAGCTAACAATCCCAAAAAATTACAGAAACTCTTTGGAATTATCTCTCTCTACATTTGTGCATTGTACATTTCCATTCTACATGTACTCTTTTTTCTTAAAACAAACCTTTGAGTTTTCGCTCTCCCTTCATCCCGTAAACCAAAAAGGCAAATAGATCACAACAAAATAAAAATTTTGGAGTTCAAGTACGAAAAAAATTAAAAACAATAACAAATGTAAGTAAACAAAATTAATTCACACACCACAAATGAACACAAAGGTTTTATTGTCCAAGTTTGGGAAATTCCACTAGTTCAACCCCAACAGCTTGGAATTATATAGGAAAGAGATTTCCTCCACACATGCTTTAAAAATGGATATGCATGTTTTAAACATGTGAAAGATGCAAATCACCTATGGATCCAAAGCTTTTGAAGAGAATAAGAAACGCTCTTTAAATTCTCAACTGAACGTGCGGTGGGATATTTACTCGAGTCAAACAAGCCATTATTTTGCCCATTTACAAAAACCTGACCCAACGATCATGGATGATTGTAAAGTGATTTATCATGCGTAACGGGCTATATTACCTTAAGAAATGACTTATGGATTGGGAGTCAAGACTCAGTTAAAAATCCCTGCCTACCCCTTTTTCCCGACGATTGCAAAACCTAATACATAAAAATTAAGAAGAGCTAACAATCCCAAAAAATTACAGAAACTCTTTGGAATTATCTCTCTCTACATTTGTGCATTGTACATTTCCATTCTACATGTACTCTTTTTTCTTAAAACAAACCTTTGAGTTTTCGCTCTCCCTTCATCCCGTAAACCAAAAAGGCAAATAGATCACAACAAAATAAAAATTTTGGAGTTCAAGTATGAAAAAAATTTAAAACAATAACAAATGTAAGTAAACAAAATTAATTCACACACCACAAATGAACACAAAAGTTTTATTGTCCAAGTTTGGGAAATTCCACTAGTTCAACCGCAACAGCTTGGAATTATATAGGAAAGAGATTTCCTCCACACATGCTTTGAAAATGGATATGCATGTTTTAAACATGTGAAAGATGCAAATCACCTATGGATCCAAAGCTTTTGAAGAGAATAAGAAACGCTCTTTAAATTCTCAACTGAACGTGCGGTGGGATATTTACCCGAGTCAAACAAGCCATTATTTTGCCCATTTACAAAAACCTGACCCAACAATCATGGATGATTGTAAAGTGATTTATCATGCGTAACGGGCTATATTACCCTAAGAAATGACTTATGGATTGGGAGTCAAGACTCAGTTAAAAATCCCTGCCTACCCCTTTTTCCCGACGATTACGAAACCTGTTATATGAAAACTAAGAAGACCTTACAATCCCTAAAAATTACAGAAACACTTTGGAATTTATTGCTCTACATTTGTGCACTGTGCATTTTCATTTTAGATGTACAGTTACTTCATAAATAAAAACTTTGAGTTTTCGCTCTCCCTTCGTCCCGTAAACCAAAAAACCAATAGATCACAACAAAATGAAAATTTTGGAGTTCTGGTACGGAAAAAAATTAAAACAATAACAAATGTAAGAAAATAAAATTTATTCACACACCACAAATGTACACAAAAGTTTTGTTGTCCCAATTTGGGAAATTCCACTAGTTCAACCCCAACAACTTGGAATTTTCTAGGAATGAGATTTCCTCCACACATGCTTTAAAAATGGATATGCATGTTTTAAACATGTGAAAGATGCAAATCACCTATGGATCCAAAGCTTTTGAAGAGAATAACAAACGCTCATTAAATTCTCAACTGTACGTGCGGTCGGATATTTACCCGACTCAAACAAGCCATTATTTTGCCCATCTATAAAAAGCTGACCCAACGATCATGGCTGATTGTAAAGTGATTTATCATGCGTAACAGGCTATATTACCCTAAGAAATGACTTATGGATTGGGAGTCAAGACTCAGTTAAAAATCCCTAGCTCACCTTTTTCCAGACGATTACAAAACCTGATCTATAAAAACGAAGAAGAGCTTACAATCCCTAAAAATTACTGAAACTCTTTGCAATTATCTCTCTCTACATTTGTGCATTGTGCATTTCCATTCTACATGTACTCTTTTTTCTTAAATCAAAACTTTGAGTTTTCGCACTCCCTTCATCCCGTAAACCAAAAAGGTAAATAGATAACAATAAAATGAAAATTTTGGAGTTCAAGTACGGAAAAAATTTAAAACAATAACAAATGTAAGTAAACAAAATTTATTCACACACCACAGATGAACACAATAGTTTTGTTGTCCAAGTTTGGGAAATTCCACTAGTTCAACCCCAACAGCTTGGAATTTTATAGGAAAGAGATTTCCTCCACACATGCTTTAAAAATGGATATGCATGTTTTAAACATGTTAAAGATGCAAATCACCTGTGGATCCAAAGCTTTTGAAGAGAATAACAAACGCTCATTAAATTCTCAAGTGAACGTGCGGTGGGATATTTACCCGAGTCAAACAAGCCATTATTTTGCCCATCTACAAAAACCTGACCCAACGATCATTGATGATTGTAAAGTGATTTATCAAGCGTAACGGGCTATATTACCCTAAGAAATGACTTATGGATTGGTAGTCAAGACTCAGTTAAAAATCCCTGCCTCCCCCATTTTCCCCACGATTGAAAAACCTGATCTATAAAAACTAAGAAGAACATAGAATCCCTAAAAATTACTGAAACTCTTTGGAATTATCTCTCTCTACATTTGTGGATTGTGCATTTCCATTCTACATGTACTCTTTTTTCTTAAATCAAAACTTTGACTTTTCGCTCTCCCTTCATCCTGTAAACCAAAAAGGCAAATAGATCATAACAAAATAAAAATTTTGGAGTTCAAGTACGGAAAAAATTTAAAACAATAACAAATGTAAGTAAAGAAAATTTGTTCACATACCACAAATGAACACAAGTTTTTTTGTCCAAGTTTGGCAAATTCCACTAGTTCAACCCCAACAGCTCTGAATTTTATAGGAAAGAGATTTCCTCCTCAAATGCTTCAAAAATGGATGTGCATGTTTTAAACATGTTAAAGATGCAAATAACCTATGGATCCAAAGCTTTTGAAGAGAATAACAAACGTCATTAAATTCTCAGGTGAACGTGCTGTGGGATATTTACCCGAGTAAAACAAGCCATTATTTTGCCCATCTACAAAAAGCTGACCCAACGATCATGGATGATTGTAAAGTGATTTATCATGCGCAACGGGATATATTACCCTAACAAATGACTTATGGATAGGGAGTCAAAACTCAGTTAAAAATCCCTACATCCCCCTTTTTCCCGACGATTGAAAAACCTGATATATAAAAACTAAGAAGAGCCAAAATTCCCAAAAAATTACAGAAACACTTTAGAATTATCTAGCTCTACATTTGTGCATTGTGCATTTCCATTCTACATGTACTCTTTTTTCTTAAAACGAAACTTTGAGTTTTCGCTCTCCCTTCATCCCGTAAACCAAAAAGGCAGATAGATCGCAACAAAATGAAAATTTTGGAGTTCAAGTACGGAAAAAAATTAAAACAATAACAAATGTAAGTAAAGAAAATTTATTCACACACGACAAATGAACCCAAAAGTTTTGTTTTCCAAGTTTGGGAAATTCCACTAGTTCAACCCCAACAGCTTGGAATTTTATAGGAAAGACATGCTTTAAAAATGCATATGCATGTTTTAAACATGTTAAAGCTGCAAATAACCTATGGATCCAACGCTTTTGAAGAGAATAACAAACACTCATTAAATTCTCAAGTGAACGTGTGGTGGGATATTTTCTCGAGTCCAACAAGTCATTATTTTGGCCATCTACAAAAAGCTGACCCAACGATCATGGATGATTGTAAAGTGATTTATCATGCGTAACGGGCTATGTTACCCTAACAAATGACTTATAGATTGGGAGTCAAGACTTAGTTAAAAATCCCTGCTTCCCCCTTTTTCACGATGATTGCGAAACCTGATACATAAAAACTAAGAAGAGCTCACAATCCCTAAAAATTACTGAAACTCCTCGGAATTATCTCGCTCTACATTTGTGCATTGTGCATTTACATTCTACATGTGCTCTTTTTCATAAAACAAAACTTTGATTTTTCGCTCTCCCTTCATCCCGTAAACTAAAAAGGCAAATAGATCACAACAAAATGAAAATTTTGGAGTTCAAGTACGGAAAAAATTTAAAACAATAACAAATGTAAGTAAAGAAAATTTATTAACACTCCACAAATGAACACAAAAGTTTTTTTGTCCAAGTTTGGGAAATTCCACTAGTTCAACCCCAACAGCTTGGAATTTTATAGGAAAGAGATTTCCTCCACACATGCTTAAAAAATGGATATGCATGTTTTAAACATGTTAAAGATGCAAATCACCTATGGATCCAAAGCTTTTGAAGAGAATAACAAACGCTCATTAAATTCTCAACTGCACGTGCGGTGGGATATTTACCCGATTCAAACAACCCATTATTTGCCGATCTACAAAAAGCTGACCCGACGATCTTGGATGATTGGAAAGTGATTTATCATGCATAACGGGCTATATTACTAGAAAAACTGACTTATGGATTGGGAGTCAAGACTTAGTTAAAAATCCCCGCCTCCCCCTTTTTCACGACGATCGCAAAACCTGATCTATAAAAACTAAGAAGAGCTTACAATCCCAAAAAATTAGAGAAAATCTTTGGAATTATCTCTCTCTACATTTGTGCATTGTGCATTGCCATTCTACATGTACCTTTTTTTCTTAAATGAAAACTTTGAGTTTTTCGCTCTCCCTTCATCCCATAAACCAAAAAGGCAAACAGATGACAACAAAATGAAAATTTTGGAGTTCAAGTACTGAAAAAATTTAAAACAATAACAAATGTAAGTAAAGAAAATTTATTCACACACCACAAATGAACGCAAAAGTTTTGTTGTCCAAATTTGGGAAATTCCACTAGTTCAACCCCAACAGCTTGGAATTTTATAGGAAAGAGATTTCCTCCACACATGCTTTAAAAATGGATATGCATGTTTTAAACATGTTAAAGATGCAAATCACCTATTGATCCAAAGCTTTTGAAGCGAATAACAAATGCTCATCAAATTCTTAAGTGAACGTGCGGTGGGATATTTACCCGAGTCAAACAAGCCATTATTTTGCCCATCTACAAAAAGCTGACCCAACCATCATGGATGATTGTAAAGTGATTTATCAGGCGTAACGGGCTATATTACCCTAACAAATGACTTATGGATTGGGAGTCAAGACTCAGTTAAAAATCACTGCCTCCCCCTTTTTCCCGTCGATAGCAAAACCTGATATATAAAAACTAAGAAGACCTTACAATCCCTAAAAATTACACAAACTCTTTGGAATTATCTCGCTCTACATTTGTGCACTATGCATTTTCATTTTAGATGTACAGTTTTTTCATAAACTAAAACTTTGAGTTTTCACTCTCCCTTCATCCCGTAAACCAAAAACCCAAATAGATCATAACAAAATGATAATTTTGGAGTTCTGGTACGGAAAAAATTTTAAACAATAACAAATGTAAGTAAAGAAATTTTTTTCACACACCACAAATGAACACAAAAGTTTTGTTGCCCAAGTTTGGGAAATTCCACTAGTTCATCCCTAACAGCTTGGAATTTTATAAGAAAGTGATTTCCTCTACACATGCTTAAAATATTTATTTGCATGTTTAAAACATGTTAAAGATGCAAATCACCTATGGACCCAAAGCTTTTGAAGAGAATAACAAACGCTCATTAAATTCGAGAGTGAACGTGCGGTGGGATATTTACCCCAGTCAAACAAGCCATTATTTTGCCCATCTACAAAAAGCTGACCCAACGATCATGTATGATTGTAAAGTGATTTATCATGCATAACAGGCTATATTACCCTAAGAAATGACTTATGGATTGGGAGTCAAGACTCAGTTAAAAATCCCTACCTCCCCCTTTTTCCCGTCGATTGCAAAACCTGATATATAAAAACTAAGAAGAGTTTACATGCCCTAAAAATTACAGAAACTCTTTGGAATTATCTCTCTCTACATTTGTGCATTATGCATTTCCATTCCACATGTACTCTTTTTTCTTAAAACAAAACTTTGAGTTTTCGCTCTCCCTTCATCCCGTAAACCAAAAAGGCAAATAGATCACAACAAAATGAAAATTTTGGAGTTCAAGTATGGAAAAATTTAAAACAATAACAAATGAAAGTAAAGAAAATTTATTCACACACCACAAATGAACACAAAAGTTTTGTTGTCCATGTTTGGGAAATTCCACTTGTTCCACCCCAACAGCTTGGAATTTTATAGGAAATAGATTTCCTCTACACATGCTTTAAAAATGGATATGCATATTTTAAACATGTTAAAGATGCAAATCACCTATGGATCCAAAGCTTTTGAAGAGAATAACAAACGCTCATTAAATTCTCAAGTGAACGTGGAGTGGGATATTTTCCCGAGTCAAACAAGCCATTATTTTGGCCATCTAGAAAAAGTAGACCCAACGATCATGGATGATTGTAATGTGATTTATCATGCGTAACAGGCTATATTACCCTCAGAAATGACTTATGGATTGGGAGTCAAGACTCAGTTAAAAATCCATGCCTCCCCCTTTTTCCCGACGATTGCAAAACCTGATATATAAAAACTAAGAAGAGCTTACAATCCCTAAAAATTACAGAAAGTCTATGGAATTATCTCGCTCTACATTTGTGCATTGTGCATTATCATTTTAGATGTACACTTTTTTCATAAATCAAAACATTCAGTTTTCGTTCTCCCTTCATCCCGTAAACCAAAAAGGCAAATAGATCACAACAAAATGAAAATTTTGGAGTTCAAGTACGTATAAAATTTAAAACAATAACAAATGTAAGTAGAGAAAATTTTATTCACACACCACAGATGAATACAAAAGTTTTGTTGTCCAAGTTTGGGAAGTTCCACTAGTTCAACCCCAACAGCTTGGAATTTTATAGGAAAGAGATTTCCTCCACACATGCTTTAAAAATGGATATGCATGTTTTAAACATGTTAAATATGCAAATAACCTATGGATCCAAAGCTTTTGAAGAGAATAACAAACGCTCATTAAATTCTCAACTGAACGTGCGGTGGGATATTTTCCCGAGTCAAACAAGCCATTATTTTGCCCATCTACAAAAAGCTGACCCGACGATCATGGATGATTATAAATTGATTTATCATGTGTAATGGGAAATATTACCCTAACAAATGACTTATGGATTGGGAGTCAAGACTCAGTTAAAAATCCCTACCTCCCCCTTTTTCCCGACGATTGCAAAACCTAATATATAAAAACTAAGAAGAGCTAACAATCCCAAAAAATTACAAAAACTCTTTGGAATTATCTCTCTCTACATTTGTGCATTGTGCATTTCCATTCTACATGTACCCTTTTTTCTTAAAAAAAATACTTCGAGTTTTCGCTCTCCCTTCATCCCATAAACAAAAAAGGCAAATAGATCACAACAAAATGAAAATTTTGGAGTTCAAGTATGGAAAAAATTTAAAACAATAACAAATGTAAGTAAAGAAAATTTATTCACACACCACAAATGAACACAAAAGTTTTTTTGTCCAAGTTTGGGAAATACCAATAGTTCAACCCCAACAGCTTGGAATTTTATAGGAAAGAGATTTCCTCCACACATGCTTTAAAAATGGATATTCATGTTTTAAACATTATTAAAGATGCAAATCCCCTATGGATCCAAAGCTTTTGAAGAGAATAAGAAACGCTCATTAAATTCTTAAGTGAACGTGCGGTGGGATATTTACCCGAGTCAAACAAGCCATTATTTTGCCCATCTACAAAAAGTTTACCCAACGATTATGGATGATTGTAAAGTGATTTATCATACGTAACGAGGTATATTACCCTAACAAATGACATATGGATTGGGTGTCAAGACTCAGTTAAAAATCCCTGCCTCCCACTTTTTCCCGACGATTGCAAAACCAGATATATAAAAAGTAAGAAGAGCTTACAATCCCTAAAAACTACAGAAACTCTTTGGAATTATCTCGCTCTACATTTGTGCACTGTGCATTTTCATTTTAGATGTGCACCTTTTTCATAAATCAAAACTTTGAGTTTTCGCTCTCCCTTCATCCCGTAAACCAAAAAGGCAAAAAGATCACAACAAAATGAAAACTTTAGAGTTGATGTACGGAATAAAATTTAAAACAATAACAAATATAAGTAAAGAAAATTTATTCACACACCACAAATGAACACAAAAGTTTTGTTGTCCAAGTTTGGGATATTCCACTAGTTCAACCTTAACAACTTAGAAATTTATAAGAAAGAGATTTCCTCCACACACGCTTAGAAAATGGATTTGCATGCTTTAAACATGTTAAAGATGCAAATCACCTATGGATCCAAAGCTTTTGAAGAGAACGAGAAAAGCTCATTAAATTCTCACGTGAACGTGCGGTGGGATATTTACTCGAGTCAAACAAACCATTATTTTGCCCATCTACAAAAAGCTGACCCAACGATCATGGATGATTGTAAAGTGATTTATAATGCGTAACGAGCTATATTACCCTATGAAATGACTTATGGATTGGGTGTCAAGACTCAGTTAAAAATCCTTGCCTCCGCCTTTTTCCCGACGATTGCAAAACCTGATATATAAAAACTAATAAGAACTTACACTCCCTAAAAATTACAGAAACTCTTTGGAATTATCTCGCTCAACATTTGTGCACTGTGCATTTTCATTTTAGATGTACTGTTTTTTCATAAATCAAATCATTGAGTTTTCGCTCTCCCTTCATCCCGTAAACCAAAAGGGCAAATAGATCACTACAAAATGAAAATTTTAGAGTTCATGTACGGAAAAAAATTTAAAACAATAAAAAATATAAGTAAAGAAAATTTATTCACACACCACAAATGAACACAAAAGATTTTTTGTCCAAGTTTGGGAAATTCCACTAGTTCAACCCTAACTGCTTGGAATTTTATTAGAAAGAGTTTTCCTCCACACATGCTTAAAAAATGGATTTGCATGTTTTAAACATGTGAAAGATGCAAATCGTCTATGGATCCAAAGCTTTTTAAGAGAATAATAAACACTCATTAAATTCTCAACTAAACGTGCGGTGGGATATTTACCCGAGTCAAACAAGCCATTATTTTGCCCATCTACAAAAAGTTGTCCCAACAATCATGGATGATTGTAAAGTGATTTATCATGCATAACGGGCTATACTATCCTAAGAAATGACCTATGGATTGGGAGTCACGACAGTTAAAAATCCCTGCCTCCCCAATTTTCCCGACAATTGCAAAACCTAATATATAAAAACTAAGAAGAGCTTACAATCCCTAAAAATTACAGAAACTCTTTGGAATTATCTCTCTCTACATTTGTGCATTGTGCATTTCCATTCTACATGTACTCTTTTTTCTTAAAACAAAACTTTGAGTTTATGCTCTCCCTTCATCCCGTAAACCAAAAAGGCAAATAGATCACAACAAAATGAAAATTTTGGAGTTCAAGTGCGGAAAAAAATTAAAACAATAACAAATGTAAGTAAATAAAATTCATTCACACACCACAAATGAACACAAAAGTTTTGTTGTCCAAGTTTGGGAAATTTCACTAGTTCAACCCCAACAGCTTGGAATTTTATAGGAAAGAAATTTCCTCCACACATGCTTTAAAAATGGATATGCATGTTTTAAACATGTTAAAGATGCAAATCACCTATGGATCCAAAGCTTTTGAAGAGAATAACAAACGCTCATTAAATTCTGAAGTGAACGTGCGGTGGATATTTACACGAGTCAAACAAGCCATTATTTTTCCCATCCACAAAAAGCTAACCCAACGATCATGGATGATTGTAAAGTGATTTATCTTGCGTAACGGGCTATATTACCCTAAGAAATGACTTATGGATTGGGAGTCAAGACTCAGTTAAAAATCCCTACCTCCCCCTTTTTCCCGACGATTGCAAAACCTGATATATAAAAACTAAGAAGAGCTTACAATCCCTAAAAATTACAGAAACTCTTTCGAATTATCACGCTCCACATTTGTGCATTGTGCATTTCCATTCTACTTGTACTCTTTTTTCTTAAAACAAAACTTTGAGTTTTCACTCTCCCTTCAACCCGTAAACCAAAAAGGCATTGATCACAACAAAATGAAAATTTTGGAGTTCAAGTACGGAAAAAATTTAAAAAAATAAAAAATGTAAGTAAAGAAAATTTATTCACACACCACAAATGAACACAAAAGTTTTGTTTTGCAAGTTTGGGAAATTCCACTAGTTCAACCCAAATAGCTTGGAATTTTATAGGAAAGAGATTTCCTCCACACACGCTTTAAAAATGGATATGAATGTTTTAAACATGTTAAAGATGCAAATCACCTATGGATCCAAAGATTTTGAAGAGAATAACAAACGCTCATTAAATTCTGAACTCAACGTGCGGTGGATATTTATTCGAGTCAAACAAGCCTTTATTTTGCCCATCTACAAAAAGTTGACCCAACGATCATGGATGATTGTAAAGTGATATATCATGCGTAATGGGTTATATTACCCTAAGAAATGACTTATGGATTGGGAGTCAAGACTCAGTTAAAAATCCCTGCCTCCCCCTTTTTCTGGACGATTGCAAAACCTGATATATAAAAACTAAGAAGAGCTTGCAATCCTTAAAATTTACTGAAACTCTTTGGAATTATCTCGCTCTACATTTGTGCACTGTGTATTTTCATTTTAGATGTACACTTTTTTCATAAATCAAAACTTTGAGTTTTCGCTCTCCCTTCATCCCGTAAACCAAAAAGGCAAATAGATCACTGCAAAATGAAAATTTTAGAGTTCATGTACGGAAAAAAATTGAAACAATAACAAATGTGAGTAATGAAAATTTATTCACACACCACAAATGAACTAGTGGAATTTCCCAAACTTGGATAACAAGACTTTTGTGTTCTTTTGTGGTGTGTGAATATGTTCTCTTTACTTACATTTGTCGTTGTTATAAATTTTTTCCATACATAAACTCTAAAATTTTCATTTTGTTGTGATCTGTTTGCCTTTTTTGTTTTCGGGGGAAAGGGAGAGAGTAAACTCAATGTTTTGATTGAACAAAAAAGTATACATTTAAAAAGGAAATGTAAAATACAAAAATTTAGAGAGAGATAATTCCAAAGAGTGTCAGTAATTTTAAGGGATTGTAAACTCTTTTAGTTTTTATATATTAGGTTTTACAATTGTCGGGAAAAGGGGGAGGGGGGATTTTTAACTGAGTGTTGACGCCCAATCCATAAGTCATGTCTTACAATAATATGGCCCGGTAAGCATGATAAATAACTTTACAATCATCTATGATTATTAGGTCAGCTTTTTGTAAATGGGCAAAATAATGGCTTGTTTGGCTCCGGTAAATATCCCACTGCACGTTCACTTGAGAATTTAAGGAGCATTTGTTATTCTCTTTTAAGGGTTTGGATCCATAGGTCATTTGCATCTTTAACATGTTTCAAACATTCATATCCATTTTTAAAAACATGTGTTGAAGAAATGACTTTCTTATAAAATTCCAAGCGTAATGGGTTGAACTGGTAGAAGTTCCCTAACTTGAATAACAAAACTTTTGTGTTCATTTGTGGTGTGTGAATAAATTTTCTTTACTTACATTTGTTATTGTTTTAATTTTTTCCATACATAAACTCTAAGTTTTTCATTTTTTTGTGATCTATTTGTCTTTTTACTTTAAGGGATGAAAGGAGAGCGAAAACTCAAAGTTTAGATTTAAGGAAAAAGTATACATCTAAAAGGAAAATGCACAATGCACAAATGTAAAGAGAGATAATTCAAAAAAGTGTCTGTAATTTTTAGGGCTTGTAAACTCTTTTTAGTTTTTATATATTAGGTTTTTCAATCGTCAGGAAAAGGGGGAGGCGGGGGATTTTTAACTGAGTGTTGACTCTCAATCAATAAGTCAAGACTAACAAAAATATTGCCCGTTACGTATGATAAATAACTTTAAAATCATCAATGATTATTAGGTCAGCTTTTTGTAAATGGGCAAAATAATGGCTTGTTTGACTTGGGTAAAATATTCACTGCACGTTCACTTGAGAATTTAAGGAGCGCTTTTTATTCTCTTTAAAAGATTTGGATCCATAGTTCGTTTGAATCTTTAAAATGTTTCAAGCATGCATATCGATTTTTAAAACATGTGTAGAAGAAATCTCTTTCTTATCAAATTCCAAGCGTAATGGGTTGAATTAGTGGAATTTCCCAAACTTGGATAACAATACTTTTGTGTTCATTTGTGGTGTGTGCATAAATTTTCTTTACTTACATTTGTTGTTGTTTTAAATTTTTTCCATACATAAACTCTAAAATTTGCCTTTTTTGTTCACGGGGGAAAGGGAGAGAGTAAACTCAATGTTTTGATTGAATAAAAAAGTATACATCTAAAATGGAAATGCAAAATGCACAAATGTAGAGAGAGATAATTCCAAAGAGTGTCTATAATTTTAAGGGATTGTAAACTCTTTTTAGTTCTTATATATTAGGTTTTGCATTCATTGCGAAAAGGGGGAGGCGGAGATTTTTAACTGAGTGTTGACTCCCGATCCATAAGTTATGTCTTACAAAAATATAGCCCGTTACGCATGGTAAATCACTTTGAAATCATCTATTATTTGTAGGTCAGCTTTTTGTAAATGGGCTAAATAATGGCTTGCTTGACTCGAGTAAATATCCCACCGCATGTTCACTTCAGAATTTAATGAGCATTTGTTATTCTCTTTAAAAGGTTTGGATCCATAGGTCATTTGCATCTTTAACATGTTTCAAGCATGCATATCGATTTTTAAACGAGTGTAGAAGAACTCTCTTTCTTATACAATTCCTAACATAATGGGTTGAACTAGTGGAATGTCCCAAACATGGATAACAAAATTTTTTGTTCATTTGTGGTGTGTGAATAAACTTTCTTTACTTACATTTGTTGTTGTTTAAATTTTTTTCCATACACAAACTCTAAAGTTTTCATTTTGTTGCGATCCATTTCTCTTTTTGGTTTATGGGTTGAAGGGAGAGCAAAAATTAAAAGTTTTTATTTAAGAAAAAATATACATCTAAAATGGAAATGCACAATGCACAAATGTTGAGAGAGATAATACCAAAGAGTGTTTTTAATTTTTAGGGATTCTAAACTCTTTTTAGTTTTTATATATTAGATTTTGCAATGGTCTGGAAAATGGGGAGGCGGGGCATTTTTAACTGAGTGTTGACACCCAATCCATAAGTCATGTCTTACAAAAATATAGCCTGTTAAACATTGTAAATTACTTTACAAGCATCTATGAGTGGTAGGTCAGCATTTTGTCAATGGGAAAATAATGGCTAGTTTGACTCGAGAAAATATCCCCCCGCACATTCACTTGAAAATTTAATGAGCGTTTGCTATTCTATTTAAAAGGTTTGGATCCATACTTCATTTTCATCTTTAACATGTTTCGAGCATGCATATGTTTTTTTTAAAACAAGTGTAGAAGAAATCTCTTTCTTATAAAATTCCAAGCGTAATAGGTTGAACTATTGGAATTTCCCAAACTTGGATAACAAAACTTTTGTATTCATTTGTGGTGTGCGAAAAAAATTTCTTTACTTACATTTGTTGTTGTTTTAATATTTTTCCATACAAAAACTCTAAAATTTTCATTTTTTTGTGAGGTATTTACCTTTTTTGTTTATGGGATGAAGCAAGAGCGAAAACTCAAAGTTTTGATTTAAGAAAAAATAATACATCTAAAATGCAAATGACCAATGCACAAATGTAGAGAGAGATAATTCCAACGAATGTCTGTAATTTTTATATATTTAGTTTTTATATATTATGTTTTACAATCGTCGGGATTTTTAACTGAGTGTGGACTCCCATTCCATAAGTCATGTCTGGAAAAAATATAGCCTGTTACACATGATAAATCACTTTACAATTATCTATGATTGGTAGTTTAGGTTTTTGTTATTCTCTTTAAAAGGTTTGGGTCCATAGGTCATTTGCATCTTTAACATGTTTCAAACATGCATATCCATTTTTAAAATAAGTGAAGAGGAAATCTCTTTCTTATAAAATTCCTAGCGTAATGGGTTGAAGTAGTGGAATTTCCCAAACTTGGATAACAAAACTTTTGTGTTCATTTGTGGTGTGAGAATAAATTTTCTTTACTTACATTTGTTGTGGTTTTAAATTTTGTCCATACATAAACTCTAAAAGTTTCATTTTGTTGTGATCTATTTGTTTTTTTTGTTTACGGGATGAAGGGAGAACAAAAACTCAAAGTTTTGACTTAAGAAAAAGTATACATCTAAAATGGGAATGCAAAATGCACAAATTGTAGAGAGAGAAAATTCCAAAGGGTGTCTGTAGTTTTTAGCGATTGTAAACTCTTTTTAGTTTTTATATATTAGGTTTAGCAATCGTCTGTAAAATGGGGTGGTGGGGCGTTTTTAATTGAGTGTTGACTTCCAATCCATAAGTCGTGTCTTACAAAAATATAGCCCATTACGCATGACAAAGAACTTTACAATCATCTATGATTGGTAGGTCAGCTTTTTGTAAATGGCCAAATAATGGCTTGTTTGACTCGCGTAAATATCACTCCGCACGTTCACTCGAGAATTTAATGAGCGTTTGTTCTTCTCTTTAAAAGATTTGGATCCATAGGTCATTTACATCATTAACATGTTTCAAGCATGCATATCCATTTTTAAAACATGTGTAGAGGAAATCTCTTTCTTATAAAATTCCAAGCTATTAGGGTTGAACTAGTGGAATTTCCGAAAATTGGATAATAAAACTTTTGTGTTCATTTGTGGTGTGCGAGTAAATTTTCTTTACTTAAATTTGTAGTTGTTTTAAAATTTTTATTTAAATAAAATCTAAAATTTTCAGTTTGTTGTGATCTATTTGACTTTTTTGTTGACGGGTTGAAGGGAGAGCGAAAACTCAAAGTTTTTATTTAAGAAAAAAGTATACATCTAAAATGGAAATGCACAATGGAAAAATGTAGAGAGAGATAATTCCAAAGAATGTCTGCAATTTTTAGGGATTGTAAACTCTTTTTAGTTTTTATAAATTAGGTGTTGCAATTGTCGGCAAAAGAGGGAAACGGAGGATTTTTAACTAAGCGTTGACTCCCAATCCATAAGTCATTTCTAAAATAAATATTGCCCATTATACAAGATAAATCACTATAAAATCATCTATAATTTTTAGGTCAGCTTTTTATAACTGGGAAAAATAACGGCTTGTTTGACTTGGGTAAATATCCCACAGCACGTTCACTCGAGAATTTAATCAGTGTTTGTTATTCTCTTTAAAAGGTTTGGATGCATAGGTCATTTAAATCATTAGCATGTTTCAAGCATGTATATCCACTTTTAAAACATGTGTAGAAGAAATCTCATTCTTATAAAATTTCAAGCTATTAGGGTTGAACTGGTGGAATTTCTTAAAGTTGGATAATAAAACTTTTGTGTTCATTTGTGGTGTGCGAATTAATTTTATTTACTTACATTTGTTGTTGTTTTTAATTTTTTCCATGCATAAACTCTAAAAGTTTCATTTTGTTGTGATCTATTGTCCTTTTTTGTCTACGGGATGAAGGAGAGCGAAATCTCAAAGTTTATATTTAAGAAAAAAGTATACATCTAAAATGGTAATGCATAATGGAAAAATGTAGAGAGAGATAATTTCGAAGAGTGTTTGTAATTTTTAGGGATTGTAAATTATTTTTAGCTTATATATATTAGGTTTTGCAATCGACATGAAAAGGGGGAGGTGGGGGGATTTTAACTGAGCGTTGACTCATAATCCATAAGTTATTTCTTACAAAAATATAGCTCGTTACACAAGATTAATCACTTTAAAATCACCCATGATTGTTAGGTCAGCTTTTTGTAAGTGGGCAAAATAATGGCTTGTTTGACTCAGGTAAATATCCCACCGTACGTTCACTAGAGAATTTAATGAACGTTTGTTATTCTCTTTAAAAGGTTTCGATCCATAGGTCATTTACATCATTAATATGTTTCAAGCATGCATATCCATTTTGAAAACATGTGTAGAAGAAATCTCATTCTTATAAAATTTCAAGCTATTAGGGTTGAGCTGGTATAATTTCCCAAACTTGGATAACAAAACTTTTGTGTTTATTTGTGGTGTGCGAATAAATTTTATTTACTTACATTTGCTGTTGTATTAAATTTTTTCCATACATAAACTCTAAAATTTTCATTTTATTTTGATCTTTTTGCCTTTTTTATTTATGGGATGAAGGGAAAGCGACAACTCAAAGTTTTGATTTAAGAAAAAAGTATACTTCTATAATGGAAATGCACAACTCACAAATGTAGAGAGAGATAATTCCAACATGTGTCTGTAATTTTTAAGGATTTTAAACTCTTTTTAGTTTTTATATTTTTGGTTTAGCAAACGTACGGAAAAGGGGGGGGGGGGGATTTTTAACTGAGTGTTGACTGCCAATCCATAAGTAATTTCTTAGGGTAATATGGCCCATTTTGCATGATAAATCACTTTACAATTATCTATGATTGTTAGGTCAGTTTTTTCTAAATGGGCAAGATAATGGCTAGTTTTCATCGGGTAAATATCCCACCGCACGATCACTTCAGAATTTAATGTGCGTTTGTTCTTCTCTTTAAATGGTTTGGATCCATACGTCATTTACAACTTTAACATGTTTCAAACATGCATATCTATTTTTAAAATATGAGTAGAAGAAATCTCTTTCTTATAAAATTCCATGCTATTAGGGTTGAAATGGTGGAATTTCCCAAACTTGGATAACAAAACTTTTTTGATCATTTGTGGTGTGCGAATAAATTTTCTTTACTTACATTTGTTGTTGTTTTAAATTTTTTCCATACATAAACTCTAAAATTTTCATTTTTTAGTGATCTATTGGCCTTTTTTGTTTACGGGATGAAGGGAGAGCGAAAACTCAATGTTTTGATTTAAGAAAAAAGTATACATCTAAAATGGAAATGCACAATGCCAAAATGTAGAGAGAGATATTTCCAAAGAGTGTCTGTAATTTTTAGGGATTGTAAACTCTTTTTAGCTTTTATATATTAGGTTTTGCAATCGTCGGGAAAAGGGGAGGCGGGGGTTTTTTAACTAAGCGTTGACTCCCAATCCATAAGTCACTTCTTACAAAAATGTAGCCCGTTACACAAGATAAATCACTTCAAATCATCTATGATTGTTAGGTCATGCATTTGTAACTGTGCAAAATAATGGCTCGTTTCACTCAGGTAAATATCCCACCACACGTTCACTCAAGAATTTTGATGAGCGTTTGTTATTCTCTTTAAAAGGTTTCGATCCATAGGTCATTAACATCATTAAGATGTTTCAAGCATGCATATCCATTTTTAAAACATGTGTAGAAGAACTCTCATTCTTATAAAATTCCGAGCAATTAGGGTTGAACTAGTGGAATTTCCCAAACTTGGATAAAAAACTTTTGTGTTCATTTGTGGTGTGCGAATAAATTTTCTTTACTTACATTTGCTGTTGTTTTAAATTTTTTCCATACTTAAACTCTATAATTTTCATTTTGTTGTGATCTATTTGCCTTTTTTGTTTACAAGATGAAGGGAGAGCACAAACACAAATTTTTTATTTTAGAAAAAAGTGTACATAAAAAATAGAAATCCACAATGCAAATATGTAGAGAGAGATAATTCAGAAGAGTGTCTATAATTTTTAGGGATTCTAAACTCTTTTTAGTTTTTATATATTAGGTTTTGCGATGGTCAGGAAAAGGGGGAGGTGGGGGATTTTTAACTGAGCGTTGACTCCCAATCCATAAGTCATTTCTTAAAAAAATATAGCCCATTAGGCATGATAAATGACTTTAAAGTCATCTATGATTTTTAGGGCAGCTTTTTTTAAATGGGCAAAAATGGCTTGTTTGACTCGGGTAAATATCCCACCGCGTGTTTACTTGAGAATTTAATGAGCGTTAGTTATTCTCTTTAAAATGTTTGGATCCATAGGTCATTTGCATCTTTAACATGTTTCAAGCATGCATATCCATTTTTAAAACATGTGTAGAAGAAATCTCTTTCATATAAAATTTCAAGCTATTAGGGTTGAACTAGTGGAATTTCCCAAACTTGGATAACAAAACTTTTCTGTCCATTTGTGGTGTGCGAGGAAATTTTCTTTCTTTACATTTGTTGTTGTTATAAAATTTTTCCATAAATAAACTCTAAAATTTTTATTTTGTTGTGATCTATTGGCCTTTTTTGTTGACGGGATGAAGGGAGAGAGAAAACTCAAAGTTTTGATTTATGAAAAAAGTATACTACTAAAATGGAAATGCCCAATGCACAAATGTAGAGAGAGAAAATTCCAATGAGTGTCTTTAATTTTTAGGGATTTTAAACTCTTTTTTGTTTTTATAAATTAGGTTTTGCAATAGTCTGAAAAAGGGGGAGGTGGGGGATTTTTAACTGAGTGTTGACTCCCAATCTTTAAGTTCTCTCTAAAAAAATATAGCCTGTTATGCATGATAAATCACTTTGAAATCATCTATGATTTTAAGGTCAGCTATTTATAAATGGGTAAAATAATAGCTTGTTTGACTCAGGTAAATATCCCACCGCACGTTCACTTGAGAATTTAATGATCGTTTGTTATTCTTTTTAAAAGGTTTGGATCCATAGGTCATTTACATCTTTACCATGTTTGAAACATGCATTTCCATTTTTAAAACATGTGTAGAAGAAATCTCTTTCTTATAAAATTCGAAGGAAATAGGGTTGAACTAGTGGAATTTCCCAAAGTTGGATAACAAAACTATTGTTTTCATTTAAGCTGTGTGAATAAATTTGATTCACTTATATTTGTAGTTTTTTCAAATTTTTCCAGACATAAACTCTAAAATTTTCATTTTTTTGTGATCTATTTGCCTTTTTATTTTACGGGATGAAGGGAGAGCGAAAACTCAAAAGTTTTGATTTAAGAAAAAAGTATACATCTAAATTGGAAATGCACAATGCACATATGTAGAGAGAGATAATTCCTAAGAGTGTCTATATTTTTTAGGTATGGTAAACTCTTTTTACTTTTTATATATTAGATTTTACAATCATCAGGAATAGGGGGAGGCAGGGGATTTTTAACGAAGCGTTGACTCCCAATCCATAAGTCATTTCTTACAAAAATATAGCCTGTTACGCATGATAAATCACTTTACAATCATATATGATTGTTTGGTCAGCTTTTCGTAAATCGTCAAAATAATGGCTTGTTTGACTCCAGTAAATTTCGCACTCCACGTTCATTTGAGAATTTAATGAGCGTTTGTTATTCTCTTTAAAATGTTTGGATACATAGGTCATTTGCATCTTTAACATGTTTCAAGCATGCAAATCCATATTTAAAACATGTGTAGAAGAAATATGATTCTTATAGAATTTCAAGCTATTGGGGTTGAACTGGTGGAATTTCCAAAACTTGGATAACAAAACTTTTGTGTTCATTTGTGGTGTACGAATAAATTTCTTTTGCTTACATTTTTCTTAAAATTTTTTCCATACATAAACTCTAAAATTTTCATTTGGTTGTGATCTATTTGCCTTTTTTTTACGGGATGAAAGGAGTGCGAAAACTAAAAGTTAGGATTTAAGAAAAAACTATACATTTAAAATAGAAATGCACAATGCAAGAATGTAGACAGAGATAATTCCAATGAGTGTCCGTAATTTTTAGGGATTGTAAACTCTTTTTAGTTTTTATATATTCGGTTTTTCAATCATCGGGAAAAGGGGGAGGTGGGGGAATTTTAACAGAGCGTTGACTCCCAATCTTTAGTCATTTCTTAGAAAAATATAGTCTGTTACACATGATAAATCACTTTAAAATCTTCAATTATTGTTAGGTCAGTTTTTGGTAAATGGGCAAAATAATGGCTTGTTTGACTCGGGTAAATATCCCACTGCATGTTCACTTGAGAATTTAATGAGAGTTTTTATTCTCTTTTAAAGCTTAGGATCCATAGGTCATTTGCATCTTTAACATGCTTCAAGCATGCATATCCATTTTTAAAACATGTGTAGAAGAATTCTCTTACTTATAAAATTCCAAGATATTATGGATGAACTAGTGGAATTTCCAAAACTTGGATAGCAAAACTTTTGTGTTCATTTGTGGTGTGGGAATACATTTTCTTTTCTTACATTTGTTGTTATTTTAAACTTTGCCATATATAAACTCTAAAATTTTCATTTTGTTGTGATCTACTTGCCTTTTTTGTTTACGGGATGAAGGCAGAGTGAAAACTAGAAGTTTTGATTTAAGAAAAAATTATACATATAAAATGGAAATGCAAAATACACAAATGTAGATAGAGATAATTCCAAAGAGTGTCAGTATTTTTTAGGGATTGTAAATTATTTTTAGATTTTATATATTAGGTTTTGCAATGGTCGGGAAAAGGGGGAGGTGTGGGATTTTTAGCTGTGCGTTGACTCCCAATCCATAAGTCATTTCCTACAAAAAATATAGCCTGTTACGCATGGTAAATCACTTTGCAATCATCAATGATTGTTACATCAGCTTTTTGTAAATGGGAAAAATAATGGCTTGTTTGACTCGGGTAAATATCCTATCGCACGTTCTCATGAGAATTTAATGAGCGTTTGTTATTCTGTTTAAAAGTTTAGGATCCATAGGTCATTTGCATCTTTAACATGTTTCAAGCATGCATATCCAATTTTAAAACATGTGTAGAAGAAATCTCTTTCTTATAAAATTTCAAGCTTATAGGGTCGAACTAGTGGAATTTCCCAAACTTGGATAACAAAAATTTTGCGTTTTTTTCTAGTTTACGAATAAATTTTCTTTACTTACATTTGTTTTTGTTTTAAATTTTTTTCATACATAAACTCTAAAATTTTCATATTGTTGTGATCTTTTGGCCTTTTTTGTTTACGGCATGGACAATGAGCGAAAACTCAAAGTTTTGATTTAAGAAAAAAATATATATCTAAAATAGAAAAGCACAATGCAAAAATGTAGAGAGAAATAATTCCAAAGGGTGTCAGTAATTTGTAGGGATTGTAAAGTATTTTTATTTTTTTATATATTTGGTTTTTAATTCATCGGGAAAAGGGGGAAGGGGGGGGGGGGGGGGATTTTTAACCAAGCATTGACTCCCAATCCAGAAGTCATTTCTTACAAAAAATATAGCCTGTTACGCATGATAAATAACTTTACAATCATCTACGATTATTAGGTCAGCTTTTTGTAAATGGGAAAAATAATGGCTTGTGTGACTCGGGTAAATATCCTACTGCACGTTCACTTGAGAATTTAATGAGCAGTTGTTATTCTCTTTAGAAGGTTTGGATCCATAGGTCATTTGTATCTTTAAAATGTTTCAAGCATGCTTATCCCTTTTTAAAACATGTGTAGAAGAAATATCTTTCTTATAAAATTCCAAGCAATTATGGAAGAACTAGTGAAATTTCCTGAACTAGGATAACAAAACTTTTGTGTTCATTTGTGGTGTGCGAATAAATTTTCTTTACTTACATTTGTTGTTATTTTAAACATTTTCCATACATAAACTCTAAATTTTTTATTTTGTTGAGATCTATTTGCCTTTTTTTTTTACTAGATTGAGGGAGAGAGAAAACTCAAAGTTCTAATTTAAGAAAAAAGTATACATATAAAATGGAAATGCACAATGCACAAATTTAGAGAGAGATAATTCCAAATATTGTTAGTAATTTTTTGGTATTGTAAACTCTTTTTAGTTTTTATATATTAGGTTTTGCATTCGTCGGCAAAAGGCGGAGGCGGGATTTTTAACTGATCATTGACTCCAATTCCATAAGTCATTTCTTACAAAAATATAGCCCATTACGCTTGATAAATCACATTGCAATCATCTATGATTGTTAGGTCAGCTTTTTAAAAATGGGCAAAATAATGGCTTGCTTGTCGCGGGTAAATATCCCACCGCACGTTTACTAGAGAATTTTGATGAGCGTTTTTTCTTCTCTTTAAAAGGTTTGAATCCATAGGTCATTTGCATCTTAACATTTTTCAAGCATGAATATCCATTTTTAAAACATGTGTAGAAGAAATCTCTTTCTTATAAAATTCCAACCTATAAGGGTTGAACTAGTGGAATTTACCAAACTTGGATAATAAACCTTTTGTTTTCATTTGTGGTGTGCGAATAAATTTTATTTTCTTACGTTTTTTTTTAAAATTTTTGCCATCCATAAACTCTAAAATTGTCATTTTGCTGTGATCTATTTGCCTTTTTTGTTTACAGGATGAAGGGAGAGCGAAAACTCAAAGTTTTGATTTGAGAAAAAATATACATCTAAAATGGTAATGTACAATGCACAAATATAGAGAGAGATAATTCCTCAGAGTGTCTATAATTTTTAGGGATTGTAAACTCTTTTTAGCTCTTTTATATTTGGTTTTGCAATCGTCGGGAAAAGAGGGAGGCATGAGATATTTAACTGATCGTTGACTCCCAATCCATAAGTCATTTCTTACAAAAATATACCCCGTTATATGTGATAAATCACTTTACAATCATCTATGATTGTTCAGTCAGCTTTTTGTAAATGGGCAAAATAATGGCTTGTATGACTCGGGTAAATATCCCACCGCACGTTCAGTTGAGAATTTAATCAGTGTAACAGGCTATATTTTTGTAAGAAATGACTTATGGATTGGGAGTCAATACTCAGTCAACGCTCAGTTAAACCCCCACCCCCCCCCCCCCCCCCCCCCTTTTCCTGACGGTTGTAAAATCTAATAAATAAAAGCTAAAAAGAGTTTACAATCCCTAAAAATAACATACACTCATTTGAATTCTCTCTCTCTCTTCATTTGTGCATTGTGCATTTCCAATTAAGACCTATACTTTTTTCCTAAATCAAAACTTTGAGCTTTCGCCCTCCCTCCATCCTGTAAACAAAAAAGGTAAATAGATCACAAGAAAATGAAAATTGTAGTGTTTATGTATGGAAAAAATTTAAAACAACAACAAATGTAAGTCATGAAAATTTATTCGCACACCACAAATGAACACAAAATATTTGTTATCCAACTTTTGGGAAATTCCACTAGTTCAACCGTAATAGCATGGAATTTTATAAAAAAGAGATTTCTTCTGCACATGTTATAAAAATTGGTATGCATTCTTGAAACATGTTTAAGATGAAAATGACCTATGGATCCAAACCTTTTAAACAGAATAACAAGCGCTGATTAAATTCTCAAGTGAACTTGCGATGGGATATTTACCCGAGTCAAATATGCCATTACTTTGCCCATTTACAAAAAGCTGACCTATCAATCATAGATGATTGTAATGTGATTTATCATGCGTAACGGGCTATATTTTTGTAAGAAATGACTTTTGGATTGGGAGTCAATGCTCAGTTAAATATCCCCCGCCTCCCCCTTTTCCTAACAATTGTAAAACCTAATATATAAAAACTAAAAAGAGTTTACAATCCCTAAAACTGATAAGAATGCTTTTAAATTATCTCTCTCTACATTTGAGCATTGTGCTTTTCGTTTTTAGATGTATACATTTTTCGTAAATCAAAACTTTGAGTTTTCGCCCTCCCTTCATCCCGTAAAAAAAAGGCAATTAGACCACAACAAAATGAAGATTTTAGAGTTTATGTATGGAAAAAATTAAAACAACAATAAATGTAAGTAAAGAAAATTTATTTGCATATCGTAAATGAACACAAAAGTTTTGTCATCCAATTTATCATGTGTAACAGGCTATATTTTTGTAACACAAAACTTTTATGTTCATTTGCGGTACCAGAATAATTTTTTTCCTTACATTTGTTGTTGTTTTAAATTTTTTGCATACATAAACTCTAAAATTTTCATTTTGCTATGATCTATTTGCCTTTTTTGTTTATGGGATGAAGGGAGAGCGAAAACTGAAAGTTTTTATTTGAGAAAAAATTATACATCTATAATGGTAATGCACAATGCACTAATATAGAGAGAGATAATTCCGAAGAGTGTCTGTAATTTTTATGGATTTTAAACTCATGTTTAGCTTTTATAAATTTGGTTTTGGAATCGTCAGGAAAAGGAGGAGGAAGGGGATATTTAACTGAGCATTGACCCCAAATCCATTAATCATTTCTTACAAAAATATATCCCGTTACGCGTGATAAATCACCATACAATCATCTATGATTGTTAGGTTAGCTTTTTGTAAATGGGCAAAATAATGGCTTGTTTGACTCGGGTAAATATCCCACCACACGTTCACTTGACAATTTAATCACCCTTGGTTATTCTCTTTAAAAGGTTTGGATCCACAGGTCATTTACATCTTAAACATGTTTCAAGCATGCATATCCATTTTTACTACATGTGTAGAAGAAATCTCTTTTTTATAAAATTCCAAGCTATTAGGGTTGAAATAGTGGAATTTCCAAAACTTGGATAAAAAATCTTTTTTGTTCATTTGTGGTGAGCGAATAAATATTCATTACTTACATTCGTTGTTTTTTAAATTTTTTCCATACATAAACACTAAAATTTTCATTTTCTTGTGATTGTTTACAGGATGGAGGGATAGCAAAAACTAAAAGTTTTGATTTAAGAAAACGTAAGTATCCAAAATGGAAATGCACAATGCACAATGCACAAATGTAGAGAGAGATAATTCCAAAGAGTTTCAGTAATATTTATGGAATAAACTCTTTTTAGTTTATATATATTAGGTTTAAGAATTTTCGGGAAAAGGGGGAGGCGGGGGATTTTTAACTAAGCGATGACTCCCAATACATAAGTCATTTCTTACAAAAATATAGCCCGTTATTCTTGATAAATCACTTTTCAATCATCTATGATTGTTAGGTCAGCCTTTTGTAAATGGGAAAAAAATGGCATGTTTAATGCGGGTAAATATCCCACCGCACGTTCACTTGTAAATTTAATGACCGTTTGTTATTCTCTTTAAAAGGTTTGGATCCATAGGTCATTTGCTTCTTTAACATGTTCCTAGCATGCGTATCCATTTTAAAAACATGTGTAGAAGAAATCTCTTCCTTATAAAATTCCAAGCTATTAGGGTTGAACTAGTGGAATCTCCCAAACTTGGATAACAAAACTTTTGTGTTCATTTGTGGTGTACGAATAAATTTTCTTTACTTACATTCGTTATTTTTTTAATTTTTTCCTTACATAAACTCTAAAATATTCTTTTTTTGTGATTTTTTTACCTTTTTTGTTTACGGGATGAAGGGAGAGTGAAAACTCGAAGTTTTCATTTAAGAAAAAAGTATACATCTAAAATGGAAATGCACGATGCACAAATGTAGAGAGAGATAATTCCAAAGAGTATTAGTAATCTTTAGGGATTTTAAACTCTTTTTAGTTTTTATATATTAGGTTTTGCAATCGTCTAGAAAAGGGGGAGGTGGTAGATTTTTAACTGAGCATTGACTCCCAATCCATAAGTAGTTTCTTACTAAAATATAGCCCGTTACGCATGATAAATCACTTTACAATCATCTACGATTTTTAGGCCAGCTTTTTGTAAATGGGAAAAATAATAGCTTCTCTGACTCATGTAAATATCCCACCGCACATTCACTTGAGAATTTAAAGATCGTTTGTTGTTCTCATTAAAAGGTATGGATCCATAGGTCTTTTGCATCTTTAACATTTTTCAAGCATGCATATCCATTTTTAGAACATGAGTAGAGGAAGTCTCTTCCTTATAAAATTCATAGCTATTAGGGTTGAACTAGTGGAATTGCCCAAAATTGAATGACAAAACTTTTGTGTTCATTTGCAGTATGCGAATAAATTTTCTTTACTTACATTTGATGTTGTTTTAATTTTTTTCCATACATTAACTCTAACATTTTCATTTTGTTGTGATCTATTTGCCTTTTATTTTACGGGATGAAGGGAGAGCAAAAACTCAAATTTTTGATTTAAGAAAAATGTATACATCTAAAAACGAAATGCACAATGCACAAATGTAGAGAGACAATTTAAAAGAGTTCCTGTTATTTTTAGGGATTGTAAACTCCTTTTAATTTTTATATATTAGGTTTTGCAATCGTCGGGAAAAGAAGGAGGCGGTGGATTTTTAACTGAGCGTTGACTCCCAATCCATAAGTCATTTCTTACAAAAATATAGCTCGTTATGCATGATAAATCACTGTATAATGATCTACGATTGTTACGTTAGCTTTTTGTAACTGGGCAAACTAATGGCTTGTTTGACTCCGGTAAATATCCCACCATATGTTCACTTGAGAATTTAAAGAGCATTTTTTATTCTCTTTAAAAGGTTTGGATCCATAGGCCATTTGTATCTTTAACATGTTTCGAGCATGTATATCCCGTTTTAAGACGTGTAGAAGAAATCTCTTTCTTATAAAATTCCTAGCTATTAGGGTTGAACTAGTGGATTTTTCCCAAACTTGGATAAACAAAATTTTGTGTTCATTTGTGGTGTACTAATTAATTTTCTTTTCTTACATTTGTTGTTGTTTTAAAAAAATTCCATACATAAACTCTAAAATTTTCATTTTGTTGTGCTCTATTTTCTTTTTTTGTTTACGGGATAAAGGGAGAGCGACAACTCAAAGTATTCATTTTGGAAAAAAGTATATGTCTAAAATGGCTATGAACAATGCACAAATGCAGAGCGAGAGAATTCCAATGAGTGTCAATAATATTTAGAGATTGTAAACTCTTTTTAGTTTTTATATATCAGGTTATAGAATTGTCGAAAAAGGGGGACACTGGGGGTTTTTCACTGAGCGTTGACTGCCAATCCATAAGTAATTTCTAACAAAAATATAGCCAGTTACACATGATAAATCACTTTACAATCATCTACGATTGTTTGGTCAACTTTTTGTAAATTGGAAAAATAATGGCTTGTTTGAGTCAGGTAAATATTCCACCGCACGTTCACTTAAGAATTTAATGAGCGTTTGTTATTCTATTGAAAAGGTTTGGATCCATAGGTCATGTTCATCTTTAACATGTTTTAAGCATGCATATCAGTTTTTAAAACATGTGTAAAAGAAATCTCTTTCTTATAAAATTCCAAGCTATTAGGGTTGAACTAGTGGAATTTCCAAAAGTTGGATGACAAAACTTTTGTGTTCGTTTGCGGTATGCGAATAAATTTTCTTTACTTACATTTGTAGTTGTTTTAAATTTTTTTCCATACATAAACTCTAAAAATTTTATATTGTTGTGTTTTATTTGCCTTTTTTGTTTACAGGATGAAGGCGGAGAAAAAACTCAAAGTTTTGATTTAAGAAAATAATATACATCTAAAATGGAAAAGCACAATTCACAAATGTAGAGAGAGATAATTCGAAAGAGTGTCTATAATTTTTTTGGATTGGAAACTCTTTTTAGTTTTTATATATTAGGTTTTACAATCGTCGGGAAAAGTGGGAGGAGGTGGATTTTTAACTGAGCATTGACTCCCAATCCATAAGTAATTTCTAAAAAAAATATAGCCAGTTACACATGATAAATTTCTTTACAATCATCTACGATTGTTACGTTAGCTTGTTGTAAATGGGAAAAATAATGGCTTGTTTGACTTGGGTAAATATCCCACCGCACGTTCTCTTGATAATTTAATGAGCGTTTGTTATTCTCTTTGAAAGGTTTGAATCCATGGGTCATTTTTATCTTTAACATGTTTCAAGCATGCATATCCATTTTTAAAACATGTGTAGAAGAAAACTTTTTCTTATAAAATTCCAAGCTATTAGGGTTGAACTAGTGGAATTTCCCAAACTTGGATAACAAAACTTTTGTGTTCATTTGTGGTGTGAGAATAAATTTTTTTTACTTACATTCGTTGTTTTTTAATTTTTTTCCACACATAAACACTAAAATTTTCATTTTGTTGTAATTTGTTTGCTTTTTTTCTATACGGGAAGAAGGCATAGCGAAAATTCAAAATTTTTATTTAAGAAAAAAGTATACATCTGAAATTAAAATGCACAATGAAAATATGTAGAGAAAGATAATTCCAACGAGTGTCAGTAATTTTTAGGGATTATAATCTATTTTTAGTTTTTACATATTCGATTTTGAAATCTTTGAGAAAAGGGGGAGGCGGGGGATATTTAACTAGGCGTTGTCTCCCTATCCATAAGTTATTTCTTACAAAAATATAGCCTGTTACGCATGATAAATCACTGTATAATCATCTATGATTGTTCGGTCAACTTCTTGTAAATGGGAAAAATAAGAGCTTGTTTGACTCAGGTAAATATCCCACTGCACGTTCACTTGAAAATTGAATTTACATTTTTTATTCACTTAAAAGGTTTGGATCCATAGGTCATTCGCATCTTTAACATGTTTCAAGCATTCATATCCATTTTTAAAACATGTGTACAAGAAATCTCTTTCTTATAAAATTCCAAGCTATTAGGGCAGAACTATTGAAATTTCCCAAACTTGGATAACAAAACTTTTGTGTTCATTTGTGGTGTGCGAATAAATATTCTTTACTTACCTTTGTTGTTTTTTTAAATTCTTTCCATGGATAAACTCTAAAATTTACATTTTGTTGATTTCTTTTTGCTTTTTTTGTTTACGGGATTAAGGGAGAGAGAAAACTCAAAGTTTTGATTTAAGAAAAAAGTATACATCTAAAATGGAAATGCACAATGAACAAATGTAGAGAGAGATAATTCCAATGAGTGTCTGTAATTTTTAGGGATTGTAAACTCTTTTTACTTTTTATATATTAGATTTTGCAGTCGTCGGGAAAAGGGGGATGCTTGGGATTTTTAACTGAGCGTTGAATCCCAATCCATAAGTTATTTCTTACAAAAATATAGCCCTTTATGCATGATAAATCACTTCACAATTATCTATGATTGTTAGGTCAGATTTTTGTAAATGGTCGAAATAATGGTTTGTTTGACTCCAGTAAATATCCCATCGAACGTTTACTTGAGAATTTAATGTGCGTTTGTTATTCTCTTTAAAATGTTTGGATACATAGGTCATTTGCATCTTTAACATGTTTCAAGCCATTAGGGTTGAACTGGTGGAATTTCCCCAACTTGGATAACAAAACTTTTGTTTTCATTTGTGGTGGGCGAATAAATTTGGTTTACTTACATTTTATTTTGTTTTAAATCTTTTCCATACATGAACTCTAAATTTTTCATTTTGTACTAATCTATTTGCCTTTTTTGTTTACGGGATGATGGGAGAGTGAAAACAAAAAGTTTTGATTTAAGAAAAAAGTATACATCTAAAATAGAAATGCACAATGCAAGAATGTAGACAAAGATAATTCCAATGAGTGTTTGTAATTTTTAGGGATTGTAAACTCTTCTTAGTTTTTATATATTAGGTTTTGCAATCATTAGGAAAAGGGGGAGGTGGGGGAATTTTAATTGAGCGTTGACTCCCAATCTTTAGTCATTTCTTAAAAAAATATAGCCTGTTACGCAAGATAAATCACTTTAAAATATTCTATGATTGTTAGGTCAGCTTTTTGTAAATGGGAAAAATAATGGCTAGTTTGACTCGGGTAAATATCCCACTGCACGGTCACTTGAGAATTTAATGAGCGTTTGTTATTCTTTTTAAAAGGTTTAGATCCATAGGTTATTTGCATCTTAAACATGTTTCAAGCATGCATATCCATTTTTAAAACATGAGTAGAGGAAGTCTCTTCCTTATAAAATTCATAGGTATTAGGGTTGAACTATTGGAATTGCCCAAAATTGGATAACAAAACTTTTGTGTTCAATTGCGGTATGCGAATAAATTTTCTTTACTTACATTTGTTGTTGTTTTAATTTTTTTTCCATACATAAACTCTAAAATTTTCATTTTGTTGTGATCTATTTGCCTTTTTTTTATGGGATGAAGGGAGAGCGAAAACTCAAAGTTTTGATTTAAGAAAAATGTATACATCTAAAAACGAAATGCCCAACGCACAAATATAGAGAGAGATAATTTAAAAGTGTTCCTGTAATTTTTAGAGATTGTAAACTCTTCTTAGTTTTTATATATTAGGTTTTGCAATCGTTGGAAAAAAGGGGGAGGTGGGGGATATTTAACTGAGGGTTGACTCCCAATCCAAAAGTCATTTCTTACAAAAATATAGCCCGTTATACGTGATAAATCACTTTATAATCATCTATGATTGTTAGGTCAGCTTTTTGTAAATGGGCAAAGTAATGGCTTGTTTGACTCGGGTAAATATCCCACTGCATGTTCACTTGAGAATTTAATAAGTGTTTGTTATTCTCATTAAAAGGTATGGATCCATAGGTCATTTTCATCTTTAACATGTTTCATGCATGCATATCCATTTTTAAAACTTGAGTAGAGGAAGTCTCTTTCTTATAAAATTCCAAGCTATTAGGGTTGAAATAGTGGAATTGCCCAAAATTGGATGACAAAACTTTTGTGTTCATTTGTTGTATGCGAATAAATTTTCTTTACCTACATTTGTGGTTGTTTTAAATTTTTTCCATACATAAACTCTAAAATTTTCATTTTGTTGTGATCCATTTTGTATTTTTTTTTACGGGATGAAGGGAGCGTGAAAACTCAAAGTTTTGATTTAAGAAAAATGTATACATCTAAAATGGAAATGCACAATGCACAAATGTAGAGAGAGATATTTCCAAAGAGTGTCTGTAATTTTTAGGGATTGAAAACCTTGTTTAGTTTTTATTTATTTGGTTTTACAATTGTCAGGAAAAGGGGGGGGCGGGGGATATTTCACTGAGCGTTGACTCCGAATCCATAACTCATTTCTTACAAAAATATACCCCATTACGCTTGATAAATAACTTTACTTTCATCAATTATTGTTACATCAGCTTTTTGTAAATGGGCAAAATAATGGCTTGTTTGACTCGGGTAAATATCCTACCGCACAATCACATGAAAATTTAATGAGCGTTATTTATTCTCTTTAAAAGGTTAGGATCCATAGGTGATATGCATCTTTAACATGCTTCAAGCATGCATATCCAGTTTTAAAACAAGTGTAGAAGAAATCTCTTTCTTATAAAATTCCAAGCTTATAGGGTCGAACTAGTGAAATTTCCCAAACTTAGATAACAAAACTTTCGTGTTCTTTTGTGATATGCGAATAAATTTTCTTTACTTACATATGTTGTTGTTTTAAATTTTTTTCATACATAAACTCTAAAATTTTCATTTTGTTGTGATCGTTTTGCCTTTTCGTTTACGGCATGAATGGAGAGAGAAAACTCAAAGTTTTAATTTTAGAAAAAAGAAGAGATCTAAAATGGAAATGCACAATGCACAAATGTAGAGAGAGATAATTCCAAAGAGTGTCAGTAATTTTTAGGGATTGTAAGCTAATTTTAGTTTTTATATATTTGGTTTTGCAATCATCGGGAAAAGGGGGATGCAGGGGATTTTTAACTGAGCATTGACTCTCAATCTATAAGTCATTTCTTAGAAACATATAGCCTGTTACGCATGATAAATAACTTTAAAATCTTCTACGACTATTAGGTCAGCTTTTTTTAAATGGGCAAAATAATGGCTTGTGTTACTCGGGAAAATATCCTACTGCACGTTAACTTGAGAATTTAATGAGCGTTTGTTTTTCTCTTTAGAAGGTTTGGATCCATAGGTCATTTGGATCTTTAACATGTATCAAGCATTTATATCCCTTTTTAAAACAAGTGTAGAAGAAATCTCTTTCTGATAAAATTCCAACATATTATGGATGAACATGTGAAATTTCCCAAACTTGGATAACAAAACTTTTGTGTTCATTTGTGGTGTGCGAATAAATTTTCTTTACTTACATTGGTTGTTATTTTAAACTTTTTCCATACATAAACTCTAAAATTTTTATTTTGTTGTGATCTATTTGCCTTTTTTTTTTACGGGATGGAGGGAGAGAGAAAACTCAATGTTTTGATTTGAGAAAAAAGTATACATCTAAAATGGAAATGCACAATGCACAAATGTAGAGAGAGATAATTCCAAAGAGTGTCAGTAATTTTTAGGGATTGTAAAGTCTTTTTAGTTTTTATATATTAGGTTTTGCAATTGACGGGAAAAGGGGGAGGTGGGAATTTTTAACTGAGAGTTGACCCCCTACCCATAAGTCATATATTACAAAAATATTGACCGTTACGCATGATAAATCACTTTATAATCATCTATGATTGTTAGGTCAGTGTTTTGTAAATGGGCAAAATAATGGCTTGTTGACTCGGGTAAATATCCTACCGCACGTTCACATGAGAATTTAATGAGCGTTTATTATTCTATTTAAAAGGTTAGGATCCATAGGTGATTTGCATCTTTAACATGTTTCAAGCATGCATATCCATTTTTAAAACATATCTTGAAGAAATCTCTGTCTTATTAAATTCCAAGCTTATAGGGTCGAACTAGTGGAATTTCCGAAACTTGGATAACAAAACTTTCATGTTCTTTTGTAGTATGCGAATAAATTTTCTTTTCTTACATTTTTTGTTGTTTTTAATTTTTTTCATACATAAACTATAAAATTTTCATTTTGTTATGATCTTTTTGCCTTTTTTCTTTACGGCATGAAGAGAGAGCGAAAACTCAAAGTTTTGATTTTTAAAAAAAGAATAGATCTAAAATGGAAATGCACAATGCACAAATGTACAGAGAGATAATTCCAAAGCGTGTCTGTAAATTTTTGGGATTGTAAACTATTTTTAGTTTTTATATATTTGGTTTTGCAATCGTAGGGAAAAGGGGGAGACGGGGGATTTTTAATTGAGCATTGAATGTCAATCCATAAGTCATTTCATACAAAAATATAGCCTGTTACGTATGATAAATAAATTTACAATTATCTAGGATTATTAGGTTAGGTTTTTTTAAATGGGCAAAATAATGGCTTGTGTGACTCTGGTAAATATCCCACTGCACGTTCACTTGAGAATTTAATGAGCGCTTGTTTTTCTCTTTAGAAGGGTTGGATCCATAGGTCATTTGCATTTTTAACATGTTTCAAGCATGCATATCCTTTTTTAAAACATGTTTAGAAGAAATCTCTTTCATATAAAATTCCAAGCTATTATTGATGAACTAGTAAAATTTCACAAAATTGGATAACAAAACTTTTGTGTTCATTTGTGGTGTGTGAATAAATTTTCTGTACTTACATTTGTTGTTATTTTAAAATTTTCCATACATAAACTCTAAAATTTTTATTTTGTTGTGACCTATTTGCCTTTTTTCTTTACGAGATGGAGGGAGAGAGAAAACTCAAAGTTTTGATTTGAGAAAAAAGTATACATCTAAAATGAAAATGCACAATGCACAAATGTAGAGAGAGATTCCAAAGAGTGTCAGTAATTTTTAGGGATTGTAAACTCTTTTTAGTTTTATATATTAGGTTGTACAATTGACGGGAAAAGGGGGAGGCGGGGGATTTTAACTGGGCGTTGACTCCCTATCCATAAGTCATTTCTTACAAAAATATAGCCAGTTACGCAAGATAAATCACTTTACAATCATCTATGATTGTTAGGTCAGCTTTTTGTAAATGGGAAAAATAATGGCTTGTTTGACTCGGGTAAATATCCTACTGCACGTTCACATGAGAATTTAATGAGCATTTGTTATTCTATTTAAAAGGTTAGGATCCATAGGTGATTTGCATCTTTAACATGTTTCAAGCATGCATATCCATTTTTAAAACATGTGTAGAAGAAATCTCTTTCTTATAAAATTCCAAGCTTATAGGGTCGAACTAGTGGAATTTCCCAAACTTGGCTAACAAAAATTTTGTATTCTTTTTTTATTTTTGAATAAATTTTCTTTAATTTCATTTCTTTTTTTTAATTTTTTTCATACATAAACTCTAACATTTTCATTTTGTTGTGCTCTTTTTGCCTTTTTTGTTTACGGCATGAAGAGAGAGCGAAAACTAAAAGTTTTGATTTGAGAATAAAGTAAACATCTAAAATGGAAATGCACAATGCACAAATGTAGAGAGAGATAATTCCAAAAAGTGTCAGTAATTTTTAGGATTGTAAAATATTTTTAGTTTTTATATATTTGGTTTTGCAATCGTAGGGAAAAGGGGGGGGGGGGGGGGGGGGGGGCGGGGAATTTTAAACTGAGCATTGACACCCAATCCATAAGTCATTTCTTAAAAAAATATAGCCTGTTACGCATGATAAATAACTATACAATCATCTACGATTATTAGGTCACCTTTTTTTCAATGGGCAAAATAATGGCTTCTGTGACTCGGGTAAATATTCCACTGCACGTTCACTTGAGAATTTAATGAGCGTTTGTTCTTCTCTTTAGAAGGTTTGGATCCATAGGTCATTTGGATCTTTAACATGTATCAAGCATTTATATCCCTTTTTAAAACAAGTGTAGAAGAAATCTCTTTCTGATAAAATTCCAACCTATTATGGATGAACATGTGAAATTTCCCAAACTTGGATAACAAAACTTTTGTGTTCATTTGTGGTGTGTGAATAAATTTTCTTTACTTACATTTGTTGCTATTTTAAACTTTTTCCATACATAAACTCTAAAAATTTTATTATGTTGTGATCTATTTGCTTTTTTTTGTTTACGTGATGGAGGGAGAGAGAAAACTCAAAGTTTTTATTTATGAAAAAAGAATACATCTAAAATGGAAATGCACAATGCAAAAATGTAGAGAGAGATAATTCCAAAGAGTGTCAGTAATTTTTATGGATTGTAAACTCTTTTTAGTTTTTATATATTAGGTTTTGCAATCGTCGAGAAAAGACGGAGGGATGGATTTTTAACTGAGCGTTGACTCCCAATTCATAAGTCATTTCTTACGAAAATATAGCCCGTTACGCATGATAAATCACTTTACAATCATCTTTGATTGTTGAGTCAGCTTTTTAAAAATGGGCAAAATAATGGCTAGTTTGACGCGAGTAAATATCCCACAACACGTTCACTAGATCCATAGGTCATTTGCATCTTAATATATTTCAAGCATGCATATCGATTTTTAAAACATGTGTAGAAGAAATCTCTTTCTTATAAAATTCCAACCTATATGGGTTGAAGTAGTGGAATTTCTCAAACTTGGATAATAAACCATTTGTGTTCCTTGGTGGTGTGCGAATAGATTTTCTTTTCTTACATTTGTTGTTGTTTTAAATTTTTTCCATCCATAAACTCTAAAATTTTAATTTTGTTGTGATCTATTTGTCTTTTTTGTTTACGGGATGAAGGGAGAGTGAAAACTCAAAGTTATGATTTAGGAAAAAAGTATTCGTCAAAATTGGAAATGCACAATGCACAAATGAATAGAGAGATAAAATTCCTACGAGTGACAGTTATTTTTAGGGATTGTAAACTCTTTTTAGTTTTTATATATTAGGTTTTGCAATCATTGGGAAAAGGGGGAAGTGGGGGGTTTTTAACTGAGCGATGATTCCCAATCCATAAATCATTTCTTACAAAAATATAACCCGTTACGTATGATAAATCACTTTACAATCATCTACAATTGTTAGGTCAGCTTTATGTAAAAGGTCAAAATAATGGCTTGTTTCACTCGGGTAAATATCCCACCGCATGTTCACTTGAGAATTTAATGAGCGTTTGTTATTCTCTTTAAAAGGTTTGGATCCATAGGTCATTTGCATCTTTAACATGTTTCAAGCATGCATATCCATTTTTAAAACATGTGTAAAAGAAATCTCTTTCTTAAAAAATTCCAAGCTATTAGGGTTGAACTAGTGGAATTTCCCAAACTTGGATGATAAAACTTTTGTGTTCATTTAAGAAAGAAGTATACATCTAAAATGGAAATGCACAATGCACAAATGTGGAGAGAGATAATTCCAAAGAGTGTCAGTAATTTTTATGGATTGTAAACTCTTTCTAGTTTATAATTATTAGGTTTTACAATCGTCGGGAAAAGGGGGTGGCGGGGGATTTTTTAATTGAACTCTGACTCCCAATCCATAAGTCATTTCTTACAAAAATATTGCCTATTACGCAAGATAAATCACTTTACAATCATCTATGATTGTTAGGTCAGTATTTTGTAAATGGGCAAAATAATGGCATGTTTGACATAGGTGAATATCCCACTACACGTTCACTTGAGAATTTAATGAGCGTTTGTTTTTCTCTTTGAAAGGTTTGGATCCATAGGTCATTTGAAACTTTAACATGTTTCAAGGATGCATATCCATTTTTAAAACATGTGTAGAAGAAATATCTTTCTTATAAAATTCCAAGCTTTTTTGGGTTGAACTAGTGGAATTTCCAAAACTTGGATAACAAAACTTTTGTGTTCATTTACGGTATACGAATAAATTTTCTTTGCATTCATTTGTTGTTGTTTTAAATTTTTTCCATACATAAACTCTAAATTTTCGTTTTGTTATAATCCGTTTTGCCTTTTTTTCTTTTTACAGGATGAAGGGAGAGCGAAAAGTCAAAGTTTGGATTTAAGAAAAATGTATACATCTAAAATGGGAATGCACAATGCACAAATGTAGAGAGAGATATTTCCAAGGAGTGTTAAAAATTTTTAGGGATAGTAAACTCTTTTTAGTTTTTATATATTAGGTGTTACAATCGTCGGGAAAAGGTGGAGGCGGGGGATATTTCACTGAGCGTTGACTCCGAATCCATAAGTCATTTCTTTTTAAAATATACCCTGTTACTCTTGATAAATCACTTTACAATCATCAATGATTGTTACGTCAGCTTTTTGTAAATGGGCAAAATAATGGCTTGTTTGACTCGGGTAAATATCCTACCGCACGTTCACATGAGAATTTAATCAGCGTTTGTTATTCTCTTTAAACGGTTAGGATCCATAGGTGACTTTCATCTTTAACATGATTCAAGCATATATATCCATTTTTAAAACATGTGTAGCAGAAATCTCTTTCTTATAAAATTCCATGTTATAGGGTCGAACTAGTGGAATTTCCAAAACTTGGATAACAAAACTTTTGTGTTCTTTTGTGATTTGAGAATAAATTTTATTTACTTAAATTTTTTTTTGTTTTAAATTTTTTTCATATATAAACTCTAAAATTTTCATTTTGTTGTGACCTTTTTGCCATTTTTGTTTACGGCATGAACGGGAGCGAAAACTCAAAGTTTTGATTTAACAAAAAAGTATACAGCTAAAATGGAAATGAACAATGCACAAATGTAAAAGAGATAATTCCAAACAGTGTCAACAATTTTTAGTTTCTATATATTTGGTTTTGCAATCGTCGAGAAAAGGGGGAGGCAGGGGATTTTTAACTGAGCATTGAAACCCAATCCATAAGTCATTTCTTACAAAAATATAGCATGTTACGCATTATAAATAACTTTAAAATCTTCTTTGATTATTAGGTCAGCTTTTTGTAAATGGGCAAAATAATGGCTTGTGTGACTCGGGTAAATATCCCACTGCACGTTCACTTGAGAATTTAATGAGCATTTGTTATTCTCTTTAGAAGGTTAGGATCCATAGGTATTTTGCCTCTTTAACATGTTTCAAGCATGCATATCCTTTTTTAAAACATGTATAGAAGAAATCGCTTACTTATAAAATTCCAAGCTATTATGGACGAACTAGTGAAATTGCCCAAAATTGGATAAAAAAACTTTCGTGTTCTTTTGTGGTGTGCGAATAAATTTTCTTTACTTGCATTTGTTTTTATTTTAAACTTTTTCCATACATAAACTCTAAAATTTTTATTTTGTTGTGATCTATTTGTCTTTTTTTCTTTACGGGATGGAGGCTGAGAGAAAACTCAAAGTATTGATTTAAGAAAAGTATACATCTAAAATGGAAATGCACATTGCACAAATGTAGAGAGAGATAATTACAAAGAGTGTCAGTAATTTTTATGGATTGTAAACTCTTTTTAGTTTATATATATTAGGTTTTGCAATTGTCGGGAAAAGGGGGAGGCGTGGGATATTTAAGTGAGCGATGACTCACAATCCATAAGTCATTTCTTACAAAAATATAGCTTGTTATTCTTGATAAATCACTTTTCAATTATCTATGATTGTTAGGTCAGCTTTTTTTAAATAGGCAATACAATGGCAGGTTTGACGCATGTTCACTTGAGAATTTAATGAGCATTTTTTATTCTCTTTAAAAGGTTTGGATCCATAGGTCATTTGCATCTTTAACATGTTTCAAGCATGCGTATCCATTTTTAAAACATGAGTAGAGGAAGTCTCTTCCTTATAAAATTCCAAGCTATTAGGGTTGAACTAGTGGAATTGCCCAAAATTGGATGACAAAAATTTTGCATTAATTTGCGGTATGCGAATAAATTTTCTTTACTTAGATTTGTTGTTGTTTTAATTTTTTTCCATACATAAACTCTAAAATTTTCAATTTGTTGTGATCTATTTGCCTTTTTTTTTACGGGATGAAGGGAGAGTGAAAACTCAAAGTTTTTTTTTTAATAAAAATGTATACATCTTAAAACGATTTGCACAATGCTCAAATGTGGAGAGAGATTATTTAAATGAGTTCCTGTAATTTTTAGGGATTGTAAACTCTTTTTAGTTTTTATTTATTAGGTTTTACAATCGTCGGGAAAAGGGGGAGGCGGGGGATATTTCACTTAGTGTTGACTCCCAATCCATAAGTCATTTCTTAAAAAACTAAATCCCGTTACGCATGATAAATCACTTTACAATCATCAATGATTGTTACATCTGCTTTTCGTAAATGGGCAAAATAATGGCTTGTTTGACTCATGTAAATATCCCACCGCACGTTCACTTGAGAATTTAAAGAGTGTTAGTTATTCTCTTTAAAGGGTTTGGATCCATAGGCCATTTGCATCTTTTATATGTTTCAAGCATGCATATCTATTTGTAAGACATGTGTAAAAGAAATCTTTTTCTTATAAAATTCCAAGCTATTAGGGTTGAACTAGTGGAATTTCCCAAACTTGGATAACAAATCTTTTGTGTTCATTTGTGGTGTGAAAATAAATTTTCTTTACGTACATTCGTTGTTTTTTAAATTTTTTCCATACATAAACACTAAAATTTTCGTTTTGTTGTGATCTATTTGCGTTTTTTGTTTATAGGATGGAGGGAGAGCGAAAACAAAAAGTTTTGATTTAAGAAAAAAGTATACATCTAAAATGGAAATGCACAATGCACAAATGTGGAGAGAGATAATTCCAAAGAGTGTCAGTAATTTTTATGGATTGTAAACTCTTTTTAGTTTATAATTATTAGGTTTTACAATCGTCGAGAAAAGGGGGTGGCGGGGGATTTTTTAATTGAGCGATGACTCCCAATACATAAGTCATTTCTTACAAAAATATAGCTTGTTATTCTTGATAAATCCTTTTTCAATCATGTATGATTGTTAGGTTAGCTCTTTGTAAATGGGCAAAAAACTCGAACGTTTGACACGGGTAAATATCCCACCGCACATTCACTTGAGAATTTATTGAGCGTTTGTTATTCTCTTTTAAAAGTTTGATCCATAGGTCATTTGCATATTTAACATGTTTCATGAATGCGTGTCCATTTTTAAAACATGTGTAGAAGAAATCTCTTTCTTATAAAATTCCAAGCTATTAGGCTTGAACTAGTGGAATCTCCCAAACTTGGATAACAAAACTTTTGTGTTCATTTCTAGTGTGCGAATAAATTTTCTTTACTTACATTCGTTGTTTTTAAAAATTTTTCCATACATAAACTCTAAAATATTCATTTTGTTGTGATTTTTTTGCCATTTTTTTTACGGGATGAAGGGAGAGCAAAAACTCATAGTTTTGATTTAAGAAAAAAGTATACATCTAAAATGGAAATGCACAAAGAACAAATGTAGAGAGAGATAATTCCAACGAGTGTCTATAATTTTTAGGTATTTTAAACTCTTTTTAGCGTTTATATATTAGGTTTTGCAATAGTCAGGAAAAGGGGGAGGCGGGGGATTTTTAATTGAGCGCTAACTCCCAATCCATAAGTCATTTCTTACAAAAAATATTGCCTATTACGCAAGATAAATCACTTTACAGTCATCTATGATTGTTAGGTAAGCATTTTGTAAATGGGTAAAATAATGGCATGTTTGACTTAGGTAAATATCCCACTACACGTTCACTTGAGAATTTAATGAGTGTTTGTTATTCTCTTTCAAAGGTTTGGATCTTTAGGTCATTTGCATCTTTAACATGTTTCAAGCATGCATATCCATTTTTAAAACATGTGTAGAAGAAATCTCTTTCTTATAAAATTCCAAGCTATTAGGGTTGAACTAGTGGAATTTCCAAAACTTGGATAACAAACTTTTGTGTTCATTTCCAGTATGCGAATAAATTTTCTTTACACACATTTGTTGTTGTTTTAAATTTTTTACATACATAAACTCTAAATTTTCATTTTGTTGTGATCCATTTGCCTTTTTTTTTCTAAATTTTCACTTTTCAATTATCTATGATTGTTAGGTCAGCTTTTTGTAAATACGCAAAAAAATGGCAGGTTTGACGCACGTTCACTTGAGAATTTAATGAGTGTTTTTTATTCTCTTTAAAAGGTTTGGATCCATAGGTCATTTGCATCTTTAACATGTTTCAAGCATGTGTATCAATTTTTAAAACATGAGTAGAGGAAGTCTCTTCCTTATAAAATTCCAAGCAATTAGGATTGAACTAGTGGGATTGCACAAAATTGGATGACAAAAATTTTGTATTAATTTGCAGTATGCGAATAAATTTTCTTTACTTACATTTGTTGTTGTTTTAATTTTTTTCCATACATAAACTGTAAAATTTTCTATTTGTTGTGATCTATTTGCCTTTTTTTTACGGGATGAGGGGAGAGTGAAAAGTCAAAGTTTTGATTTAAGAAAAATGTATATATCTAAAAACGAAATGCACAATGCACAAATGTGGACAGAGATAGTTTAAAAGAGTTTTTGTAATTTTTAGAGATTTTAAACTCTTTTTAGTTTTTATTTATTAGGTTTTACAATCGTAGGGAAAAAGGGGAGGCGGGGGATATTTCACTGTGTTGACTCCCAATCTATAAGTCATTACTTAAAAAAATAAAACCCATTACGTAAGATTAATCACTTTACAATCATCAACAATTGTTACATCAGCTTTTTGTAAATGGGAAAAATAATGGCTTGTTTGACTCAGGTAAATACCCCACCGCACGTTCACTTGAGAATTTAAAGAGTGTTAGTTATTCTCTTTAAAGGGTTTGGATCCATAGGCCATTTGCATCTTTTACTTGTTTTAAGCATGCATATCCATTTGTAAGACGTGTAGAAGAAATCTCTTTCTTATAAATTCCAAGCTATTAGGGTTGAACTAGTGGAATTTCCCAAACTTGGAAAACAAAACTTTTGTGTTCATTTGTGGTGTGCTAATAAATTTTATTTTCGTACATTTTTTGTTGTTTGAAATTTTTTCCACGCATAAACTCTAAAATTTTCATTTTGTTGTGATCTATTTGCCTTTTTTGGTAACGGGATGAAGGGAAAGCGAAAACTCAAAGTTTTGATTTAGGAAAAAAATATACATGTAAAATGGTAATGAACAATGCACAAATGTAGAGAGAGAGAATTCCAACGAGTGTCTATACTTTTTAGAGATTGTAAACTCTTTTTAGTTTTTATATATTAATTTTTTCAATCGTTGGGAAAAGGGGGGGGGGGGGGGGGGTTAACTGAGGGTTGATTGAGCGTTGACTCCCAATCCATAAGGCATTCTTACAAAAATATAGCCCGTTACGAATGATAAATCAGTTTACAATCATCTACGATTATTAGGTCAGCTTTATGTAAATGGGCAAAATAATGGCTTGTTTGACTCGAGTAAATATCCCACCGCACGTTCACTTGAGAATTTAATGAGCGTTTGTTATTCTCTTTAAAAGGTTTGGATCCATAGGTCATTTGCATCTTTAACATGTTTCAAGCATGCATATCCATTTTTAAAACATGTGTAGAAGAAATCTCTTTCCTATAAAATTCCAAACTATTAGGGTTGAACTAGTGGAATTTCCCAAACTTGGATAACAAAACTTTTGTGTTCATTTGTGGTGTGCAAATAAATTTTCTTTACTTATATTTTTTATTGTTTTAATTTTTTTTAACACATAAACTCAAAAAATTTCATTTTTTTGTGATCTTTTTGCCTTTTTTGTTTACCGGATGGAGGGAGAGTGAAAACTCAAAGTTTTTATTTAATAAAAAAGTGTATATCTAAAATAGAATGCAAATTGCACAAATGTGGAGAGAGATAATTCCAAAGAGTGACAATAATTTTTTGGGGTTGTAAACTCTTTTTATAATTTATGTATCAGGTTTTGCAATCGTCGGGAAAAGTGGAAGGAGGTGGATTTTTAACTGAACGTTGACACCCAATCCATAAGTCATTTCTTACAAAAATATAGCCTGTTAAGTATGATAATTCTCTGTACAATCATCTACGATTGTTAGGTCAGCTTTTTGTATACGGGCAAAATAATTTTTTCTTTGACTCGGATCAATATTCCAGCGCATGTTTACTTGAGAATTTTATCAACGTTTGTTATTCTCTTTAAAAGGTTTGGATCCATAGGTCATTTGCATCTTTAAGATGTTTCAAGCATGAATATTCATTTTTAAAACAAGTTTAGAAGAAATCTCTTTCTTATAAAATTTCAAGCAATTAGGGTTGAACAAGTGGAATTTCCCAAACTTGGAGTACAAAACTTTGGTGTTCATTTGTGGTGTGTGAATAAATTTTCTTTACTAACATTTATTGTTTTTTTAAATTTTTTTTATACATAAACTCTAAAATTTTCATTTTTTGTGATCTATTTGCCTTTTTAGTTTCCGAGATGAAGAGAGAGCGAAAACTCAAAGTTTTTATTTAAAAAAAAAAGTATACATCTAAAATAGAAGTGGACAAGGTACAAATGTAGAGAGAGATATTTCCAAAGAGTGTTAGTAATTTTTAGGGATTGTAAACTCTTTTTAGTTTTTATATATTAGGTTTTGCAATTTTATGGAAAAGGGGGAGGAGGGGGATTTTTAACTGAGCGTTGACCCCCAATCCTTAAGTCATTTCATGCAAAAATATAGCCAGTTACGCATGATAAATCACTTTACAATCATCTATGATAGTTAGGTCAGCTTTTTGAAAATGGGCAAAATAATGACTTGTTTGACTCGGGTAAATATCCGACCGCACGTTCACTTGAGAATTTTGATAAGCATTTGTACTTCTCTTTAAAAGGTTTGGATCCATAGGTCATTTGCATCTTCCACTAGCTTCAAGCATGCATATCCCTTTTTAAAACATGTGTAGAAGAAATTGTTTTCTTACAAAATTCCAAGCTAATATGGGCGAACTAGTGAAATTTCCCATACTTAGATAACAAAACTTTTGTGTTCATTTGTGGTGTGCGAAAAAATTTTCTTTACTTACATTTTTTTTATTTTAATTTTTTTCCATACATAAACTCTAAAATTTTTATTTTGTTGTGATCTATTTGCCTTTTTTCTTTACGGGATGGAGGGAGAGAGAAAACTCAAAGTTTTGATTTAAGAAAAAAGTATATCTCTAAAATGGAAATGCACAATGCACAAATGTAGAGAGAGATAATTCCAAAGAGTTTCATTAATTTTTAGGGACTATAAACTCTTTTTAGTTTTTATATATTAGGTTTTGCAATCGTCGTGAAAAGGCAGAGGCGGGAATTTTTAACTGAGCATTGACTCCCATTCCAAAAAATATAGCCCGTTACGTATGATAAATCACTTTACAATCATCTATGATAGTTAGGTCAACTTTTGGAAAATGGGGAAAATAATGGCAAGTGTTACACGGGTAAATATCCCACCGTACGTTCACTAGAGAATTTTGATGAGCATTTTTTCTTCTCTTTAAAAGGTTTGGACCCATAGGTCATTTGCATCTTAACATGTTTCAAGCATGCTTATCCATTTTTAAAACATGTGTAGAAGAAATCTCTTTCTTATAAAATTCCAAGCTATAAGGGTTGAACTAGTCGAATTTCCCAAACTTGGATAATAAATCTTTTGTGTTCATTTGTGGTGTGTGAATAAATTTTCTTTTCTTACATTTGTTGTTGTTTTAAATTTTTGCCATCCATAAACTCTAGAATTTTCATTTTGTTGTGATCTATTTGCCTTTTTTTTTTATGGGATGAAGGAAGAGTGAAAAATCAAAGTTTTGATTTAGGAAAAACGTATAAGTCTAAATTGGAAATGCACAATGCACAAATGAAGAGGGAGAGAATTCCAACGAGTGTGTGTTATTTTTAGGGATTGTAAACTCCTTTTAGTATTTTTATATTAGGTTTTGCAATCGTCAGGAAAAGGGGGAAGCCGGGGTTTTTTAAATGAGCGTTGACTCCTAATCCATAAGTCATTTCTTACCAAAATATTTCCCTTTACGCATGATAAATCACTTTACAATCATCTACGATTGTTAGGTCAGCCTTATGTGAAAGGCTAAAATAATGGCTTGTTTGACTCGGGTAAATATCCCACCGCACCTTCATTTGAGAATTTAATGAGCATTTGTTATTCTCTTTTAAAAGGTGTGGATCCATAGGTCATTTGCGTCTTTAACATGTTTCAAGCATGCATATCCATTTTTAAAATATGTGTAAAAGAAATCTCTTTCTTATAAAATTCCAAGCTATTAGGGTTGAACTAGTGGAATTTCCCAAACTTGGATGACAAACCTTTTGTGTTCATTTGACGTATGAGAATAAATTTTTTTTACTTTCAATTGTTGTTGTTTTAAATTTTTTGCACACATAAACTCTAAAATTTTCTTTTTCCAGTGTTCTATATGCCTTTTTTGTTTACGAGATGAAGGGAGAGCGAAAACTCAAAGTTTTTTTATGAGAAAAAAGTATACATCTAAAATGGTAACGGACAATGCAAAAATGTAAAGAGATACAATTTCTAAGAGTGTCAGTAATTTTTAGGGATTGTAAAATTTTTTAAGCTTTTATATATTTGGTTTTGCAATCGTCAGGAAAAGGGGGAGGCGGGGGATATTTAACTGAGCGTTGACTCCGAATCCATAAGTCATTTCTTACAAAAATATAGCCCGTTACGCGTGATAAATCAATTTACAATCATCTACGATTGTTAGGTCAGCTTTTTTGTAAATGGGCAAAATAATGGCTTGTTTGACTCGGGTAAATATCCCACTCAACGTTCACTTGAGAATTTAATCAGCGTTTTTTATTCTCTTTAAAAGGTTAGGATCCATAGGTCCTTTGCATCTTAAACATGTTTCATGCATGCATATCGATTTTTGTAACATGAGTAGAAGAAATGTCTTTTTTATAATATTCCAAGCTATTAAGGTTGAACTAGGGCAATTTCCCAAACTTGGATAACAAATCATTTGTGTTTATTTGTGGTGTGCGAATAAATTTTCTTTACTTACATTCGTTGTTTTTAAAAATTTTTCCATACAAAAACACTAAAATTTTTATTTTGTTGTGATCTATTTGCCTTTTTTGTTTACATGATGGAGGGAGAGCGAAAACTAAATGTTTTGATTTAATAAAAAAGTATACATTTAAAATGGAAATGCACAATGCACAAATGTAGAGAGAGATAATTCCAAAGAGTGTCAGTAATTTTTATGGATTGTAAACTCTTTTTAATTTCTATATATTAGGTTTTGCAATAGTCGGGAAAAGGGGGAGGCGTGGGATATTTAACTGAGCGATGACTCCCAATCCATAAGTCATTTCTTAAATAAATATAGCCAGTTACACATTATAAATCAATTTACAATCATCTATTATTGTTAGGTCAGCATTTTGTAAATGGGCAAAATAATGGCTTGTTTGACTCCGGTAAATATCCCACCACACGTTCACTTGAGAATTTAATGAGCGTTTTTTATTCTCTTTAAAAGGTTTGGATCCATAGGTCGTTTGCATCTTTATCATGTTCCAAGCCTGCATATCCATTTTTAAAACATGTGTAGAAAATATCTCTTTCTTATAAAATTTCAAGCTATAAGGGTTCAACTAGTGGAATTTCCAAAACTTGGATAACAAAACTTTTGTGTTCATTTGTGGTGTGCGAATAATTTTTTTTTACTTACATTTGTTGTTGTTATAAATTTTTTCCATAAATAAAATCTAAAATTTTCATTTTGTTGTGATCTATTTGCCTTATTTGTTTACGGGATGAAGGGAGAGCGAAAACTCGAAGTTTTGATTTAAGAAAAAAGTATACATCTAAAATGGAAATGCACAATGCACAAATGTAGAGATAGATAATTCCAAAGAGTGTCAGTAATTTTTTGGGATTGAAAACTCTTTTTAGATTTTAGATATTAGGTTTTGCAATCATCAGGAAAAGGGTCAGGTAGTGGATTTTTAACTGAGCATTGACTCCCATTCCATAAGTAGTTTGTTACTAAAATATAGCCCGTTCCGCATGATAAATCACTTTACAATCATCTACGAATTTTAGGCCAGCTTTTTGTAAATGGGCAAAATAATGGCTTCTTTGACAAGTGTAAATATCCCACCGCACGTTCACTTGAGAATTTAAAGGGCGTTTGTTGTTCTCATTAAAAGGTATGGATCCATATGTCATTTGCATCTTTAACATGTTTCATGCATGCTATCCATTTTGAAAACATGAGTAGAGGAAGTCTCTACCTTATAAAATTCCAAGCTATTAGGGTTGAACTAATGGAATTGCCCAAAATTGGATGACAAAAATTTTGTATTAATTTGCGGTATGCGAATAATGTTTCTTTACTTACATTTGTTGTTGTTTTAATTTTTTTTCCATACATAAACTCTAAAATTTTCAATTTGTTGTGACCTATTTGCCTTTTTTTTTACGGGACGAAGGTAGAGCGAAAACTCAATGTTTTGATTTAAGAAAAATGTATACATCTAAAAACGAAATGCACAATGCACAAATGTAGAGAGAGATAATTTAAAAGAGTTTCTGTAATTTTTACGGATTGTAAACTCTTTTTAGTTCTTATTTATTAGGTTTTACAATCGTCGGGCAAAGGGGAGGTGGGTGATATTTCACTGACCATTGACTCCCAATCCATAAGTCATTTTTTTAAAAAATATAGCTTGTTACCCATGATAAATCACTTTACAATGATCTACGATTGTTACATCAGCTTTTTGTAAATGGGCAAAATAATGGCTTGTTTGACTTAGGTAAATATCCCACCGCACGTTCACTTGAGAATTTAAAGAGTGTTAGTTATTCTCTTTAAAGGGTTTGGATCCATAGGTCATTTGCATCTTTTACATGTTTCAAGCATGCATATCCATTTTTAAGACCTGTGTAGAAGAAATCTCTTTCTTATAAAATTTCAAGCTATTACTGTTGAACTAGTGGAATTTCCCAAACTTGGAAAACAAAACTTTTGTGTTCATTTGTGGTGTGCTAATAAATTTTATTTTCTTACATTTGTTGTTGTTTTAAATTTTTTCCATACATAAACTGTCAAATTTTCATTTTGTTGCGATCTATTTGCCTTTTTTGTTTATGGGATGAAAGGAGAGCGAAAACTCAAAGTTTTGATTTAGGAAAAAAGTATACGTCTAAAATGGTAGAGAGAGAGAATTCCAACGAATGTCTATAATTTTTTGAGATTGTAAACTCTTTTTTGTTTTAACATATTAAGTTTTGCAATCGTTGAGTAAAGGGGGAGGCAGGGGGTTTAATTGAACGTTGGCTCGCAATCCATAAGTCATTTCTTATAAAAATATAGCCAATTAAGCATGATAAATCACTTTACAATCATCTATGATTACTAGGTCACCTTTAAGTAAATGGGAAAAATAATGGCCTGTTTGACTCTGGTATATATCCCACCGCTTGTTCACTTGAGAATTTAATGAGCGTTTGTTATTCTCTTTAAAAGGTTTGGATCCATAGGTCATTTTCATCTTTAACATGTTTCAAGCATGCATATCCATTTTAAAAACTTGTGTAAAAGAAATCTCTTCCTTATAAAATTCCAAGCTTAATTTCCCAAACTTTGATGACAAAACATTTGTGTTCGTTTGCGGTACACGAATAAATTTTCTTTACTTACATTTGTGGTTGTTTTAAATTTTTTCCATACATAAAATCTAAAATTTTCATTTTGATGTGTTCAATTTGTCTTTTTCTTTTACGGGATGAAGGGAAAGCGAAAACTCAAATTTTTGATTTAAGAAAAAAGTATACATCTAAAATGGAAGTGCACAATGCACAAATGTGGAGAGAGATAATTCCAAAGTGTGTCTGTAATTTTTGGGGATTGTAAACTCTTTTTTGTTTTTATATACTAGGTTTAGCTATCGTCGGGAAAAGGGGAGGCAGTGAATATTTAACTGAGCGTTGACTCCCAATCCATAAGTCATTTCTTACAAAAATATAGCTTGTTATGTATGATAAATCACTTTACAATCATCTACGATTGTTACATCAGGTTTTTGTAAATGGGTAAAATAATGGCTTGTTTGACTCGGGTAAATATCCCACCACACATTCACTTGAGGATTTTATCAACGTTTTTTATTCTCTTTAAAAGGTTTGGGTCCATAGGTCATTTGAATCTTTAACATGTTTCATGCATGAATATGTATTTTTAAAACAAGTGTAGAAAAAATCACTTTCTTATAAAATTCCAAGCAATTAGGGTTGAACAAGTGGAATTTCCCAAACTTGGATTACAAAACTTTTGTGCTCATTTGTGATGTGCGAATAAATTTTCTTTACTAACATTTATTGTTGTTTTAAATTTTTTTTATACATAAACTCTAAAATTTTCATTTTTTGTGATTTATTTTCCTTTTTTGTTTCTGGGATGAAGGGAGAGAGAAAACTCAAAGTTTTGATTTAAGAAAAAAGTATACATCTAAAATAGAAGTGGACAAGATAAAAATGTAGAGAGAGATAATTCCAAAGAGTGTTAGTAATTTTTAGGGATTGTAACCTCTTTTTAGTATTTATATATTAGGTTTTGCAATCGTAAGGAAAAAGGGCATGAGGGAGATTTTTAACTAAGCGTTGACTCCCAATCGATAAGTCATTTCTTAGAAAAATATAGCCAGTTATGCATGATAAATCACTTTACAATCATCTATGATAGCTAGGTCAGTTTTTTGAAATTGGGCAAAATAATGACTTGTTTGACTCGGGTAAATATCCCACTGAACGTTCACTTGAGAATTTAATCAGCGTTTGTTATTCACTTTAAAAGTTTTGGATCCATAGATCATTTGCATCTTTAACATGTTTCAAGCATGCAGATCCCTTTTTAAAACATGTGTAGAAGAAATATCTTTCTTTTAAAATTTCGAGCTATTAAGGTTGAACCAGTGAATTTTCCCTAACTTGGATAACAAAACTTTTTTGTTCATTTGTGGTGTGCAAAAAAATTTTATTTACTTACATTTTATGTTACTTTAAATTTTTTCCATACATAAACTCTAAAATTTTTATTTTGTTGTGATCTATTTGCCTTTTTTATATACGGGATGAAGGGAGAGCGAAAACTCAAAGTTTTCATTTAACAAAAAAGTATACATCTAAAATGGAAATGTAAAATGCACAAAGGTAGAGAGAGAGAATTCCAAAGAGTGTCAGTAATTTTTAGGGATTGTAAACTCTTTTATGTTTTTAGATATTGGGTTTTGCAATCGTAGGGAAAAGGGGAGGCGGGGGAATTTTAACTGAGCGTTGACACCCAATCCATAAGTTATTTCTTACCAAAATATTGTCCGTTATGCATGATAAATCACTTTACAATCATCTATGATTGTTAGGTCAGCATTTTTTAAATGGGCAAAATAATGGCTTGTTTGACTTGGGTAAATATCCCACCGATGCGTATGTTATCTCTATAAAAGATTTGGATCTGTACGCCATTTGCATCTTTAACATGTTTCAAGCATGCATATCCATTTTTAAAACATGTGTAGAAGAAATATCTTTCTTATAAAATTCCAAGCTATTAGAGTTGAACTAGAGGAATTTTCCAAACTTGGATAACAAAACTTTTGTGTTCATTTGTCGTGCGCGAATAAATTTTCATTACGTACATTTGTTGTTGTTTTAAATTTTTGGCATTCATAAACCCTAAAATTTTCATTTTGCTGTGATCTATTTGCCTTTTTTTTTAACGGGATGAAGGGAGAGCGAAAGGTCAAAGTTTTGATTTTAGAAAAAAGTATACATCTAAAATGGAAATTCACAATGCACAATTGTAGAAAGAGACAATTCCTAAGAGTGTCTGTATTTTTTAGTGATTGTAAGCTTTTTTTAGTTTTTATATATTAGGTTTTGCAAACGTTGGGAAAAGGGGGAGGGGGGGGATTTTTAACTGAGGGTTGACTACCAATCCATAAGTAATTTTTTACAAAAATATAGTCGATTACACATGATAAATCACTTCACAATCATCTATGATTGTTAGGTCACCTTTTTCTAAATGGCAAAACTAATAGCTTGTTTGACTCGGGTAAATATCCCATTGCACGTTCACTTGAGAATTTAATGAGCATTTGTTATTCCCTTTAAAAGGTTTGGATCCCTAGGTTATATGCATCTTTAACATGTTTCAAGCATGCATATCCATATTTAAAACATGTGTAGAAGAAATCTTTTTCTTATAAAATTCCAAGCTATTAGGGTTGAACAAGTGGAATTTCCAAAACTTGGATATTAAAACTTTTGTGTTGATTTGTGGTGTGTGAATAAATTTTCTTTACTAACATTTTTTTTATTTTTATTTTTTTCCAAACTTAAAATCTAAAATTTTCATTTTGTTGAGATCTATTTGCCTTTTTTGTTGACGGGATAAAGACAGAGCAAAAACTAAAAGTTTTGATTTAAGAAACAAGTATACTTCTAAAATGGAAATGCACAATGCATAAATGTGGAGAGAGATAATTCCAACGAGTGTTTGTAATATTTAGGGATTGTAAACTCTTTTTAGTTTTTATATATTAGGTTTGCAATTGTCGGGAAAAGGGGGAGGCTACAGATTTTTAACTGAGCGTTGACTCCCAATCCATAAGTCATTTCTTACAATAATATGGCTTGTTACGCATGATAAATAACTTAAAAATCATCTATGATTGTTAGGTAAGCTTTTTGTCAAAATGGGAAAAATAATGGCTTGTTTGACTCTGGTAAATATCCCGCCGCACGTTCACTTGAAAATTTAATGAGCGTTTGTTATTCTCTTAAAAAGGTTTGGATCCATAAGTCATTTACATCATTAACATCTTTCAAGCATGCATATCCATTTTTAAAACATTTGTAGAAGAAATCTCTTTGTTATAAAATTCCAAGCTATTAGGGTTGCACTAGTGGATTTTCCCAAATTTAGATAACAAAACTTTTGTGTTCATTTGTGGTGTACGAATAAATTTTATTTACTTTCATTTGTTGTTGTTTTAAATTTTTCTCTGTTCATCAACCCTAAAATTTTGATTTTGTTGTGATCTATTTGCCATTTTTGTTAACGGGATGAAGGAGAGCGAAAACTCATAATTTTGATTTAAGAATAAATTATACATATAAAATGGAAATGCACAATGCAAAAATGTAGAGAGAGATTATTCCAAAGAGTGTCTGTAATTTTTAGGGATTGTAAACTCTTTTTAGTTTTTATATATTTGGTTTTACAATCGTCGGGAAAATGGGAGGGGGGAGATGTTTAACTGAGCATTGACTCCCAATCCATAAGTCATTTCTTACAAAAACGTTACACATGATAAATCACTTTAAAATCATTTATGATTATTAGGTCAGCTTTTTGTAATTGAGCAAAATAATTGCTTGTTTGACTCGGGTAAATATCCCACCGCACGTTCACCTGAGAATTTAATGAGCGTTTGTTATTCTCTTTAACAGGTTTAGATCCATTGGTCATTTACATCTTTAACATGTTTCATGCATGCATATCCATTTTTAAAACATGTGTAGAATAAATCTCTTACTTCTAAAATTCCAAGCTATTAGGGTTGAACTAGTGGAATTTCCTAAACTTTTGTGTTCATTTGTGGTGTCCGAATAAATTTTATTTACTTACATTTGTTGTTGTTTTAAATTTTTTGCGAACATAAACCCTAAAATTTTCATTTTATTGTGATCTTTTTCCCTTTTTTGTTTACAGGATGAAGGGTAAGCGAAAACTCAAAGTTTTGATTGAAGGAAAAAGTATACATCTGAAATTGAAAAGCATAATGCACAAATGTAGAGAGAGATAAGTCCAAAGAGTGTCTGCAATTTTTAGGGATTGTAAACTCTTTTTAGTTTATATATTAGGTTTTGCACTCATTTGGAAAAGGGGGAGACGGTGGATTTCTAACTGAGCGTTGCTCCCATTCCATAAGTCGTTTCTAAAAAAAATATAACGCATTACACATGACAAATCAATTTAAAATCATCGATGAATGATAGGTCAACTCTTTGTAAATGGCCAAAATAATAGCATGCATGACTCCGGTAAATATCCCACGCATGTTCACTTGAGAATTTAATGACCGTTTGTTATTCTGTTTAAAAGGAATGGATCCATAGGTCATTTGCATCTTTAACATGTTTCAAGCATGCATATCCATTTTTAAAACATGACTAGAAGAAATCTTTTTCTTATAAAATTCCAAGCTATTAGGGTTGAACTGGTGGAATTTCCCAAACTTGGATAACAAAAGTTTTGTGTTCATTTATGGTGTGCGAATAAACTTTTTTTACTCACATTTGTTGTTTTTTTAAACTTTTTCCATACATAAATTCTAAAATTTTCAATTTCTTGTGATCTATTTGCCTTTTTTTTTTTACAGGATGAAGGGATAGTGAAAACTCAAAGTTTTGATTTAAGAAAAAATTATACATTGAAAATGGAAATGCACAATCCACAAATGTAGGGAGAGATAATTCCAAAGAGTCTCTTTAATTTTTAGGGATTGTAAACTCTTTTTAGTTTTTATTTAGTAGGTTTTGCTATCGTCGGGAAAAGGGGGAGGTGGTGGATTTTTAACTGAGTGTTGACTCCCAATCCATAAGTCATTTCTTATGAAAAATATAGCGCGTTACGCATGATACTTCACTTTACAATCATCTACGAATGTTATGTTAGCTTTTTGTAAATGGGGAAAATATTGCCTTGTTTGTCTCAGGTAAATATCCCACCGCACGTTCACTTGAGAGTTTAATGATCGTTTTTTATTCTTTAAAAGGTATGAATCCGTAGGTCATTTGCATCTTTAACATGTTTGAAACATGCATATCCATTTTTAAAAACATGAGTAGAAGAAATCTCTTTCTTATAAAATTCCAAGCTATTAGGGTTGAACTTGTGGAATTGCCCAAACTTGGATGACAAAATTTTTATGTTCATTTGCGGTATGCGAATAAATTTTCTTTCCTTACATTTGCTGTTGTTTTAAATTTTTCCAATACAAAAAGTCTTAAATTTTCATTGTGTTCTGATTTGTTTGCTTTTTTTTTAACGGGATGAAGGGAGAGTGAAAACTCAAAGTTTTGAATTAAGAAAAAAGTATACATCTAAAATGGAAATGCACAATGCACAAATGTAGAGAGAGATAAATTCAAAGAGTGCCTGTAATTTTTAGGGGTTGTAAGCTCTTTTTTGTGTTATATCTCAGATTTTGCAATCATGGGGAAGAGGGGGAGGCGGGGGATTTTTTACTGAGTGTTGACTCCCAATCCATAAGTCATTTCTTAAAAAAATTTATCCCGTTACACATGATAAATCACTTTACAATCATTTATGATTTTTAGGTCAACTTTTTGTAAATGGATAAAACATGGCTTGTTTGACTCAGGTAAATATCCCATTGCACGTTCAATTGAGAATTTAATGAGTGTTTGTTATTCTCTTTAAAAGGTTTGGATCTATTGGTCATTTGCATCTTTAACATGTTTCAAGCATACATATCCATTTTTAAAACATGTGTAGCAGAAATCTCTTTCTTATAAAATTCCAAGCTATTAGTGGAATTTCCCAGACTTGGATAACAAAACTTTTGTGTTCATTTATGGTGTGCAAATAAATTTTCTTTTCGTACATTCGTTGTATTTGAAATGTTTTCCACACATAAACTCTTAAATTTTCATTTTTTTGTGGTCTTTTTGCCTTTTTTTTTTACAGGATGAAGAGGGAGCGAAAACTCAAAGTTTTTATCTAAGAAAAAAGTATACATCAAAAAGGGAAATGCACAATGAAAAAATGTGGAGAGAGATAATAACAACGAGTGTCTGTAATTTTTAGGGATTGTAAACTCTTTTTAGTTTTTATTTATTAGGTTTTGCAATCGTTGTGAAAAGGGGGAGGCGGGGATACTTAACGGAGCATTGACACGCAATCCAAATTTCTTAAAAAAAATATAGCCCGCTATGCATGATAAATCACTTTACAATGGTCTTTTTGCCTTTTTTTTTTTACAGGATGAAGAGAGAGCGAAAACTCAAATTTTTATTTAAGAAAAAGTTATACATCTAAAATGGAAATGCACAATGCACAAATTTAGAGAGAGATAATTCCAATGAGTGTCTATAATTTTTAGGGATTGTAAACTCATTTTTTTTTATATAAAGGTTTTGCAATCGTCGGGAAAAGGGGGAGGCGAGGGATTTTTAACTAACCGTTGACTCCCAATCCATAAGTCATTTCTTACAAAAATAGAGCCCGTTATGCATGATAAATAACTTTAAAATAATCTATGATTTTTAGGTCAACTTTTTGTAAATGGGCAAAATAATGGCTTGTTTCACTCGGGTAAATATCCCACCACACGTTCCCTTGAGAATTTAATTAGCGTATGTTATTCTCTTGAAAAGGTTTCGATCCATAGGTCATTTGCATCTTTAACATGTTTCAAGCATTCTTATCCATTTTTAAAACATGTGTAGAAGAAATCTCTTTCTTATAAAATTCCAAGCTATTAGGGTTGAACAAGTAGAATTTCCCAAAGTTGGATAACGAAACTTCTGTGTTCATTTGTGGTGTGTGAATACATTATTTTTACTTAGTTTTGTTGTTGTTTTAATTTTTTTCCATAGATAAACTCTAAAATTTTCATTTTATTCTAATCTATTTTCCTTTTTTGTTCACGAGATGAAGGGAGAGCGAAAACTCAAAGTTTTGATTTAAGAAAAAAGTATTCATCTAAAATGGAAATGCACAATGTACAAATGTAGAGAGAGATAATTCCAAAGAGAGTCTGCAATTTTTTTGGGATTGTAAACTCTTTTTAGACTTTATATATTAGGTTTTGCAATCATCGAGAAAAGGGGGAGGCTGTGGATTTTTAAATAAGCGTTGACTTCCAATTCATCAGTCATTTCTTACAAAAATATAGCGTGTTACGTATCATAAATCACTTTACAATTATCTACGATTTTTAGGTCAACTTTTTGTAAATGGGCAAAGTAGTGGCTTGTTTGACTCGGGTAAATATCCCATCGCACACTCACCTGAGAATTTGATGAGCGTTTGTTATTCTCTTTAAAAGGTACGGATCCATAGGTCATTTGCATCTTGAAAAAGTTTCAAGTTTGGATATTCATTTTTAAAACATGAGTTCAAGACATCTTTTTCTTATAAAATTGCAAGCTATTAGGGTTGAACTAGTAAAATTGCCCAAACTTGGATGACAAAACTTTTGTGTTCATTTGTGTTATGCGAATAAATATTCTTTACTTACCTTTGTTGTTGTTTTAAATTCTTTCCATGCATAAACTCTAAAATTTTCATTTTGTTGTGATCTATTTGCCTTTTTTTATGGGATTAAGGGAGAGCGAAAACTCAAAGTTTTCATTTAAGAAAAAAGAATACATCTAAAATGGAAATGCACAATGCACAAATGTACAGAGAGATAATTCCAAAGAATGTCTGTATTTTTTACGGATTATAAACTCCTTTAAGTTTTTATTTATTAGATTTTGCAATCGTCGGGAAAAGGGGGAGGTGGGGGATATTTAACTTAGCGTTGATTCCCAATCCATAAGTCATTTCTTAGCAGAACATTGCCCGTTACACATGATAAATCACTTTACCTTCATATATGATTGTTAGGTCAACTTTTTTGTAAACGGGCAAAATAATGACTTGTTTGACTCGGGTAAATATCCCACCACTAGTTCACTTGAGAATTTAATGAGCGTTTGTTATTCTCTTTAAAAGGATTTGATCCATAGGTCATTTGGCTTCTTTAACATGTTTCAAGCATGCATATCCATTTTTAAAACATGTGTAGAAGAAATCTCTTTCATATAAAATTCCAAGCTATTAGGGTTGGACTAGTGGAATTTCCCAAACATGGATAATTAAAAACATTTGTTCAAATGTGGTGTGCGAATAGATTTTTCTTACTTACATTTGTTGTTTATTAATTTTTCCATATATAAACTCTAAAATTTTCATTTTGTTGTGATCTATAGGCCTTTTTTTGTTTATGGGATGAAGGTAGAACGAAAACTCAAAGTTTTGATTTAATAAAAAAGTATACATCTAAAAAGGAAATGCCCAATGCACAAATGAAAAGAGAGATAATTCCAATGAGTGTCACTAATTTTTAGGGATTGTAAACTCTTTTTTGTTTTTATATATAGGTTTTGCAATCATCGAGAAAAGGGGGAGGCGAAGGATTTTTAACTGAGCGTTGACTCCAAATCCATAAGTCATTTCTTAAAAAAATTATAGCTCGTTACACATGAAAATGCACTTTACAATCATCTACAATTTTTAGTCAGCTTTTCATCAATGGGAAAAATAATGGCTTGTTTGACTCGAGTAAATATCCCATTTCACGTTTACTTGAGAATTTAATGAGCATTTTTTCTACTCTTTAAAAGGTTTGGATCCATAGGTCATTTACATATTTAACATGTTTCAAGCATGCATATCCATTTTTAAAACATGTGTAGAAGAAATCTCTTCCTTATAAAATTCCAAGCTATTAGGTTTGAACTAGTGGAATTTCCAAAACTTGATAACAAAACTTTTGTGTTCATTTGTGGTGTGCAAAAAAATTTTCTTTACATACATTGGTTGTTGTTTAAATTTTTTTCCATACATAAACTCTAAAATTTTCATTTTGTTGTAATCTGTTTGCCTTTTTTGTTTACGAGATGAAGGGTAAGCAAAAACTCAAAGTTTTGATTTAAGCAAAAAGTATACATATAAGATGGAAATGCACAATGCACAAATGTTGACATAGATAATTCCAAAGAGTGTTTGTCATTTTTAGGGATTGTAAACTCTTTTTAGTTTTTATATATAATGTTTTGCAATCGTCAGGAAAAGGGGGACGCGGGGGATTTTTAACTGAGCATTGACTCCCAATCCATAGTCAGTTCTTACAAAAATATAGTCTGTTACGCATGATAAATCACTTTACAATCATCTATGATTGTTAGGTTAGCTTTTTGTAAATTGGCAAAAATATGGCTTGTTGGACTTGGGTAAATATCCTACATCACACTCACTTGAGAAATTAATGAGCGTTTTTTCTTCTATTTTAAAGGTTTGGATCCATAGGTCATTTGCATCATTAACATGTTTCACGCATGCATATCCATATTTAAAACATGTGTCGAAGAAATCTCTTTCTTATAAAACTCCAAGCTATAAGAGTTGAAGTAGTGGAATTTCCAAAACTTGGAAAACAAACATTTTGTGTTCATTTGTGGTGTGTGAATAAATTTTCTTTACTTACATTTGTTGTTATTTTAAATTTTTTCCATACATAAACTCTAAAATTTTCATTTTTTTGCGATCTATTTTACTTTTTTTTTTACGGGATGAAGGGTGAGCGAAAAATCAAACTTCTAATTTAAGAAAAAAGTATACTTCTAAAATGGAAATGAACAATGCACAAATGTAGACAGAGATAATTCCAAAGAGTGTCAGTAATTTTTAGGGATTCTAAACTCATATTAGTTTTATAAATAAGGTTTTGCATTCGTCAGGAAAATGGGGACGTGGGGGATTTTTAACTGAGTGATGACTCCCAATTTATAAGTCAGTTCTTACAAAAATATAGCCTGTTATGCATGATAAATCACTTAATAATCATCGATGATTGTTAGGACAACTTTTTGTAAATGGGCAGAATAATGGCTTGTTTGATTCAGGTAAATATCCCACCGCACATTCACTTGAGAATTTTGACAAGCGTTTTTTTGTCTCTTTAAAAGGTTTAGATCTATAGGTCATTTGGATCTTTAACATGTTTCAAACATGCATATCCATTTTTAAAACATGTGTAGAAAAAATCTCTTTCCTATAAAATTCCATGCTATTAGAGTTGAACTAGTGGAATTTCCCAAACTTGGAAAACAATACTTTTGTGTTCATTTCTGGTGGGCGAATAAATTTTCTTCACTTACATTTGTTGTTGTTTTATATTTTTTCCATACATAAACTCTAAAATTTTCATTTTTTGTGATATATTTGCCTTTTTAATTTACGGGATGAAGGGGGAGCGAAAAATCAAAGTTTTTATTTAACAAAAAAGTATACATCTAAATTGGAAATGCACAACTCACAAATGTAGAGATAGATAATTACAAAGTGTGTCTGTAAATGTTAGGGATTTTAAACTCTTTAGAGTTTTCATAGATGAGGTTTTACAATCGTCGGGAAAAGGGGGAGGTGGGGGACTTTTAAGTGAGCTTTGACTCCCAATCCATAAGTCATTTCTTTCAAAAATATAGCCTGTTACGCATGATAAATCACTTTACAATCATTTATGATTGTTTGGACAACTTTTTGTAAACGGGCAGAATAATGTCTTGTTTGACTTAGGTAAATATCCCACCGCACGTTCACTTGAAAATTTAATGAGCGTTTGTTATTCTCTTTAAAAGGTTTGAATCCATAGGTCATTTGCATCTTTATCATGTTTGAAGTTTGCATATCCATTTTTAAAACATGTGTAGAAGAAATCACTTTCTTAAAAAATTCCAAGCTGTTAGGGTTGAACTAGTGGAATTTCCCAAACTTGGATAACAATACTTTTGTGTCCATTTATGGTGCACGAATAAATTTTCTTCACTTACATTTGTTGTTGTTTTAAATTTTTTCCATACATAAACTCTGAAATTTTCATTTTTTTGTGATCTATTTGCCTTTTTAATTTACGGGATAAAGGGGGAGTGAAAACTCAATGTTTTTATTTAAGAAAAAATTATACATCTAAAATGGAAATGCACAACTCACAAATGTACAGAGAGATAATTACAAAGTGTGTCTTTAAATTTGAGGGATTTTAAACTCTTTTTAGTTTTTATATATTAGGTTTTCCAATCGTCGGGGAAAGGTGGAGGCGAGGGATTTTTAACTGAGCTTTGACTCCCAATCCATAAGTCATTTTTGACAAATATATGGCCTGTGAGGATGATAAATCCCTTGACAATCATCTACGATTGTTAGGTCAGCTTTTTGTAAATGGGCAAAATAATGGCTTGTTTGATTCGGGTAAAAATTCCATCGCACGTTCACTTGAGAATTTAATGAGCGTTTGCTATTCTCTTTTAAGGGTTTGGATCCATCGGTCATTTTCACCTTTAACATGTTTCAAGCATGCATATCTATTTTTAAAACATGTGTAGAAGAAATCTCTTTCTTATAAAATTCCAAGCTATTAGGGTTGAACTTGTGGAATTTCCCAAACTTGGATAATAAAACTTTTGTGTTCATTTGTGGAGTGAGAATGAATTTTCATTACTTAAATTTTTTGTTTTTTAAAATTGTTTCCTTACTTAAACTCTTAAATTTTCATTTTGTTGTGATCTATTTGCCTTTTTTGTTGACAAGATGAAGGGAGAGCGAAAAACACAAAGTTCTGACTTAAGAAAAAAGTTTAAATATAAAATGGAAATGCACAATGCAGAAAAGTAGAGAGAGATAATGCTTAAGACTGTCTATAATTTTTAAGGATTGTAAACTCTTTTTAGTTTTTATATATTAGGTTTTTGAATCGTCGGGAAAAGGGGGAGGCGGGGGATTTTTAACTGAGCTTTGACTCCGAATCCATAAGTCATTTCTTACAAATATATAGCCCGTTAGGCATGTTAAATCACTTTACAATCATCTACGATTGTTAGGTCAATTTTTTGTAAATCGGCAAGATAATAGCTTGTTTGACTCGGGTAAATATCCCACCGCACGTTCACTTGAGAATTTTGACGAACTTTTTTTCTTCTCTTTAAAAGGTTTGGATCTATATGTCATTTGCATCTTTAACATGTTTCAACCATGCATATAAATTTTTAAAACATGTGTACAAGAAATCTCTTTCTTATAAAATTCCAAGCTATTAGGGTTGAACAAGTAGAATTTCCCAAACTTGGATAACAATACTTCTATGTTCATTTCTGGTGTGCGAATAAATTTTCTTTACTTACATTTGTTGTTGTTTTAAATTGTTTCCATACATAAACTCTAAAATTTTCTTTTTTTGTGATCTTTTTACCTTTTTAATTTACGAGATGAAGATGAAGGGGGAGAGAAAACTCAAAGTTTTTATTTAAAAAAAAGTATACATCTAAAATGGAAATGCACAACTCACAAAGTATAGAGAGAGATAGTTCCAAAGTGTGTTTATAATTTTTAGGGAATGTAAACTCTTTTTTTTTTTATATATTAGGTTTTGCAATTCTCAGGAAAAGGGGGAGGCAAGGGATTTTTAACTGAACTTTGACTCCCAATCCATAGGTCATTTCTTAAAAATATATAGCCCATTAGGCATGATAAATCACTTTACAATCATCTACGATTGTTAGGTCAGCCTTTTGTAAATGGACAAGATAATGGCTTGTTTGACTCGGGTAAATATCCCACCGCACGGTCACTTAAGAATTTAATGAGCGTTTGCTATTCTCTTTAAAAGGTTTGGATCCATCGGTCGTTTGCACCATTAATATGTTTCAATCATGCATATCTATTTTTAAAAAATCTGTAGAAAAAATCTCTTTCTTATAAAATTCCAAGCTATTAGGGTTGAACTAGTGGAATTTCCCAAACTTGGATAAAAAAATTTTTGTGTTCCTTGGTGGTGTGCGAATGAATTTTATTTACTTGTATTTTTTGTTTTTTGAAATTTTTTCCTTACTTAAACTCTTAGATTTTCATTTTGTTGTGATCTATTTGCCTTTTTTGTTTACAGGATGAAGGGAGACCGAAAACTCAAAGTTCTGATTTAATAAAAAAGTATACATCTAAAATGGAAATGCACAATGCAGAAATGTAGAGAGAGATAATTCCAAAGAGTGTCTATAATTTTTAGGGATTGTAAACTCTTTTTAGTTTTTATATGTTAGGTTTTGCATTTGTGTGAAAAAGGGGAGGCAGGGGATTTTTAACTGAGCATTGACTACCAATCCATAAGTCATTTCTCACAAAAATATATCCCTTACGCATGATAAATCACTTTACAATCATCTACGATTGTTAGGTCAAGTTTTTGTAAATGGAGAATATAATGGCTTGTTTGACTCGGGTAAATATCCTACAACACGTGAACTTGAGAATTTAATGAGTGTTTGTTAATCTCTTCATAGGTTTGGATCCATAGGTCATTTGCATCTTTAACATGTTTCAAGCATGCATATCCATTTTGAAAACTTGTGTAGATGAAATCTCTTTCTAGTAAAATTCCAAGCTATTAGGGTTGAACTAGTGGGATTTCCTAAACTTGGATGAGAAAACTTTTGTGTTCATTTGTGGTGTGCAAATAAATTTTCTTCACTAACATTTGTTGTTGTTTAAAATTTTTACCATACATAAACTCTAAAATTTTTATTTTTTTGAGATCTCTTTGCCTTTTTTGTTTATGGGATGAAGGGTATTCAAAAACTCAAAGTTTATATTTAAGAAAAAAGTATACAACTAAAATGGAAATGGAAAATGCACAAATGTAGACAAAGATAATTCCAAAGAGTGTGTGTAATTTTTTGAGATTGTAAACTCTTTTTAGTTTTTATATATTAGGTTTTGCAATCGTCGGGAAAAGGGGGAGGCGAGGGATTTTTAACTGAGCGTTGACTCCCAATCCATAAGTCAGTTCTTAAAAAAATGTAGCCCGTCACACATGATAAATCACTTTACAATCATCTATGATTGTTAGGTCAGTTTTTTGTAAGTGGGCAAAATAATGGCTGGTTTGTCTTAGGTAAATATCCCACATCACGTTCACTTGAGAATTTAATGAGTGTATGTTCTTCTCTTTAAAAGGTTTGGATCCATAGGTCATTTCTTTTACAACATGTGTAGAAGAAATCTCTTTCTCATAAAATTCCATGCTATTAGGGTTGAACAAGTGGAATTTCCCAAACTTGGAGAACAATACTTTTGTGTTAATTTGTGGTGTGCGTGTAAATTTTCTTGACTTAAATTTTGTGGTTGTTTTAAATTTTTTCTTTTCATAAACTCTAAAATTTTCATTTTTTTGTGATCTATTTGTCTTTTTTTTACTGGATCAAGAGAGAGCGAAAACTCAAAGTTTTGATTTAAGAAAAAAGTATACATCTAAAATGGAAATGCACAATGCACAAATGTAGACAAAGATAATTCCAAAGAGTGTCAGCAATTTATAGGGATTGTAAACTCTTTTTAGTTTTTATATACAAGGTTTTGCAATCGTTGGGAAAAAGGGGAGGCGAGGGGATTTTTAGCTAGGCGTTGACTCCCAATCCATAAGTCAGTTCTTACAAAATTATAGCCCGTTATGCATGATAAATCACTTTACAATCATCTATCATTTTTAGGTCAGCTTTTTGTAAATGGGCAAAATAATGACTTTTTTTACTCAAGAAAATATCCCACCGCACGTTCACTTGAAAATTTTGACAAGCTTTTTTCCTTCTCTTTAAAAGGTTTGGATCTATAGGTCATTTTCATCTTTAACATTTTTCAAGCATGGATATCCATTTTTAAATCATGTGTAGAAGAAATCTCTTTCTTATAAAAATCCAAGCTATTAATGTTGAACTAGTGGAATTTCCCAAACTTGGATAACAGTACTTTTTTGTTCATTTGTGGTGTGTGAATAAATTTTCTTTACTTATATTTGTCGTTGTTTTAATTTTTTTCCATAGCTAAACTGTAACATTTTCATTTTTTGTGATATATTTGCCTTTTTTATTTACAGGATGATGGCAGAGCAAATGTAAATGAAAATGGAGATGAACAACGCACAAAAAAATTGAAATGCACAACTCTCAAATGTAGAGAGAGATAATCCCGAAGAGTGTCTGAAATTTTTAGGTATCATCAACTCTTTTTAGTTTTTTATATATTAGGTTTTGCAATCGACGGGATTCGGGGGAGGCGGGGGATTTTTATCTGAGTGTTGACTCCCAATCCATAAGTCATATCTTACAAAAAATTAACAAGTTATGCATGATAAATATCTTTACAATCCTCTACGATTGTTAGGTCGACTTTTTTTAAATGGGCAAAATAATGGGTTGTTTGACTCGGGTAAATATGCCACCGCACGTTCACTTGAGAATTTATTGAGCGTTTGATATTCTCTTTAAAAGGTTTGGATCCATAGTTCATTTGCATCTTTAACATGTTTCAAGCATTCATATCCATTTTTAAAACATGTGTAGAAGAAATCTCTTTCCTAAAAAATTCCAAGCTTTTAGGGTTGAACTAGTGGAATTTCCCAAAGTTGGATGACAAAACTTTTGTGTTCATTTGTGACGTGCGAATAAATTTTCTTTATTTACATTTGTTGTTGTTTTAAATTTTTTCCATACATAAACTCTATAATTTTCATTTTATTGAGATCTATTTGCCTTTTTTGTTTACGGGATGAAGGGATAGTGAAAACTCAAAATTTTGATTTAAAAAAAAAGTATACTTCTAAAATGGAAATGCACAATGCACAAATGTGAAGAAAGAAAATTCCAAAGAGTGTCTTTAATTTTTAGGGATTGAAACTCTTTTTAGTTTTTATATATTAGGTTTTGCAATCATCAAGAAAAGGGGGAGGCGGGGGATTTTTAACAAAGTGTTGACTCCCAATACATAAGTCAGTTCTTACAAAAATATGGCCCGTTAGACATGATAAATCACTTTACAATCATCTATGATTGTTAGGTCAGCTTTTAGTAAATATCCAACCGCTCGTTCACTTTAGAATTTTGATGAGCATTTTTTCCTCTCTTTCAATGGTTTGGATCTATAGGTCATTTGCATCTTTAACATGTTTTAAGCATGCATATCGATTTTTCAAACATGTGTGGAAGAAATCATTTTCTTATAAAATTCCAAGCTATTAGGGTTGAACTAGTGGAATTTCCAAAACTTGGATAACTAAACTTTTGTGTTCATTTTTGGTGTGAGAATAAATTTTTTTTACTTACATTTGCTGTTGTTTTAAATTTTTTCCAGACATAAACTCTAAAATTTTCATTTTGTTGTGATCTATTTGCCTTTTTTTGTTTATGGGATGATGGGAGAGCAAAAAATCAAAGTTTTGATTTAACAAAAAAGTACACATCTAAAATGGAAATGCACATTGAAAAAATGTAAACTCTTTTTAGATTTTATATATTAGGTTTTGCAATCGTTAGAAAAGGGTGAGGCGGGGGATTTTTAACTCAGCGTTGACTCCAAATCCATAAGTTAGTTCTTACATACATATAGCATGTTATGGATGATAAATCACTTTGATGTCTCCTATGATTGTTAAGTCAGCTTTTTGTAAATGGGAAAAATAAGGGCTTGTTTGACTCGGGTAATATCCTACTGCACGTTCACTTGAGAATTTAATGAGCGATTGCTATTCTCTGTAAAAGGTTTTGATTCATAGATCATTTTCATCTTTAAGATGTTTCAAGCATGCAAATCCATTTTTTAAAAATCTGTAGAAGAAATCTCTTTTTATAAAATTCCAAGCTATTAGGGTTGAACTAGTGGAATTTCCAAAACTTGGATAAAAAAACTTTACTTTTGTGTTCATTTGTGGTGTGCGAATAAATTTTTTTTTCTTACATTTGTTGTTGTTTTAAACTTTTTCCATACATAAACTCTAAAATTTTCATTTTTTTGTGATCTTTTTGCCTTTTTTGTCTAAGGGTTTAAGGGAGAGCGGAAACTCAAAGTTTTGATTTTAAAAAAAGTATACTTCTAAAATGGAATTGCACAATTCAAAAATGTTGAGAGAGATAATTCCAAAGAGCGTCAGTAATTTTTAGGGATTGTAAACTTTTTTTAGTTTTTATATATTAGGTTTTGTAGTCGGTGGGAAAAGGGGGTGGATGGGATGTTCAACTGAGCGTTGACTCCCAATCCATTAGTGATTTCTTACAAAAATATAGCCCATTACGCATGATAAATCACTTTAAAATCATCTACGATTGTTAGGTCAACTTTTTGTAAAAGGGTAAAATAATCACTTGTTGACTCAGGTAAATATCCCGCCGCACGTTGACTTGAGAATTTAATGAGCATTTGTTTTTCTCTTTAAAAGGTATTGATCCAAAGGGCATTTGGATATTTAACATGATTCAAGCATGCATATCCATTTTTAAAACATGTGTAGAAGAAATCTCTTTCGCAATTAGGGTTGAACTTGTGGAATTTCCCAAACTTGGATAACAAAACTTTTGTGTACATTTGTGGTGTGCGAATAAATTTTATTTAATTACATTTGTTGTTGTTTTAAATTTTTTCCGTACATCAACTCTAAAATTTTCATTTTGTTGTGATCTATTTTTCGTTTTTGTTTACGTGATGAAGAGAGAGCGAAAACTCAGTATCTTGATTTAAGAAAAAAGTATACATCTAAAATGGAAATGCACAATGCACAAATGTGGAGAAAGATAATTCCAAAGAGTTTTAGTAATTTTTAGGGATTGTAAACTCTTTTTAGTTTTTATATGTATGGTTTTGCAATTGTCGTGACAAAGGGGTGGCAGAGGATTTTTAACTGAATGTTGACTTCTAATCCATAAGTCAGTTCTTACAAAATTATAGCCTGTTACGCATGATAAAACACTTTACAAACATCTATGTTTGTTAGGTCATCTTTTTGTAAATGGTCACAATAATGGCTTGTTTAACTCGGGTAAATATCCCACCACACGTTCACTTGTGAATTTTGATGAGCGTTTTTTCTTCTCTTTAAAAGGTTTGGATCTATAGGTCATTTGCATCTTTAACATGTTTCAAGCATGCATATCCATTTTTAAAACATGTGTGGAAGAAATCTCTTTCTCATAATATTCCATCATATTAGGGTTGAACTAGTGGAATTTCCCAAACTTGGATAACAAAATGTTTGTGTTCATTTTTTGTGTGCGAATAAATCTTGTTTACATACATTTGTTGTTCTTTTAAAAAAAATTTCGACATAAACTCTTAAATTTTTATTTTGTTGCGATCTATTTGCCTTTTTTGTTTACGGGTTGAAGGAAAATGCACTATGTCAAAATGTGGAAAGAGATAATTCCAACAACTGTTTAGGGATTGTAAACTCTTTTTAGTTTTTATATATTAGGTTTTGCAATCATTAGGAGAAGGGGTGCGGGGGATTTTTAACTGACCGTTCACTCTCAATCCATATGTCATTTCTTGCAAAAATATAGACTGTTATGCATGATCAATCGCTTTAAAATCATTTATGATTGCTAGGACAGTTTTTTTGCAAATGGGCAAAAAATGGGGTAAATATCCCACCGCACAAATGAAGATTTATATATGGAATTTCCCAAACTTGGATAACAAAACTTTTTTGTTCATTTGTGGTGTGCGAATAAATTTTTTTACTTACATTTGTTGTTGTTTTAAATTTTTTCCATACATAAACTCTAAAATTTTCATTTTGTTGTGAGCTATTTGCCTTTTTTGTTAATGGGATGAAGGGAGTGCGAAAACTCAAAGTTTTGATTTAAAAAAAAAATATAAATCTAAAATGGAAATACACAATGAAAAAATGTAGACAGAGATAATTCCTAAGAGTGTCTGTAGTTTTTAGGGATTTTAAACTCTTTTTAGTTTTTATATATTAGGTTTTACATCCGTCGGTAAAATTGAGAGGAAGAGGATTTTTAACTGAGCATTGACCACCAATCCATAAGTCATTTCTTAAAAAAATATAGCCTGTTCTGCATAATACATCAAATTACAATCATCTATGATTGTAAGGCGACTTTTCGTAAATAGGCAAAATTAGGGCTTGTTTGGCTCGGGTAAATATCCCACTGCACGTTCATTTGAGAGTTTAATGAGCGTTGGTTATTCTCTTTAAAAGGTTTGGATCCATAGGTCATTTGAATCTTTAACATGTTTCAAGCACGCTTATCCATTTTTAAAACATGTGTAGAAGAAATCTCTTTCTTATAAAATTCCAACCTATTAGGGATGAACTAGTGGAATTTCCCAAACTTGGATTACAAAACTTTTGTGTTCATTTGTTTTGTGCAAATAAATTTTCTTTAATTATATTTATTGTTATTTTAAATTTTTGCCATACATAAACTCTAATATTTTTATTTTGTTGTGATATGTTTGCCTTTTGGTTTTTACGGGATGAAGGGAGAGCAAAAACTCAAACTTTTGATTTAAAAAAAATAATACATCTAAAATGGAAATGCACAATGCAAAAATGTAGAGAGAGATAATTCCTAAGAGTGTCCATAATTTTTACGGATTGTAAACTCTGTTTAGTTTCTATGTATTAGGTTTTGGGGAAAAGTGGGAGGCGGGGCATTTTTAATTAAGCGTTGACCCCCAATCCATAAGTCATTTCTTAAAAAAATATAGCCCATTCCTCAAGTTAAATCACTTTACAATCATCTATGATTGTTTGGTTAGCTTTTTGTAAATGGGAAAAATAATGGCTTGTTTGACTCGGGTAAATATCTCACCGCACGTTCACTTGAGAATTAATGAGCGTTTGTTATTCTCTTTAAAAAGTTTGGCTCCATAGGCCATTTGCTTCTTTAACATGTTTCAAGAATGCATATCCATTTTTAAAGCATGTGTAGAAGAAATCTCTTTCATATTAAATTCCAAGCTATCATTGAACTAGTGGAATTTTCCAAACTTTGAAAACAAAACTTTTGTGTTCATTTTTGATGTGTGGATAAATTTTCTTTACTTTCATTTATTGTTATTTTAAACTTTTTCCGTACATAAACTCTAAAATTTTCATTTAGTTGTGATTTGTTTGCCTTTTTTTTTACAAGATGAAGAGAGAGCGAAAATTCTAAGTTTTGATTTAAGAAAGAAGTATACATATAAAAAGGAAATGCACAATACAAAAATGTAGAGAGAGATAATTCCTCAGAGTGTCTATAATTTTTAAGGATTGTAAACTCTTTTTAGTTTTTATATAATAGGTTTTGTAATCGTCGGGAAAAGGAGGAGGCAGGGCATTTTTAACAGATCGTTGGCCCCCAATCCATAAGTCATTTCTTACAAAAAATATAGCCCGTTCCGGATAATAAATCAATTTACAATCATCTATGATTGTTAAGCCAGCTTTTTGTAAATTGGCAAAACAATGGCTTCTTTGACTCGGATAAATATCCCACCGCACTTTCACTTGAGAATTTAATGAGTGTTTGTTGTTCTCTTTAAAATGTTTGGATCCATAGGTCTTTACATCTTGAACATGTTTCAAGCATGCATATCAGTTTTTAAAACATGTGTAGAAGAAATCTCTTTCTTATAAAATTCCAAGGTATTAGGGTTGAACTAGTGGAATTTCCAAAACTTAGATAACAAAACTTTTGTGTTCATTTGTGGTGTGCAAATAAACTTTCTTTACTTATGTTAATTATTATTTAAAATTTTTTCCATACATAAAGTCTTAAATTTTCATTATGTTGTGATCTATTTGCCACTCAAGGTTTTGATTTAAGAAAAAAGTATACAACTAAATTGGAAATGCACAATGCACAAATGTAGAGAGAGATAATTCCAAAGAGTGTCTGCAATTTTTAGGTATTGTAAACTTTTTTTAGTTTTTATATATTAGGTTTTGCAATCATTGGGAAAAGGGAGAAGTAGGGATTTTGAACTGAGAGTTGACTCCCAATCCATAAGAAATTTCTCACAAAAATATAGCCCATTACGCATGATAAATCACTTTACAATCATCTACGATTATTAGGTCAGATTCTTGTAAAAGGGTAAAATAATGGCTTGTTATACTCGGGTAAATAGCCCACAGCACGTTCACTTTAAAATTTATTGAGCGTTTGTTATTCTATTTAAAAGCTTTGGATCCATAGGCCATATGCATCTTAAACATGATTCAAGCATGCATATCCATTTTTAAAACATGTGTAGGAGAAATCTCTTTCTTATAAAATTCCAAAGCTATTCGGGTTGAACTAGTGGAATTGTCTAAACTTGGATGTCAAAACTTTTGTGATTATTTGCGGTATGTGAATAAATTTTCATTACTTATATTTGTTGTTTTTTTAAATATTTTCCATACATAAATGGTAAAATTTTCATTTTGTTGTGATCTATTTGCCAATTCTGTTTACAAGATGAAGGGAGAGCGAAAACTCAAAGATTTGATATAAGAAAAAGTATACATCTAAATGGAAATACACAATGCACAAACGTAGAGAGAGATAATTCCAAAGACTGTTTGTAATTTTCTGGGATTGTAAACTCTTTTTAGTTTTTGTATATTAGTTTTTACATATTAGGTTTTGCAATCATCGGAAAAAGGGGGTGGCATGGAATTTTAACTGAGTGTTGACTCCCAATCCACAAGTCATTTCTCAAAAAGTTATAGTCCGTTACATAGGATAAATCACTTTACAATCTTCTATGGTTGTTAGCTCAGCTTTTTGTAAATGAGCAAAATAATGGCTTGTTTGACTCAGATAAATTTCCCACTGCACGTTCACTAGAAAATTTAATGAGCGTTTGTTATTCTCTTTAAATGGTTTGGATCCATAGGTCATTTGCATCTTTAACATGCTTCAGTCATGAATATGCATTTTTAAAACATGTGTAGAAGAAATCTCTTTCTTATAAAATTCCACGCTATACAAGTTGAACTAGTGGATTTTCTCAAACATGGATAACAAAACTTTTGTGTTCATTTGCGGTGAGCGAATAAATTTTCTTTACTTACATTTGTTGTTGTTTTAAATTTTTTCCATACTAAAATTTTCATTTTGTGGTGATCTATTTGCCTTTTTTATTTACGGGATGAAGGGAGAGCGAAATCTCAAAGTTTTGATTTAAGAAAAAAATATACATCTAAAATGGAAATGCAAAATGCACAAATGTAGAGAGAGAAAATTCCTAAGAGTGTCTGTGTTTTTTAGAGATTGTAAACACTTTTTAGTTTTTATATATTTATTTTTCCAATTGCCAAGAAAAGGGGGAGGCGGGGGATTTTTAACTGAGCGTTGACTCCCAATCCATAAGTCATTTCCTCCAAAATAGAGCCCTTTACTCATTATAAATCACTTTACAATCATATATTATTGTTAGGTCAGATTTTTGTAAAAGGCAAAATAATGGCTTATTTGACTCGGGTAAATATCCCACCGCACGCACACTTGAGAATTTAATAAGAGTTTGTTATTCTCTTTAAAAGGTTTGGATCCATAGGTCATTTGCATCTTTAACATGTTTCAAGCATGCATATCCATTTTTAAAGCATGTTGAGAATAAATCTCTTTCTTATAAAATTCCTGGCAATTAGGGTTGAACTAATTGAATTTCCCAAACTTGGATAAAAAAACTTTTGTGTTCATTTGTGGTGTGCAAATAAATTTTTTTTTCTTATATTTTTTTTAAATTTTGAAAATACATAAACTCCAAAATTTTCATTTTGTTGTGATATATTTGCCTTTTTTGTTTACTGGATGAGGGAGAGTGAAATCTCAAAGTTTTTGTTAAGAAAAAAGTATACATCTAAAATGAAAATGCAATATGCACAAATCTAGAGAGAGATAATTCCAAAGAGTGTCTGTAATTTTAAGGGATTGTAAAGTCTTTTTAGTTTTTATATATTAAATTTTTCAATTGAAGGGAAAAGGGGGAGGCGGGGGATTTTTAACTAAGCGTTGACTCCCAATCCATAAGTCATTTATTACAAAAATATAGCCCGTTACACATAATAAATCACTTTACATTCATCTATGATTGTTAGGTAAACTTTTTGTTAATGGGCAAAATAATGGCTTGTTTGACTTGGGTAAATATCCCAACGCACGTCCACTTGAGAATTTAATGAGCGTTTGTTATTCTCTTTAAAAGGTTTGGATCCATAGGTCATTTGAATCTTTAACATGTTTCAAGCATGCATATCCATTTTTAAAACATGAGTAGAGAAATCTTATTCTTATAAAATTCCAAAATATTAGGGTTGAACTAGTGGAATTGCTAAAACTTGGATGACAAAACTTTTGTGTTCATTTGCGGTGTGTGAATAAATTTTCTTTACTTACATTTGTTGTTGTTTTTAATTTTTTCCATACATAAACACTAAAATTTTTATTTTGTTGTGATCTATTTGCCTATTTTGTTTATGGGATTAAGGGAGAGCGAAAACTCAAAGTTTTGATTTGAGAAAAAAGTATACATCTAAAATGGAAATGCACAATGCAAAAATGTAGAGAGATAATCCCAAAGAGTGGATATAATTGTTAGGGATTGTAAGCTCTATTTAGTTGTTATATCCCAGGTTTTGTGATCATCAAGAAAAAGGGGAGGCGGGGGATTTTTATCTGAGTGTTGACTCTCAATCCATAAGTCATTTCTGACAAAAATATTGCCCGTTACGCATGATAAATCACTTCACAATCATCTGTGATTGTTAGGTCAGCTTTTTGTAAATGGGCAATATAATGCTATGTTTGACTCGGGTAAATATCCCACCGCACGTTCACTTGAGAATTTAATGAGCGTTTGTTGTTCTCTTTAAAAGGTTTGGATCCATAGGTCATATGAATCTTTATCATGTTTCAAGCATGCATATCCATTTTTAAAACAGGTGTTGAAGAAATCTCTTTCTCATTAAATTCCAAGCTATTAGGGTTGAACTAGTGGAATTTCCAAAAATTGGATAACAAAACTTTTCTTTTCATTCGTGGTGTGCAAATAAATTTTCTTTACTTACATTATTTGTTTTTTTTAATTTTTTCCTTACATAAATTCTAAAATTTCATTTTGTTGTGATCTATTTGCCTTTTTCGTTTATGGGATGAAGGGAGATCGAAAACTCATAGTTTTCATTTAATAAAAAATTATATATCTAAAATGGATAATCACAATGCAAAAATGTGGCGAGAGATAATTCCAAAGAGTGTCTGTAATTTTTAGGGATTGTAAACTCTTTTTAGTTTTTATATATTAGGTTTTGCAATCATTGGGAAAAGGGGGAGGCACGGGATTTTTAACTGATTGTTGACTCCCAATACTTTTGTCATTTTATACAAAAATATAGCCCATTACGCATGATAAATAACTTTACAATCATCTATGATTGTTAGGTCAGCTTTTTGTAAATGGAAAAATAATGTCAGGTTCGACTTAGGTAAATATTCCTCTGCATGTTCATTTCAGAATTTCAAGAGCGTTCGTTATTCATCTTTAACATGTTTAAAGCATGCATATCTATTTTTAAAATATGTGTAGAATAAATTTATTTCTTAAAATATTCCAAGCTATTAGGGTTGAACTAGTGGAATTTCTCAAACTTGGATACAAAAATTTTGTGTTCAATTGTGGTGTGCGAATAAATTTCCTTTACTTACATTTGTTTTTTTTTTAAATTTTTCCATACATAACTCTAAAATTTTGATTTTTTTGTGATCTATTTGTCCTTTTTTTTTTGGGATAAAGGGAAAGCGAGTACTCTATGTTTTGATTGAAGAAAAAAGTATACATATAAAATGGAAATGCACAAGGCACAAATGTAGAGAGAAAAAGTTCCAAAGAGAGTCTGTAATTTTTAGGGATTGTAAACTCTTTTCAGTTTTTAAATATTAGGTTCTGTAATCGTTGGGAAAATGGGGTGGCGGTAGATTTTTGACTGAGCATTGACACCCAATACGTACGTCATTTCTTACAAAAATATAGCCCGTTACGCATGATAAATCACTTTACAATCAAATACGATTGTTACGTCAGCTTTTTGTCAATGGGAAAAATTATGGCTTATTTGACTCGGGTAAATATCCCACCGGACGTTCAGTTGAGAATTTAATGAGCGTTTGTTATTCTTTTTAAAAGGTATGGATCCATAGCTCATTTGCTTCTTTAACATGTTTCGAGCATGCATATCCATTTTTAAAACATGAGTATAAGAAATCTCTTTCTTATAAAATTCCAAGCTATTAGGGTTTAACTAGTGGAATTGCCCAAACTTTGATGACCAAATTTTTGTCTTCATTTAGGGTGTGGGAATAAATTTTCTTTACTAACATTCGTTCTTGTTTTAAATTTTTTCCATACATCAACTCTTAAATTTTCATTTTGTTGTGATCTATTTGCCTTTTTTGTTTAAGGGATGAAGGGAGACCGAAAACACAAAGTTTTGATTTAAGAAAGAAATATACATCTAAAAGAGAAATGCAAAATGCACAATGCACAAAAGTAGAGAGAGAAAATTGCTAAGAGTGTCTATAATTTTTTAGGATTGTAAACTCTTTTTAGTTTTTATATATTAGGTTTTGCAACCGTCGGGAAAAGGGGGAGGGGGGGGGGGGATTTTTTACTTAGCGTTGACTCCCAATCCATCAGTCATTTATTAGAAAAATATAGCCCGTTACGCATGATAAATCACTTTACAATCAACTACGATTGTTAGGTCAGTTTTTCGTAAATGGGAAAAACAATGGCTTGTTTGACTCGGGCAAATATCCCACGGCACATTCACATGATAATTTAATGAGCGTTTGTTATTCTCTTTAAAAGGTTTGGATCCATAGGTCATTTGGATCTTTAACAAGTTTCAAGCACGCATATCCATTTTTAAAGCATGAGTAGAAGAAATCTTTTTCATATAAAATTCCATGCTATTAGGGTTGAACTAGTGGAATTGCCGAAACTTGGATGACAAAACTTTTGTCTTCATTTGCGGTGTGCGAATAAATTTTTATTACTTTCATTTGTTATTGTTTTAAATTTTTTTCATACATAAACTCTAAAATTTTCATTTTCTTGTGATCTATTTGCATTTTTTGTTTTACAGGATGAAGGGAGAGTGAAAAACTCAAAGTTTTGATTTAAGTAAAAAAAGTATACATCTAAAATAGAAATGCACAATGTACAAATGTAGAGAGAGATAATTAGAAAGAGTGTCTGTAATTTTTAGGGATTGTATACTCTTTTTTGTTTTTATATATTAGGTTTTGCAATCTTCGGGAAAAGGGGGATGCGGGGGATTTTTAACTGAGCGTTGACTCCCAATCCAAAAGTCCTTTCTTAAAAAAATATAGCTTGCTACGCATGATAAATTACTTTACAATCATCTAAGATTGTTAGGTCAGTTTTTTGTAAATGGGCTAAATAATTGCTTGTTCAGTTTGGGTAAATATCCCACCGCACGTTCACTTGAGAATTTAATCAGTGTTTGTTATTCTCTTTAAAAGGTTTGGATCTATAGGTCATTTGTGTCTTTAACTTGTTTCAAGCATGCATATCCATTTTAAAAACATGTGTAGAAGAAATCTCTTTCTTATAAAATTCCGAGCTATTAGAGGGTAACTAGTAGAATTTCCAAAACTTGGAAACCAAAAAATTTGTGTTCATTTGTGGAGTGCGAATGAATTTTATTTAGTTACATTTCTTGTTGTATAAATGTTTTCATAGATAAACTCTAAAATTTTAATTTGTTGTGATCAATTTGCCTTTTTTGTTTATAAGATGAAGGGAGATCGAAAACTGAAGGTTTTGCTTTTAGAAAAAAGTATACAACTAAAATGGAAATTCACAATGCAAATGTGTAGAGAGAGATAATTCTAAAGAGAGTCTATAATTTTTAGGGATTGCAAACTCTTTTCATTTTTTATTTATTAGGTTTTGCAATCGTTGAAAAACTGGGGTGGGAGGGGGTTTTTAACTGAGCGTTGACTCTATAAGTCATTTCTTACAAAAAAAATAGCGTGTTATGCACAATAAATCACTTTATAATCATCTATGATTGTTAGGTCAGCTTTTTCTAAAAGGGCAAAATAATGGCTTGTTTAACTCGGGTAAATATCCCAACGCACGTTCACTTGGGAATTTAACGAGCATTTATTATTCTCTTTAAAAGGATTGGATCCATAGGTCATTTGCATCTTTAACATGTCTCAAGCATGCATATTCATTTTTAAAACACGTGTAGAAGATATCTCTTTCTTATTAAATTCCAAGCTATTGGGGTTGAACTAGTGGAATTCCCAAACTTGGAAAACAACTCTTTTGAGTTCATTTGTAGTGTGCGAATAAATTTTTCTTACTTACATTTGTTGTTGTTTTAAATTTTTTCCATACATAAACTGTAAACTTTTCTTTTTGTTGTGATCTATTTGCCTTTTTTGTTTACGGGAAGAACGGAGAGTGAAAACTCAAAGTTTTGATTTAAGAAAAAAGTATACATATAAAATGGAAATGCACAATGCAAAAAAGTAGTCAGAGATAATTCCAAAGAGTGTCAATAATTTTTAGGGATTTTTAATTATTTTTAGTTTTTATATATTAGGTTTTACAATCGTCGGGAAAAGGGGGAGGCAGGGGATTTTTAACTGAGTGTAGACTGTCAATCCATAAGTCATTTCTTCCAAAAATATAACCCGTAATGCATGATAAATCAGTTTATAATCATCTACGATTGTTAAGTCAGCCTTTTCTAAGTGGGAAAAATAGCTTGTTTGACACGGGTAAGTAACCCACCACACGTTCACTTGAGAATTTAATGTGCGTTTGTTATTCTCTTTAAAAGTTATGGATTCATAGGTCATTTGCATAATAAACATGTTTCATGCATGCATATCCATTTTTCAAACATGAGTAGAAGAAATCTCTATCTTATAAAATTCCAAGCTATTAGGGTTGAACTAGTTGAATTGCACAAACTTGGATGACAAAACATTTGTGTTAATTTATGGTGTGTGAATAAATTTTCTTTATTTACCTTTATTGTTGTTTTAAATTGTTTCCATACATAAATTCTAAAATTTTCAATTTCTTGTGTTCTATTTGCCTTTTTTGTTTACGGGATGAGGGGAGAGCGAAAACTCAAGGTTTTGATTTAAGAAAAAAGTATACGTCTAATACGGAAATGCACAATGCACAAACGTAGAAAGAGATAATTCTAAATAGAGTCTGTAATTTTTAGGGATTGTAAAATTTTTTTAGTTTTTATATGTTAGGTTTTTCAATCGTAGGGAAAAGGGGGAGGCGGGGGATTTTTAATTGAGCATTGACTCCATATCCATAAGTCATTTCTTACAAAAATATAGCCCGTTACGCATGATAAATCACTTTACAATCATCTATGATTATTCGGTAAGCTTTTTTTAAATGGGCAAAATAATGACTTGTTTGAGTCGGGTAAATATCCCACCGCACATTACCTTGAGAATTTGAAGAGCATTTGTTATTCTCTTTACAATGTTTGGATCCATAGGTCATTTGCCTCTTTAATATTTTTCAAGCAAGCATATCCATTTTTAAAACATGTGTAAAAAAATCTCTTTCTTATAAAATTCACAGCTATTAGGGTTGAACTAATGGAATTTCCCAAACTTGGATAACAAAACTTTTGTGTTCATTTGTGGTGTAGGTATAAATTTTCTTTACTTACATTTGATGTTGTTTTAAATATTTTCCATACAAACTCTGAAATTTTCATTTTCTTTTCATCTATTTGCCTTTTTTTTTTTTACGAGATGAAGGGAGAGCGAAAACTCTAAGTTTTGATTTAAGAAAAAAGAATACATCTAAAATGGAAATTCACAATGCAAAATTGTAGAGAGATATAATTCCAAAGAGTGTCTATAATTTTTTAGGATTTTAAACACTTTTTAGTTTTATATATTAGTTTTTGCAATCATTGGGAAAAGGGGGAGGCATGGAATTTTTAACTGAGAGTTGACTCCCAAATAATAAGTCATTTCTTACAAAAATATAGCCCTTTACGCATGATAAATCACTATGGAATCATCTATGATTGTAAGGTCAGCTTTTTGTAAATGGGCAAAATAATGGCTTGTTTAACTCAAGTAAATATCCCACCGCACATTCACTCGAGCATTTAATGAGCATTTTTTATTCTCTTTAAAAGTTTTTGATCCATAGGTCATTTGCTTCTTCAACATGTTTGAAGCATACATATCCATTTTTAAAACATGTGTAGAAGAAATCTCTTTCTTATAAAATTCCTAGCTATTAGGCTTGAATTAGTGGGTTTTCCCAAACTTGGATAAAAAAATTGTTGTGTTCAATTGTGGTGTGAGAATAAATTTTCTTTACTTACATTTGTTTTTTTTTAAAAAATTTCAATACATAAACTTTAAAATATTTATTTTGTTGTGATCTATTGCCTTTTTCAGTTTACGGGATGAAGGGAGTGCAAAAACTCAAAGTTTTGATTTAAGAAATAAGTGTACGTCTAAAATGGAAATTCACAATGCACACATGTGGAGGGAGATAATTCCAAAGAGTAGCTATAATTTTTAGGGATTGTAAACTCTTTTTAATTTTTATATATTAAAATTTTCAATTGTCAGGAAAAGGGAGAGGTGGGGGATTTTTAACTAAGCGTTCACTCCCAATCAATAAGTCATTTCTTACAAAAATATAGTCTATTACGCATGATAAATCACTTAACAATCATCGATGGTTGTTAGGTCAGCTTTTTGTAAATGGGAAAAATAATGTCTTGTTTGACTGGAGTAAATTTTACACCACACGTTCACTTGAGATTTTAATGAACGTTTGTTATTCTTTTTAAAATGTTTGGATCCATAGGTCATTTGCATCTTTAACATGTTTCAATCAAGCATATCCATTTTAAAACATGTGTACAAGAAATCTCTTTCTTATAAAATTCCAAGCTATACGGGTTGAACTAGTGGAATTTCCAAAACTAGGATAACAAAACTTTTGTGTTCATTTGTGGTGAGCAAATAAATTTTATTTTCTACATTTTTTCTTGTTTTAAATTTTTTCCATACTTAAACTACAAAATTTTCATTTTGTTGTGATCTATTTGCCTTTTTTGTTTACGAGATGAAGGGAGAGTGAAATCTCAATGTTTTGATTTAAGATAAAAGTATACATCTAAAATGGAAAGCACTCTGATTGTTAGGTCAGCTTTTTGTAAATGGGCAAAATAATGGCTTGTTCAACTCGGGTAAATATCCCAGTGCACGTTCTCTTGAGATTTTAATGAGCGTTTGTTATTCTCTTTAAATGGTTTGGATCCATAGGTCATTTGCACCTTTGACATGTTTCATGCATGCATATCCATTTTTCAAACTTGTGTAGAAAAAATCTCTTTCTTATAAAATTCCAAGCTATTAGGGTTGAACTAGTGGAATTTCCCAATCTTGGATAACAAAACTCTTGTGTTCATTTGTGGTGTATGAATCAATTTTATTTACTGATATTTGTTGTTCTTTTAAACTTTTTCCATACATAAACTTTAAAATTTTCATTTTGTTGTGATCTACTTGCCTTTTTTGTTTATGGGATGAAGGGAGAGCGAAAACTCAAATTTATGATTTAAGAAAAAAGTATACATATAAAATGGAAATGCACAATGGACAAATGTAGAGAGAGATAATTCCAAAGTGTGTCTATAATTTTTAGTTATCGTAAACTCATTTTAATTTTTATATATTAAGTTTTGCAATCTTCGGGAAAAGGGGGGGGCTGGGGAAATTTAACTGAGCGTTGACTCCAAATCCATAAGTCATTTTTTACAAAAAAATAGAGTATAATAAATTACTTTACAATCATCTTTGATTGTTAAGTCAGCTTTTTTTAAATGAGCAAAATAATGGCTTGTTTGACTCAGGTAAATATCCCACTGCACATTCATTTGAGAATTTAATTAGTGTTTTTTATTCTCTTTAAAAGGTTTGGATCCATAGATCATTTGCATCTTTAACATGTTTCAAGCATGCATATCCATTTTTAAAACATGTGTGGAAGAAATCTCTTTCTTAAAAATTTCCAAGTTATTAGGTTTGAACTAGTGAAATTTTCCACTTGGATAACAAAACTTTTGTGTTCATTTGTGATATGTGAATAAATTTTCTTTATTTATATTTGTTGTTTTAATTTTTTTCCAAACATAAACTCTAAAATTTTCATTTTGCTGTGATTTGTTTGCCTTTTTTTTTACTGGATAAAGCGAGAGCGAAATTTCAAAGTTTTGAATTAATAAAAAAGTATATATCTAAAATGGAAATGCACAATGCAAAAATTTAGAGAGAGATAATTCCAAAGAGTGTTTTCAAGTTTTAGGGATTCTAAACTCCTTTTAGTTTTTATATATTAGGTTTTGCAATCGTCGAGAAAAGGGGGAGGGGGAGGGTTTTTTAAATGAGCATTGACTCCCAATCCATAAGTCATTTCTTACAAAAATATAGCCCGTTATGCATGATAAATTACTTCACAAATATCAATGATTGTTAGGTCAGCATTTTTTAAATAGGCAAAATAATGGCTTGTTTGACTCGGTGTAAATATCCACCACACATTCACTTGAGAATGTAGTGAACGTTTGTTATTCTCTGAAAAGGTTTGGATCCATAGGTCATTTGCATCGTTAACATGTTTCAAGCATGCATATCCATTTTGAAACCATGTGTAAAAGAAATGTCTTTCTTATAAAATTCCAAGCTATTAGGGTTGAACTAGTGAAATTTCCCAAACTTGGATAACAAATGTTTTGTGTTCATTTTTGGTGTGCTAATAAATTTTCTTTACTTGCATTTGTTGTTGTTTTAAATTTTTTCCTTACATAAACTCTAAAATTTTCATTTTGTTGTGATCAATTTGCCTTTTTTGTATATAGGATGAAGGGAGAGGGAAAACTCAAGGCATTGATTTAAGAAAAAAGTATACATCTATAATGGAAATTCTTAATGCACAAATGTAGAGAGAGATAATTCCAAAAAGTGTCTGTAATTTTTAGGGATTGTAAACTCTTTTTAATTTTTATATATTAAGTTTTGCCATCGTCTTGAAAAGGGGCAGGCGGGGGATTTTTATCTGAGCATTGACTCCCAATTCATAAGTCATTTCTTACAAAAATATAGCCCGTTACACATGATAAATCACTTTACAATCATCTACGATTGTTAGGTCTGCAGTTTGTAAAAGGGAAAAATAAGAACTTGTTTGACTCGGGTAAATATCCCACTACACGTTCACTTGAGAATTTAATGAGCTTTTGTTATTCTCTTTAAAAGGTTTGGATCCAAAGGTAATTTACATCTTTAACATGTTTCAAGCATGCATATCCATTCTTAAAACATGTGTTGAAGAAATCTCTTGCTTATAAAAATCCAAACTATTAGGGTTGTAGTAGAGGAATTTCCCAAACTTGGATAACAAAACTTTTGTGTTCATTTGTGGTGTGCGAATAAATTTTATTTACTTACATTTGTTGTTGTTTTAAATTTTATCCAATAATAAGCTCTCAAATTTTCATTTTGTTTACGGGTTGAGGGAAGAGCGAAAAGACAAAGCTTTGATTTAAGAAAAAAGTATACATCTAAAATTGAAATGCAGACAACACAAATGTAGAGAGAGATAATTCAAAGGGTATCTATAATATTTACAGATTGTAAACTCATGTTAGTTTTTATATTTTAGGTTTTCCAATCATCGAGAAAAGGGGGAGGCGGGGGATTTTTAACTGAACATTGACTCCCAATCCATAATTCATTTCTTAAAAAAATATGGCTTGTACCCATGATAAATCACTTTATAATCATCAATGATTGTTATGTCAGCTTTTGGTAAATGGGCAAAATATTGGCTTGTTTGACTCAAGTAAATGAATGTTTTTGAATCCCTTTAAAAGCTTTTGATCTGTAGGTCATTTGCACTTTTAACATCTTTCAGGCATGCATATCTATTAGGGTAGAACTAGTGGAATTTCCCCAACTTGGATAACAAAAGTTTTGTGTTCATTTGTGATGTGCAAATAAATTTTCTTTACTTACATTTGTTGTTGTTTTAAATTTTTTCCTTACATAAACTCTAAAATTTTCATTTTGTTGTGATCTATTTGCCTTTTTTGTATACAGGACGAAGGGAGAGGGAAAAGTCAAGGCTTTGATTAAAGAAAAAAGTATACATCTATAATGGAAATTCACAATGCAAAAATGTAGAGAGAGATAATTTGAAAGAGTGTCTGTATTTTTTAGGGATTGTAAACTCTTTTTAGTTTTTATATATTAGGTTTTCCAATCGTCAAGAAAAGGGGGAGGGAGGAGGGATTTTTAACTGAGCGTTGACTCCCAATCCAAAAGTCATTTCTTACAAAAATATAGCCAGTTACGCATGATAAATCACTTTACAATTGTCAATGATTGTTAGGTCAGCTTTTTGTAACTGGGCAAAATAATGGCTTGTTTGACTCGGTGTAAATATCCACCACACATTCACTTGAGAATTTAATGAGCATTTCTTATTCTCTTAAAAGGATTGGATCCATAGGTCATTTGCATCTTTAGCATGTTTCAAACTTGCATTTCCATTTTTAATACATGTGTAAAAGAAATTTCTTTCTTATAAAATACCTAGCTATTAGGGTTGAACAAGTGGAATTTCCCAAACTTGGATAACAAAAGTTTTGTGTTCATTTGTGGTGTGAGAATAAATTTTATTTACTTACATTTTTTGTTGTTTTAAATTTTTTCCATACATAAACTCTAAAATTTTCATTTTGTTGTGATCTATTTGCCTTTTTTGTATACAGGATGAAGGGAGAGGGAAAAGTGAATGCTTTGATTTAAGAAAAAGTACACATCTATAAATGAAATTCACATTGCACAAATGTAGAGAGAGATAATTCCAAAGAGTATTCGTAATTTTTAGGGATTGTAATCTCTTTTTAGTTTTTATATATTAGGTTTTGGAATCGTCGGGAAAAGGGGGAGGCGGGGATTTTTAACCGAACTTTGACTCCCAATCCATAAGTCATTTATTACAAAAATATTTCCTGTTACACATGATAAATCACTTTACAATCATCTATGATTGTTAGGTCAGCTTTTTTTAAATGCTCAAAATAATATCATGTTTGACTCAGGTAAATATCCCACCGCACATTCACTTGAGAATTTAATGAGCGTTTGTTATTCTCTTTAAAAGGTTTGGATCCAAAGGTCATTTGCATCTTTATCATGTTTCAAGCATGCATATCCATTTTTAAAACAAGTGTAGAAGAAATCTCTTTCTTATAAAATTCCACAATATTAGGGTTGAACTAGTTGAATTTCCCAAACTTGGATAACAAAAGTTTTGTGTTCGTTTCTGGTGTGAAAATAAATTTTCTTCACTTAAATTTATTGTTGTTTTAAATATTTTCCATACATAACACTAATATTTTCATTTAGTTGTGATCTATTTGCCTTTTTAATTTATGGGATGAAGGCAGAGCCAAAACTCAAAGTTTTGATTTAAGAAAAAAGGTATACATATAAAATGGAAGTGCACAATGCAAAAATGCAGAGGGAGATAATTCCAAAGAGTCTTTGTAATTTTTAAGGATGGTAAACTCTTTTTAGTTTTTATATATTTTGTTTTGCAATCGTCGGGAAAAGAGGGAGCCGAGGGATTTTTAACCGAGCGTTGACTCCCAATCCATAAGTCATTTCTTACAAAAAATATAATCCGTTACGCATGATAAATCACTTTACAATCATCTAAGATTGTTAGGTCAGTTTTTTGTGAATGGGCAAAATAATGGGTTGTTTGACTCGGGTAAATATCCCACCGCATGATCACTTGAGAATTTAATGAGTGTTTGTTATTCTCTTAAAAAGGTTTGGATCCATAGGTCATTTGCATCTTGAACATGTTTCAAGCATGCATATCCATTTTTAAAACATGTGTAGAAGAAATCTCTTTCTTATAAAATTCAAATCTCATAGGGTTGATCTAGTGGAATTTCCCAAACTAGGAACTAAACTTTTGTGTTCATTTGTTGTGTGCGAATAAATTTTTTTAACTTATATTTGTTGTTGTTTTAAATTTTTTCCATACATAAACTCTAAAATGTTCATTTAGTTGTGATATATTTGCCTTTTTTGTTTACGGGATGAAGGGAGGGCGCAAACTCTAAGTTTTGATTTAAGAAAAAAGTATACATCTAAAATGGAAATCCTCAAAGTAGAAATGTCGAGAGAGGTAATTCCAAAGAGTGTCTGTAATTTTCAGGGATTGGATACTATTTTAAGTTTTTATATATTAGTCTTGGCAAACGTTGGGAAAAGGCGGAGGCGGGGGATTTTTAATTGAGCGTTGACTCCCAATCCAGAAGTCATTTCTTACAAAAATATAGCTCGTTACCCATGATAAATCACTTTACTATCATCAATGATTGTTAGGTCAACTTTTTTTAAATGGGCAAAATAATGGCTCGTTTGACTCGGGTAAATATCCCACCACACGTTCACTTGAAAATTTATAGAGAGTTTGTTATTCTCTTTAAAAGGTTTGGATGCCTAGGTCATTTGCATCTTTAACATGTTTCAAGCAGGCATATTCAGTTTTAAAACATGTGTAAAAGAAATCTCTATCTTATAAAATTCCAATCTATTAGGGTTAAACTAGTTGAATTTCCCAAACTTGGTTCACAAAACTTTTGTGTTCAATTGTGGTGTGAAAATAAATTTTCTTTACTTATATTTGTTGTTGTACTAAAAATTTTCCATACATAAACTCTAAAATTTTCATTTTGTGGTGATCTATTTGCCTTTTTTGTTTTTGGGATGAAGGGAGAGCGAAATATCAAAGTTTTGATTTAAGAAAAACGTATACATGTAAAATGGAAACGCACAATGCAAAAAAGTAGAGTAATACAATTCCAAAGAGGGTCTGTAATTTTTAGGGATTGTAAACTTTTATTAGATTTAATATATTAGTTTTTACAATAGTTGGGAAAAGGGGGAGGCGGGGGATTTTTAATTGTGCGTTGACTCGCAATACATAAGTATTCTTACAGAAATATAGCCCGTTACGCATGATAAATCACTTTACAATCATCTATGATTTTTAGGTCAACTTTTTGTGATTGGGAAAAATAATGGCTTGTTTGACTCAGGTAAGTATCCCACTGCAATTTCACTTCAGAATTTAAAGAGCGTTTGTTATTCTCTTTAAAAGGTTTGGATCCATAGGTTATTTTCACATTTAACATGTTTCAAGCATTCATATCCTTTATTAAAACATACGTAGAAGAAATCTCTTTCTTATAAAATTCCAAGCTCTTACGGTTGAACTAGTGGAATTTCCCAAACTTGGATAACAAAAATTTTGCGTTTAATGGTGGTGTGCAAATAAATTTTCTTTACTTATAGTTGTTGTTGTTTTAAATTTTTTCCATACAAAAACTCTAAACTTTTCATTTTGTTGTGATCTATTTGCCTTTTTGGTTTACAGGATGAAGTGACAGCCAAATCTCAAAGTTTTTTTTTTAAGAAAAAAGTATACATGTAAAATGGAAATGCACAATGCACAAATGTAGAGAGATATAATTCGAAAGAGTGTATGTAATTTTTAGGGATAGTAAACTCTTCTTATTTTTTATAATCGTCGAGAAAAGGGAGTGGTAGGGGACTTTTAACTAAGCGTTGACTCGCAATCCATAAGTCATTTCTTACATAAATATAGCCCGTTACGCATGGTAAATTACTTTATAATGATCTATGATTTTTAGGTCAGCTTTTTGTCAATGGGTAAAATAATGTCTTGTTTGACTCAGGTAAATTTCCCACCGCACATTCATTTGAGAATTTAATGAGCGTTTTTTATTCTCTTTAAAAAGGTTTGGATCCATAGGTCATTTTCATCTTTAACAAGTTTCTAGCATGCATATCCATTTTTAAAACATGTGTAGTAGAAATCTCTTTCTTATAAAATTCCAACCTATAAGGGTTGAACTATTGAAATTTCAATAGCTTGGATAACAAAACTTTTGTGTTCATTTGTGGTGTGCGAATAAATTTTCACTACTTATATTTGTTATAATTTTAAATTTTTTCCATTCATAAACTCTAATTTTTTTTTTTTTTTTTTTTTTTTGTGAATCTACTTGCCTTTTTTGTTTATGGGATAAAGGGAGAGCCAACTCTCAAGGATTTGATTTAAGAAAAAATTAAACATCTAAAAGGGAAAGGCACAAAGCACAAATGTAGAGAGAGATAATTCCAAAGAGTGTCATTAGTTTTTAGGGATTGTAAGCTATTTTTAGTTTTTAAATCCCAAGTTTTGCAATCGTAGGGAAAAGGGGGACACGGGGGATTTTTAAATGATTGTTGACTCCCAATCCATATGTCATTTCTTACAAAAATAATGCCCGTTACGCATGATAAATCACTTTACAGTCATCTATGATTGTTAGGTCAGATTTTTCAAAATGGGCAAAATAATGGCTTGTTTGACTCAGGTAAATTTCCCACCTCACATTCACTTGAGAGTTTATTGAGTGTTTATTATTCTCTATAAAAAGGTTTGGATCCATAGGTCATTTGCATCTTTAACATGTTTCAAGCATGCATAAACATTTTTAAAACATGTGTAGAAGAAATCTCTTTCTTATAAAATTCCAAGCTATTAGGGTTGAACTAGTGGAATTTCCCAAACTTGGATAAAAAACTTTTGTGTTCATTTGGGGTGTGCGAAGAAATTTTCTTTGTTTATATTTGTTTTTGTTTTAAATTTTTTCCATACTTAATCTCTAAAATTTTCATTTTTTTGTGATCTATTTTGTCTTTTTTGTTTACAAGATGAAGGGAGAGCGAAATCTTAAAGGTTTGATTTATGAAAAAATTATACATCTAAAATGGAAATGTACAATGCACAAATGTAGAGAGAGATAGTTCCGAAGAGTCTCTTTAATTTTAGGGTTTGTAAACTCTTTTAAGTTTTTATATATTAGGTTTTTCAATTGTAGGGAAAAGGGGGAGGCGGGGGGTTTTTAAATGAGCGTTGACTCCCAATCCATAAGATATTTCTTACAAAAAAATAGCCCATTACACATGATAAATCACATTATAATCATCTATGATTTTTAGGTCAGCTTTTTGTTAATGGGCAAAATAATGGCTTGTTTCACTCGGCTAAATATCCCACCGCACGTTCTCTTGAGAATTTAAAGAGCATTTTTTATTCTGTTTAAAAGATTTGGATCCATAGGTCATTTGCTTCTTTAACATGTTTCAAGCATGGATATGTGTAGAAGAAATCTCTTTCTTATAAAATTCCACTCTGTTAGGGTTGAACTAGTGGAATTTCCCAAACTTGTATAACAAAACTTTTGTGTTCATTTGTGGTGTGTGAAAAAATTTCATTTCCTTATATTTGTATTTGTTTTTAAATTTTTCCATATATCAACTCTAAAACTTTCATTTTGTTGTGATCTATTTGCCGTTTTTGTTTACGAGATGAAGGGAGAGCGAAAACTCAAAGTTTTGATTTAGGAAAAAAGTATAAATCTAAAAAGGAAATGTACAATGCCCAAATGTTGGGAGAGATAATTCCAAAGAGTTTTTAATTTTTATGGATTGTAAACTCATTTTATTTTTTGTATATTAGGTTTTTCTATCGTCGGGAAAAGGGGGAGGCTCTGCATTTTTCACTTACCGTTGAATCCCAATCCATAAGTCATTTCTTAAAAATATAGCCCATTACGAATGATAAATCACTTTACAATCATCTGTGATTGCTTTGTCAGCTTTTTGTAAATGGGCAAAATAATGGCAAGTTTGACCCGAGTAAATATCCCACCAGACGTTCACTTGAGAATTTAATGAGCTTTTGTTATTCTCTTTGAAAGGATTGGACCCATAGGTCATTTGCATCTTTAACATGTTTCAAGCATGCATATCCAATTTAAACCATTTGTAGAATGGGCAAAATAAAGGCTTGTTTGACTTTTATTGTTTACGGGATGAAGGGAGAGTGAAAACTCAAAGTTTTGATTTAAGAAAAAAGTATACATTTCAAATGGAAAGGCACTATGCACAAATGTAGACAGAGATAATTCCTAAGAGTGTCTGTAATTTTTAGGGATTGTAAACTCTTTTTAGTTTTTATAGGGAGAGAGAAAACTCAAAGTTTCGATTTAAGAAAAAAGTTTACATTTAAAATGGAAATGTACTATGCACAAATGTAGAGAGAGATAATTCCTAAGAGCGTCTGTAATTTATAGGGATTGAAAAATCTTTTTTGTTTTTATATATTTTGTTTTGGAATTGTTGGGACAAGAGGGAGGCAAAGGATTTTTTAATTAACGTTGACTCCCAATCCATAAGTCATTTCTTACAAAAATATAGCCCATTACGCATGATAAATCACTTTACAATCATCTATGATAGTTAGATCAGCCTTTTGAAAATGGGCAAAAAAATGGTTTGTTTGACTCAGGTAAATATCCCACGACACGTTCACTTGAGAATTTAATGAGTCTTTGTTATTCTCTTTAAAAGGTTTGGATCCATATGTCATTTGCATCTTGAACATGTTTCAAGCATGTATAAACATTTTTTAAACAAGTGTAGAAGAAATCTCTTTCTTATAAAATTTCATCCTATTAGGGTTAAACTAGTGGAATTCCCTAAACTTGGATAACAAAACTTTTGTGTTCTTTTGTGGTGTGCGAATAAATTTTCTTTACTTATATTTGTTGTTGATTTCAAATTTTTCCAAACAAAAACTCTAAAATTTTCATTTTCTTGTGATCTTTTCGCCTTTTTTTTTTTTACGAGATGAAGGGAGAGTGAAATCTCAAAGTTTTGATTTCAGAAAAAAGTATACATCTTATGAGTGTTTGTAGTTTTAGGGATTGTAAGCTCTTTTCAGTTTTTATATCTCAGGTTTTTGCACAAATATAGCCCGTTACGCATGATAAATCACTTTACAATCACCTATGATTGTTTGGTGAGCTTTTTGTGAATGGGCAAAATAATGGCTTGATTGACTTGGGTAAATATTCCACCGCACGTTCGCTTGACAATTTAAATAAACTCTAAAATTTTCTTTTTTTTTATCTAATTGCCTCTTTTGTTTACAGGATGAAGGGAGAGCGAAATCTCAAATTTTTGATTTAAGAAAAAGTATACATGTAAAATGGAAATGCACAATGCACAAATGTAGAAAGAGATAATTCCAAAGTGTGTCTGTAATTTTTAGAGATTGTACACTCTTTTTATTTTTTATATATTAGTTTTTGCAATCGTTGGGAAATGGGGGAGGTGGGGGATTTTTAACTGAGCGTTGAATCCCAATCCATAAATCATTTCTTACAAAAATATTGCCCGTTACGCATGATAAAGCACTTTACAATCATCTAGGATTGTTATTTCAGCTTTTTTTAAATGAGAGGGTAAATTTCCCACCGCACGTTCACTTGTGAATTTAATGAGAGGGTGTGATTCTCTTTAAAAGGTTTGGATCCATAGGTCAATTTCATCTTTAACATGTTTCAAGCTTGCATATCCATTTATAAAACATGTGTAGAAGAAATATCTTTCTTATAAAATTCCAAGCTATTATGGTTGAACTAGTGGAATTTCCCAAACTTGGATAACGAAACTTTTGTGTTCATTTGCGGTGTGCGAATAAATTTTCTTTGGTTACATTTGTTGTTATTTTAAATTATTTCCATACATAAACTCTAAAATTTCATTTTTGTTTGATCTATTTTGACTTTTTTGTTTACAAGATGATGGGAGAGCGAAATCTTAAAGTTTTGATTTAAGAAAAAAGAATACCTCTAAAATCGAAATGCACAATGCACAAATGTTGAGAGAGATAATTCCAATGAGTGTCTGTAATTTTTAGGGTTTGTAAGCTCTTTATAATTTTTAGATATTAGGTTTTACAATTGTAGGGAAAAGGGGGCAGCGGGTGATTTTTAACTGAGCGTTGACTCCAAATCCATAAGTCATCTCTTAGAAATAATATAGCCCCTTACGCATGATAAATCACTTTACAATGATCTATGATTGTTTGGTCCGGTTTTCGTAAATGGGCAAAATAATGGCTTGTTTGACTCGGGTTAATATCCCATTGTATGTTCACTTGAGAATTTATTGAACATTTTTTAGTCTCTTTAGAAGGTTTGGATCCATAGGTCATTTGCATCTTAAACATGTTTCAGTAATGCATATCCATTCTAAAAACATGTGCAGAAGAAATTTCTTTCTAATAAAATTCCAAGCTATTAGGGTTGAACTAGTGGAATTTCCCAAACTTGGATTACAAAACTTTTTGGTTCATTTGTGGTGTGCGAATAAATTTTCATTACTTACATTTGATTTTTTTAAAATTTTTTTCCGTACGTAAACTCTAAAATTTTCATTTTGTTGTGTTCTATTTGCCTTTTTTGTTTACAGGATGAATGGTGAGTGAAAACTCAAAGTTTTGATTTAAGAAAAAGGTATAAATCTAAAATATAAAGGCACAATGAAAAAATATAGGGAGAGATAATTCCAAAGAGTGTATGTAATGTTTAGGGATTGTAAACTCTTATTAGTTTTTATATATTACTTTTTGCTATCGTTGGGAAAAGGGGGAGGCGGGGGATTTTTAACTGAGTGTTGACTCCCAATCCATAAATTATTTCTTACAAAAATATAGGCCATTACGCATGGTAAATCACTTTACAATCATCTATGATCATTAGGTTAGCTTTCTATAAATGGGCAAAATAATGGCTTGTTTGACTCGGGTAAATATCCCACTGCACGATCATTAAAGAATTTAATGAGCGTTTGCTATTCTCATTAAAAGGTTTGGATCCATAGGTTATTTGCATCTTTAAAATTTTTCAATCATGCATATCCATTGTTAAAACATGTGTAGAATAAATCTCTTTTGTAAAAAAATCCAAGCTATTAGGGTTGAACCAGTGGAATTTCCAAAACTTGGATAAAAAAAATTTTGTGTTCATTTGTGGTGTGTGAATAAATTTCCTTTACTTATATTTTTTTAAAATTTTTTCCATACATAAAATCTAAAATTATCATTTTGTTGTGATCTTTTTGCCTTTTTTTTTACGAGATGAAGGAAGAGCGAAATCTCAAAACTTTTATTTAAGGAAAAAGAATACATCCAAAAAGGTAATGCACAATGCACAAATGTAGAGAGAGATAATTCCAAAGAGTTTTTGTAATTTTTAGCGATGGTAAACTCTTTTTAGTTTTTATATATTAGGTTTTGCAATTTTTGGGAAAAGGGGGAGGAAGGGGATTTTTAACTGATCATCGACTCGCAATTCGTAAGTCATTTCTTACAAAAATATAGCCCGTTACGCATGATAAGTAACTTTACAATAATCTATTATTATAAGGTCAGCTTTTTGTAAATGAGCAAAATAATGGCTTGTTCGAGACGAGTAAATATCCCACCGCACGTTCACTCGAGAATTTAATGAGTGTTTGTTATTCTCTTTAAAAGGTTTGGATCCATAAGACATTTGCATCTTTAACTTGTTCCAATCATGCATATCCTTTTTTAAAACATGTGTAGAAGAAATCTTTCTTATAAAATTCCAAGCTATTAGGGTTGAAGTAGTGAAATTTCAGAAACTTGGATAACAAAACTTTTTTTTTCATTTGTGGTGTGCGAATAAATTATCTTTACTTATTTTTGTTGTTGTTTTAAATGTTTTCCTTACATAAACTCTAAAATTTTCATTTTTTTGTGATATATTTGAGTTTTTTGTTTACGGTATGAAGGGAGAGAGAAAACTCAAAGTTGTGCTTTAAGAAAAAAGTATACATCAAAATTGGAAATGCACAATGCACGAATGTAGAGAGAGATAATTCCAAAGAGTCTCTGTAATTTTTAGTGATGGTTAACTCTTTTTAGTTTTTATATATTTGGTTTTGTAATCATCGGGAAAATAGGGAGGCGAGGGATTTTTAACCGAGCGTTGAGTCCCAATCCATATGTCATTTCTTAAAAAATATAATATGTTACGCATGTTAAATCACTTTACATTCATCAATGATTGTTAGGTCAGCTTTTTGTAAATGGGCAAAATAATGGCTTGTTTGACTTGGGTAAATATCCCATCGCACAATCACTTGAGAATTTAATGAGTGTTTGTTATTCTCTTTAAAAGGTTTGGATCCATAGGTCATTTGCATCTTGAACATGTTTCAAGCATGCATATCCATTTTTAAAACATGTGTAGAAGAAATCTCTTTCTTATAAAATTCAAATCTCTTAGGAAGGAACTAGTGGAATTTCCCAAACTAGGATAACAAAACTTTTGTGTTCATTTGTGGTGCGCGAATAAATTTTTCTAACTTACATTTGTTGCTGTTTTAAATTTTTTTCCATACATAAACTCGAAAATTTTCATTTAGTTGTGATATTTTTGCCTTTTTTGTTTACGGGATGAAGGGAGAGCGAAAACTCTAAGTTTTGATTTAATAAACAAGTATACATCAAAAATGAAAATGAACAATGCACAATTGTTGAGAGAGATAATTCCAAAGAGTGTCTGTAATTTTTAGGGATTTGAAACTATTTTTAGTTTTTATATATTAGTTTTTGAAAACGTTGGGAAAAGGGGGAGGCGGGGGATTTTTAATTGAGCGTTGACTCCCAATCCATAAGTCATTTCATACAAAAAATATAGCCCGTTACGCATGATAAATCACTTTACAATCATCTTTGATTGTTAGGTCAGGTTTTTTTGAATGGGTAAAATAATGGCTAGTTTGACTCAGGTAAATATCCCACTGCACGTTCACATGAGAATTTAAAGAGAGTTTATTATTCTATTTAAAAAGTTTGGATCCGTAGGTCATTTGCATCTATATCATGTTTCAAGCTGGCATATTCATTTTTAAAACATGTGTAGAAAAAATCTCTATCTTATGAAATTCCAGGCCATTAGGGTTAAACTAGTTGAATTTCCGAAAATTGGTCAACAAAATTTTTGTGTTTAATTGTGGTTTGAAAATAAATTTTCTTTACTTATATTTGTTGTTGTTTTAAATTTTTTCCAAACATAAACTCTAAAATTTTCATTTTGTGTTGATCTATTTGCCTTTTTTGTTTTCAGGATGAAGGGAGAGTGAAATCTCAAAGTTTTGATTTAAGAAAAAAGTATACATGTAAAATGGAAATGCACAATGAACAAATATTGAGTAATATAATTTGAAAGAGTGTCTGTAATTTTTAGGGATTGTTAACTCTTTTTAGATTTAATATATTAGTTTTTGCAATAGTCGGGAAAAGGGGGAGGTGGGGAATTTTTAATTGAGCATTGACTCGCAATCCATAAGTAATTTCTCAAAAAAATATAGCCCGTTATGCATGATAACTCACTTTACAATCATCTATGATTGTTAGGTCAGCTTTTTGTGGATGGGAAAAATAATGGCTTGTTTGACTCGGGTAAGTATCCCACTACACGTTCACTTAAGAATTTAAAGAGCGTTTTTTATTCTCTTTAAAAAGTTTTGCTCCATAGGTCATTTTCATATTTAGCATGTTTCAAGCATTCCTATCCATTTTTAAAACATGTGTAGAAGAAAATCCTTCTGATAAAATTCCAAGCAATTAGGGTTGAACTAGTGGAATTTCCCAAACTTGGATAACAAAACTTTTGTGTTCAATTATGGTGTGCGAATAAATTTTATTTACTTATAGTTTTCTTTGTTTTAAATTTTTTCCATACACAAACTCTAAAATTTTCATTTTGTTGTGATCTAATTGCCTTTTTTGTTTACAGGATGAAGGGAGAGCCAAATCTTAATGTTTTTATTTAAGAAAAAAATATACATGTAAAATGGAAATGCACAATGCACAAATGTAGAGAGATATAATTCGAAAGAGTGTCTATAATTTTTACGGATTGTAAACTCTTTTTAGTTTTTATATATTAGTTTTTGTAATTGTCGGGAAAAGGGGGAGGTAGGGGATTTTTAACTGAGCGTTGACTCACAATCCATATGTCATTTCTTACAAAAATATAGCCCGTTACGCATGAGAAATCACTTTATAATGATCTATGATTGTTAGGTCATCTTTTTGTCAATGGGCAAAATAATGACTTGTTTGACTCAGGTAAATTTCCCACCACACATTCACTTGAGAATTTAATGAGCGTTTGTTATTCTCTTTAAAACGGTTTGGATCCATAGGTCATTTGCAGCTTTAACATGTTTCTAGCATGCATATCCATTTTTAAAGCATGTGTAGTAGAAATCTCTTTCCTATAAAATTCCAACCTATTAGTGCTGAACTATTGAAATTTCCCAAACTTGGATAACAAAATTTTTGTGTTCATTTGTGGATGCGAATAAATTTTCACTACTTATATTTTTTGTAGTTTAAAATTTTTTCCATACATAAACTCTAAAATATTTCATTTTGTTGTGATCTATTTATCGTTTTTGTTTACGGGATGAAGGGAGAGCGAAATCTCAAAGTTTTGATTTATGAAAAAAGTAAACATCTAAAATGGAATGGCACAAAGCACTAATGTAGAGATAGATAATTCCAAAGAGTGTCAGTAGTTTTTAGGGATTGCAAGCTCTTTTTATTTTTTATATCCCAGGTTTTGTAATCGACGGGAAAAGGGCAGGCAGGGGATTTTAAATGAGTGTTGACGCCCAATCCATAAGTCATTTCTTACAAAAATATAGCCCACTACGTATGATAAATCACTTTATAGTCATCTATGAATGTTATGTCGGCTTTTTTAAAATGGGCAAAATAGTGGCTTGTTTGACTTGGGTAAATTTCCCACCACACATTCACTTCAGAATTTAATGAGTGTTTGTTATTCTCATTAAAAATGTTTGGATCCATAGGTCATTTTCATCTTTAACATGTTTCAAGCATGCATAAACATTTTTAAAACATGAGTAGAAGAAATCTCTCTCTTATAAAATTTCAAGCTATTAGGGTTGAATTAGTGGAATTTCCCAAACTTGGATAACAAAACTTCTGTGTTCATTTGTGGTGTGCAAATAAAATTTCTTTGTTTATAATTTTTGTTGTTTTAAATTTTTTCCATACAAAACTCTAAAATTTTCATTTTTTTGGGTTGTTTTTTGTCTTTTTTGTTTACAGAATGAAGGGAGAGGGAAATCTTAAAGTTTTGATTTATGAAAAAAGTATACATCTAAAATGGAAATTTACAATGCACAAATGTAGAGTGAGATAATTCCGAAGAGTGTCTGTAATTTTAGGGTTTGTAAACTCTTTTAAGTTTTTATATATTAGGTTTTACAATTGTAGGGAAATGGGGGTGGCGGGGGATTTTTAAATGAGCGGTGACTCCCAATCCATAAGTCATTTCTTACAAAAATATAGCCAGTTACACATGATAAATCACTTTACAATCATTTATGACTGTTAGGTCAGCTTTTTGTAAATGGGCAAAATAATTGCTTGTTTGACTCGGGTAAATATCTCACCACACGTTCACTTGAGAATTTAATGAGCGTTTCTTATTCTGTTTAAAAGGTTTGGAATAATAGGTCATTTGCATCTTTAACAAGCATGTATGTCATTTTTTAAAGCATGTGGAAAAGAAATCTATTTCTTATAAAATTACTCTCAATTAGGGTTGAACTAGTGGAATTTCACAAACTTGGAAAACAAAACTTTTGTATTCAATTGTGGTGTGGGAAAAAATTTTATTTACTTATATTTGATGTTGGTTTAAATTTTTTCCTTACATAAACTCTGAAATTTTCGTTTTTTTGTGATGTATTTGCCTTTTTTGTTTACGGGATGAAGAGAGAGAGAGAAAAATCAAAGTTTTAATTTAAGAAAAAAGTATACATCTAAAATGGAAATGCACAATGCATAAATGTAGAGATAGATAATTCCATTGAGTGTCTATAATTTTTAGGGATTGTAAACTCTTTTCAGTTTTTATAAATTAGGTTTTGCAGTCGCTGGGAAATGAGGGAGGCGGGGGATTTTTAACTGAGAGTTGACTCCCAATCCTTAAGTCATTTCTTACAAAATATAGCCCGTTACACATGATAAATCACTTTAAAATCATCTATGATTGTTAGGTCAGCTTTTTATTAATGGGGAAAATAATGGCTTGTTTGACTCGAGTAAATATCCCACCACACTGTCACTTGAGAATTTAATCAGCGTTTGTCATTCTCTTTAAAAGGGTTGGATCCATAGGTTATTTGCATCTTGAACATGTTTCAAGCATTCATATCCATTTTTAAAACATGTGTAGGAAAAATCCATAAGTCATTTCTTACAAAAATATAGCCCATTTCGCATGATAATTCACATTACAATCATCTATGATTGTTAGGCAGCTTTTTTTAAATGGGCAAAACAATGGCTTGTTTCACTCGGGTAAATATCCCACCGCACGTTCACTTGAGAATTTAAAGAGCATTTGTTATTCTATTTAAAAGATTTGGATCCATAGGTCATTTTCTTCTTTAACATGTTTCAAACATGCGTATCCATTTTTAAAACATGTGTAGAAGAAATCTCTTTCTTATAAAAAAAAACCTTGTTAGGGTTGAACTAGTAGAATTTCCCAAACTTGTATAAAAAAAATTTTGTGTTCATTTGTGGTGTGCGAATAAATTTCTTGTCCTTATATTGGTTGTTTTTTTAAATATTTTCCATATATAAACTCTAAAACTTTCATTTTATTGTGATCTATTTTCCTTTTTTGTTTACGGGATGAAGGGAGAGCGAAAACTCAAAGTTTTGATTTAAGAAAAAAGTATAAATCTAAAAAGGAAATGTATAATGACCAAATTTTGAGAGAGATAATTCCAAAGAGTGTCTGTAATTTTTAGGGATTGTAAACTCTTTTTAGTTTTTATATATTAGGTTTTGCTATCGTCAGGAATAGGGGGAGGCGGGGCATTTTTCATTTAGCATTGACTCCCAATCCATAAGTCATTTCTTAAAAATATAGCCCATTACGCATGATAAATCACTTTACAATCATCTATGATTGCTAGGTCAGCTTTTTATAAATCGGCAAAATATTGGCTTGTTTGACTCGAGTAAATATCCCACCGGATGTTCACATGAGATTTTAATGAGCGTTTGTTAATCTCTTTGAAAGGTTTGGATCCATAGGTCATTTGCATCTTTAAAATGTTTGAAGCATGCATATCCATTTTTAAAACATTTGTAGAAGAAATCTCTTTCTTATAAAATTCCAAGCTATTTGGGTTGAACTAGTGGAATTTCAAAAACTTGGATAAAAAAACTTTTGTGCTCATTTGTGGTGTGTGAATAAATTTTCTACACTTATATTTATTATTGTTTTAAATTTTTTCCTTACCTAAACTCTAAAACTTTAATTTTTTTGTGATGTATTTGCCTTTTTTGTGTACGGGAAGAAGGGAAAGCGAAAACTCAAAGTGTTGATTTAAGAAAAAAGTACACAATTCAAATGGAAATGCACTACGGTCAAATGTAGAGAGAGATAATTCCTAAGAGTGTCTATAATTTTTAGGGATTGTAAACTCTTTTTAGTTTTTATATATTAGGTTTTGCAATCATTGGGAAAACAGGGAGGCGAGGGGGTGTTTAACATAGCATTGACTCCCAATCTATTAGTCATTTCTTACAAAAATATAGTCTGTTACGCATGACAAATCACTTTACAATCATCTATGATAGTTTGGTCAGCTTTTTGAAAATGGGCCAAAAAATGGTTTGTTCTACTCGGGTAAATATCCCACTGAACGTTCACTTGAGAATTCAAGGAGCGTTTGTTATTTTTTTTAAAAGGTTTTGATCCATAGGTTATTTGCATCTTTAACATGTTTCAAGCATGCATAAACATTTTTAAAACACTTGTAGAAGAAATCTCTTTCTTATAAAATTCCTTCCTATTAGGGTTGAACTAGTGGAATTTCCTAAACTTGGATAACAAAACTTTTGTGTTCATTTGTGGTGTGCGAATAAATTTTCTTTACTTATATTTGTTGTTGTTTTCAATTTTTTCCATACAAAAACTCTAAATTTTCATATTTTGTGATCTAGTTGCCTTTTTTTTTTACGGGATGAAGGGAGAGCGAAATCTCAAAGTTTTGATTTAAGAAAAAAGTATACATGTTAAATTGAAATGCACAATGCACAAATTTAGAGAGATATAATTCGAAAGAGTTTCTGTAATTTTTAGGGATTGTAAACGGTTTTTAGTTTTTATATATTAGTTTTTCAACTGTCGGGAAAAGGGGGAGGCGGGGGATTTTTAACAGAGCATTGACACGCAATCCATAAGTCATTTCTTACCAAAATATAGCCCGTTACTCATGATAAATCACTTTATAATGATCTATGATTGTTAGGTCAGCTTTTTGTCAATGGGCAAAATAATAGCTTGTTTGACTCAGGAAAATTTTCCACCGCACATTCACCTGGGAGTTTAATGAGCGTTTTTTATTCTCTTAAAAAAAGTTTGGATCCATAGGTCATTTGCATCTTTAACATGTTTCTAGCTTGCATATCCATTTTTAAAACATGTGTAGTAGAAATCTCTTTCTTAAAAAATTCCAACCTATTAGTGTTGAACTATTGAAATTTCCCAAACTTGGATAACAAAACTTTTGTGTTCATTTGTGGTGTGCGAATAAATTTTCACTACTTATATTTATTGTAGTTTTTAATTTTTTCCTTACATAAACTCTAAAATATTTCATTTTGTTGTGATCTATTTGCCTTTTTTGTTTACGGGATGAAGGGAGAGCAAAATCTCAAAGTTTTGATTTAAGAAAAAAGTAAACATCTAAAATGGAAAGGCACAAAGCATAAATTTATAGAGAGATAATTCCAAAGAGTGTCAGTAGTTTTTAGGGATTGTAAGCTCTTTTTAGTTTTTATATCACAGGTTTTGCAATCGTTGTTAAAAGGGGGAGGCGGAGAAATCTATGATTGACTCCCAATCCATAAGTCATTTCTTAAAAAAATTTAGCCCATTACGCATGATAAAATACTTTATAGGCATCTATGATTGTTAGGTCAACTTTTTCATAATGGGCAAAATAATGGCTTGTTTGACTCGGGTAAATTTCCCACCGCACATTCACTTGAGAATTTAATGAGTGTTTGATATTCTCTTTAAAAAATTTTAGATCCATAGGATATTTTCATATTTAACATGTTTCAAGCATCCATAAAAATTTTTAAAACATCTGTAGAAGAAATCTCTTTCTTATAAAATTCCAAGCTATTAGGGTTAAACTAGTGGAATTTCCCAAACATGGATAACAAAACTTTTGTGTTCATTTTCTATGTGTGAATAAATTTTATTTACTTATATTTGTAGTTGCTTTAAATTTTTTCCATTCATAATCTCTCAAATTTTCATTTTGTTGCGATCTATTTGCCTTTTTTGTTTACGGGATGAAGGGAGAGCGAAATCTCAAAGTTTTTATTTAAGAAAAAAGTATACATCTAAAATTTAAATGCACAATGCACAAATGTAGAGAGAGATAATTCCAAAGAATGTCTCTAATTTTTAGGGTTTGTAAATTTTTTTTTGTTTTTATATTAGGTTTTACAATTGTAGGGAAAAGGGGGAGGCGGGGGATTTTTAACTGAGTTATGACTTCCAATCCATAAGTTATTTCATAAAAAATATAACCCGTTATGCATGATAAATAACATTACAATCATCTATGATTGTTAGGCAGCTTTTGGTAAATGGGCAAAATAATGGTTTGTTCTTCTCGGGTAACTATCCCACCGAAGGTTAACTTGAGAATTTAACGAGTGTTTTTTATTCTCTTTAAAAGGTTTGGATCCATAGGTCATTTGCCTCTTTAACATGTTTTAAGCATTCATATCCACTATTAGAACATGTGTAGAAGAAATCTCTTTCTTATAAAATTATAAGCAATTAGGTTTTACTTAGTGAAATTTCCCAAACTTAGATAAAAAAAAACTTGTGTTCATTTGTGGTGCGTGAAAATTTTTTCGAAACATACATTTGTTGTTGTTTTAAATTTTTCCATACATAAACTCTAAAATTTTCATTTTGTTGTGATCTATTTGCCTTTTTTGTATTCAGGATGAAGGGATAGCGAAAATCAAAGTTTTGATTTAAGAAAAAAGTATACATCTAAAATGGAAATACGCAATGCACAAATGTAGAGAAAGATTATTCCAAAGAGTATCTGTATTTTTTAGGGATTGTAAACTATTTTTACTTTTTATATATTAGTTTTTTCAATCGTCGGGAAAAGGGGGAGGTGAGGGATTTTTAACTGAGCATTGACCCCCAATCCATAAGTCATTTCTTACAAAAATATAGCCCGTTACACATGATAAATCACATTACAATCGTCTATGATTGTTAGGCAACTTTTTGTAAATGGGGAAAATAATGGCTTGTTTCACTCCGGTAAATATCCCACCGCACATTCACTTGAGAATTTAAAGAGCGTTTGTTATTCTCTTTAAAAGATTTGGATCCATAGGTCATTTGCTTCTTTAACATGTTTCAAGCATGCATATCCATTTTTAAAACATGTGTAGAAGAAATCTCTTTCTTATAAAATTTCACCCTGTTTGGGATGAACTAGTGGAATTTCCCAAACTTATATAACAAAACTTTTGTGTTCATTTGTGGTGTGCGGATCAATTTCCTTTCCTTATAATTGTTTTTGTTTTAAATTTTTTCCATATATAAACTCTAAAACTTTCATTTTGTTGTGATCTATTTGCCTTTTTTGTTTACGGGATGAAGGGAGAGCGAAAAACTCAATGTTTTGATTAAATAAAAAAGTATAAATCAAAAAAGGAAATGCACAATGCCTAAATGTTGAGAGAGATAATTCCAAACGGTGTCTGTAATTTTTAGGGATTTTAAACTCTTTTTACTTTTTATATATTAGGTTTGCTATCGTCAGGAAAGGGGGAGGCGAGGCATTTTTCACTTATCGTTGACTCCCAATCCATAGGTCATTTCTTAAAAATATAACCCGTTACGCATGATAAATCACTTTACAATCATCTATGATTGCTAGGTCAGCTTTTTGTAAATGGGCAAAATAATGGCTTGTTTGACTCGAGTAAATATCCCACCGGACGTTCAGTTGAGAATTTAATGAGCGTTTGTTATTCTTTTTGAAAGGTTTGGATCCATACGTCATTTACATATTTAACATGTTTCAAGCATGCATATCCATTTTTAAAACATATGTAGAAGAAATCTCCTTCTTATAAAATTCCAAGCTTTTTGGGTTGAACTAGTGGAATTTCAAAAACTTGGATAAAAAACCTTTTGTGTTCATTTGTGGTGTGCTAATAAATTTTATACATTTATATTTATTTTTGTTTTAAATTTTTTCCTTACCTAAACTATAAAATTTTAATTTTTTTGTGATGTATTTGCCTTTTTTATTAATGGGATAAAGGGAGAGCGAAAAAATCAAAGTGCTTATTTAAGAAAAAGGTATACATTTAAAATGGAAATGCACATTGCACAAATGTAGAGAGAGATAATTCCTAATAGTGTCTATAATTTTTAGGGATTGTAAACTGTTTTTAGTTTTTATATATTAGGTTTTGCAATCGTTGGGAAAAGAGGGAGGCGGGGGATTTTTAACATAGTGTTGACTCCCAATCCATAAGTCATTTCTTACAAAAAATATAGACCAATACGTATGATAAATCACTTTACAATCATCTATGATAGTTAGGTCAGCTTTTTGAAAATAGGCAAAAAATGGTTTGTTTGACTCGTGTATATATCCCACTGCACGTTCACTTGAGAATTTGATGAGCATTTGTTATTCTCTTTAAAATGTTTGAATCCATAGGTCATTTGCATCTTTAACATGTTTCAAGCAGGCATAAACATTTTTAAAACACGTGTAGGAGAAATCCCTTTCTTATAAAATTTCATCAAATTAGGGTGAACTAGTGGAATTTCCTAAACTTGGAAAACAAAACTTTTGTGTTCATTTGTGGTGTGCGAATAAATTTTATTTACTTATATTTGTTGTTTTTTTCAATTTTTTTCCATACAAAAACTCTAAACTTTTCATTTTCTTGTGACCTATTTGCCTTTTTTGTTTATGGAATGAAGGGAGAGCGAAATTTCAAAGTTTTGATTTAAGAAAAAATTATACATCTAAATTGAAAATGCAAAATGTACAAACGTAGAGAGAGACAATTCCAAAGAGTGTCTGTAGTTTTTAGGGATTGTAAGTTCTTTTTAGTTTTTATATCTCAGGTTTTGCAATCGTCGGGAAAAGGGGGAAGCGGGGATTTTTAACAGAGTGTTGAGTCCCAATTGACAAGTCATTTCCTAAAAAACTATAGCCTGTTACGCATGATAAATCACATTACAATAATCTATGATTGTTAGGTCAGATTTTTATAAATGGACAAAATAATGGCTTGTTTCACTTGGTTAAATATCCCCCCGCATGTTCACATGAGAATTTAATGAGCGTTTGTTATTCTCTTTAAAAAATTTGGATCCATAGGTCATTTGCATCTTTAACATGTTTCAAGCATGCATATACATTTTTAAAACATGTGTAGAAGATATCTCTTTCTTATAAAATTCATAGCTATTAGGGTTGAACTAGTGGAAGTTCCAAAACATGGATAACAAAACTTTGGTGTTCATTTATGGTGTTCGATGAAATTTTCTTTCCTAACATATGTTGTTGTTTTAAATTTTTTCTATACATAAACTCTAATATTTTCATTTTTTTGTGATCTATTTGCTTTCTTTCTTTATGGGATGAATACAGAGAGAAAAATCAAAAATTTTATTTAAGAAAAAAGAAAGCATCTAAACTGGAAATGCACAATGCACAAATGAGGAGAGAGATAATTCCAAACCGTGCCTGTAATTTTTAGGGGTTGTAAACTCTTTTTAGTTTTTATATATTATTTTTTGCAATTGTCAGGAAAAGGGGGAGGCGGGGGATTTTTAACAGAGTGTTGACTCCCAATCCACAAGTCATTTCCTAAAAAAATATAGCCTGTTATGCATGATAAATCACTTTACAAGAATCTATGATTGTTAGATTAGGTTTTTGTAAATGGCCAAAATAATGGCTTGTTTCACTCGGGTAAATATCCCACCGCACATTCACATGAGAATTTAATGAGCGTTTATTATTCTCTTTAAAAAGTTTGGATCAATAGGTCATTTGCATCTTTAACATGTTTCAAGCATGCATATACATTTTTAAAACATTTGTAGAAGATATCTCTTTCTTATAAAATTCATAGCTATTAGGGTTGAACTAGTGGAAGTTCCCAAACAACAAAACTTTGGTGTTCATTTATGGTGTTTGATTAAATTTTCTTTACTAACATATGTTGTTGTTTTAAATTTTTTCTATGTATAAACTCTAATATTTTCATTTTGTTGTGATCTATTTGCCTTCTTTCATTATGGGATGAAGACAGAGAGAAAAATTAAAAATTTTATTTAAGAAAAAAAGAAAGCATCTAAAATAGAAATGCACAATGCAAAAATGTGGAAAGAGATAATAGCAAACTGTGCCTGCAATTTTTAGGGGTTGTAAACTCTTTTTAGTTTTTATATATTAGTTTTTGCAATTGTCGGGAAAAGGGGGAGGCGGGGGATTTTTAACTGAGCGTTGATGCCTAATCCATTAATCATTTCTTACAAAAATATAGCCCGTTACTCATGATAAATGACTTTACATTCATCTATGTTTCTTAGGTCAGCTTTTTGTGAATGAGAAAAATAATGGTTTGTTTGACTCGGGCAAATATCCCACCGCACGTTCACTTGAGAATTTAATGAGTATTTGTTATTCTCTTTAAAAATTTTGGATCCATAGGTCATTTGCATCTTTAACATGTTTCAAGCATGTATATCCATTGTTAAAACACGTGTAGAAGAAATTGCTTTCCTATGAAATTCCAAGCTATTAGGGTTGAACTAGAGGAATTTCTCAAACTTGGATAAAAAAACTTTTGTGTTCATTTGTGGTGTGCAAATAAATTTTCTTTAATTATAATTGTTGTTGTTTTAAATTTTTTCGGTACATAAACTCTAAATTTTTTTTTGATCTATTTGCCTTTTATTTTTACGGGATGAAGGGAGAGAGAAATCTCAAAGTGTTGATTTAAAAAAAATAATACATCTAAAATGGAAATGCACAATGCACAAAGGTAGAGAGAAATAATTCCAAAGAGTGTCTATAATTTTTAGGGATGGTAAATGCTTTTTATTTTTTATATATTAGGTTTTGCAATCATCGGGAAATGTGGGAGGCGAGGGATTTTTAACTGAGCATTAACTCGCAATCCATATGTCATTTCTTACAAAAATATAGCCCGTTACGCATGATAAATCACTTTACAATCATCTATGATTGTTAGGTCTGCTTTTTGTAAATGGGCAAAATAATGGCTTGTTCGACTCGGGTAAATGTCCCACCGCACATTCACTTGAAAATTTAATGAGCGTTTGTTATTCTCTTTAAAAGGTTTGGATCCATAGGTAATTTGCATCTTTAACATGTTTCAAGCATGCATATCCATTGGTAAAACATGTGTAGAAGAAATCTCTTTCATAAAAAATTCAAAGTTATTAGGGTTGAACTAGTGGAATTTCCTAAACTTGGATAACAAAACTTTTGTGTTCATTTGTGGTGTGCCAATAAATTTTCTTTACTTACATTTTTTGTTGTTTTAAATTTTTTTCCATACATGTACTCTCAAATTTTCATTTTGTGGTGATCTATTTGCCTTTTTTGTATACGGGATGAAGGGAGAGTGAAAACTACATGTTTTGATTTAAGAAAAAAGTATACATTTAAAATTGAAATGCACTATGCACAAATGTAGTGAGAGATAATTCTGAAGAGTGTCTGTAATTTTTATTGATTGTAAACTCTTTTATGTTTTTATATATTTGTTTTTCCAATCGTCAGAAAAAAGGTGGGGTGGGGAATTTTTAACTGAGTGTTGACTCCCAATCCGTAAGTCATTTCTTAAAAGAATATAGCTAGTTACACTTGATAAATCACTTTACAATCATCTATGATTATTAGGTCAGATTTTTGCAAATCGGTAAAATAATAGCTTGTTCGACTCACGTAAATATCCCACCGCAGGTTCACTTGAGAATTTAACGAGCGTTTGTTATTCTCTTTAAAAGGTTTGGATTCATAGGTCATCTACCTCTTTAACATGTTTTAAGCATGCATATCCATTGTTAGAACATGTGTAGAAGAAATCTCTTTCTTATAAAACTCTAAGCAATTAGGTTGAACTAGTGGAATTTCCCAAATTTGGATAACAAAACTTTTGTGTACATTTGTGGTGCGCGAATAAATTTTTTTTACTTACATTTGTTGTTGTTTTAAATTTCTTCCATACATAAACTCCAAAATTTTCATTTTGTTGTGATCTATTTGCCTTTTTTGTATACGGGATCAAGGGAGAGCGAAAACTCAAAGTTTTAATTTAAGAAAAAAATATACATCTAAAATGGAAATGCGTAACACACAAATGTAGAGAGAGATTATTCCAAAGAGTATCTATATTTTTTAGGGACTGTAAACACTTTTTAGTTTTTATATATTAGTTTTTACAATCGTCAGGAAAAGGGGAAGGCGAGAGATTTTTAACTGAGCGTTGACTCCCAGTCCATAGGTCATTTCTTAAAAAAATATAGCCCATTACACGTGATAAATCACATTACAATCATCTATGATTGTTAGGCAGTTTTTTATAAATGCGCAAAATAATGGCTTGTTTCACTCGGGTAAATATCCCACCGCACGTTCACTTGAGAATTTAAAGAGCATTTTTATTTTCTTGAAAAGATTTGGATCCATAGGTCATTTGTTTCTTTAACATATTCCAAGCATGCATATCCATTTTTAAACATGTGTAGAACAAATCTCTTTCTTATAAAATTCCACCCTGTTAGGATTGAACAAGTGGAATTTTCGGAACTTGTACAACAAAAGTTTTGTGTTCATTTGTGGTGTGCGAATAAATTTCCTTTCCTTATATTTGCTATTGTTTTAAATTTTTTCCATCTGTAAACTCTAAAACTTTCATTTTGTTGTGATCTATTTGCCTTTTTTGTTTACGGGATGAAGGGAGAGCGAAAACTCAAAGTTTTGGTTAAAGAAAAAAGTGTAAATCTAAAAAGGAAATGCACAATGCTCAAATGTTGAGAGAGATAATTCCAAAGTATGTCTGTAATTTTTAGGGATTGTAAAGTCTTTTTACTTTTTGTATATTTGGTTGTTCAATCATCGGGAAAAGGGGAGGCGGGGCATTTTTCACTTAGCGTTGACCCCCAATCCATAAGTCATTTCTTTGAAATATAACCCATTATGCATGATAAATCACTTTACAATCTTCTCTGATTGCTAGGTCAGCTTTTTGTAAATGGGCAAAGTAATGGCTAGTTTGACTCGAGTGTATATCCCACCGGACGTTCAGTTGAGAATTTAATGAGCGTTTGTTATTCTCTTTGAAATGTTTGGATCCATTGGTCATTTACATCTTTAACATGTTTCAAGCATGCATATCCATTTTTAAAACATTTGTAGAAGAAATCTCTTTCTTATAAAATTCAAAGTTATTTGGGTTGAACTAATGGAATTTCAAAAACATGGATAAAAAAACTTTTGTGTTCCTTTTTGGTGTGAGAATAAATTTTCTACACTTATATTTATTGTTGTTTTAAATTTTTTCCTTACCTAAACTCTAAAATTTTTATTTTGTTGTGAGGTATTTGCCTTTTTTATTTACGGGATGAAGGGAGAGCAAAAACTCAAAGTTTTGATTTAAGAAAAAAGTATACATTTAAAATGGAAATGCACTATGCACAAATGTAGAGAGACATAATTCGTAACAGTGTCTGTAATTTTTAGGGATTGAAAACTCTTTTTAGTTTTTATATATTAGGTTTTGCAATTGTTGGGAAAAGAGGGAGGCGGGGGATTTTTCACATAGCATTGACTCCCAATCAATAAGTCATTTCTTACAAAAATATAGCCCGTTATGCATGATAAATCACTTTACAATCATCCATGATAGTTAAGTCAGCTTTTTTAAAATGGCCAAAAAAATGGTTTGTTTGACTCGTGTAAATATCCAACCGCACGTTTACTTGAGAATTTAATGGGTGTTTGTTATTTTCTTTAAAAGATTTGGATCCATAGGTCATTTGCAGCTATAACAAGTTTATAGCATGCAAAAACATATTTAAAACACGTGTAGAGGAAATATCTTTCTTATAAAATTCCATCCTATTTGGGTTGAACTAGTGGAATTTCATAAACTAGGATAACAAAACCTTTTTGTTCATTTGTGGTGTGCGAATCAATTTTCTTTACTTATATTTGTTGTTTTTTTCAATTTTTTCCATTCAAAAATTCTAAACTTTTCATTTACTTGTGATCTATTTGCCTTTTTTGTTTACAGGAAGAAAGGAGAGCGAAATCTAAAATTTTTTATTTAAGAAAAAAATATACATCTAAAATGCAAATGAACAATGCACAAATGTAGGGAGAGACAATTCCAAAGAGTGTCTATAGTTTTTAGGGATTGTAAGCTCTTTTTAGTTTTTATATCTCAGGTTTTGCAATCGTTGGGAAAAAGGGGAGGCGGGGGATTTTTAACAGAGTGTTGACTCCCAATCCACAAGTCATTTGCCACAAAAATATAGCCTGTTACACATGATAAATCTCTTTACAATAATCTATGATTGTTTGGTCAGGTTTTTGTAAATGGCCAAAATAATGGCTTGTTTCACTCGGGTAAATATCCCACCGCACGTTCACTTGAGAATTTAATGACCATTTGTTATTCTCTTTAAAAAGGTTGGATCCATAGGTCATTTACATCTTTAACATGTTTCAAGCATGCATATACATTTTTAAAACTTGTGTAGAAGAAATCTCTTTCTTATAAAATTCCAAGCTATTAGGGTTGAACTAGTCGAAGTTCCAAAACTTGGATAACAAAACTTTTGTGTTCATTTATGGTGTTCGATTAAATTTCTTTACTGACATATGTTGTTGTTTTAAATTTTTTGTATACATAAATTATAAAAATTTTATGTTGTTGTGATCTATTTGCCTTCTTTCTTTACGAGATGAAGATAGAGAGAAAAATTAAAAATTTTATTTAAGAAAAAAGAAAGCATCTAAAATGGAAATGCACAATGCACAAATATATAGAGAGATAATTCCAAATTGTGCATGTAATTTTTAGGGATTGTAAACTCTTTTTAGTTTTTATATATTAGTTTTTGTAATTGTGGGAAAAGGGGGAGGCGGGGGATTTTTAATTGAGCGTTGACGCCTAATCTATTAATCATTTCTTAGAAAAATATAGCCCGTTACTTTACATTTATCTATGATTCTTAGGTCAACTTTTTGTAAATGAGAAAAATAATGGCTTGTTTGACTCGGGCAAATATTCCATCGCACGTTCAATTGAGAATTTAATGACCGTTAGTTATTCTCTTTAAACTTTTTGGACCCATAGGTCATTTGCATCTTTAATATGTTTCAAGCATGCATATCCATTGTTGAAACATGAGTGGAAGAAATCTCTTTCTTATAAAATTCCAAGCTATTAGGGTTGAACTAGAGGAATTTCCCAAACATGGATAAAAAAACTTTTCTGTTCATTTGTGTTGTGCGAATAAATTTTCTTTACTTATAATTGTTGTTTTTTTAAATTTTTTCCATGCATAAACTCTAAAATTTTAATTTTTATTTTATCTATGTGCCTTTTATTTTGATGGGATGAAGGGAGAGAGAAATCACAAAGTGTTGATTTAAAAAAAAAATACATCTAAAATGAAAAGGCACAATGCACAAAGGTAGAAAGAAATAATTCTGAAGAGTGTCTGTAATTTTTAGGGATGGTAAAATCTTTTTAGTTTTTATATATTAGGGTTGGCAATCGTCGGGAAATGGGGGAGGCGGAGGATTTTTTATTGAGCATTGACTCGCAATCCATAAGTCATTTCTTACAAAAATATAGCCCGTTACGCATGATAAATCACATTACAATCATCTATGATTGTTAGGTCAACTTTTTGTAAATGGGCAAAATAATGGCTTGTTCGACTAAGGTAAATATCCCACCGCACATTCACTTGAGAATTTAATTAGCATTTTTTATTCTCTTTAAAAGGTTTGGATCCACAGGTCATTTGCATCTTTAACATGTTTCAAGCATGCATATCCATTGGTAAAACATGTGTAGAAGAAATCTCTTTCTTAAAAAAATTCTAAGTAATTAGGGTTCAACTAGTGGAATTTCCCAAACTTGGATAAAAAATATTTTGTGTTTATTTGTGGTGTGCGAATAAATTTTCTTTACATACATTTTTTGTTTTTTTAATTTTTTTCCATACATATACTCTCAAATTTTCATTTTGTGGTGATCTATTTGCCTTTTTTGTTTTCAGGATGAAGGGACAACGAAATCTCAAAGTTTTGATTTAAGAAAAAAGTATACATCTAAAATGGAAATGCACAATGCACAAAAGTAGAGAGAGATAATTGCTAAGAGTGTCTGTAATTTTTAGGGTTTGTAAACTCTTTTAAGTTTTATATAATAGGTTTTGCAAAAGTAGGGAAAAGGGGGTAGTGGGGGAGTTTTAACTGAGCATTGACTCGCAATCCATAAGTCATTTCTTACAAAAATATAACCCGTTACGCCTAATATATCACTTTACAATAATCTAAGATTGTTTGGTCAGCTTTTTGTAAATGGGCAAAATAGTGGCTTGTTTAACTCGGGTAAATACCGCACTGCATGTTCACTTGAGAATTTATTGAACATTTGTTATTCTCTTTAAAAGGTTTGGATCCATAGGTATTTGCATCGTTAACATGTTCAATCATGCATATCCATTTTTAAAACATGCGTAGAAGAAATCTCTTTCTTATAAAATTCCAAGTTATTTGGGTTGAACTAGTGGACTTTCCATAACTCTAATTACAAAACTTTTGTGTTCATTTGTGGTGTACGAATAAATTTTATTTACTTACATTTGATGTTTTTTTCCATACATAAACTCTAAAAGTTTCATTTTATTGTGATCTATTGGCCTTGTTTGTATACGGGATGAAGGGAGTGCGAAAACTCAAAGTTTTGATTTAAGAAAAAAGTTTACATCTAAAATGGAAAATCACAATACGCAAATGCACAGAGAGATAATCCCAAAGAGTGTCTATAATTTTTATGGATTGTAAACTCTTTATAATTTTTATATATTAGTTTTTGCAATCGTGGGGAAAAGGGGGAGGCCGGGGATTTTTCACGGAGTGTTGACTCCCAATCCATAAGTCATTTCTTACAAAAATATAGCCCGTTATGCATTATAAATCACTTTACAATCATCTATGATTGTTAGGTCAACTCTTTGTAAATGGCCAAAATAATGGCTTGTTTGACTCTGGTAAATATCCCACCGCACGTTCACTTGAGAATTTAATGAGCGTTTGGTATTCTCTTTAAAAGGTTTGGATCCGTAGGTCATTTGCATCTTTAACATGTTTGAAGCATGCATATCGATTGTTAAAATATGTGTCGAAGCAATCTCTTTCTAATAAAATTCCAAGCTATTAGGGTATAACTAGTGGAATTTCCCAAACTTGGCTAACAAAATATTTGTGTTCATTTGTTGTGTGTTAATATATTTTATTTACTTACATTTGTTGTTGTTATAAATTTTTCCATACTTAAACAATAAAATTTTCATTTTTTTGTGATCTAGTTTTTTTTTTGTTTACGGGATGAAGGGAGAGTGAAAACTCAAAATTTTGATTTAAGAAAAAAGTATATATATATAATGGAAATGCACAAATCACTAATGTATAGAGATATACCAAAGAATGTCCATAATTTTTAGGTATTGTAAACTCTTTTTAGTTTTTAAATATTAGTTTTTGCATTCGTCGGGAAAAGGGGGAGGCATGCGATTTTTTACTGAGCGTCGACTCCCAATCCATAAGTCATTTTTTATAAAAATATAGCCCGTTATGCATGATAAATCACTTTACAGTCATTTATGATTGTTAGGTCAGCCTTTTTTAAATGGGCCAAATAATGGCTTGTTTGACTCTGGTAAATTTCCCACCGCACGTTTACTTGAGAATTTAATGAGCGTTTGTTATTCTTTTCAAAAGGTTTGGATCCATAGGTCATTTGCATCTTTAACATGTTCCAAGCAAGCATATCCATTATTAAAACATGTGTAGAAGAAATCTCTTTCTTATAAAATTCCAAGCTATTAGGGTTGAACTAGTGGAATTTCCAAAACTTGGATAACAACACTTTTGTGTTCATTTGTGGAGTGTGACTAAATTTCCTTTCCTTAAATTTGTTGTTTTTTTAATTTTTTTCCATTCATAAACTCTTAAATTTTCATTTTGTAGTGATCTATTTGCCTTTTTTGTTTACGGGGTGAAGGGAGAGCAAAATCTCAAAGTTTTGATTGAAGAAAAAAGTATATATCTAAAATGGAAAGGCACAATGCAAAAATGTAGAGAGAGATAATTCCATAGAGTGTCTATAATTTTTAAGTATTGTAAACTCTTTTTGGTTTTTATATATTAATTTTGCAATTGTCAAGAAAAGGGAGAGGTGGGGAATTTTTAACTGAGCGTTGACTCCCAGTATATAGTCATTTCTTACAAAAATATAGACCGTTAAGCATGATAAATCACTTTACAATCATCTATGATTGTTTGGTCAGATTTTTGTAAATGGGCAAAATAATGGCTTGTTTCACTCGGGTAAATATCCCACTACATGTTCACTTGTGATTTTAATGAGCGTTTGTTATTCTCCTTAAAAGATGTGGATCCATAGGTCATTTACATCTTTAACATGTTTCAAGCATGCATATCATTTTTAAAACATGTGTTGAAGCACTCTTTTTCTTATAAAATTCCAAGCTATTAGGGTTCAACTAGTGGAATTTCCCAAACTCTGATAACAAAAATTTTGTGTTCATTTGTGGTGTTCGAATAAATTTTATTTACTTCTATTTTTTGTTGTTTTAAATTTTTTCCATACATAAACTCTTAAATTTTCATTTTGTTGTCATCTATTTGCCTTTTTTTATTTATCGTATGAAGAAAGAGAGAAATCTCAAAGTTTCGATTTAAGAAAATAGAATACATCTAAAATTGAAATGCACAATGCACAAATTATAGTGAGATAATTCCAAAGAGTGGCTGTAATTTTTAAGGATGGTAAACTCTTTTTAGTTTTTATTTATTAGGTTTTGCAATCGTTAGGAAAAGGGGGAGGCGGGAGATTTTTAACTTAGCATTGAATTGAAATCCATAAGTCATTTCGTACAAAAATATAGTTTGTTATGCGTGATAAATCACTTTACAATCATCTATGATTGTTAGGTCAGGTTTTTGTTAATGGGCAAAATAATGGCTTTTTTGACTCAGGTAAATATCCCGCCGAACGTTCACTTGAGAATTTAATTAGCGTTTGTAATTCTCTTTAAAAGGTTTGGACCCATAGGATATTTGCATCTTTGACATCTTTCAAGGATGCATATACATTGTTAAAACATGTGTAGAAGAAATCTCTTTCTTATAAAATTTTAAGCTATTAGGGTTGAACTAGTTGAATTTCCCAAACTTGGATAACAAAACTTTTGTGTTCATTTGTGGTGTGCGAATAAATTTTTTTCACTAACATTTTTTGTTGTTGTAAATTTTTTCCATACATAAACTCTTAAATTTTCATTTTGTTGTGATCTATTTGCCTTTTTTGTATACGAGATGAAGGGAGAGCGAAAACTGAAAGTTTTGATTTAAGAAGAAAGTATACATCTAAAAAGGAAATGCACATTGTACAAATCTAGAGAGAAATAATTCCAAAGATTGTCTGTAATTTTTAGGGATTGTAAACTCTTTTTTTTATTTTATATATTAGTTTTTGTAATCGTCGGGAAAAGGGGGAGGCGGGGGATTTTTAACTGAGTGTTGACTCCCAATCCATAAGTCATTTCTTACAAAAATATATCCCGTTACTTATGATAAATCACTTAACAATGATGTATGATTGTTAGGGTAAATATCCCACCGCATGTTCACTTGGGAATTTAATGAGCATTTGCTATTCTCTTTAAAAGGTTTGGATCCATAAATCATTTGCATCTTTAACATGTTTCAAGCATGCAAATCAATTTTTAAAACATGTGTAGAAGAAATCTCTTTCTTACAAATTCCCAGCTATTTGGGTTGACCAAGTGGAATTTCCCAAAATTTGATAACAAAACTTTTGTGTTCATTTGTGGTGTGTGAATAAATTTTCTTTACTTTCATTTTCTGATGTTTTAAATTTTTTCCAAGCATAAACTCTAAAATTTTCATTTTGTTGAGATCTATTTGCCTTTTTTGTTTACGGGATGAAGGGAGAGAAAAAAGTCAAAGTTTTGATTTAAGAAAAAAGTATATATATCAAATTGAAATGCACAATGGACAAATGTAGAGAGAGATAATTCTAAAGAGTGTCGATAATTTTTAGGTATTGTAAACTCTTTTTAGTTTTTTTATATTAGTGTTTGCAATCGTATGGAAAAGGGGGAGGTGGAGGATTTTTAATTGAGCGTTGACTCCCAATCCATAAGTCATTTCTTACAGAAATATAGGCCGTTACGCATGATAAATCACGTTACAATCATCTATGGTTATTAGGTCAGCATTTTGTAAATGCCCAAAATAATGGCTTGTTTGACTCCGGTAAATTTCCAACCGCACGTTCACTTGAGAATATAATGGGTATTTGTTTTTCTCTTGAAAAGGTATGGATCCATAGGTCTTTTGCATATTTAACATGTTTCAAGTTTGCATATTCAGTTTTAAAACATGTGTAGAAGAAATCTCTTTGTTATAAAATTCCATGTTATTAGGGTTGAACTAGTGGAATTTTCCAAACTTGGACAACAAAACTTTTGTATTCATTTGTGGTGTGCAAATAAATTTTATTTACATATATTTTTTGTTGTTTAAAATTTTTTCCTTACATAAACTCTAAAATTTTCATTTTGTTGTGATCTATTTGCCTTTTTTGTTTACAGTATGAAAGGAGAGCGAAATGTCAAAGTTTTGATTTAAGAAAAAAGTATACATCTAAAATGGAAATGCAGAATGCTCAAATGCAGAGAGAGATAATTCCAAAGAGTGTCTGTAATTTTTATCTATTGTAAACTCTTTTTGATTTTTATATATTACTTTTTGCAATTGTCGGGAAAAGGGGTAGGCGGGGGATTTTTAACTGAGCGTTGACTCCCAGTCCATAACTCATTTTTTAAAAAAATATAGCCCTTTCCTCATGATAAATCACTTCACAATCATCTATGATTGTTAGGTCAGCTTTTTGTAAATGGTCAAAATAATGGTTGTTTGACTCAGGTAAATATCCCACCGTATATTTACTTGAGAATTTAATGAGTGTTTATTATTCTCCTTAAAAGGTTTGGATCCATAGGTCATTTTCATCTTTAACATGTTTCAAGCATGCATATAAAATTCCAAGCTATTAGGTTTGAACTTGTGGCATTTCCCAAACTTGGAGAACAAAACTTTTGTGTTCATTTGTGGTGTGCGAATCAATTTTCTTTACTTATATTTGTTGTTTTTAAAATTTTTTTCCATACATAAATTCTTAAATTTTCATTTTTTGTGATCTATTTACCTTTTTTTTTTTACCGGATGAAGGGAGTGCGAAATCTCAAAGTTTTGATTTAAGAAAATATAATACATTTAAAATGGAAATGCACAATGCACAAATGTAGAGAGAGATAATTCCAAAGAGTGTCTGTAATTTTTAAGGATGGTAAACTCTTTTTAGTTTTTATATATTAGGTTTTGTAATCGTCAGGAAAAGGGGGAGGTGGGGGATTTTTTACTGAGCATTGACTCGGAATTCATAAGTCATTTCGTACAAAAATATAGCCCGTTAGCTTGATAACTCACTTTACAATCATCTATGATTTTTGGGTCAACTTTTTGTAAATGAGAAAAATAATGGCTTGTTCGACGGGAAAATATCCCACCTCATGTTCACTTGAGAATTTAATGAGCGTTTGTTATTCTCTTTAAAAGGTTTGGATCATAGGTCATTTGCATCATTACAATGTTTCAAGCATGCATATCCATTGTTAAAACATGTGCAGTAGAAATCTCTTTCTTAGAAAATTCTAAGCTATTAGGGTAAAACTAGTGGAATTTCCCAAACTTGTGTAACAAGACTTTTGTGTTCATTTGTGGTGTGCGAATAAATTTTCTTTACAATTTTCCCATACATAAACTCTTAAATTTTCATTTTGTTGTGATCTATTTGCCTTTTTTGTATACGAGATGAAGGGAGAGCAAAAACTGAAAGTTTTGATTTAGGAAAAAAGTATACATCTAAAATGGAAATGAACAAAGAACAAATGTAGAGAGAGATAATTCCAAAGAGTGTCTGTAATTTTTAGGGATTGTAAACTCTGTTTTGTTTTTATATATTAGTTTTTGGAATCGTGGTGAAAAGGGGGAGGCGGGGGAATTTTAACTGAGTGTTGTCTCCCAATCCATATGTCATTTCTTACAAAATTATAGCATGTTACGTATGATAAATCACTTTACAATTATCTATGATTGTTAGTTCAACTTTTTGTAAATGGGCAAAATAATGGCTTGTTTGACTCAGGTAAATATCCCACAGCACGTTCACTTGAGAATTTAATTAGCATTTTCTATTCTCATTAAAAGGTTTGGATTTGTAAGTCATTTGCATCTTTAACATGTTTCAAGTATGCAAATCCATTTTTAAAACATGTGTAGAAGAAATCACTTTCTTATAATTCCCTGCAATTTGGGTTGAACAAGTGGAATTGCCCAAACTTGGATAACCAAACATTTGTGTTCATTTGCGGTGTGTGAATAAATTTTCTTTACTTAAATTTTCTATTGTTTTAAATTTTTTCCATACATAAACTCTAAAATTTTCATTTTGTTGTGATCTTTTTGCCTTTTTTGTTTACGGGAAGAAGGGAGAGCAAAAACTCAAAGTTTTGATTTAAGAAAAAAGTATATATATATAATGGAAATGCACAATGCACAAATGTAGAGAGAGAAAGTCCAAAAAGTGTCGATAATTTTTAGGTATTGTACAGTCTTTTTATTTTTTATATATTAGTTTTTGTAATAGTCGGGAAAAGGGGGAGGCGGGGGATTTTTAACTGAGCGTTGGCCCCCAATCCATAAGTCATTTATTACAAAAATATAGCCTATTACGCATGATAAATCAATTTACAATCATCTATGATTGTTAGGTCATCGTTTTGTAAATGGGCAAAATAATGGCTTGTTTAACTCTGGTAAATTTCCCACCACACGTTCACTTGAGAATTTAATGAGCGCTTGTTATTCTCTTTAAAAGCTTTTGATCCATAGCTCATTTGCATCTTTATCATGTTTCAAGAATGCATATCCATTTTTAAAACATGTGTAGAAGAAATCTCTTTCTTATAAAATTCCAATCTATTAGGGTTGAACTAGTGGAATTTTCCAAACTTGGATAACAAAAATTTTGTGTTCATTTGTGGTCTGGGAATAAATGTTATTTGCTTATATTTGTTGTTGTTTAAAATTTTGTCCATACATAATGTCTAAAATTTTCATTTTGTTGTGATATCTTTGCCTGTTTTTGTTTATGGGATGAAGGGAGATTGAAATCTCAAAGTTTTTCTTTAAGAAAAAAGTATACATCTAAAATGGATATGCACAATGCACAAATGTAGAGGGAGATAATTCCAAAGAGTGTCTGTAATTTTTAGGTATTGTAAACTCTTTTTGGTTTTAATATATTAGTTTTTGCAATGGTCCGAAAATGGGGGAGGCAAGGGATTTTTAACTCAGCGTTGACTCCCATCCATAAGTCATTTTTTACAAAAATATAGCCCGTTGCGCATGATAACTCACTTTACAATCATCTGTGATTGTTAGGAAATGGGCAAAATAATGGCTTGTTTGACTCAAGTAAATATCCCACCGCATGTTCACTTGAGAATTTAAAGAGCGTTTGTTATTCTCCTTAAAAGGTTTGGATCCATAGGTCATTTGCATCTTTAACTTGTTTCAAGCATGTATATCCATTTTAAAACATGTGTAGAAGAACTCTCTTTTTTATAAAATTCCAAGCTATTAGGGTTGAACAACTGGAATTTCCCAAACTAATGACAAAACATTTGCGGTCATTTGTGGTGTGCGAATAAATTTTCTTTACTAATATTTGTTGGTGTTTTAAAATTTTTCAATACATAAACTCTTAAATTTTCATTTTGTAGTGATCTATTTGCCTTTTTTGTTTTCGGGATGAAGGGAGATCGAAATCTCAAAGTTTTGATTTAAGAAAAATGAATACTTCTAAAATGGAAATGCACAATGCAAAAAGGGGAGAAAGATAATTCCAAAGAGAGTCTGTAATTTTTAAGTATAGTAAAATATTTATAGTTTTTATATATTAGGTTTGGAAATCGTTGGGAAAAGGGGGAGGCGGGGGATTTTTAACTGAGCATTTGCTTGCAATCCATAAGTCATTTCATACAAAAATATGGCCTGTTATGCTTGGTAAATCACTTTACAATCATCTATGATTGTTAGGTCAGCTTTTTGTAAATGGGCAAAATAATGGTTGTTCGACTCAGGTAAATATCCCATTGCACGTTCACTTGAGAATTTAATGAGCGTTTGTTAATCTCTTTAAAAGATTTGGATCCATAGGTCATTTGCATCTTTAACATGTTTCAAGCATGCATATCCATTGTTAAAACATGTGTAGAAGAAATCTCTTTCTTTTAAAATTCTAAGCTATTCGAGTTGAAATAGTGGAATTTTCCAAACTTGGATAACAAGAATTTTGAGTTCATTTGTGGTGTGCGAATAAATTTTCTTTCCTCACATTTTTTGTTGTTTTAAATTTTGTCCAAATATAAACTCTTAAATTTTCATATTGTTGTGATCTATTTGCCTTTTTTGTATAAGGGATGAAGGGACAGCGAAAAACTGAAAGTTTTGATTTAAGAACAAATTATACATCTAAAGTGGAAATGCACAATGCACAAATGTAGAGAGCAATAAATCCAAAGTGTGTCTGTAAATTTTAGGAATTATAAACTCTTTTTTGATTTTATATATTAGTTTTTGAAATCGAGGGGAAAAGGGGGAGGCAGGGGATTTTCAACTGCGCGTTGACTCCCAATCCATTAGTACTTTCCTACAAAAATATAGCTCATTACGCATGATAAATCACTTTAGAATCATCTATGATTGTTAGGTCAGCTTTTTATAAATGGGCAAAATAATGGCTTGTTTGACTCCGGTAAATTTCCCACCACATATTCACTTGAGAATTTAATGAGTGTTTGTTATTCTCTTTAAAAGCTTTGGATCCATAGCTCATTTGCATCTGTAACATGTTTCAAGAATGCATATCCATTTTTAAATCATGTGTAGAAGAAATCTCTTTCTTATAAAATTCCAAGCTATTAGGGTTGATCTAGTGGAATTTTCCAAACTTGGATAACAAAACATTTGTGTTCATTATTGGTGTGCGAATAAATTTTCTTTTCTTATATTTGTTGTTCTTTAAATTTTTTTCCATACATAAACTCTAAAATTTTCATTTTGTTGTGATATATTTGCCTTTTTTTTTTACAGGATGAAGGAGAGGGAAATTTTAAAGTTTTTATTTAAGAAAAAAGTATCCATCTAAAATGGTAATGCACAATGCACAAATGTAGAGAGAGATAATTCCAAAATGTTTCTATAATTTTTAGTGTTTGTAAACTCTTTTTAGTTTTTATATTTTAGTATTTGCAATTGAAGGGAAAAGGGGGCAGCGGGGGATTTTTAACTAAGCATTGACTCCCAATCCATATGTAATTTCTTACAAAAATATAGCCCGTTACACATGATAAATCACTTTACAATTATCTATGATTGTTAGCTCAGCTTTTTGTAAATGGGAAAAATAATGGCTTGTTTGACTCGGGTTGATTTCGCACTACATGTTCACTTGAGAATTTATTGAACGTTTGTTATTCTCTTTAAAAGGTTTGGATCCATAGGTCATTTGCATCTTTAACTTGTTTCAATCTTGCATATCCATTTTTAAAACATGTGTACAAGAAATCTCATTCTTATAAAATTCCAAGCTATTAGGGTTGAACTAGTGGAATTTCCCAAACTTGGATTACGAAAATTTTGTGTTCATTTGTGGTGTGGGAATAAATTTTCTTTTCTTACATTTTATTTTGTTTTAAATTTTTTCCATACATAAACTCTTAAATTATCATTTAGTTGTGATCTATGTGCCTTTTTTGTATTCGGGATGAAGAGAGTGCGAAAACTCAAAGTTTTGATTGAAGAAAAAAGTATATATCTAAAATGGAAATGTACAATGCCCAAATGTAGAGAGAGATAATTCCAAAGAGTGTTTGTATTTTTTAGGGATTGTAAACTCTCTTTAGTTTTTATATATTAGTTTTTGCAAACGGCAGGAAAATGGGGAGGCGGGGATTTTTAACTTAGTGTTGAGTCCCAATCCATAATTCATTTCTTACAAAAAAGCCCGTTACGAATGATAAATCACTTTACAATCATCTATTATTGTAAGGTCAGTGTTTAGTAAATTGGCAAAATAATGGCATGTTTGACTCGGATAAATATCCCACAACACGTTCACTTGAGAATTTATTGAGCGTTTTCTATTCTCTTTAAACGGTTTGGACCCGTAGGTCATTTGCATTTTTAACATGTTTGAAGCATGAATATCCTTTGTTAAAACATGTGTAGAAGAAATCTCCTTCTTATAAAACTCCAAGTTATTAGGATTGTACTAGTAGAATTTCCAAAACTTGGATAACAAAACTTTTGTGTTCATTTGTGGTGTGCGAATAAATTTTCATTTGTTGTTGTTTTAAATTTTGTCCATACATAAACTCTAAAATTTTCATTTTGTTGTGATCCATTTGCCTTCGTTTTTTTACAGAATGAAGGGAGAGCATAATCTCAATGGTTTGAATAAAGAAAAAAGTATATATATCAAATGGAAATGCACATTGCACAAATGTAGAGAGAGATAATTCCAAAGAGTGTCTGTAATTTTTATGTATTGTAAACTCTTTTTAGTTTTTATAAATTATTTTTTACTATTGTCGGGAAAAGGGGGAGGCGGGGGATTTTTAACTGAGCGTTGATTCCCATTCCATAAGTCATTTCTTACAAAAATATAGCCCATTACGCATGATAAATCACTTTACAATCATCTATGATTATTAGGTCAGCTTTTTGTAAATAGGCAAAATAATGGCTTGTATGACTCAGGTAAATATCCCACCGCATATTCACTTGAGAATTTAATGACCGTTTGTTATTCTCCTTAAAAGATTTGGATCCATAGGTCATTTGCATCTTTAACATGTTTTAAGCATGCATATCCATTTTTAAAATATGTGTAGAAGAAATCTCTTTCTTATAAAATTCCAAGCCACTAAGGTTGAACTAGTGGAGATTCCCAAACTTGGATAACAAAAATTTTGTATTTATTTGAAGTGTGCGAATAAATTTTCTTCACTTATATTAGTTGTTGTTATAATTTTTTCCGTACATAAACCCTAAATTTTTATTTTTTCGTGATCTATTTGCCTTTGTTGTTTACAAGATGAAGGGCAAGCCAAATCACAAAATTTTGATTTAAGAAAAAAGTATACATCTAAAATGGAAATGCACAATGCACAAATGTAGAGAGAGATAATTCCAAAGAGTGTCAGTAATTTTTAGGGTTTCTAAACTCTTTTTAGTTTTTATATAGTAGGTTTTGCAATAGTAGGGAAAAGGAGGCAGCGGGGAATTTTTAACTGAGCGTTGACTCCCAATCCATCAGTCATTTCTCACAAAAATATAGCCCGTTATGCATGATAAATCACTTTACAATCATCTATGATTTATAAGTCAGCTTTTTGTAATTGAGCAAAGTAATGACTTGTTTGACTCAGGTAAATATCCACTGCATGTTCACTTGAGAATTTATTGATTGTTTGTTATTCTCTTTAAAAGGTCTGGATCCATAGGTCATTTGCAACTTTAACATGTTTCAATCATGCATATCCATTTTTAAAACTTGTGTAAAAGAAATCTCTTTTTTTTTTAACTTCGAAGCTATTAGGGTTGAACTAGTGGAATTTCCCAAACTTGGATTACAAAACTTTTGTGTTTATTTGTGGTGTGCGAATAAATTTTCTTTACTTACATTTGTTGTTGTTTTAAATTTTTTCCATACATCAACACTAAAATTTTCATTTTGTTGTGATCTATTTGCGTTTTTTGTTTACAGGATGAAGGGAGAGCAAAAACTGGAAGTTTTGATTTATGAAAAAAGTATACGTCTAAAATGGAAATGTACAATGCGCAAATATAGAGAGAGATAATTCCAAAGAGTGTCTGTAATTTTAGGGATTGTAAAATCTTTTTAGTTTTTATAAATTAGTTTTTGCAATCGTGGGAAAAAGGGGGAGGCAGGGAATTTTTAACTGAGAGTTGACTGCAAATCCATATAGCCCGTTACGCATGATAAATCACTTTACAATCATCTATGATTTTTAGGTCAGCTTTTGTAAATGGGCAAAATAATGGCTTGTTTGACTCGGGTAAATATTCAACTGCACGTTCACTTGAGAAATTAATGAGCGTATCCTTTTCTCTTTAAAAGGTTTGGATCCATAGGTCATTTTCATCTTTAACATATTTCAAGCGTGCATATCCATTGTTAAAACATGTGTAGAAGAAATCTCTTTCTTATAAAATTCCAGGCAATTTAGATTGAAGTAGTGGAATTTCCAAAACTTGGATCACAAAACTTTTGTGTTCATCTGTGGTGTGCGAATAAATTTTCTTTATTTACTGTTGTTGTTGTTTAAATTTTTTTCCTTACATAAACTCTAAAATTTTCTTTTTGTGTTGATCTATTTACCTTTTTTGTTTACAGGATGAAGGGAGAGCGATAACTCAAAGTTTTTATTTAAGAAAAAATTATACATCTAAAATGGAAATGCACAATGCACAAATGTAGAGAGAGATAATTCCAAAGAGTATCTTTAATTTTTAGGGATTTTAAACTCTTTTTAGTTTTTATATATTAGATTTTGCAATCGTCGAAAAAAGGGGGAGGCAGGGGATTTTTAACAGAGTGTTGACTCCCAATCCATAATTCATTTCTTACAAAATATAGCCCGTTACACATGATAAATCACTTTAAAATCATCTATGAATCTTATGTCAGCTTTTTGTAAATGGCAAAAATAATGCCTTGTTTCACTCGAGTAAATATCCCACCGCATGTTCACTTGAGAATTTAATGTGTTGGTTATTCTCTTTAAAAGGTTTCGATCCATAGGTCAATTTCATCTTTAACTTGTTTCAAGCATGCATATACATTTTTAAAACATGTGTAGAAGAAATCTCTTTCTTATAAAATTTTAAGCTATTAGGATTGTACTTGTGGAAGTTCTCAAACTTGGATAACAAAACTTTTGTGTTCATTTGTCATGTTCGAATAAATTTTCTTTATTGACATTTGTTTTTTTTAAAAAAATTATCCATTTAGAAACTCTTAAATTTTCATTTTGTTGTGATCTATTTGCCTTCTATGTTTAGGGGATGTAGGGAGAGCCAAAAATCTAATTTTTGATGTAAGAAAAAAAATACATCTAATAGGGAAAGGCACAGTGAACAAAGGTAGAGAGAGATAATTTTGAAGTGTCTGGTATTTTTAGGGATTTCCAAAACTTGGATAAAAAAACTTTTGTGTTAATTTTTGGTTTGCGAATAAATTTTCTTTACTTACATTTGTTGTTGTTTTAAATTTTTTTCGTACATAAACTTTAAAATTTTAATTTTGTTGTGATCTATTTGGTTTTTTGTTTACATCATGAAAGGAGAGCGAAAACTCCAAGTTTTGATTTAAGAAAAAAATATAAATCTAAAATGGAAATGCACAATGTAAAAATATAGAGAGAGATAATTCCAATGAGTGTCTTTATTTTTTTGGAAATGTAAACTCTTTCTAGTTTTTATATATTAGGTTTTGCAATCGACGATGAAAGGGGCAGGCGAGGAATTTTTAATTGAGCATTGACTCCCAATCCATAAATCATTTCTTACAAAAATATAGTCCGTTACACATGATAAATCACTTTACAAATATCTATGATTGTTAGGTCAGCTTTTTGTAAATGGGCAAAATAATGACTTGTTTGACTCGGGTAAATATCCCACCACACGTTCACTTAAGAATTTAATGAGCATTTGTTATTATCTTTAAAAGGTTTGGATCCATATGACATTTGCATCATTAACATGTTTCAACCAGGCATATCCATTTTTAAAACATAAGTAGAAGAAATCTCTGTCTTATAAAATTCCAAGCTATTAGGGTTGAACTAGTGGAATTTCCCAGACTTGGATAACTAAACTATGTTGTTCATTTGTGGTGACCGAATACATTTTCTTTACTTACATTTGTTGTTGTTTTAAATTTCTTCCATTCATAAACTCTAAAATTTTTATTTTGTTGTGATCAATTTGTCTTTTTTCAATATGGGATGATGGGAGAGCGAAAACTCAAAGTTTTGATTTAAGAAAAAAATATACATCTAAAATGGAAATGCACAATGAACAAATGTAGAAAGAGATAATTCATAAGAGTGTCTGTAATTTTTAGGGATTGTAAACTCTTTTTAGTTTTATATATTAGGTTTTGCAATCGTCGGGAAAAGGTGGAGTCAGGGGATTTTTAACTGAGCGTTGACTCCCAATCCAAACATCATTTCTTAAAAAAATATAGTCCATTACGTACGATAAATCACTTTACAATCATCAATTAATGTTAGGTCAGATTTTTGTTAATGGGAAAAATAAAGGCTCGTCTGACTCGGTTAAATATCCCACTGCACGTTCACTTGAGAATTTTATGAGCGTTTGTTTTTAGCTTTAAAAGGTTTGGATCCATAGGTCATTTTCATCTTTAACATGTTTCAAGCATGCATATTCATTGTTTAAACATGTGTAGAAGAAATCTCTTTCTTATAAAATTCCAACCTATTAAGGTTGAACTAGTAGAATTTCCCAAACTTGGATAACAAAACTTTTGTGTTCATTTATGGTGTTATAATAAATTTTTTTATTGACATTTGTTGTAGTTTAAATTTTTTTCCATACATAAACTCTAAAATTTTCATTTTTTTGTGATCTATTTGCCTTCTTTGTTTACGGGATGAAGGAAGAGCGAAAAATCAAAGTTTTTATTTAAGAAAAAAAATACATCGAAAAAGGAAATTCACAATGCACAAATATAGAGAGAGATAATTTCAAAGATTTTCTGTAATTATTAGGGATTGTAAACGCTTTATAGTTTTTATATATTAGGTTTTGGAATTGTCGGGAAAAGGGGAGGGGGGGGGGGGATTTTTATTTGAGCGTTGACTCCCAATCCATAAGTTATTTCTTACAAAAATATTACCCGTGACGCATGATAAATTACTTTACAATCATCTATGATTCTAAAGAGAGATTTTTGTAAATATCCCACCGCATGTTCACTTGAGAATTTAATGAGCGTTTGTTATTCTCTTTAAAAGGTTTGGATCCATAGGTCATTTGAATCTTAAATATGTTTCAAGCATTCATATCTGTTTTTAAAACATGTATAGAAGAAATTGGGGTTGAACACGTGGAATTTCCCAAACTTGGATAACAAAACTTTTGTGTTCATTTGTGGTGTGTGAAAAGAATTTCTTTACCTACGTTTGTTGTAGTTTTAAATTTTTTCCATACATAAACTCTAAAATTTTCATTTTGTTGTGATCTATTTGGCTTTTTTGTTTACGTGATGAAAGGAGAGCAAAAACTTCAAGTTTTGATTTAAAAAAAAATTATACATCTAAAATTGAAATGGACAATGCACAAATTTAGAGAGAGATAATTCCAAAGAGTGTCTTTAAATTTTTGGAATTGTAAATTCGAGTTTTTATATATTCGGTTTTGCAATCGACGACAAAAGGGGCAGGCGAGGAATTTTCAATTGAGGGTTGACTCCCAATCCATAAGTCATTTCTTACAAAAATATAGTCCGTTATACATGATAAATCACTTTACAATCATCTATGATTGGTTGGTCAACTTTTTGCAAATGGGCAAAATAATGGCTTGTTTGACTCGGGTAAATATTCGACCGCACGTTCACTTGAGAATTTAATGACCATTTTTTATTCTCTTTAATAGGTCGTTTGAATCTTTAACATGCTTCAAGCATGCATATCCATTTTTTAAATATGTGTAGAGGAAATCTCTTTCTTATAAATATTCCAACTTTTAGGGTTGAACTAGTGGAATTTCCCAAACTTGGATAACAAAACTTTTGTCTTCATTTGTCGTGTGCGAATAAATTTTATTTAGTTAGATTTGTTGTTGTTTTAATTTTTTTCTATACATAAACTTTAAAATTTTCATTTTTTTTTTATCTGTTTGCCTTTTTTGTTTACAGGAAGAAGGGAGAGCGAAAACTCAATGTTTTGAATTAAGAAAATAATATACACCTAAAATGGAAATGCACAATGCACAAATGTAGAGAGAGATAATTCTTAAGAGTCTCTGTAATTTTTAGGGATTGTAACCTCTTTTTAGTTTTTATATATTTGGTTTTGAAATCGTCGGGAAAAGGGGGAGGCAGGGGATTTTTTATAGAGAGTTGACTCCCAATCCGTAAGTCATTTCTTAAAAAAATATAGCCCGTTACGCAAGATAAATCACTTTACAATCACCTATGATTGTTTGGTCAGGTTTTTGTAATTGGGCAAAATATTGGCTTGTTTGACCCGAGTAAATATCCTACTGCATGTTCACTTGAGAATTTAATTTACGTTGGTTATTCACCCTAAACCCTAAAACCTAAACCCTCAATCCATAGGTCATTTGCATCTTTAACATTTTTCAAGGATTCATATCCATTTTTAAAACATTTATAGAAGAAATTTCTTTCTTATAAAATTCCAAGCTATTAGGGTTGAAGAAGTGCAATTTCCAAAACTTGGATAACAAAACTTTTGTGTTGATTTTTCGTGTGAGAATAAATTTTCTTTACTTACATTTTATTATTGTGTTAAATTTTTTCCATACATAAACTCTAAAATTTTCATTTTTTTGTGATCTATTTTCCTTTTTTGTTTACGAGATGAAGGGAGAACGAAAACTCAAAGTTTTGGTTTAAGAAAAAAGAATACATCTAAAAAGGAAATGCAAAATGCACAAATTTTGAGAGAGATAATTCATAAGAGTGTCTGTAATTTGTAGGGATTTTAAACTCTTTTTAGTTTTTATATATTAGGTTTTGCCATCGTCGGGAAAAGGGGGAGGTGGGAGATTTTTAACTGAGCGTTGACTCCCACTCCAAAAGTCATTTCTTACAAAAATATAGTCCTTTACGCATGATAAATCACTTTACAATCATCTACGATAGTTATGTCAACTTTTTGTTAATGGGAAAAATAATGGTTTATCTGACTCGGGTAAATATCCCACCGCACGTTCAGTTGAGAATTTAATGAGCATTTGTTATTCACATTAAAAGGTTTGGATCCATATGTCATTTGCATCTTTAACTTGTTTCAAGTATGCATATCCATTGTTTAAAAATGTGTAGAAGAAATCTCTTTCATATAAAATTCCAAGCTATTAGGGTTGAACTAGTGGAACTTCCCAAATTTGGATAACAAAACTTTTGTGTTCATTTGTATTGTGGGAATAAATTTTCTATACTGATATTTGTTGTGGTTTTAAAAAATTTCCATGCATAAACTCTAAAATTTTCATTTTGTTGTGATCTATTTGCCTTTTTTGTTTATGGTATGAAGGGAGAGTGAAATCACAATGTTTTTATTTAAGGAAAAAGTGAATATCTAAAATGGAAATGCACAATGCACAAGTGTAGAGAGACATAATTCCAAAGAGTGTCTGTATGTTTTAGGGATTCTAAAATCTTTTTTGTTTCTATATATTAGGTTTTGCAATCGTAGGGAAAAGGGGGAGACGAGGGATTTTTAACTGGGCATTGACTACCAATCCATAAGTCATTTCTTAAAAAAATATAGCCCATTACGCATGATAAATCACTTTACAATCATCTATGATTGTTAGGTCGGTTTTTCTTAAATGGGCAAAATAATGGCTTGTTTGACTTGGGTAAATATCCCAACACATGTACACTTTAGAATTTAATGAGCGTTTTTTATTCTCTTTAAAAGGTTTGCATCCATAGGTCATTTGCCTCTTTAACAAGTTTCAAGCATGCATATCCATTTTTATAACATGTGTAGAAGAAATCTCTTTGTTATAAAATTCCAAGCCGTAATGAGTTGAACTAGTGGAATTTCCCTAACATGGATAAAAACACTTTTGTGTTCATTTGAGGTGTGCGAATAAATTTTATTCACTTATATTTGTCGTTGTTTTAAATTTTTTCCATACATATACTCTTAAACTTTCATTTTGTGATGATCTTTTTTCCTTTTATGTTTAAGGGATGAAAGGAGAGCGATAATTCCAAGTTTTGAGTTCAGAAAGAAGTATACATCTAAAATGGAAATACACAATGCACAAATGTAGAGAGAGATAATTCCAAAGAGTGTCTGTAACTTTTAGGGATTGTAAACTATTTTTAGTATTTATATGTTAGGTTTTGCAATCGTCAGGAAAAGGGCGAGGCCTGGGATTTTTAACTGAGCGTTGATTCCTAGTTAATAAAACATTTTTTTCAAAAATATAACCCGTTATGCATGATAAATCACTTTACAATCATCTATGATTGTTAGGTCAGCTTTTTGTGTATGGGAAAAATAATGGATTGTTCGACTCGGGTAAATACCCCACCGCACGTTCACTTGAGAATTTAATGATTATTTTTTATTCTATTTAAAAGGTTTGGATCCATAGGTTATTTTCATCTTTACCATGTATCAAGCATACATATCCATTTTTAAAACATGTGTAGAAGAAATCTCTTTCTTATAAAATTCCAATCTTTTAGGTTTAACTAGAGGAATTTCCCAAACTTGGATAAAAAGACTCTTGTGTTCATTTGTGGTGTGCGAATAAATTTTCTTTACTAATATTTGTTGAAGTTTTAAATTTATTTCATATATAAACTCTAAAATTTTCATTTTGTTGTATTCAATTTGCCTTTTTATTTTACGGGATGAGGAGAGCGAAAACTCAAAGTTTTGATTTAAGCAAAAAGTATACATCTAAAATGGAAATGTAGAATGCACAAATGTAGAAAGAGATAATTCCTAAGAGTGTCTGTAATTTTTGGGGATTGAAAACACTGTTTAGTTTTTAAATATTAGCTTTGCAATATTGGGAAAAGGGTAAGGCAGGGGATTTTTAACTGAGCGTTGACTCCCAATCCATAAGTCATTTCTTACTAAAATATAGCCCGTTACGCATGATAAATCATTTTAAATTCATCTATGATTGTTTGGTCAGATTTTTGTCAATGGGCAAATTAATGGCTTGTTTGACTCGGGTAAATATCCACTACACGTTCACTTGAGAATTTCATGAGCGTTTGTTATTCTCTTTAAAAGGTTTTGATCCATAGGTCATTTGCATCTTTAACAAGTTTCAAGCGTGCATATCCATTTTTAAAACATGTGAAGAAGAAATCTCTTTCTTTTAAAATTCCAAGGTATTATGGTTGAACTAGTGGAATTTCCCAAACTTGCATAACAAAACTTTTGTGTTTATTTGTGGTTTGTGAATAAATTTTCTTTACTAACATTTTTTGTTGCTTTAAACTTTTTTTATTCATAAACTCTAAAATTTTCATTTTGTTGTGATCTATTTACCTTTTTTGTTTACGGGATGAAGGGTGAGCCAAAACTCAAAGTTTTGATTTAAGTAAAAAGTATATATCTAAAATTCAAATGCAAAATGCACAAATGTGGAGAGAGATAATTTCAAAAAGTGTCTGTAATTTTTTGGGATAGTATTCTCTTTTTAGTTTTTATATATTAGTTTTTGCAATCGCCGTGAAAAGGAGGAGGTGGGAGATTTTTATCTAAGAGTTGACTCCCATTCCATAAGTCGTTTCTTACAAAAATATAGCCCATTACACATGATAAATTACTTTACAATCATCTATGATTCTTAGGTCAGCTTTTTATAAATCCAAAATAATGGCTTGTTTGACTCGGGTAAATATCCCACCGCTCGTTCACTTGAGAATTTAATGAGCGTTTGCTCTTCTCCTTAACAGGATTGGATCCATAGGTCATTTGAATCTTTAACATGTTTCATGCATGCATATCCATTTTTCAAACATGTGTAGAAGAAATCTCTTTCTTACAAAATTCCAAGCTATTAGGGTTGAACTACTGCAATTTCCCAAACTTTGATAACAAAACTTTTGTGTTCATTTGTTGTGTGCGAATAAAATTTCTTTACATACACTTGTTGTTGTTTGAAATTTTTTTCATACATAAACTCTAAATATTTTATTTTTTTGTGTTATATTTACCTTTTTTGTTTACAGGATGAAGGGAGAGCGAAAACTCAATGTTTTGATTTAAGAAAAAAGTATACATCTAAAATAGAAATGCACAACGCACAAATGTAGAGAGAGATAAATCCAAAGAGTCTCTGTAATTTTTAGGGATTGTAAATTCTTTTCAGTTTTTTTATATTAGGTTTTGTAATCATCAGGAGGAGGAGGTGGGGGAGTTTTAACTGAGCCTTGACTCACAATCCATAAGTCATTTCTTAAAAAAATAAAGCCTGTTACGCATGATAAATCACTTTAAAATCATCTATGATTGTTAGGTTAGCTTTTTGTAACTGGGGAAAAAATGGCTTGTTTGACTCGTGTAAATATCCCACCGCACGTTCACTTGTGAATTTAATGACCGTTTGTAATTTTATTGAAAAGGTTTGGATCCATAGGTCATTTGCATCTTGAACATGTTTCAAGCCTGCATATCCATTTTTAAAAGATGTGTAGATGAAATCTCTTTCTTATAAAATTCCACACTATTAGGGTTGAACTAATGGAATTTCCTAAACTTTGAAAACTAAACTTTTGTGTTCATTTGTGGTGTGCGAATAAAATATCTTTACATACATTTGTTGTTGTGTTAAATGTTTTCCATAAAAAAACTCTAAAATTTTCATTTTCTTGTGATCTATTTGCCTTTTTTGTTCATGGGATGATGAGTGAGCGAAACCTCAAAGTTTTGATTGAAGAAAAAAATATACATCTAAAATGGAAATACACAATGCACAAATGTAGAGAGAGATAATTTCTAAGAGTGTCTATAATTTTTTGGGATTGTAAACTCTTTTTCGTTTTTATATATTAGCTTTTGCTAATGTCGGGAAAAGGGGGAGGCGGCGGATTTTTAACTAAGCGTTCACTCCCAATCCATAAGTCATTTCGTAAAATACTATAGCCCGTTACACATGATAAATCACTTTACAATCATCTATGATTATTAGGTCTGCTTTTTGTAAATGGGCAAAATAATGGCTTGTTTGACTCGGGTAAATATCCCACTCCACATTCACTTGAAATTTTAATGACGTTTGTTATTCTCTTTAAAACATTTGGATCCATAGGTAATTGGCCTTTTGAACATGTTTCAAGCATGTATATCCATTTTTAAAACATGTGTGAAAGAAATCTCTTTCTTAAAAAATTCCAAGTTATTAGGGTTGAACTAGTGGAATTTCCAGACTTTGGCTACAAAACTTGTGTTCATTTGTGGTGTGTGAATAAATTTTCTTTACTTACATTTGTTGTTGTTTTAAATTTTTTCAATACGTAAACTCTAAAATTTTCATTTTTTTGTGATCTATTTGTCTTTTTTGTTTACGAGACACAAAGAGAGCGAAAACTCAAAGTTTTGATTTAAGAAAACACGTATACATCTAAAATGGAAATGCACAATCATCTATGATGGTTAGGTCAGCTTTTTGTAAATGGGCAAAAAACCGGCTTGTTTGACACAGGAAAATATCCCACCGCACATTCACTTGAGAACTTTAAGAGCGTTTTTTATCCTCTTTAAAAGGTTTGGATCCATTGGTCATTTGCATCTTTAACGTGTTTCAAGCATGCATATCCATTTTTAAAACATGTGTTGAAGAAAACTCTTTCTTATAAAATTCCGCGCTATTAGGGTTGAACTAGTGGAATTTCCGAAACTTTGATAACCAAACTTTTGTGTTCATTTGTGTTGTGCGAATAAATTTTCTTTACTTACATTTGTTGTTGCATTAAATTTTTCCATACATAAACTCTAAAATTTTCATTTTGTTGTGATCTATTTGCCTTTTAAGTTTACGGGATGATGGGAGAGAGAAAACTCAAAATTTGATTTAAAAAAAATTTATTAATCTAAAATGGAAATGCACAACACACATGTGCAGAGAGAGATCATTCCTATGAGGGTCTATAATTTTTTGGGACTGTAAACTCTTTTTATTTTTTATATATTAGGTTTTGCAATCATAGGGAGAAGGGGGAGGCGGGGGAATTTTAACTGAGCGTTGATTCCCAGTCCATAAGTCATTTCTTACAAAAATAGTGCTCGTTACTTATGATAAATTACTTTACAATCAACTATGATTGTTTGGTCAGCTTTTTGTAAATGGGCAAAATAATGGCTTGTTTGACACAAGAAAATATCCCACCGCCCGTTCACTTGAGAATTTTTTCAAGTTTCAAGCATGCATATCCATTTTTAAAACATGCTTAGAAGAAATCTCTTTCTTTTTAAATTCAAAGTTATTAGGGCTGAACTAGTGGAATTTCCCAAACTTGGATAACAAAACTTTTGTGTTCATTTGTGGTGTGCGAATAAATTTTCTTTACTTACATTTGTAGTTGTTTTAAATTTTTTCAATACATAAACTCTAAAATTTTCATTTTGTTGTGATCTATTTGGCTTTTTAGTTTACGGGATGAAGGGAAAGAGAAAACGCAAAGTTTTTAATTAAGAAAAAAGTATACATTTATAAAGGAAATGCACAATGCACAAATGTAGAGAGGGATAATATCAAAGTGTGTCTGATATTTTTAGGGATTGTAAACACTTTTTTGTTTTTATATTTTAGGTTTTGTAGTCGTCGGGTAAAGGGGGAGGCATGGGATTTTTAACTGAGCGTTGACTCCCAATCCATAAGTCATTTCTTACAAATATTTTGTCCGTTACGCATAATAAATCGCTTTATAATCATCTATGATTGATGGGTCTCCTTTTTGTAATGAGGAAAAGTAATGGCTTGTTTGACTCGGGTAAATATCCCACTGCAAGTTCACTTGAAAATTTATTGAGAGTTTGTTATTCTCATTAAAAGGTTTGGATGCATAGGTCATTTGCATCTTTAACTTGTTTCAAGCATTCATTTCCATTTTTAAAACATGTGTAGAAGAAATCTCTTTCATAAAAAATTCCAAGCTATTATTGTTGAACTATTGGAATTTCGCAAATAGGATATCAAAACTTTTGTGTACATTTGTGGTGTGAAAATAAATTTTATTTATTTATATTTTTGTTTTTTAAAATTTTTTCCATACATACGCTCTAAAATTTTCATTTTGTTGTGATCTATTTGGCTTTTTTGTTGACGGGATGAAGGGAGTGTGAAAAATAAAGTTTTAATTTAAGAAAAAAGTATGCATCTAAAATGGAAATGCGCATTGCACAATAGTAGAGAGAGATAATTCCAAAGAGTGTCTATAATTTTAAGGGGTTGTAAACTGTTTTTAGTGTTTATATATTAGATTTTGCAGTCGTCGGGAAAAGGGGGAGGTGGGGAATTTTTAATTGAGCGTTGACTCCATCTCCATCAGTCATTTCTTACAAAAATATAGCCCGTTACGCCTGATAGATTTTCTTTACAATCATCTATGATTTTTAGGTCATCTTTTTGAAAATGGGCAAAATAATGGCTTGTTTGACTCTGGTAAATATCCCACCACACGTTCACTTGAGAATTTAATGAGCATTTGTTATTCTCTTTAAAAGGTTTAGATCCATACGTCATTTGCATGTTTAACATGTTTCAAGCAATCATTTCAATTTTTATAACATGGGTAGAAGAAATCTCTTTCTTATATAATTCCAAGCTATTAGGGTTTAACTAGTGGAATTTCCCAAACTTGGATAACAAAACTTTTGTGTTCATTTGTGGTGTGCAAATAAATTTTATTTACTTACACTTGTTGTTGCATGAAATGTTTTCCATAAATAAACTCTAAAATTTTCATTTTGTTGTGATGTATTTGCCTATTATGTTTACGGGATAAAGGGAGAGCGAAAACTCAAAGTTTTGATTTAATTAAAAAGTATAGATCTAAAATGGAATTGCAAAATGTACAAATGTAGAGAGACTTAATTAGAAAGACTGTCTTTAATTTTTAGGGATTGTAAACTCTTTTTAGTTTTTATATAAAACGTTTTGCAATCGTCATGAAAAGGGGGAGGCGGGGAATTTTTAACTGAGCGTTGACTCCTAATCCATAAGTCATTTCTTACAAACATATAGCCTGTTACACATGAAAAACTACTTTACAATCATTTATGATTGTTAGGTCAGCTTTTTGTAATTGGGCAAAATAATGGCTTGTTTGACTCGGGTAAATATCCAACTGCATGTCCACTTGAGAATTTAATGACCGTTTGTTATTCTCTTTAAAAGATTTGGATACATAGGTCATTTGCATATTTAATATGTTTCAAGCATGCATATCCATTTTGAAAACATGTGTAGAAGAAATCTCTTTCTTTTTAAATTCACAGTTATTAGGGCTGAACAAGTGGAATTTCCCAAACTTGGATAACAAAACTTTTGTGTTCATTTGTGGTGTGCAAATATATTTTCTTTATTTATATTTTTTTTGCATTATATTTTTTTCATACATAAACTCTAAAATTTTCATTTCATTGTGATCTATTTCGCTTTTTTTTCGGGATGAAGGGAGAGCGAAAACTCAAAGTTTTGATTTATCTCTTTCTTATAAAATTTAGAGCTATTAGGGTTGAACTAGTGGAATTTCCCAATCTTGGATAATAAAAGTTTTTTGTTCATTTGTGTTGTGTGAATAAATTTTCTCTACTTACTTTTTTTGTTGTTTTAAATTTTTTCCATACACAAACTCGAAAATTTTAATTTTGTTGTGATTTGTTTGCCATATTTGTTTACGGGATGAAGGGATAGAGAAACTCAAAGTTTTGATCTAAGAAAAAAGTATAAATATAAAATGGAAATGCACATTCACAAATGTAAAGAGAGATAATTCCAAAGAGTGTCTATAATTGTTAGTGATTTTAAAATCGTTTTTGTTTTTACATATAAGGTTTTGTAATCATCGGGAAAAGGGGGAGGCAGGGGATTTTTAATTGAGTGTTGACTCCCAATCCATAATTCATTTCTTACAAAAATATAGCCCGTTACGCATGATAAATCACTTTACAATCATCTACGATTGTTATATCAACTTTTTGTAAATGGGCAAAATAATGGCTTGTTTGACTCAGGTAAATATCCCACCGATGTTCACTTGAGAATTTTATGAGCGTTTGTTATTCTCTGCAAAAGGTTTGGATCCATAGGTCATTTTCATATTGAACATGTTTGAAGCATGCATATCCCTTTTTAAAACATGTGTAAAAGAAATCTCTTTCTTATAAAATTCAAAGCTATTATGGTTGAACTAGTTGAACTTCCCAAACTTGGATAACAAAACTTTTGCGTTCATTTGTAGTGTGTGAATAAATTTTTGTTTCTTTTATCTATTGTTGATTTAAATTTTATCCATACACAAACTCTAAAATTTTCATGTAGTTGTGATCTATTTGCCTTTTTTTTACGAGATGAAGGCAAAGCGAAAACTCAAAGTTTTGATTTATGAAAAAAGTATAAATCTAAAATGAAAATGCACAAAGCAAAAATGATGAGAGAGATAATTCAAATGAGTGTCTGTAATTTTTAGGGAATGTAAAGTCGTTTTAGTTTTTATATATTAGGGTTTGCAATCTTCGGGAAAATGGGGAGGCATGGGATTTTAACTGAGTGTTGTCTCCCCATCCATAAGTGATTTCCAATAAAAATATAGTCTGTCATGCAATATAAATCACTTTAAAATCAACTATGATTGTTACATCGGCTTTTTGTGAAAGAGCAAAATAATGGCTTGTTTGACTCGGGTAAATATCCCATAACACGTTCACTTTAGAATTTAATGAGCGTTTGTTATTCTCTTTAAAAGGTTTGGATCTATAGGTCATTTGCATCTTTAACATGTTTCAAGCATGCTTATCCATTTTTAAAACATGTGTAGAAGAAATCTCTTTCTTATAAAATTTCAAGCTATTAGGGTTGAACTAGTGGAATTTCCCAAACTTGTATAACCAAACTTTTGTGTTCATTTGTGGAGTGTGACTAAATTTACTTTACTTTCATTTGTCATTGTTATAAATTATTTCCATACACAAACTCTAAAATTTTCATTTTGTTGTGATCTATTTGCCTTTTTTATTTATGGGATGAAGGCATAGAGGAAACTCAAAGTTTTCATTTAAGAAAAAAATATATATCTAAAATGGAAATGCACAATGCACAAATGTAAAGAGAGATAATTCCAAAGAGTGTTTGCAATTGTTAGGGATTGTAAAATCTTTTTAGTTTTATGTTTAAGGTTTTGTAATCGTTAGGAAAGGGGGAGGTGCAGGATTTTTAATTCAGTGTTGAATCCCAATCCACAAATCATTTCATACAAAAATATAGCGTGTTCCGCATGATAAATCACTTTACAATCATCTATGATTGTTAGATCAGCTTTTTGTAAATGGGCCAAATAATGGCTTGTTTGACTCGGGATAATATCCCACCACACGTTCACTTGAGAGTTTAATCAGCGTTTGTTATTCTCTTTAAAAGGTTTGGATCCATATGTCATTTTCATATTTAACATGTTTCACGCATGCATATCCATTTTTAAAACATGTGTTGAAGAAATTTCTTTCTTATAAAATTTCAAGCTATTAGGATTGAACTAGTGGAATTTCCAAAACTTGGATAACAAAACATTTGTGTTCATTTGTTGTGTGTGAATAAATTTTCTTTACTTACATTTGTTATGTTTTTCATTTTTTTCCATACAAAAACTCTAAAATTTTCATTTTGTTGGTATCTATTTGCCTTTTTTGTGTAAAGGATGAAGGGAGAGTGAAACTCAAAGTTCTGATTGAAGAAAAAAATATACATCTAAAATTGAAACGCACAATGCACAAATTTAGAGAGAGATAATTCCAAAGAGTGTCTTTAATTTTTAGAGATTTTAAACTCTTTTTAGTTTTTATATATTATGTTTTGGAATGGTCGGGAAAAGGGGGAGGCGTGGGATTTTTAACTGAGTGTTGACTCCCGATACATAAGTCATTTCTTTAAAAAATATAGACCGTTACGCCTGATAAATCACTTTACAATCATCTATGTTTGTTAGATCATTTTTTTAAATGGGCAAAATAACGGCTAGTTTGACTCGGGTAAATATCCCACCGCACGTTCACTTGAGAATTTAATGATCATTTGTTATTCTCTTTAAAAGGTTTGAATCCTTAGATATTTTTCATATTTAACATGTTTCAAGCATTGGTATCCATTTTTAAAACATGTGTAGAAGAAATCACTTTCTTATAAAATTCCAAGCTATTTGGGTTGAACTCGTGGAATTTCCCAAACTTGGATAACAAAACTTTTGTGTTCATTTGTGGTGTGTGAATAAATTTTATTTCCTAACATTTGTTGTTGTTTTAAATTTTTTCCATAAACAAACTCTAAAATTTTCATTTTGTTGTGATCTTTTTGCCTTTTTTGTTTATAAGATGAATGGAGAGCAAAAACTCAAAGTTTTGATTTAAGAAAAAATTATACATCTAAAATTGAAACGCACAATGCACAAATTTGGATAGAGACAATTGCAGAGTCAGTAATTTTTAGGGATTGTAAACTCTTTTTAGTTTTTAAATATTAGGTTTTGCAATCGTCGGGAAAAGGGGGAGGCATGGGATTTTTAACTGAGTCTTGACTCCCAATCCATAAGTCATTTCTTAAACATGTTTCAAGAATGCATGTCCATTTTTAAAACATTTCTAGAAGAAATGACTTTCTTATAATATTCCATGCTATTAGGGTTGAACTAGTGGAATTTCCCAAACTTTGATAACATAACTTTTGTGTTCATTTGTGTTGTGTGAATAAAATTTCTTTTCTTACATTTGTTGATGTTTCAAATTTTTTCTGTACATGGGCAAAATAATGGCTTTTTTGTAAATGGGCAAAATAATGGCTTGTTTGACTCGGGTAAATATCCCACAACACGTTCACTTGAGAATTTAATGAGAGTTTGTTATTCTTTTTAAAAGGTTTGGATCCATAGGTCAGTTGCATCTTTAACATGTTTCAAGCTTGCATATCCATTTTTAAAACATGTGTAGAAGAAATCTGTTACTTATAAAATTCAAAGCTATAAGGGTTGAACTAGTGGAATTTCCTAAACATGGATAAAAAAACTTTTGTGTTCATTTGTGGAGTGTGAATAAATTTACTTGACTTAACTTTGTTGTTTTTTTAAATTTTTTCCGTACACAAACTCTAAAAGTTTCATTTTGTTGTGATCTATTTGTCTTTTTTTTTTTACAGGTTGAAGGGATAGAGAAAACTGAAAGTTTTGTTTTAAGAAAAAAGTATATATCTAAAATGGAAATGCACAATGCACAAATGTAAAGAGAGATAATTCCAAAGAGTGTCTGTAATTGTTAGGGATTGTAAAATCTTTTTAGTTTTCATATAGTAGGTCTTTTAATCATCGGGAAAAGGGGAGGCAGTGGATTTTTAACTGAGTGTTAACTCCCAATCCATAAATCATTTCTTACAAAAATATAGCCCGTTAGACAATATAAATCACTTTACAATCATCTATGACTGTTAGTTAAACTTTTTGTGAGTGGGAAAAATAATGGCTTGTATGAGAAAGGTAAATATCCCACAGCACATTTACTTGAGAATTTAATGAGTGTTTGTTATTCTCTTTAAAAGGTTTGCATCCATAGGTCATTTACATCTTTAAGATGTTTCAAACATGCATATCCATTTTTAAAACGTGTAGAAGAAATCTGTTTCTTATAAAATTCAAAGATATTAGGGTGGAACTAGTGGAATTTCCCAAACTTGGATAACAAAAATTTTGTGTTCATTTGTGGAGTGCGAATAAATTTACTTTACTTATATTTGTTGTTGTTTTCAATTTTTTTCTATACACCAATTCTATAATTTTCATACTGTGATCAATTTGCCTTTTTTGTTTTCGAGATGAAGGGTTAGAGAAAACTCAAAGTATTGATTTAAGAAAAAAGTATACATCTCAAATGGAAATGCACAATGCACAAATGTAAAGAGAGATAATTCCAAAGAGTGTCGGTAATTGTTAGGGATTGTTAAATTTATTTAGTTTTTATTTATTTGTATTTTTAATCATTGGGAAAGGGGGAGGAGGAAGATTTTTAACTGAGTGTTGACTCCCAATCCATAAATCATTTGTTACAAAAATATAGCCCGTTACGCATGATAAATCACTTTACAATCAGCTATGATTGATAGATCAGCTTTTTTAAAATGGGCAAAATAATGGCTAGTTTGACTCGAGTAAATATCCCACCACACGTTCACTTGAGAATTTAATCAGTGTTTGTTATTCTCTTTAAAAGGTTTGGATCCATAGGTCATTTTCATATTTAACATGTTTCAAGCATGCATATCCATTTTTAAAACATGTGTAGAAGAAAATCTTTCTTATAAAATTCCAAGCTATTAAGGTTGAACTAGTGGAATTTCCCAAACTTGGTTAACAAAACTTTTGTGTTCATTTTTTGTGTGTGAATAAATTTTCTTTTCTTACATTTGTTGTTGTTTTAAGTTTTTTCCATACAAAAACTCTTAAATTTTCATTTTGTTGGGATCTATTAACCTTTTTTGTTTACGAAATGAAGGGAGAGCGAAAATTCAAAGTTTTGATTTAAGAAAAAAGTATACATAAAAAATGTAAATGCACGATGTAAAAATGTCGAGAGAGATAATTCAAAAGAGTGTCTGTAATTTTTAGGGATTTTAAACTCGTTTTAGTTTTTATATTTTAGGGTTTACAATAGTTGGGAAAATGGGGAGGCAGGGGATTTTTTACTAAGTGTTTACTCCCCATCCATAAGTCATTTCCAACAAAAATATAGCCCATTAGGCATGATAAATCACTTTACAATCGTGTATGATTGTCACGTCGGCTTTTTTTAAATGAGCAAAATAATGCCTTGTTTGAGTCGGGTAAATATCCCACTGCACGTTCACTTGAGAATTTAATGAGCGTTTGTTTTCTTTTTAAAAGGTTTGGATCCATAGGTCATTTGCATCTTTACACATGTTTCAAGCATGCATATCCATTTTTAAAACATGTGTAGAATAAATCTCTTTTTTATAAAATTCCAAGCTATTAGGGTTGAAGTAGTTGAATTTCCCAAACTTAGATAACAAAACTTTTGTGTTCATTTTTGGAGTGTGAATAAATTTATTTTACGTAAATTTTTTGTTGTTTTAAACTTTTTCCATACACAAACTCTAAAAGTTTCATTTTTTTGTGATCTATTTGCCTATTTTGTTTAACGGGATAAGAGATAGAGAAAACTCAAAGTTTTGATTTAAGAAAAAGTATACATCTAAAATGGAAATTCACAATGCATAAATGTAAAGAGAGATAATTCCAAAGAGTGTCAATAATTGTTAGGGATTGTAAAATCTTTTTAGTTTTCATATATTAGGTTTTGTAGTCGTCAGGAAAATGGGAGGCAGTGGAATTTTAACTGAGAGTTGACTCCCAATCCAAAAATATTTTCTTATAAAAATATTGCTCGTTAAGCAAGATAAATCACTTTACAATCATCTATGACTTTTAGTTAAGCTTTTTGTGAGTGGGAAAAATAATGGCTTGTATGACAAAGGTAAATATTCCACCGCACGTTCACTTGAGAATTTATTGAGTGTTTGTTATTCTCTTTTAAAGGTTTGCATCCATACGTCATTTGCCCCTTTAACATGTTTCAAGCATGCGTATCCATTCTTAACACTTGTCTAGAAGAAATCTCTTTCTTATAAAATTCCAACCTATTAGGGTTGATTTAGTGGAATTTCCCAAACTTGGATAATAGAACTTTTGTGTTCATTTGTGGTGTGTGAATAAATTTTCTTTACTTACCTTTGTTGTTGTTTTAAATTTTTTCCATACACAAACTCTAAAATTTTCATTTTGTTGTGATCTATTTGCCTTTTTTTTTTACAGGAAGAAGGGAGAGCGAAAACTCAAAGTTTTGATTTAAGAAAAAATTTTACATCTAAAATAGAAATGCACAATGCAAAAGTGTAGAGAGAGATAATTCCAAAGAGTGTCTGTAATTTTTAGGGATTTAAACTCTTTTTAGTTTTTATATATTAGGTTTTGCAAACGTTGGGAAAATGGGGAGGCAGGGGATTTTTAACCGAGTGTTGACTCCCAATTCTTAAGTCATTTCCAACAAAAATATTGCTCGTTAAGCATGATAAATCACTTTACAATCATCTATAATTTTTATGTCGGTTTTCTGTAAATGGGCAAAATAATGGCTTGTTTGACTCGGGTAAATATCCCACAGCACGTTCACTTGAGAATTTAATGAGTGTTTGTTATTCTCTTTAAAAGGTTTGGATCCATAGGTCATTTGCCTCTTTAACATGTTTCATGCATGCATATCCATTTTTAAATCATGTGTTGAAGAAATCTCTTTCTTATAAAATTCCAAGCTATTAGGGTTGAACTAGTGGAATTTCTCAAACTTGGATAACAAAACTTTTGTGTTCATTTGTGGAGTGTGAATAAATTTAATTTACTAACATTTTTTGTTGTTTTAAATTTTTTCCATACACAAACTCTATAATTTTCATTTTATTGTGATCTATTTGCCTTTTTTGTTTACAGGATGAAGGGATAGAGAAAACTAAAAGTTTTGATTTAAGAAAAAAGTTTACATCTAAAACAGAAATGCACAATGCTCAAATGTAAAGCGAGATAATTCCAAAGAGTGTATGTAATTATTAGGGATTGTAAAATCCTTTTAGTTTTTATATATTGGTTTTTTTAATCAACGGGAAAGGGGGTGGCGGAGGATTTTTAATTGAGTGTTGACTCTAATTCCATAAATCATTTCTTAAAAAAATATAGCCTGTTACACATGATAAATCACCTTACAATCATCTATGATTGTTAGATCAGCTTTTTGTAAATGGGAAAAATAATGGCTTGTTTGACTGGGGTAAATATCCCATAGCACGTTCACTTGAGAATTTAATCAGTGTTTGTTATTCTCCTTAAAAGGTTTGGATCCATAGGTGATTTGCATATTTAACATGTTTCAAGCATGCATATCCATTTTTAAAACATGTGTAGAGGAAATCTTTTTCTTATAAAATTCCAAGCTATTAGGGTTGATCTAGTGGAATTTCCCAAGCATGGATAACAAAACTTTTTTGTTCATTTGTGGTATGTGAATAAATTTTATTTACTTAAATTTTTTGTTGTATTAAATTTTTCCATACCAAAAATTCTAAAATTTTCATTTTGTTGGATCTATTTTCCTTTTTTTTTACTTTTATGAAGGGAGAGCGAAAAGTCAAAGTTTTGATTTAAGAAAAAAGTATATATCTATAATGGAAATGCACAATGCAAAAATGAATAGAGAGATAATTCCGAAGAGTGTCTGTATTTTTTAGGGATTGTAAACTCGTTTTAGTTTTTATATATTAGGGTTTGCATTCGTCAAAAAATGGGGAGGTGGGGGATTTTTAACTGAGTGTTGACTCCCCATCCATAAGTCATTTCCAACAAAAATCTAGCCCGTTATGCATGATAAATCACTTTACAATCATCTATGATTGTTAAGTCGGCTTTTTGTAAATGGAAAAAATAATGGCTTGTTTAATTCGGGTAAATATCCCACAACATGTTCACTTGAGAATTTAAAGAGCATTTGTTATTCTCCTTAAAAGGTTTGGATCCATAGGTCATTTGCATCTTTAACATGTTTCAAGCATGCATATCCATTTTTAAAATATGTGTAGAAGAAATCTCTTTCTTATAAAATTCCAAGCTATTAGGGTTGAGCTAGTGGAAATTCCCAAATTTGAATAACAAAAATTTTGTGTTCATTTTTAGAGTGTGAATAATTTACTTTACTTACATTTGTTACATGCATATCCATTTTTAAAATATGTGTAGAAGAAATTTCTTTCTTATAAAATTCCAAGCTATGAGGGTTGAGCTAGTGAAAATTCCCAAACTTGAATAACAAAACTTTTGTGTTCATTTTTAGAGTGTGAATAATTTACTTTACTTACATTTGTTGTTGTTATGAATTTTTTCCATACACAAACTCTAAAATTTTCATTTTGTTGATATCTATGTGCTTTTTTTGTTTATGGGATGAAGGGGTAAAGAAAGCTCAAAGTTTTGATTTAAGAAAAAATTAAACATCTAAAATGGAAATGCACAAGGCACAAATGTAAAGACAGATAATTCCAAAGAGTGTCTGTAATTGTTAGGGATTGTAAAATCTTTTTACTTTTTATATATTAGGTCTTTTAATCATCGGGAAAGGGGGAGGCAGAGGATTTTTAACTGAGTGTTGGCTCACAACACATAAGTCATTTCTTACAAAAATATAGCCCGGAATGCAAAATAATTCACTTTAAAATTATCTATGACTGTTAGGTCAGCTTTTTGTGAGTGGGCAAATAATGGCTTCTTTGACTCGGGTAAATATCCCAACGCAAGTTCACTTGAGAATTTTATGAGTGTTTGTTATTCTCTTTGAAAGGTTTTCATCCATAGGTCATTTACCTTTTTAACAAGTTTCAAGCATGCGTATCCATTTTTAAAACATGTCTAGAATAAATCTCTTTCTTATAAAATTCCAAGCTATTAGGGTTGAACTACTGGAATTTCCCTAACTTTCTAACAAAACTTTTGTGTTAATTTGTGGTGTATGAATAAATTTTCTATACAAACATTTGTTGATGTTGTAAATTCTTCCATACACAAACACTAAAATTTTCATTTTGTTGTGATCTATTTGCCTTTTTCGCTTACGGGATGAAGGGAGAGCAAAAACTCAAAGTTTTGACTAAATAAAAAATTATCCATCTAAAATTGAAACACACAATGCACAAATTTAGAAAGAGATAATTCTAAAGAGTGTTTGTAATTTTTAGGGATTGAAAATTCTTTTTGCTTTTTATATATTAGGTTTTGCAATCGTCAGGAAAAAAAGGGAGGTGTGGGATTTTTAACTGAGTGTTGACTCCCAATCCATAAGTCATTTCTAACAAAATATATAGCCCGTTACGCATGATAAATCACTTTACAATCATCTTTGACTGTTAGGTCAACTTTTCGTAAATGGGCAAAATAATGCCTGGTTTGACTCGGGTAAATATCCCACCACACGTTAACTTGAGAATTTAATGAGCGTTTATTATTCTTTTAAAAAGGTTTGGATCCGTAGGTCATTTGCATCTTTAACATGTTTCAAGCATGCATATCCATTTTAAAACTTGTGTAGAAGAAATCTCTTTCTTATAAAATTCCAAGCTATTAGGGTTGAACTTGTCGAATTTCCCAAACTTGGCTAAAAAAATTTTTGTGTTCAATTGTGGTGTGTGAATAAATTTTCTTTACTTGAATTTGTGCTTGGTTTAAATTTTTTTCGTACACAAACTCTAAAATTTTCTTTTTCTTGTGATCTATTTGCCTTTTTTGTTTATGGGATGAAGGGAAAGAGAAAACTCAAAGTTTTGATTTAAGAAAAAAGCATACATCTAAAATTGAAATGCACAATGCACAAATTTAGAGAGATATAATTCCAAAGAGTATCTGTAATTTTTAGCTATTGTAAACTCTTTTCAGTTTTTATATATTAAGTTTTTCAATCGTCGGGAAAAGGAGGCGGGGGATTTTTAACTGAGTGTTGACTCCCTATCCATATGTCATTTTTTAAAAAAATGTAGACCGTTACGCATGATAAATCACTTCACAACCATCTATGATTGTTATGTCAACTTTTAGTAAATGGGATAAATAATGGATTATTCGACTCGGGTAAATATCCCACCTCTCATTCACTTGAGAATTTAATGAGCGTTTTTTATTCCCTTTAAAAGCTTTGGACCCATAGGTCATTTGCATCTTGAACATGTTTCAAGCATGCAAATCAATTTTTAAAACATGTGTCGAAGAAATCCCTTTCTTGTAAAATTCGAAGCTAATAGGGTTGAACAAGTGCAATTTCCAAAACTTGGAGAACCAAACTTTTGTATTCATTTGTGGTGTGTGAATAAATTTTCTTCACTTATATTTGTTATTGTTTTAAATTTTTTTCATACATAAACTCTAAAATTTTCATTTTGTTGTGATCGATTTGCCTTTTTTTTTTACAGGATGAAGGGAGAGCGAGAACTCAAAGTTTTGATTTAAGAAAAAATTGTACATCTAAACTGGAAATGCACAATGCACAATTATAGAGAGATATAATTCCAAAGAGTGTCTATAATTTTTATGGATTGTATGCTCTTTTTAGTTTTATATCTCAGGTTTTCCAAACATCGAGAAAGAGGGGAGGCGGGGGATTTTTAACTGACTATTGACTCCGAATCCACAAGTCATTTCTTAAAAAAATATAGCCCATTACGCATGATAAATCACTTTACAATCATCTATGACTGTTAGGTCAGCTTTTTGTAAATGGGCAAAATAATGGCTTGTTTGACTCGGGTAAATATCCCACCGCACGTTCACGTGAGAATTTAATGTGTGTTTGTTATTCTCTTTAAAAGGTTTGGATGCATTGGTCATTTGCATCTATAACATCTTTCAAGCATGCGTATCCTTTTTTAAAACATGTCTAGAAGAAATCTTTTTCTTACAAAATTTCAAGCTTTTGGGGTTGAACTTGTGCAATTTCCAAAGCTTGGATAAGAAAACTTCTGTGTTCATTTGTCGTGTGTCAATTAATTTTCTTTACTTACATTTGTTGTTGGTTAAAATTTTTTCCTTGCTCAAACTCTAAAATTTTCATTTTGTTGTGTTTTTTTGGCATTTTTTGTTTACGGGATGAGGAGAGAGCAAAAACTCATAGTTTTGATTTAAGAAAAAAGTATACATCTAAAATTGAAACGGACAATGCAAAAATTTAGAGAGAGATAATTTCAAAGAGTGTCTATAATTTTTAGGGATATTTTTAGTTTTTATATCTCTGGTTTTGCAAACATCTGGAAATAGGGGAGGCAGGGTATTTTTAACTGAGTGTTGACTCCCAATCCATAAGTCAATTCTTACAAAAATATTGCTTGTTACGCACGATAAATAACTTTACAATCGAAAACTCAAAGTTATGATTTAAGAAACAAGTATACATCTAAAATGGAAATGCACAATGCAAAAATCTATAGAGAGATAATTTGAAATAGTGTTTGTAATTTTTAGGGGATTGTAAACTCTTTTTTGTTTTTATATATTAGCTTTTGCAATCATTGGGAAAAGGGAGAGGCGGGGGATTTTTAACTTACTGTTGACTCCCAATCCATATGTCATTTCTTAAAAAAATATAGCCCATAACGAATGACAAATCACATTACAATCATCTATGATTGCTAGGTCAGCTTTTTGTAAATGGGCAAAATAATGGATTGTTTGACTTGAGTAAATATCCCACCACACGTTCACCTGAGAATTTAATGATCGTTTGTTATTCTCTTTAAAAGGTTTGGATCCAGAGGTCATTTGCATCTTTAACATGTTTTAAGCATGCATATCCATTTTTAAAACAAGTGTAGAAGAAATCTCTTTCTTATAAAATTCCAAGCTATTAGGGTTGAACTAGTGGAATTTCCCAAACTTAGATAATAAAAATTTTGTGTTCATTTGTTGTGTGTGAATAAATTTTCTTTACTAACATTTCTTCTTGTTTAAAACTTTTTACATACACAAACTCTAAAATTTTCATTTTTTTGTGATTTCTCTGCATTTTTTTTTTTACGGGATGAAGGGAGAGCGAAAACTCAAAGTTTTGATTTAAGAAAAAAGTATACATCTAAAATTGAAATGCACAAAGCAAAAATTTGGAGAGAGATAATTCCAAAGAGTGTTTGTAATTTTTAGGTATTGTAAACTCTTTTTGGTTTTTATATATTAGGTTTTTCAATTGCCGAGAAAAGGGGAAGGCATGGGATTTTTAACTGAGCGTTGACTCCCAATAAATAAGTCATTTCGTAAAAAAATATAGCCCGTTACGCATGATAAATCACTATACAATCATTTATTACTGTTAGGTCAGCTTTTTGTAAATGGGCAAAATATTGGCTTGTTTGACTCGAGTAAATATCCCTCGGCATGTTCACTTGAGAATTTTATGAGCGTATATTATTCTCTTTAAAAGCTTTGGATCCATAGGTCATTAGCATCTTTAACATGTTTAAAGCATGCATATCCATTTTTAAAACATGTGTAGAAGAAATCTCTTTCTAGTAAAATTCCAAGCTACTATGGTTGAACTAGTGGAATTTCCCAAACTTTGATAACCAAAATTTTGTATTCATTTGTGGTGTGTGAATAAATTTTCTTCACTTACATTTGTTATTGTTTTAAATTTTTAGCATACATAAACTCTAAAATTTTCATTTTGTGGTGATCTATTTGCCTTTTTTGTTTACGGGATGAAGGGATAGCGAAAACTCAAAGTTTTGATTTAAGAAAAAAATGTACATCTAAAACGGAAATGCACAATGCACAAATGTAAAGAGAGATAATTCCAAAGAGTGTCTATAATTTTTAGGGATTGTAAGCTCTTTTTAGTTTTTATATCTCAAGTTTTGCAAACGTCAGGAAATAGGGGAGGCGGGGGATTTTTAACTGACTGTTGACTACCAATCCATAAGTCATTTCTTACAAAACTATAGCCCATTATTCAAGATAAATCACTTTACAATCATCTATGACTATTTGGTCAGCTTTTTGTAAATAGGCAAAATAATGGCTAGTTTGACTGGGGTAAATATCCCATCACACGTTCACTTGAGAATTTAATTAGTGTATGCAATTCTCTTTAAAAGGTTTGCATGCATAGGTCATTTGCATTTTTAACATGATTCTAGCATGCATATCCATTTTAAAAACATGTCTAGAAGAAATTTCTTTCTTATAAAATTCCAAGATATAAGGGTTGAACTAGTGGAATTTCCAAAACTTGGATAACAAAACTTGTTTATTCATTTGTGGTGTGTGAATAACTTTTCTTTACTTACATTTGTTGTGGTCTTAAAGTTTTTCCATTCTCAGACTCTAAAATTTCATTTTCTTGTGATCTATTGGCCTTTTTTGTTAACGGGATGAATGGAGAACGAAAACTCAAAGTTTTGATTTAAGAAAAAATTTTACATCTAAAATGGAAATGCACAATGCACAAATGTAGAGAGAGATAATTCCAAAGTGTGTCTGTAATTTTTAGGGATTGTAAGCTCTTTTTAGTTTTTATATCTCAGGTTTTGCAAATGTCGGGAAAAAGGGGAGGCGAGGGATTCTTTACTAAGTGTTGACTCCCAAACCATAAGTCATTTCTTACATAAATATATCCCATTACGCATGATAAATCACTTTACAATCATCTATGACTATTAGGTCAACGTTTTGTAAATGGGGAAAATAATGGTTTGTTTGACTCGGGTGAGAATTTAATGAACGTTTGTTATTCTCTTTAAAAGCTTCGGATCCATAGGTCATTAGCATATTTAACATGTTTCAAGCATGCATATCCATTTTTGAAACATGTGTAGAAGAAATCATTTTCTTGTAAAATTCCAAGCTATTGGGGTTTAACTAGTGGAATTTACCAATCTTGGATAACAAAACTTTTGTGTCCATTTGTGGTGTGTGAATAAATTTTATTTACTTACATTTGTTATTGTTTTAAATATTTTTCATACATAAACAATAAAATTTTCATTTTTTTATGATCTATTTGCTTTTTTTATTTATGTGATGAAGGGAGAGTGAAAACTCAAAGTTTTAATTTCAGAAAGAAGTATACATCTAAAAATGAAACGCACAATGCAAAAATTTAGAGAGAGATAAATCCTAAGAGTGCCTATAATTTTTGGGGATTGTAAACGCTTTTTAGTTTTTATATATTAGGTTTTTCAATCATTGGGAAAAGGGGGAGGCGTGGGATTTTTAACTGAGTGTTCACTTCCAATCCATCAGTCATTTATTAAAAAAATATAGCATGTTACGCATGATAAAATACTTTACAATCATCTATGACTATTAGGTCAGCTTTTTATAAATGGGAAAAATAATGGATTGTTTGACTCGGGTAAATATCCCACCGCACGTTCACTTGAGAATTCAATGAGTGTTTTTTATTCTCTTTAAAAGGTTTGGATGCATAGGTCATTTGCATATTTAACATGTTTCAAGCATGCATATCCATATTTAAAACATGTCTAGAAGAAAACCGTTTCTTATAAAATTCCTAGCTATGAGGATTGAACTAGTGCAATTTCCAAAGCTTGGATAACAAAACTTTTGTGCTTATTTGTGGTGTGTCAATCAATTTTTAAAATTTACTTTTGTTGTTGTTTTAAATTTTTTCCTTTCTCAAACTCTAAAATTTTCATTTTGTTGTGATCTATTTGCCTTTTTTGTTTACAGGATGAAGGGAGAGCGAAAAATCAAAGTTTTGATTTAAGAAAAAAGTATACATCTAATATGGAAATGCTGAATACACAAATGTAGAGAGAGATAATTCGAAAGAGTGTCTGTAATTTTTAGGGGATTGTAAATTCTTTTTTGTTTTTATATATTAGGTTTTGCAATCGTAGGGAAAAGGGAGAGGCAGGGATTTTTAACTGAGTGTTGACTCCCAATCCATAAGTCTATTCTTACTAAAATATAGCCCGTTACGTATGATAAATCACATTACAATCATCTATGATTGTTAGGTCAGCTTTTTGTAAATGGGCAAAATAATGGCTTGTTTGACTCGAGTTAATATCCCATTACACATTCACTTGAGAATTTAATGATTGTTTTTTATTCTTTTTAAAAGGTTAGGATCCAGAGGTCATTTGCATCTTTAACATGTTTTAAGCATACATATCCATTTTTAAAATGTGTGTTGAAGAAATCACTTTCTTATAAATTTTCAAGCTATTAAGGTTGAACTAGTGCAATTTCCCAAACTTTTTCTATACGCAAACTTTAAAATTTTCATTTTGTTGTGATTTATTTTCCTTTTTTTGTTTAGGGGATGAAGGGAGAGCAAAAACTCAAAGTTATGATTTAAGAAAAAATTGTACATCTAAAATGGAAATGCACAATGCACAAATGTGGAGAGAGATAATTCCAAAGAGTGTCTGTAATTTTTAGGGATCGTAAGCTCTTTTAAGTTTTTATATCAAAGGTTTTGCAAACGTCAGGAAATAGGAGATGCGAGGGATTTTTAATTGAGTGTTGACTACAATGCATAAGTCATTTCTTACAAAAATATAGCCCATTATGCATGATAAATAAATTTACAATCATCTTTGTCTGTTAGGTCAGCTTTTTCAAAATGGGCAAAATAATGGCTGGTTTGACTCGGGTAAATATCTAACCGCACGTTCACTTGGGAATTTATTGAGTGTTTGCGATTCTCTTTAAAATGTTTGGATTCGTAGGTCATTTGCATATTTAACATGTTTGTAGCATGTATATCCATTTTTAAAACATGTCTAGAAGAAATCTTTTTTTTATAAAATTCCAAGCTGTTAGGGTTGAACTAGTGGAATTTCCCAAACTTGGATAACGAAAATTTTTTGTTCATTTGTGGTGTGTGAATAAATTTTCTTACTTACATTTGTTTTTATTTTAAATTTTTTCCATTCTCAGACTCTAATATTTTCATTTTGTTGCGATCTATTTGCCTTTTTTTTTTTACGTAATGAAGGGAGAACGAAAACTCAAAGTTTTGATTTAAGAAAAAAGTGTACAACTAAAATGGAAATGCACAATGCACAAATGTAGAGAGAGAGAATTCCAAAGAGTGTCTTTAATTTTAAGGTATTGTAAGCCCTTTTTAGTTTTTATAGCTCAGGTTTTGCAAACGTCGCGATATTGGGAGGCGGGGATTTTTAATTGAGTGTTGACTCCCAAACCGTAAGTCATTTCTTACAAAAATATAGCCCATTACGCATGATAAATCACTTTACAATCATCTATGACTGTTAGGTTAGCATTTTGTAAATGGGCAAATAATGGCTAGTTTGAGTCGGGTAAATATCCCACCAAACGTTCACATGAGAATTTAATGAGCGTTTTGTATTCTCTTTAAAAGCTTTGGATCCATAGGTCATTAGTATCTTTAACATGTTTCAAGCCTGCATATCCATTTTTAAAACTTTTGTAGATGAAATCTCTTCTTTGTAAAATTCCAAGCTATTAGGGTTGAACTTGTAGAATTTCTTAAACTTAGATAACAAAACTTTTGTGTTCATTTGTGGTGTATGAATAAATTTTCTTCTCTTACATTTGTTATTTTTTAAAAAAATTTCCATACATAAACTCTAAAATTTTCATTTTGTTGTGATCTATTTGCCTTTTTTTTTCACGGGATGAAGGGAGAGTGAAAACTCAAAGTTTTGATTTCAGAAAAAGTCTACATGTAAAATTGAAACGCCCCATAAAATTTAGAGAGAGATAATTCCAAAGAGTGTCTGTAATTTTTAGGGATTTTAAACTCTTTTTAGTTTTTATATATTAGGTTTTGCATTCGTCGGTAAAAGGGGAAGGTAAAGGATTTTTATCTGAGTGTTGACTCCCAATCCTTATGTCTTTTATTACAAAAATATAGCCTGTTATGCATGATAAATCACTTTACAATCATATATGACTGTTAGGTCAGCTTTTTGTAAATAGGCAAAATAATGGCTTGTTTGAAACGGGTAAATATCCCACCGCACGTTCACTTGAGAATTTAATGAGCATTTGTTATTCTCTTTAAAAGGTTTGGATCCATAGGCCATTTGCGTCTTTAACATGTTTCAAGCATGCATATCCATTTTTTAACATGTGTAGAAGAAATCTCTTTCTCATAAAATTCCAAGCTATTAGGGTTGAAGTAGTGAAATTTCCCAAACTTGGATAACAAGATTTTTGTGTTAATTTTTGGTGTGTGAATAAATTTTCTTTACTTACATTTTTTGTTGTTTTAAATTTTTTCCATATAGAAACTCTAAAATTTTCATTTTGTAGTGATCTATTTGCCTTAATTATTTACGGGATGAAGGGAGAACGAAAACTCAAAGTTATTATTTAAGAAAAAAGTATACATCTAAAATGAAAATGCACAATGCACAAATGTTGAGAGAGATAATTCCAAAGAGTGTCTGTAATTTTTAGGGATTGTAAAGTCTTTTTAGTTTTTATATATTAGGTTTTTCAATTGTAGGGAAATGGAGGAGGTGGTGGATTTTTAACTGAGTGTTGACTCCCAATTCATAAGTCATTTCTTACAAAAATATAGCCCATTACTCATGATAAATCCCTTAACAATCACCTATGAATGTTACGTCAGTTTTTTGTAGATGGGGCAAATAATGTCTTGTTTGACTTGGGTAAATATCCCACCGTATGTTCACTTTGGAATTTAATGAGCATTTTTTATTCTTTTTAAAAGGTTTTAATCCATAGGTCATTCGCATCATTAACAAGTTTCAAGAATGCATATCCATTTTTTAAACATGTGTAGAAGAAATATCTTTCTTACAAAATTCCAAGCTATTACGGTTGAACTAGTGGAATTTTCCAAACTTGGATAACAAAACTTTTATGTTCATTTGTGGTGTGTGAATAAATTTTCTTTACTTACATTTGTTGTTTTTAAAAATTTTTTCCATACACAAACTCTAAATTTTTCATTTTGTTGTGATCAAATTGCAAATTTTTTTACGGGATGAAGGGAGAGCAAAAACTAAAAGTTTGTATTTAAGAAAAAAATATACATCTAAAATGCAAAAGCACAGTGCACAAACATAGAGAGAGATAATTCCAAATAGTGTTTGTAATTTTAAGGGATTTTAAACACTTTTTAGTTTTTATATATTAGATTTTGCAATCCTCGAGAAAAGGCGGAGGCGGGGGATTTTTTTCTAAGTTTTGTCTCCCAATCCATAAGTCCTTTCTTACAAAAATATAGTATGTTACGAATGATAAATCACTTTACAATCATCTATGTTAGTTACGTCGGGTTTTTGTAAATGGGTAAATTAATGGCTTGTTTGACTCGGTAAATATGCGACAACACCTTCACTTGAGAATTTAATGAGCGTATGTTATTCTCTTTAAAAGGTTATGATCCATAGGTCATTTGCATCTTTAACATGTTTCAAGCATGCATATCAATTTTTAAAACATGTGTTGAAGAAATCTGTTTCTTATAAAATTCCAAGCTATTAGGGTTGAACTAGTGGAATTTCAAAACTTGGATAACCAATCTTTACTTACAATTGTTGTTTTTTTAAATTTTTTCCATACACAAACTCTAAAATTTTCAATTTTTTGTGATTTATTTGCTCTTTTATTTACAGGCTTAAGTGAGAGCGAAAACTCAAAGTTTTGATTAAAGAAAAAAAGTATACGTCTAAAATTGAAACGCACAATGCACAAATTTAGAGAGACATAATTCCAAAGTGTGTCTGTAATTTTTAGGTATTGTAAACTCTTTTTTGTTTTTATATATTACGTTTTGCAATCGTCGGGAAAAGGCGGCGGCGTGGGATTTTTAACTAAGTGTTGACTGCCAATCCATAAGTCATTTCTTACAAAAATATTGCCCGTTACGCATGATAAATCACTTTACAATCATCTATGACTATTAGGTCAGATTTTTTAAAATGGGCAAAATAATGGCTTGTTTGACTCAGGTTGATATCCCACCGCACGTTCACTTGAGAATTTAATGAGTATTTGTTATTCTCTTTAAAAGGTTTGGATCCATAGGTCATTTGCATCTTTAACATGTTTCAAGCATGCATATCCATTTTTAAAACATATCTAGAAGAACTCTCTCTCTTATAAAATTCCAAACAATTAGGGTTCAACTAGTGAAATTTCCAAAACATGGATAACAAAGCTTTTGTGTTCATTTGTAGTGTGTGAATAAATTTTCTTTACTTACATTTGTTGCTGTTTTAAATTTTTTCCTTAGACAAACTCTAAATTTTTGATTTTTTAGTGATCTATTTGCCTTTTTTGTTTACGGGAGGAAGGGAATGCGAAAACTCAAAGTTTTGATTAAGAAAAAAGTATACATTTATAATGGAAATGCATAATGCACAAAAGTAGAGAGAGATAATTCCAAAGAGTGTCTATATTTTTTAGGATTTTAAACTCTTTTGGTTTTTATATTTTAGGTTTTGCAATCGTCAGAAAAGGGGCGGGGGATTTTTAATTGAGTGTTGAATCTCAATCCATAAGTCATTTCTTAAAAAAATATAGCTCGTTATGCTTGAGAAATCACTTTACAATCATCTATGATTGTTAGGTCTGCTTTTTTTAAATGGGCAAAATAATGGCTTGTTTGACTTGGTTAAATATCCCACTGCACGTTGACTTGAGAATTTAATGAGCATTTATTATTCTCTTTAAAAGGTTTGGATCCATAGGTCATTTGCATATTTAACATGTTTCAAGCATGCATTTCACATTTTAAAATAATTTTAGAAGAAATCTCTTTCTAATAAAATTCCAAGAGTATTGGGTTGTTGAACTAGTGGAATTTCCCAAACTTGGATAACAAAACTTTTGTGTTCATTTGTGGTGTGTGAATAAATTTTCTTTACTTACATTTGTTGTTGTATTAAATTGTTTCCATACACAAACTCTAAAAGTTTCATTCCATTGTGATCTATTTGCCTTTTTTGTTTACGAGATGAAGGGAGAGCGAAAACTCAATGTTTTGATTTAAAAAAAAAGTATACATCTAAAATTGAAACGCACAATGCAAAAAATTTTGAGAGAGCTAATTCCAGAGAGTGTCTATAATTTTTTAGTATTGTAAACTCATTTTAGTTTATTACATATTAAATTTTGTAATCGTCGAGAAAAGGGGGAGGCGAGGGATGTTTAACTGAATGTTTACTCCCAATCCATACGTCATTTCTTACAAAAATATAGCCCGTTACGCATGATAGATGACTTTACAATCATCTATGACTGTTAGGTTAGCTTTTTGAAAATGGGAAAATTAATGGCTTGTTTGACTCGGGTAGATATCCCACCGCATGATAACTAGAGAACTTAATAAGTGTTTGTTATTCTCTTTTAAAGGTTTGGATCCATAGGTCATTTGCATCTTTAACATGTTTCAATCACGCATATCCATTTTGACAACAGTTCTAGAAGAAATCTCTTTCTTAAAAAATTCCAAGCTATTAGGGTTAAACTAGTGGAATTTTGAAAACTTGGATAAAAAAACTTTTGTGTTCATTTGTGGTGTATGAATAATTTTTTTTACTTACATTTGTTGTTTTTTAAATTTTTTCCATACGGAATCTCTAAGATTTTCATTTCGTTGTGATCTATTTGCCTTTTTTGTTTACAGGATGAAGGGAGAGCGAAAACTCAAAATTTTGATTTTAGAAAAAAGTATACATCTAAAATGGAAATGCAGAATGCATAAATGTCGAGAGATAATTTCGAAGAGTGTCTGTAATTTTTTGGGATTGTAAACTCTTTTAAGTTTTTATATATTAGGTTTTGCAATCGTTGGGAAAAGGGGGAGGCACGAGATTTTCTACTAATGTTGACTACCAATCCATAAGTCATTTCTTACAAAAATATAGCCCTTTACGCTTGATAAATAACATTACAATCAAATTATAATTGTAAGGTCAGCTTTTTGTAAATGGGTAAAATAATGGCTTGTTTGACTGGGGAAAATATAACGCTGTACGTTCACTTGAAAATTTAATGATTGGTTGTTATTCTTTTTAAAAGGTTGGGATCCATAGGTCATTTGCATCTTTACATGTTTCAAGCATGCATATCCATTTTTAAAACTTGTGTACAAAAAATCTCTTTCTTATAAAATTTCAAGCTATAAGGGTTGAACTAGTGGAATTTCCCAAACTTGGATAACAAAACTCTTTTGTTCATTTGTGGTGTTTTAATAAATTTTCTTTCCTTACATTTGTTGTTGTTTTACATTTTTTCCATACACTAACTCTAAAATTTCATTTTGTTGTGATCTATTTGCCTTTTTGGTTTACGGGAAGAAGGGAGAGCGAAAAATCAAAGTTTTGATTTAAGAAAAAATTATATATCTAAAATTGAAACGTACAATGTACAAATTTAGAGAGAGATAATTCCAAAGAGTATATGTAATATTTAGGTATTGTAAACTCTTTTTAGTTTTTATATATTAGGTTTTGCAATCGTCGGGCAAAGGGGGAGGCGTGGGTTTTTAACTAAGTGATGACTCTCAATCCATAAGTCATTTCTTTGAAAAATATAGCCTGTTACACTTGATAAATCACTTTACAATCATCTATGATTGTTAGGTCAGCTTTTTTTAAATGCACAAAATAATGGCTTGTTTGACTCGGGTAAATATCGCACCGTACGTTCACTTGAGAATTTAATAAGCATTTCTTATTCTCTTTAAAAGGTTTGGATCCATAGGTCATTTTCTTCTTTAACATGCTTCAAGCATGCATTTCCATTTTTAAAACATTTCTAGAAGAAATCTCTTTCTTCTAAAATTCCATGCTATTAGGGTTGAACTAGTGGAATTTCCAAAAATTGGATAACGAAACTTTTGTGTACATTTGTGGTGTGTGAATAAATTTTCTTTACCCACATTTGTTGCTGTTTTAAATTTTTTCCATGCTCAAACTCCAAAATTTTCATTTTTTTGTGATGTATTTGGCTTTTTTGTCTATGGGATGAAGGCAGAGCGAAAACACAAAGGTTTGATTTAAGAAAAAAGTATACTTCTAAAATTGAAATGCACAATGCACAAATTTAGAGAGAGATAATTCCAAAGAGTGTCTTCAATTTTTAGGGATTCTAAACTTTTTTTAGTTTTATATATTAGGTTTTGCAATCGTCCGGAAAGGGGAAGGGAAGGGATTTTTAACTAAGTGTTGACTCCCAATCCATAAGTTATTTCTTACAAAAATATAGCCCGTTATGCGTGATAAATCACTTTACAATCTTCTATGACTATTACGTCAACATTTTGTAAATGGCCAAAATAATGGCTTGTTTGACTCAGGTAAATATCCCACCTCAGGTTCACTTGTGAATTTAATGAGTTTTTTATTATTCTCTTTAAAAGGTTTAGATCCACAGGTCATTTGCATCTTTAACATGTTTCAAGCATGCATATCCATTTTTAAAACACGTCTAGAAGAAAACTCTTTCTTATATAATTCCAAGCAATTATGGTTGAACAAGTGGAATTTCCCATACTTGGCTAACAAAACTTTTGTGTTCATTTATGGTGTGTGAATAAATTTTCTTTACTAACATTCGTTGTTTTTTTAAATTTTTTTCATACCCAAACTCCAAAATTTACATTTTGTTGTGATCTTTTTGGCTTTTTTGTTTACGGGATGAAGGGAAAGCGAAAACTCAAAGTTTTGATTTCAGAAAAAAATTTACATCTAAAATGAAATGCACAAATCACAAATGTAGAGAGAGATAATTCCAAAAAATGTCTGTAATTTTGAGGGATTGTAAACTCTTTTTAGTTTTTAAATATTAGGTTTTGGAATCGTTGGGAAAAGGGAGAGGCGGGAGATTTTTATCTGAATGTTGACTCCCAATTCTTATGTCATTTCTTACAAAAATGTAGCCCATTACGCATGATAAAACACTTTACAACTATCTGTGATTGTTAGCTCAACTTTTAGGAAATGGGATAAACAATAGCTTGTTTGACTCGGGTAAATATCCCACCGCACGTTCACTTGAGAATTTAGTGAGTGTTTGTTATTCACTTTAAAAAGGTTTGGATCCATAGGTCATTTGCATCTTTAACATGTTTGATGCATGCATATCCATTTTTAAAACATGTGTAGAAGAAATCTCTTTCTTAAAAAATTAGAAGCTATTAGTGTAGAACTAGTGGAATTTTCTAAACTTGGATAACAAAACTTTTGTGTTCATTAGTGGTGTGTGAATAAATTTTCTTTACTTGCATTTGTTGTTGTTTTAAATTTTTTCCATAGACAAACTCTAAAATTTTCATTTTGTTGTGATCAAATTGTCTTTTTTGTGTACGGGATTATGGGACAGCCAAACTCAAAGTTTTGATTTAAGAAAAAAGTATACATCTGAATTCGAAAAGCATAATGCACAAGTGTAGGGAGAGATAATTCCTAAGAGTTTTGGTAATTTTTATGGGTTTTAAACTCTTTTTAGTTTTTAGATATTAGATTTTGCAATCGACGGGGAAAGGGGGAGGCGAGGGATTTTTAACTGAGTGTTGACTCCTAATCCATAAGTCATTTCTTACAAACATGTAGCCCGTTACGCATGATAGATCACTTTACAATAATCTATGTTTGTTACATCAGCTTTTAAGAAATGGGTAAAATAATGGATTGTTCGACTCGGGTAAATATCCGACTGCATGTTCACTTGAGAATTTAATATGCATTTTTTATTCTCTATAAAAGGTTTGGATCCATAGGTCATTTGCATCTTTAACATGTTTCAAGCATGCATATCCATTTTTAAAACATTTGTAGAAGAAATCTCTTTCTTATAAAATTCTAAGCAATTAGGGTTGAACTAGTGCAATTTCCCAAACTTGGATAACAAAAATTTTGTGTTCATTTGTGGTGTGTGAATAAATTTACTTTACGTAATTGTTTTGTTGTTTTAAATTTTTTCCATAAAAATACTCTAAAAATTTCAATTTTTAGTGATTTATTTGCCTTTAGATTTTAGAGAATGAAGGAAGAGCGAAAAACTCAAAGTTTTGATTTAAGAAAAAAACATACAGCTACAATAAAAATGTAGAGTGAGATAATTTTAAAGAGTTTTTGTAATTTTTAGGGAATGTAAACTCTTTTTAGTTTTTATATATTAGGTTTTTAATCGTCTGGAAAAGGGGGAGGTGGGGGATTTGTAACTGAGTGTTGACTCCCAATCCATATGTCATTTCTTACAAAAATGTAGCTCGTTACACATGATAAATCACTTTACAACCATCTATGAATGTTAGGTCAACTTTTTGTAAATGGGATAAACAATGGCTTGTTTGACTCGGGTAAATATCCCATCGCACGTTCACTACAAAATTTAATGAGCGTTTTTTATTCTCTTTAAGAAGTTTGGATCCATAGGTCATTTGCATCTTTAACATGTTTCAAGTATGCATATCCATTTTTAAAACATGTGTAGAAGAAATCTCTTTCTGAAAAAATCCCGAGCTATTAGGGTTAAACTAATGGGATTTCCCAAACTTGGATAACAAAACTTTTATGCTCATTTTTGGTGTATGAATAAATTTTCTTTACAAACATTTGTTGTTGTTTTAAATTTTTTCCACACACAAACTCTAAAATTTTCATTTAGTTGTGATCTTTTTTTTTTTTTAACGGTATGAAGGGAGAGGGAAAACTCAATGTTTTGATTTAAGAAAAAAGTATACATCTAAAATAAAAATTCACAATGCACATATGTAGAGAGAGATAATTCCAAAGAGTGCCTATAATTTTTAGGGATTGCAAACTCTCATTAGTTATTGTATATTAGGTTTTGCAATCGAAGGGAAAAGGGGGAGGTGGGGCATTTTTAATTGAGTGTTGACTCCCAATCCAAAAGTCATTTCTTAAAAAAATATAGGTCGTTACGCATGATAAATCACTTTACAATCATCTATGACAGTGAGGTCAGCTTTTTGTAAATAGGCAAAATAATGGCTCGTTTGACTCGGGTAAATATCCCACCGCACGTTCACTTGAGAATTTAATGACCGTTTGTAATTCGCTCTGAAAAGTTTGGATCCATAGGTCATTTGCATCTTTAACTTGTTTCAAGCATGCACATCCATTTTTAAAACATGTCTAGAAGAAATCTCTTTCTTATAAAATTCCTACCTATTAGGCTTGAACAAGTGGAATTTCCCAAACATCGATAACAAAACTTTTGTGTTCATTTGGGTGTGTGAATAAATTTTCTTTACAGACATTTGTTGTAGTTTTAAATTTTTTCCACATACAAACTCTAAAATTTTCTTTTTGTTGTGATCTATTTGCCTTTTTTGTTTACTGGATGAAGGGTGAGCGAAAACTCAAATTTTTTATTTAAGAAAAAAACTATACATTTAAAATTGAAACGTACAAAGCACAAATTTAGAGAGATATAATTTCAAAGAGTGTCTATAATTTTAAGGGATCGTAAACTCTTTTTAGTTTTTATATATTAGATTTTGCAACCGTCGAGAAAAGGAGGCGGGGGATTTTTAACTGAGTGTTGACTCCCTATCCATATGTCATTTCTTACAAAAATGTAGACCGTTACGCATGATAAATCACTTTACAACCATCTATGATTGTTATGTCAACTTTTAGTAAATGGGATAAATAATGGATTGTTTGACTCGGCTAAATATCCCACGGCTCGTTCACTTGAGAATTTAAAGAGCGTTTGTTATTCCCTTTAAAAGCTTTGGACCCATAGGTCATTTGCACCTTTAACATGTTTCAAGCATGCATATCCATTTTTAAAACATGTGTAGAAGAAATCACTTTCTTGTAAAATTCCAAGCTATTAGGGTTGTACAAGTGGAATTTCCCAAACTTGGATAACCAAACTTTTGTATTCATTTGTGGTGTGCGAATAAATTTTCTTCACTTACATTTGTTATTGTTTTAATTTTTTTCCATACATAAACTCTAAAATTTTCATTTTGTTGTGATCGATTTGCCTTTTTTTTTACAGGATGAAGGGAGACCGAAAACCTAAAGTTTTGATTTAAGAAAAAATTGTACATCTAAACTGGAAATGCACAATGCACAAATGTAGAGAGATATAATTCCAAAGGGTGTCTGTAATTTTTTGGGATTGTAAGCTCTTTTTAGTTTTTATTTCTCAAGTTTTCCAAACATCGGGAAATAGGGGAGGCGGGGGATTTTTAACTGACTATTGATTCCCAACCCATAAGTCATTTCTAAAAAAAATATAGCTCGTTACGCATCATAAATCACTTTACAATCATCTAGGACTGTTAGGTCAACTTTTTGTAAATGGGCAAAATAATGGCATGTTTGACTCCGGTAAATATCCCTCTGCACATTCACTTAAGAATTTAATGAATGTTTGTTATTCTCTTTAAAAGGGTTGGATGAATTGGTCATTTGCATCTATAACAAGTTTCAAGCATGCGTATCCTTTTTTTAAAACATGTCTAGAAGAGATCTTTTTCTTTTAAAATTCGAAGCTATTAGGGTTGAACTTGTGCAATTTCCAAAGCTTGGATAACAAAACTTTTGTGTTATTTTGTGGTGTGTGAATAAATTTTCTTTACTTACATTTGTTTTTGTTTAAAAATTTTTCCATACACAAACTCTAAAATTTTTATTTATTTTTATTTATTTGCCTTTTTTGTTTATGGGATGAGGGGAGAACGAAAACTCAAATTTTTTATTTAAGAAAAAAGTATACATCTAAAATTGAAATGCACAATGCAAAAATTTAGGGAGAGATAATTTCAAAGAGTGTCTGTAATTTTTTTGGAATTGTAAGCTCTTTTTAGTTTTTATATCTCTGGTATTGCAAACTTCGGGAAATAGGGGACGCGGGGGATTTTTAACTAAGTGTTGACTCCCAATCCATAAGTCAATTCCTAAAAAAATATAGCTCGCTACGCATGAAAAATTTACAATCATCTATGACAATTACATCAACTTTTTGTAAATGGGCAAAATAATGGCATGTTTAAGTCGGGTAAATATCCCACTGCACATTCACTTAAGAATTTAATGAGCGTTTTTTATTCTCTTTAAAAGTTTTGGATCCATAGTTCATTAGCATCTTTAACAGGTTTCAAGAATGAATATCCTTTTTTAAAACATGTGTAAAAAAAATCTTTTTCTAGTAAAATTCAAAGCTATTAGGGTTGAACTAGTGGAATTTCCCAAACTTGGATAACCAAACTTTAGTATTCATTTTTGGTGTGTGAATCAATTTTCTTCACTTACATTTGTTATTGTTTTAAATTTTTTCCATACATCAACTCTAAAATTTTCATTTTGTTGTGATCTATGTGCCTTTTTTGTTTCCGGGATGAAGGGAGAGCGAAAACTCAAAATTTTGATTTAAGAAAAAGGTGTACATCTAAAATGGAAATGCACAATGCACAAATGTAGAGAGAGATAATTCTAAAGAGTGTCTATAATGTTTTGGGATTGTAAACTACTTTTAGTTTTTATATCACAGGTTTTGCAAATATCGGGAAATAGGGGAGGCGGGGGATTTTTAACTGAGTGTTGACTCCCAATCCATAAGTCATTTATTTAAAAAATATAGCCCTTTATGCATGATAAATCACTTTACAATCATCTATTACTGTTAGGTCCGCTATTTTGTAAATGGGGAAAATAATGGCTAGTTTGACTCAGGTAAATATCCCACCGCACGTTCACTTGAGAATTTAATGAGCGTTTGTTACTCTCTTTAAAAGCTTTGGATCCATAGGTCATTAGAATCTTTAACATATTTCAAGCATGCATATCCATTTTTAAAACATCTGAAGAAGAAATCTCTTTCTTGTAAAATTCCAAGCTATTAGTGTTGAACTAGTGGAATTTCCCAAACTAGGTTAACAAAAATTTTGTGCTCATTTGTGGAGTGTCAATAAATTTTCTTCACTTACATTTGCTATTGTTTTAAATTTTTGCCATACATAAACTCTAAAATTTTCATTTTGTTGTGAACTATTTGCCTTTTTTTTTTACGAGATGAAGGGAGAGCGAAAACACAACGTCTTCATTTAACAAAATAGAGTATATCTAAAATGGAAATGCATAATGCATAAATGTAGAGAGAGATAATTCCAAAGAGTATCTGTAATTTTTAGGGATTGTAAGTTCGTTTTAGTTTTTATAACTCAGGTTTTGCAAACGTCGGGAAATAGGGGAGGCGGGGGATTTTTAACTGAGTGTTGACTCCCAATCCATAAGTCATTTCTTACAAAAATATACCCCGTTGCACATGATAATTCACTTTACAATCATCTATGACTGTTAGGTTAGGTTTTTGTAAATGGGCAAAATAATGGCTTGTTTGAGTCGGGTAAATATCCCACTTCAAGTTCACTTGAGAATTTAATGAGCGTTTCTTATTCTCTTTAAAAGCTTTGGATCCATAGGTCATTGGCATCTTTAACATGTTTCAAGCATGCATATCCATTTTTAAAACTTGTGTAATAAAAATCTCTTTCTAGTAAAATTCAAAGCTATTAGGGTTGAAATAGTGGAATTTCTCAAACTTGTGGTGTGTGAATCAATTTTCTTCATTTATAGTTGTTATTGTTTTAAATTTTTTCCATGCATAAATTCTAAAATTTTTATTTTGTTGTAATCTTTTTGCCTTTTTTGTTTACGGGATGAAGCGAGAGCGAAAACTCAAAGTTTTGATTTAAGAAAAAATTATACAGCTAAAATGGAAATGCACAATGCACAAATGTACAGAGAGATAATTCCAAAGAGTGTCTGTAATTTTTAGGGATTGAAAGCTACTTTTAGCTTTTATATCTCAGGTGTTGCAAACGTCGGGAAATAGGGGAGGCGGAGGATTTTTAACTGAGTGTTGACTCCCAATCCGTAAGTCATTTCTTACAAAAATATAGCCCGTTACGCATGCTAAATCACTTTACAATCATCTATGACTGTTAGGTCAACTTTTTGTAAATGGGGAAAATAATGGCTTGTTTGACTCGGGTAAATATCCCACCGCACGTTCAGTGGAGAATTTAATGAGCGTTTTTTATTCTCTTTAAAAGCTTTGGATCCATAAGTCATTAGCATCTTTAACATGTTTCAAGCATGCATATCCATTTTTAAAACATGTGCAATAGAAATCTCTTTCTTGTTAAATTCCAAGCTATTAGTTTTGAACTACTGGAATTTCCAAAACAAGGATAACAAAACTTTTGTGTTCATTTGTGGTGTGTCAATAAATTTTCTTCAATTACATTTTTTATTGTTTTAAATTTTTTCCATTCACAAACTCTTTTAAAATTCAAAGCTATTAGGGTTGAACTAGTTGAATTTCCCAAACTTTGATAAAAAAAACATTAGTGTTCATTTGTGGTGATCTATTTGCCTTTTATTTTTCTTAGATGAAGGGAGAGCGAAAACTCAAAGTTTTGATTAAAGAAAAAAGTATACATCTAAAATGGAAATGCACAATCCACCAATGTAGAGAGAGAAAATTCCTAAGAGTGTCTATAATTTTTAAGGATTGTAAGCTCTTTTTAGTTTTTATATCCCAGGTTTTGCAATCGTCGGGCAAACGGGGAGGCTGGGGATTTTTAACTCAATGTTGACTCCCAATCCATAAGTCATTTCTTACCAAAAAAAAAGCAGCCCGTTACGCATGATAAATCACTTTACAAGCATCTACGATTTTAGGTTAGCATTTTGTAAATGGGAAAAATAATGGCTTGTTTGACTCGGGTAAATATCCCACTGCACGTTCACTTGATAATTTAAAGAGCGTCTGTTATTCTCTTTAAAAGCTTTGGATCCATAGGTCATTTGCATCTTTAACATGTTTAAAGCATGCATATCCATTTTTAAAACATGCGGTGATGAAATCTCTTTCTTATAAAATTTCAAGCTATTATGGTTGAACTAGTGGAATTTCCCAAACTTGGATAACAAAACTTCTGTGTTCATTTTTGGTGGGTGAATAAATTTTATTTATTTAAATTTTTTATTTTTTTAAATTAGTTTCCTGACATAAATTCTAAAATTTTCATTTTGTTGTGATCTATTTGCCTTTTTTTGTTTACGAGATGAAGAGAGAGCAAAAACTCAATTTTTTTATTTAAGAAAGTAGTGTACATCTACAATGGAAATACACAATGCACAAATGTGGAGAGAGATAATTCCAACGAGTGTATGTAATTTTTAGGGATTGTAAGTTTTTATTAGTTTTTATATGTGAGGTTTTGCAATCTTAGGGAAAAGGGTGAGGCGGGGGATTTTTAACTGAGTGTTGACACCCAATCCATAATTCATTTCTTAAAAAAATATCGCCCGTTATGCATGATAAATCACTTTACAATCAACTATGTTTGTAAGGTCAGCTTTTTGTGAATGGGCAAAATAATGGCTTGTTTGACTCAGGTAAATATCCCACCGCACGTTCACTAGATAATTTAATGAGTGTTTGTTATTCTCTTTAAAGCTTTGGATCCATAGGTCATTTGCATCTTTAACATGTTTCAAGCAAGCATATCCATTTTTAAAACATGTGTATAAGAAATCTCTCTCTTATAAAATTCCAAGCTATTAGGGTTGAACTAGTGGAATTTCCCAAACTTGGATAACAAAACTTTTGTGTTCATTGTTTGTGTGTGAATAAATTTTCTTTATTTACATTTATGTTTGTTTAAAATTTATTCCTTCCATAAAATCTTAAAGTTTCAATTTGTTGTCATATATTTGCCTTTTTTTGTTTATGGGATGAAGGGAGAGCGAAAATTCGAAGTTTTGATTTAGGAAAAAAATATACGTCTAAAATTGAAATCCATAATGCTGAAATGTAGAGAGAGATAATTGCAAAGAGTGTCTGCAATGTTTAGGGATTGTATGCTCTTTTTTCGTTTTTATATGTGAGATTTTCCAATCATCGAGAAAAGGGGAGGCGGGGCTGTTTTAACTGTGTGTTGACTCCAAATCCATAAGTCATTTCTTACAAAAATATAGCACGTTACACATGGTAAATCTGTTTACAGTCATCTAAGATTGTTAGGACAACTTTTTGTAAAGGGAAAAATAATGGCGTGTTTGACTAGGGTTAATATCCCACTGCACGTTTGGTTGTTAATTTATTGAGTGCTTGTTATTCTCTTTAAAAGCTTTGGATCCATAGGTCATTTGCATCTTTAACATGTTTCAAGCATGCATATCCATTTTTCACACATGTGTAGAAGAAATGCCTTTCTTATAAAAGTCCAAGCTATTAGGGTTGAACTAGTGGAATTTCCCAAACTTGGATTACAAAACTTTTGTGTTCATTTGTGGTGTATGAATAAATTTTCTTTACTAACATTTGTTATTGGTTTAAATTAGTTTCAATACAGAAACTCTAAAATTTTCATTTTGTTGTGACCTATTTTTTTTGTTTACGGGATGAAGGGAGAACGAAAACTCAAAGTTTTGATTGAAGAAAAAAGTGTACATCTAAAATGGAAATTCACAATGCACAAATGTAGAGAGAGATAATTCCAAAGAGTGTATGTAATTTTTAGGGATTTTAAGCTCTTTTTAGTTTTTATATCAATGGTTTTGCAATCGTCGGGAAAAGGGGGAGGCGGGGATTTTAAATTGAGTGTTGAAACCCAATCCATAATTCATTTCTTACAAAAATATAGCCCATTACACATGATAAATTATTTTAAAATCATCTATGATTTTTAGGTCAGCTTTTTGTAAATGGGCAAAAATAATGGCTTGTTTAACTTCGGTAAATATCCCACCGCACGTTCACGTGATAATTTAATGAGCGTTTTTTATTCTCTTTAAAAGCTTTGGATCCATAGGTCATTTGCATCTTTAACATGTTTCAAGCAAGTATATTCATTTTTAAAACATGTATAGAAGAAATCTCTTTCTTATAAAATTCCAAGTTGTTAGGGTTGAACTTGTGGAATTTCCAAAACTTCGATAACAAAACTTTTGTGTTCATTTTTGGTGTGTGAATAAATTTTATTTACTTCCATTTGTTTTTGTTTTAAATTTTTTCCTTCCATAAAGGCTTAAAGTTTCATTTTGTTGAAATCTATTAGCCTTTTTTATTTATGAGATGAAGGGAGAGCGAAAACTCAAAGTTTTGATTGAAGAAAAAATTATACATCTAAAATAAAAATTCACAATGCACAAATGTAGAGAGAGATAGTTTCAAAGAGTGTCTATAATTTTTAGGGATTGTAAGCTCTTTTTCGTTTTTATATGTCAGGTTTTCCAATCGTCGGGAAAAGGGGGAAGCGGGGGTGTTTTAACTGAGTGTTGACTCCCAATCCATTTCTTACAAAAATATAGCCCATTACGCATGGTAAATCACTTTACTGTCATCTAAGATTGTTAGGACAACTTTTTGTAAATGGGCAAAATAATGGCTAGTTTGACTCGGGTAAATATCCCACCGAACGTTCGCTTGATAATTTAATGAGAGTTTGTTATTCTCTTCAAAATGTTTCGATGCATAAGTCATTTTCATCTTGAACATATTTCAAGCATGCATATCTATTTTTAAAACATGTGTAGAAGAAATCTCTTTTATATAAAATTCCAAGCTATTAGGGTTGAATAAGTGGAATTTCCCAAACTTGGATCTCAAAACTTTTATGTTCATTTGTGGTGTATGAATAAATTTTTTTTACGTACATTTGTTATTTTTTTGAATTAGTTTCCATACGTAAACTCTAAAATTTTCATTTTGTTCTGATCTATTTGCCTTTTTTTTATGGGATGAAGGAAGAGTGAAATTTCAAAGTTTTGATTTAAAAAAGAAGTGTACATCTAAAATGGAAATGCATGATGCACAAGTGTAGAGAGAGATAATTCCAAAGTGTGTCTATAATTTTTAGGGATTGTAAGCTCCTTTTAGTTTTTATATCTCCGGTTTTGCAATCGTCGAGAAAAGGGGGAGGCGGGGGATTTTTAACTGAGTGTTGACTCGGGTAAAGATCCCACCACACGTTCACTTAAGAATTTAATGAGCGTTTGTTATTCACTTTCAAAGATTTGCATGAATAGGTCATTTTCATCTTTAACATGTTTCAAGCCTGCATATGAATTTTTAAAACAAGTGTAGAAGAAATCACTTTCTTGTAAAATTCCAATCTATTAGGGTTGAACAAGTGGAATTTCCCAAACTTGGATAGTAAAACTTTTGTATTCATTTATGGTGTGTGAATAAATTTTCTTTACTTACATTTTTTATTGTTTTAAATTTTTTCCTTACATAAACTCTAAAATTTTCCATTTGTTGTGATCTATTTGCACTTTTTTTTTTACGGGATGAAGGGAGAGCGAAAACTCAAAGTTTTGATTTAAGAAAAAAGTGTACATTTAAAATGGAAATGCACAATGCACAAATGTAGAGAGAGATAATTCTGAAGAGTTTCTGTAATTTTTAGGGATTGTAAGCTCCTTTTAGTTTTTATATCTAGGCTTTTGCAATAGTCGGGAAAAAGGGGAGGCGGGGGATTTTTAACTGAAAGTTGACTCCCAATCCATAAGTCTTTTCTTTGAAAACTATAGCCCATTACGTAAGATAAATCACTTTACAATCATCTATGATTTTTAGGTAAGCTTTTTGTAAATGGGCAAAATAATGGCTTGTTTGACTCGGGTAAAGATCCCACCACACGTTCACTTGAGAACTTAATGAGTGTTTGTTATTCTCTTTAAAAGCTTTGGATCCATAGGTCGTTTGAATATTTAACATGTTTCAAGCATGCATATCCATTTTTAGAACAATTGTAGAAGAAATCTCTTTCTTATAAAATTCCAAGCTAATAGGGTTGAACTAGTGGAATTTCCCAAACATGGATAACAACACTTTTGTGTTGATTTGTGGTGTGTGAATAAATTTTATTTACATACATTTGTTATTGTTTTAAATTTTTTCCTTAAACTATGAAATTTTCTTTTAGTTGTGCTCCGTTTGCCTTTTTTTGTTTACGGGATGAAGGGAGAGCGAAAGCTAAAAGTTATGATTTTAGAAAAAAGTATACATCTAAAATGGAAATTCACAATTCACAAATTTAGAGTGAGATAATTCCAAAGAGTGTCTGTAATTTTTAGGGATTATAAGCTCCTTTTAGTTTTTATATTTCAGGTTTTGCAATCGTCCGGAAAAGGGGGAGGCGGGGGATTTTTAACTGAGTGTTGACTCCCAAACCATAAGTCTTTTCTTTCAAAAATATTGCCCGTTATGCAAGATAAATTACTTGAGAATCATCTATGATTTTAAGGTCTTCTTTTTCTAAATGGGCAAAATAATGGCTTGCTTGACTCGGGTAAATATCCCACCGCATGTTTGAGAATTTAATGAGCGTTTGTTATTCTCTTTAAAAACTTTGGATTAATAGATCTTTTCATCTTTAAAATGTTTCAAGCCTTTATATGAATTGTTAAAACAAGTATAGAAAATATCACTTTCTTATCAAATTCCAATCTATTAGGGTCGAACTAGTGGTCTTTCCCAAACTACGATAACAAAACTTTTGTGTTAATTTCTGGTGTGTGAATAAATTTTCTTTACTTACATTTGTTATTGTTTTAATTTTTTTCCTTATATAAACTCTAAAATTTTCAATTTGTTGTGATCTATTTGCCCTTTTTTGTTTACGGGATGAAGGAAGAGCGAAAACTTAAAGTTTTTATTTAAGAAAAAAATGTATATTTAAAATGGAAATGCACAATGCACAAATGTAGAGAGAGATAATTCCGAAGAGTTTCTGTAATTTTTAGGGATTGTAAGCTCCTTTTAGTTTTTTTATCTATGGTTTTGCAATTGTTGGGAAAAGGGGGAGGCGGGGGATTTTTAACTGAGTGTTGACTCCCAATCAGTAAGTCTTCTCTTTGAAAAATATAGCCCGTTACGCAAGATAAATCACTTTACAAACATCTTTATTTTTTAGGTCAGCTTTTTGTAAATGGGCAAAATAATGGCTTGTTTGACTCGAGTAGATATCCAACCGCACGTTCACTTGAGAATTTATGAGTGTTTGTTATTCTCTTCAAAAGCTTTGGATCTATAGGTCATTTTCATCTTTAACATGTTTCAAGCTTGCATATGAATTTTTAAAACAAGTGTTGAAGAATTAACTTTCTTATAAAATTCCAAGCTATTAGGGTTGAACTAGTGGAATTTTCAAAACATGGATAACAAAATTTTTGTCTTCATTTGTTGTGTGTGAATAAATTTTCTTTACTTACATTTGTTATTGTTTTAAATTTTTTCCAAACATAAACTCTAAAATTTTCATTTTGTTGTGATCTATTTGCCTTTTTTGTTTACAAGATGAAGGGAGAGTGAAAACTCAAAGTTTTGATTTAAGAAAAAAGTGTACATCTAAAATGGAAATGAACAATGTACAAATGTTGAGAGAGTTAATTCCAAAGAGTGTCTGTAATTTTTAGGGATTGTGAGCTCCTTTTAGTTTTTATATCTCAGGTTTTGCAATCGTCGGGAAAAGGGGGAGGCAGGGGATTTTTAACCGAGTGTTGACACCCAATCAATAATTCATTTCACACAAAAATATTGCCCGTTATGCATGATTGTTAGGTCAACATTTTATAAATGGGCAATATAATGGCTTCTTTTACTCGGGTAAATATCCCACCGCACGTTCACTTGACAATTTTGTGAGCGTTTGTTATTCGCTTTAAAAGCTTTTGAACCATAGGGCATTTGCATCTTTAATATGTTTCTGGCATGCATATCCATTTTTAAAACATGTGTAGAAGAAATCTCTTCTTATAAAATTCCAAGCTATTAGGGTTGAAATAGTGGAATTTTCCAAACTTGGATAAAAAACCTTTTGTGTTCATTTGTGGTGTCGAATAAATTTTCTTTACTTAAATTTATTAGTGGTTTAAATTTTTTCCTTTCATCAACTCTAAAATTTTAATTTTGTTGTGATCTATTTGCCTTTTTTTGTTTACTGGATGAAAGGAGAGCGAAAACTCAAAGTTTTGATATAAGAAAAAAGTGTACATTTAAAATGAAAATGAACAATGTTCAAAAGTAGAGGGAGATAATTTCAAAGAGTGTCTGTACTCTTTAGAGATTGTAAACTCTTTTTAGTTTTTATTTCTCAGGTTTTGTAATCGTCGGGAAAAGGGGGAGGCGGGGGATTTTTAACTAAGTGTTGTCTCCCAATCCTTATGTCATTTCTTACAAAATTATAGCCCGTTGCGCATGATAAATCAATATACAATCATCTATGATTGTTAGGTTAGCTTTTTGTAAGTGGGAAAATAATGGCTTGTTTGACTCAAGTAATATCCCACCGCACGTTTGTTATTCTCTATAAAAGCTTTGGATCCATAGGTCATTTGGATCTTTAACATGTTTCAAGCATGCATATCCATTTTTAAAACTATTGTAGAAGAAATCTCCCTCTTTTAAAAATTGAAGCTATTAGGGTAGAACTAGTTGAATTTCCCAAACTTGGATAACAAAACTTTGGTGTTCATTTGTGGTGTGTGAATAAATTTTCTTCAGTTACAATTTTGTTTGTTTTAAATTTTTTCCATTCATAAACTATTAAATTTTTATTTTGTTGTGATCTATTTGTCTTTGATGTTTACGGGATGAAGGGAGAGCGAAAACTCAAAGTTTTGATTTAAGAAAAAAGTGTTGATCTAAAATGGAAATGCACAATGAACAAATGTAGAGAGAGATAATTTCGAAGAGTGTCTATAATTTTTAGGGACTGTTAGCTCTTTTTCCTTTTTATTTCTTAGGTTTTCCAATTGTCGGGAAAAGGGGGAGGCAGGGGTGTTTTAACTAAGTGTTGACTCCCAATCCATAAGTCATTTCATACAAAAATATAGGGCACTACGCATGGTAAATCACTTTACAGTCATCTACGATTGTTATGTCAGCTTTTTGTAAATGGCTAAGTAATGGCTAGTTTCACTCGGGAAAATATCCCACTGACGTTCACTTGATGAAGGGAGAGCGAAAACTCAAAGTTTTGATTTAAGAAAAAAGTGTTGATCTAAAATGGAAATGCACAATGAACAAATGTAGAGAGAGATAATTTCGAAGAGTGTCTATAATTTTTAGGGACTGTTAGCTCTTTTTCCTTTTTATTTCTTAGGTTTTCCAATTGTCGGGAAAAGGGGGAGGCAGGGGTGTTTTAACTAAGTGTTGACTCCCAATCCATAAGTCATTTCATACAAAAATATAGGGCACTACGCATGGTAAATCACTTTACAGTCATCTACGATTGTTATGTCAGCTTTTTGTAAATGGCAAAGTAATGGCTAGTTTCACTCGGGAAAATATCCCATTGATGTTCACTTTACAGTCATCTACGATTGTTATTCTCTTTAAAAGCTTTGGATCCATAGGTTATTTGCATCTTTAACATGTCTCAAGCATGCATATCCATTTTTAAAACTTGGGTAGAAGAAATCTTTTTCTTATAATAGTCCAAGCAATTAGGGTTGAACTAGTGGAATTTCCCAAACTTAGATTACAAAACTTTTGTGTTCATTTGTGGTGTATGAATAAATTTTCTTTACTTACATTTGTTATTGTTTTAAATTAGTTTCGATACATAAACTCTAAAATTTTCATTTTGTTGTGATCTATTTGCCTTTTTTTGTTTACGAGATGAAGGGAGCGCGAAAACTCAAAGCTTTGATTTAAGAAAATAGTGTACATCTAAAATGGAAATGCACTATGCACAAATCTAGAGAGAGATAATTCCAAATAGTGTATGTCACTTTTAGGGATTCTAAGCTCTTTTTAGTTTTTATATCCGAGGTTTTGCAATCGTTGGGGAGGGGAGGCGGGAGATTTTTAACTGAGTGTTGACACCCAATCCATAATTCATTTCTTACAAAAATATAGCCCGTTACGCATAATAAATTACTTTATAATCATCTATGATAGGTCAGCTTTTTGTAAATGGGAAAAATAATGGATTGTTTGACTCAGGTAAATATCCCACTGCACGTTCACTTGATAATTTAATGAGCATTTGTTATTCTCTTTAAAAGCTTTGGATCCATAGGTCAATTGCATCTTTAACATGTTTCAAGCAAGCATATCCATTTTTAAAGCATGTGTAGAAGAAATCTCTCTTATAAAATTCCAAGCTATTAGTGTTAAACTAGTGGAATTTACCAAACTTGGATAACAAAACTTTTGTGTTCATTGTTGGTGTGTGAATAAATTTTTTTGCTTACATTTGTTGAAATTTTTTTCCTTCCATAAATTGTTAAAGTTTGATATTGTTGTGATTCATTTGCCTTTTTTTGTTTACGGGATGAAGGGAGAGCGAAAACTCAAAGTTTTGATTTAAGAAAAAAATATACATCTAAAATAGAAATGCACAATGCAAAAATGTAGAGAGAGATAATTCCAAAGAGTATTTGTAATTTTTGGGGATTGTATGCTCTCTGTTGTTTTTATATGTCAAGTTTTCCAATCGTCGGGAAAAGGGGGAGGCGGGGGTGTTTTAACTGAGTGTTGACTCCCAATCCATCAATCATTTCTAACAAAAATATAGCCCATTACAGATGGTAAATCACTTTATAGTCATCAAAGATTGTTAGCACAACTTTTTGTAAATGGGCAAAATAATGGCTTATTTTACTCGGGTAAATATCCCACCGTACGTTCGGTTGATAATTTATTTAGTGTTTGTTATTCTCTTTAAAAGCTTTGGATCGATAGGTTATTGACATCTTTAACATGTTTCAAGCATGCATAACCATTTTCAACACTTGTGTAGAAGAAATCTCTTTCTTATTAAAGTCCAAGCTATTAGGATTGAACTAGTGAAATTTCAAAAACTTGGATTACAACACTTTTGTGTTCATTTGTGGTGTATGAATAAATTTTCTTTTTGCATACGTAAACTCAAAAAAATTTCATTTTGTTGTGATCTAATTGCCTTTTTTTGTTTACAGGATGAAGGGAGAGCGGAAACTCAAAGTTTTGATTTAAGAAAAAAGTGTACATCTAAAATGGAAATGCACAATGCACAAATGTAGAGAGAGAAAATTCCAAAGAGTGTATGTAATTTTTAGGGATTGTAAGCTCTTTTTAGTTTTTATATCCGAGGTTTTGCAATCGTTGGGAAAAGGGGGAGGCGGGGGGATTTTTAATTGAGTGTTGACACCCAATCCATAATTTATTTCTTACAAAAATATAGCCCATTACGCATGATAAATCACTTTAAAATCATCTATGATTGTTAGGTCAGCTTTTTGTAAATGGGCAAAATAATGGGTTGTTTGACTCGGGTAAATATCCCATTGCACGTTCACTTGATAATTTAATGAGCGTTCGTTATTTTCTTTAAAAGGTTTGGATCCATAGGTCATTTTCATCTTTAACATGTTTCAAGCAAGCATAATCTTTTTTAAAACGTGTGTAGAAGAAATCTCTCTCTTTTAAAACTCCAAGCTATTAGGGTTGAACTTGTGGAATTTCCAAAATTTGGATAACAAAACTTTGTGGGTTCATTTTTGGTGTGTGAATAAATTTTCTTAACTTACATTAGTTATTGTTTTAAATTTTTTCCATTTATAAATTCTTAAATTTTCATTTTTGTTGTGATCTATTTGCCTTTTTTTGTTTACGGGATGAAGGGACAGCGAAAACTCAATGTTTTGGTTTAAGAAAAAAGTGTACAACTAAAATAGAAATGCACAATGCAGGAATGTAGAAAGAGATCATTCCGAAGTGTGTCTGTTATTTTTAGGGATTGTAAGCTCTTTTTAGTTTTTAAATCTTAGGTTTTGAAATTGTAGGGAAAAGGAGGAGGCAGGTGATTTTTAACTGAGTGTTGACTCCCAATCCATAAGTCATTTCTTACAAAAATACAGCCCGTTATGCATGATTAATCACTTTACAATCATCTATGATTGTTAGGTCAGCTTTTTGTAATTGGGCAAAATAATGGCTTGTTTGACTCTGTTAAATATCCCACCTCATGTTCACTTGAGAATTTAATGAGCGTTTGTTATTCTCTTGAAAAGCTTTGGATCCAAAGGTCATTTGTATCTTTAACATGTTTCAAGCATGCATATCCATTTTTAAAACATGTGTAGAAGAAATCTATTTCTTTTAAAATTCCAAGCTATTAGGGTTGAACTAGTGGAATTTCCCAAACTTGGATAACAAACGATTTGTGTTCTTTTGTGATGTGTGAAAAAAAATTCTTTACTTACATTTGTTTTTGTTTTAATTTTTTTTGTCACATAAACCCTAAAATTTTCACTTTGTTGTGATCTTTTTGTCTTTTTTTGTTTACGGGATGAAGGAAAGGGAAAACTCAAAGTTTAGATTTGAGAAAAAATTTTACATCTAAAATGGAAATGCACAATGCACAAATGTAGAGAGAGATAATTCCAAAAAGTGTCTGTAATTTTTAGGGATTGTAAGCTCCTTTTAGTTTTTATATCTCAGGTTTTGCAATCATCAGGAAAAGGGGGAGGCGGGGAATTTTTAACTGAGTTTTCACTCCCAATCCATATGTCTTTTCTTAAAAAAATATAGCCCATTACACATGATAAATAACTTTACAATCATCCATTATTGTTAGGTCAGCTTTTTGTAAATGGGGAAAATAATGGCTTGTTTGACTCGGGTAAATATCCCACCTCACGTTCACTTGATAATTTAATGAGTGTTTGTTATTCTCTTAAAAATGTTTGGATCCATAGGTCATTTGTATCTTTAACATGTGTCAATCATGGATTTCCATTTTTACAACATGTGTAGAAGAAATACCTTTCTTCTAAAATTCCAAGCTATTAGGGTTGAACTATTGGAATTTCCCAAACTTGGATAACAAAACTTTTGTGTTCATTTGTGGTGTGTCAATAAATTTTATTTACTTACATTTTTTATTGGTTTATATTTTTTCCTTACATAAACTCTAAAACTTTAATTTTGTTGTGATTTGTTTGCCTTTTTTTTTTTATGAGATGAAGGGAGAGTGAAAACAGAAAGTTTTGATTTATGAAAAAAGTGTAAATCTAAAATGGACATGCACAATGCACAAATGTAGAGAAAGATAATTCCCAAGAGTGTCTGTAATTTTTAGGAATTTTAAGCTCTTTTTATTTTTTATATCTGAAGTTTTGCAATTGTGGGGAAAAGGGGGAGGCGGGGGATTTTTAGCTGAGTGCTGACTCCCAATCCAAAAGTCATTTCTTACAAAAATATAGCCTTTTACACATAATAAATCACTTTACAATCATCTAAGATAGTTAGTTCAACTTTTTGTAAATGGCAAAATAATGGCTTATTTGACTCGGGTAAATATCCCACCGCACGTTCACTTGAAAATTTAATGAGCTTTTGTTATTCTCATTAAAAGTTTTGGATCCATAGGTCATTTGTATCTTTAACATGTTTCAAGCATCCATATCCATTTTTAAAACATGTGTGGAAGAAATCTCTTTCTTATAAAATTCGAAGCTATTAGGGTTGAACTTGTGGAATTTCCCAAACTTGGATCACAAAACTTTTGTCTTCATTTGTGGTGTGTGAATAAATTTTCTTTACTTACATTTTTTATTGTTTTAAATTTTTTCCATTCTTAAACTTAAAATTTTTTATTTTGTTGTGAACTATTTGGCTTTTTTGTTTACGGAACGAAGGGAGAGTGAAAACTCAAAAGTTTTTATTTAAGAAAAAAGTGTACATCTAAAATGGAAAAGCACAATGCAAAAATGTTGAGAGAGATAATTCCAAAGAGTGTCTATAATTTTTAGGAATTATAAGCTCTTTATAGTCTTTTTATCTCAGGTTTTGCAATCGTGGGGAAAAGGGGGAGGCAGGGGATTTTTAATTGAGTGTTGACTCCCAATCCAAAAGTCATTTTTTACAAAAATATTGCCCGTTACGTATGATAAATAACTTTACAATCTATGATTGTTAGGTCAACTTTTTGTAAAAGGGAAAAATAATGGCTTGTTTGACTCGGGTAAATATCCCTCTGCACATTCACTTGAGGATTTAACAAGAATTTTTTATTCTCTTTAAAACCTTTGGATCCATAGGTCATTTGCATCTTTAACATGTTTCAAGCATGCATATCCATTTTTAAAACGTGTGTAGAAGAAATCTCTTTCTTATAAAATTCCAAGCTATAAGGCTTGAACTTGTGGAATTTCCCTAACTTAGATAACAAAGCTTTTGTGTTCATTTGTGGGGTGTCAAAAATTTTCTTTACTAACATTATTTGTTGCTTTAAATTTTTTCCATACATAATTTTCAAAATTTTCATTTTGTTGTGATCTATTTGCCTTTTTTTGTTTACGGGATGAAGGGAGAGCGAAAAACTCAGAGTTTTGGTTCAAGAAAAAAGTGTACCTCTAAAATGGAAATGCGATAAGCCCAAATGTTTAGAGAGTTAATTCCAAAAGTCTCTGTAATTTTTAGGGACTGACAGCACTTTTTAGTTTTTATTTCTCAGGTTTTGCAATCATGGGCAAAAGGGGGAGGCTGGGGATTTTTAATTGAGTGTTGACTCCCAATACATAAGTCATTTCTGACAAAAATATAGCCCGTTACGAATGATCGGATGATAAATCACTTTATAATTATCTATGATTGTTAGGTCAGCTTTTTCTGAATAGGCAAAATAATGGCTTGTTTGACTCGGGTAAATATCCCACTGCACATTTACTTGAGAATTTAATGTGCGTTAGTTATTCTCTTTAAAAGCTTTGGATCCTTAGGTTATTTGCATCTTTAAGATGTTTCAAGCATGCATATCCATTTTTAAAATAGGTGTAGAAAAAATCTCTTCCTTATAAAATTCCAAGCTATTAGGGTTGAACTAGTGGAATTCCAAAACTTGGATAAAAACATTTTTGTGTTCATATTTGGTGTTTGAATAAATTTTATTTACTAACATTTGTTATTGTTTAAAATTTTTTTCCATACATAAACTCTTAAATTTTCATTTTGTTGTCATCTATTTGCCTTTTTTATTTTCAGGATGAAGGGAGAGCGAAAAATCAAACTTTTGATTTAAGAAAAAAGTGTACATCTAAAATGGAAATGCATAATGCACAAATGTACAGAGAGATAATTCCACAGAGTCTCTGTAATTTTTAGGGACTCTAAGCTCATTTTAGTTTTTATATTTCATATTTTGCAATCGAGGGGAAAAGGGGGAGGTGGGGGATTTTGAACTGAGTGTTGACTACCAAACCATAGGTCATTCCTTACAAAAATATAGCCCGTTATGCATGATAAATCACTTTACAATCATCTATGATTGTTAGGTCAGCTTTTTGTAAATAGGCCAAATAATGGCTTGTTTGACTCAGGTAAATATTCCACCGCACGTTCACTTGAGAATTTACTGAGCGTTTGTTATTCTCTTTAAAAGCTTTGGATCCATAGGTCATTTGCATCTTTAACATGTTTCAGGCATGGTTATCCACTTTTAAAACAAGTGTAGGAAAAATCTCTTTCTTATAAAATTCCAAGCTATAAGGGTTGAACTTGTGGAATTTCCCAAACTTGGATAACAAAATGTTTTTTTTCATTTGTGGTGTGTGAATAAATTTTCTTTACTTACATTTGATATTGTTTTACATTTTTTCCATACATAAACTCTAAAATTTTCATTTAGTTGTGATCTATTTGCCTTTTTTTTGTTTATAGGATGAAGGGGGAGCAAAAACTCAAAGTTTTGATTTAAGTAAAAAGAGTACATCTAAAATGGGAATGCACAATGGGCAAATGTAGAGAGATATAATTCTGAAGAGTGTTTGTAATTTTTAGGGATTGTAAGCTCTTTTTAGTTTTCATATCTCAGGTTTTGCAATGGTGGGAAAAAAGAGGAGGCGGTGGAATTTTCACTAAGTGTTGACTCCCAATCCATAAGTCATTTCTTACAAAAATGTAGCCCGTTACACATGATAAATCACTTTAGAATCATCTATTATTGTTAAGTCAGCTTTTTGTCAATGGGCAAAATAATGGCTTGTTTGACTCGGGTAAATATCCCACCGCACGTTCACTTGAGAATTTAATAAGCGTTTGTTATTCCCATGAAAAGATTTTGATCCATAGGTCATTTGCATCTTTAACATGTTTCAAGAATGCATATCCATTTTTAAAACGGGTGTAGAAGAAATATTTTTCTTATAAAACTCCAAGCAATTAGGGTTTAACTAGTGGATTTTCCCAAACTTGGAAAATAAAAACTTTTGTGAGCATTTGTGGTGTGTGAATAAATTTTCTATACTTACATTTGTTATTGTTTTGGATTTTTTCCATACTTAAAGTCTAAAATTTTCATTTTGTTGTGATCTATTTGTCTTTCTTTCTTACAGGATGAAAGGAGGGCGAAAACTCAAAGTTTTGATTTATGAAAAAAGTATACATCAAAAAGGGAAATGCAATGCATAAATGTAGAGAGAGATCATTCCGAAGAGTGTCTGTAATTTTTAGGGATTAAAACCTCTTTTTAGTTTTTATATCTCAGGTTTAGCAATCGGCGGGAAAAGGGGGAGGCGGTGGATTTTTAACTGATTATTGACTCCCAATCCATAAGTCATTTCTAACAAAAATATAGCCTTTTTACGCAAGATAAATCACTTTACAATCATCCATGATTGTTCGGTCAGCTTTATTTAAATGTTCAAAATAATGGCATGTTTGACTCAGGTAAATATCCCACCGCACGTTCACTAGAGAATTTATTGAGCATTTTTTATTCTCTTTAAAATCTTTGGATCCATAGGTCATTTGCATCTTTAACATGTTTCAAACATGCATATCCATTTTTAAAACATACATACAAAAAATCTCTTTCTTATAAAATTCCAAGCTATTAGAGGGTGAACTAATGGAATTTCCCAAACTTGGATAACAAAAATTTTGTGTTCATTTCTGGTGTGTGAATAATTTTTCTATACTTACATTTTTTATTGTTTTAAATTGCTTACATACATAAACTCTAAAATTTTCCTTTCGTTGTGATATATTTGCCATTTTTGTTTACGGGATGAAGAGAGAGCAAAAACTCAAAAGTTTTTATATAAGAAAAAAGTGTACATATAAGATTGAAATGCACAATGCTCAAATGTTGAGAGAGATAATTTCAAAGAGTGTCAGTAATTTTTAGGGATTGAAATCTCTTTTTAGTTTTTATATCTCAGGTTTTGCATTCGTCGGGAAAAGGGGGAGGCAAGGGATTTTTAAGTGAGTGTTGACTCCCAATCCATAAGTCATTTTTACAAAAACATAGACCGTTACGCATAATAAATCACTTTACAATCACCCTTGATTGTTAGGTCCACTTTATGTAAATGGCCAAAATAATGGCTTGTTTGACTCAGGTAAATATCCCACCGCATGTTCACTTGAGAATTTTATGAGCGTTTGATATTCTCTTTAAAAGCTTTGGATCCATAGCTCATTTGCATCTTCAACATCTTTCAAGCATGCATATCCAGTTTTAAAACATGTGTAGAAGAAAGCTCTTTCTTATAAATTTCCAAGCTATAAGGGTTAAACTAGTGGAATTTTCCAAACTTGGATAACAAAATTTTTGTGTTCATTTTTGGTGTGTGAATAATTTTCTTTACTTACATTTGTTATTGTTTTAAATTTTTTGCATACATAAACTCTAAAATTTTCATTTTGTTGTGTTCTTTTTTGCCTTTTTTGTTTACGGGATGAAGGGAGACCGAAAACTCAAAGTTTTAATTACAGAAAAAAGTGTACATCTAAAATAGAAATGCACAATGCACGAATGTAGAGAGAGAAAATTCCAAAGAGTGTCTGTAATTTTTAGGGATTGAAAGCTCTTTTTAGTTTTTATATCTTTGGTTTTACAATCGTCTGGAAAAGGAGGAGGCTGGGGATTTTTAATTGAGTGTTGACTCCAAATCCATAAATAATTTTCTTACTAAAATATAGCCCGTTACTCAAGATAAATCACTTTACAATCATCCATGATTGTTAGGTCAGCTTTTTGTAAATGGGGAAAATAATGGCTTGTTTGACTCGGGTAAATATCCCACCGCACGTTCACTTGAGAATTTAATGAACGTTTGTTAGTCTCTTTAAAAGCTTTGGATCCATAGGTCAATTGCATCTTTAACATGTTTCAAGCAAGCATATCCATTTTTAAAACATGGGTAGAAGAAATCTCTCTTATAAAATTCCAAGCTATGGGGGTTGAACTAGTGGAATTTCCCAAACTTGGATAACAAAGCTTTTGTGTTCATTTGTGGTATGTGAATAAATTTTCTTTACTTAAATTTTTTATTGTTTAATATTTTTTACATACATAAACTGTAAAATTTTCATTTTCTTGTGATCTATTTGCCTTTTTTGCTTACTATATGAAGGGAGGATGCAACCTCAAAGTTTTGATTTAAGAAAAAAGAGTAAATCTAGAATGGAAATGCATAATGCACAAATTTAGAGAGAGATAATTCCAAAGAGTGTTTGTAATTTTGAGGGATTGTAAGCCCTTCTTAGTTTTTATATCACAGGTTTTGCAATTGTGGGGAAAAGGGGGAGGTATGGGATTTTTAACTTAGTGTTGACTCCCAACCCTTAAGTCATTTCTTACAAAAATATAGCCCGTTACATATGATAAATCAATTTACAATCATTTATGATTGTTAGGTCAGCTTTTTGTATATGGGCAAAATAATTGCATGTTTTACTCGGGTAAATATCCCACCGCACGTTCACTTGAGAATTTAATGAGTGTTTGTTATTCTTTTTAAAAGCTTTGGATCCATAGGTCATTTTCATGTTTAACATGTTTCATGCATACATTACCATTTTTAAAACGTGTAGAAGAAATCACTTTCTTATAAAATTCCAAGCTATTAGGGTTGAACTAGTGAAATTTCCCAAACTTGGATAACAAATCTTTTGTGTTCATTTGTGGTGTGTGAATAAATTTTCTTTACTTACATTTTTTTTTAAATGTTTTCCATAAATAAAATCTAAATTTTTTTTTCTTGTGATCTTTTTGCCTTTTTTTACAGGATGAAGGGTGAGCAAAAACTCAAAATTTTGATTTAAGAAAAAAGAGTAAATCTAAAATAGAAATTCATAATGCACAAATGTAGAGAGAGATGGTTCCAAAGAGTGTCTGTATCTTTTAGGGATTTTAAGCACTTTCTATTTTTTATATCTCAAGTTTAGCAATCGTGGGGAAAAAGGGAAGGCGAGGGATTTTTAACTGAGTGTTGACTACCAATCCATAAGTCATTTCTTACAAAAAAAAAATAGCCCGTTATGCATGATAAATCACTTTACAATCATCCATGATTGTTAGTCAACTTTTTGTAAATGGGCAAAATAATGGCTTGTTTAACTCAAGTAAATATCCCACCCCACGTTCACTTGAGAATTTAATGAGCGTTTGTTATTCTTTTTAAAAGCTTTGGATCCATAGGTCATTTGCATCTTTAACATGATTCAAGCATGCATATCCATTTTTAAAACAAGTGTAGAATAAATCTTTTTCTTATAAAATTCCAAGCTATTAGGGTTGAACTAGTGGAATTCCCCAAACTTGGATAACAAAACTTTTGTGTTCATTTGTGGTGTGTGAATAAATTTTCTTTACTTACATTTAATATTGTCATAATTTTTTTCCATACATTAACTCTAAAATTTTTGATTTTGTTGTGATCTATTTGCCTTTTTTGGTTATGGGATGAAGGGAGAACGAAAACTCAAAGTTTTGATTTAAGAAAAAAGTGCAGATCTAAAATTAAAATGCACAAGGAAAAAATGTAGTGAGAGATAATTCCAAAGAGTGATTGTAATTTTTTGGGATTCTAACCTCTTTTTAGTTTTTAAATCTCAGGTTTTGCAATTGTCCAAAAAAGGGGAAGGCGGGGGATTTTTAACTGAGTGTGGACTCCCAATCCATAAGTCATTTCTTACAAAAATATAACCCGTTACGCATGATAAATCTCTTTACAATCATCCTTGATTGTTAGGTCAGATTTTTGTAAATGTGCAAAATAATGGCTTGTCTGACTCGGGTAAATATCCCATCGCCAGTTCACTTGTGAATTTAATTAGCGTTTGTTATTCTCTTTAAAAGTTTTGGATCCATAGGTCATTTGAATCTTTAACATGTTTCTAGCCTCCATATCTATTTTTAAAACATGTGTAGAAGAAATCTCTTTCTTCTAAAATTCCAAGCTATTAGGGTTGAACTATAGGAATTTTGCAAACTTTTGTGTTCATCTGTGGTGTGTGAATAAATTTTCTTTACTTACTTTTGTTATTGTTTTAAATTTTTTCCATATATAAACTCTAAACTTTTGATTTTGCTGTGATTTACTTGCCTTTTTTCTTTACGTGATTAAGGATAAAGAGAACTCAAAGTTTTGATTTAAGAATAAAGTGCACATGTAATATGGAAATGCACAATGCACAGATGTTGAGAAAGATAATTCCAAAGAGTGCCGATATTTTTTAAGGATTGTAAGCTCTTTTTTGTTTTTATCTCAAGTTTTGCAATCGACAAGAAAGGGGGATGCGGAGGATTTTTTACTGATTGTTCACTCCCAATCCAGAAGTCATTTATTACAAAAATATAGCCCATTAAGCATAATAAATAAACTTTACAATCATCTTTGGTTGTTAGGTCAACTTTTTGTAAATGGGCAAAATATTTCCTTGTTTGACTCGGGCAAATATCCCACCGCACTTTCACTAGAGAATTTAATAAGCATTTTTTATTCTCTTTAAAAGCTTTGGAGTCATCTTTAACATGTTTCAAGCATGCATATCCATTTTTAAAACATGTGTAGAAGAAATCTTTTTCTTAAAAATTCCAAGAAATTAGGTTGAACTAGCGGAATTTCCCAAACTTGGATAACAAAATTTTTGTGTTTATTTGTGGTGTGTGAATAAATTTTCTTTACTTACATTTGTTATTGTCTTAAATTTTTTCCATACATAAACTTCAAAATTTTCATTTTGCGGTGATCTTTTTTCCTTTTTTGTTTACGGAATTAAGGGAGAGAGAAAAATCAAAGTTTTGATTTAAGAAAAAAGTGTAGATCTATAATGGAAATGCACTATGCACAAATGTAGAGAAAGATAATACCAGAGAGTGTCTGTAATTTTTAGGGATTGAAAACTCTTTTTAGTTTTTATATTTAAGGGTTTTCCAATAGTGGGGAAAAGGGGGAGGGAGGGATTTTGAACTGAGATTTGGCTCCCAATCCATAAGTCATTTCTTACTAAAATAAAGCCCGTTACGCAAGACAAATCACTTTACAATCATCCATGATATTTAGGTCAGCTTTTTGTAAATGGCCAAAATAATGGCTTGTTTGACTCGGGTAAATATCCCACCGCACGTTCACTTGAGACTTTAATGAGCGTTTGTTATTCTCTTTAAAAGCTTTGGATCTATAGGTCATTTGCATCTTTAACATGTTTAAGCATGCATATTAATTTTTAAAACAAGTGTAGAAGAAATCTCTTTCTTATAAAATTCCAAGCTATTAAGGTTTAACTGGTGGAATTTCCCAAAATTGGATAACAAAACTTTTGTGTTCATTTGTGGTGTGTGAATAAATTTTCTTTACATACATTTGTTATTGTTTGGAATTTTTTCCATACTTAAACTCTGAAATTTTAATTTTGTTGTGATCTTTTTGCCTTTTGTGTTAACGGGATGAAGCGAGAGCGAAAACTCAAAGTTTTTATTTAAGAAAAAAGTGTACAACTAAAATTGAAATGCACATTGCACAAATGTAGAGAGAGATAATTCCAAAGAGTTTCTGTAATTTTTAAGGATTATAAACTCTTTTTAGTTTTATATATCAGGTTTTGCAATCGTAGGGAAAAGGTGGAGGTGTGGGATTTTTAACTAAGTGTTGACTCCTATCCATAAGTCTTTGCTTAAAAAAATATAGCCCGTTATGCATGATAAACTTAGTACAATCATCCATGATTGTTAGGTCAGCTTTTAGTAAATGGGCAAGATAATGGCTTGTTTGACTCAGGTAAATAACCCACTGCACGATCACTAGAGAATTTAATGAGAGTTCCTTATTCTCTATAAAAGCTTTGGATCCATAGGTCATTTGCATCTTTAACATGTCTCAAGCCTGCATATCCATTTCAAAAACATAAACATGTGTAGAAGAAATCCCTTTATTATAAAATTGCAAGCTATTAGGGTTGAACTAGAGGAATTTCCAAAACTTGCAAAAAACAAATTTTGTGTTCATTTGCGGTGTGTGAATAAATTTTCTTTACTTACATTTGTTATTGTTTTAAATTTTTTCCATACATAAACTCTAAAATTTTCATTTTGTTGTGATTTATTTTCCTTTTTTGTTTATGGGATGAAGGAGAGCGAAAACTTAAAGTTTTGATTTAAGAAAAAAGTGCACATGTAGAATGGAAATGCACAATGCACAAATGCAAAGAGAGATAATTCCAAAGAATGTCTATAGTTTTTAGGTATTGTAAGCTCTTTTTTGTTTTTATATCTCAAGTTTTACAATCGAAGGGAAATGGGGGAGGCAGAGGATTTTTAACTGATTGTTGACTCTCAATCCATAAGTCATTTCTTATAAAAATATAACCCGTTACGCATAATAAATCACTATACAATCATCTATGATTGGTAGGTCAACTTTTTGTAAATGGGCAAAATAATGGCTTCTTTGACTCGGGTAAGTATCCCACCGCACGTTCACTTGAGATTTTAATGAAAATTTGTTATTCTCTTTTAACGCTTTGGATCCATAGGTCATTTGCATCTTTAACATGTTTCAAGCATTCATATCCATTTTTCAAACATGTCTACAAGAAATCTCTTGCTTACAAAATTCCAAGCTATTAGGGTTGAACTAGCGGAATTTCCCAAACTTGGATAAAAAAATTTTTGTGTTCATTTGTGGAGTGTGAATAAATTTTATTTACATATATTTCTTATTGTTTTGAATTTTTTCCATACATAAATTCAAAAATTTTCATTTTGTTGTGATCTATTTTCCTTTTTTGTTTACGGGATAACGGGAGAGCAAGAACCAAAAGTTTCGATTTAAGAAAAAACTATAGATCTAAAATGGAAATGCACAATGCACATATGTAGAGAGAGATAATTCCATATATTGTCTGTAATTTTTAGGGATTGAAAGCTCATTTTAGTTTTTATTTCTTAGGTTTTTAGATAGTCGGGAAAAGGGGGAGGTGAGGGATTTTTAATTGACTATTAACTCCCAATCCATAAGTCATTTCTTACAAAAATATAGCCCCTTACGTGTGATAAATCACTTTACAATCATCCATGATTGTTAGGTCAGCTTTTTGTAAATGGGCAAAATAATGGCTTGTTTGCCTCGAGTAAATATCCCACTGCACGTTCAGTTGAGAATTTAACAAGCGTTTTTTATTCTCTTTAAAAGTTGTGGATCCATAGGTCATTTCCATATTTAACATGTTTCAAGCATGCATATCCATTTTTAAAATATGTGTGGAAGAAATCTCTTTCTTGTAAAATTCCAAGCTATTAGGGTTCAACTTGTGGAATTTCCCAAACTTGGATAACAAAACTTTTGTGTTCATTTGTGGTGTGTGAATAAAATTTCTTTACTTCAATTTAATATTTTTTTTAATTTTTTCAATACATAAACTCTAAAATTTTTATTTTTTTGTGATTTATTTGCCTTTTGTTTTTACAGGATGAAGGAATAGCGAAAACACAAAGTTTCAATTTAAGAAAAAATTGTACATATAAAATGGAAATACACATTGCAAAATTGTAGAGAGATATAATTCCGAAGATTGACTGTAATTTCTAGGGATTGTAAGCTCTTTTTAGTTTTTATATCTCAGGTTTAGCAATCGTGGGGAGAAGCGGGAGGCAGGGGATTTTTAACTGAGTGTTGACTACCAATCCATAAGTCATTTCTTACAAAACAAATAGCCCGTTACACATGATAAACCACTCTACAATCATCCATGATTGTTAGGTTAACTTTTTGTAACTGGGCAAAATAATGGCTTGTTTGACTCGGGTAAATATCCCAGCTGACGTTCACTTGAGAATTTAATGAGCGTTTATTCTCTTTAAAATTTTTGGAACCATAGGTCATTTGCATCTTTAACATGTTTCAAGCATGCATATCCATTTTTAAAACATGTGTAGAAGAAATTTCTTTCTTATAAAATTCGAAGCTATTAGGGTTGAACTAGTGGAATTTCCCAAACTTGGAAAACAAAACTTTTGTGTTCATTTGTGGTGTGTGAATATATTTTCTTTACTTATATTTGTTATTCTTTTAAATTTTTTCCAAACATAAACTCTTAAATTTTCCTTTTGTTCTGATCTATTTGCCTTTTTTGTTTATGGGATGAAGGGAGAGCGAAAACTCAAAGTTTTGATTTAAGAAAAAAATGTACATCTAAAAGGGAAATGTACAATGCAGAAATGTAGAAAGAAATAATTCCAAAAAGTGTCTGTAATATTTATGGATTGTAAGAAGTTTTTAGTTTTTATATATCAGGTTATGCAATCGTCGGGAAAAGGGGGAGGCGGGGGATTTTTAACTGAGTGTTGACTCGCAATCCATAACTCATTTCTTAAATAAATATAGCCCATTTTGTATGATAAATCACTTTATAATTATCCATGATTGTTAGGTTAGCTTTTTGTAAATGGGCAAAATAAAGGCTTGTTTGACTCAGGTAAATATCCCACCGCACGTTCACTCTAGAATTTAATTAGCATTTGTTATTCTCTTTAAAAGCTTTGGATCCATAGGTCATTTGCATCTTTTACATGTTTCAAACATGCATATCCATTTTTAAAACATGTGCAGAAGATATCTCTTTCTTATAAAATTCCAAGCTATTTGGGTTGAACTAGAGGAATTTCCCAAACTTGGATAACAAAACTTTTGTGTTCATTAGTGGTGTGTGAATAAATTTTCTTTACTTACATTTGTTATTGTTTTAAATGTTTTCCATACATAAACTCTAAAATTTTCATTTTGTTGTGATGTATTTGCCTCTTTAGTTTACGGGTTGAAGAGAGAGCGAAAACTCAAAGTTTTTATTTAAGAAAAAAGTGTACATCTAAAATGCATATGCACAATGCAGATTTGTAGAGAGTGATAATTCCGAAGAGTGTCTATAATTTTTAGGGATTGTAAGCTCTTTTTATATCTCCGATTTTGCAATCGTCGGGAAAAGGGGGAGGCTGGGGATTTTTAACTGAGTGTTGACACCCAATCGATAAGTCATTTCTTACAAAAATATAGCCCGTTATGCTTGAAAAATCACTTTACAATCTTCCATGAATGTTAGGTCTGCTTTTTGTAAAGGGGAAAAATAATGGTTTGTTTGACTCGGGTAAATATCCCACGTCAAGTTCACTTGAGAATTTAATCAGCGTTTGTTATTCTCTTTATAAGCTTTGGATCCGAGGCTATTTCCATCTTTAGCATGCATATCCATTTTTGAAACATGTGTATCAGAAATCTCTTTGTTATAAAATTCGAAGCTATTAAGGTTGACTAGTGGAATTTCCCAAACTTGGATAACGAAACTTTTGTGTTCATTTGTGGTGTGTGAATAAATTTTCTTTACTTACATTTGTTATAATTGTAAATGTTTTCCTTACATATACTCAAAAATTTCCATTTTATTGTGATCTACTTGCCATTTTAGTTTACGGGATGAAAGGAGAGTGAAACCTCAAATTTTTTATTTAAGAAACAAGTGTAGATCTAAAATTTAAATGCACAATGACCAAAGTAACGAGAGATAATTCCAAAGAGTGTGAGTAATTTTTAGGAATTGTAAGCTCTTTTTAGTTTTTATATCTCAGGTTTTGCAATCGTCTGGAAAAGGGGGCAGCGGGGGTTTTTTAATTGAGTGTTGAGACCCAATCCAAAAGAAATTTCTTACAAAAATATAGCCAGTTACGCATGATAAATCACTTTACAATCATCCATAATTGTTTGGTAAGTTTTTTGTAAATGGGCAAAATAATGGCTTGTTTGACTTGGGTAAATATCCCACCGCACGTTCACTTGAGAATTTAATGAGCATTTGTAATTCTCTTTAAAAGCTTTGGATCCATAGGTCATTTGCATCTATAACATGTTTCAATTAGGCATATCCATTTTTAAAACATGAGTAGAACAAATCTCTTTCTTATAAAATTCCAAGCTAAAGAGGTTGAATTAGTGGAATTTCCCAAACTTGGAAAACAAAGCTTTTGTGTTCATTTGTGGTATGTCAATAAATTTTCTTTACTTACATTTTTTATTGTTTTAAATTTTTTCCTCACATAAACTCTAAAATTTTCATTTTGTTGTGATCTATTTGCCTTTTTTATCTTACGGGATGAAGGGAGAGTGAAGACTCAAAGTTTTAAGAAAAAAGTTTACTTCTAAAATGGAAATGCACAATGCACAAATGTAGAGAGAGATAATTCGAATGAGTGTCTGTAATTTTTAGGGATTTTATGCTATTTTTAGTTTTTATATCTTAGGTTTTGCAATCGTGGGGAAAAGGGGGAAGAGAGGGATTTTTAACTGAGTGTTGACTCCCAATCCATAAGTCATTTCTTACAAAAATATAGCCCGTTATGCATGAGAAATTACTTTACAATCATACATGATTATTAGGTCAACTTTTTGCAATTGGACAAAATAGTTGCTTGTTTGACTCAGGTAAATATCTTGAGAATTTAGTGAGCGTTTGTTGTTCTTTTTAAATGCTTTGAATCCATACGTCATTTGCTTCTTTAACATATTTCAACCATGCATATCTATTTTTAAAACATGTGTAGAAGAAATCTCTTTCTTATAAAATTCCACCCTGTTAGGGTTGAACTAGTGGAATTTCCCAAACTTTTATAACAAAACTTTTGTGTTCATTTTTGTTGTGCGAATAAATTTCCTTTGCTTATATTGGTTGTTGTTTTAATTTTTTTCCATACTTAAACTCTAAAATTTTCATTTTCTTGTGATCTATTTGCCTTTTTTGTTTTCAGGATGAAGGGAGAGCGAAAACTCAAAGTTTTGATTTAATAAAAAAGTGTACATATAAAATGGAAATTCACAATGCACAAATGTAGAGAGAGATAATTCCAAAGAGTGTTTGTAAGTTTTTGGGATTGCAAGCTCTTTTTAGTTTTCATATATCAGGTTTTGTAATCGTCAGGAAAAGGTGGAGGCTAGGATTTTTATATGAGTGTTGACTCCCAATCCATAAGTCATTTCTTACAAAAAAAAATAGCCCGTTACGCATGACAAATCACTTTACAATCATCCATGATTGTTTGGTCAGCTTTTTGTAAATGGGCAAAATAATGGCTAGTTTGACTTGGGTAAATATGCCACCGCACGTTCACTTGAGAATTTAATAAGCATTTGTTATTCTTTTTAAAAGCTTTGGATCCATAGGTCATTTGCATCTTTAACATGTTTCAAGCATGCATATCCATTTTTAAAACATGTATAGAAGAGATCTCTTTCTTATAAAATTCCAAGCTATTAGGGTTGAACAAGTGGAATTTTCCAAACTTGGATAACAAAACTTTTGTGTTCATTTTTAGTGTGTGAATAACTTTTCTTTACATACATTTAATATTTTCTTAAATTTTTTCCATACATAAACTCAAAAATTTTCATTTTCTTGTGATCTATTTGCCTTTTTTGTTTACGGGATGAAGGAAGAGCGAAAACTAAAAGTTTTTTATTTAATAAAAAAGTGTACATCTAAAATGGAAATTCACAATGCACAAATGTAGAGAGATAATTCCAGAGAGTGTCTATAATTTTTAGGGTCTGGAAGCGCTTTTTAGTTTTTATATATCAGGTTTTGTAATTGTCGGGAAAAGGGGGTGGAGGGGATTTTTATATTAACTGTTGACTCCCAATCTATGAGTCATTTCTTACAAAAAAAATAGCCTGTTACGCATGACAAATCACTTTAGAATCATCCATGATTGTTAGGTCAACTTTTTGTAAATAGGCAAAATAATGGCTTGTTTGACTCAGGTAAATATCCCACCGCACATTCACTTGAGAATTTAATGAGCATTTGTTATTTTTTTTAAGCTTTGGATCAATAGGTATTTTGCATCTTTAACATGTTTCAAGCATGCATATCCATTTTTAAAACATGTGTTGAAGAAATCTCTGTCTTATAAAATTGCAAGCTATTAGGGCTTAACTAGTTGAATTTCCAAAACTTCATAACAAAAATTTTGTGTTCATTTGTAGTGTGTGAATAAATTTTCTTTACTTCAATTTGTTATTCTTTTAAATTTTTTCAATATATAAACTTTAAAATTTTCATTTTTTTTGTGTTCTATTTGCCATTTTTGTTTACGGGATAAAGGGATAGCAAAAACTCAAAGTTTTGATTTAAGAAAAAAGTGCAGATCTAAAATTGAAATGCACAAGGCAAAAATATTGCATGAGATAATTCCAAAGAGTGTCTGTAATTTTTAGTGATTGTAAGCTCTTTTTAGTTTTTATATCTCAGGTTTAGGAATCGTGGAGAAAAGGAGGAGGTGGGGGATTTTTAATTGAGTGTTGACTCCCAATCCTTATGTCATTTCTTACAAAAATATAGCCCATGACGCATGATAAATCACTTTACAATCATCCATGATTGTTAGGTCAGCTTTTTGTAAATGTGCAAAATAATGGCTTTTTTTACTTGGGTAAATATCCCATCGCACGTTCACATGAGAATTTAATGAGAATTTGTTATTTTAATTAAAAGTTTTGGATCCATAAGTCATTTGCATCTTTAACATGTTTCAAGCATGCATATCCATTTTTAAAACATGTGTAGAAGAAATCTTTTTCTTATAAAATTTCAAGCTATTATGGTTGAACTATTGGAATTTCCCAAACATGGATAACAAAACTTTTGTGTTCATTTTTGGTGTGTGAATGAATTTTATTTACTAACATTTGTTATTGTTTTAAATTTTTTCTATACATAAACTCTAAAATTTTCATTTTGTTGTGATCTATTTGCCTTTTTTGTTTTCGGGATGAAGGGAGAGCGAAAACTCACAGTTTTGAATTATGAAAATAGTGTACATCTAAAATTGAAATGCAAAATGCACAAATGTAGAGAGAGATAATTCCAAAGAGTGCTGTAATTTTTAGGGATTTTCAGCTCCTTTTAGTTTTTATTTTTCCGGTTTTGCAATCGTCGGCAAAAGCAGGAGGGGGGGATTTTTAACTGAGTGTTGACTCCCAATCCATAAGTCATTTCTAACAAAAATATAGCTCGTTATGCAAGATAAATCACTTTACAATCATATATGATTGTTATGTCAGCTTTTTGTAAATTGGCAAAATAATAGCATGTTCCCGTCAAGCGAAACAGTTCCCGCCAAAAGGTGCTCGTGAAAACTGCATCTCTGTCCCTCACAATGGATGAGCCATCGGTATAAAATGCCCGTACTTGGAGAATCTATCAACCACTACAAAAGGTACGGATTTGCCGGTTGACAGGGGTAGGCCTTCCACAAAATCCATTGAAATGTCGGCCCAAACCTGCGTAGGAAGGGCCAAAGGCTGGAGAAGACCGGCTGGACTCAAGTGCTCGGCTTTGTTGCGCTGACATACCTGACAGTTGCCCACTTAAGTCGCAATAGAGGGTTTCATGGCTTGCCAGTAAAAATCAGCTCGAATTTTGTGCAAGGTCTTCTGGATCCCCTCGTGTGTACTGTCATTGTAGGCCGAGAGAATAGCTGGAATCAACTAGGACTCAGGTGGAAGGAAAATCCATTGCTTGTAATAAATAAGTGAATCCTGGATGGACCACTTCACATTCATTGTCCCTTCTAAGATCTACTGATGCAGTTCCTGTAGTGCAGGGTTAGTGGCATGTGCTTCTTGCACCAAGTCCATAATGAGAAATCTCGGTTGGTTGATAGAATAGACTAACTGCTGATCTTCAAAACACCGATATAAGGCATCTGCCGCCTTATTTAATCTCCCCGCACGATACTCCACCGAGAAGTCAAACCCCAACAACTTACTGATCCAGTGCTGCTGTGGCGACGTCGTCAAACGCTGTTCTAGTAAGAATTTAAGGCTGTAGTAATCTGTGCGTATGAGAAAAGCCCGGCCCCAGAGAAAAGGCCTCCAATGTTGGACCACTTTGGCAAACCCAATCAATTCGCGCTCATAGGCTGCCAGCTTGGGATGGCAGACTGCGAATTGTCAGCTAAAATACGCAATAGGATGGCCCAACTGCTGTAAAACGGTCCCCATGCCCACGCTCGAAGCGTCGCACTCTACCACGAACAATTCGCCGAAGTTGGGAAGTTGTAATACTGGTGCGGATGCGAGGGCAGCTTTGAGTGCCACAAACAAAGTGGTGGTCCCCCTCATTCCAAATACAGGAATTTTTCTTGAGTAAACTCGTCAATGGTGCTGCCATTGGCCTATAGTTCTGAATAAATTTGCGGTAGTAACCTGCAAGACCCAGAAAACCCTATAATGCAGAACACAACTGTGGTTGCGGCCACTCGTGAATAGCTCGGATCTTCTCGGGATCCACCGTAACCCCCTCATGTGAGATAATGTGTCCCAGATACCCCAGATGTGAAGCCACAAAAGAACATTTGGAATGTTTCAAATAGAGCTGATGTGCTCTTAACAAGTCGAAAACAATCCTCAAGTGTGCCAAGTGTTCCTCAACCGACTTGCTATATATCAAAATATCATCAAAAAATACAAGAACAAATTTTTGAAGATAGGGGCTAAATACCTCGTTCATCAAAGCTTGAAAAGTGGAGGGTGCATTGGATAACCCAAACGGCATGACGACGAACTCAAAGTGGCCATGGTGCGTGCGGAACGCCGTCTTCTCGATATCAGAGGGGTGCATCCGGACCTGATGGTATCCCGAACGGAGGTCGAGTTTAGTGAATAACCACGACCCATGTAACTCATCCAGAAGCTCATCCACTACCGGAATCGGAAACTTGTCTTTTATTGTCAGCACGTTCAACTCCCGATAATCCACGCAGAACCTCCATATCCCATCATGTTTCTTCACAAGTAAGACCGGTGAAGAGAATGGGGAGCGGCTGGGATGAATAAGACCATGTTTCAATATCTCATGGCACTAACGCTCTATCTCGTCCTTCTGAAGGTGTGGGTAACGGTATGGTCGCACGACCACTCCCTCAGAACCTGGTTTCAGACAGATCATGTGGTCACAGTGCCTCATGGGAGGCAACCCCGAAGGCTCCTGGAAGAGATCAGAGAACTCCTCAACCAGACCATCACTAGTACTGTCAGGCTGATCCTGTGTCTGCAAAGTGTGTATGCGGTGGGCCCTATCCACCTGATAGCCCTGTAAGAGCACCCGACTTCTGGCCAAATCAAAGCTCATGGTTAAAGCAAAAAAGTCCCATAGAATGGGCCCCAATGTTTGTAACCATTTAATACCTAAAACCATATCAAATCCCGCCAGGGGAATAACAAAAAATTCCGCATTAAATGAAGTAAATCCAATGGAAAAAGTTACCGCCTTACTAATCCCATAGCTAGGGACCTTCTCGCCATTGGCCACTGAGATGGTGGCTGTCGGATGAGTGTGTATCTAGAGCTGGAGATGCTGTGCGGCTGTCAAACTCAAAAAATTGTGTGTACTCCTTGAGTCGACTAGTCCCACCAGTTCGCGGTCGATGACATGAGCTCGAACTTGCATTGTAGTAGGCGATTTCTGCCCAGTAATAGCATGCAAGGATATCTCTGGTGGTTCCTCCTCGATAATATCCTCTGGTTCCTCTGGATCCTCTAAATCCTCCACCTCGAGCCAAAACAATCACTTACAATAGGGTCCGACCCGATACTACTCATCGCAGTTATAACAGAAATTTTTGGACCGCCTTTCTGCCATCTCCGCACTTGTCAATTTTTTTATAAAGCTCGGTAGGGAATTACCAGGGCGGGGATCAGCTACTCGAGTCGTAGTCGGAGTGTGTCTGGACGGTGCTGCTGTAGATGCTCCCTGAGATGAATTATAGCGGTGCCCTTGCCATGTGGAGGAAGTGTTCCTCTCACTCGACCAACACGGCTTACGTTGCTGCAGCTGTTGTCGTTGTTCCATTGCTCGGGCCATATTCATGGCATGAGCTAGATCTGTGGGCATAAGGAGTTCTACCTCTAGCCATAAATAGTCATTGAGACCTGTTGTGAATAAGGAGACCTGCTGGTCAACCAATACCCTCTCCCCAGCACGAGCCAACTTTTCCTAGAATAGTTTTTGATGTTGTTCCACCGAACCCGTTTGTCTCAATATGACTAACTCTCCCAGGGGTTTGCTATTGGCAGGAGGCCCAAATCTAACTGTGCATAGATTTTTAAATTCTCCCCAAGTCATTCCCATTCAGTAGTCCCTTGGTTCAAAAAAAATAAAAATTCACATCTATGCAACCAAATTACGGGATCCAAAGAACCATTGAAAGAGGGAAACTCTAACTTGGTGTACCTTGGGATTGTGCCTCCATGCTGAGGTGCTTGGACAGCAGTGCGCCCAGGCCACTGCTCCCCTCTTCTGTGATACGGTTGAACAACCTCTCTCACCTCTGGACTCTGATGTCTCTCTGTCCTCAACTCCTGTAGCATGCTAATGATTCGGCTCATCTCTTCTTCCAAACCACAAACCTTTCCCAACACTGGTTGTGCTGTTTCAAGGCTATCTTCTATCTTTTGTATCCTGATTTGGATTTCTTCATTGCTGATATTATCCCCCATGTTACCCTGGTCTGATACCAAGTTGTTACGGTCCCGGGTCATGGATCGAGTAACACGGCGTGGGAGTTGTGAATCCAGCACTGGTACTGAGTTGCTGGATTCGATAAGGAGGGTTAAAGGTCCCTTCTTTGGGTACTCTTCCACCAGTGATCAGTCTCCCATTTTATGATCTCATTCTAGTGCTAAAGTTATAGCTAGAATGGAAGTAATTCAGGTGGAGAAAGAATGGAGAAATACCTGTTGTGCTCACGTTAATCAGGGTTTCAACCCTGATTTGATTCACCTCGTTCTAGGACTTGAAGATCTAGCTTGATGGGGCAGCCTTGGCTCATGTAGATGGCTGTCCTTGCTCTATTTTCGTGATGAATTCCCAGCAAGAAGAGTTGGTTTAACCCTTCACGTGAAAGAACCAGAATTACTCCTCTTTTGCTGCTCGTCAAGAGGGGATTGAACCCAACTTCTTGTTGACGCTGGTGATAACAGAGGATCCTCTCTTTGGGCTCGGAAAAGGGGCAGGAAGCTCCTTTTCTTAGTATGGATGATGAGGGATGAATTTGGGTGAAGATGGATGGCAATGGAGGGTGAAGGATAGGTTGGATTTTTGGAGTAAACCCTAAACTCGAGATCAAGAGGTGATCTCAACCTGTTTAGACTAGGTTATTCTAAAATCTCAAAGCTTACCTATTTCATTCATACCTTTCCCTTAAATAGGTCAGGTCAAGGAGTTTTAGGGTTAGGGTTACAATAATTCCCCATAATGCCTTACATATAAAGTAATTAGAAATAACTCTTACTTAAAACAATATAAGAAATAACTCCTACTTAAAACAATATAAGAAATAAATCCTACTCAAAGAAATATAAGAATTAAATCCTATTGAGTGAGTTGTTGTTGTCTTCATCGTTGTGTGACTCGGTGTGCTATTGAGTCCACAACATACATAAACCCTAAAATTTTCCTTTTGTTGTGATCTATTTGCTTTTTTTTGTTTACACGATGAAGGCATAGTGAAAACTCAAAGTTTTGATTTAAGAAAAAAGTGTACAACTAAAATGGAAATGCACAATGCACAAGTGAAGAGAGAGATATTTCCAAAGAGTGTCTGTCTTTTTTAGGGATTGTAAATTCTTTTTATTTTTTATATCTCAAGTTTTCCAATCATCGGGAAAAGGGGGAGGCGGGGGATTTTTAACTGAGTGTTGACTCCTTTTCCATAAGTCATTTCTTACAAAAATATAGCCCTGTTACGCATGATAAATCACTTTACAATTATCCATGATTGTTACGACAACTTTTTGTAAATGGGCAAAATAAATGCTTGTTTGACTCAGGTAAATATCTCATGGCATGCTCCCTTGAGAATTTTATTAGCGTTTTTTTTTTCTCTTTGAATGCTTTGGATCCATAGGTCATTTGAATCTTTAACATCTTTCAAGCCTTCATATCCATTTTTAAAACATGTGTAGAAGAAATCTCTTTCTTCTAAAATTCCAACCAATTAGGGTCGAACTAGAGGAATTTCCTAAACTTGGATAACAAAACTTTTGAGTTCATTTGTGATGTGTGAATAATTATTTTTACTTACATTTGTTATAATTTTAAATTTTTTCCATCCATAAACTCTAAACCTTTGATTTTGTTGTGATCTATTTGCCTTTTAAGTTTATGGGAAAAAGGAGAGTGAAAACTCAAAGTTTTGATTGAAGAAAAAAGTGCACATGTAATATAGAAATGCACAATGCACAAATTTAGAGAAAGATAATTCCAAAGAGTGTCTATAATTTTTAGCGATTTTAAGCTCTTTTTTTTTATATATCTCAAGTTTTGCAATCAACGGGAAACGGGGGAGGCGGGGGATTTTTAACTGATTGTTGACTCCCAATCCATAAGTCATTCCTTTAAAAATTATAGCCCATTAAGCATAATAAATCACTTTACAATCACCTATGATTGTTAGGTCAACTTTTTGTAAATGGAAAAAATAATGGCTGGTTTGACTCGGGTAAATATCCCACGACACGTTCACTTGAAAATTTAATTAGCTTCTTTTATTCTTTTTAAAAGTTTTGGATCCATAGGTCATTTGTATCTTTACATTGTTTCAAGCAAGCATATCCATTTTTATAACATTTGTAGAGGAAATCTCTTTCTTATAAAATTCCAAGTAATTAAGTTGAATTAGCGGAATTTCCCAAACTTGGATAACAAATTTTTTGTGTTCATTTGTGGTGTGTGAATAAATTTTTTTTACTTAATTTTTTTATTGATTTAAATTTTTTCCATACATAAACTCTAAAATTTTCATTTTGTTGTGATCTTTTTTCCTTTTGTGTTTACGGGATGAAGGGAGAGCGAAAAACTCAAAGTTTTGATTTAAGAAAAAAGGGTACATCTAAAATGGAAATGCACATTGAACAAAAGTAGAGAGAGATACTTCCAGAGAGTGTCTGTAATTTTAAGCGATTGAAAGCTCTTTTTAGTTTTTAAATCTCAGGTTTTGCAATAGTAAGGAAAAGGGAGCGGCGGGAGATTTTTAACTTAAAGTTGACTCCCAATCCATAAGTCATTTCTTACAAAAAAATATAGCCCGTTACGCAAGATAAAACACTTTACAATCCTCCATGATTGTTAGGTCATATTTTTATAAATGGGCAAAATAATGGCTTGTTTGACTCGGGTACATATCCCATCGCACGTTGACTTTAGACTTTAATGAGCATTTGTTATTCTATTTAAAAGCTTTGGATCCATAGGTCATTTGCATCTTTAACATGTTTCAAGCATGAATATCCATTTTTAAAACAAGTGTAGAAGAAATCTCTTTCTTATAAAATTCCAAGCTATCAGGGTTTAACTAGTGGAATTTCCAAAATTTGGATAACAAAAATTTTGAGTTCAATTGTGGTGTGTGAATAAATTTTCTTTACTTACATTTTTTATTGTTTTAATTTTTTTCCATACATAAACTCTAAAATTTTCATTTTTTTGTGATCTATATGCCTTTTGTGTTAACGGGATGAAGGCATAGCGAAAGCTCAAAGTTTTGATTTAAGAAAAAAGTGTACAACTAAAAGTGAAATGCACATTGCACAAATGTAGAGAGAGATAATTCAGAAGAGTGTTTGTAATTTTTAGGGATTGTAAGCTCTTTTCTTTTTTATAAATCTGGTTTTGCAATCGTAGGGAAAAGGGTGAGGCGGGGGATTTTTAACTAAGTGTTGACTCCCAATCCATAAGTCATTTCTTACAAATATATAGCCCGTTACGCATAATAAATCTTAACAATCATCCATGATTTTTAGGTCAGCTTTTTGTAAATGGGCAAAATAATGGCTTGTTTGCCTCGGGTAAATATCCCACCGCACATTCACTAGAGAATTTAATTTCCTTTTCTTATTCTCTTTACAAGCTTTCGATCCATTGGTCATATTCATCTTTCACATGTCTCAAGCGTACATATCCTTTTTTGAAACATGTGTAGAAGAAATCTCTTTCTTATAAAATTGCAAGCAATTAGGGTTTAACTAGAGGAATTTCCCAAACTTGGGTAACAAAACTTTTGTGTTCATTTGTTGTGTGTGAATAAATTTTCTTTATTTACATTTGTAAGCACTTTTTAGTTTTTATATCACTGGTTTTGTAATCCTCGGGAAAGGGGGGAGGCAGGGGATTTTTAACTGAGTCTTTACTCCCAATCCATAAGTCATTTCTTACAAAAATATAGCGCATTACACATGATAAATCACTTTACAATCATACATGATTGTTAGGTAAGCTTTTTTCAAATGTGAAAAATAATGGCTTGTTTGACTCGAGTAAATATCCCACAACACGTTCACTTGAGAATTTAATGAGCGTTTGTCACTCTATTTAAAAGCTATGGATCCATAAGTCATTTGCACCTTTAACATGTTTCAAGCATGCATATTCATTTTTAAAAAATGTGTAGAAGAAATCTATTTCTTATAAAATTCCAAGCTACTAGGTTTGAACTAATGGAAAATCTCAAACTTGGATAACAAAACTTTTGTGTTCATTTGTGGTGTGTGAATAAATTTTCTTGACTTACATTTGTTTTTGTATGAAATTTTTCCATACATAAACTCTAAAATTTTCATATTGTTGAGTTCAATTTGCCTTTTTTGTTTATGGGATGAAGGGAGAGCGAAAACTCAAAGTTTTGAATTAAGAAAAAAGTGTATACCTAAAATGAAAATGCACAATGCACAAATGTAGAGAGAGATAATTCCAAAGAGTGTCAATAATTTTTAATGATTGTAAGCACTTTTTAGTTTTCATATATCAGGTTTTGCAATCGTCGGGAAAAGGGGGAGGCAGGAGATTTTTAACTGAGTGTTGACTCCCAATGCATAAGTCATTTCTTACAAAAATATAGTCCATTATGCATAATAAATCACTTTAAAATAATCCATGTTTGTTAGGTCAACTTTTTGTTAATGGGCAAAATAATGGTTTGTTTGACTCAGGTAAATATCCCATAGCATGTTCACTTGAGAGTTTAATTAGCGTTTGTTATTCTCTTTAAAAGCTTTGGATCCATAGGTTATTTGCATCTTTTACATGTTTCAAGCATGCATATTCATTTTTAAAACATGTGTAGAAGAAATCTCTTGCTTATAAAATTCCGAGCTATTAGGATTGAACAAGCAGAATTTCCCAAATTTGGATAACCATATTTTTGTGTTCATTTGTGGTGTGTGAATAAATTTTCTTTACTTACATTTGTTATTGTTTTAAATTTTTTCCATACATAAAATCTAAAATTTTCTTTTTGTTGTGGTCTATTTTTCTTCTTTGTTTACGGGATAAAGGGAGAGCGAAAACTCAAACTTTTGATTTAAGAAAAAAGTGTAGATGTAAAATGGAAATGCACAATGCACAAATGTAGAGAGAGATAATTCTAGACAATGTCTGTAATTTATAGGGATTGAAAGCGCTTTTTGGTTTTTATTTCTCATATTTTTCAATCGTCGGGAAAAGGGGGAGGCGGGGGATTTTTAACTAAGTGTTGACTCCCAATCCATAAGTCATTTCTTACAAAAATATAGCCCATAAATCACTTTACAATCATCCATGATTGTTAGGTCAGCTTTTTGTAAATGGGCAAAATAATGGCTTGTTTGTCTTGGGTAAATATCCCACCGCACGTTCACTCTAGAATTTAATTAGCGTTTGTTATTCTCTTTAAAAGCTTTGGATCCATAGGTTATTTGCATATTTTACATGTTTCAAGCATGCATATCCATTTTTAAAACATGTGTAGAAGAAATCTCTTTTTTATAAAATTCCAAGCTATTTGGGTTGAACAAGTGGAATTTCCCAAACTTGGATAATGAAACTTTTGTGTTCATTTGTGGTGTGTCAATCAATTTTCTTTACTTACATTGGTTATTGTTTTAAATTTTTTCCATACATAAACTCTAAAGTTTTCATTTTGTTGTGATCTATTTGCCTCTTTAGTTTGCAGGATGAAGGGAGAGCGAAAACTCAAAAGTTTCAATTTAAGAAAAAAGTGTACATCTAAAATGGAAATGTACAATGCACAAATGTAGAGAGAGATAATTCTAAAGAGTTTCTATAATTTTTAAGGATTGGAAGCTCTTTTTAGTTTCTATATCTCAGGTTTTGCAATCGTCCGGAAAAGGGGGAGGCTGGGGATTTTGAACTGAGTGTTGACACCCGATCCATAAGTCATTTCTTACAAAAATATAGCATGTTACGCATGAAAAATGACTTTACAATCATCCATGATTGTTAGGTCAGCTTTTTGTAAATGGGAAAAATAATTATTTGTTTGACTCGGGTAAATATCCCACCACACGTTCACTTGAGAATTTAATGAGCGTTTGTTATCCTCTTTAAAAGCTTTGGATCCATAGGTCATTTGCATCTTTAACATGTTTCAAGCATGCATCTCACATTTTTAAAACAAGTGTAGAAGAAATCACTTTCTTATAAAATTCCAAGCTATTTGGGTTTAACTAGTGGAATTTCCCAAACTTGGTTAACAAAAAATTTGTGTTCATTTGTGGTGTGTGAATAAATTTTATTTATTATCATTTGTTATTGTTTAATATTTTATACATAGAAAACTCTCAAATTTTCATTTTCTTGTGATCTATATGGCTTTTTTCCTTACAAAATGAAGGGAGAGTGAAACCTCAAAGTTTTGATTTAAGAAAAAAGTGTACATCTAAAATGGAAATACATAATGAACAAATCTAGAGAGAGATAATTCAAACAAGTGTCTGTAATTTTTAGGGATTGTAAGCTCTTTTTAGTTTTTATATCACAGGTTTTGCAATCGTGGGGAAAAGGTGGAGGTAGGGGATTTTTAACTGTGTGTTGACTCCCAATCCATAAGTCATTTCTTACAAAAATATAGCCCGTTCCACATGATAAATCACTTTACAATCATCCATGATTGTTGGGTCAGGTTTTTGTAAATGGGCAAAATAATGGCTTGTTTTACACGGGCAAATGTCCCACCCCACGTTCATTTTAGAATTTAATGAGCACTTTTTATACTTTTTAAAACATTTGGATCCATAGGTCATTTGCATCTTTAACATGTTTCAAGCATGCATATCCATTTTTAAAAAACGTGTAGAAGAAATCTCTTTGTTATAAAATTCCAAGCTATTAGGGTAGCAGTAGTGGAATTACCCAAACTTGGATAACAAAACTTTTGTGTTCATTTGTCGTGTGTGAATAAATTATCTTTACTTACATTTAATATAGTCTTAAATTTTTTCCATACATGAACTCTAAAATTTTAATTTTGTTGTGATCGATTTGCCTTTTTTGGTTACGGGATGAAAGGAGAGCGAAAACTCAAAGTTTTGATTTAAGAAAAAAGTTTACATCTAAAATGAAAATTCACATTGCACAAATGTAGAGAAAGGTAATTTTTAGGGATTGTAAGCTCTTTTCAGTTTTTATATATCAGGTTTTGAAATCGTCGAGAAAAGGGGGAGGTGGGGATTTTTATATGAGTGTTGACTCCCAATCCATAAGTCATTTGACTCAGGTAAATATCCCACTGCACATTCACTTGAGAATTTGATCAGCGTTTGTTAATGTTTTTAAAAGCATTGGATCTATAGGTCTTTTGCATCTTTAACATGCTACATGCATGCATATCCATTTTCAAAACATGTGTAGAAGAAATCTCTTTCTTATAAAATTCCAAGATTTTAGGGTAGAACTAGTTGAATTTCCCAAACTTGGATAAAAAAGCTTTTGTGTTCATTTGTGGTGTGTCAATAAATTTTCTTTACTTCAATTTGTTATTCTTTTAAATTTTTGCAATACATAAACTCTAAAATTTTCATTTTTTTGTGATCTATTTGCCTTTTTTGTTTACGGGAAGAAGGGAGAGGGAAAAATCAAAGTTTTGATTTAAGAAAAAAAGGTAGATCTAAAATTGAAATGCACAATGAAAAAATGTAGTGTGAGATAATTTCAAAGAGTGTCTGTACTTTTTAGGTATTGTAAGCTCTTTTTAGTTTTTATATCTCATGTTTTGCAATAGTCGAGAAAAGGTGGAGGTGGGGGATTTTAAACTGAGTGTTGACTCCCAATCCATAAGTCATTTCTAACAAAAATATAGCCCGTTACACATGATAAATCACTTTACAATCATCCATGATTGTTAGGTCAGCTTTTTTTAAATGTGCAAAATAATGAACAGTTTGCCTTGGGTAAATATCCCACCGCACGTTCAATTGAGAATTTAATGAGCATTTTTTAATCTAGTTAAAAGCTTTGGATCCATAGGTCAATTGCATCTTTAACATGTTTCAAGCATGCATATCCATTTTTAAAACATGTGTTGAAGAAATCTTTTTCTTATAAAATTTCAAGTTATTAGGGTTGAACTATTGGAATTTCCCAAACTTGGATAACAAAAGTTTTGTGTTCATTTGTGGGGTGTGAATGAATTTTCTTTACTGACATTTGTTATTTTTTTAAATTTTCTGCATACATAAACTGTAAAATTTTTATTTTCTTGTGATCTATTTGCCTTTCTTGTTTACGGGATGAAGGGAGAGCGAAAACTCAAAGTTTTGATTCAAGAAAAAGTGTACATCTAAAATGGAAATGTATGATCCATAAATGTAGAGAGAGATAATTCCAAAGAGTGTCTGTATTTTTTAGGGATTGTAAGCTCTTTTTAGTTTTTATATATCAAATTTTGAAATCGTCGGGAAAAGGGGGAGGTGGGGATTTTTATATCAGTGTTGACTCCCAATCCATAAGTCATTTATTAAAAAAATAAATAGCCCGTTACGCATGATAAATCACTTTACAATCTTCCAAGATTTTTATGTCAGCATTTTGTAGATCGAAAAAATAATGGCTTGTTTGACTCAGGTAAATATCCCACTGCACATTCAGTTGAAAATTTAATGAGCGTTTGTTATTTTTTTAAGAGCTTTGGATCCATAGGTATTTTGCATCTTTAACATGCTTCAAGCATGCATATCCATTTTCAAAACATGTGTAGATGAAATCTCTTTCTTATAAAATTCCAAGATATTAGGGTTGATCTAATTGAATTTCCCAAACTTGGATAACTAAACTTTTCTGTTCATTTGTGGTGTGTGAATAAATTTTATTTACTTCCATTTGTTGTTATTTTAAATTTTTTCAATACATAAACTCTAAAAATTTTATTTTTTGTGATATTTTTGCATTTTTTGTTTGCGGGATGAAGGGAGAGCAAAAACACAAAGTTTTGATTAAATAAAAAAGTGTAGATCTAAAATTGAAATGCACAATGCAAAAATGTAGTGTGAGATAATTCCAAAGAGGGTCCGTACTTTTTAGGGATGGTAAGCTGTTTTTAGTTTTTATATCTCAAGTTTTGCAATAGTCGGGAAAAGGGGGAGGTAGGGGATTTTAAAGTGAGTGTTGACTACCAATCCATAAGTTATTTATTAAAAAAATATAGCCAGTTACGCTTGATAAACCACTTTAAAATCATCCAACATTGTTAGGTCAACTTTTTGTGAATGTGCAAAATAATGGCTTGTTTGACTCAGGTAAATATCCCACCGCACGTTAACTTGAGAATTTAATGAGCATTTGTTATTCTAATTAAAAGCTTTGGATCCATAGGTCATTTGCATCTTTAACTTGTTTCAAGCATGCAAATGCATTTTTAAAACATGTGTAGAAGAAATCTTTTTCATATAAAATTTCAAGCTATTAGGGTTGAACTATTGGAATTTCCAAAACTTGGATAACAAAACTTTTGTGTTCATTTCTGGTGTGTGAATGAATTTTCTTTACTGACATTTGTTATTGTTTTAAATGTTTTCCATACATAAACCCTAAAATTATCATTTTGTTGTGATCTATTTGACTTTTTGTTTACGGGATGAAGGGAGAGCGAGAACTGAAAATGTTGATTTAAGAAAAAAGTGTACAACCAAAATGGATATGCACGATGCACAAATGTAGAGAGAGATAATTCCAAAGAATGTTTGTAATTTTTTGGGGTTGTAAGCTCTTTTTAGTTTTCATATATGAGGTTTTGCAATCATCGGAGGGGGGGGGGGGGGGGACTTGTAATTGAGTGTAGACTCCCAATCCATAAGTCATTTCTAACAAAAAAGTAGTCCATTACACATGATAAATTACTTCACATTTATCCATGATTGTTAGGTCAGCTTTTGTAAATGGGCAAAATAATGGCTTGTTTGACTCGGGTAAATACCCCACCGCACGTTCACTTGAGAATTTTATTAGCGTTTTTTATTCTCTTTCAAAGCTTTGGATCCATAGGTCATTCGAATCTTTAACATGTTTCAAGCCTTCATATCCATTTTTAGAACATGTGTAGAAAAAATATCTTTCTTATAAAATTCCAAGCTATTAGGGTTGAACTAGATGAATTTTCCAAACTTGGATAACAAAAATTTTGTGTTCATTTGTGGTGTGTAAATAAATTTTATTTACTTAAATTTGTTATAATTTTAAATTTTTTCCATACAAAAACTCTAAAATTTTGATTTTGTAGTGATCTATTTGCGTTTTTGGTTTATGGGATGAAGGAGAGCGAAAACTCATAGTTTTTATTTAATAAAAAAGTACATATATAATATGGAAATTCACAATGCACAAATGTAGAGAAAGATAATTCCAAAGAGTGTCTATAATTTTTAGCGATTGTAAGCTCTTTTTTGTTTTTATATCTCAAGTTTTTCAATCGTCGGGAAATCGGGGAGGCGGAGGATTTTTAACAGATTGTTAACTCCCAGTCCATAAGTCATTCCTTTGAAAAAAATAGCCCGTTAAGTATAATAAATCACTTTACAATCATCTATGATTCTTAGGTCAACTTTTTGTAAATGGGCAACATAATAGCTTGTTTGACTCGGGTAAATATCCCACCGCATGTTTACTTGAGAATTTAATTAGAATTTTTTATTCTCTTTAAAATTTTTGGATCCATAGGTCATTTGCATCTTTAACTTGTTTCAAGCAAGCATATCCATTTTTAAAATATTTGTACAGGAAATCTCTTTCTTATAAAATTCCAAGCAATTAGGTTGAACTAGCGGAATTTCCAAAACTTGGATAACTAAATTTTTGTGTTCATTTGTGGTGTGTGAATAAATTTTCTTTAATTACTTTTTTTATTGTTTTAAATTTTTTTCATACATAAACTCTAAAATTTTCATTTTGTTGTGATCTTTTTTCCTTTTTTGTTTACCGGATGGAGGGAGAGCGAAAACTCAATCATTTGTTTTAAGAAAAAAATGTACATCTCAAATAGAAATGCACAATGCACAAATGTAGAGAGAGATACTTCCAGAGTGTCTGTAATTTTAAGGGAGTGAAAGATCTTTTTAGTGTTTAAATCTCAGGTTTGCAATAGTAGGGAAAAGGGGGATGCGGGGATTTTTAACTGAGAGTTGACTCCCAATCTATAAGTCATTTCTTACCAAAAATATAGCCCGTTATGCAAGATAAATCACTTTAAAATCCTCCATGAATGTTAGGTCAGCTTTTTGTAAATGCGCAAAATAATGGCTTGTTTGACTTAGGTAAATATCCCACCGCACGTTCACTTGAAACTTTAATGAGCGTTTGTTATTCTATTTAAAAGCTTTGGATTCATAGGTCATTTCCATCTTTAACATGTTTCAAGCATGCATATCCATTTTTAAAACATGTGTAGAAGAAATCTCTTTCTTATAAAATTCCAAGCTATTCAGGTTAAACTAGTGGAATTTCCCAAACTTGGATAACAAAACTTTTGTGTTCATTTGTGGTGTGTGAATAAATTATCTTTACTTACATTTAATATTGTCTTAAATTTTTTCCATAGATGAACTCTAAAATTTTGATTTTGTTGTGATCTATTTGCCTTTTTTGGTTACGGGATGAACTCAAAGTTTTGATTTAGGAAAAAAGTGTACATCTAAAATGGAAATTCACATTGCACAAATGTAGAGAGAGATAATTCCAAAGAGTGTCTGTAATTTTTAGGGATTGTAAGCTCTTTTTAGTTTTTGTATATCTGGTTTTGAAATCGTTGGGAAAAGGGGGAGGTGGGGATTTTTATATGAGTGTTGACAGCCAATCCATAAGTCATTTCCTACAAAAATAAATAGCCCGTTATGCATGATAAATCACTTTACAATCTTCCAAGATTGTTAGGTCAGCTATTGGTAAATAGGAAAAATAATGGCTTGTTTGACTCGAATAAATATCCCATATCACATTCACTTGAGAATTTAATCAGTGTTTGTTAATGTTTTTAAAAGCTTTGGATCCATAGGTATTTTGCATCTTTAACATGCTTCAAGCATGTATATCCATTTTCAAAATATGTGTAGAAGAAATCTATTTCTTATAAAATTCCAAGCTATTAGGGTTGAACTAGTTGAATTTCTCAAACTTGGATAACAAAGCTTTTGTGTTCATTTGTGGTGTGTGAATAAATTTTTTTTATTTCCATTTGTTATTCTTTTAATTTTCTGCAATACATAAACTCTAAAAGTTTCATTTTTTTGTGATCTATTTGCCTTTTTTGTTTACGGGATGAAGGGAGAGGGAAAACTCAAAGTTTTGATTAAAGAAAAAAGTGTAGATCTAAAATTTAAATGCACAATGAAAAATGTAGCGTGAGATAATTCCAAAGAGTATCTGTACCTTTTAGGGATATTAAGCTCTTTTTAGTTTTTATATCTCAGGTTTTTCAATAGTCGGGAAAAGGGGGAGGTGGGGGATTTTAAACTGAGTGTTGACTCCCAATCCATAAGTAATTTCTTACTTAAATATAGCCCGTTAAGCATGATAAATCACTTTACAATCATCCATGATTGTTAGGTCAGCTTTTTGTAAATGTGCAAAATAATGGCTTGTTTGACTTGGGTAAATATCCCACCACACATTCACTTGAGAATTTAATTAGTATTTGTTATTCTAATTAAAAGCTTTTGATCCATAGGTCATTTGCCTCTTTAACATGTTTCAGGCATGCATATCAATTTTTAAATAATGTGTAGAAGAAATCTTTTTCTTATAAAATTTCAAGCTATTAGGGTTGAACTATTGGAATTTCCCAAAGTTGGATAACAAAAATTTTGTGTTCATTTGTGGTGTGTGAATGAATTTTCTTTACTGACATTTTCTATTGTTTTAAATTTTTTCCATACATGAACTCTAAAATTTTCATTTTGTTGTGATCTATTTGCCTTTTTTGTTGACGGGATGAAGGGAGAGCGAAAACTCAAAGTTTTGATTTAAGAAAAAAGTGTACATCTAAAATGGAAATGCACGATGCACAAATTTAGAGAGAGATAATTCCAAAGAGTGTTTGTAATTTTTAGGGATTGTAAGCTCTTTTTAGTTTTTATATATGAGGTTTTACAATCATCGGCAAAAGGGGGAGGCGGGGGATTTTAAACTGAGTATGGACTCCCTATCCCTAAGTCATTTCTAACAAAAATATAGTCCATTACGCATGATAAATTACTTTACAATTATCCACGATTGTTAGGTCAGCTTTTTGTAAATGGGCAAAATAATGGCTTTTTTGACTCGGGTAAATACCCCACGGCACGTTCATTTGAGAATTTTATTAGCATTTTTTATTCTATTTCAAAGCTTCGGATCCATAGGTCATTTGAATCTTTAATATGTTTCAAGTCTTCATATCTTTTTTTAAAACATGTGTAGAAAAAATCACTTTCTTATAAAATTCCAAGCTATTAGGGTTGAACAAGAGGAATTTCCCAAACTTGGATAACAAAACTTTTGTGTTCATTTGTGGTGTGGGAATAAATTATCTTTACTTAAATTTTTTATAATTTTAAATTTGTTATAATGTTAAATTTTTTCCATACAAAAACTCTAAACTTTTTATTTTGTTGTGATCTATTTGCCTTTTTGGTTTAAAGGATGAAGGAGAGCGAAAACTCAAAATTTTGATTTAAGAAAAAAGTTCACATGTAATATGGAAATGCACATGTAATATGGAAATGCACAATGGACAAATGTAGAGAAATATAATTCCAAAGAGTGTCTATAATTTTTAGCGATTGTAAGCTCTTTTTGGTTTTTATATCTCAAGTTTTGCAATTGTCGGGAAATGTGGGAGGCGGAGGGTGTTTGACTGATTGTTGACTCCCAATCCATAAGTCAATCCTTTGAAAAAAATAGCCCATTAAGTATAATAAATTATTTTACAATCACCTATGATTGGTAGGTCAACATTTTGTAAATGGGCAAAATAATGGCTTGTTTGACTCGGGTAAATATCCCACCGCACGTTCACTTCAGAATTTAATTAGAATGTTTTATTCTCTTTAAAAATTTTGGATCCAAAGGTCATTTGCATCTTTAACATGTTTCAAGCAAGCATATCCATTTTTAAAACATTTGTAGAGGAAATCTCTTTCTTATAAAATTCCAAGCAATTTGGTTGAACTAGAAGAATTTCCAACACTTGGATAAAAATAATTTTGTGTTCATTTGTGGTGTGTGAATAAATTTTATTTACTTACTTTTTTTTAAGGGATTAAAAGCTCTTTTTAGTTTTTAAATCTTAGGTTTTGCAATAGTGGGGAGAAGGGGGAGGCGGGGATTTTTAACTGAGGGTTGACTCCCCATCCATAAGTCATTTTTTTCAAAAAATATAGTCCGTTATGCAAGATAAATCACTTTACAATCCTCCATGATTGTTAGGTCAGCTTTTTGTAAATGTGCAAAATAGTGGCTTGCTTGACTCAGGTAAATATCCCACCGCACGTTCACTTGAGACTTTAATGAGCGTTTGTTATTCTCTTTAAAAGCTTTGGATTCATAGGTCATTTGCATCTTTAACATGTTTAAAGCATGCATATCCATTTTTAAAAAATGTGTAGAAGAAATCTCTTTCTTATAAAATTCCATGCTATTATGGTTGAACCAATGGAATTTCCAAAACTTGGATAACAAAACTTTTGTGTTCATTTGTGGTGTGTGAATAAATTATCTTTACTTCCATTTAATATTGTCTTAAATATTTTCCATACATGAACTCTAAAATTTTGATTTTGTTGTAATCTATTTGCCTTTTTTGGTTACAGGATGAAGGGAGAGCGAAAACTTAAAGTTTTGATTTAAGGAAAAAGTGTACATCTAAAATGGAAATTCACATTGCACAAATGTAGAGAGAAATAATTCCAAAGAGAGTCTGTAATTTTTAGGGATTGTAAGCTCTTTTAGTTTTTATATATCTGGTTTTGAAATCGTCGGGAAAAGGGGGAGGTGGGGATTTTTATATGAGTGCTGACTCCCAATCCATAAGTCATTTCTTACTAAAACTAAATAGCCCTTTATGCATGATAAATCACTTTACAATCTTCCAAGATTGGTGGGTCAGCTTTTTGTAAGTCGGAAAAATAATGGCTTGTTTCACTCGGGTAAATATCCCACTGCATATTCACTTGAGAATTGAATCAGCGTTTGTTAATGTTTTTAATAGCTTTGGATCCATAGGTTTTTTGCATCTTTAACATGCTTCAAGCATGCATATCTATTTTCTAAACATGTGTACTTGAAATCTCTTTCTTATAAAATTTCAAGCAATTAGGTTGAACTAGCGGAATTTCCAAAACTTGGATAAAAATATTTTTGTGTTCATTTGTGGTGTGTGAATAAATTTTTTCCAAACATAAACTCTAAAATTTTCATTTTGTTGTGATCTTTTTTCCTTTTTTGTTTACTGGATGAAGGGGATGCGAAAACTCAATCATTTGATTTAAGAAAAGAATGTACATCTGAAATGGAAATGCACAATGCACAAATGTAGAGAGAGATACTTCCATAGAGTGTCTGTAATTTTAAGGGATTGAAAGCTCTTTTTAGTGTTTAAATCTTAAGTTTTGCAATAGTGGGGAGAAGGGGAGGCGGGGATTTTTAACTGAGAGTTGACTCCCAATCCACAAGAATTTTTTTCAAAAAATATAGCCCGTTATGCAAGATAAATCACTTTACAATCCTCCATGATTGTAAGGTCAGCTTTTTGTAAATGTGTAAAATAGTGGCTTGTTTAACTCAGGTAAATATCCCACCGCACGTCCACTTGAGAATTTAATGAGCATTTGTTATTCTATTTAAAAGCTTTGGATTCATAGGTCATTTGCATCTTTAACATGTTTCAAACATGCATATCCATTTTCAAAACATGTGTAGAAGAAATCTCTTTCGTATAAAATTCCATGCTATTAGGGTTGAACCAGTGGAATTTCCAAAACTTGGATAACAAAACTTTTGTGTTCATTTGTGGTGTGTGAATAAATTATCTTTACTTCCATTTAATATTGTCTTAAATTTTTTCCATACATGAACTCTAAAATTTTGATTTTGTTGCGATCTATTTGCCTTTTTTTGTTATGGGATGAAGGGAGAGCGTAAACTTAAAGTTTTGATTTAAGGAAAAAGTGTACATCTAAAATGGAAATTCACATTGCACAAATGTAGAGAGAAATAATTCCAAAGAGTGTCAGTAACTTTTAGGGATTGTAAGCTCTTTTTAGTTTTTATATATCTGGTTTTGAAATCGTCGGGACAAGGGGGAGGTGGGGATTTATATATGAGTTCTGACTCCCAATCCATAAGTCATTTCTTACTAAAACTAAATAACGCTTTATGCATGATAAATCACTTTACAATCTTCCAAGATTGGTGGGTCAGCTTTTTGTAAGTCGGAAAAATAATGGCTTGTTTCACTCGGGTAAATATCCCACTGCATATTCACTTCAGAATTGAATCAGCGTTTGTTAATGTTTTTAAAAGCTTTGGATCCATAGGTATTTTGCATCTTTAACATGCTTTAAGAATGCATATCTATTTTCAAAACATGTGTACATGAAATCTCTTTCATTTAAAATTCCAAGCTATTAGGGTTGAACTAGTTGAATTTCTAAAACTTGGATAACAAAGCTTTTGTGTTCATTTTTGGTGTGTAAATAAATTTTCAATACTTCCATTTGTTATTCTTTTAAATATTTGCAACACATAAACTCTAAAATTTTTATTTTTTTATGTATTTGCCTTTTTTGTTTACGAGATGAAGGGAGAGGGAAAATTCAAAGTTTTGATTAAAGAAAAAAGTGTAGATCTAAATTTGAAATGCACAATGCAAAAATGTTGCGTGAGATAATTCCAAAGAGTGTCTGTACTTTTTAGGGATTTTAAGCTCTTTTTAGTGTTTATATCTCAGGTTTTCCAATAGTCGGGAAAAAGGGGAGGTGGGGGATTTTAAACTGTGTGTTGAATCCCAATCCATAAGTCATTTCATACAAAATTATAGTCCGTTACGCGTGATAAATCACTTTACAATCATCCATGATTGTTAGGTCAGCTTTTTGTAAATGTGCAAAATAATGGCTTGTTTGACTCGTGTAAATATCCCACATCATGTTCACTTGAGAATTTAATAAGCATTTGTTATTCTAATTAAAAGCTTTAGATCCGTAGGTCATTTGCATCTTCAACATGTTTCAAGCATGCATATCCATTTTTAAAACATTTGTAGAAGAAATCTTTTTCTTATAAAATTTCAATCATTTAGGGTTGAACTATTGGAATTTCCCAAACTTGGATAACAAACTTTTGTGTTCATTTCTGGTGTGTAAATGAATTTTCTTTACTGACATTTGCTATAGTTTTAAATTTTTTCCATACAAAAACTCTAAAATTTTCATTTTGTTGTGATCTATTTGCCTTTTTTTTTTACGGGATGAAGGGAGAGCGAAAACTCAATGTTTTGATTTAAGAAAAAAGTGTTCATCTAAAATGGAAATGCTCTATGCACAAATGTAGAGAGAGATAATACCAAAGAGTGTTTGTAATTTTTAGGGAATGTAAGCTCATTTTTGTTTTTATATATGACGTTTTGTAATCATTGGCAAAAGGGGGAAGCGGGGGATTTTTAACTGAGTGTTGACTCCCAATCCATAAGTCATTTCTAACAAAAAATAGCCCGTTATGCATGATAAACCACTTTACAATCTTCCAAGATTGTTAGGTCTGCTTTTTGTAGATCGGAAAAATAATGGCTTGTTTGACTCTGGTAAATATCCCACTGCACATTCACTTGAGAATTTATTGAGCATTTGTTATTGTTTCTAAAAGCTTTGGATCCATAGGTATTTTGCATCTTTAACATGCTGCAAGCATGCATATCCATTTTCAAAACATGTGTAGAAGAAATCTCTTTCTTATAAAATTCCAAGCTATTAGGGTTGAACTAGTTGAATTTCCCAAACTTGGATATCAAAACTTTTGTGTTCATTTGGTTTGTGTGAATAAATTTTCTTTACTTACATTTCATATTGTCTTAAATTTTTTCCATACATGAAGTCTTAAATTTTGATTTTGTTGTGATATGGTTGCCTTTTTTGGTTACGGGATGAAGGGAGAACGAAAACTCAAAGTTTTGATTTAAGAAAAAAGTGTACATCTAAAATGGAAATTCACATTGCACAAATGTAGAGAGAGATAATTCCAAAGAGTGTCTATAAATTTTAGGGATTGTAAGCTCTTTTTAGTTTTTATATATCAGGTTTTGAAATCGTTGGGAAATGGGGGAGGTGGGGATTTATATATGAGTGTTGACTCCCAATCCATCAGTCATTTCTTACAAAAAAAAAAAAAAATAGCCAGTTACGCTTGATAAATCACTTTACAATATTCCAAGATTGCTAGGTCTACTTTTTGTAAATTGAAAAAATAATGGATTGTTTGACTCGGGTAAATATCCCACTGCACATTCACTTGAGAATTTAATGAGCATTTGTTATTGTTTTTCAAAGCTTTGGATCCATAGGTATTTTGGATCTTTAACATGCTTCAAGGAGGTATATCCATTTTCAAAACATGTGTAGAAGAAATCTCTTTCTTATAAAATTCCAAGCTATTAGGGTTGAACTAGTTGAATTTCCCAAACTTGGATAACAAAACTTTTGTGTTCATTTGGGTTGTGTGAATACATTTTCTTTACTTACATTTAATATTATCTTAAATTTTTTCCATACATGAACTCTAAAATTTTGATTTTGTTGTGATCTATTTGCCTTTTTTGGTTACGGGATGAAGGGAGAGCGAAAACTCAAAGTTTTGATTTAAGAAAAAAGTGTACATCTAAAATGGAAATTCACATTGCACAAATGTAGAGAGAAATAATTCTAAAGAGTGTCTGTATATTTTAGGGATTGTAAGCTCTTTTTAGTTTTTATATATCAGGTTTTGAAATCGTTGGGAAAAGGGGGAGGTGGGGATTTTTATATGAGTGTTGACTCCCAATCCATAAGTCATTTCTTACAAAAAAAAAAAAAAAATAGTCCGTTACGCATGATAAATCACTTTAAAATATTCCAAGATTGTTAGGTCTGCTTTTGTAAATCGGAAAAATAATGGCTTGTTTGACTTGGGTAAATATCCCACTGCACATTCACTTGAGAATTTAATGAGCATTTGTTATTGTTTTTAAAAGCTTTGGATCCATAGGTATTTTGCATATTTAACATGCTTCAAGCATGCATATCCATTTTCAAAACATGTGTAGAAGAAATCTCTTTCTTATAAAATTCCAAGCTATTAGGGTTGAACTAGTTGAATTTCCCAAACCTGGAGAACAAAACTTTTGTGTTCATTTGGTTTGTGTGAATAAATTTTCTTTACTTACATTTATTATTGTCTTAAATTTTTTCCATACATGAAGTCTAAAATTGGATATTGTTGTGATCTATTTGCCTTTTTTGGTTACGGGATGAAGGGAGAATGAAAACTCAAAGTTTTAATTTAAGAAAAAAGTGTACATCTAAAATGGAAATTCACATTGCACAAATGTAGAGAGATATAATTCCAAAGAGTGTCTATAAATTTTTGGAATTGTAAGTTTTTTTTAGTTTTTATATATTAGGTTTTGAAATCATTGGGAAAAGGGGGACGTGGGGATTTTTATATGAGTGTTGACTCCCAATCCATAAGTCATTTCTTACAAAAAAAAAATAACCCGTTACGCTTGATAAATCACTTTACAATATTCCAAGATTTTTAGGTCTGCTTTTTTTAAATTGGAAAAATAATGGATTGTTTGACTCGGGTCAATCTCCCACTGGACATTCGCTTGAGAATTTAAGGAGCATTTGTTATTTTTTTTCAAAGCTTTGGATCCATAGGTATTTTGCATCTTTAACATGCTTCAAGCATGCATATCCATTTTCAAAACATGTGTAGAAGAAATTTCCTTCTTATAAAATTCCAAGCTATTTGGGTTGAACTAGTTGAATTTCCCAAACTTGGATACCAAAACTTTGGTGTTCATTTGGGTTGTGTGAATACATTTTCTTTACTTACATTTAATATTGTCTTAAATGTTTTCCATACATGAACTCTAAAATTTTGATTTTGATGTGATCTATTTGCCTTTTTTGGTTACGGGATGAAGGGAGAGCGAAAACTCAAAGTTTTTTTATTTAAGAAAAAAGTGTACATCTAAAATGGAAATTCACTTTGCACAAATGTAGAGAGAGATAATTCTAAAGAGTGTCTATAAATTTTAGGGATTGTAAGCTCTCTTTAGTTTTTATATATCAAGTTTTGAAATCATCGGGAAAATGGGGAGGTGGGGATTTTTATACGAGTGTTGACTCCCAATCCATAAGTCATTTCTTACAAAAGAAAATAGCTCGTTACGCATGATAAATCACTTTACAATCTTCCAAGATTGTTAGGTCTGCTTTTTATAAATCGAAAAAATAATGGCTTGTTTGACTTGGGTAAATATCCCACTGCACATTCACTTGAGAATTTAATGAGCATTTATTATTGTTTTTAAAAGCTTTGGATCCATAGGTATTTTGCATTTTTAACATGCTTCAAGCATGCATATCCATTTTCAAAACATGTGTAGAAGAAATCTCTTTCTTATAAAATTCCAAGCTATTTGGGTTGAACAAGTTGAATTTCCCAAACTTGGTTAACAAAACTTTTGTGTTCATTTCTGTTGTGGGAATAAATTTTATTTACCTCCATTTGTTATTCTTTTAACTTTTTGCAATACATAAACTATAAAATTATCATTTTTTTGTGATCTATTTGCCTTTTTTGTTTATGGGATGAAGGGAGAGCAAAAACTCAAGTTTTGATTAAAGAAAAAAGTGTAGATCTAAAATTGAAATGCACAAGGCAAAAGTGTAGCATAAGATAATTCCAAAGAGTGTCTGTACTTTTTAGGGATTGTAAGCTCTTTTTAGTTTTTATATCTCATGTTTTGGGGGAGATGGGGGATTTTAAACTAAGTGTTGACTCCCAATTCATAAGTCATTTCTTACAAAAATATAGCCCGTTATGCATGATAACCCACTTTACAATCATCCATGATTGTTAGGTCCGCTTTTTGTAAATGTGCAAAATAATGGTTTGTTTGACTCAGGTAAATATCCCACCTCACGTTCACTTGAGAATTTAATGAGCATTTGTTATTCGAATTAAAAGCTTTGGGTGCATAGGTCATTTGCATCTTTAACATGTTTAAAACATGTATAGAAGAAATCTTTTTCTTATAAAATTTCAAGCTATAAGGGTTGAACTATTGGAATTTCCCAAACTTGGATAACAAAACTTTTGTGTTCATTTGTGGTGTGTGAATGAATTTTCTTTACTGACATTTGTTATTGTTTTAAATTTTTTCCATACATAAACTCTAAAGTTTTCATTTTGTTGTGATCTATTTGCCTTTTTTGTTTACGGGATGAAGGGAGAGCGAAAACTCAAAGTTTTGATTTAAGAAAAAAGTGTACATCTAAAATGGAAATGCACGATGCACAAATGTAGAGAGAGATAATTCCAAAGAGTGTTTGTAATTTTTAGGGATTGTAAGCTCTTTTTAGTTTTTATAACTGAGGTTTTGCAATCATCAAAAAAAGGGGGAGGCGGGGATTTTTAAATGAGTGTTAACTCCCAATCCATAAGTAATTTCTAACAAAAATATAGCCCGTTATCCATGAGAAATTACTTTACAACTATCCATGATTGTTAGGTCAGCTTTTTGTAAATGGGCAAAATAATGCCTTGTTTGACTCGAGTAAATACTGTACGGTACGTTCACTTGAGAATTTTTTTAGCATTTTTTATTCTCTTTCAATTCTTTGGATCCATAGGTCATTTGAATCTTTAACATGTTTCAAGCCTCCATATCCATTTTTAGAACATGTGAAGAAGAAATCTCTTTCTTATTAAATTCCAAGCTATTAGGGTTGAACTAGAGGAATTTCTCAAACTTGGATAACAAAACTTTTATGTTCATTTGTGGTGTGTGAATAAACATTCATTACTTAAATTTATTATACTTTAAAAAATTTTCTTTAGAAAAACTCTAAACTTTTGATTTTGTTGTGATCTATTTTCCTTTTTGGTTTATGGGAAGAAGGAGAGTGAAAACTCAAAGTTTTTATTTAAGAAAAAAGTGTACATGTAATATGGAAATTCACATTGCACAAATGTAGAGAAAGATAATTCCAAAGAGTGTCTATAAGTTTTAGCGATTTTAAGCTCTTTTTTGTTTTTATATCTCAAGTTTTGATATCGTCGGAAAACAGGGGTGGCGGAGGATTTTAACTGATTGTTGAATCCCAATCCATAAGTCATTCCTTTCAAAAAAAAAATAGCCGTTAAGTGTAATAAATCACTTTAAAATCAACTATGATTGTTAGGTCAACTTTTTGTAAATGGGCAAAATAATGGCTTGTTTGACTCGGGTAAATATCCCACCACACGTTCACTTGAGAATTTAAGTAGATTTTTTTATTCTCTTTAAAATTTTTGGATCCATACGTCATTTGCATCTTTAACATGTTTCAAGCAAGCATATCCATTTTTAAAACATTTTTAGAGAAAATCTCTTTCTTATAAAATTCCAAGTAATAAGGTTGAACTAGCGGAATTTCCCAAACTTGGATAACAAAATTTTTGTGTTCATTTGTGGTGTGTGAATAAATTTTCTTTACTTAATTTTTTTATTGCTGTAAATTTTTTCCATACATAAACTCTAATATTTTCATTTTGTTCTGGTCTTTTTTCCCTTTTTGTTTACCAGATGAAGAGAGATCGAAAACTCAATCTTTTGATTTAAGAAAAAAATGTACATCTCAAATGAAATACACGATGCACAAATTTTGAGAGAGATAATTCCATAGAGTCTCTGTAATTTTAAGGGATTGAAAGCTCTTTTTAATGTTTAAATCTCGGGTTTAGCAATAGTGAGGAAAAGGGGGAGGCGGGGATTTTTAACTGAGAGTTGACTCCCAATCCATAAGTCATTTCTTACCAAAAATATAGCCCGTTATGCAAGATAAATCACTTTACAATCTTCCATGATTGTTAGGTCAGCTTTTTGTAAGTGCAAAATAATGGCTTGTTTGACTCGGGTAAATATCCCACTACACGTTCACCTGAGAATTTAATGAGCATTTGTTATTCTAATTAGAAGCTTTGGATCCATAGGTCATTTGCATCTTTAACATGTTTCAAGCATGCATATCCATTTTTAAAACATGTGTAGAAGAAATCTTTTTCTTATAAAATTTCAAGCTATTAGGGTTGAACTATTGGAATCTTCAAAACTTGGATAACAAAACTTTTGTGTTCATTTGTGGTGTGTGAATGAATTTTCTTTACTGACATTTGTTATTGTTTTAATTTTTTTCCATACATAAACTCTAAAATTTTCATTTTGTTGTGATCCATTTGCCTTTTTTGTTGACGAGATGAAGGGAGAGAGAAAAATCAAAGTTTTGATTTAAGAGGGAAGTGTACATCTAAAATGGAAATGCACAATACATAAATGTAGAGAGAGATAATTCCAAAGAGTGTTTGTATTTTTTAGGGATTGTAAGCTCTTTTTTGTTTTTATTTATGAGGTTTTGCAATCATCGGCAAAAGGGGGAGGCATGGGATTTTTAACTGAGTGTTGACTCCCAATCCATAAGTTATTTCTAACAAAAATATAACATGTTGTCCATGGTAAATTACTTTACAATTATCCATGATTGTTAGGTCAACTTTTTGTATATGGGCAAAATAATGGCTTGTTTGACTCGGGTAAATACCACACTGTACGTTCACTTGAGAATTTTATTAGCGTTTTTTATTCTCTTTCAAAGCTTTCGATCCATAGGTCATTTGAATCTTTAACATGTTTCAAGCCTTCATATCCATTTTTAGAACATGTGTAGAAGAAATCTCTTTCTTATTAAATTCCAAGCTATTAGAGTTGAACTAGAGGAATTTCCCAACTTGGATAACAAAACTTTTGTGTTCATTTGTGGTGTGTGAATAAATTTTCTTGACTTAAATTTATTATATTTTTAAATTTTTTCTTGAGAAAAACTCTAAACTTTTTATTTTGTTGTGATCTATTTTCCTTTTTGGTTTATGGGAAGAAGGAGAGCGAAAACTTAAAGTTTTTATTTAAGAAAAAAGTGCACATGTAATATGGAAATGCACAATGCTTAAATGTAGAGAAAGATAATTCCAAAGAGATTCTATAAGTTTTAGCGATTTTAAGCTCTTTTTTGTTTTTATATCTCAAGTTTTGATATCGTCGGGAAACATGGGTGGCGGAGGATTTTTAACTGATTCTTGAATCCCAATCCATAAGTCATTCCTTTCCAAAAAAATAGCCGTTAAGTGTAATAAATCACTTTACAATCAACTATGATTGTTAGGTCAACTTTTTGTAAATGGGCAAAATAACGGCCTATTTGACTCGGGTAAATATCCCACCGCAAGTTCACTTGAGAATTTAATTAGAATTTTTTATTCTCTATAAAATTTTTGGATCCATAGGTCATTTGCATCTTTAACATGTTTCAAGCAAGCATATCCATTTTTAAAACATTTTTAGAGGAAATCTATTTCTTATAAAATTCCAAGCAATAAGGTCGAACTAGAGGAATTTCCCAAACTTGGATAACAAAATTTTTGTGTTCATTTGTGATGTGTGAATAAATTTTCTTTACTTAATTTTTTTATTGCTTTAAATGTTTTCCATACATAAACTCTAAAATTTTCATTTTGTTCAAGACTTTTTTCCTTTTTTGTTTACTGGATGAAGGGAGAGCGAAAACTCAATCATTTGATTTAAGAAAAAAATGTACATCTCAAATGAAATACACGATGCACAAATGTGGAGAGAGAGAATTCCAGAGAGTCTCTGTAATTTTAAGGGATTGAAAGCTCTTTTTAATGTTTAATTATCAGGTTTTGCAATAGTGGGGAAAAGGGGGAGGCGGGGATTTTTAATTGAGTGTTAACTCCCAATCCATAAGTCATTTCTTACCAAAAATATAGCCCGTTATGCAAGATAAATCACTTTACTATCCTCCATGATTGTTAGGTCAGCTTTTTGTAAATGTGCAAAATAATGGCTTGTTTGACTCGGGAAAATATCCCACCGCACGTTCATTTGAGAATTTAATGAGCATTTGTTGTCTATTTAAAAGCTTTGGATCCATAGGTCATTTGCATCTTTAACATGTTTCAAGCATGCATATCCATGTTTAAAACATGTGTAGAAGAAATCCTTTTCTTATAAAATTTCAAGCTATTAGGGTTGAACTATTGGAATTTCCAAAACATGAATAACAAAAGTTTTGTGTTCATTTGTGGTGTGTGAATGAATTTTCTTTACTGACATTTTTTATTGTTTTAATTTTTTCCATACATAGACTCCAAAAATTTTCATTTTGTTGTGATCTATTTGCCTTTTTTGTTTGCGGGAAGAAGGGAGAGCGAAAACTCAAAGTTTTGATTTAAGAAAAAATTGTACATCTAAAATGGAAATGCACGATGCACAAATGTAGAGGGAGATAATTCCAAAGAGTGTTTGTAATTTTTAGGGATTGTAAGCTCTTTTTAGTTTTTATATATGTGGTTTTGCAATCATCAGCAAAAGGGGGAGGAGGGGGATTTTTAACTGAGTGTTGACTCCCAATCCATAAGTCATTTCTAGCAAAAATATAGCCCGTTATGCATGATAAATTACTTTACAATTATCCACGATTCTTAGGTCAGTTTTTTGTAAATGGGCAAAATAATGTCATGTTTGGCTATGGTAAATACTGCACCGTACGTTCACTTGAGATCTTTATTAGCGTTTTTTATTCTCTTTCATTACTTTGGATCCATAGGTCATTTTAATCATTAACATGTTTGAACCTTCAAATCCATTTTTAGAACATGTGTAGAAGAAATCTTTGTCTTATTAAATTCCAAGCTATTAGGGTTGAACTAGAGGTATTTCCCAAACTTGGATAACAAAAATTTTGTGTTCATTTGTGGTGTGTGAATAAATTTTCTTTACTTAAATTTATTATAATTTTAAATTTTTTTCATACAAAAACTCTATACTTTTGATTTTGTTGTGATCTATTTTCCTTTCTGGTTTGTGGGATGAAGGAGAGAGAAAAACTCAAAGTTTTGATTGAAGACAAAAGTGCACATGTAATATGGAGATGCACAATGCACAAATGTAGAGAAAGATAATTCCAAAGAGTGTCTATAAGTTTTAGCGATTGTAAGCTCTTTCTTTTTTATGTCTCAAGTTTTGCTATCGTCGGGAAACGGGGGTGGAGGACGATTTTTAACTAATTGTTGAATCCCAATCCATAAGTCATTCCTTTGGAAAAGAAATAGCCCGTTAAGTATAACAAAACACTTTACAATCATCTATGATTGTTAGGTCAACTTTTTGTAAATCGGTAAAATAATGGCTTGTTTGACTCGAGTAAATATCCCACCGCACGTTCACTTGAGAATTTTATTAGAATTTTTTATTCTCTTTTAAAATTTTTAGATCCATAGGTCATTTGCATCTTTAACATGTTTCAAGCAAGCCTATCCTTTTTTAAAGTATTTGTAGAGGAAATCACTTTCCTATAAAATTCCAAGCAATTAGGTTAAACAAGCGGAATTTCCCAAACTTGGATAACAAAATTTTTGTGTTCATTTGTGGTGTGTGAATAAATTTTCTTTACTTAATTTTTTTATTGCTTTAAATTTTTTCCATACATAAACTCTAAGTTTTCATTTTGTTGTGATATTTTTTCCTTTTTTGTTTACCGGATGAAGGGAGAGCGAAAACTCAATCATTTGTTTTAAGAAAAAAATGTACATCTCAAATGGAAATGCACAATGCACAAATGTAGAGACAGATACTTCTAGAGATTGTATGTAATATTAAGGGATTGAAAGCTCTTTTTAGTGTTTAAATCTCAAGTTTTGCAATAGAAGGGAAAAGGGGGAGGCAGGGATTTTTAACTGAGATTTGACTCCCAATCCATAAGTCATTTCTTACCAAAAATGTATCCCGTTATGCAAGATAAATCACTTTACAATCCTCCATGATTGTTAGGTCAGATTTTTGTAAATGTGCAAAATAATGGCTTATTTGACTCAGGAACATATCCCAACGCACGTTCACTTGAGACTTTAATTAGCGTTTGTTATTCTGTTTAAAATCTTTGGATTCATAGGTCATTTGCATCTTTAACATGTTTCAAGCATGCATATCCATTTTTAAAACAAGTGTAGAAGAAATCTCTTTCTTATAAAATTCCAAGCTATTAGTGTTTAACTAGTGGAATTTCCCAAACTTGGATAACAAAACTTTTGTGTTCATTTGTTATGTGTGAATAAATTTTATTTACTTACATTTGTTATTGTTTTAATTTTTTTCCATACATAAACTCTCAAAATTTTCATTTTGTTGTGATCTATTTGCCTTTTTTTTAACGGGATGAAGGGCGAGCTAAAACTCAAATTTTTTATTTAAGAAAAAAGTGTACAACTAAAATGGAAATGCACATTGCACAAATGTAGACAGAGATAATTCAAAAGTGTGTTTGTAATTTTTAGGGATTGTAAGCACTTTTTTGTTTTTATAAATCAGGTTTTTCAATCGTAGGGAAAAGGGGGAGGCGGGTAATTTTTAACTAAGTGTTGACTCCCAATCCATAAGTCATTTCATACAAAAATATATCCCATTACACATGACATATCATATTACAATCATCCATGATTGTTAGGTCAGCTTTTTGTACATGGGCAAAATAATGGCTTATTTGCCTCGAGTACATATCCCACCGCACGTTAAGTTGAGACTTTAATGACCGTTTGTTATTCTATTTAAAAGCTTTGGATCCATAGGTCATTTTCATCTTTTACTTGTTTCAAACATTCATATCCATTTTTAAAACAAGTGCAGAAGAAATCTCGATCTTATAAAATTCATAGCTATTAGTGTTTAACTAGTGGAATTTCCCAAACTTGGATAAACAAATTTTTGTGTTTATTTGTGTTGTGTGAATAAATTTTCTTTACTTATATTTGTTATTTTTTTAATTTTTTTCCATTCATAAACTCTAAAATTTTCATTTTGTTGTGATCTTTTTGCCGTTTTTGTTAACGGGATGAAGGGAGAGCGAAAACTCAAAGTTTTGATTTAAGAAAAAAGTGTACAACTAAAATGAAATGCACATTGCACAAATGTAGAGAGAGATAATTCAGAAGGGTGTTTGTAATTTTTGGGGATTGTCAGCTCTTTTTTGTTTTTATAAATCAGGTTTTGCAATCGTAGGGAAAAGGGGGAGGCGGGGGATTTTTAATTGAGTGTTGACTCACAATCCATTAGTCATTTCTTACAAAAATATAGCTCGTTATGCAAGATAAATCATATTACAATCATCCATGATTGTTAGGTCTGCTTTTTGTAAATGGGCAAAATAATGGCTTGTTTGCCACGGGTAAATATCCCACCGCACGTTCACTAGAGAATTTAATGTGCGTTTGTTATTCTCTTTAAAAGCTTTGGATCCATAGGTCATTTGCATCTTTAACATGTTTCAAGCATGCATATCCATTTTTAAAACAAGTGTAGAAGAAATCTCTTTCTTATAAAATTCCGAGCTATTTCGGTTTAACTAGTGGAATTTCCCAAACTTGGATAACAAAACTTTTGTGTTCATTTGTGGTGTGTGAATAAATTTTATTTACTAACATTTGTTATTGTTTAATATTTTTTACACACATAAACTCTAAAATTTTCATTTTCTTGTGATCTATTTGCCTTTTTGCTTACGGAATGAAGGGAGAGTGAAGCCTCAAAGTTTTGATTTAAGAATAAAGTGTACATGTAAAATGGATATGCATAATGGAAAAATTTAGAGAGAGATATTTCCAAAGTGTGTTTGTAATTTTGAGGGATTGTACGCTATTTTTAGTTTTTATATCACAGGTTTTGCAATCATGGGGAAAAGGGGGATGTAGGAGATTTTTAACTGAGCGTTGACACCCAATCCATAAGTCATTTCTTACAAAAAAATAGCCTGTTACGCATGATAAATCAGTTTACAATCATCTATGATTGTTAGGTCAGCATTTTGTAAATGGGCAAAATAATGGCTTGTTTGACTCGGGTAAATATCCCACTGCACGTTCACTAGAGAATTTAATGAGCATTTGTTATTCTCTTTAAAAGCTTTGGATCTATAGGTCATTTGCATCTTTAACATGTTTCAAGCACGCATATCTATTTTTAAAACATGTGTAGAACAAATCTCTTTCTTATAAAATTCCAAGCTACTAGGGTTGAACTAGTGGAATTTCCCAAACTTGGACAACAAAAATTTTGTGTTCATTTATGGTGTGTGAATAAATTTTTTTTAGTTACATTTATTATTGTTTTAATTTTTTTTCCATACAAAAACTCTTAAATTTTCATTTTGCTGTGATCTATTTGCCTTTTTTGTTTATGGGATGAAGGGAGAGTGAAAAATCAAAGTTTTGATTTTTCAAAATAGTGTACATCTAAAAAGGAAATGCACCATGCACAAATGTAAAGAGAGATAATTCCAAAGAGTGTATGTAATTTTTAGGGATTCTATGCTCTTTTTAGTTTTTATATATCAGGTTTTGCAATCGTCAGGAAAAGGGGAGACAAGTGATTTTCAAATGAGTGTTGACTCCCAATCCATACGTCATTTCTTACAAAAATATAGCCCGTTACGCATGATAAATCACTTTACAATCATCTATGATTGTTAGGTCAGCCTTTTGTAAATGGGCAAAATAATGGCTTGTTTTACTCTGGGTCAATATCCCACCGCTCGTTCACTTGAGAATTTAATGAGCCTTTGTTATTCTCTTTAAAAGCTTGGGATCCAAAGGTCATTTGCATCTTTAACATGTTTAAAGCATGCATATCCATTTATAAAACATATGTAGAAGAAATCTCTTTTTTATTAAATTCCAAGTTATTAGGGTTGAACTAGTGGAATTTCCCAAACTTGGATAACAACACTTATGTGTTCATCTGTGGTGTGTGAATAACTTTTCTTTACTTACATTTTTTATTGTTTTAAATTTTTTCGATACATAAACTCTACTATTTTCATTTTGTAGTGGTCTATTTGCCTTTTTTTTGAGGGATAAAGAGAGAGCGAAAACTCAAAGTTTTGATTTAAGAAAAAAGTGTACATCTAAAAAGGAAATGAACTAATGCAGAGAGAGATAATTCCAAAGAGATTCTGTAATTTTTAGGGATTTTAAGCTCTTTTTAGTTTTTATATCTCAGGTTTTGCAATCGTGGGGAAAAAGGGCGAGGTGGAGGATTTTTAACTGAGTCTTGACTCCCAATCCATAAGTCATTTTCTTCAAAAATATAGTCCATTACGCATGATAAATCATATTACAATCATCCATGATTGATAGGTCCGCTTTTTGTAAATGGGCAAAATAATTGCTTGTTTACCTCAGGTAAATATCCCACCTCACGTTCACTAGAGAATTTAATTTGCATTTGTTATTCTCTTTAAAAGCTTTGGACCCATAGGTCATTTGCATCTTTAACATGTCTCAAGCCTGCATATCCATTTTTTAAACATGTGTAGAAGAAATCTCTTTCTTTTAAAATTGCAAGCAATTAGGATTGAACAAGCGGAATTTCCCAAACTTGGGTAACAAAATTTTTGTGTTCATTTGTGGTGTGTGAATAAATTTTCTTTACATACAATTTTTTTTAAAGTTTTTTCTCTACATAAACTCTAAAATTTTTATTTTGTTGTGATCTTTTTGCCTCTTTAGTTTATAGGATGAAGGGAGAGCAAAAACTCAAAGTTTTGATTTAAGCAAAAAGTGTACATATAAAATGGAAATGCACAATGCACAAATGTTGAGAGAGATAATTCCATAGAGTTTCTTTAATTTTTAGGGATTGTAAGCTCTTTTTAGTTTTTATATCTCAGGTTTTGCAATTGTCGGGAAAAGGGGGAGGCTGGGGATTTTTAACTGTGTGTTTAAACCCAATCCATAAGTCATTTCTTACAAAAGTATAGTCTGTTACGCATGAAAAATCACTTTACAAACATCCATGATTGTTAGGTCAGCTTTTTGTAAATGGGAAAAATAATTATTTCTTTGACTCGGGTAAATATCCCACAGCACGTTCACTTGAGAATTTAATGAGCGTTTGTTATTTTCTTTAAAAGCTTTGGATCCTTGGCCATTTCCATCTTTAACATGTTTTTAGCATGCATATCCATTTGAAAAACATGTGTAGAAGAAATCTCATTCTTATAAAATTCGAAGCTATTAAAGTTGAACTAGTGGAATTTTCCAAACTTGATTAATGAAACTTTTGTGTTCATTTGTGGTGTGTGAATAAATTTTCTTTACTTACATTTATTAATTTTGTAAATTTTTTCCTTACATATACTCTAAAATTTTCATTTTGTAGTGATCTATTTGCCTTTTTTGTTTACAAGATGAAGGGAGAGTGAAAACTCAAAGTTTTTATTTAAAAAACGAGTGTAGATCTAAAATTAAAATGCACAATTCACAAAAGTAGAGAGAGATAATTCCAAAGATTGTCTGTAATTTTTCGGGATTGTAAGCTCTTTTTAGTTTTTATATCTCAGGTTTTACAATCGTGTTGAACTGAGTGTTGACACCCAATCCAAAAGTCATTTATTACAAAAATATAGCCCGTAACGCATGATAAATCACTTTACAATAATCCATGATTGTTAGGTCAGTTTTTTTTGTAAATGGGCAACATAATGGCTTATTTGACTCGGGTAAATATCCCACCGTACGTTCACTTGAGAATTTGATGAGCGTTTCTTATTCTCTTTAAAAGCTTTGGATCCATAGGTCATTTGCATCTTTAATATGTTTCAAGTAGGCATATCCATTTTTAAAACATGTGTAGAAGAAATCTCTTTCTTATAAAATTCCGAGCTACGGGGGTTGAACTAGTGCAATTCCCCAAACTTGGATAACAAAGCTTTTGTGTTCATTTGTGGTATGTGAATAAATTTTCTTTACTTACATTTGTTATTTTTAAAATTTTTTTCCACACATAAACTATAAAATTTTCATTTTGTTGTGATCTATTTGCCTTTTTTAGTTCACGGGATGAAGGGAGAGCGAAGATTCAAAGTTTTGATTTAAGAAAAAATTTTACATAAAAAATGGAATTGCACAATGCACAAATGTAGACAGAGATAATTCCAATTAGTCTCTCTAATTTTTAGGGATTTTAAGCTCTTTTTAGTTTTAAATCTTAGGTTTTACAATCGTGGGGAAAAGGGGGAGGCGGCGGATTTTTAACTGAGTGTTGACTCCCAATCCATATGTCATTTCTTAGAAAAATATAGCCCGTTACGCTTGAGAAATCACTTTACAATCATTCATGATTGTTAGGTTAGCATTTTGCAAATGGGCAAAATAATGGCTTGTTTGACTCGGGTAAATATCCCGCTACACGTTCACTTGAGAATTTAATGAGCGTTTGTTATTCTCTTTAAAAGCTTTGGATCCATAGGTGATTTCCATATTTAACATGTTTCAGGCAAGCATATCCATTGTTAAAACATGTGTAGAAGAAATCAATTTCTTATAAAAGTCCAATCTATTAGGGTCGAACTAGTGGAATTTCAAAAACTTGGATAACAAAACTTTCATGTTCATTTGTGGTGTGTGAATAAATTTTCTTTACTTACACTTGTTATTTTTTTAAATTTTTTCCATACATAAACTCAAAAATTTTTGTTTTGTTGTGATCTGTTTGCCTTTTTATGTTTACGGGATGAAGGGACAGCAAAAACTCTTCGTTTTGATTTAATAAAAAAGTGTACAACTAATATGGAAATACGCAATGCACAAATGTAGAGAGAGATAATTCCAAAGAGTGTCTGTAATTTTTAGGGATTGTAAGCTCTTTTTAGTTTTATATCTCAGGTTTTGCAATCGTCGGAAAAAGGGGGAGGCGAGGGATTTTTAACTGAGTGTTGACTCCCAATCCATAAGTCATTTCTTGCAAAAATATAGCCCGTTACGCATGATAAATCACTTTACAATCATATATGATTGTTAGGTCTGCTTTTTGTAAATGGGCAAAATAATGGCTTGTTTGACTCAGGTAAATATGCCACAGCACATTCACTTGAGAATTTAATGAGTGCTTGTTATTTTCTTTAAAACCTTTGGATCCATAGGTCATTTTAAACTTTAGCCTGTTTCAAGCTTGCATATGCATTTTTAAAACATGTGTAGAAGAACTCTCTTTCTTATAAAATTCCAAGCTATTAGGGTTGAACTAGTGGAATTTCCCAAACTTGGTTCACAAAACTTTTGTGTTCATTTATGGTGTGTGAATAAATTTTCTTTTCTTACATTTGTTATTATTTTAAATATTTTCTATACATTAACTCTAAAATTTTCATTTTCTTGAGATCTTTTTGCCTTTTTTGTTTACAGGATGAAAGGATAGGGAAAATTCAATGTTTTTATTTAAGAAAAAAGTGTACATCTAAAATGGAAATACACAATGCAAAAATGTAGAGAGAGATAATTCCAAAGAGTGTCTATAATTTTTAGGGATTGTAAGCTCTTTTTAGTTTTTATATCTCAGGATTTGCAATCGTGGGGAAAAGGGGGAGGCTGAGGATTTTTTACGTAGTGTTGACTCCCAATCTATAAGTCATTTCTGACAAAAATATAGCCCCTTATGCAAGATAAATCACTTTACAATCATCAATGATTGTTAGGTCAGATTTTTGTAAATGGGCAAAATAATGGCTTGTTTGACTCTGGTAAATATCCCACTGCACGTTCACATGAGAATTTAATGAGCGTTTGTTATTCTCTTTAAAAGCTTTAGATCAATTGGTCATTTGCATCTTTAACTTGTTTCAAGCATGCATATCCATTTTTAAAACATGTGTAGAAGAAATCTCTTTCTTATAAAATTCCAAGCTATTAGGGTTGATCTAGATGAATTTCCCAATCTTGGATAACAAAACTTTTGTGTTCATTTGTGGTTTGTGATTAAATTTTTTTTAGAACCTAGATGTTCTTTTAATGTTATGATTTCTGTTAAAAGTTCTTGTGTTTTATCTTTGTTTATATTTTCTATACTTTGTTTTAGTTCTGTTAATTCTTTGAAGAAAATAGGAATATTTGCTGAGTCAATGTTTTCTAGAATATTTTCTAGGATGTTTTTACAATTTATTATTTCTCTATGTTGATGTTCATCATAGAGGAAATCTATTTTCTATGGGAGATTCTCTACAGTTTTTTCTAACCTATTAAGGGTCTTACCATAAGATTCTAAGGTTTTATTTGGAATTGGTAACGATGTCACTATTTCGTATTGCTGGGCCTAAGGCTTTATATGGGTTATGTGCCATCATCGATGTGAAGTGGAACATAAGCATTAGTGCTTGGGTTTCCTATTCCTTCAAAACAGGAACTGTTTGAGGCTCTACTTGTTGAGGTAGAGGGCCTATCCTGTTCAATGGAAAAGCTGGGTCTAGTGTTTGTGATCACTAGTTTTCCTTTTATCTCCTTTATGGTTTTTCGGGAGAGGGGAAGGTGTCTGGGTGCCAAAGGTTGGACTATCCATTCCATTGGCAATGTTAACACTCTGGGGTCCAGTTCTTCTATGGTCAAGTTCTTTTGGTTAATTCAGTGAGTTTCTTTGAATCTTTAACTGGAACCTTTCCAGTGTTGATTCCTCGGGCTACTATGCTTACAAATATGCGCTTAACTTTTCTTCCTTGTTGAATTCCATTTTTTTACCAGTTGTTTGTATAGATTTTTAAGGACAAGGTCTCTTGGATGTGCTTGTCTTCCAAATCTATTTGTAGATTGGGCCTGGTTGTAAAAGAAACTGGTCCAAATCCTAAATTTGCTCTAACTCCTCCGAGTAGGGCTTTTTCAAAATTATTCCTACCTGAGTTATCAACGATAACTGCTATGAAGGGTAAATTTTGGTTGATTCATATTAAGGGGTCTAATCCTATACGAACTAGTCTATAATGGACATATTTGAATCTTTTTAGCTTTGCTAAGTTAGATTCACTAAACAATCTGTAACATAAAGTACCAGAATTGGTATCTTGTATCTCTACTGATAGTTCCTTCTGGAAGACGAAGGATTTCTTTTGGAATTCAATCCAATCTTTTTTGTAGACTTCAGTTATCCTAGGGATACTTACTGTCAACTTTTGTCCATCCTGCATAAGATTAGGATGTTCATCGTATTCTTCTTGTGTTTCATGATGTACATGAACATTGTTTTGGAGAGAGGTACATTCTATTCCTATTTGTTCAGACATTTAGAAATTTTAGATGAGTTGAGGTCTCTTCTAATTTTTGGAACAAAATTTCAATTAATCGTTCCAATTGATACAAAGTGATGAAAGGAGAGATATGTTGTATAACAAGTTCTCTCAATTCTTCATTTTGAGTTAAGGCACAGATGTCTCGTATAAGACGATCTCTATCTGTCCCTTCATGATCTTTTTACAGAGGCTATTCAAATAACTTCCTGTAATTCTTTTCTACATGGTTTGTTGTTAACCATTTTATTTTTCACTTCTCGGATAGGTTCTAAGATCCTAAAGTGATTTATTTCTTGATCTACATAGCTTTGTAGATCTGTAAGGAATCGTACTATTTCTTCAGTATTTCGGGTTTTAACTACCTCAAGATGGGCATTAATTATTGTTTTGAGTTTCTGTGCTTGTTCATTGACGTCACTTTCTATTCCTACGCATAGGAAAGCAACATTTTCTGCGGTGTATTTTTCCGAACATCTTTTCATAAAGAAGTTGTGATGAATATCACCAACTAAATCCATTATATTATTTAATATTGGATTATTTTATGATACCATCCATGTGGATAGCCTATTATTGGACAAATATTTGTGTATCCAATTTTTAACACGGTGTCGTATGAAGGACCGTTGAGTTCCTTCGTACCTACCAGTTAGGGTCTTTGATACATTAGTACATTTGTAGTATACCAATGGTACATGGGATGTGACCGGTTTGGGTCGTAACTATTTTGGGAGTATGTATACCTAAATAGAAAGAATCAAAGTTAAGCTTTGACTTCTTTGACACATATAGACTAGACTTGGTCCTATCTGTAGGACGTTTAAACCTATGCTCTGTTACCAATTTTAGAACAACAAACAGACACACAACACAATTTTACAACACACAACAGATTATGGTACTGAAAGCACTATTGCTCTGATACCAACACAAAAACAAACAGACTCAACACAAAAACAAATAGACTCTAATAGTCTTACACAACAGAATACAGGGTGAACCTAGGGATGAGGGCAACTGAACTAGAATCCTAGGGATCACAACTACACATTGACTACAGTGGAAAACAATGTTGACTCATGCAATACTGTTCCTACAGTCAAACTTCATATATTCTATCATTTCACCATCATATTACTCCTGCTTCCTACCACATGTCACTGCTATGTACTCGTTTGTTTCTATTTTCATAGCTATCTAATAGGCCCAACAAGACTTCTACTACTACTTAGAACTTCTTTGGGGTTTGACCCTATTACTACCGACTTACCACCACGTGGGCAATTCCGCTGATGCGGTCCTCATGGTCTCGAGAGGGCCCCAAGCCATTCCTATTAACCATTGCAGCTTCATGGCTACTTCAACTGGGTAGAGCACAGCTCCGTTTTGTTTTCTACCTTGAAGCGTAGCCAAATAATTCCAAGGCTCTAGCTTTTGTCCTATTTGGCACTATTTTGATACTATTTCTTTTTGACGAGTGAACGGTAAACATGAATAGTAACTATGCATAGTAAAAATGAACAGTACTTTTGAACAATAACTTTGGAATAGTAGAAACAAACACTGTGGAGATTCATACATACAGATCCGGAACATGAACAGTGATAACAACAACTGTACGAATCAAAATATTACAAACATTTGGAAATATAAAAACATTGTTTCAAAACAAAAAACAACAATACTAAATACATACCTTGAATAAAGGGAAAGAAAATTTACTTATCTACATAACTACCAGTCGGTTCCCTCTTTTCTACTCAGCCATTACGACTGTTTTGCACATACCATGCTTTAAGGAACTTGTCGGAGGATGCTCGCCGGAAATCGTCTTCTTCTTCGAATGAAAGATTGTTTTTTCTTCTCCAATTTTCGATAGTCTCAACCTCTGGAGGAACCTTGAATTTATTGGTGATGGATTTTCTTTTCTCGCTCTTTTACCCTTAATTGAAAGGTGTGTGTTTAAAGACAAAGGGTAACTTTTATCTTTTTGGTTTTTCATTTTTGCCCTTGCATTATTACCTTTCGGCACTGAAAGCAGGGGTAGAAATGACTTTTCCTCTTGCGACATCATGATGCTGACGTGCAGGAATCTTTTGTAGCCACCATTGCTGACTTTGTGCAGCCGCCTTTGATGACTTTTGTAGCCGCTTTTATAGAATTTTATAGCCGTCTTTGCTGACTTTGATTTTGTCTTGAGCCCTAATGGCTACTGACTGTTTATTCGGACAGCTGCATTTCTGTGCACAATCTACATGTGTGCTCCTTGGGAAAGGTCTTCTAGGCCATCTGGCAGAAGTTTTCCTTGGTTGCTTTGCTGAAGAGGATATTTCATCTGAGGAGTTTCTTCAGTGTTGCTTTGAGACTGGTCTGGACAGGTGTTGGAATCTCTTTATAACTTTTCAAGACGATCGTCAGTGGGATGGATGTCTTGTAGACAAAGTTTTTCTTTTTCTGACTCATCTGTTGTAGGAGTTGAATCAGGGTCTTGATCCCATGGATCTGTCTTGTTGGCCAAACTACTTCTGGGCATAGCTTGGCTTTTGGAACATGTCTGGGATCATATTCCATCTTTGCGTCACCTTCTTTGATGCCTTCAAGTGTCACGACAGAAATGCTTGGAAACATCTTATTGTTAGTAACAATCTCAACAATACAAGAAACGAAATTAAACATGATTACTTTGCTTTTTGTTATGGAAATAAAACTTTTGCAAGCCTCCTTAATCTCCTTTGGCATTTTCTCCAAAACTAATAAGTCGGTGGAGTGAAGTACCATCTCTTTTATGAATCCATATGAATAAAGCATGGATGCATATTTCGAGTCTATTTCTTAACTCAGCTTCACTTGATTCCAACTATTGCTGGACTCAGTGGTGAAGAAGGGAGTGTTCATCCCTTGTCCAATTTGCTCATTCCATCTCTGAAATTGAACAGTATGATCGGATTCGATCTTTGAACGAACATTGTCCACCATTTGAGGGAGTAGTGAGGGTTCCTCAGACATAATGTCCGAAAGTTTCAAAGGTTTAAATTTCTTTAAAAAATCAAACTCATTAAAAATCTTTTTATCTGGTTTGTTTAGGCTTTTCAAACTCATAAACTCATATGGGGTAACCAATTTTGTCTTGAATGATTTCTCATTGGTAGACAAGTTCGTTTCCATCAGAGATGGATCCGTTAAGACTTCTTTTTCAGCTCGAAACTGACAGGTAGAAGTCTCTGATTCCGATTTCATCAAAATTGTTAAGGTTTCCTTTCCAGCTCTAGATTGGCAGGTAGAAATCCCTGATTCCCCTATCTTCAAAGAAGACTGGGTTGTGATTTCCTTCTCATGCATGGCATGATAGGTAAAAATCCCAGGTCGACCTGTGTTTATCAAAATATTAAAGGCATCCGTCTGTTGATTAGTTGACGTTGTGGCTTCCTTTTCTTGCAATGAAGATACGGTAGAAGTCCCAGAGGAGCTTGGCATATCATGCCATTTAGTGAGTTCGTTTAACTCTTTGGTTAATTCCTTAACCTTGAATAGTAAGAGTTATCCACTTAACCCGTGTCAGGCACAATTCTCATATATGTCTCCTCATTCTGAGAGAACTAGAAGATTGTTGAATAGCGACTGTAGGGTTGAGAGCAATACTGTGAGAGTGGCAATTGCTACTGCTAGGTCCTTTAGGTTGCTACAGAGGGGATCCATTTTACCAGTCTGTAATACAAGAAAAATGTTTGAGTAGTAAGAGTATCAGGTTATTAAAGAGTTCTCTATTAAATGCATGATGAAGTAGCAGAGAATTTTACTACGACAATAGTTGTTTGACTCAAGTAAATATCCCACCGCACGTTCACTTGACAATTTAATGAGTGTTTGTTACTCTTTAAAAGCTTTGGATCCATAGGGCATTTGCATCTTTAACAAGTTTCAGGCATGCATATCCATTTTTAAAACATGTGTAGAAAAAATCTCTATTCTTACAAAATTCCAAGCTATTAGTGTTGAACTAGTGGAATTTCCCAATCTTGGATAACAAAACTTTTGGTTTCAATTATGGTGTGTGAAATGCTCAATGCAAAAATTTAGAGAGAGATAATTCAAGAGTGTCTATAAGTTTTAGGGATTGTAAGCTCTTTTTAGTTTTTATATCTCAGGTTTTGCAATCGTAGGGAAAAGGTGGAGGCGAGCGATTTTTAACATAGTGTTGAGTCCAAACCCAAAAGTTATTTCTTACTAAAATATAACCCATTATCTATGATAAATCACTTTACAATCATCTATGATTATTAGGTCAGCTTTTTGTAAATGGGCAAAATAATGTCTTGTTAAACTTGGGCAAATATCCCACTGCACGTTCACTAGGGAATTTAATGAGCGTTTGTTATTCTCTTTAAAAGCTTTGGATCCATAGGTCATTTGCAACTTTAACATGTTTCAAGCATGGATATCCATTTTTAAAACATGTGTAAAAGAAATCTCTTTCTTATCAAATTCCAAGCTATTAGGGTTGAACTAGTGGAATTTCCCAAACTTGGACAGCAAAACTATTGTGTTCATTTGTGGTTTGTGAATAAATTTTCTATACTTACATTTTTTATTGTTTTAAATTTTTTCCATACATAAACTCTAAAATTTTCATTTTGTTGTGATCTTTTTCCCTTTTTTTTTACGGGATGAAGGGAGAGCAAAAACTCAAAGTTTTGATTTGATAACAAAGTGTACATCTAGAAAGGAAATACATAATGAGCAAATGAAGAGAGAAATAATTCCAAAGAGTGTCTGTAATTTTTAGGGATTGTAAGCTCTTTTTTGTTTTTATATCTCTGGTTTTGCAATCGTGGGGAAAAGGGGGAGGTGGGGGATTTTTAACTGAGTGTTGACTCCCTATCCATAAGTCATTTCTTACAAAAAAATAGCTGTTACGCATGATAAGTCACTTTACAATCATCTATGATTGTTACGTCAACGTTTTGTAATGGGGAAAAATAATGGCTTTTTTGACTCGGATAAATATTCCACAGCATGTTCACTTCAGAATTTAATGAGCGTTTGTTATTCTCTATAAAATCTTTGGATTCGTAGCTCATTTGCTTCTTTAACATGTTTCAAGCGTGCATATCCCTTTTTAAAACATGTGTAGAAGAAATCTCTTTCTTTTAAAATTCCAACCTATTAGGGATGAATTTGGGGAATTTCCCAAACTTCGATAACAAAACTTTTGTTATCATTTGTGGTGTGTGAATAAATTTTCTTTAATTAAATTTGTTAATTTTTTTTTAAAAAATTCATTCATAAACTCTAAAATTTTCATTTTGTTGTGACCTATTTGCCTTTTTTTTTACGGGAAGATGGGAGAGCGAAAACTCAAAGTTTTTATTGAAGAAATAAGTGTACGACTAAAATGTAAATGCCCAATGCACAAATGTAGACAGAGATAATTCGATAGAGTGTTGATAATTTTTAGGGATTGTAAGCTCTTTTGAGTTTTTATATCTCAGGTTTTGCAATCTTCGGGAAAAGGGGGAGGCATAGGATTTTTATTTGAGTGCTGACTCCCAATCCATAAAACATTTCTTATAAAAATATAGACCGTTACACATGATAAATCACTTTACGATCATCTATGATTGTTAGGTCTACTTTTTGTAAATGGGCAAAATAATGGCTTGTTCGATTCGAATAAATATCCCTCCGCACGTTCACTTTAGAATTTAATGAAATTTTGTTATTCTCTTTAAAAGCTTTGGATCCATAGGTCATTTACATCTTTTACATGTTTTAAACTTGCATACCCATTTTTAAAACTTATGTAGAAGAAATCTCTTTGTTATAAAATTCCAAGCTATTAGGGTTGAACTAGTGGAAATCCACAAACTTGGATAACAAAACTATTGTGTTCATTTGTGGTGTGTGATTAAATTTTCTATACATAAACTCTAAAATTTTCATTTTGTTGTGACCTGTTTGCCTTATTTTTTTATAGGAAGAAGGGGATCGAAAACTGAAAGTTTTAATTTAAGAAAAAAAACTATATTTAAAATGGAAATACACAATGCACAAATGTAGAGAGAGATAATTCCAAAGAGTGTCAGAGTTTTTAGGGATTGTAAGCTCTTTTTAGTTTTTATATCTTAGGTTTGCAATCGTCGGGAAAAGGGGGAGACGGGGAATTTTTAACTAAGTGTTGACTCCCAATCCATAAGTCATTTCATAAAAATATATAGCCCATTAGGCATGATAAATAAGTTTACAATCATCTATGATTGTTAGGTCAGCTTTTTGTAAATGGGCAAAATAATAGCATGTTCGACTCGGATAAATATCCCACCGCACGTTCACTTGAGAATTTGTTAATCTCTTTAAAAGCTTTGGATCCATAGGTCATTTGCATCTTTACCATGTTTCAAGCATGCATATCCATTTTTAAAACATGTGTAGAAGAAATCTCTTTCTAATAAAATTCCAAGCTATTTCCCAAACTTGGTTAACAAAACATTTGTGTTTATTTGTGGTTCGTGAATAACTTTTCTTTACTTACATTGTTCATTGTTTTAAATTTTTTCCTTACATAAGCTCTAAAATTTTCATTTTATTGTGATCTATTTTCCCTTATTTTTTACATGATGAAAGGATAGCGAAAACTCAAAGTTTTTATTTAGGAAATAAGTGTACATCTAAAAAAGAAATGCACAATGCACAAATGTAGAGAGTGATAATTCCAAAGAGTGTCTGTAATTTTTAGTGATTGTATGCTCTTTTTAGTTTTTATATCTCAGGTTTGGCAATTGTCGGGAAAAGGGGGAAGTGGAGGATTTTTAATTGAGTATTGACTCCCAATCCATAAGTCATCTCATAAAAAAATATAGCCCGTTATGCATGATAAATAACTTTACAATCTTCTATGATTGTTAGGTCTGCTTTTTGTAAATAGGCAAAATAATGGCTTCGTTGACACCGGTAAATATCCCAGCGCACGTTCACTTGAAAATTTAATGAGTGTTTGTTACTCTTTTTAAAAGTTTTGGATCCATTTGTCATTTGCATCTTCAACATCTTTCTAGCACGCATATCCATTTTTAAAACATGTGTTGAAGACATCTCTTTGTTATAAAATTCAAAGCAATTAGGGTTGAACTAGTGGAATTTCCCAAACTTGGATAACAAAACTTTTGTGTACATTTCAGTTGTGTGAAAAAATTTTCGTTACTTACATTTGTTATTGTTTGAAATTTTTTCCGTACATAAACTCTTAAATTTTCATTTTGTGGTGATCTATTTGCCTTTTTTGTTTGCAGGATGAAAGGAGAGTGAAAACTCAAAGTTTTGATGTAAGAAAAAAGTGTACATCTAAAAAGGAAATGCACAATGCAAAAATCTAGAGAGAGATAATTACAAAGAGTGTCTGTAATTTTTAGGGATTGTAAGATATTTTTAGTTTTTATATCTTAGGTTTTGCAATCGTCAAAAAAAGAGGGAGGCGGGGGATTTTAAACTCAGTGTTGACTCCCAATCCATAAGTCATTTCTTACAAAAAATATAGCCCGTTAGTCATCATAAATCACTTTACAATCATCTATGATTGTTAGGTCAGCTTTTTGTAAATGGGCAAAATAATGGCTTGTTTGAGTCGGGTAAAATCCCACCGCACGTTGACTTTCAAATTTAATGAGCATTTTTTATTCTCTTTAAAAGATTTGGATATATAGGTCATTTGCATCTTTTACATGTTTCAAGCATGCATATCCATTTTAAAACATGTGTAGAAGAAATCACTTTATTATAAAATTCCTAGCTATTAGAGTTGAAATAGTGGAATTTCCAAAACATGGATAATAAAATTTTTGTGTTCATTTCTAGTGTGTGAATAAATTTTCTTTACTTTCATCTGTTATTAATTTAAATTTTCTCCATACATAAACTCTAAAATATTCATTTTGTTGTGATTTATCTGACTTTTTTTTTTTACGGGATGAAGAGATCGAAAACTCCAAGTTTTAATTTAAGAAAAAAGACTACATATAAAATGGAAATGCACAATGCACAAGTGTAGAGAGACAAAATTCCAAATAGTGTCTAGAATTTTGATGGTTGGGAAGCTCTTTTTAGTTTTTATATCTTAGGTTTTGTTATCGACCAAAAAAGGGGGAGATGGAGGATTTGTAACATAGTGTTCACTCCCAATCCATAAGTCATTTCTTAACAAAATATAGCCCGTTACGCATGATAAAACACTTTACAATCATCTATGATTATTAGGTCAGCATTTTGTAAATGGGTAAAATAATGGCTTGTTCAACTCGGATAAATATCCCACAGCACGTTCACTTGAGAATTTAATGTGCGTTTATTATTCTCTTTAAAAGCTTTGGATCCGTAGACCTTTTGCATCTTTAACATGTTTGAAGCATGCATATCCATTTTTAAAACATGTGTAGAAGAAATCTCTTTCTTATCAAATTCCAAACTATTAGGGTTGTACTAGTGCAATTTCCCAAACTTGGCTAACAAAACTATTGTGTTCATTTGTGATGTGTGAATAAATTTTCTTTACTTAATTTCTTATAGATTTCAATTGGTTCCATACATAAATTCAAAAAATTTCATTTTGTTGTGATCTTTTGGCCTTTTTTGTTTACGGGATGAAGGAAGAGCAAAACTCAAAGTTTTGATTTAAGAAAAAAGTGCACATCTAAAAATGAAATGCACAATGCACAAATGTAGACAGAGATAATTTCAAAGAGTGTATGTAATTTTTAGGGACTGTAAGGTCTTTTTATTTTTTATATCTCAGGTTTTGCAATCGTGGGGAAAATAGGGAGATGGGGGATTTTTAACTGAGTGTTGACTCCCAATCCATAAGTCATTTCTTACAAAAATATTGCCCGTTACGCATGATAAATCACTTTTCAATCATCTATGATTGTTAGGTCAGCTTTTTGTAAATGGGCAAAATAATATCCTCTTTGACTCGGGTAAATATCCCACCGCACCTTCACTTGAGAGTTGAATGAGCGTCTATTATTCTCTTTAAAAGCTTTTGATCCATAGGTCATTTGCATCTTTAACATGTTTCAAGCATGTATATCCATTTTTAAAACATGTGTAGAAGAAATCTCTTTCTTATAAAATTCCAAGCTAATTGGGTTGACTAGTGGGATTTCCAAAACTTGGATAACAAAACTTTTGTGTTCATTTGTGGTGTGTGAATAAATTTTCTTAACTTACGATTGTTATTGTTTTAAATTTTTTCCATACATAAACTCAAAAATTTTCATTTTGTTGTGATCTTTTTGCCTTTTTGTTTTACGGGATGAAGGGAGAGCGAAATCTCAAAGTTTTGATTTAAGAAAAAAGTGTACATCTAAAATGGGAATGCATAAGTCATTTATTAGAAACATATAACCCATTACCCACGATAAATCTGTTTACAATCATCTATGATTGTTAGGTCTGCTTTTTGCAAATGGGCAAAATAATGGCTTGTTTGACTTGGGTAAATATCCCACCGCACATTCACTTGAGAATTTAATGAGCATTTGTTATTCTCTTTAAAAGCTTTGGATCATAGGTCATTTGCATCTTTAACATGTTTCAAGCATGCATATCCATTTTTAAAACATGTGTACAAGAAATCCCTTTCTTTTAAAATTCCAAGCAATTAGGGTTGAACTAGTGGAATTTCCAAAATTTGGATAACAAAACTTTTGTGTTCATTTGTGGTGTGTGAATAAATTTTCTTTACTTACATTTGTTATTTTTTTATATTTTTTCCATACATAAACTCTAAAATTTTCATTTTTTCATGATCTATTTACCTTTTTTTTACGGGATGAAGGGAGAGCGAAAAACTCTAAGTTTTGATTTAAGAAAACATTGTACAGCTAAAATTGAAATTCACAATGCACAAATGTAGAGAGTGATAATTCCAATGAGTGTCTGTAATATTTAGGGATTGTAAGCTCTTTTTAGTTTTTATATCTCAGGTTTTGCAATCGTCGGGAAAAGGGGGAGGCCAAGCATTTTTAACTAAGTGTTGACTCCCAATCCATAAGTCATTTCTTTGAAAAATATAGCCCGTTACACATGATAAATCAGTTTACAATCATCTATGATTTTTAGGTCAGCTTTTTTTAATTGGGCAAAATAATGGCTTGGTTGACTTGGGTAATATCCCACTGCACGTTCACTTGAGAATTTAATGAGCGTTAGTTATTCTCATTAAAAAGTTTGGATCCATAGGTCATTTGCATCTTCAAAATGTTTCAAGCATGCATATCCATTTCTAAAACATGTGTAGAAGAAATCTCTTTCTTATAAAATTCCAAGCTATTAGGGTTGAACTAGTGGAATTTCCCAAACTTGGATAACAAAAAATTTGTGTTCATTTGTGATGTGTGAATAAATTTTCTTTATTTACTTTTTTTATTATTTTAATTTTTTTCCAAGCATAAACACTAAAATTTTCATTTTGTTGTGATCTATTTTCCTTTTTTTTACGGGATCAGGGGAGAGCGAAAACTCAAGGTTTTGATTTAAGAAAAAAGTGTGCATCTAAATTCTAAATTCACAATGCACAAATGTAGAGAGAGATAATTCCACAGAGTGTCCTTAAATTTTAGGGATTGTAAGCGCTTTTTAGTTTTTATATCTCAGGTTTTGCAATTGTCGGGCAAAGGGAGAGGCAGGGGATTTTTAACTAAGTGTTGACTGCCAATCCATAAGTCATTTATTATAAAAATATAGCCCGTTACCCATGACAAATAACATTACAATCATTTATGATTGTTAGGTCAAGTTTTTACAAATGGGCAAAATAATGACTTGTTTGACTCGCGTAAATATCCCACCGCACGTTCACTTGAGAATTTAATGAGCTTTTGTTATTCTCTTTAAAAGCTTTGGATGCAAAGGTCATTTGCATCTTGAACATGTTTCAGGCATCCATATCTATTTTTAAAACATGTGTAGAAGAAATTTCTTTCTTATAAAATTCCAAGCCATTAGGTTTGAACTAGTGGAATTTCCAAAACTTGGATAACAAAACTTTTGTGTACATTTGTGGTGTGTGAATAAATTTTATTTACTTACATTTGTTATTTTTTAAAAAAATTTCCATACATAAACTCAAAAAATTTCATTTAGTTGTGACCTATTTGCTTTGTTTTTTTACAAGATGAAGTGGAGAGAAAACTCAAAGTTTTAATTTAAGAAAAAAGTGTAGATCTAAAATGGAAATGCACAATTCAAAAATTTAGAGAGAGATAATTTCAAAAAGTGTCTCTAACTTTTAGGGATTTTAAGCTCATTTTAGTTTTTCTATCTCAGGTTTTGCAATCGTCGGGAAAAGGGGGAGGTTGGGGAATTTTAACTAAGTGTTGACTCCCAATTCATAAGTCATTTCTTACAAAAATATAGTCCGTTATACATGATAAATCTATTTACAATCATTAATAATTTTTAGGTAAGCTTTTTGTAATTGGGCAAAATACTGGCTTTCCTGACTTGCGTAAATATCCCACTGCATGGTCACTTAAGAATTTAATGAGCGTTTGTTGTTCTCTTTACAAGCTTTGGATCGATAGGTCATTTGCACCTTTAACATGTTTCAAGCATGCACTTCCATTTTTAAAACATGTGTAGAAGAAATCACTTTCTTATTAAATTCCCAGCTATAAGGGTTGATAAAGTGGAATTTCCCAAACTTGGATAACAAAACTTTTGTGTTCATTTGTGGTGCGTGAATAACTTTTCTTTACTTATGTTTGTTATTTTTTAAAATTTTCTCCATACGTAAACTCTTAAATTTTCATTTTGTTGTGATCTTTTTGCCTTTTTTTTTAGGGGATCAAGGGTGAGCGAAAACTCCAAGTGTTGATTAAAGAAAAAAGTGTACATCTAAAAGGGAAATGCACAATGCACAAATGTAGAGAGAGATAATTCCAATTAGTGTCTCTAATTTTTAGGGATTGTATGCTCTTTTTAGTTTTTATATATAAGGTTTGGCAATCGTCGGGAAAAGGGTGAGGCAGGAGATTTTTTACTGAGTTTTGACTCCCAATCCATATGTCATTTCTTAAAAAAAAAAATAGCCCATTATGGATGATAAATCACTTTACAATCATCTATGATTGTTAGGTCAGCTTTTTCTAAATGGGCAAAATAATGGCTTGTTTGACTCCGGTAAATATCCCACCGCAAGTTCACTTCAGAATTTAATGAGCGTTTGTTATTCTCTTTCAAAGCTTTGGATTCATAGGTAATTTGCATCTTTAACATGTTTCAAGCATGCATATCCATTTTTAAAACATGTTTAGAAGAAATCTCTTTCTTATAAAATTCCAAGCTATTAGGGTTGAACTAGTGGAATTTCATAAACTTGGATAACAAACTTTTGTGTTCATTTGTGGTGTGTCAATTAATTTTCTTTACTTCGATTTGTAATTATTTAAAATTTTTTCCATACATAAACTACAAAATTTTCATTTTGTTGTGATCTATTTGCCTTTTTTTTACGAGATGAAGCAGACCGAAAACGCAATGGTTTGATTTAAGAAAAAGTGTATATCTAAAAAGGAAATGCACAATGCACAAATGTAGAGAGAGATAATTCCACAAGGTGTCTAAATTTTTTAGGGATTGTTAGCTCTTTTTAGTTTTTGCAATCGTGGGGAGAAGGGGGAGGTGGGGGATTTTTAACTGAGTGTTGACTCCAAATCCATAAGTCATTTCTTACAAAAATAAAGCCCGTTACGCATGATAAATCACTTGACAATCATCTATGATTATTAGGTCACCTTTTTGTAAATGGGCAAAATAATGGCTTGCTTGACTCGGGTAAATATTCCACCGCACCTTCACTAAAGTATTTAATGAGAGTTTGTTATTCTATTTAAAAGTTTTGGATCCATAGGTCATTTGCATTTTTAACAAGTTTCATGCATGCATATCCATTTTTAAAACATGTGTAGAAGAAATCTCTTTCTTTTACAATTCCAACCTACTAGGGATGAATTAGAGGAATTGCCCAAACTTGGATAACAAACTTTTGTGTTCATTTGTGGTGTGTCAATTAATTTTCTTTACTTCCATTTGTTATTATTTTAAATTTTTTCCATACATAAACTCTAAAGTTTTCATTTTGTTGTGATCTATTTGCCTTTCTTGTTTACGGGATGAATGGAGAGTGAAAAGTCAATGTTTCTATTTAAGAAAAAAGTGTACATCTAAATTGGAAATGCACAATGCACAAATGTAGAGAGAGATAACTCCCAAGAGTTTTTGTCATTTTTAGGGATTGTAAGCGCTTTTTAGTTTTTATATCTCAGGTTTTCCAATCATCGAGAAAAGGGGGAGGCGGGGGATTTTTAACTGAGTGTTGACACCCAATCCATAAGTCATTTCTTACAAAAATTTAGCCCATTACACATGATAAATCACTTTACAATCATTTATGATTGTTATGTCAACTTTTTGTAAATAGGCAAAATAATGGGAAGTTCGACTCGAGTACATTTCCCATCGCACGTTCACTTGAGAATTTAATGAGTGTTCGTTCTTCGCTTTAAAAGCATTGGATCCATAGGACATTTTTATCTTTAACATGTTTCGACATGCATATCCATTTTTAAAACATGTGTAGGAGAAATCTCTTTCTTATAAAATTCCAAGCAATTTGGGTTGAACTTGTAGAATTTCCCAAACTTCGATAACAAAACTTTTGTGTTCTTTTGTGGTGTGTGAATAACTTTTCATTTCTAACATTTTTTATTGTTTTAAAATTTTTCCATACATAAACTCTAATATTTTTATTTTGTAGTGATCTATTTACCTTTTTGTTTTACAGGATGAATGGAGAGCGAAAACTCAAACTTTTGATTTAAGAAAAAAGTGTACATCTAAAAAGGAAATGCACTATGTACAAATATAGAGAGAGATAATTCCAAAGAGTTTCTATAATTTTTAGGGATTGTAAGCTCTTTTTAGTTTTTATATCTCCGGTTTTCCAATCGTGGGGAAAAGGGGGAGGTGGGGAATTTTTAACAGAGTGCTGACTCCCAATCCATAAGTCATTTCTTCCAAAAATATAGACTGTGACGCATGATAAATCACTTTACAATCATCTCTGATTATTAGGTTAACTTTTTGTAAATGGTCAAAATAATGGCTTGTTTGACTCGGTTAAATATCCCACCGCACGTTCACTAGAAAATTTAATGAGCATTTGTTATTCTCTTTAAAATATTTGGATCCATAGGTCATTTGCATCTTTAACATGTTTCAAGCACGCATATCCATTTTTAAAACATGTGTAGAAGAAATCTCTTTCTTATAAATTCCAAGCTATTATGGTTGAACTAGTGGAATTTCCTAAACTTGGATAACGAAACTTTTGTGGTCATTTATGGTGTGTGAATAAATTTATTTTACTTACATTTGTTATTGCTGCAATTTTTTTTCCATACAAACACTCTTAAATTTTCATTTTGTTGCGATCTATTTGCCTTTTTTGTTTACGGGAGGAAGGGAGACCGAAAAATCAAAGTTTTTATTTTGGAAAATAGTGTACATCTAAAATGGAAATGCACCATGCACAAATGTAGAGAGAGATAATTCCGAAGAGTCTCTGTAATTTTTAGGGATTGTAAGCTCTTTTTAGTTTTTATAGCTCAGGTTTTGCAATCATTGGGAAAAGGGGGAGACGGGTGATTTTCAACTAAGTGTTGACTCCCAATCCATAAGTCATTTCTTACAAAAATATAGCCCATTACGCATGATAAATCACTTTACAATCATCTATGATTGTTAAGTCAGCTTTTATTAAATGGGCAAAATAATTGCTTGTTTGACTCAGGTAAATAACCCACCGCTCGTTCACCTGGGATATTAATAAGCATTTGTTATTTTCTTTAAAAGCTTGGGATCCAAAGGTTATTTGCAAATTTATCATGTTTCAAGCATGCATATCCATTTATAAAACATGTGTGGAAGAAATCACTTTCTTATTAAATTCTAAGCTATTAGGGTTGAACTAGTGGAACTTCCCACACTTGGACAACAAAACTTTTGTGTTCTTTTGTGGTGTGTGAATAACTTTTCTTTACTTAAATTTTTTTTTGTTTTAAACTTTTTCCATACATAAATTCTAATATTTTCATTTTGTAGTGATCTATTTGCCTTTCTTTTTTATGGAATGAAGGGAGAACGAAAACTCAAAGTTTTGATTTAAGAAAATAGTGTACATCTAAAAAGGAAATTCACTAGGCGCAAATGTAGAGAGAGATAATTCCAAAGAGTGTTCGTAATTTTAAGGGATTGTAAGCTCTTTTTAGTTTTTCAATCTCAGGTTTTGAAATCGTAGGGAAAAAGGGCGAGGTGGCGGATTTTTGACTGAGTCTTGACTCCCAATCCTTAAGTCATTTTTTTCAAAAATATTACCCGTTACACATGATAAATCACTTTACAATCATCTATGATTGGTAGGTCAGATTTTCATAAATGAACAAAATAATGGCTTGTTTGACTCGGGTAAATATTCCACCGCACGTTCACTAGAGAATTTAATGAGTGTTTGTTATTCTCTTTAAAATCTTTGTATCCATAGGTCATTTGCATCTTTAACATGTTTCAAGCACGTATTTCGATTTTAAAAAAATGTGTAGAAGAAATCTTTCTTATAAAATTCCAACCTATTGGGGATGAACTAGTGGAATTTCCCAAACTCTGATAGAAAAACTTTTGTGTTCATTTGTGGTGTGTGAATAAATTTTATTTACTTACATTTGTTATTTTTAAAAAAATTTTCCATACATAAACTCTAAAATTTTCATTTTGTTGTGTGCTATTTGCTGTTTTTTTTTACGGGATGAAGGGAGAGCAAAAACTCAAAGTTTTCATTTAAGAGAAAAGAGTACATCTAAAATGGAAATGCACAATGCAAAAATTTAGAGAGAGATAATTCCAAAGAGTGTCTCTAATTTTTAGGGATTGTAAACTCTTTTTAGTTTCTATATCTTAGGTTTTGTAATCGTCGGGAAAAGGGGGAGATGGGAGATTCTTAACTGAGTGTTGGCTCCAAATCCATATGTCATTTCTTACCAAAATATTTCCCGTTATGTATGATAAATCACTTTACAATCATCTATGATTGTTAGGTCAGCTTTTTTAAATGGGCAAAATAATGGCTAGTTTGACTTGGATAAATATCCCACCACACGTTCACTTGAGAAATTAATGTACGTTAGTTATTCTCTTTAAAAGCGTTGGATCGATAGGTCCTTTGCATCTTTAAAATGTTTCAGTCATGCACATCCATTTTTATAACATGTGTAGAAGAAATCTCTTTCTTACCAAATTCCAAGCTATTACGGTTGAACTAGTGGAATTTCCCAAACTTGGATAGAAAAACTATTGTGTTCATTTGTGGTTTGTGAGTAACTTTTCTTTACTTACATTTGTTATTGTTTTAAATTGTTTCCATACATAAACTCTAAAATTTTCATTTTGTTGTGATCTTTTTCCCTTTTTTTGTAAGGGATGAAGGAATAGCGAAAACTCAAAGTTTCTATTTAGGAAATAAGTGTACATATAAAAAGGAAATGGACAATGCACAAATGTAGAGAGAGATAATACCAAAGAGTGTCTGTAATTTTTAGGGATTGTAAGCTCTTTTTAGTTTTTATATCTCATGTTTGGCAATTGTCGGGAAAAGGGGGAGGTGGGGGATTTTTATCTGAGTATTGACTCCCAATCCATAAGTCATTTCATACAAAAATATAGCCCGTTATTCATTATAAATAACTTTACAATCATCTATGATTGTTAGGTCTGGTTTTTGTAAATGGGAAAAATAATGGCTTCTTTGACTCCAGCAAATATCCCACCGCACATTCACTTGAGAATTTAATGAGCGTTTGTTACTCTCTTTAAAAGCTTTGGATCCATTTTGTCATTTGCATCTTCAACATGTTTCAAACATGCATATCCATTTTTAAAACATGTGCAGAAGACATCTCTTTGTTAAAAAATTGTTGAACTAGTTGAATTTCCCAAAGTTGGACAACAAAACTTTTGTGTTCATTTGTCTTGTGTGAAAATATTTTCATTACTTACATTTGTTATTGTTTCAAATTTTTTCCATACATAAACTTAAAAATTTTCATTTTGTTGTGATCTATTTGCCCTTTTTGTTTGCGGGATGAAAGGAGAGCGAAAACTCAAAGTTTTGATTTAAGAAAAAATGTATATCTAAAAAGAAAATGCACAATGCAAAAATCTAGAGAGAGATAATTACAAAGAGTGTCTGTAATTTTTAGGGATTGTAAGCTCTTTTTAATTTTTATATCTCAAGTTTTCAATCGTCGGGAAAAGGAGGAGGCGGGAGATTTTTAACTGAGTGATGACTCCCAATCCACAATTCATTTCTTACAAAAATAAAACCCGTTATGCGTGATAAATCACTATACATACAAAATAATGGCTTGTTCGAGTCTGGTAAATATCCCACCGCACATTCACTTGAGAATTTAATGACCATGTGTTATTCTCTTTAAACGCTTTGGATCCAAAGGTCATTTGCAACTTTAACATGTTTCAATCACGTATATCCATTTTCAAAACATGTGTAGAAGAAATCCCTGTCTTGTAAAATTACTAGCTATTTGGGTTGAACTAGTGGAATTTCCCAATCTTGGATAAAAAAACTTTTGTGTTCATTATTTTGTGTGTGAATAAATTTTCTTAACTTACGATTGTTATTGTTTTAAATTTTTTCCATACATAAACTCTAAATTTTTTATTTTAGTGTGATCTTTTTGCCTTTTTTTTTTACTGGATGAAGGGAGAGCAAAATCTCAAAGTTTTGATTTAAAAAAATGTGTACATCTAAAATGGGAATGCACATTGCACAAATGTAGAGAGAGATAATTCCAAAGAGTGTCTGTAATTTTTGGGAAATGTAAGGTCTTTTTAGTTTTTATATCACAGGTTTTGCAATCGTCGGTAAAATTGGGAAGCGGGGAATTTTTTACTAATTTTTCACTCCTAATCCTTAAATAATTTATTAGAAAAATATAGCCCATTACCCATGATAAATCACTTTACAATCATCTATGATTGTTAGGTCAGCTTTTTGCAAATGGGCAAAATAATGGCTTGTTTGACTCGGGTAAATATCCCACCGCACTTCACTTGAGAATTTAATGAGCGTTTGTTATTCTCATTAAAAGCTTTGGATCATAGGTCATTTGCATCTTTAACATTTTTCAAGCATGCATATCCATTTTTAAAACAAGTGTAGAAGAAATCCCTTTCTGAAAAAATTCCCAGCAATTAGGGTTGAACTAATGGAATTTCCCACACTTGGATAACAAAACTTTTGTGTTCATTTGTGGTGAGTGAATAAATTTTATTTAATTACATTTGTTATTGTTTAATATTTTTACCGTACATAAACTCTAAAATTTTCATTTTGTTGTGTTCTATTTGCCTTTTTTGTTTTACGGGATGAAGAGAGAGCAAAAACTTAAAGTTTTTATTTAAGAAAAAAGTGTACGTCTAAAATGGAAATGCACAATGCACAAATGTAGAGAGTGATAATTCCAAAGAGTGTCTATAATATTTAGGGATTGTAAGATATTTTTAGTTTTGATATCTCAGGTTTTGCAATAGTCGGGAAAAGGGGGAGGCGGGGGATTTTTAACTGAGTGTTGACTCCCAATCCATAAGTCATTTCTTTCAAAAATATAGCCCATTACAAATGATAAATCACTTTACAATCATCTATGATTGTTAGGTCAGCTTTTTTTAATTCGACAAAATAATGGTTTGGTTGACTATGGTAAATATCCCACTGCACGTTCACTTGAGAATTTAATGAGTGTTAGTTATTCTCATTAAAAGGTTTGGATGTATAGGTCATTTGCATCTTAAACATGTTTCAAGGATGCCTGTCCATTTTTAAAACATGTGTAGAAGAAATCTCTTTCTTATAAAATTCCAAGCTATTAGGGTTGAACTAGTGGAATTTCTCAAACTCTGTTAACAAAACATCTGTGTTCATTCGGAGTGTGTGAATAACTTTTCTTTACCTACATTTATTTTTTTTTAATTTTTTTCAATACTTAAACTCTAAAATTTTCATTTTGTTGTGATCTATCTTACTTTTTTTTTTACGGGATCAAGGGAGAGCGAAAACTCCAAGTATTGATTTAAGAAAAAAGTGTACATCTAAAATCAAAATGCATAATGCACAAATGTAGAGAGAGATAATTCCAAAGAGTGTCCATAAATTTTAGGGATTGTAAGTGCTTTATAGTTTTTATATCTTAGGTTTTGCAATCGTCAGGAAAAAGAGGGAGGCGGGGTATTTTTAACTAAGTGTTGACTACCAATCCATAAGTCATTTATTAGAAAAATACAGCCTACTACGCATGACAAAAAACGTTACAATCATCTATGATTGTTTGGTCAGCTTTTTACTAATGGGAAAATAATGGCTTGTTTGACTCGGGTAAATATCCCACCACACGTTCACTTGAGAATTTAATAAGCTTTTGTTATTCTCTTTAAAATATTTGGATCCAAAGGTAATTTGCATCTCGAACATGTTTCAAGCATGCATATCCATTTTTAAAACATGTGTAGAAGAAATCTCTTTCTCATAAAATTCCAAGCAATAAGGGTTGAACTAGTGGAATTTTCAAAACTTGGATAACAAAACTTTTGTGTACATTTTTGGTGTGTGAATAAATTTTCTTTACTTACATTTGTTATTGTTTTAAATTTTTTCCATGCATAAACTCAAAAATTTTCATTTTGTTGTGACCTATTTGCCTTTTATTTTATGGGATGACGGGAGAGCGAAAAATAAAAGTTTTAATTTAAGAAAAAAGTGTACATCTAATATGAAAATGCACAATGCACAAATGTAGAGAGAGATAATTCCAAAGAGAGTCTCTAATTTTTAGGGATTGTAAGCTCTTTTTATTTTTTATACCTCAGGTTCTGCAATCGTCAAGAAAAGGGGGAGGCGGGGGAATTTTAACTGAGTGTTGACTCCAAATCCATAAGTCATTTCTTACAAAAATATTGCCCATTACGCACGATAAATCACTTCCCATCGCACATTCACTTGAGAATTTAATGAGCGTTTGTTATTCTCTTCAAAAGCTTTTGATCCATAGGTTATTTGAATCTTTAACATGTTTCAAGCATGCATATCCATTTTTAAAACATGTGTAGAAGAAATTTCTTTCTTATAAAATTCCAAGCTATTAGGATTGAACTAGTGGAATGTTGTAAACTTGGATAACAAAAAGTTTTTGTTCATTTGTTGTGTGTGAATAACTTTTCTTTACTTACATTTGTTATTGTTTTAAATATTTTCCATACATGAACTCTAAAATTTTCATTTTGTTGTGATCTATTTGCCTTTTTTTTTACGGGATGAAGGGTGAGCGAAAACTCAAAGTTTTGATTTAAGAAAAAAGTGTACATCGAAAAAGGAAATGCACAATGCATAATTGTAGAGAGATATAATTCCACGGTGTCTGTAATTTTTAGGGATTGTAAGCTCTTTTTAGTTTTTATATCTCAGGTTTTGCAATCATCTGGAAAAGTGGGAGGCGGGGATTTTTAACTGAGTTTTGACTCCCAATCCATAAGTCATTTCTTAAAAAAATATAGCCCATTATGCATGATAAATCACTTTACCTATGATTGTTAGGTAACCTTTTTGCAAATGGGCAACATAATGGCTTGTTTCACTCGGGTAAATATCCCCCCGCACGTTCACTTGAGAATTTAATTGAGCGGTTGTTATTCTCTTTTAAAGCTTTGGATCCATTGGTCATTTGCATCTTTAACATGTTTCAAGCTTGCATATCCATTTTTAAAACATGTTTGGAAGAAATCTCTTTCTTATAAAATTGCAAGTAGTTAGGGTTGAACAAGTGGAATTTCCCAAACTTGGATAAAAAAACTTTTGTGTTCATTTGTGATATGTGAATAACTTTTCTTTACTTACATTTGTTATTGTATTAAATTTTTTCCATACATAAACTCTAAAATTATCATTTTGTTGTGATCTATTTGCCTTTTTTGTTTACAGGATGAAGGGTGAGCGAAAACTCAAAGTTTTGATTTAAGAAAAAAGTGTATACCTAAAATGGAAATGCACAATGGAAAAATGTAGAGAGAGATAACTCCAAAGCGTGATTGTGATTTTTATAGATTGTAATCTCTTTTTTTTTTATATCTCAAGTTTTGCAATCGTCGGGAAAAGGGGGAGGCGGGGGAATTTTAACTGAGTGTTGACTCCCAATCCATAAGTCATTTCTTACAAAAATATAGCCCGTTATGCATGATAAATTACTTTACAATCATCTATGATTGTTAGGTCAACTTTTAGTAAATGGGCAAAATAATGGCTTGTTTGACTCGTGTAAATATCCCACCGCACGTTCACTTGAGAATTTAAAGAGCGCTTGTTATTCTCTTTAAAAGCTTTGGATCCATAGGTCATTTGCATCTTTAACATGTTTAAGGCATGCATATCCATTTTTAAAACATGTTTAGAAGAAATCTCTTTCTTATAAAATTCCAAGCTATTAGGATTGGACTAGTAGAATTTCATAAACTTGGATAAAAATAATTTTGTGTTCATTTTTGGTGAATGAATAAATTTTCTTTACTTACATTTTTATTGTTTTAAAATTTTTCCATTCATAAACTCTAAAATTTTCATTTTTTTGTGATCGATTTGCCTTTTTTTTATGGGATGAAGGAATAGCAAAAACTCAATGATTTGATTTAGGAAAAAAGTGTAGATCTAAAAAGGAAATGCACAATGCACAAATGTAGAGAGAGATAATTCCACAAAGTGTCTGTAATTTTTAGGGATTGTAAGCTCTTTCTACTTTTTATATCTTAGGTCTTGCAATCGTGGGGAGAAGGAGGTGGGGGAGGATTTTTAACTGAGTTTGACTCCAATCCATAAGTCATTTCTTAAAAAAATATAACCCATTACACATGATAATTCACTTTACAATCATCTGTGATTGTACGGTCAGCTTTTTGTTAATGGACTAAATAAAGGATTGTTTGACTCGGGTAAATATCCCACCGAACGTTCATTTGAGAATTTAATGAGCATTTGTTATTCTCATTAAAAGGTTTGGATCCATAGTTCATTTGAATCTTTAACTTGTTTCAAGCAAGCATATCCATTTTTAAAACATGTGTAGAAGAATCTCTTTCTTATAAAATTCCAACCTATTAGGGATCAATTAGTTGAATTTCCCAAACTTGGATAACCAAAATTTTCTGTTCATTTGTAGTATGTGAATAAATTTTCTTGACTTACATTTGTTATTGTTTTAAATTTTTTCCATACATAAACTCTAAAATTTTCATTTTGTTGAGATCTATTTGCCTTTTTTTTTTACGGGATTAAGGGAGAGCGAAAAGTCAAAGTTTTTATTTAAGAAAAAAGTGTCCAACTAAAATGGAAATGCACTATGCACAAATGTAGAGAGAGATAATTCTGAAGTGTGTCTGTAATTTTTAGGGATTGTAAGCTCTTTTTAGTTTTTATATCTCACGTTTTGCAATCATCGGGAGAAGGGGGAGGCAGGGGATTTTTAACTGAGTGTTGAATCCCAATCCATAAGTCATTTCTTACAAAAATATAGCCCGTTACGCATGATAAATCACTTTACAATCATCTATGATTGTTAGGTCAACTTTTTGTAAATGGGCAAAATAATGGCTTGTTCGACCGTACGTTCACTTTAGAATTTAATGAGCGTTAGTTATTCTATATAAAAGCTTTTGGTCCATAGCTCATTTGCATCTTTTACATGTTTCAAGCACGCATATCAATTTTGAAAACATGAGTAGAAAAAATCTCTTTCTTATAAAATTCCAAGCGAGTAGGGTTGAACTAGTGCAATTTCCAAAACATGGATAACAAAACTTTTATGTGCATTAGTCGTGTGTGAATAAATTTTATTTACTTAAATTTTTTATTTTTTAAAAATTTTTCTTTACATAAACTTAAAAATTTACATTTTGTTGTGATCAATTTGCCTTTTTACAGGATGAAGGGAGAGCGAAAACACAAAGTTTTAATTTAATAAAAAATAGTACATCTAAAAATGAAATTCACTATGCCCAAATGTAGAGAGAGATAATACGAAAGAGTGTCTATAATTTTTATGGATTGTAAGCGCTTTTTAGTTATTATATCTTAGTTTTTGCAATCGTTGGGAAAAGGAGGAGATGGAGGATTTTTAACTGAGTGTTGACTCCCAATCCATAAGTCATTTCTTAAAAAAATATAGCCCGTTATGCATGGTAAGTCACTTTAAAATCATCTTTGATGGTTATGCCAACTTTTTGTAAATGGGCGTAATAATGGTTTGTTTGAATCGGATAAATATCCCACCGCTCGTTCATTTGAGAATTTATTGAGCGTCTGTTATTCTCTTTAAAAGCTTTGGATCCATAGGTCATTTGCCTCTTTAACATGTTTCATGCATGCATAACAATTTTTAAAACATGTGTAGAAGAAATCTCTTTCTTATAAAATTCCAAGCTATTAGGGTTGAACTAGTGGAATTTCGAAAACTTGGATAACTAAACATTTGTGTTCATTTGTGGTGTTTGAATCACTTTTCTTTACTTACATTTGTTATTGTTTTAAATTTTTTCCATACATAAAGTCTAAAATTTTAATTTTGATGCAATCTATTTCCCTTTTTTGTTTACGGGATGAAGGAAGAGCGAAAACTCAAAGTTTTGATTTAAGAAAAGCGTGTACATCTAAAAAGAAAATGCACAACGCACAAATGTAGAGAGAGATAATTCCAAAGAGTGTCTTTAATTTTTAGGGATTGTCAGATATTTTTAGTTTTTACATCTTTGGTTTTGCAATCGTCGGGAAAAGGGGGAGGTGGGTGAGTTTTAACTGAGTGTTCACTCCCAATACATAAGTCATTTATTACAAAAATATAGCCCGTTACGCATGATAAATCATTTTTCAATCATCTATGATTGTAAGAGCAGCTTTTTTTAAATGGGCAAAATAATGGCTTGTTTGACACGTGTAAATATCCCACCGCACGTTTACTTGAGAATTTAATGAGTGTTTGTTATTGTCTTTAAAAGCTTTGGATCCATAGGTCTTTTGCATCTTTAAGATGTTTCAAGCATGCATATCCATTTTTAAAACATGTGTAGAATAAATCTCTTTCATATATAATTCAAAAATATTAGGGTTGAACTAGTGGAATTTCCCAATCTGGGAAAAAAAAAATTTTTTGTTCATTTCTGGTGTGTGAATAACTTTTCTTGAAAAAAAATTGTTATTGTTTTTAATTTTTTCCATACAAAAACTTTAAAATTTTCTTTTTGTTGTTATCTTTTTTCCTTTTTTGTTTACAAGAAGATGAGAGAGCGAAAACTCAAAGGTTTGATTTATGAAAAGAATTTACATCTAAAATGGAAATGCACAATTCCCAAATGTAGAGAGAGATAATTCCAAAGAGTTTCTCTGATTTTTTAGGATTGTAAGCTCTGTTTAGTTTTTATATCTCAGGTTTTGCAATCGTCGGGAAAAGGGGGAGGCGGGGTATTTTTAACTGAGTGTTGACTCCCAATCCATAAGTCATTTCTAACAAAAATATTGCCTATTACACATGATAAATCACTTCACAATCATTTATGATTGTTAGGTCAGCTTTTTGTAAATGGGCAAAATAATGGTTTGTTTGATGCGGGTAAGTATCCCACCGCACGTTCACTTGAGAATTTATATGAGTGTTTCTTATTCTCTTTAAAAGATTTGGATTTTCATCTTTAAAATGTTTCAAGCATGCATAGCCATTTTTAAAACATGTGAAGAAGAAATCTCTTTCTTATTAAATTCCAATCAATTACGATTGAACCAGTGAAATTTTCCAAACTTGGATAACAAAACTTTTGTGTTCATTTGTGGTGTGTGAAAAACCTTTTCTTTTCTTTACTTACATTTTTTATTGTTTTTAATTTTTTCCATACATGAACTCTAAAATTTTCATTTTTTGAGATCTTTTTGCCTTTTTTGTTTACGGGAAGAAGGGGTAGTGAAAACTCAAAGTTTTTATTTAAGAAAAAAGTTTACATCTAAAATTGAAATGCACAATGCACAAATGTAGAAAGAGATAATTCCGAAGAGTGTCTGTAATTTTAAGGGATTATAAGCTCTTTTTAGTTTTTATATCTCAGGTTTTCCAACCATCAGGAAAAGGAGGTGAGGGAGGATTTTTAACTGAGTTTGACTCCAATCCATAAGTCATTTCTTAAAAAAATATAACCCGTTACACATGATAAATCACTTTACAATCATCTGTGATTGTACGGTCAGCTTTTTGTTAATGGACTAAATAAAGGATTGTTTGACTCGGGTAAATATCCCACCGAACGTTCACTTGAGAATTTAATGAGCTTTTGTTATTCTCATTAAAAGGTTTGGATCCATAGTTCATTTGAATCTTTAACTTATTTCAAGCAAGCATATCCATTTTTAAAACATGTGTAGAAGAATCTCTTTCTTATAAAATTCCAACCTATTAGGGATCAATTAGTTGAATTTCCCAAACTTGGATAACCAAAATTTTCTGTTCATTTTTAGTATGTGAATAAATTTTCTTGACTTACATTTGTTATTGTTTTAAATTTTTTCCATACATAAACTGTAAATTTTTATTTTTGTTGTGATCTATTTGCATTTTTTTTTACGGGATGAAGGGAGAGCAAAAACTAAAAGTTATGATTTAAGAAAAAAGTGGACATCTAAAATGGAAATGCAGAATGCACAAATGTAGAGAAAGAAAATTCAAAAGAGTGACTGTAATTTTTAGGGATTTTAAGCTTTTTTTAGTTTTTATATCTTAGGTTTTGCAATCGTCAAGAAAAGGGAGGTGGGGGATTTTTAATTGAGTGTTGACTCCCAATACATAAGTCATTTCTTAAAAAAATATAGCCCGTTACGCATGATAAATCACTTTACAACCATCTATGATTGGTAGGTCATCTTTTTGTAAATGGGCAAAATAATGGCTTGTTTGACTCGGGTAAATATCCCACCGCACATTCACTTGAGAATTTAATGAGCGTTTGTTATTCTCTTTAAAATCTTTGGATCCATAGGTCATTTGCATCTTTAACATGTTTCAAGCACGCATATCCATTTTTAAAACATGTGTAGAAGACATCTCTTTCTTAAAAAATTCCAACGTATTAGGGTTGGACTAGTGGAATTTCCTAAACTTGGATAACAAAACTTTTGAGTTCATTTATAGTGTGTGAATAAATTTTCTATACTTACATTTTTGATTGTTTAAAATTTTTTCCTTACGAAAGCACTAAAATTTTTATTTTGTTGTGATCTATTTGCCTTTTTTGTTTACAGGATGAAGGGTAACCAAAAACTCAAAGTTTTAATTTAAAAAAAAATCGTACATCTAAAATTGAAATGGACAATGTAAAATGTAGAGAGAGATAATTCCAAAGAGTGTCTGCAATTTTTAGGGATTGTAAGCTCTTTTAGGTTTTTAAATCGTAGGTTTTGCAATCGTCGGGAAAAGGGGAATACGGGAAATTTTTAACTGAGTGTTGACTCCCAATCCATAAGTCATTTGTTACAAAAATATAGCCCATTACACATTATATATCACTTTGCAATCATCAATGATTGTTAAGTCAACTTTTTGTAAATGGGCAAAATAAAGCCTTGTTTGACTCGAATAAATTTCCCACCGCACGTTCACTTGAGAATTTAATGAGCGTTTGTTATTCTCTTTAAAAGCTTTGGATCCATAGGTCATTTGCATCTTTAACATATTTCAAGCATGCATCTCTGTTTTAAAACACGTGTAGGAGAAATCTCTTTCTTATAAATTTCCAAGCTGATAGGGCTGAACTCGTGGAATTTCCCAAACTTGGATAACAAAACTTTTTTGTTCATTTGTGGTGTGTGAAAAAATTTTATTTAAGTACTTTTGTTATTGTTTTAAATTTTTTCCATACATATACTCTAAATTGTGTTTTTTTTGTGATCTATTTGCCTTTTTTTTTAACGAGATGAAGGGACACCGAAAACTCAAAGTTTTGATTTAAGAAAAAAGTGTACATCTAAAATGGGAATGCACAATGCACAATGCACAAATGTAGAGAGATATAATTCCAAAGAGTGTAAGTAATTCTTGGGATTGTAAGCTCTTTTTAGTTTTTATATCTCTGGTTTTGCAATCGTCGGGAAAAGGGGGAGGCGGGGGATTGTTAACTTAGTGGTGACTCCCAATCCATAAGTCATTTCTGACAAAAATATAGCCCGTTACGCATGATAAATTAATTTAAAATCACCTTTGATTGTTAGGTCAGATTTTTGTAAATGGGCAAAATAAAGGCTTGTTTGACTCTGGTAAATATCCCACTGCACGTTCACTTGAGAATTTAATGATCGTTTGTTACTCACTTTAAAAGCTTTGGATCCATCGGTCATTTGCATCTTCAACATATTTCAGGCATGGATATCCATTTTTAAAACATGTATAAAAGAAATCTCTTTCTTATAAAATTTCAAGCTATTGGGGTTGAATTTGTGGAATTGCTCAAAGTTGGATAACAAAACTTTTGTGTACATGTGTGATGTGTGAATAACTTTTCTCTACTTACATTTGTTATTGTTATAAATTTTTTCCATACATAAACTCTAAAATTTTCATTTTGTTGTGATCATTTTGCTTTTTGTTTTTACGGGATGAGGGAGAGCGAAAACTCAAAGTTTTGATTTAATAAAAATGTGTACATCTAAAAATAAAATGCACAATGCACATATGTAAAGAGATATAATTCCAAAGAGTGTCTATAATTTTTAGGGATTCTAAGCTCTTTTTAGTTTTTATATCTCAGGTTTTGCAATCATGGGGAAAAGGGGGAGGTGGGGAGATATTTTTGCAAAGAGTGTTGACTTCCAATCTATAAGTCATTACTTAGAAAAATATACCCCCATTACCCATTATAAATAACTTGACAATCATCCATGATTTTTAGGTCAGTTTTTTGTAAATGGGCAAAATAATGGTTTGTTTGATTCGTGTAAATATTCCACTGCACATTCACTTGAGAATTAAATGAGCGTTTGTTATTCTTTTTAAAATCTTTGGATCCATAAATCATTTGCATCTTTAACAAGTTTCAAGCATGCATATCCATTTTTAAAACATGTGTAGAAGAAATCTCTTTCTTATAAAATTCCAACCTATTAGGGTTGAACTAGTGGAATTTCCCAAACTTGGATAACAAAACTTTTGTGTTCATTTGCGCTGTGTGAATATATTTTCTTTACTTATATTTTTTATTATTTTAAAGTTTTTCCAAACAAAAACTCTAAAATTTTCATTTTGTTGTGATCTATTTGCCTTTTTTTACGGGATGAAGGGAGAGCGAAAACTCAGAGTTTTGATTTAAGAAAAAAGTGGACATCTAAAATGGAAATGTACAATGCACAAATGTAGAGAAAAATAATTCTAAAGAATGACTATATTTTTTTTGGATTTTAAGCTCTTTTTAGTTTTTATATCTTAGGTTTTGTAATTGCCAGGAAAAGGGGAAGTCGGGGGATTTTTAACTGAGTGTTGACTCCCAATCCATAAATCATTTCTTACAAAAACATAGCCCATTTCGCTTGATAACTCACTTCACAATCATCTATGATTGTTAGGTCAGGTTTTTGTAAATGGGCAAACTAATGGTTTGTTTGACTCAAGTAATATCTCACCGCTCGTTCACTTGAGAATTTAATGAGCGTTTTTTATTCTCTTTAATAACTTTGGATCCATAGGTCATTTGCATCTTTAAAATGTTTCAAGCATGCATATCCATTTTTAAAACATGTGTAGAAGAAATCTCTTTCTTATAAAAGTTCAAGCTATTAATGTTGAACTACTGGAATTTCCCAAACTTGGATAACAAAAATTTTGTGTTCATTTGTGGTGTGTGAATATATTTTCTTTACTTACACTTGTTTTTGTATTAAATTTTTACCGTAACAAAATTCTAAAATTTTAATGTTGTTGTGACCTAATTGCCTTTTTTAATTACGAGACGAAGGGAGTGCGAAAACTCAATGTTTTGATTTAAGAAAAAAAGTGTACATTGCTCAAATGTAGAGAGAGATAATTCCGAAGAGTGTTCGTAATTTTTAGGGATCGTAAGCGCTTATTAGTTTTTATATCTAAGGTTTTGCAATCATCAGGAAAAGGGGGAGGTGGGGGGATTTTTAACTGAGTGTTGACTCCCAATCCATAAGTCATTTCTTACAAAAATATATCCGGTTACGCATGATAAATCACTTTACTATCATTTATGATTGTTAGGTCATATTTTTGTAAATGGACAAAATAATGGCATGTTTGACTCTGGTAAATATACCACCGCACGTTCACTTGAGAATTTAATAAGCATTTTTTATTCACTTTAAAAGCTTTGGATCCATGGTCATTTACATCTTTAACATGTTTCAAGCATGCATATCCATTTTTAAAACATGTGTAGAAGAAATCTCTTTCTTTTAAAATTCGAAGCTATTAGGGTTGAACTAGAAAAATTTCCCAAACTTGGATAACAAAAATTTTGTGTTCATTTGTGGTGTGTGAATAAATTTTCTTTACTTACATTTGTTTTTTTTTAATTTGTTTCCATACATAAACTCTAAAATATTCATTTTGTTGTGATCTTTTTGCCTGTTTTTTTACGGGATGAAGGTACAGTGAAAACACAAAATTTTGATTTAATAAAAGAGTGTACATCGAAAAAGGAAATGCACAGTGCACAAATGTTGAGAGAGATAACTCCAAAGAGTGTTTGTAATTTTTAGAGATTGTCTGCTCTTTTCTTTTTTTATATCTCAGGTTTGGCAATCATGAGGAAAAGGGGGAAGTGGCGGATTTTTAACTGAGTGTTGACTCCCAATCCATAAGTCATTTGATACTAAAATATAGCCAGTTACGCATGATCAAAACACTTTACAATCATCTATGATGGTTAGGTCAGCTTTTTGTAAATGGGAAAATAATGGCTTGTTTGGCTCGGGTAAATATCCCACCGCACGTTCAACTGAGAATTTAATGAGCGTTTGTTATTCTCTTTAAAAGCTTTGGATCCATAGGTCATTTGCATCTTTAACATGTTTCAAGCATGCATATTCATTTTCAAAACATGTGTAGAAGAAATCTTTTTCTTATAAAATTCCAAAAGCTATTAGGGTTGAACTATTGGAAATTTTCAAACTTGGATAGCAAAACTATTGTGTTCATTTGTGGTCAGGGAATAACTTTTCTTTACTTAATTTTTTTTTGTTTTAAATTGTTTCCGTACATAAACTCTAAATTTTTCATTTTGTTGTGATCTTTTTTCCTGTTTTTTTGCGGGATGAAGGGACAATGAAAACTCAAAGTTTTGATTTAAGAAAAAAGTGTACATTGAAAAAGGAAATGCACAGTGCACAAATGTAGAGAGAGATAATTCCAAAGAGTGTCTGTAATTTTTAGGGGTTGTCTGCTCTTTTAAGTTTTTATATCTAAGGTTTTGCAATCGTGAGGAAAAGGGAGAGGTGAGGGATTTTTAACTGAGTGTTGACTCCCAATCCATAAGTCATTTCTTAAAAAAATATAGCCCGTTACACATGATAAATCACTTTACAATCATCTATGATTGTTAGGTCAGCTTTTTGTAAATGGGCAAAACAATGGCTTGTTTGACTCGTCTAAATATTCCACTGGACATTCACTTGAGAATTTAATGAGTGTTTGTTATTCTCTTTAAATGCTTTGGATCCATAAGTCATTTGCATCTTTAACATGTTTCAAGCATGCATATCCATTTTTAAAACATGTGAACTAGAAATATCTTTCTTATAAAATTCCAACTATTAGGGTTCAACTAGCGGAATTTTCCAAACTTCGATAACAAAACTTTTGTGTTCATCTGTGGTGTGTGAATATAATTTCTTTACGTACATTTGCTATTGTTTTAAATTTTTTCCATAAATAAACTCTAAAATTTTGATTTTTTTGTGATCTATTTGTCTTTTTTTTTTAAGGGATGAAGGGAGAGCGAAAACTCAAAGTTTTGATTTAATAAAAAATGGGTACATCTAAAATGGAAATGCACAATGCACACCATTTTTAAAACATGTGTATAAGAAATCTCTTTCTTATAAAATTCGAAGCTATTAGGGTTGAACAAGTGGAATTTCCCAAACTTGGATAACGAAAAATTTTGTGTTCATTTGTGGTGTGTGAATAACTTTACTTTACTTACATTTGTTATTGTATTAAAAGTTTTCCACACATAAACTTGAAAATATTCATTTTGTTGTGATTCATTTGCCTTTTTTTTTACGGGATGAAGGGAGAACGAAAACTCTAAGTTTTGATTTAGAAAAAAAGTGTACATCTAAAATGGAAATGCACAATGCACAAATGTAGAGAGAGATAATTCCAAAGAGTGTCATTAATTTTTAGGGATTGTAAGCTCCTTTCAGTTTTTATATCTCAACTTGTGCAATCGTGGTGAAAAGGGGGAGGTGAGGGATTTTTAACTAAGTGTTGACTCCCAATCCATAAGTGATTTCTTATAAAAATATAGCCCGTGAAGCATGGTAAATCACTTTACAATCATCCATGATTGTTAGGTCAACTTTTTGTAAATGGGAAAAATAATGGCTTGTTTGACTCAGGTAAATATCCCACCACAAGGTTCACTTGAGAATTTAAAGTGCGTTTGTTTTCTCTTTAAAAGCTTTGGATCCGTAGCTCATTTGCATCTTTAACATGTTTCAAGCATGCATACACATTTTTTAAAACATGTGTAGAAGAAATCTCTTTCTTATAAAATTCCACTCTATTAGGGTTGAACTAGTGGAATTTCCAAAACTTGGATAACAAACTTTTGTGTTCATTTGTGGTGTGTGAATTTGCCTTTTTTGTTTATGGGATGAAGGGAGAGCGAAAGCTCAAAGTTTTGAATTAAGAAAAAAGTGTATGGAAAGGCACAATGTACAAATTTAAAGAGAGATAAATCCAAAAAGTGTCTGTAATTTTTAGTTATTATATCTCAAGTTTTGCAATCATCAGGAAAAGGGGGAGGCGTGGGATTTTTAACTGAGTGTTGACACCCAATCCATAAGTCATTTCTTACAAAAATATAGCCCATCATGCATTATAAATCACTTTACAATCATCTATGATTGTTCCGTCAGCCTTTAGTAAATGGGCAAAATAATTACTTGTTTGACATGGGTAAATATCCCACCACACGTTCACTTGACTATTTAATGAGCGTTTGTTATTCTATTTAAAAGCTTTGGATCCAAAGGTCATTTTCATATTTAACATGTTTCAAGCATGCATATCCATTTTTAAAACATGTGTAGAAGAAATCTCTTTCTTATAAAATTCCAAACTATTAGGGTTGAACTAGTGGAATTTCCCAAACTTGGACAACAAAACTTTTGTGTTTATTTGTGGTGTGTGAATAACTTTTCTTTACTTACAGTTTTTATTGTTTAAAATTTTTTTCCATACATAAAATCTAAAATTTTCATTTTGTTTTGATCTATTTGCCTTTTTTGTTTACGGGATGAAGGGAGAGTAAAAACTCAATGTTTCTATTTAAGAAAAAAGTATACATCTAAAATGGAAATTCACAATGCACAAATGTAGAGAGTGATCATTCCAAAGAGTGTCATTAATTTTTAGGGATTTTAAGCTCCTTTCAGTTTTTATATCTCAACTTGTTCAATCGTGGTGAAAAGGGGGAGGTGAGGAATTTTTAACTAAGTGTTGACTCCCAATCCATAAGTGATTTCTTACAAAAATATAGCCCGTGAAGCATGGTAAATCACTTTATAATCATCCATGATTGTTAGGTCAACTTTTTGTAAATGGGAAAAATAATGGCTTGTTTGACTCGGGTAAATATCCCACCACAAGGTTCACTTGAGAATTTAAAGTGCGTTTGTTTTCTCTTTAAAAGCTTTGGATCCGTAGCTCATTTGCATCTTTAACATGTTTCAAGCATGCATACACATTTTTTAAAACATGTGTAGAAGAAATCTCTTTCTTATAAAATTCCACTCTATTAGGGTTGAACTAGTGGAATTTCCAAAACTTGGATAACAAACTTTTGTGTTCATTTGTGGTGTGTGAATTTGCCTTTTTTGTTTATGGGATGAAGGGAGAGCGAAAGCTCAAAGTTTTGAATTAAGAAAAAAGTGTATGGAAAGGCACAATGTACAAATTTAGAGAGAGATAATTCCAAAAAGTGTCTGTAATTTTTAGTTATTATATCTCAAGTTTTGCAATCATCAGGAAAAGGGGGAGGCGTGGGATTTTTAACTGAGTGTTGACACCCAATCCATAAGTCATTTCTTACAAAAATATAGCCCATCATGCATGATAAATCACTTTACAATCATCTATGATTGTTCCGTCAGCCTTTAGTAAATGGGCAAAATAATTACTTGTTTGACATGGGTAAATATCCCACCACACGTTCACTTGACTATTTAATGAGCGTTTGTTATTCTATTTAAAAGCTTTGGATCCAAAGGTCATTAGCAACTTTAACATGTTTCAAGCATGCATATCCATTTTTAAAACATGTGTAGAAGAAATCTCTTTCTTATAAAATTCCAAACTATTAGGGTTGAACTAGTGGAATTTCCCAAACTTGGACAACAAAACTTTTGTGTTTATTTGTGGTGTGTGAATAACTTTTCTTTACTTACATTTTTTATTGTTTAAAATTTTTTCCATACATAAAATCTAAAATTTTCATTTTTTTTTGATCTATTTGCCTTTTTTGTTTACGGGATGAAGGGAGACTAAAAACTCAATGTTTCTATTTAAGAAAAAAGTGTACATCTAAAATGGAACTGCACAATGGAAAAATGTAGAGAGAGATCATTCCAAAGATTGTCATTAATTTTTAGGGATTGTAAGCACCTTTCAGTTTTTATATCTCAACTTGTGCAATCGTGATGAAAAGGGGGTGGTGAGGGATTTTTAACTAAGTGTTGACTCCCAATCCATCAGTGATTTCTTACAAAAATATAGCCCGTGACGCATGGTAAATCACTTTACAATCATCCATGATTGTTAGGTCAACTTTTTGTAAATGGGAAAAATAATTGCTTGTTTGACTCGGGTAAATATCCCACCACAAGGTTCACTTGAGAATTTAAAGTGCGTTTGTTTTCTCTTTAAAAGCTTTGGATCCGTAGCTCATTTGCATCTTTAACATGTTTCAAGCATGCATACACATTTTTTAAAACATGTGTAGAAGAAATCTCTTTCTTATAAAATTCCACTCTATTAGGGTTGAACTAGTGGAATTTCCAAAACTTGGATAACAAACTTTTGTGTTCATTTGTGGTGTGTGAATTTGCCTTTTTTGTTTATGGGATGAAGGGAGAGCAAAAGCTCAAAGTTTTGAATTAAGAAAAAAATGTATGGAAAGGCACAATGTACAAATTTAGAGAGAGATAATTCCAAAAAGTGTTTGTAATTTTTAGTTATTATATCTCAAGTTTTGCAATCATCAGGAAAAGGGGGAGGCGTGGGATTTTTAACTGAGTGTTGACACCCAATCCATAAGTCATTTCTTACAAAAATATAGCCCATCATGCATTATAAATCACTTTACAATCATCTATGATTGTTCCGTCAGCCTTTAGTAAATGGGCAAAATAATTACTTGTTTGACATGGGTAAATATCCCACCACACGTTCACTTGACTATTTAATGAGCGTTTGTTATTCTATTTAAAAGATTTGGATCCAAAGGTCATTTGCATCTTTAACATGTTTCAAGCATGCATATCCATTTTTAAAACATGTGTAGAAGAAATCTCTTTCTTATAAAATTCCAAACTATTAGGGTTGAACTAGTGGAATTTCCCAAACTTGGACAACAAAACTTTTGTGTTTATTTGTGGTGTGTGAATAACTTTTCTTTACTTACATTTTTTATTGTTTAAAATTTTTTCCATACATAAAATCTAAAATTTTCATTTTGTTTTGATCTATTTCCCTTTTTTGTTTTCGGGATGAAGAGAGAGTAAAAACTCAATGTTTCTATTTAAGAAAAAAGTGTACATCTAAAATGGAAATGCACAATCCACAAATCTAAAGAGAGATCATTCCAAAGAGTGTCATTAATTTTTAGGGATTGTAAGCTCCTTTCAATTTTTATATCTCAACTTGTGCAATCGTGGTGAAAAGGGGGAGGTGAGGGATTTTTAACTAAGTGTTGACTGCCAATCCATAAGTGGTTTCTTTCAAAAATATAGCCCGTGACGCATGGTAAATCACTTTACAATCATCCATGATTGTTAGGTCAACTTTTTGTAAATGGGAAAAATAATGGCTTGTTTGACTCGGGTAAATATCCCACCACAAGGTTCACTTGAGAATTTAAAGTGCGTTTGTTTTCTCTTTAAAAGCTTTGGATCCGTAGCTCATTTGCATCTTTAACATGTTTCAAGCATGCATACACATTTTTTAAAACATGTGTAGAAGAAATCTCTTTCTTATAAAATTCCACTCTATTAGGGTTGAACTAGTGGAATTTCCAAAACTTGGATAACAAACTTTTGTGTTCATTTGTGGTGTGTGAATTTGCCTTTTTTGTTTATGGGATGAAGGGAGAGCGAAAGCTCAAAATTTTGAATTAAGAAAAAAGTGTATGGAAAGGCACAATGTACAAATTTAGAGAGAGTTAATTCCAAAAAGTGTCTGTAATTTTTAGTTATTATATCTCAAGTTTTGCAATCATCAGGAAAAGGGGGAGGCGTGGGATTTTTAACTGAGTGTTGACACCCAATCCATAAGTCATTTCTTACAAAAATATAGCCCATCATGCATGATAAATCACTTTACAATCATCTATGATTGTTCCATCAGCTATTTGCAAATGGGAAAAAATAATGGCTTGTTTTACTCGGGTAAATATCCTACCTCAAATTCACTTGAGAATTTAAAAAGAGTTTGTTATTCTCTTTAAAATCTTTGGATGGTTAGGTCATTTGCATCTTTAACATGTTTCAAGCATGCATATCCATTTTTAAAACATGTGTAGAAGAAATTTCTTTCTTTTAAGATTTCAAGCTATTAGGTTGAGCTATTGGAATTTCCAAAAATTGGATAAAAAGACTTTTGTGTTCATTTGTGGTGTGTGAAAAACTTTACTTTACTTACATTTGTTATTTTTTAAAGTTTTTCCATACATAAACTCTAAAATTTTCATTTTGTTGTGATCTATTTGCCTTTTTCGTTTACGAGATGAAGGGAGTGCGAAAAATCTAAGTTTTGGTTTAAGGAAAAAGTTTTCATCTAAAATTGAAATGCACAATGCACAAATTTAGAGAGAGATAATTCCAAAGAGTGTCTGTGATTTTAACGAATTGTAAGCTCTTTTTAGTTTTTATATCTCAGGTTTTGCAATTGTCTACCAAAGGAGGAGACAGGGGAATTTTAACAGAGTGTTGACTCCCAATCCATAAGTCATTTCTTACAAAAATAAAGCTCATTACGCATGATAAATCACTTTACTATCATCTATGATTGTTAGGTAAACTTTTTGCAAATGGGCAACATAATGGCTTGTTTCACTCGGGTAAATATCCCACCGCACGTTCACTTGAGACTTTAATTGAGCGGTTGTTATTCTCTTTAAAATCTTTGGATCCATTGGTCATTTGCATCTTTAACATGTTTCAAGCTTGCATATCCATTTTTAAAACAAGTTTGGAAGAAATCTCTTTCTTATAAAATTGCAAGCAATTAGGATTGAACTAGTCGAATTTCCCAAACTTGGATAACAAAACTTTTGTGTTCATTTGTGATTTGTGAATAACTTTTCTTTACTTATATTTGTTATTGTATTAAAATTTTTCCATACATAAACTCTAAAATTATCATTTTGTTGTGATCTATTTGCCTTTTTTGTTTACAGGATGAAGGGTGAGCGAAAACTCAAAGTTTAGATTTAAGAAAAAAGTGTATACCTAAAATGGAAATGCACAATGGACAAATGTAGAGAGAGATAACTCCAAAGAGTGATTGTGATTTTTACGGATTGTATGCTCTTTTTAGTTTTTATATCTCAGGTTTTGCAATCGTCGGGAAAAGGGGGAGGTGGGGGAATTTTAACTGAGTGTTGACTCCCAATCCATAAGTCATTTCTTACAAAAATATAGCACGTTACGCATGATAAATCACTTTACAATCATCTATGATTGTTAGGTCAACTATTTGTAAAAGGGCAAAAAATGGCTTGTTTGACTCGTGTAAATATCCCACCGCACGTTCACTTGAGAATTTAAAGAGCGCTTGTTATTCTCTTTAAAAGCTTTGGATCCATAGGTCATTTGCATCTTTAACATGTTTAAAGCATAAATATCCATTCTTAAAACATGCATAGAAGAAATCTCTTTCTTATAAAATTCCAAGCTATTAGGGTTGAACTTGCGGAATTTCCCAAACTTGGATAACAAAATTTTTTTGTTCATTGGTAATGTGTGAATAAATTTTCTTTACTTATGTTTGTTATTGTTTTTAAATTTTTCCAAACATAAACTCTTAAATTTTCATTTTGTTGTGATCTTTTTGCCTTTCTTTGTTTACGGGATGAAGAGAGAGCGAAAAGTCAAAGTTTTTATTAAAAAATAAAGAGTACATCTAAAATTACAATGCAGAAATGTAGAGAGAGATAATTCCAAAGTGTGTCTGTAATTTTTAGGGATTGTAAGCTCTATTTTTTTTTTTTTTATCTCAGGTTTTGCAATCGTCGAAAAAAGGGGGAGGTGAGGGATTTTTAACTGAGTGTTGACTCCCAATCCATAAGTGTTTTCTTACACAAATATAGCCCGTTACGTATGATAAATCACTTTACAATCATCTATAATTGTTAGGTCAGCTTTTTGTAAATGATCAAAATAATGGCCTATTTGACTCGGGTAGATATCCCACCGCATGTTCACTTGAGAATTTAGTGAGTGTTTGTTATTCCCTTGAAAAGCTTTGGATCCAGAGGTCATTTGCATCTTTAACATGTTTCGAGCATGCATATCCATTTTTACAGCATGTGTAGAAGATATCTCTTTCTTATAAAATTCCAACTATTATGGTTGAACAAGTGGAATTTCCCAAACTTGGATAACAAAAACTTTTGTGTTCATTTGTGGTGAGTGAATAAATTTACTTTCCTTATATTTGTTATTGTTTTAAATTTTTTCCATACATAAACTCTAAAATTTTCATTTTGTTGTGATCTTTTTGCCTTTTTAGTTTAAGAGATGAAGGGAGTGCAAAAACTCTAAGTTTTGATTTAAGAAAAAAGTGCAGATCAAAAATGGAAATGCACAATGCACAAATGTAGAGAGAGATAATTCCAAAGAGTGTCTGTGATTTTGACAGATTGTAAGATCTTTTTGGTTTTTATATCTCATGTTTTGCAATTGTCGGAAAAAGGGGGAGGTGGGGGATTAACTAAGTGTTGACACCCAATCCATAAGTCATTTCTTTCAAAAATAAAGTCAGTTACGCATGATAAATCACTATACAATCATATATGATTGTTAGGTCAACTTTTTGTAAAAGGCCAAATTAATGGCTTGCTTGACACGTGTAAATATCCCTCCACACATTCGCTTCAGAATTTAGTGAGCGTTTGTTATTCTCTTTAAAAGATTTGGATCCATAGGTCATTTGCATCTTTAACATGTTTCAATCATGCATATCCATTTTTAAAACATGTGTAGAAGAAATCTCTTTCCTATAAAATTCCAAACTATTAGGGTTGAACAAGTTGAATTTCCCAAACTTGGATAATAAAACTTTTGTGTTCATTTGTGGTGTGTGAATAACTTTTATTTACTTGCATTTGTTATTGTTTTAAAATATTTCCATTCATAAACTCTAAAATTTTCATTTTGTTGTGGTCTATTTGCCTTTTTTGTTTACGGGATGAAGGGAGAGCGAAAACTCAAAGTTTTCATTTTAGAAAAAAAAGTAAATAAAAAATGGAAATGCACAATGCACAAACGTAGAGAGAGATAATTCCAAAGAGTGTTTGTAATTTTTATGGATTGTAAGATCTTTTTAATTTTTATATCTCTGGTTTTTCAATTGTCGGGAAAAGGGGGAGGCGAGGGATTTTTAACTGAGTGTTGACTTCCAATCCATAAGTCTGTTCTTACAAAAAAATTAGCTCATTACGCATGATAAATCAGTTTACAATCATCTATGATTGTTCGGTTAGCTTTTAGATAATTGGCAAAATAATTGCTTGTTTGACTCAGGTAAATATCCCTCCAAACGTTCACTAGAGAATTTAATGAGCGTTTGTTATTCTTTTTAAAAGCTTTGGATCCATAGGTCATTTGCATCTTTAACATGTTTCAAGCATGCATATCCATTTTTAAAACATGTGTAGAAGAAATCTCTTTCTTATCAAATTCCAAGCTATTAGGTTTGAACTAGTGGAATTTCCCAAACTTGGATAACAACATTTTTGTGTTCTTTTGTAATGTGTTTATAAATTTTCTTTACTTACATTAGTTATTGTTTTAAATTTATTCCATACATAAACCCTATAATTTTCATTTTGTTGTGATCCTTTTGCCTTTTTTTTTTACGGGATGAAGGGAGAGCGAAAACTCAAACTTTTCTTTTAAGAAAAAAGAGTACATCTAAAATGGAAATGCACAATGCAGAAATGTGGAGAGAGATAATTCAGAAGTGTGTCTGTAATTTTTAAGGATTGTAAGCACTTTTTAGTTTTTATTTCTCAGGTTTTGCAATCGTCGGGAAAAGGGGGAGGCAAGGGATTTTTAACTGAGTGTTGACTCCCAATCCATAAGACTTTTCTTACAAAAATATCGCCCGTTATGCATGATAAATCACTTTACAATCATTTATGATTGTTAGGTCTGTTTTTTGTAAATGGGTAAAATAATGGCTTGTTCGACTCGGATAAATATCCCAGCGCACGTTCACTTGAGAATTTAGTGAGTGTTTGTTATTCTCTTTAAAAGCTTTGAATCCATAGGTCATTTGCATCTTTAAAATGTTTCAAGCATGCATATCCATTTTTAAAACATGTGTAGAAGAAATCTCTTTCTTATAAAATTCCAAGCTATTAGGGTTGAACAAGTGCAATTTCTATAAATTGGATAAAAAAAACTTTTGTGTTCATTTTTGGTGTGTCAATAACTATACTTTCCTTCATTTGTTATTTTTTTAAATTTTTTCCATACATGAACTCTAAAAGTTTCATTTTGTTGTGATCTATTTGCCTTTTTTGTTTACGAGATGAAGGGAGAGCAAAAACTCAAAGTTTTTATTTAAGAAAAAGTGTCCATCTAAAATGGAAATGCACAATGAACAAATGTAGAGATAAATAATTCCAAATATTTTAAGTCGTTTTATAGATTGTAAGATATTTTTGGTTTTTATATTTCATGTTTTGCAATCGACGAGAAAATGGGGAGGCGGGGGAATTTTAACTGAGTGTTGATACCCAATACATAAGTCATTTCTTACAAAAATATAGCCCGTTATGCATGATAAATCACTTTACAATCGTCTATGATTGTTAAGTCAACTTCTTTTAAATGGGAAAAATAATGGCTTGTTTGACTCGTGTAAATATCCCACCGCACGTTCGCTTGAGAATTTAGTGAGCGCTTGTTATTCTCATTATAGGCTTTGGATCCATAGGTCATTTGCATCTTTAACATGTTTCAAGCATGTATATCCTTTTTTAAAACAAGTGCAGAAGAAATATCTTTCTTATAAAATTCCAAGCTATTAGGGTTGAACAAGTGGAATTTCCTAAACTCGGATAACAAAACTTTTGTGTTCATTTGTGGTGTGTGAATAACTTTTCTTTACTTACATTTTTTAGTGTTTGAAAAATATTCCATATATAAACTCTAAAATTTTCATTTTTTTCTTATCTATTTGCTTTTTTGGTTTATGGGATCAAAGGAGAGCGAAAACTCAAAGTTTTTATTTAAGAAAAAAGTATACAATTAAAATGGAAATGCACAATCCAAAAATGTAGAGAGAGATAATTCCATAGAGTGTCTGTAATTTTTAGGGATTGTAAGCTCTTTTTAGATTTCATATCTCAGGTTTTGCAATGACGGAAAAAAGGGGGAGGTGGGGGATTTTTAACTGAGTGTTGACTCCCAATCCATCAGTAATTTCTTACAAAAATATAGCATGTTACGCATGATAAATCACTTTACAATCATCTATGATTTTTAGGTCAACTTTTTTTAAAAGGACAATATAATGGCTTGTTTGACTCGGGTAAATATCTCACGGCACTTCACTTGAGAATTTGTTATTCTCTTTAAAAGCTTTGCATCCATAGGTCATTTGCATCTTTAAAATGTTTCAAGCATGCATATCCATTTCTAAAACTGATGTAGAAGAAATACTTTCTTATAAAATTTCAAGTTATTACGGTTGAACAAGTGGAATTTCCAAAACTCGGATAACAAAACTTTTCTGTTAGTTTGTGGTGTGTGAATAACTTTTCTTTACTTACATTTGTTATTGTTTTATAATTTTTTCCATACATAAGCGCTTAAATTTTCATTTAGTTGTGATCTATTTGCCTTTGTTGTTTACAAGAATAAGGGAGAGTCAAAATTCAAAATTTTGACTTATGAAAAAAGTGTACGTCTAAAATGGAAATGCACAATGCAAAAAATATAGAGAGTGATAATTCCAAAGAGTGTTCGTAATTTTTTGGAATTGTAAGCTTTTTTTAGTTTTTGGATCTCAGGTTTTGCAATAGACGGGAAAATGGGGAGGCGGGGGATTTTTAACTGAGTGTTGACTCCCAATCCATAAGTCATTTCTTACAAAAATATAGCCCGTTAAGCATGACAAATCACTTTACAATCATCTATGATTGTTAGGTCAGTTTTTTTGTAAATTGGCAAAATCATAGCTTGTTTGACTCGGGTAAATATCCCACCTCTCATTCTCTTGAGAATTTAAAGAGCGCTTGTTAATCCCATTAAAAGCTTTGGATCCATAGGGCATTTGCATATTTGACATGTTTCAAGCATTTATATCCATTTTTAAAACATGTGTAGAAGAAATCTCTTTCTTGTAAAATTCCAAGCTATTAGGGTTGAACAAGTGCAATTTCCAAAACTTGTATAACAAAACTTTTGTGTTTATTTGTGGTGTGCGAATAACTTTTCTTTACTTACATTTGTTATTGTTTTAAAAATTTTTCCATGTTTAAACTCAAAAATTTTCATTTTGTTGTGATATATTTGCCTTTTTTTGTTTATAGGATGAAGGGAGAGTGAAAACTCAAAGTTTTGAATTAAAAAAAAGTGAACATCTAAAATGGAAATGCAGAATGCACAAATGTAGAGAGTGATATGTCCAAAGAGTGTTTGTAATTTTTAGGGATTTTAAGCTCTTTTTAGTTTTTATATCTCAGGTTTTGCAATCACTGGGAAAAGGGGAAGTGGGGGATTTTTAAATGAGTGTTGACTCCCAATCTATAAGTCATTTCTTACAAAAATATAGCCCGTTTGTCATGATAAATCACTTTACAATCATCTATGATTTTTAGGTCAACTTTTTTTAAATGGGCAAAGTAATGGCCTGTTCGACTCGGGTAAAAATCCCACCGCACGTTCGCTTGAGAATTTAATGAGCGTTTGTTATTCTCTTTAGAAGCTTTGAATCCATAGGTCATTTGCATATTTAACATGTTTCAATCATGCATATCCTTTTTTAAAACATGTGTAGAAGTAATCTCTCCCTTATAAAATTCCAAGCTATTAGGGTTGAACTAGTGGAATTTCTCAAACTTGGATAACAAAACTTTTGTGTTGATTGGTGGTGTGTGAAATAATTTTCTTTACTAACATTTTTAATTGTTTTATATTTTTTTCATACAAAACTCTAAAATTTTCATTTTGTTGTGATCTACTTGCCTATTTTGTTTATGGGATGAAGGGAGAGCAAAAACTCAAAGTTATGATTTAAGAAAAAAGTGTACATCTAAAATGGAAATGCACAATGCAGAAATGGAGAGAGAGAGAATTCCAAAGAGTGTCAGTATTATTTAGGTATTGTAAGCTCTTTTTAGGTTTTTTTTCTCAGGTTTTGCAATCGTCGGGAAAAGGGGGAGGCGGGGGATTTTTAACTGAGTGTTGACTCAAAATCTATTTGTCATTTCTTAAAAAATTGTAGCCCGTTACGCGTGATAAATCACTTTACAATCATCTATGATTTATAGGTCATGTTTTTTAAATGGGAAAAATAATCGGTTGTTTAACTCAGGTAAATATATATCCACATGTTTGCTTGAGAATTTAATGAGCGTTTGTTATTCTCTTTAAAAGCCTTGGATCCATAGGTAATTTTCATCTTTAACATGTTTCAAGTATGCATATCCATTTTTAAAGCAAGTGTAGATGAAATCCCTTTCTTTTAAAAATCCAAGCTATTAGGGTTGAACTAGTGGAATTTCCCAAAGATCGATAACAAAACTTTTGTGTGCATTTGCTGTGTGTGAATAAATTTTTTTTACTTTCATTAGTTAATGTTTTAAATTTTTTCCATACATAACCTCTAAAATTTTCAATTTGTTGTGATCTATTTGCCATTTTTGTTTATGGGATGAAGGGAGAGCGAAAACTCAAAGTATTGAATTAAGAAAAAAGTGTACATCTAAAATGGAAATGCCCAATGCAAAAATGTAGAGAGAGATAATTCCAAAGAGTGTCTGTTTTTTTAGGGATTTTAAGCTCTTTTTAGTTTTTATTTCTCAGGTTTTGCAATTGTCAGGAAAAGGGGGAGGAGCCGGATTTTTAATTGAGTGTTGACTCCAAATCCATAAGTCTTTTCTGACAAAAATATAGCCCGTTATGCTTGATAAATCACTTTACAATAATCTATGATTGTTAGGTAAGCTTGTTGTAAATGGGCAAAATAATGGCTTGTTCTATTAGGGTAAATATCTCACCGCACGTTCTCTTGAGAATTTAGTGAGCCATTTGTTATTCCATTTCAAAGCTTTAGATCCATAGATCATTTGCATCTTTACAATGTTTCAAGCATGCATATCCATTTTTAAAACTTGTGATGAAGAAATTTCTTTCTTATAAAATTCGAAGCTATAAGGGTTGAACAAGTGCAATTTCCCAAACGAGGATTACAATACTTTTGTGTTTATTAGGGGTGTGTTAAAAACTTTTCTTTACTTACATTTGTTATTGTTTAAAACATTTTCCATACATAAACTCTAAAATATTCTTTTTTTTGTGATCTATTTGCCTTTTTTTTGTTTACGGTATGAAGGGAGAGCGAAAACTCAAAGTTTTGAATTAAAAAAAAAAGTTTACATCTAAAATGGAAATGCACAATGCACAAATGTAGAGAGAGATATGTCCAAAGAGTGTCTGTAATTTTTAGGGATTGTAAGCTGCTTTTAGTTTTTATATCTCAGGTTTTACAATCACTGGCAAAAGGGGGAGGTGGGGATTTTTAACTGAGTGTTGACACCCAATCCAAAAGTCATTTCTTACAAAAATATAGCCCGTTGAGCATGATAAATCACTTTATAATAATCTGTGATTGTTAGGTCAGCTTTTTGTAAATGGGCAAAATAATGGCTTGTTCGACTCGGGTAAATATCCCCCCGTACGTTCACTTGAGAATTGAATGAGCGTTTGTTATTCTCTTGAAAAGCTTTTGATCCATACATCATTTAAATCTTTAACATGTTTCAAGCATGCATATCCATTTTTAAATCATCTGTAGAAGAAATCTCTTTCTTATAAAATTCCAAGCAATTAAGGTTGAACTAGTGGAAATTCCCAAATTTGATAGCAAAACTTTTGTGTTCATTTGTGGTGTGTGAATAAATTTTCTTTACTGACATTTTTTAAAGTTTAATTTTTTTTTCCAAAAATAAAATCTAAAATTTTTATTTTGTTGTGATCTATTTACCTTTGTTGTTTACAGGATGAAGGGAGAGCAAAAACTCAAAGTTTTGATTTAAGAAAAAAGTGTACTACTAAAATGAAATTTCACAATGAAGAAATGTAGAGAGAGATAATTCCAAAGAGTGTCTGTAAGTTTTAGGGATTGTAAGCTCTTTTTAGTTTTTTTATCTCAGGTTTTGCAATCGTCGGGAAAAGGGGGAGGCTAGGAATTTTTAACTGAGTGTTGACTCCCAATCTGTAAGTCATTTCTTACAAAAATATTGCCCGTTACGCACGATAAATAACTTGACTATCATCTATGATTGTTACATCAGGTTTTCTAAATGGGCAAAATAATGGCTTGTTTGACTCATGTAAATATCCCACTGCACGTTTGCTTGAGAATTTAATAAGCGGTTATTATTCTCTTGATAAGCTTTGGATCCAAAGGTAATTTGCATCTTGAACATGTTTCAAGCATGAAAATCTATTTTTAAAACATGTGTAGAAGAAATCTCTTTCTTATAAAATTCCAAGCTATTAGTGTTCAACTAGTGAAATTTCCCACTCTTGGATAGAAAAACTTTTGTGTTCATTTGTGATGTGTGAATAAATTTTCTTTACTTAAATTTGTTATTGTTTTAAATTTTTTCCATACGTATACTCTAAAATTTTCATTTTGTTGTGATCTATTTGCCTTTTTTGTTTACAGGATGAAGGGAGAGCGAAAACTCAAAGTTTTGAATAAAGAAAAAAGTGTATATCTAAAATTGAAATGCACAATGTAAAAATGTAGCGTGAGATAATTCCAAAGAGTGTTTGTACTTTTTAGGGATTGTAAGCTCTTTTTAGTTTCTATTTCTCAGGTTTTACAATCGTGGGGAAAAGGGGGAGGTGGAGGATTTTTAACTGAGCGTTGACTCCCAATCCATAAGTCATTTCTTAAAAAAATATAGGCCGTTACGCAAGATAAATCACTTTACAATCATCTATGATAGTTAGGTCAGCTTTTTGTAAATGGGCAAAATAATGGCTTGTTCGATTCAAGTCAATATCCCACTGCACATTCACTTGAGAATTTAATGAGCGTTTATTATTCTCTACATAAGTTTTGGATCCATAGGTCGTTTGCATCTTGAACATGTTTCAAGCATGTATATCCATTTTTAAAACATGTGTAGAAGAAATCTCTTTCTTATAAAATTCCATGCTATTAGGATTGAACTAGTGGAATTTCCCAAACATGGATAACAAAACTTTTGTGTTCATTTGTGGTGTGTGAATAAAGTTTCTTTACTTATATTTGTTATTTTTTAAAATTTTTTCCATACATAAACTCTAAAATTTTCATTTTGTTGAGATCTATTTGCCTTTTTTGTTCATGGGATGAAAGTGGAGCGAAAACTCAAAGTTTTGATTTAAGAAAAAAGTGTACATCCAAAATTGAAATTCACAATGCACAAATGTTGAGAGAGATAATTCCAAAGAATATCTTTAAATTTTTTGACTTGTAAGCTATTTTTAGTATTTATATCTCTAGTTTTGCAATCGTGGGGAAAAGGCAAAGGCAGGGGATTTTTAACTTTGTTGACTCGCAATCCAAAAATCATTTCTTACAAAATTATAGCTCGTTACGCAAGATAAGTCACTTTATAATTATCTATGATTGTTAGGTCAGCTTTTTGTAAATATGCAAAATAATGGCTTGTTCGACTCGGGTAAAAATCCCACACTTTGTTCACTTGAGAATTTAATGAACGGTTTTTATCCTCTTGAAAAGCCTTGGATCCATAGATCATTTCAATATTGAACATGTTTCAAGCATGCATATCGATTTTTCAAATATGTGTAGAAGAAATCTCTTTCTTATAAAATTCCAAGCAAGTAGGGTTGAACTAGTGGAATTTCCCAAACTCTGGTAACAAAAATTTTGTGTTCATTTGTGGTGTGTGAATAAATTTTTTTTACTTACATTTGTTATTGTTTTAAATTTTTTCCCTGCATAAACTCTAAAATTTTCATTTTGTTGTGATCTATTTGCCTTTTTTTTTATAGGATGAAGGGAGAGCGAAAACTCAAAGTTTTGATTTAAGAAAAAAGTTTACTTCTAAAATGGAAATGCACAATGCATAAATGTAGAGAGAGATAATTCTAAAGAGTGTCTGTAATTTTTAGGGATTGTAAGCTCTTTTTAGTTTTTATATATCAGGTTTCGCAATCGTGGGGAAAAGGGGGAGGCGGGGGATTTTTAATAGTGTTGACTCCCAATACATAAGTCATTTCTTATGAAAATCACTTAGGCATGATAAATCACTTTACAATCATCTATGATTGGTTGGTCAATTTTTTGTAAATGGGCAAAATAATGGCTTGTTCAACTCGGGTAAATATCCCATCGCACGTTCACTTGAGAATTTTATGAGCATTTCTTATTCTTTTAAAAATATTTGGATCCATAGGTCATTTGCATCTTTAACATGTTTCAAGCATGCAAATCCATTTTTAAACATGTGTAGAAGAAATCTCTTTCTTATAAAATTCGAAGGTATTAGGGTTGAACTAGTGGAATTTCAAAAGCTTGGATAACAAAAATTTTATGCCCATTTTTGGTGTGTGAAAATTTTTTCTTTACATACATTTATTATTGTTTTAAACTTTTTTCCATACTTAAGCTCTAAAATTTTCATTTTGTTGAGATCAATTTGCCCTTTTTTTAGGGGATGAAGGGCGAGCGAAAACTCAAAGTTTTTATTTAAGTAAAAAATGTACATCTCAAATGGAAATGCACAATGAACAAATGTAGAGAGAGATAATTCCAAAGAGTGTCTGTAATATATAAGGATGGTAAGCTCTTTTTAATTTTATATCTCAGGTTCGTCGGGAAAAGAGGGAGGCAGGGGATTTTTAATTGAGTGTTGACTCCCAATCCATAAGTTATTTCTTACAAAAATATAGCTCGTTATGCAAGGTAAATCACTTTACAATTCTCTATGATTGTTACGTCAGATTTCTTTAAATTGGAAAAATAATGGCCTGTTCCACTCGGGTAAATATGCCACCGCCAGTTCACTTGATAATTTAATGAGCGTTTTGTTATTCACTTTAAAATATTTGTATCCATATGTCTTTTTCATCTTTAACAAGTTTAAGCATGCATATCCATTTTTAAAACATGAGTAGAAGAAATCTCTTTCTTTTAAAATTCCAACCTATTAGGGTTGAACTAGTGGAATTTCAAGAATCTGGATAACAAAACTTTTTTGTTCATTTGTGGTCTATGAATAAATTTTATTTACTTATATTTTTTGTTGTTTTATATTTTTTTCACACATAAACTCTAAAATTTTCATTTTTTTGTGATCTATTTTTCTTTTGTTGTTTACGGGATTAATGGAGAGAGAAAACTCAAAATTTTTATTTAATAAAAAATTTTACATCCAAAATGGAATTGCACAATGCAAAAATGTAGAGAGAGATAATTCCAGAGATGTCTATAACTTTTAGGGATTGTAAGCTATTTTTAGTTTTTATATCTCAGGTTTTGCAATCGTCAGGAAAAGGGGAGGCGAGGGATTTTTAACTGAGTTTTGACTCCCATTCCATAAGTCATTTCTTACAAAAGTATAGCCAGTTACGCATTATAAATCACTTTACAATCATCTATGATTCTTTGGTGAACTTTTTTGGCAAAATAATGGGTTGTTTGACTCGGGTAAATATCCCACCGCACGTTCACTTGAGACTTTAATGATCGTTTTTTATTCTCTTTAAAAGCTTTAGATCCATAGGTCATTTGAATCTTTAACATGTTTCAAGCATGCATATGCATTTTTAAAACATGTGTAGAAGAAATCTCTTTCTTATTAAATTCCAAGCTATTAGGGTTGAACTAGTGGAATTTCCCAAACTTGGATAACAAAACTTTTGTGTTCATATGTGGTGTGTGAATAAATTTTCTTTGGTTAAATTTTTTATTGTTTTAAATTTTTTCCAAACTTAAACTCTAAAATTTTCATATTGTGGTGATCTATTTGCCTTTTTTGTTTACGATATGATGGGAGAGCGAAAACTCAAAGTTTTAATTTAAGGAAAAAGTGTACATCTAAAATGGAAATGCACAATGCACAATGCACAAATGTTGAGAGAGATAATTCCAAAGAGTGTCTTTAATTTTTTGGGATTGTAACCTCTGTTTAGTTTTTATATCTCTAGTTTTGCAATCGTGGGGAAAAGTGGGAGGTGGGGGATTTTTAACTGAGTGTTCACTCCTAATCCATAAGTCATTTCTTACAAAAATATAGCCAGTTATGTATGGTAAATTACTTTACAATCAACTATGATTGTTAGGTCAGCTTTTTGTAAATGGGCAAAATAATGGCTTGTTTGACTCAGGTAAATATCCCACCGCACGTTCACTTGAGAATTTAATGGGTGTTTGTTATTCTCTTTAAAAGCTTTGTATCCATAGGTCATTTTAATCTTTAACATGTTTCAAGCATGCATATCCATTTTTAAAACTTGTGAAGAAGAAATCTCTTTCTTATAAAATTCCAAGCAATTAGGGTTGAACTAGTGGAATTTCCCAAACTTGGATCACAAAAATTTTGTGTTCATATGTAGAGTGTGAATAAATTTTCTTTACTTACATTTGTTATTTTTTAAAATTTTTTCCATACACAAACTCTAAAATTTATTTTTTGTTGTGATCGATTTGCCTTTTTTGTTTACGGGATGAAGGGAGAGCGAAAACTCAAAGTTTTGATTGAAGAAAAAAGTGTACATCTAAACTGGAAATTCACAATGGTCAAATATAGAGAGAGATAATTGAAAAGAGTGTATGTAATTTTTAGGGATTGCAAGCTTTTTTTAGTTTTTATATCCCTAGTTTTGCACTCGTCGGGAAAAGGCGGAGGCAAGGGATTTTTAACTGAGTGTTGACTCTCAATGCGTATGTCATTTCTTAAAAAAATATATCCCATTACACATGATAAATCACTTTACAATCATATATGATTGTTAGGTCGGGTTTTTGTAATTGGACAAAATAATGGCTTGTTTGACTCGGGTAAATATCCCACCACACGTGTGCTTGAAAATTTAACAAGCGTTTGTTATTCTCTTTAAAAGCTTTGGATCCATAGGTCATTTGCATCTTTAACATGCTTCAAGCATGCATATGCATTTTTAAAACATGTGTAGAAGAAATCTCTTTCTTATAAAATTCCAAACTAGTGGAATTTCCAAAACTTGGATAAAATTTTATTTTTGTTCATTTGTGGTGTGTGAATAAATTTTCTTTACTTACATTTTTTTTTGTTTTAAATTTTTTCCATACATAAACTTTAAAATTTTCATTTTGTTGTGATCTATTCGCCTTGGTTGTATACAGGATGTAGGGAGAGTCAAAACTCAAATTTTTTATTTAAGAAAAAAGTGTAAATCTAAAAAGGAAATGCACAATGCACAAATGTCAAGAGAGATAATTCCAAAAAGTTTTTGTAATTTTAAAGGATTGTAAGCTCTTTTTACTTTTTATATCTCAGGTTTTGCAATCGTCGAGAAAAGGGTGAGGCGGGGGATTTTTAACTAAGTGTTACCTCCCAATCCATAAGTCATTCCTTACAAAAATATAGCACGTAACGCATGATAAATCACTTATCAATCATCTATTATTATTAGATCAACTTTATTTAAAAGGGCAAAATAATGGCTTGTTTGACTCGGGAAAATATCCCACTGTACGTTCGCTTGAGAAATTAATGAGTGTTTGTTATTCTCTTTAAAATCTTTGAATAGATCATTTGCATCTTTAACATGTTTCAAGCATGCATATCCATTTTTAAAACATGTGTAGAAGAAATCTATTTCTTATAAAATTCCAAGCTATTAGGGTTGAACTAGTGGAATTTCCCAAACTTGGATAAAAAAACTTTTGTGTTCATTTGTGCGTGTGAATAAATTTTCTTTACTTAAATTTTTATTTGTGTAAATTTTTTTTTGTACATAAACACTTAAATGTTCATTTTGTTGTGACCTATTTGCCTTTTTTGTTTACTGGATGAATGGAGAGCGAAAACTCAAAGTTTTGATTAAAGAAAAAAATGTACATCTAAAATGGAAATGCACAGTGCGCAAATGTAGAGAGAGATAATTCCAAAGAGTGTCTATAATTTTAAGGGATTGTAAGCTCTTTTAGTTTTTATATCTCAGGTTTTGCAATCGTCAAGAAAAAGTGGGAGGTGGGGGATTATTAACTAAATGTTGACTCCCAAACCATAAGTCATTTCTTATAAAAATATAGCCCGTTACGCATGACAAATCACTTTACAATCATCTATGATTGTTAGGTCAGCTTTTTGTAAATGGGCAAAATAATGACTTGTTTGACTGGGGTAAATATCCCACCGCACGTTTGCTGGAGAATTTAATGAGCGTTTGTTATTCTCATTAAAAGCTTGGAATCCATAGGTCATTTGCATCTTTAAAATGTTTCAAGCATGCATATCCATTTTTAAAACATGTGTAAATGAAATCTCTTTCTTATAAAATTCCTAGCAATTAGGGTTGTACTAGTGGAATTTCCCAAACTTGGATAACAAAACTTTTGTGTTCATTTCTGGTTTGTGAATAAATTTTCTTTACTTACATTTGTTAAAGGTTTAAATTTTTTCCGTACATAAACTCTAAAATTTTCCTTTTTTTGTGATCTATTTGCCATTTTTGGTTACGAGATGAAAGGCAGAGCGAAAACACAAAGTTTTGATTTAAGAAAAAAATGTACATCTAGAATGGAAATGCACAATACACAAATTTAGAAAGTGATAATTCCAAAGAGTGTCTGTAATTTTTAGGGATTGTAATCTCTTTTTAGTTTTTATATCTCAGGTTTTGGTATCATCGTGAAAATGGGGAGGCGGGGGATTTTTATTTGTGTGTTGATGCCCAATCCATAAGTGATTTCTTACAATTATATAGCCCGATACGCATTATAACTCACTTTACAATAATCTGTGATTGTTAGGTCAGCATTTTGTAATTGGGCAAAATAATGACTTGTTTGACTAGGGTAAATATCCCACCGCATGTTTCTTGTAGAATTTAATGCGCGTTTGTTATTCTCTTTAAAAGCTTTGGATCCATAGGTCATTTGCATCTGTAACATGTTTCAAGCATGCATATCTATTTTTAAAATATGAGTAGAAGGTATCTATTTCTTATAAAATTCCAAGCGATTAAGGTTGAACTAGTGAAATTTCCCAAACATGGATAACAAAACTTATGTGTTCATTTGTGGTATCTAAATAAATTTTCTTTACTTACATTTTTTATTGTTTTAAATTTTTTCCATACAAAAACTCTAAAATTTTAATTTTGTTGTGATCTATTTGCCTTTGTGTTTTACATGATGAAGGGAGAGTGAAAACTCTACATTTTGTTTTAACTAAAAAGTGTACATCTAAAATGGAAATGCACAATGGACAAATTTAGAGAGAGATAATTCCAAAGAGTGTCTGTGATTTTTACGAATTGTAAGCTCTTTTTAGTTTTTATATCTCAAGTTTTGCAATCGTCTAGAAAAGGGGGAGGTGGAGGAATTTTAACTGAGTGTTGACTCCTAATCCATAAGTCATTTCTTACAAAAATATAGCACGTTACGCATGATAAATCAATTTACAATTATTTATGATTGTTAGGTCAGCTTTTTGCAAATGGGCAAAATAATGGCTTGTTTGACTCGGGATAAATATCCCACCGCACATTCACTTGAGAATTTAATGAGCGTTTGTAATTCTCTTTAAAATCTTTGGATCCATTGGATATTTGCATCTTTAACATGTTTCAAGCTTGCATATCCATTTTTAAAACATGTGTAGAAGAAATCTCTTTCTTATCAAATTCCAATGAATTAGGGTTGAACTAGAGGAATTTCCCAAACTTGGATAACAAAACTTTTTTGTTCATTTGTGGTGTGTGAATAACTTTTCTTTATTTACATTTGTTATTTTTTAAAATTTTTTCATACATAAACTCTAAAATTATCATTTTGTTGTGATCTATTTGCCTTTTTTGTTTTCAAGATTAAGGGCGAGCAAAAACTCAAAGTTTTGATTTAAGAAAAAAGTGTATATCTAAAATGGAATTGCATAATGCACAAATGTAGAGAGAGATAATTCCAAAGAGTGTCTGTGATTTTCACAGATTGTAAGCTCGTTTTAGTTTTTATATCTCAGGTTTTGCAATCGTCAGGAAAAGGGGTAGGCAGGGGAATTTTAACTGAGTGTTGACTCCCATTCCTTAAGTCATTTCTTACAAAAATATAGCCCGTTATGTATGATAAAACACTTTACAATCATTTATGATAGTTAGGTCAACTTTTTGTAAATGGGCAAAATAAAAGCTTGTTTGACTCGTGTAAATATCCCACCGCACGTTCACTTGAGTATTTCATGAACGTTTCTTATTCTCTTTAAATGCTTTGTATCCATAGGTCATTTGCATATTTAACATGTTTCAAGCATTTAGATCAATTTTTAAAACATGTGTAGAAGAAATCTCTTGCTTATAAAATTCCAAGCTATTAGGGTTGAACTAATGGAATTTCCCAAACTTGGATAACAAAATTTTGTGCTCATTTGTGGTGTGTGAATAATTTTTCTTTACTTATATTTTTTATTGTTTTAAATTTTTTCCACACATAAACTCTAAATTTTTTATTTTTTTGTGATCTATTTGCCTTTTTTGTTGACGAGATGAAGGGGGAGCGAAAACTCAAAGTTTTCATTTAAGAAAAAAGAGTACATCTAAAATGGAATTGTACAATGTAGAAATGTAGTGAGAGATAATTCCAAAGAGTGCCAGTAATTTTTAGGGATTGTAATCTTTTTTAGTTTTTACATCTCATGTTTTGCTATCGTCGGGAAATGGGGGACACGAGGGATTTTTAACTGAGTGTTTACTCCCAATCCATAAGTCATATCTTTCAAAAATAGCCCGTTACGCATGAAAAATCACTTTACAATCATCAATGTTTGTTAGGTCAGCTTTTTGTAAATGGGCAAAATAATAGCTTATTTGAATTGGGTAAATATCCCACCGCACGTTCAGTTGAGAATTTAGTTAGTTTTTCTTATTCTCTTTAAAAGCTTTAATCCATAGGTCATTTGCATCTTGAACACGTTTCAAGCATGCATATCCATTTTTAAAACATGTGTATAAGAAATCTCTTTCTTATAAAATTCAAAGCTATTAGGGTTGAACAAGTGAAATTTCTCAAACTTGGATAACAAAAACTTTTGTGTTCATTTGTGGTGTGTGAATAACTTTACTTTCTTTACATTTTTTATTTTATTAAAATTTTTTGTAAATGGCCAAAATAAAGGCTTCTTTGACTTCTCTAAATATCCCATCGCACGTTCACTTGAGAATTTATTGGGCGTTTGATATTCTCTTTAAAAGCTTTGGATCCATAGGTCATTTGCATCTTTAAAATGTTTCAAGCATGCATATCCATTTTTAAAACATGTGTAGAAGAAATCTCTTTCTTATAAAAGTTCAAGCAATTAATGTTGAACTAGTGGAATTTCCCAAACTTGGATAACAAAAATTTTGTGTTCATTTGTGGTGTGTGAATATATTTTCTTTACTTACATTTGTTTTTGTTTTAAAAATTTTCCTTACATAAACTCTAAAAATTTTATTTTGATGTTATCTTTTTTCTTTTTTTTATTTACGGGATGAAGGGAGAACGAAAACTCAAAGTGTTGATTAAAGAAAAAAGTGTAGATCTAAAATGGAAATGCACCATGCAAAAATGAAGGGAGACATAATTCCAAAGAGTGTCTTTAATTTTTAGGGATTGTAAGTTCTATTTAGTTTTTATGTCTCAGGTATTGTAATCATCGGGAAAAGGGGGAGGTGGGGGATTTTTAACTGAGTATTGACTCCCAATCCATAAGTCATTTCTTACAAAAATATAGCCCGTTATGCATGATAAATCACTTTACAATCATCTATGATTGTTAGGTCAACTTTTTGTAAATGGGCAAAATAATGGCTTGTTTGAATCGGGAAAATATCCCACCCGACGTTCACTTGAGAATTTAATGATGGTTTTTTATTCTCTTTAAAATCTTTGGATCCATAGGTCATTTGCATCTTTAACATGTTTCAAGCATGCATATCCATTTTTAAAACTTTTGTAGAAGAAATCTCTTTCTTATAAAATTTCAAGCTATTAGGGTTGAACTAGAGGAATTTCTGATACTTGGATAACAAACCTTTTGTGTTCATTTGTGGTGTCTGAATAAATTTTTTTTACTTAAGGTTTTTATTCTTTTAAATTTTTTCCATACATAAACTCTTAAATTTTCATTTTGATGTGAACTATTAGCCTTTTTTTTTTACGGGATGAAGGGTGAGTGAAAAATCAAAGTTTTGATTTAAGAAAAAAGTGTACACCTAAAATGGAAATGCACAATGCACAAATGTAGAGAGGTAATTCCAAAGAGTGTCTGTAATTTTTAGGGATTGAAAGTTATTTTTAGTTTTTATATCTCTGGTTTTGCAATTGTCGGGAAAAGGGGTAGGCGAGGGATGGTTAACTGAGTGTTGACTCCCAATCCATAAGTCATTTTTTACAAAAATATAGCCTGTTACACATGATAAATCACTTTACAATCATCGATGATTGTTAGCTGAGGTTTTTGTTTATGGGCAAAATAATGGCTTGTTTGACTCGGGTAAATATCCTACCATACGTTCACTTGAGAATTTAATGAGCGTTTGTTATTATCTTTAAAAGCTTTGGATCCATAGGTCATTTGCATCTTTAAAATGTTTCAAGCATGCAAATGCAATTTTAAAACATGTGTAGAAGAAATCTCTTTCTTATAAAACTCCAAGCTATTAGGGTTGAACTAGTGGATTTTCCAAAACTTGGATAACAAAACTTTGTGTTTCATTTGTGGTGTGTGAATAAATTTTCTTTACTTACATTTGTTATTTTTTTAAATTTTTTCCATACATAAACTCTAAAATTTTCATTTTTTTGTGATCTATTTACCTTTTTTTTTTTTTTTACTGGATGAAGAGAGAACGAAAACGCAAAGCTTTGATTTAAGAAGAAAGTGTACATCTAAAATGGAAATGCATAATGCACAAATGTAAAGAGCGAAAATTCCAAAGAGTGTCTGTAATTTTTTAAGGATTGTAAGCCCTTTTTAATTTTTATATCTCATGTTCTGCAATCGTCAGCAAAAGGGGGAGGCTGGGGATTTTTAACTTAGTGTTGCTCCCAATCCATAAGTCATTTCTATAAAAAATATTGCCCGTTACACATGATAAATCAATTTATAATCATCTATGATAGTTAGGTCAGCATTTTATAAATGGGCAAAATAACAACTGTTTGACTCGGGTAAATATCCCACCGCAAGTTCACTTGAGAATTTATGAGTGTTTTCTATTCTGTTTAAAACCATTGGATCCATAGGTCATTTGCATCTTTAACATGTTTCAAGCATGCATATCCATTATTAAAACATGTGTAGAAGAAATCTCTTTCTGATAAAATTCTAAGCTATTAGGGTTGAACTAGAGGAATTTCCCAAACTAGGATAAAAAAACTTTTGTGGACATTTGTGGTGTGTGAATAAATTTGCTTTACTTACATTTGCTATTTTTTAAATTTTTTCCCATACATAAACTCTAAAATTTTCATTTTATTGTGATGAATTTACCTTTTTCTTTTACGGGATGATGGGAGAGCGAAATCTCAAAGTTTGGATTTAAGAAAAAAGTGTACATCTAAAATGGAAATGCACAATGCACAAATGTAGAGAGAGATAATTCCAAAGAGTGTCTGTAATTTTTAGGGATTGTAAGCTTTTTTTAGTTTTTATATAACAAGTTCGGCAATCGACAGGAACAGGAGGAGGTGGGGGATTGTTAACTGATTGTTGACTCCGAATCCATGAGTTATTTCTTAAAAAAATATAGTCCTTTACGCAAGATAAATTTATTTATAGTCATCTATGATTGTTGGGTCAGCTTTTTGTATATGGGTAAATTATTGGCTTGTTCAAGTCTGTTAAATATCCCACCACACGTTCACTTGAGAATTTAATGAGCTATTGTTATTATGTTTAAAAGCTTTGGATCCATAGGTCATTTGCATCCTTAACATGTTTCAAGCTTGCATATCCATTTTTAAAACATGTGTAGAAGAAATCTCTTTCTTATAAAATTCCAAGCGATCAGGGTTGCACAAGTGGGATTTCCCAAACTTGGGTAACAAAACTTTTGTGCTCATTTGTGGTGTGTGAATAAAATTTCTTTTACTAAAATTTTTTATTGTTTAATTTTTTTTTCCATACATAAACTCTAAAATTTTCATTTTGTTGTGAGCTATTTGCCTTTTTTGTTTGCGGGGTGAAAGGATAGCGAAAACTCAAAGTTTTGATTGAAGAAAAAATGTACATAAAAAATGGAAATGCACAATGCACAAATGTTGAGAGAGATAATTCCAACGAGTGTCTGTAATTTTTAGGGATGGTAAGGTCTTTTTAGTTTTTATATCTGAGGTTTTGCAATAGTTGGGAAAAGGGGGACGCGGGGGATTTTTAAGTGAGTGTTGACTCCCAATCCATAAGTCATTTCTTACAAAATTATACCCCGTTAGGCATAATAAATCACTTTATAGTCATTTATGATTGTTAGGTCAACTTTTTGTAAATGGGCAAAATAATGGTTTGTTCGACTTCGGTAAATATCCCACCATACGTTCACTTGAGAATTTAATGAGCTTTTGTTATTCTCTTTAAAAGCTTTGGATCCATGGGTCATTTTCATTTTTAACTTGTTTCAAGCATGCATATCCGATATTAAAACATGTGTAGAAGAAATTTCTTTCTTATAAAATTCCAAGTTAATTGGGTTGAACTAGTGGAATTTCCCAAACTTGGTTAACAAAACTTTTGTGTTCATGTGTGGTCTGTGAATAAATTTTCTTTACATATATTTTTTATTGATTTAAATTTTTTCCATACATAAACTCTAAAATATTTCATTTTGTTGTCATCTATTTGCCTTTTTGTTTACGGGATGAAAGGACAGCGAAAACACAATGTTTTGATTTAAGAAAAAAGTGGACCTCCAAAATGGAAATGCACAATGGACAAATGTAGAGAGAGATAATTCCAAAGAGTGTTTGTAACTTTTAGGGATTGTAAGCTCTTTTTAGTTTTTATATCTAGGGTTTTGTAATCGACGGGAAAAGGGGGAGGCGGGGGATTTTTAACTGAGTGTTGACTCCCAATCCATAAGTCATTTCTTACAAAAATATAGCCCATTACCCATGATAACTCACTTTATAATCAACTATGATTGTTAGGTCTGCTTTTTGTAAATGGGCAAAATAATGGCTTCTTTGACTCGAATAAATATCCTACCGCACGTTCACTTGAGAATTTAATGAGCATTTGTTATTCTATTTAAAGCTTTTGATCCATAGGTCATTTGCATTTTTAACATGTTTCAAGCATGCATATCCATTTTTAAAACTTGTGTAGAAGAAATCTCTTTTTAGTAAAATTCCAAGCTATTAGGGTTGAACTAGTGGAATTTCCAAAACTTGGATAACAAAACTTTTGTACTCATTTGTGGTGTATGAAGAAATTTTCTTTACTTACATTTGTTATTATTTTAAATTTGTTCCATACATAAAGTCTAAAATATTCATTTTGTTGTGATCTACTTGCCTTTTTTGTTTACGGGATGAAGCGAGAGCGAAAACTCAAAGTTTTGATTTAAGAAAAAAGTGTACATCTAAAAAAGGAAATGCACAATGCACAAAAGTAGAGAGAGATAATTCCAAAGAGTGTCTGTAATTTTTAGGGATTCTAAGCTCTTTTTAGTTTTTATATCTCAGGTTTTGCATTAGTTGGGAAAAGGGGGAGGCAGGGGATTTTTTACTTAGTGTTGACTCCCAATCCATAAATCATTTCTTAAAATAATGTAGCCCGTTATGCATGATAAATAAATTTACCATCATCTATGATTGTTGGGTAAGCTTTTTGTAAATGGGCAAAATAATCGTTGTTTGACTCGGGTAAATATCCCACCGCACGTTCGCTTGAGAATTTAATGAGCGTTTGTTATTCTCTTTAAAAGCTTTGTTATTCTCTTTAATGTGTAGAAGAAATCTCTTTCTTATAAAATTCCAAGCTATTAGGGTTAAACTAGTGGAATTTCCCAAACCTGGATAACAAAACTTTTGTGTTCATTTGTGGTGAGTGAATAAATTTTCTTTACTTACATTACTTATTATTTTAAAATTTTCCCATACATAAACTCTAAAATGTTCATTTTGTTGTGATCTATTTGCCTTTTTTGTTTACGAGATGATGGGACAGTGCAAACTCTAAGTTTTGATTTCAGAAAAAAGTGTACATCTAAAATGGAAATGCACAATGGAAAAATGTAGAGAGAGATAATTCCAAAGAGTGTCTGTAGTTTTTACCGATTGAAAGCTATTTTTAGTTTTTATATCTCTAGTTATACAATCATCAGGAAAAGGGGGAGGCGGGGGATTTTTAACTGAGTGTTGACTCCTAATCCACAAGTCATTTCTTACAAAATATAGCCCGTTACACTTGATAAATCAATTTACAATCATCTAAGATAGTTAGGCCAAATTTTTGTAAATGGGCTAATTAATGGATTGTTTGACTCGAGTAAATATCCCACTGCACGTTCACTTGAGAATTTAATGAGTGTTTTTTTATTCTCTTTAAAAAATTTAAATCCATAGGTCATATGAATCTTTAACATGTTTCAAGCATGCATATCCATTTTTAAAACATGTGTAGAAGAAATCTATTTTTTTATAAAATTCCAAGTTATTAGGGTTGAACTAGTGGAATTTCCCAAACCTGGATAACAAAACTTTTGAGTACATTTGTGGTGTGTGGATAAATTTTCTTTACTTACATTTGTTACTATTTTAAATTTTTTCCTTACATAAACGCTAAAATGTTCGTTTTGTTGTGATCTATTTGCCTTTTTTTTCTTACGGGATGAAGCGAGAGCGAATACTCTAAGTTTTGATTTAAGAAAAAAGAGTACATCTAAAATGGAAATGCACAATGGACAAATATAGAGAGAGATAATTCCGAAGAGTGTTTGCAATTTTTACGGAATGTAAGCTCATTTTAGTTTTTATATCCTTGGTTTTGCAATCGTCGGGAAAAGGGGTAGGCGGGGGATTTATAACCGAGTTTTGACTCCCCATCCATAAGTCCTTTTTTACAAAAAAAAATATAGCCCGTTATGCATGATAAATCACTTCACAATCATCTATGATTGTTAGGTCAACTTTTTGTACATGGGCAAAATAATGGCTTGTTCGATTCTGGTAATTATACCACCTCTCGTTCACTTTCGAGTTTAATGAGCGTTTGTTATTATCTTTAAAAGCTTTGGATCCATTGGTCATTTGCATCTTTAACATGTTTCAAGCATGCATATCCATTTTTAAAACATTTGTTGAAGAAATCTCTTTCTTATAAAATTCCAAGCGATCCGGGTTGAGCTAGTGGAATTTCCCAAACTTGGAAAACAAAACTTTTGTGCTCATTTATGGTTTTTGAATAAATTTTCTTTACTTAAATTTGTTTTTGTTTAAATTTTTTTCCATAATAAACTCTAAAATTTTCATTTTGTTGTGATGCCTTTTTTGTTTACGGGATCAAGGAAGAGCGAAAGGTCAAAGTTTGGATTTAAGAAAAAATTGTACACCTAAAATAGAAATGAACAATGCACAAATGTAGAGAGAGATAATTCCAAAGAGTGTCGTTAATTTTTAGGGATTTTAAGCTCTTTTAAGTTTTTTTATCTCTTATTTTGGAATCGTAGGGAAAAGGCGTAGGCGGGGGATTTTTAACTGAGTATTAACTCCCAATCCATAAGTCATTTCATACTTAAATATAGCTCGTAACGCATTATAAATCACTTTACATTCATCTATGATTCTTAGGTCAGCTTTTTGTATAAAGGAAAAATAATGGCTTGTTTGACTCTAGTAAATATCCCACCACACGTTCACTCTAGAATTTACTGAGTGTTTGTTATTCTCTTTAAAAGCTTTGGATCCATAGGTCATTTGCATCTTTAACAAGTTTCAAGCTTGCATATCCATTTTCGAAACATGTGTAGAAGAAATCTCTTTCTAATAAAGTTTCAAGTGATCAGGGTTGAACTAGTGAAGTTTCCCAAACTTGGATAACAAAACTGATGTGTTCATGTGTGGACTGTTAATAAATTTTCTTTAATTACATTTTTTATTGTTTTAAATTTTTCCATACATAAACTCTAAAATTTTCATTTTGTTGTGATCTGTTTGCCGTTTTTGTTTATGGGATAAAGGGAGAGCGAAAACTCAAAGTTTTGATTTAAGAAAAAATGTAAATCTAAAATGGAAATGCACAATGTAAAAATGTAGACAGAGATAATTCCAAAGAGTGTCTGTAATTTTTAGGGATTGTAAGCTCTTTTTAGTTTTTATATCTCTGGTTTTTCAATCATCGGGAAAAGGGGGAGGCGGGGGATTTTTAACAGTGTTGATTCCTAATCGTCAAGTCATTTCCTAAAAAAATATAGCCCATTACTTTTGATAAATCAATTTAAAATCAACTATGATTGTTAGGTCAAATTTTTGTAAATGGGAAAAATAATGACTTGTTTTACTCGGGTAAATATGCCACCTCACATTCACTTGAGAATTTAATGAGCATTTGTTATTCTCTTTAAAAGCATTGGATCCATAGGTCATTTGAATCTTTAACATGTTTCAAGCATGCATATCCATTTTTAAAACATGTGTAGAAGAAATCTCTTTGTTATAAAATTCCAAGCTATTAGTGTTGAACTACTGGAATTTCCCAAACTTGGATAACAAAAATTGTGTTCATTTTAGGAGGGTTAATAAATTGTCTTTGCATAAATTTGTTATTGTTTTAAATTTTTTCCGTACATAAACTCTCAACTTTTCATTTTGTTGTGATCTATTTGCCTTTTTTATTTACGGGATGAAGGGAGAGGGGAAACTCAAAGTTTTGATTTAAGAAAAAAGTGTACATCCAAAATGGAAATAAACAATGCACAAATATAGAGAAAGATAATTCCAAAGAGTGTCTGTACCTTTTAGGTATTGTAAGCTCTTTTATTTCTTATATCTCAGGTTTTGCAATCGTCGAGAAAAGGGGCTGGAAAGGGATTTTTAACTAAGTTTGACTCCCAATGCATAAGTCGTTTCTTAAAAAAATATAGCCCGTTACGAATGATAAATCACTTTACAATCATCTATGATTGTTAGGTCTGCTTTTTGTAAATGGGCAAAATAATGGCTTGTTCGACTTGGGTAAATATCCCACAGCACGTTCGCTAGAGAATTTAATGAGCGTTGTTATTCTCTTTAAAAGCTTTATATCCATAGGTCATTTGCATCTTTAACATGTTTCAAGCATGCATATCCTTTTTTAAGTCATGTGTAAAAGAAATCTCTTTATTATAAAAGTCCAAGCTATTAGGGTTGAACTAGTGGAATTTCCCAAACTTAGATAACAAATCTTTTGTGTTCATTTGTGGTGTGTGAATAAATTTTCTTTACTTAAATTTCTTTTTGTTTTAAATTTTTTCCATACATTGACTATAAAATGTTCAGTTTTTATTTGACATTTTTGTTTATGTGATGAAGGGAGAGTGAAAACTCAAAGTTTTGATTTAAGAAAAAATGTACATCTAAAATGGAAATTCACAATGCACAAATGTAGAGAGAGATAATTCCAAATAGTGTTTGTAATTTTTAGGGATTATAAGCACTTTTTAGTTTTTATATCTCAGGTTTTGCAAAAGTCGGGAAAGGGGGAGGCGGGGGATTTTTATCTGAGTGTTATGCATGATAAATAACTTTACAATCATCTATGATTTTTAGGTCAGATTTTTGTAAATGGACAAAATAATGGCTTGTTCGACTCGAGTAAATATCCCACCACACGTTCACTTGAGAATTTAATGAGCATTTCTTATTCTCTTTAAAAGCTTTCGATCCATAGGTCATTTGAATCTTTAACATGATTCAAGCTTGCATATCTGTTTTTGAAACATGTGTAGAAGAAATCTCTTTCTTATAAAATTGACAGCTATTAGGGTTGAACTAGTGGAATTTTAAAAACTTGGATAACAAAACTTATGTGTTCATATGTGGACTGTGAATAAATTTTCTTTACTTACATTTTTTATTGTTTTAATTTTTTTCCATACATAAACTCAATGCCTTTTTTGTTTACGGGATGAAGGCAGAGTGAAAACTCAAAATTTTGATTTAAGAAAAAATATACATCTAAATGCAAATGCACAATGCACAAATGTAGAGAGAGATAATTCCAAATAGTCACTGTAATTTTTAGTGATTGTAAGCACTTTTTAGTTTTTATATCTAAGGTTTTGCAATCGTCGAGAAAATAGGGGGGTAGGGGATTTTAAACTGAGTGTTGACTCCATATCGATAAGTCATTTCTTACAAAAATATAGCTCATAATGCTTGATAGATCACTTTACAATCATCTGTGATTGTTAGGTCAGCGTTTTGTAAATGGTCAAATAAAGGCTTGATTGACTCGGGAAAATATCCCACCACACATTTGCCTGAGAATTTAATGAGTGTTTGTTATACTCTTTAAAAGCTTTGGATTCATAGGTCATTTGCATCTTTAACATGTTTCAAGCATGCATATCAGTTTTTAAAACATGTGTAGAAGAAATCTCTTTCTTATAAAATTCCAAACTATTAGGGTTGAACTAGTGGAATTTCCCAAACTTGGACAACAAAACTTTTGTGTTAATTTGTGGTGTGAGAATAAATTCTCTTTACTTACATTTGTCATTGTTTTAAATTTTTTCCATACAAAACTCTAAAATTTTCATTTTGTTGTGATCTATTTGCCTTTTTGGTTTACAGGATGAAAGGAGAGCGAAAACTCAAAGTTTTGATTTAAGAAAATATGTACATCTAAAATGGAAATGCACAATGCACATATGTAGAAAGAGATAATTCCAAAGAGTGTCTGTAATTTTTAGGGATTGTAAGCATTTTTTAGTTTTTATATCTCAGGTTTTGGAATCGTTGGGAAAAGGGGGAGGCGGGGGATGTTTAACAGAGTGTTGACTCCCAATTCACAAGTCATTTCCTACAAAAATATAGCCGGTTATGCATGATAAATTACTTTACAATAATCTATCATTGTTAGGTCAGCTTTTTGTAAATGGGCAAAATAATGGATTGATTGACTTGGATAAATATCCCACCGCACGTTCGCTTGAGATTTTAATGAGCGTTTGTTATTCTCTTTAAAAGTTTTGGATCCATAGGTCTTTTCCATCTTTAACATGTTTCAAGCATGCATATCCATTTTTAAACATGTGTAGAAGAAATCTCTTTGTTATAAAATTCCAAGATATTAGTGTTGAACTAGTGGAATTTCTCAAACTTGTATTACAAAACTTTTATGTATATTTTTGGATAGTGAATAAATTTTCTTTGCTTACATTTGTTATTGTTTAAAAAATTTTCCATACATAAACTCTAAAATTTTCATTTTGTTGTGATCTATTTGCCATTTTTGTTTACGGTATGAAGGGAGAGGGAAACTGAACGTTTTGATTTAGGAAAACAATGTACATCCAAAATGGAAATGAATAATGCACAAATATAGAGAGAGATAATTCCAAAGAGTCTCTGTGCCTTTTAGGGATTGTAAGCACTTTTTAGTTTTTAGATATTATATTTTGCAATCATCGAGAAAAGGGGGAGGCTAGGGATTTTTTACTGTGTTGACTCACAATCCATAAGTCATTTCTTTAAAAAATATACCCTATTATGTATGATTACTCACTTTACAATCATCTATGATTGTTAGGTCTGCTTTTTGTAAATGGGTAAAATAATGGCTTGTTTGACTCGGGTAATTATTCCACCGCACGTTCGCTTGATAATTTAATGAGTGTTTGGTATTCTCTTTAAAAGCTTTGGATCCATAGGTCATTTTCATCTTTAACATGATTCAAGCATGCATATCCATTTTTAAAATATGTGTACAAGAAATCTATTTCTTATAAAATTTCATGCTATTAGGGTTGAACTAGTGGAATTTCCCAACTTGGATAACACAACTTTTTTGTTCATTTGTGGTGTGTGAATAAATTTTCTTTACTTACATTTGTTATTGTTTGGAATTTTTTCCTTACATAAACTCTAAAATTTTCATTTTGTTCTGATCTATTTGCCTTTTTGTTTTACAGGATGAAGGGAGAGAGAGAATTCAAAGTTTTGATAGAACAAAAAAGTGTACATCTAAAATGGAAATGCACAATGCACAACAGTAGAGAATGATAATTCCAAAGAGTGTTTGTAATTTTTCGGGATTGTAAGCTCTTTTAAGTTTTTAGTTCTCAGGTTTTGCAATCGTTGAGAAAAGGGGGAGGCGACTGATTTTTAACTGAGTGTTGACTCCCAATCAATAAGTCATTTCTTAGAAAAAAATTACGCTCGTTACGCATGATAAGTCACTTTACAGTCATCTATGATTGTTAGGCCAGCTTTTTGTAAATGGGCAAAATAAGGCATTGTTTGACTCAGGGAAATATCCCACCGCACGTTCACTTGAGAATTTAATGAGCGTTTGTTATTCTCATTAAAAGCTTTGAATCCATAGGTCATTTGCATCTTTAACATGTTTCAAGTATGCATATCCATTTTTAAAACATGTGTAGAAGAAATCTCTTTCTTATAAAATTCCAATCTATTGGGGTTGAACTAGTGGAATTTCCCAAACTTGGAGAACAAAAATTTTGTGTCCAATTGTGGGTTGTGTATAAATTTTCTTTACTTTCATTTGTTACTGTTTTAAAAAAGTTTATACATAAACTCTAAAATTTTCTTTTTATTGTGATCTATTTGTCGTTTTTGTTTACGGGATGAAGAGAGAGCGAAAACTCAAAGTTTTGATTTAAGAAAAAAGTGTACATCTGAAATGGAAATGCAAAACCCACAAATGTAGAGAGAGAAGGGGGAGACGGCAGAGTTTTAACTGAGTGTCTGAAATTTTTAGGGATTGTAAGCTCTTTTTAGTTTTTATATCTCAGCTTTTGCAATTGTGGGAAAAGGGGGAGACAACGAAGTTTTAACTGAGTGTTGACTCCCAATCCATAACTCATTTCTTAAAAAAAATATAGCCTATTTACGCATGATAAATGACTTTACACTCATCTCGGATTGTAAGGCCAGATTTTTGTAAATGGGCAAAATAAAGGTTTGTTTGACTCGGGTAAATATCCCACCGCACGTTCACTTCAAAATTTAATGAGCGTATGTTATTCTCTTTAAAAGCTTTTGATCCATAGGTCATTTGCATCTTTAACATGTTTCAAGCATGCATATCAATTTTAACAACATGTGGAGAAGAAATCACTTTCTTATAAAATTCCAAGCTATTAGGGTTGAACTAGTGGAATTTCCCAAACTTGGACAACAAAACTTTTGTGTTCACTTGTGGTGTGTGAATAAATTCTCTTCACTTACATTTGTCATTTTTTAAAATTTTTCCATACAAATACTCTAAAATTTTCATTTTTTTGTGATCTATTTGCCTTTTTTGTTTACAGGGTGAAGGGAGAGCGAAAACTTAAGTTTTGATTTAGGAAAAAATTTACATGTAAAATGGAAATTCACAATGCACAAATGTAGAGAGAGATAATTCCAAAGAGTGACTTTAATTTTTAGGGATTGTAAGTTCTTTTTAGTTTTTATATCTCAGGTTTTGCAATCGTGAGGAAAAGGGGGAGGCGGGGGATATTTAACAGAGTGTTGACTCCCAATCCACAAGTCATTTCCTAAAAAAATATAGCCTGATACGCATGATAAATGACTTTACAATAATCTATGATTGTTAGGTCAGCTTTTTGTAAATGGGCAAAATAATGGATTGATTGACTAGGATAAATATCCCACCGCACGTTCGCTTGAGAATTTAATAAACGTTTGTTATTCTCTTTAAAAGCATTGTATCCATAGGTCTTTTCCATCTTTAACATGTTTCAAGCATGCATATCAATTTTTAAACATGTGTAGAAGAAATCTCTTTGTTTTAAAATTCCAAGATATTAGTGTTGAACTAGTGGAATTTCTCAAACTTGGATAACAAAACTTTTATGTTTATTTCTGGATTGTGAATAAATTTTCTTTGCTTACATTTGTTATTGTTTAAAATTTTTTCCATACATGAACTCTAAAATTTTCATTTTGTTGTGATCTATTTGCCTTTTTTTTTTTACGGTAAGAAGGGAGAGCGAAAACTGAACATTTTGATTTAAGAAAACAGTGTACATCTAAAATGGAAGTGAACAATGCACAAATATAGAGAGAGATAATTCCAAAGAGTGTCTGTGCCTTTTATGGATTGGAAGCACTTTTTTAGTTTTTATATCTCAAGTTTTGCAATCGTTGAGAAAAGAGGGAGGCTGGGGATTTTTTACTTTGTGTTGACTCCCAATCCATAAGTCATTTCTTTCAAAAATATACTCTGTTACGTATGATTACTCACTTTACAATCATCTATGATTGTTAGGTCTGCTTTTTGTAAATGGGCAAAATAATGGCATGTTTGACTCGGGTAATTATCCCACCGCATGTTCGCTTGAGAATTTAATGAGCGTTTTTTATTCTCTTTAAAAGCTTTGGATCCATAGGTCATATTCATCATGAACATGTTTCAAGCATGCATATCCATTTTTAAAATATGTGTAGAAGAAATCTCTTTCTTATAAAATTCCAAGCTATTAGGGTTGAACTAGTGGAATTTCCCAACTTGGATAACACAACTTTTTTGTTCATTTGTGGTGTGTGAATAAATTTTCTTTACTTACATTTGTTATTTTTTTGAATTTTTTCCTTACATAACCTCTAAAATTTTCATTTTTTTCTGATCTATTTGCCTTTCTGTTTTATGGGATGAAGGGAGAGCGAAAACTCAAAGTTTTGTAAATGGGAAAAATAATGGCTTATTTGACTCGGGTAAATATCCCAACGCACGTTCACTTGATAATTTAATGTTATTCTTTAAAAGGTTTGGATCCATAGGTCATTTGCATCTTTAACATGTATCAAGCATACATATCTATTTTTTAAAACATGTGTAGAAAAATCTTTCTTATAAAACTCCGTGCTATAAGGGGTGAATTAGTGGAATTTCCCAAACTTGGATAACAAAACTTTTGTGTTCATTTGTGATGTGTGTATAAATTTTCTTTACTTTCATTTGTTATTGTTTTAAATATTTTTTATACATAAACTCTAAAATTTTCTTTTTATTGTGATCTATTTTTTATTTTTTGTTCACGTGAAGATGGGAGAGCGAAAACTCAAAGTTTTGATTTAAGAAAAAAGTGTACATCTAAAATGGAAATGCACAATGCACAAATGCAGAGAGAGATAATTCCAAAGAGTGCCTGAAATTTTTAGGGATTGTAAACTCTTTTTAGTTTTTATTGTTATGGTCCCTAGCCATGGATCTAGTAACTCGGCGAGTTGATTATGAATCCAGCACTATTTGAGGGTTTCTTATCACATTTTTATGAAAAGAACTCTCTCATACTTCTCCTTTCACGTTAAGATTGAAAAGGATTTTGCTTTTCTCAATTATAGATGCAACCAACAAGTTAAAGGACTGTTTAAGCACTCAGATATGAATCCCCTCTTTTATGATTCATGACAAGAGGGTTTTACTAGTTGTAATGAATCAAGACAACCCCTTTCCCTTTACTGGATTCATTCCCCTTGAAAAGGAGTTTCCTTTTCTTAATTATGAACGAACCCAGCTAGTCAAGGAAGCTCCTAGAGGCCCCAATGTGGAATCCCCTTTCTTATGGCTCACGTCAAGGTAGGGTTTCCAATTTCATGCAGCACTGGTTCCTTACGTAAAAGAGAAACATAAATCTAATCTCAATTCTTGGAATAAGATTAGCAAATACATCTGGACGTCAACACCCAACCAGCAACAAGAACCCGTCCTCCTTCCTGGGTAGACTCACGTAAGGACCTCTCCTTTTCTGGAATTTTCGTGAAAGAGATGATCTTCTCTTGCAGCTCAGAAGAGAAAGGTAATTCCTCTTCGTTTTCCTTCCAAGATCTCCTCAAAGACTCCCCAATGGATGCAGCAAACCCCCAAGAAAGTTCAATCCAAGAACCCTAGAATAGGGAGCCTGGAAAGAACCTAAATTACCCTAGTTTATCCTAATTCTGAACTTGCTTTATTTCTCTATCCTTACCCCTTAAATAGGGTAATTAACATCAACATAGGTTAGGGTTATTAAAACCCAATTCTACCCCTACCTTTAAGTCTTATTACAAATCAATAAAATTCGAAATTAAAAGCAACATAAATAATAAAAGTAAAGTAGATGACTCAGTCTTATTGAGTCCACAACATTTATATTTCAGGTTTTGCAATCGTGGGAAAAGGGCGAGATGGCGGAGTTTTAATTGAGTGTTGACTCCCAATCCAAAAGTCATTTCTTACAAAAAAATATAGCCCATTTACGCATGATAAATCACTTTACACTCATCTCTGATTGTAAGGCCAGATTTTTGTATATGGGCAAAATAAAGGTTTGTTTGACTCCGGTAAATATCCCACCGCACATTCACTTCAGAATTTAATGAGCGTATGTTATTCTCTTTAAAAGCTTTTGATCCATAGGTCATTTGAATCTTTAACATGTTTCAAGCATGCATATCTATTTTTAAAACAAGTGAAGAAGAAATCTCTTTCGTATAAAATTCCAAGCTATTAGGGTTGAACTAGGGGAATTTCCCAAACTTGGATAACAAAACTTTTGTGTACATTTTTGGTATGTGAATAAATTTTATTTAATTAAATTCTTTATTCTTTTAAATTTTTTCCATACATAAACTCTAAAATTTTCATTTTGTTGTGATCTATTCTCCTTTTTTATTTACGGGATGAAGGGAAGCTAAAACTGAAAGTTTTGATTTAACAAAAAATGTACATAAAAAATGGAAATGCACAATGCAAAAATATATAGAGAGATAATTCCAAGGTGTGTGTGTGTAACTTTTAGGGATTGTAAACCCTTTTTAGTTTTTATACCTAAGGTTTTGCAATCGTCCGAAAAAGGGAGAGGCGGGGGATTTTTAACTGAGTGTTGACTCCTAATCAACAAGTCATATCCTACAAAAATATAGCCCGTTACGCATGATAAATCACATTACAATAATCTTTGATTGTTAGGTCAGCTTTTTGTAAATGGGCAAAATAATAGCTTGATTGACTCGGATAAATATCCCACCACTCGTTCGCTTGAGAATTTAATGAGCGTTTGTTTTTCTCTTTAAAAGCTTTGGATCCATAGGTCATTTGCATATTTAACATGTTTCAAGCATGCATATTCATTTTTTAAACACGTGTAGAAGAAATCTCTTTGTGATAAAATTCGAAGCTATCAGTGTTGTACTACTGGAATTTCCCAAACTAGATAACAAAAATTTTGTGTTCATTTCAGGTGTGTGAATAAATTTTCTTTGCTTACATTTTTTATTGTTTAAAATTTTTTCCATACATAAACTCTAAAATTTTTATTTTTTTGTGATCTTTTTTCCTTTTTTGTTTACGGGATGAAGGGAAAGCGAAAACTCAAAGTTTTGATTTAAGGAAAAAGTGTACATCCAAAATGGAAATGAACAATGCACAAATGTAGAGAGAGAAAATTCTAAAAAGTGTCTCTAATTTTTAGGGATTGCAAGCTCTTTTTAATTTTTATATATCAGGTTTTGCAATAATGGAGAAAAGGGGGAAGCGGGGGATTTTTAACTGAGTGTTGACTCCCAATCCATAAGTTATTTCTTAGGGAAATATAGCCCATTAAGTATGATAAATTACTTTACAATCATCTATGATTGTTAGGTCTGCTTTTTCTAAATGGGCAAAATAATGGCTTGTTTGACTCGGGTAAATATCTCACCGCACGTTCACTTGAGAATTTAATGAGCATTTGTAATTCTATTTGAAAGGTTTGGATCCATAGGTGATTTGCATCTTTAACATGTTTCAAGCATGCATATCCATTTTTCAGGCATGTGTGGAAGAAATCTCTTTTTTATAAAATTCCAAGCTGTTGGGGTTGAGCTTGTGCAATTTTCCCAAACATGGACAACAAAACTTTTGTGTTCATTTGTGGTGTGTGAATAAATTTTCTATTCTTAAATTTGTTATTGTTTTAAATTTTTTCTATACGTAAACTCTAAAATTTTCATTTTGTTGTGATCTATTTGCCTTTTTGGTTTACGTGATGAAGGGAGAGAGAAAAGTAATTGTATTGATTTAAGAAAAAATTGTACAACTAAAAGGGAAATACACAATGGACAAATGTAGAGAGAGATAATTCGAAAGAGTGTGTGTTAGTTTTAGGGATTGTAAGCTCTTGTTTGTTTTTATATACATGGTTTAACAATCGTTGGGAAAAGGGGGAGGTGGTAGATTTTCAACTGAGTGTTGACTCCAATCCATAAGTCATTTCTTAGGTTAATATAGCCCGTGCCGCATGATAAACCACTTTACAAACAACTATGATCGTTAGGTCAGCTTTTTGTAAATGGGCAAAATAATGGCTTGTGTGACTCGGGTAAATATCGCACCACACGTTCACTTGAGTATTTAATGAGCATTTGTTATTCTCTTTAAAAGGTTTGGATCCATGGGTGATTTGCATATTTAACATGTTTCAAGCATGCATATCCATTTTTAAAGCATGTGTGGAAGAATTCTCTTTCTTATAAAATTCCAAGTTGTTAGGGTTGAACTTGTGGAATTTCCCAAACTTGGACTAAAAAACTTTTGTGTTCATTTGTGGTGTGTGAATAAATTTTCTTTACTTACATTTGTTATTGTATTAAAATTTTTCCATACATAAAATCTAAAATTTTAATTTTTTTTATCTATTTGCCTTTTTGGTTTACGGGATGAATGGAGAGCGAAAACTCAAAGTTTTGATTTAAGAAAAAAGAGTACATCTAAAATGGAAATGCACAATGAAAAATGTAGAGAGAGATAATTTCAATGAGTGTCAGCAATTTTTATGGATTGTAAGCTCTATTTAGTTTTTAGATATCTGATTTTGCTATCATCGGGAAAAAGAGGAGGCAGGAATTTTTAACTAAGTGTTGACTCCCAATCCATAAGCCATTTCTTTGGGTAATATATCCCGTTACACATGATAAATCACTTTAAAATCATCTATAATCGTTAGGTCAGCTTTTTTAAAAGGGCAAAGTAATGGCTTGTTTGACTCGGGTAAATATCCCACCGCACGTTCACTTGAGAATTTAATGAGAGTTTGTTATTCTCTTTAAAAGGTTTGGATCCATAGGTGATTTACATATTTAACATGTTTCAAGCATGCATATCCATTTTTAAAGCATGTGTGGAAGAAATCTTTTACTTATAAAATTCCAAGCTGTGTGGGTTGAACGAGTAGAATTTCTCAAACTTGGACAACAAAAGTTTTGTGTTCATCTGGGGTATGTGAATGCATTTTCTTTACTTACATTAGTTATTTTTTAAATTTTTTTCCATACATAAACTCTAAACTTTTCAATTTGATGTGATCTATTTGCCTTTTTGGTTTACGGGATGAAGGGAGAGCGAAAACTAAAAGTTTTGATTTAATACAAAAGAGTACATCTAAAATGGAAATGCACAATGAACAAATGTAGTGAGAGATAATTCCAAGGAGTGTCTGTAATTTCTTGGGATTGTAAACTCTTTTTAGTTTTTATATATCAGGTTTTCCAATCGTCGGGAAAAAGGGGAGGCGGGGGATTTTTAACTGACTATTGACTCCCAATCCATAAGTCAATTTTTAGGGTAATATAGTCAGTGCCGCATGATAAATCACTTTACAATCATCTATGATCGTAAGGTCAGCTTTTTGTAAATGGGCAAAATAATGGCTTGTTTGACTCGGGTAATTATCCAACCACACCTCACTTGAGAATTTAATGATCGTTTGTTATTCTCTTTAAAAGGTTTGGATCCAATGGTGATTTGCATATTTAAAAATTTTCAAGCATTCATATCCATTTTTAAAGCATGTCTGGAAGAAATCTCTTTTTTACAATATTCCAAGCTGTTAGGGTTGAACGTGTGCAATTTCCCAAACTTGGACTAAAAAACTTTTGTGTTCATTTGTGGTGTGTGAATAAATTTTATTTACTTACATTTATTATTGTTTAAAATTTTTTCCATACATAAACTCTAAAATTTTAATATTTTTGTGATTTTTTGCCTTTTTGGTTTAGGGATGAAGGGAGAGTGAAAACTCAAAGTTTCAATTTAAGAAAAAATAGTATATCTAAAAGGGAATTGAAAAATGCACTAATGTAGAGAGAGATAATTCCAAAGAATTTTTGTAATTTTAAGGAATTTTTAGCTCTTTTTTGTTTTTATATATCAGGTTTTACAATCGTCGGGAAAAGGGGGAGGCGGGGGATTTTTAGCTGAGTGTTGACTCCAAATCCATAAGTCATTTTTTAGGGGAATATAACCAGTTATGCGTGATAAATCACTTTACAATCGTTTATGATTAATAGGTCAGCTTTTTGTAAATGGGCAAAATAATGGTTTGTGTGACTCGGGTAAATATTCCACAGCTAGTTCACTTGAGAATTGAATGAGCGTTTGTTATTCTCTTTAAAAGGTTTGGATCCATAGGTGATATTCATCTTTAACTTGTTTCAAGCATGCATATCCATTTTTAATTCATGAATGGAAGAAATCTCTTTCTTATAAAATTCCAAGTTGTTAGGGTTGAACTAGTAAAATTTCCCAAACTTGGATAAAAAAATTTTGTGTTCATTTGTGGTGTGTGAATATATTTTCTTAACTAACATTTGTTATTGTTTTAAATTTTTTCCATACATAAACTCTAAAATTTTCATTTTGTTGTGATCTATTTGCCATTTTGGTTTACGGGATGAAGGGAGAGAGAAAACTAAAAGTTTTGATTTAAGAAAACAGAGTATATCTAAAATGGAAATACACAATGCACAAATGTAGAGAGAGAACATTCCAAAGAGTGTCTCTAATTTTTAGGGATTGTAAGCTCCTTTTATTTTTTATATATCAGGTTTTGCAATCATGGAGAAAAGGGGGAAGCGGGGGATTTTTAACTGAGTGTTGACTCCCAATCCATAAGTCATTTCTTAGGGAAATATAGCACGTTAAGTATGATAAATTACTTTAAAATCATCTATGATTGTTAGGTCAGCTTTTTGTAAATGGGCAAAATAATGGCTTGTTTGACTCGGGTAAATATCTCACCGCACGTTCACTTGAGAATTTAATGAGCGTTTGTAATTCTATTTGAAAGGTTTGGATCCATAGGTGAATTGCATCCTTAACATGTTTCAAGCATGCATATCCATTTTTCAGGGATGTGTGGAAGAAATCTCTTTTTTATAAAATTCCAAGCTGTTAGGGTTGAACATGTGCAATTTTCCCAAACATGGACAACAAAACTTTTGTGTTCATTTTTGGTGTGTGAATAAATTTTCTAATCTTAAATTTGTTATTGTTTTAAATTTTTTCTATATGTAAACTCTAAAATTTTCATTGTGTTGTGATCTATTTGCCTTTTTGGTTTACGTGATGAAGGGAGAGAGAAAAGTAATTGTATTGATTTAAGAAAAAATTGTACATCTAAAAGGGAAATACACAATGGACAAATGTAGAGAGAGATAATTCCAAAGAGTGTGCATTAGTTTTAGGGATTGTAAGCTCTTGTTTGTTTTTATATACATGGTTTTACAATCGTCGGGAAAAGGGGGAGGTGGTGGATTTTCAACTGAGTGTTGACTCCAATCCATAAGTCATTTCTTAGGGTAATATAGCCTGTTCCGCATGATAAATCACTTTACAAACAACTATGATCGATAGGTCAGCTTTTTGTAAATGGGCAAAATAATGGCTTGTTTGACTCGGGTAAATATCGCACCACACGTTCACTTGACTATTTAATGAGCATTTTTTATTCTCTTTAAAAGGTTTGGATCCATAGTTGATTTGCATATTTAACATGTTTCATGCATGTATATCCATTTTTAAAGCATGTGTGGAAGAAATCTCTTTCTTATAAAATTCCAAGTTGTTAGGGTTGAACTTGTGGAATTTCCAAAACTTGGACTAAAAAACTTTTGTGTTCATTGGTGGTGTGTGAATAAATTTTCTTTAGTTACATTTGTTATTGTATTAAAATTTTTCCATACATAAAATCTAAAATTTTAATTTTTTTTTATCTATTTGCCTTTTTGGAGAGCGAAAACTCAAAGTTTTGATTTAAGAAAAAAGATTACATCTAAAATGGAAATGCACAATGAAAAAATGTAGAGAGAGATAATTCCAAAGAGTGTCAGCAATTATTATGGATTGTAAGCTCTATTTAGTTTTTATATATCTGTTTTTGCTATCATCGGGAAAAAGAGGAGGCAGGGATTTTTAACTAAGTGTTGACTCCGAATCCATAAGCCATTTCTTTGGGTAATATAGCCCGTTACACATGATAAATCACTTTAAAATCATCTATAATCATTAGGTCAGCTTTTATAAAAGGGCAAAGTAATGGCTTGTTTGACTCGGGTAAATATCCCACCGCACGTTCACTTGAGAATTTAATGATAGTTTGTTATTCTCTTGAAAAGGTTTGGATCCATAGTTGATTTACATATTTAACATGTTTCAAGCATGCATATCCATTTTTAAAGCATGTGTGGAAGAAATCTCTTTCTTATAAAATTCCAAGCTGTTAGGGTTGAACGAGTAGAATTTCTCAAACTTGGACAGCAAAAGTTTTGTGTTCATTTGTGGTATGTGAATGAGTTTTCTTTACTTACATTTGTTATTGTTTAAATTTTTTTCCATACATAAACTCTAAACTTTTCAATTTGTTGTGATCTATTTGCCTTTTTGGTTTACGGGATGAAGGGAGAGCGAAAACTAAAATTTTTGATTTAATACAAAAGAGTACATCTAAAATGGAAATGCACAATGAACAAATGTAGTGAGAGATAATTCCAATGAGTGTCTGTAATTTTTAGGGATTGTAAACTCTTTTTAGTTTTTATATATCAGGTTTTCTAATCGTCGTGAAAAAGGGGAGGCGGGGGATTTTTAACTGACTATTGACTCCCAATCCATAAGTCATTTTTTAGGGTAATATAGCCAGTGCCGCATGATAAATTACTTTACAATCATCTATGATCGTTAGGTCAGCTTTTTGTAAATGGGCAAAATAATGACTTGTTTGACTCGGGTAATTATCCAACCACACATCACTTGAAAATTTAATGATCGTTTGTTATTCTCTTTAAAAGGTTTGGATCCAATGGTGATTTGCATATTTAAAATTTTTCAAGCATGCATATCCATTTTTAAAACATGTCTGTAAGAAATCTCTTTCTTATAAAATTCCAAGCTGTTAGGGTTGAACGTGTGCAATTTCCCAAACTTGGACTACAAAACTTTTGTATTCATTTGTGGTGTGGGAATAAATTTTCTTTACTTACATTTCTTATTGTTTAAAATTTTTTCCATACATAAACTCCAAAATTTTAATATTTTTGTGATTTTTTGCCTTTTTGGTTTAGGGATGAAGGGAGAGTGAAAACTCAAAGTTTTGATTTAAGAAAAAAATAGTACATCTAAAAGGGAATTGAAAAATGCACAAATGTAGAGAGAGATAATTCCAAAGAATGTTTGTAATTTTAAGGAATTGTCAGTTCTTTTTTGTATTTATATATCAGGTTTTACAATCGTCGGGAAAAGGGGGAGGCGGGGGATTTTTAGGTGAGTGTTGACTCCTAATCCATAAGTCATTTCTTAGGGGAATTTAACCTGTTACGCATGATAAATCACTTTACAATCGTTTGTGATTAATAGGTCAGCTTTTTGTAAATGGGCAAAATAATGGTTTGTTTGACTCGGGTAAATATTCCACTGCTAGTTCACTTGAGAATTTAATGAGCGTTTTTTATATTCTTTAAAAGGTTTGGATCCAGAGGTGATTTTCATCTTTAACTTATTTCAAGCATGCATATCAATTTTTAATTCATGACTGGAAAAAATCTCTTTCTTATAAAATTCCAAGCTGTCAGGGTTGAACTAGAGGAATTTCCCAAACTTGGATAAAAAAGATTTTGTGTTCATTTGTGAGGTGTGAATAAATTTTCTGTACTTACATTTTTTATTGTTTTAAATTTTTTCCATACATAAACTCTAAACTTTTCATTTTGTTGTGATCTATTTGCCATTTTGGTTTACGGGACGAAGGGAGAGCGAAAACTAAAAGTTTTGATTTAAGAAAACAGAGTATATGTAAATGGAAAATAAAATGGAAATGCACAATGCACAAATGTAGATAGAGAAAATCCGAAGAGTGTCTCTAATTTTTAGGGATTGTAAGCTCTTTTTATTTTTTATATATCAGGTTTTGTAATCATGGAGAAAAGGGGGAAGCGGGGGATTTATAACTGAATGTTGACTCCCAATCCATAAGTCATTTCTTAGGGAAATATAGCCCGTTAAGTATGATAAATTACTTTACAATCATCTATGATTGTTAGGTCAGCTTTTTGTAAATGGGCAAAATAATGGCTTGTTTGACTCGGGTAAATATCTCACCGCACGTTCACTTGAGAATTTAATGAGCGTTTGTAATTCTATTTGAAAGGTTTGGATCCATAGGTGATTTGCATCTTTAACATGTTTCAAGCATGCATATCCCTTTTTCAGGCATGTGTGGAAGAAATCTCTTTTTTATAAAATTCCAAGCTGTTGGGGTTGAGCTTGTGCAATTTTCCCAAACATGGACAACAAAAATTTTGTGTTCATTTGTGGTGTGTGAATAAATTTTCTATTCTTAAATTTGTTATTGTTTTAAATTTTTTCTATACGTAAACTCTAAAATTTTCATTTTGTTGTGATCTATTTGCCTTTTTGGTTTACGTGATGAAGGGAGAGAGAAAAGTAATTGTTTTGATTTAAGAAAAAATTGTACATCTAAAAGGGAAATAAACAATGGACAAATGTAGAGAGAGATAATTCCAAAGAGTGTCTGTTAGTTTTAGGGATTGTAAGATCTTGTTTGTTTTTATATACATGGTTTTACAATCCTCGGGAAAAGGGGGAGGTGGTGGATTTTCAACTGAGTGTTGACTCCAATCCATAAGTCATTTCTTAGGGTAATATAGCCCGTGCCACATGATAAATCACTTTACAAACAACTACGATCGTTAGGTCAGCTTTTTGTAAATGGGCAAAATAATTGCTTGTTTGACTCGAGTAAATATCGCACCACACGTTCACTTGAGTATGTAATGAGCATTTGCTATTCTCTTTAAAAGGTTTGGATCCATAGGTGATTTGCATATTTAACATGTTTCAAGCATGCATATCCATTTTTAAGGCATGTGTGGAAGAAATCTCTTTCTTATAAAATTCCAAGCTGTTAGTGTTGAACTTGTGGAATTTCCCAAACTTGGACTAAAAAAATTTTGTGTTCATTGGTGGTGTGTGAATAAATTTTCTTTACTTACATTTGTTATTGTATTAAAATTTTTCTATACATAAACTCTAAAATTTTAATTTTTTTTTTATCTATTTGCCTTTTTGGTTTACGGGATGAATGGAGAGCGAAAACTCAAAGTTTTAATTTAAGAAAAAAGAGTACATCTGAAATGGAAATGCACAATGAACAAATTTAGAGAGAGATAATTCCAAAGAGTGTCAGCAATTTTTATGGATTGTAAGCTCTATTTAGTTTTTATATATTTGTTTTTTCTATCATCGGGAAAAAGAGGAGGCAGGGAGTTTTAACTAAGTGTTGACTCCCAATCCATAAGTCATTTCTTTGGGTAATATAGCCCGTTACACATGATAAATCACTTTAAAATCATCTATAATCGTTAGGTCAGCTTTTTTAAAAGGGCAAAGTAATGGCTTGTTTGATTCGGGTAAATATTCCATCGCACGTTCACTTGAGAATTTAATGAGTGTTTGTTATTCTCTTTAAAAGGTTTGGATCCATAGGTGATTTACATATTTAACATGTTTCAAGCATGCATATCCATTTTTAAAGCATGTGTGGAAGAAATCTCTTTCTTATAAAATTCCAAGCTGTTAGGGTTGAACTAGTGGAATTTCCCAAACTTGGATAAAGAAAATTTTGTGTCCATTTGTGGTGTGTGAATATATTTTCTTTACTTACATTTTTTATTGTTTAAATTTTTTTCCATACATAAACTCTAAACTTTTCAATTTGTTGTGATCTATTTGCCTTTTTGGTTTATGGGATGAAGGGAGAGCGAAAACTAAAATTTTGATTTAATACAAAAGAGTACATCTAAAATGGAAATGCACAATGAAAAAATGTGGTGAGAGATAATTCCAAAGTGTGTCTGTAATATTTAAGGATTGTAAACTCTTTTTAGTTTTTATATATCAGGATTTCCAATCGTCGGGGAAAAGGGGAGGCGGGGGATTTTTAACTGAGTGTTGACTCCCAATCCATAAGTCATTTTTTAGGTTAATATAGCCAGTGCCGCATGATAAATCACTTTACAATCATCTATGATCGTTAGGTCATCTTTTTGTAAATGGGCAAAATATGGCTTGTTTGACTCGGGTAATTATCCAACCACACGTTCACTTGAGAATTTAATGATCGTTTGTTATTCTCTTTAAAATGATTGGATCCAATGGTGATTTGCATATTTAAAATTTTTCAAGCATGCATATCCATTTTTAAAGCATGTCTGGAAAAATCTCTTTCTTATAAAATTCCAGGCTGTTAGGGTTGAACGTGTGCAATTTCCAAAACTTGGACTACATAACTTTTGTTTTCATTTGTGGTGTGTGAATAAATTTTCTTTACTTACATTTCTTATTGTGTAAAATTTTTTCCATACAAAAACTCTAAAATTTTAATTTTTTTGTGATTTTTTGCCTTTTTGGTTTAGGGATGAAGAGAGAGTGAAAGCTCAAAGTTTTGATTTAAGAAAATAGAGTACATCTAAAAGGGAATTGCAAAATGCACAAATGTAGAGAGTGATAATTCCAAAGAGTGTCTTTAATTTTTAAGGATTGTACGCTCTTTTTAGTTTTTATATTTTAGGTTTTGCAATCTTTACCAAAATGGGAGGTGGGGGATTTTTAACTGAGTGTTGACTCCCAATCCATAAGTCATTTCTTAGGGTAATATAGCCCATTACGAATGATAAATCACTTTACAATCATCTATGATCGTTTGGTCAACTTTTTATAAATGGGCAAAATAATGACTTGTTTGACTCAGGTAAATATCCCACCGCACGTTCACTTGAGAATTTAATGAGCGTTTGTTATTTTCTATAGAAGGTTTGGATCCATAGGTGATTTGCATCTTTAACATGTTTCAAGCATGCATATCCATTTTTAAAGCATGTGGGGAAGAAATCTCTTTCTTCTAAAATTCCAAACAGTTAGTGTAGAACTAGTAGAGTTTCTCAAACTTGGACAACAAAACTTTTGAGTTTTTTTGTGGTGTGTGAAAGAATTTTCTTTACTTACATTTTTTTTTTGTTTAAAATTTTTTCCATTCATAAACTCTAAAATTTTCATTTTGTTGTCATCTATTTGCCTTTTTGGTTTACGGGATGAAGGGAGAGCGAAAACTGATTGTTTTGATTTATGAAAAAAGATTATATCTAAAATGGAAATGCACAATGAGAAAATGTAGAGAGAGATAATTCCATAGAGTGTTTGTAATTTTCAGGGATTGTATGGTCTGATTAGTTTTTATATATCTGGTTTTGCAATCGTCGGGAAAAGGGGGAGGCGGGGGATTTTTAACTAAGTGTTGACTCTAAATCCATAACTCATTTCTTAGGGTAATATAGCCCGTTACGCAAGATAAATCACTTTACAATCATCTATGATCGTTAGGTCAGCTTATTGTAAATGGGCAGAATAATGGCTTGTTTGACTCGGATAAATATCCCACCGTACGTTCACTTGAGAATTTAATGAGCGTTTGTTATTCTCTTTAAAAGGTTTGGATCCATAGGTGATTTGCATTTTTAACATGTTTCAAGCATGCATATCCATTTTTAAAGCATGCATGGAAGAAATCTCTTTCTTTTAAAATTCCAAGCTGTTAGGGTTGAACTAGGGAAATTTCCCAAACTTGGAACCCAAAACTTTTGTGTTCATTTGTGGTGTATGAATAAATTTTCTTTACTTACATTTGTTATTGCTTTCAGTTTTTTCCATACATAAACTCTAAAATTTTCATTTTGTTGTGATCTATATGCCTTTTTGGTTTTCGGGATGAATGGAGTGCGAATACTCAAACTTTTGATCTATGAAAAAAGAGTACATCTAAAATGGAAATGAACGATGCAAAAATGTAGAGAGAGATAATTCCAAAGAGTGCCTATAATTTTTTGGGATTGTAAGCTCTTTTTAGTTTTTCTATATAACATGTTCTGTAATCGTCGAGAAAAGGGAGAGCAGGGGGATTTTGAACTGAGTGTTGACTCCCAATCCATAAGTCATTTCTTAGGGTAATATAGCCCGTTATGCATGATAAATCACTTTACAATCATCTATGATTGTTAGGTCAGGTTTTTGTAAATGGGCAAAATAATTGCTTGTTTGGCTCCAGTAAATATCCCACCGCACATTCACTTGAGAATTTATACTCTTTAAAAGCCATGGATCCAAAGGTGATTTGCATCCTTAAAATGTTTCAATCATGGATATCCATTTTTAAAGCAATTGGGGAAGAAATCTCTTTCTTATAAAATTCCAAAGCTGTTAGGGTTGAACTAGTGGAATTTCCCAAACTTGGACAACAAAACTTTTGTGTTCATTTTTGGTTTATGAAGAAAATTTTCTTTACAAGCATTTGTTATTGTTTTAAATTTTTTCCATACATAAACTCTAAACTTTTCTTTTTGTTGTGATCTATTCGCCTTTTGGGTTTACGGGATAAAGGGAGAGTGAAAACTCAAAGTGTGGATTTGAGAAAAAAGAGTTCATCTAAAATGGAAATTTCACAGTGCACAAATGCAGAGAGAGATAATTCCGTATATTGTCTATAATATTTAGGGATTGCAAGCTCTTTTTAGTTTTTATAGATCAGGTTTTGCAATCGTCGGGAAAAGGGGGACGCGGGGGATTTTTAATTGAGTGTTGATTCCAATCCATAAGTCATTTCTTAGGGTAATGTTGCCCATTACGCATGATCAATCACTTTACAATCATCTATGATTGTTTTTTCAGTGTTTTCTCAATGGGCAAAATATTGGCTGGCTTTGTCTCGAGTAAATATCCCACTGTATGTTCACTTGAAAATTTATTGAGCGTTTGTTATTCTCTTTAAAAGGTTTGGATCCATTGGTGATTTGCATCTTTAGCATGTTTCAAGCATTCATAACCATTTTAAAAGCATGTGTGGAAGAAATCTCTTTCTTATAAAATTCCAAGCTATTAGGGTTTAACTAGTGGAATTTCCCAAACTTGGACAACAAAAATTTTGTGTACATTTGTGGTGTGTGAAAAAATTTTCTTTACTTACATTTGTTATTGATTTAAGATTTTTCCATACATAAACTCTTAATTTTCCATTTTGTTGTGATCTATTTGACTTTTTGGTTTAAAAGATGAAAGGAGAGCGAAAACTCAAATTTTTTATTTAAGAAAAAAGAGTACATCTAAAATGGAAATGCACAATCAACAAATGTAGAGGGAGATAATTGCAAACAGTGTCTATAATTTTTGGGGATTGTATGCTCTTTTTAGCTTTTATATATCAGGTTTTGCAATCGTCGGGAAAAGGGGGAGGCGGAGGATTTTTAACTGAGTGTTTGACACCCAATCCATAAGTCATTTCTTAGGGTAATATAGCCCGTTATGCATGATAAATCACTTTACAATCATCTATGATTGTTAGGTCAGCTTTTTGTAAATGGGCAAAATAATTGCTTGTTTGGCTCGGGTAAATATCCCACTGCATATTCACTTGAGAATTTAATGTGTGTTTGTTATTCTCTTTAAAAGCCATGGATCCAAAGGTGATTTGCATCTTTAAAATGTTTCAAGCATGCATATCCATTTTTAAAGCAATTGGGGAAGAAATCTCTTTCTTATAAAATTCCAAAGCTATTAGGGTTGAACTAGTGGAATTTCCCAAACTTGGACAACAAAACTTTTGTGTTCATTTTTGGTTTATGAAGAAATTTTCTTTACAAGCATTTGTTATTGTTTTAAATTTTTTCCATACATAAACTTTAAAATTTTCTTTTTGTTGTGATCTATTCGCCTTTTGGGTTTACAGGATAAAGGGAGAGTGAAAACTCAAAGTGTGGATTTAAGAAAAAAGAGTTCATCTAAAATGGAAATTTCACAGTGCACAAATGCAGAGAGAGATAATTCCATAGATTGTCTATAATTTTTAGGCATTGCAAGCTCTTTTTAGTTTTTATAGATTAGGTTTTGCAATCGTCGGGAAAAGGGGGAGGAGGCAGGGGATTTTTAACTGAGTGTTGATTCCAATCCTTAAGTCATTTCTTAGGGTAATTTAGCCCATTGCACATGATCAATCACTTTACAATCATCTATGATTGTTTTTTCAGTGTTTTCTAAATGGGCAAAATAATGGCTGGCGTTGTCTCGAGTAAATATCCCACCGCACATTCACTTGAGAATTTACTGAGCATTTGTTATTCTCTTTAAAAGGTTTGGATCCATTGGTGATTTGCATCTTTAGCATGTTTCCAACATGCATAACCATTTTAAAAGCATGTGTGGAAGAAATCTCTTTCTTATAAAATTCCAAGCTATTAGGGTTTAACTAGTGGAATTTCCCAAACTTGGACAACAAAACTTTTGTGTTCATTTCTGGTGTGTGAAAAAATTTTCTTTACTTACATTTGTTATCGATTTAAGATTTTTCCATACATAAACTCTAAATTTTCCATTTTGTTGTGATCTATTTGAGTTTTTGGTTTACGGGATGAAGGGAGAGCGAAAACTCAAAGTTTTGATTTAAGAAAAAAGAGTACATCTAAAATGGAAATGCACAATCAACAAATGTGGAGGGAGATAATTGCAAACAGTGTCTATAATTTTTGGGGATTGTAATCTCTTTTTAGCTTTTGTATATCAGGTTTTGCAATCGTCGGGAAAAGGTGGAGGCGGGGGATTTTTAACTGAGTGTTTGACACCCAATCCATAAGTCATTTCTTAGGGTAATATAGCCCATTACACATGATAAAACACTTTAAAATCATTTGTGATTGTTAGGTCATCTTTGTTTAAATGGGCAAAATAAGGGCTTGTTTGACTCTATCCCACCGCACGTTCACTTGAGAATATAATAAGCGTTTGTTGTCCAGTTTAAAATGTTTAGATGCATAGGTGATTTGCATCTTTAACATGTTTCAAGCATGCAGATCCATTTTTAAAGCATGTGTGGAAGAAATCACTTTCTTATAAAATTCCAAGCTGTTAGGGTTTAACTAGTGGGATTTCCCAAACTTGGAAAACAAAAATTTTGTGTTCATTTGTGGTGTGTGATTAAATTTTCTTTACTTATATTTGTTTTTATTTTAAATTTTTTCCATACATAAACTCAAATCTTTTCATTTTATTGTGATCTATTTGCTTTTTTGGTTTACGGGATGAAGGGAGAGCGAAAACTCAAAGTTTTGATATAAGAAAAAAGTGTACATATAAAATTGAAATGCACAATGCATAAATGTAAAGAGAGATAATTCCAAAGAGTGTCTGTAATTTTTAGGGATTGTAAGCACTTTTTACTTTTTATATATCAGGTTTTGCAATAGCTAGGAAAGAGGGGAGGCCGGGGATTTTTAACTGAGTGTTGACTCACAATCCTTAAGTCATTTCTTCGAGTAATATCGCCCATTATGCATGATAAATCACTTTACAACAATCTCTGATTGTTAGCTCAACATTTCGTAAATGGGCAAAATAATGGCTTGTTTGATTCGGGTAAATATCTTACCGCATGTTGACTTGAAAATTTAATGAGCATTTGTTATTCTCTTTAAAAGGTTTGGATCCATAGGTGATTTGAATCTTTAACATGTTTCAAGCATGCATATCCATTTTTAAAGCATGTGTGGAAGAAATCGATTTATTATATAATTCCAAGCTGTTAGGGTTGAACTTGTGGAATTTCCCAAACTTGAACATCAAAACTTTTGTGTTCATTTGTGGTGCGTGAATAAATTTTCTTTACTTACATCCGTTATTGTTTTAAACATTTTCCATACATAAACTCTTAAATTTTCATTTTGTTGTGATCTATTTGCCTTTTTGGTTTATGGGATAAAGGGAGAGCGAAAACTCAAAGTTTTGATTTAAGAAAAAAGTGTACATCTAAAATGGGAATGCGCAATGAACAAAAGTAGAGAGAGATAATTCCAAAGAGTGTTTGTAATTTGAAGGAATTTTAAGCACTTTTTTGTTTTTATATATCAGGTTTTGCAATCGTCAGGAAAATGGGGAGGCGGGGGATTTTTAGCTGAGTGTTGAGTCCTAATCCATAAGTCATTTCTTATGGATAATAGCCTGTTACGCATGATAAATCACTTTACAATCATCTATAATTAATAGGTCAGATTTTTGTAAATGTGCAAAATAGTGGTTTGTTTGACTCGGGTAAATATTCCACCACTAGTTCACTTGAGAATTTAATGAGCGTTTGTTATTCTCTTTAAAAGGTTTGGATCCATAGGTGATTTTCATCTTTAACTTGTTTCAAGCATGCATATCCAATTTTAATTCATGAATGGAAGAAATCTCATTCTTCTAAAATTCCAAGCTTTTAGGGTTGAACTAGTGGAATTGCCCAAACTTGGATAAAAAAATTTTGTGTTCATTTGTGGTGTGTGAATAAATTTTATTTACTAACATTTGTTATTGTTTTAAATTTTTTCCATACATAAACTCTAAAATTTTCATTTTGTTGTGATCTATTTGCCATTTTGGTTTACGGGATGAAGGGAGAGCGAAAACTCAAAGTTTTGATTTAAGAAAACAGAGTACATCCAAAATGGAAATGCACAATGCACAAATGTAGAAAGAGAAAATTCCAATGAGTGTCTCTAATTTTTAGGGATTGTAAGCTCTTTTTATTTTTTATATTTCAGGTTTTGCAATCGTGGAGAAAAGGGGAAATGGGGGATTTTTAACTGAGTGTTGACTCCCAATCCATAAGTCATTTCTTAGGAAAATATAGCCCGTTAAGCATGATAAATTACGTTACAATCATCTATGATTGTTTGGTCAGCTTTTTGTAAATGGGCAAAATAATGGCTTGTTTGACTCGGGTAGATATCTCACCGCACGTTCACTTGAGAATTTAATGAGCATTTGTAATTCTATTTGAAAGGTTTGGATCCATAGCTGATTTTCATCTTTACCATGTTTCAAGCATGCATATCCATTTTTCAAGCATGTGTGGAAGAAATCTCTTTTTAATAAAATTCCAAGTTGTTAGGGTTGAACTTGTGAAATTTCCCAAACATGGACAACAAAACTTTTGTGTTCATTTGTGATGTGTAAATAAATTTTTTGTACTTAAATTTTTTATTGTTTTAAATTTTTTCCATACATAAACTCTAAAATTTTCTTTTTGTTGTGATCTATTTCCTTTTTGGTTTACGTGATGAAGGGAGAGAGAAAAATCAATGTTTTCATTTAAGAAAAAACTGTACATCTAAAAGGGAAAATACACAATGGACAATTGTAGAGAGAGATAATTCGAAAGATGTCTGTAATTTTTAGGGATTGTATGCTCTTGTTTGTTTTTATATACATGGTTTTACAATCGTCGGGAAAAGGGGGAGGCGGGGGATTTTTAACTGAGTGTTGACTCCAATCCATTAGTCATTTCTGAGGGTAATATAGCCCGTTACGCATGATCAATAACTTTACAATCATCTATGATCGTTAGGTCAGCTTTTCGTAAATGGGCAAAATATTTGCTTGTTGGACTCGGGTAAATATCCCACCGATGTTCACTTGAGAATTTAATGAGCATTAGTTATTCTCTTTAAAAGGTTTGGATCCATAGGTGATTTGCATCTTTAACATGTTTCAAGCATGCATATCCATTTTTAAAGCATGTGTGGTAGAAATCGATTTATTATATAATTCCAAGTTGTTAGGGTTGAACTTGTGGAATTTCCCAAACTTGGACATCAAAACTTTTGTGTTCATTTGTGGTGTGTGAATAAATTATATTTACTTAAATTTTTTTTTGTTCAAAATTTTTTACATACATTAACTCTAAAATTTTCATTTTGCTGTGATTTATTTGCCTTTTTGGTTTAACGGGCTTGAGGGAGAGTGAAAACTAAAATTTTTGATTTAAGAAAAAAGAGTACATCTAAAATGGAAATGCAGAATGCACCAATGTAGAGAGAGATAATTCCAAAGGGTGTCTATAAGTTTTAGGGATTGTAAGCTCTTTTTAGTTATTATATATCAGGTTTTGCAATCGCCGGGAAAAGGGGCAGGAGGGGGATTTTTAACTGAGTGTTGATTCCAAATCCATAAGTCATTTCTTAGGGTAATATACCCCGTTATGCAAGATATATCACTTTACAATCATCTACGATCGTTATGTCAGCTTGTTGTAAATGGGAAAAATAATGGCTTGTTCGACAAGGGTAAATATTCCACCACACTTTCACTTGAGAATTTAATGAGTGTTTGTTATTCTCTTTAAAAGGTTTGGATCCATAGTAGATTTCCATCTTTAACAAGTTTTAGGTATGCATATCTATTTTTAAAGCATGTGTGGAAGAAATCTCTTTCTTTTAAAATTCCAAGCAGTTAGGATTGAACTAGTGGAATTTCTCAAAGTTGGACAACAAAACTTTTGTGTTCATTTGTGGTGTGTGAATAAATTTTCTTTACTTACATTCGTTATTTTTTTAAATTTTCTCCATACATAAACTATTAAATTTTTATTTTGTTGTGATCTATTTGCCTTTTTTGTTTACGGGATGAAGGGAGAGCGAAAACTCAAAGTTTTGATTTAAGAAAAAAGTGTCCATCTAAAATGGAAATGCGCAATGAACAAAAGTAGTGAGAGATAATTCCAAAGACTGTTTGTAATTTTAGGGAATTGTAAGCTCTTTTTTGGTTTGATATATCTAGTTTTGCAATCTTCGGGAAAAGGGGGAGGAGGGGATTTTTATCTGAGTGTTGACTCCTAATTCATAAGTCATTTCTTAGGGGAATATAGCCTGTTACACATCATAAATCACTTTAAAATCATCTATGATTAATAGGTCAGCTTTTTGTAAATGGGCAAAATAATGGTTTGTTTGACTCGGGTAAATATTCCACAGCTAGTTCACTTGAGAATTTAATGAGCGTTTGTTATTCTCTTTAAAAGGTTTGGATCCATAGGTGATTTTCATCTTTAACTTGTTTCAAGCATGCATTTCCATTTTTAATTCATGAAAGGAAGAAATCTCTTTCTTATAAAATTCCAAGCTGTTAGGGTTGAACTAGTGGAATTTCCCAAACTTGGCTAAAAAAATTTTTGTGTTCATTTGTGGTGTGTGAATAAATTTTCTTTACTTACATTTGTTATTGTTTTAAATTTTTTCCATACATAAAGTCTCAAATTTTCATTTTGTTGTGATCTATTTGCTATTTTGGTTTACGGGATGAAGGGAGAGCGAAAACTCAAAGTTTTGATTTAAGAAAACAGAGTACATCTAAAATGGAAATGCACAATGCACAAATGTAGAGAGAGAAAACTCCAAAGAGTGTCTCTAATTTTTAGAGATTGTAAGCTCTTTTTATTTTTTATATATCAGGTTTTGCAATCATGGAGAAAAGGGGGAAGCGGGGGATTTTTAACTGAGTGTTGACTCCCAATCCATAAGTCATTTCTTAGAGAAATATAGCCGTTAAGCATGATAAATTACTTTACAATCATCTATGATTATTATGTGAGATTTTTGTAAATGGGCAAAATAATGGCTTGTTTGACTCGGGTAAATATCTCACCGCACGTTCACTTGAGAATTTAATGAGCGTTTTTAATTCTATTTGAAAGGTTTGGATCCATAGGTGATTTGCATCTTTAACATGTTTCAAGCATGCATATCCATTTTTCAGGCATGTGTGGAAGAAATATCTTTTTTATAAAATTCCAAGCTGTTAGGGTTTCCCAAACTTGGACAACAAAACTTTTGTGTTCATTTGTGGTGTGTGAATAAATTTTCTTTACTTATATTTTTTATTTTTTTAAATGTTTTCTATACGTAAACTCTAAAATTTTCATTTTGTAGTGATCTATTTGCCCTTTTGGTTTACGTGATGAAGGGAGAGAGAAAAGTCAATGTTTTTATTTCAGAAAAAATTGTACATCTAAAAGAGAAATACACAATGGACAAATGTAGAGAGAGATAATTCCAATGAGTGTCTGTAATTTTTAGGGATTGTAAGCTCTTGTTTGTTTTTATATACATGGTTTTACAATCGTTGGGAAAAGGGGGAGGCGGGAGATTTTTAAATGAGTGTTGACTCCAATCCATTAGTCATTTCTTAGGGTAATATAGCCCGGTACGCATGATAAATCACTTTACAATCATCTATGATCGTTAGGTCAGCTTTATGTAAATGGGCAAAATAATTGCTTGTTTGACTCGGGTAAATATCCCACCGCACGTTCACTTGAGAATTTAATGAGCATCTGTTATTCTCATTAAAATGTTTGGATCCATCGATGATTTGCATCTTTAACATGTTTCAAACATGCATATCCATTTTTAAAGCATGTGTGGAAGAAATCACTTTCTTATAAAATTCCAAGCTATTAGGGTTGAACTAGTGGAGTTTCCCAAACTTGGACAACAAAACTTTTGTGTTCATTTGTGGTGTGTGAATAAATTTTCTTTACTTACATTTTTTATTGTTTTAAATTTTTTCCATACAAAAACTCTATAATTTTCATTTTGTTGTGATCTATTTGCCTTTTTGTTTTAGGGATCAAGGGAGAGCGAAAACTCAAAGTTTTGATTTATGAAACAAGATTACATCTAAAATGGAAATGCATAATGCACAAATGTGGAGAGAGATAATTCCAAAGAGTGCCTGTAATTTTTAGGGATTATATTGTCTTTTTTGTATTTATATATCAGGTTTTGCAATCGTGGGGAAAAGTGGGAGGCATGGTACTTTTAACTGAGTGTTGACTCCCAATCCATTAGTAATTTCTTAGGGTAATATAGCCCGTTATGCATGATTAATCACTTTACAATCATCTGTGATGGTTAGGTCAGCTTTTTGGAAATGGGCAAAATAATGGCTTGTTTGACTCGGGTAAATATCCCACCGCACAGTCACTTGAGAATTTAATGTGCGTTTGTTATTCTCTTTAAAAGCCATGGATCGAAAGGTGATTTGCATCTTTAACATGTTTCAAGCATGCATATCCCTTTTTTAAGCAATTGGGGAAGAAATCTCTTTCTTAAAAAATTCCAAGCAGTTAGTGTTGAACTAGTGGAATTTCCCAAACCTGGACAACAAAACTTTTGTGTTTATTTTTGGTGTGTGAATAAATTTTTTTACTTACATTTTTTATTGTTTTAAATTTTTTCCATACATAAACTCTTAAATTTTCATTTTGTTGTGATCTATTTGCCTTTTTAGTTGACAGGATGATGGGAGAGCGAAAACTCAAAGTTTTGATTTAAGAAAACAGAGTATATCTAAAATGGAAATGCACAATGCACAAATGTAGAGACAGAAAATTCCAATGAGTGTCTCTAATGTTTAGGGATTGTAAGCGCTTTTTAGTTTTTATATTTCAGGTTTTGCAATCGTTGGGAAAAGGGTGAGGCGGGGGATTTTTAACTGTGTTGACTCCCAATCCATAAGTCATTTGTTTGGGTAATATAGCCTGTTACGCTTGATAAATCACTTTACAATCATCTATGATTGTTAGGTCAGCTTTTTGAAAATGGGAAAAATAATGGCTTGTTTGACTCGGGTAAATATGCCACCGCACGTTCACTTGAGAATTTAATGAGCGTTTCTTATTCTGTTTAAAAGGCTTGGATCCATAGTTTATTTCCATCTTTAACTTGTTTCAAGCATGCATATCCATATTTAAAGCATGTGTGGAAGAAATCTCTTTCATTTAAATTCCAAGCTGTTAGGGTTGAACTAGATGAATTTCCCAAACTTGGACAACAAAACTTGTATTCATTTGTGGTGTGTGAATAAATTTTCTTTACTTACATTTATTATTGTTTAAAATTTTTTACGTAAATAAACACTAAAATTTTCATTTTGTTGTGATGTTTTTGTCTTTTTTGTTTACAGGACGAAGGGAGAGCGAAAACTCAAAGTTTTGATTAAATAAAAAAAGAGTACATGTAAAAATAAATTGCACAGTGCACAAATTTAGAGAGAGATAATTCCAAAGAGTGTTTGAAAATTTTAGGGATTGTAAGCTATTTTTAGTTTTTATATATCAGGTTTTGCAATCATCGAGAAAAGGGGGAGGTGGGGGATTTTGCATTAACTGTTGACTCCCAATCCATAAGTCATTTCTTTGGGTAATATGGCCCATTACGCATGATAAATCACTTTACAATCATCTATGATTGTTAGGTCGGCTTTTTGTAAATTTTTAAATCTAATGGTATGTTTTACTCGGGTAAATATCCCACCACACGTTCACTTAAGAATTTGATGAGCGTTTGTTATTCTCTTTAAAAGGTTTTGATCTATAGGTGATTTGCATCTTTAACATGTTTCAAGCATGCATATCCATTTTTAAAGCACGTGTGGAAGAAATCTCTTTCTTACAAAATTCCAAGCTGTTAGGGTTGAACTAGTGGAATTTCCAAAACTTGGACAACAAAACTTTTGTGTTCATTTGTGGTGTGGGAGTAAATTTTCTTTACATCAATTTGTTATTTTTTTTAATTTTTTCCGTACATAAACCGTAAAATTTTCATTTTGTTGTGATCTATTTGCGTTTTTGGTTTACAGGATGAAAGGAGAGCGAAAAATCAAAGTTTTGATTTAAGAAAAAAGTATACATCTAGAATGGAATTGTACAATACACAAAAGTAGAGAGAGAGAATTCCAAAGAGTGTCTATAATTTTTAGGGATTCTAAGCTCTTTTTAGTTTTTATATATCTAGTTTTTTAATCGTCAGGTAAAGGGGGAGGCAGGAGATTTTTAACTGAGTGGTGACTCCCAATCCATAAGTCATTTCTTAGGGTAATATGGCCCATTACGCATGATAAATCACTTTACAATCATCTATGATTGTTAGGTTGGCCTTTTTGTAGATGGGCAAAATAATGGCTTGTTTGACTCAGGTAAATATCCCACCGCACGTTCACTTGAGAATTTAATGAACGTTTGTTATACTCTTTAAAACGTTTGGATCCATAGGTCATTTGCACCTTTAACAGGTTTCAAGCATGCATATCCATTTTTAAAGCATGTGTGGAAGAAATCTCTTTCTTTTAAAATTCCAAGCTATTAGGGTTGAACTAGTGGAATTTCCGAAAATTGGATAACAAAACTTTTGTTTTCATTTGTGGTGTGTAAGTAAATTTTCTTTACTTACATTTGTTATTGTTTTAAATTCTTTCCGTACATAAACTCTAAAATTTTCATTTTGTTGTGATCTATTTGCCTTTTTGGTTTACGGGATGAAGGGAGAGCAAAAAACTCAATGTTTTGATTTAAGAAAAAAGAGTACATCTAAAAAGGAAATGCACAATGCACAAATGTAGAGAGAGATAATTCCAAAGAGTGTCTATAATTTCTAGGGATTCTTATCTCTTTTAGTTTTTACATAGTCGGTTTTGCAATCGTCGGGAAAAGGGGCAAGCGGGGGATTTTTTACTAAGTGTTGACACCCAATCCATAAGTCATTTCTTATGGTAATATGGCCCGTTACACATGATAAATCACTTTACTATCATCTATGATAGTTAGGTCAGCTTTTTGTAAATGGGCAAAAAATTGGCTTGTTTGACTCGAGTAAATATCCCACAGCACGTTCACTTGAGAATATAATGAGCGTTTGTTATTCTCTTCAAAAGGCTTGGATCCATAGGTTATATCCATCTTTAACATGTTCCAAGCTTGCATATCCATATTTAAAGCATGTGTGGAAGAAATCTCTTTCTTATAAAATTCCAAGCTGTTAGGGTTGTACTTCTCAAATTTCCGAAACTTGGACAACAAAACTTTTGTGTTCATTTGTGGTGTGTGAGTAAATTTTCATTAATTACATTTGTTATTGTTTTAATTTTTTTCCATACATAAACTCTAAAATTTTCATTTTGTTGTGATCTTTTTGCCTTTTAGGTTTACGGGAAGAAGGGAGAGCGAAAACTCAAAGTTTTGATTTAATAAAAAAAATTACTTCTAAAATGGAAATGCACAATACACAAATGTAGAGAGAGATAATTACAAAGAGTGTCTGTAATTTTTAGGGATTGTAAGCCCTATTTAGTTTTTATATATTAGGTTTTGCAATCGTCGTGAAAAGGGGGAGGTGGGAGATTTTTAAATGAGTGTGGAATCCCAATCCATAAGTGATTTCTGAGGGTAATATAGCCCGTTGCACATGATAAATCACTTTACAATCATCTATGATCGTTTGGTCAGCTTTTTGTAAATGGGCAAAATAATGGCTTGTTTGACTTGGGTAAATATCCCACCGCACTTTCACTTGAGAATTTATTGACCGTTAGTTATTCTCTTTAAAAGGGTTGGATCCATAGGTGATTTGCATCTTTAACATGTTTCAAGCATGCATATCCATTTTTAAAGCATGTGTGGAAGAAATCTCTTTCTTATAAAATTCCAAGCTATTAGGGTTGTATTAGTCGAATTTCCCAAACTTGGACAAGAAAACTTTTGTGTTCATTTGTGGTGTGTGAGTACATTTTTTTTACTTAAATTTGTTTTTGTTTTAATTTCTTTCCGTACATAAACTCTAAAATTTTCATTTTGTTGTGATCTATTTGCCTTTTTGGTTTACCGGATGAAGGGAGAGCGAAAACTCAAAGTTTTGATTTAAGAAAAAAGAGTATATCTTAAATGGAAATGCACAATGCATAAATGTAGAGAGAGGTAATTCCAAAGAGTGACTGTAATTTTTAGGGATCTAAGCTCTTTTTGGTTTTTATATGTCAGGTATTGCTATCGTCTGGAAAAGGGGGGGGGCGGGGGGGGGGGGGGGGGGGGATCTTTAACTGAGTGTTGACTCCCATTCCATAAGTCATTACTTAGGGTAGTATAGCCCGTTACGCATGATAAATCACTTGACAATCATCTATGATGGTTAGGTCAGCTTTTTGGATATGGGAAAAATAATGGCCTGTTTGAGTCGCTTAAATATCCCACCGCACGTTCACTTGAGTATTTAATGAGCGTTTTTTATTCTCTATAAAAGGTTTGGATCCATAGGTGATTTGCATGTTTAACATGTTTCAAGCATGCATATCCATTTTTAAAGCATGTGTGGAAGAACTCTCTTTCTTATAAAATTCCAAGTTGTTAGGATTGAACTAGTAGAATTTCCCAAACTTGGACAACAAAACTTGTGTGTTCATTTGTGGTGTGTCGATAAATTTTCTTTACTAAAATTTGTTATTGTTTAAAATTTTTTCCATACATATACTCTAAAATTCTTATTTTGTTGTGATCTATTTGGCTTTTTGGTTTACAGGATAAATGGCGTGTGAAAACTCAATGTTTTGATTTAAGAAGAAAGAGTACATCTAAAATGGAAATGCACAATGCAAAAATTTAGAGGGAGATAATTCCAAGGAGTGTTTGTAATTTTTAGGGTTGTAAGCACTTTTAAGTTTTTATACATGAGGTTTTGCAATCATAGAGAAAAGGGCAAGGCGGTGGATTTTTAATTGAGTGTTGACTCAAAATCCATAAGTCATTTCTTAGGGGAATATAGCCTGTTATGCAAGATAAATCACTTTACAATCATCTATGATTGTTAGGTCAGCTTTTTGTAAATGGGCAAAAAAAGTTTTGTTTGACTCGGGTAAATATCCCACCGCACGTTCACTTGATAATTTAATGATCGTTTGTTATTCTCTTTAAAAGGTTTGGATCCATAGGTGATTTTCATCTTTAACATGTTTCAAGCATGCTTATCCATTTTTAAAGCATGTTTGGAAGAAATCTCTTTCTTATAAAATTCCGAGCAGTTAGGGTTGAACTAGTGGAATTTCCCAAACTTGGACAACAAAACTTTTGTGTTCCTTTGTGGTGTGTGAATAAATTTTCTTTACTTACATTTTTTATTGTTTTAAATTTTTTCCATAAATAAACTCTAAAATTTTAATTTTGTTGTGATCTATTTGCCTTTTTGGTTTACGGGATGAAGGAAGAGAGAAAACTCAAAGTTTTGATTTAAGAAAAAAGAGTACGTCTAAAATGGAAATGCATAATGCATAAATGTAGAGAGATATAAATCAAAAGGGTGTCTGTAATTTTTAGGGATTGTAAGCTCTTTTTAGTTTTTGTATATCAAGTTTTACAATCGTTTGGAAAAGGGACAAACTAGGGATTTTTACCTGAGTGTTGACCCCAGATCCATATGTTATTTCTTTGGGTAGTATTGCCCGTTACACTTGATAAATCACTTTAAATTCATTTATGATTGTTAGGTCAGCTTTTTGTAAATGGGCAAAATAATTGCTTATTTGACGCGGGTAAATATCTCACCGCACGTTCACTTGGGAATTTAATGAGCATTTGTAATTCTCTTTAAAAGGTTTGGATCCATAGGTGATTTGCATCTTTAACATGTTTCAAGCATGCATATCCATTTTTAAAGCATGTGTGGAAGAAATCGATTTATTATATAATTCCAAGCTGTTAGGGTTGAACTTGTTGAATTTCCAAAACTTGGATATTAAAACTTTTGTGTTCATTTTTGGTGTGTGAATAAATTTTATTTACTTAAATTTTTTATTGTTTGAAATTTTTTTCATACATAAACTCTAAAATTTTCATTGTGTTGTGATTTATTTGCCTTTTTGGTCATAACGTGATGTAGGGAAATCGAAAAGTTAAAATTTTGATTTAAGAAAAAAGCGTACATCTAAAATGGAAATGTAGAATGCACCAATGTAGAGAGAGATAATTCCAATGGTTTTCTGTAATGTTTAGGGATTGTAAGCTCTTTTTAGTTTTTATATATCAGGTTTTGCAATCGTCGGGAAAAGGGGCAAGCAGGGGGATTTTTAACTGAGTGCTGACTCCAAATCCATAAGTCATTTCTTAGGGTAATGTAGCCCATTATGCATGATAAATCACTTTACAATCATCTACGATCCTTATGTCAGCTTGTTTTAAATGGGCAAAATAATGGTTTGTTTGACTTGGGTAAATATTTCACCACAGTTTCACTTGAGAATTTAATGAGCGTTTGTTATTCTCTTTAAAAGGTTTGGATCCATAGGAGATTTGCATCTTTAACGTGTTTCAGGCATGCATATCCATTTTTAAAGCATGTGTGGAAGAAATCTCTTTCTTATAAAATTCCAAGCAGTTAGGATTGAACTAGTGGAATTTCCCAAAGTTGGACAACAAAAATTTTGTGTTCATTTGTGGTGTGTGAATAAATTTTCATTACTTACATTTGTTATTCTTTTCAATTTTTTCCATACATAAACTCTTAAATTTTTATTTTGTTGTGATCAATTTGCCGTTTTGGTTTACGGGATGAAGGGAGAGAGGAAACTCAAAGTTTTTATTTAAGAAAAAAGTGTACATCTAAAATGGAAATTCATAATGCACAAAAGTAGAGAGAGATAATTCCAAAGAGTGTTTGTAATTTTAAGGAATTGTAAACTCTTTTTATTTTTTATATATCAGGTTTTGCAATCGTCGGGAAAAGGGAGAGGTGGGGGATTTTTAGCTGAGTGTTGATTCCTAATCCATAAGTCATTTCTTAGGGGAATATAGCCAGTTATGCATGATAAATCAGTTTACAATCATCTATGATCGTTAGGTCAGCCTTTTGTAAATGAGCAAAATAATGGCGTGTTTGACTCGGGTAAATATCCCACCGCACGTTCACTTGATAATTTAATGATCGTTTGTTATTCTCTTTAAAAGGTTTGGATCCATAGGTGATTTTCATCTTTAACATGTTTCAAGCATGCATATCCCCTTTTTAAAGCATGTGTGGAAAAAATCTCTTTCTTATAAAATTCCAAGCAGTTAGGGTTGAACTAGTGGAATTTCCCAAACTTGGACAACAAAACTTTTGTGTTCCTTTGTGGTGTGTGAATAAATTTTCTTTACTTACATTTTTTATTGTTTTAAATTTTTTCCATACATAAACTCTAAAATTTTCATTTTGTTGTGATCTATTTGACTTTTTGGTTTACGGCATGAAGGGCTAGCGAAAACTCCAAGGTTTGATTTAATAAAAAAGAGTACATCTAAAATGGAAATGCACAATGCATAAATGTAGAGAGATATAAATCAAAAGGGTGTCTATAATTTTTAGGGATTGTAAGCTCTTTTTAGTTTTTGAATATCACGTTTCGCAATCATTTGGAAAAGGGACAGGTGGGGGATTTTTAACTGAGTGTTGACTCCAGATCCATAAGTTATTTCTTTGGGTAATATAGCCCGTTACACTTGATAAATTACTTTACAATCATCTATGATTGTTAGCACAACTTCTTGTAAATGGGCAAAATAATGGCTAATTTGACTCTGGTAAATATCTCAACGTACGTTCACTTGAGAATTTAATGAGCGTTTGTAATTCTCTTTAAAAGGTTTGGATCCATAGGTGATTTGAATCTTTAACATGTTTCAAGCATGCATATCCATTTTTAAAGCATTTGGGGAAGAAATCTATTTATTATATAATTCCAAGTTGTTAGTGTTAAACTTGTTGAATTTCCAAAACTTGGACATTAAAACTTTTGTGTTCATTTGTGGTGTGTGAAAAAATTTTCTTTACTTAAATTTTTTATTGTTTTAAATTTTTTTCTTACATAAACTCTAAAATTTTCATTTTGTTGTGATTTATTTGCCGTTTTGGTTTAACGGGATATAGGGAAATCGAAAACTTAAAGTTTTGATTTAAGAAAAAAGCATACATCTAAAATGGAAATGTAGAACACAGCAATGTAGAGAGAGATAATTCCAATGGGTGTCTGTAATATTTAGGGATTGTAAGCTCTTTTTAGTTTTTATATATTAGGTTTTGCAATCGTCGGGAAAATGGGCGAGGAGGGGGATTTTTAACTGAGTGTTGACTCCAAATCCATAAATCATTTCTTAGGGAAATATAGCCCGTTATGCATGATAAATCACTTTACAATCATCTACGATCCTTATGTCAGCTTGTTTTAAATGGGCAAAATAATGGTTTGTTCGACTTGGGTAAATATTTCACCACAGTTTCACTTGAGAATTTGTTGAGCGTTTGTTATTCTCTTTAAAAGGTTTGGATCCATAAGAGATTTGCATCTTTAACGTGTTTCAGGCATGCATATCCATTTTTAAAGCATGTGTGGAAGAAATCTCTTTCTGATAAAATTCCAAGCAGTTAGGATTGAACTAGTGGAATTTCCCAAAGTTGGACAACAAAAATTTTGTGTTCATTTGTGGTGTGTGAATAAATTTTCATAACTTACATTTGTTATTCGTTTCAATTTTTTCCATACATAAACTCTTAAATTTTCATTTTGTTGTGATCTATTTGCCTTTTTGGTTTACGGGATGAAGGGAGAGAGAAAACTCAAAGTTTTTATTTAAGAAAAAAGTGTACATCTAAAATGGAAATGCACAATGCACAAAATTAGAGAGAGATAATTCCAAAGAGTGTTTGTAATTTTAAGGAATTTTAAGCTCTTTTTAGTTTTTGTATATCAGGTTTTGCAATCGTGGGGAAAAGGGGGAGGCAGGGGATTTTTAGCTGAGTGTTGACTCCTAATCCATAAGTCATTTCTTAGGGGAATATAGCTTGTTACGCATGATAAATCACTTTACAATCATCTATGATCGTTAGGTCAGCTTTTTGTAAATGGGCAAAATATTGGCTTGTTGACTCGGGTAAATATCCCACCGCACGTTCACTTGAGAATTTAATGAGCGTTTGTTATTCTCTTTAAAAGGTGCGGATCCAAAGGTGATTTGCATCTTTAACATGGTTCAAGCATGCATAAATATTTTTAAGGCATGTGTGGGAGAAATCTCTTTCTTATAAAATTCCAAAGTGTTAGGGTTTAGCTAGTGGAATTTCATAAACTTGGACAAAAAACATTTTGTGCTCATTTGTAGTGTGTGGATTTTATTTACATACATTTGTTATTGTTTTAAATTTTTTTCCATACATAAAATCTTAAATTTTCATTTTGTTGTGATCTATTTGCCTTTTCAGTTTAAGGGATGAAGGGAGAGCTAAAAGTCAAAGTTTTGATTTAAGAAAAAAGTGAACATCTAAAATGGAAATGCGCAATGAACAAAAGTAGAGAGAGATAATTCCAAAGAGTGTTTGTAATTTTAAGGAATTGTAAGCTCTTTTTTTTTATATACATGGTTGTACAATCGTCGGGAAAAGGGGGAGGTGTGGGATTTTTAACTGAGTGTTGACTCCAATCCATAAGTCATTTATTTGGGTAATATAGCTCATTACGCATGATAAATCACTTTACAATCATCTATGATCGTTAGGTCAACTTGTTTTTAATGGGAAAAATAATTGTTTGTTTGATTCGGGTAAATATCCCACCGCACGTTCACTTGAGAATTTAATGAGTGCTTGTTATTCTCTTTAAAAGGTTTCGATCCATTGGTGATTTGCATCTTTATCATGTTTCAAGCATGCATATTCATTTTTAAAGCATGTGTGGAAGAAATCTCTTTCTTATAAAATTCCAAGCTGTAAGGGTTGAACTAGTGGAATTTCCCAAACTAGGACAACAAAACTTTTGTGTTCATTGGTGGTGTGTGAATAAATTTTCTTTGCTTACATTTTTTATTGTTTCAATTTTTTTCCATACATCAACTCTAAAATTTTCATTTTGTTGTGATCTATTTGCCTTTTTGGTTTAGGGATGAAGGGAGAGCGAAAACTCAAAGTTTTGATTTTAGAAAAAAAATTAAATCTAAAATGGAAATGCACTATGCACGAATGTAGAGAGAGATAATTCCAAAGAATGTCTGAAATTTTTAGGGATTTTAACCTCTTTTTAGGTTTTATATATCAGGTTTATCAATCGTCGGGAAAAGGGGGAGGCAGGGGATTTTTAACTGAGTGTTGACTCCAATCCATAAGTCATTTCTTTGGGTAATATAGCCCATTCTACAAGTTAAATCACTTTACAGTCATCTATGATCGTTAGATCAGCTTTTTGTAAATGGGCAAAATAATGGCTTGTTTGACTCGGGTAAATATCCTACCGCACGTTTACTTGAGAATTTAATGAGCATTTGTTATTCTCTTTATAAGGTTTGGATCCATAGATGATTTTCACCTTTAACATGTTTCAAGCATGCATATCCATTTTTAAAGCATGAGTGGAAGAAATCTCTTTCTTATAAAATTCCAAGCTATTAGGGTGGAACTAGTGGAATTTCCCAAACTTAGACAACAAAACTTTGGTGTTCATTGGAGGAGTGATAATAAATTTTCTTGACTTACATATTTTTTTGTTTTAAATTTTTTTGCATACATAAACTCTAAAATTTTCATTTTGTTGTGATCTATTTGCCTTTTTGGTTTTCGGGATGAAGGGAGAGCGAAAACTCAATGTTTTGATTTAAGAAAAAAGAGTACATCTAAAATGGAAATGCACAATGCAACACTGTAGAGAGAGATAATTCCAAAGAGTGCCTGTAATTTTTAGGGATTATAAGCTCTTTTTAGTTTTTATATAGCAGGTTTGGCAATTGTCGAGAAAAGGGGGATGAGGGGGAATTTTAACTAAGCATCGACTCCAAACCCATAAGTCATTTTTTTGGGTAATATAACCCGTTACGTATGGTAAATCACTTTACGATCATCAATGATTGTTAGGTCAGCTTTTTGTAAATGGGCAAAATAATGACTTGTTTGACTCGAATAAATATCCCACTGCACGTTCACTTGAGAATTTAATGATCGTTTGTTATTCTCTTTAAAAGGTGTGGATCAAAAGGTGATTTCCATCTTTAACATGGTTCAAGCATGCATAAATATTTTTAAGGCATGTGTGGAAGAAATCACTTTCTTATAAAATTCCAAAGTGTTTGGGTTGAACTAGTGGAATTTCCAAAACTTGGATGAAAAACATTTTGTGTTCATTTGTGGTGTGTGAATAAATTTTCTTTACTTATATTTGTTATTGTTTTAAATTTTTTCCATACATAAAATCTAAAATTTTCATTTTGTTATGATCTATTTGCCTCTTCGGTTTACGGGATGAAGGGAGAGCTAAAACACAAAGTTTTGATTTAAGAAAAAAGAGTACATCTTAAATGGAAATGCACAATGCACAAATGTAGAAAGAGATAATTCCAAAGAGTGTCGGTAATTTTTAGGGATTGTAAGCTCTTTTTAGTTTTTATATATCAGGTTTTGCACTCGTCGGGAAACGGGGGAGGCAGGGGATTTTTATCTGAGTATTGACTCCCAAACCATAAGTCATTTATTAGGGTAATATAGCCCGTTACGCATGATAAATCACTTTACGATCATCTATGAATGTTAGGTCAGATATTTGTAAATGGGCAAAATAATGGCTTGTTTGTCTTGGATAAATATTTCACCGCATATTCACTTGATAATTTAATGAGCGTTTTTTATTCTCTTTAAAAGGTTTGGATCCATAGGTGATTTGAATCTTTAATATGTTTCAAGCTTGCATATCCATTTTTAAAGCATGTGTGGAATAAATATCTTTCTTATAAAATTCCCAGCTGTTAGGGTTGAAATAGTGGAATTTCCAGAACTTGGACAACAAAACATTTGTGTTCATTTGTGGTGTGTGAATAAATTTTTTTTACTTACATTTGTTATTGTTTTAAATTTCTACAATACATTAACTCTAAAATTTTCATTTTTTTGTGATCTATTTGCCTTTTTGGTTTACGGGATGATGGGCGATCGAAAACTCAAAGTTTTGATTTTAGAAAAAGAAGTACATCTAAAATTGGAAATGCGCAATGCTCAAATTTAGAGAGATATAATTCCAAAGAGTGTTCGTAATTTTGAGGGATTGTAAGGTCTTTTTAGTTTTTATATAACAGGTTTTGTAATCGTCGGGAAAAGGGTGAGCCGGGAGATTTTTAACTGAGTGTTGACTCTAATCCATAAGTCATTTCTATGGGTAATGTAGCCCATTACGCATGATAAATCACTTTACAATCATCTTTGAACGTTAGGTCAGCTTTTTTTAAGTGGGCAAAATAATGGTTTGTATGACTCGGGAAAATATCCTATCGCACGTTTACTTGAGAATTTAATGAGCGTTTGTTATTCTCTTTAAAAGGTTTGGATCCATAGATTATTTATACCTTTAACATGTTTCGAGCATGCATATCCATTTTTAAAGCTTGAGTGGAAGAAATCTCTTTCTTATAAAATTTCAAGCTATTAGTGTTGAACTAGTGGAATTACCCAAACTTAGACAACAAAAATTTTGTGTCCATTTGTGGTGCGTACATTTGTTATTGTTTTAAATTTTTTCCATACATAAATTCTAAAATTTTCATTTTGTTGTGATATATTTGCCTTTTTGGTTTATGTAATGAAGGGAGTGTGAAAACTGAAAGTTTTGATTTAATAAAAAAGTGTACATCTAAAATGGAAATACACAAAGCACAAATGTAGAGAGAGATAATTCCAAACAGTGCCTATAATTTTTAGGGATTATAAGCTGTTTTTAGTTTTTATATCATGTTTTGCAATCGTCGGGAAAAGGGGAAGGCGGGGGAATTTTAACTGAGTGGTGACTCCAAATCCATAAGTCATTTCTTAGGGTAATATACCGCATTACGTATGATAAATCACTTTACAATCATCTATGATTGTTAGGTCAGCTTTTTGTCAATGGGCAAAATAATGGCTTGTTTGACTCGGGTAAATATTCCACCGCACGTTCACTTGAGAATTTAATGAGCGTTTGTTATTCTCTTTAAAAGGTGTGGATCCAAAGGTGATTTGCATCTTTAACGTGGTTCAAGCATGCATATCCATTTTTAAGGCATGTGTGGAAGAAATCTCTTTCTTATAAAATTCCAAGCTGTTAGGGTTGAACTTGTGGAATATCCCAAAATTGGACAAAAAACAATTTGTGCTCATTTGTGGTGTGTGAATAAATTTTCTTTACTTACATTTGTTTTTGTTTTAAATTTTTTCCATACATAAAATCTAAAATTTCCATTTTGTTGTGATCCTTTCGCCACTTGGGTTTATGGGATGAAGGGAGAGCTAAAACTCAAAGTTTTTAGTTAAGAAAAAAGAGTACATCTAAAATGGAAATGCACAATGCACAAATGTAGAAAGAGATAATTCCAAAGAGTTTCGGTGATTTTTAGCGATTGTAAGCTCTTTTTAGTTTTTATATATTAGGTTTTGCACTCGTCGGAATAAGGGAGAGGAGAGGGAGTTTTATGTGAGTATTGCCTCCCAAACCATAAGTCCTTTCTTAGGGTAATATAGCCCATTACGCATGATAAAACACTTTACAATCTTCTATGAATGTTAGGTCAGCTTTTATTAAATGGGCAAAATAATGGCTTGTATGACTCAGGAAAATATCCTACCGCACGTTTACTTGAGAATTTAATGAGCGTTTTTTATTCTCTTTAAAAGGTATGGATCCATAGATGATTTGCACCTTTAACATGTTTCAAGCATGCATATCCATTTTTCAAGCATGAGTGGAAGAAATCTCTTTCTAATAAAATTCCAAGCTATTAAGGTTGAACTAGTGGAATTTCCCAAACTTGGATAGCAAAACTTTTGTGTTCATTTTTGGTGTGTGAATAAATTTTCTTGACTTACATTTGTTATTGTTTTAAAAATTTTCCATACATAAATCCTAAAAATTTTATTTCGTTGTGATCTATTTGCCTTTTTGGTTTATGGGATGAAGGGAGTGCGAAAACTGAAAGTTTTGATTTAAGAAAAAAAAGTACATCGAAAATGGAAATGCCCAATGCACAAATGAAGAGAGAGATAATTCCAAAGAGTGCCTCTAATTTTTTGGGATTATAAGCTGTTTTGGTTTTTATATCATGTTTTCCAATCGTCGGGAAAAGGGGAAGGCGGGGGAATTTTAACTGAGTGTTGACTCCAAATCCATGAGTCATTTCTTAGGGTAATATAAACCGTTACGTATGATAAATCACTTTACAATCATCAATGATTGTTAGGTCAGCTTTTTGTAAATGGGCAAAATAATGGCTTGTTTGACTCGGGTAAATATCCCACCGCACGTTCACTTGAGAATTTAATGAGCGTTTCTTATTCTCTTTAAAAGGGGTGGATCCATAGGTGATTTGCATCTTTAACATGGTTCAAGCATGCATATCCATTTTTAAGGCATGTGTTGGAGAAATCTCTTTCTTATAAAATTCCAAGCTGTTGGGGTTGAACTTGTGGAATATCCCAAACTTGGACAAAAAAATTTTTGTGTTCATTTGTGTTGTGTGTATAAATTTTCTTTACTTACATTTGTTATTGTTTTAAATTTTTTCCATACATAAAATCTAAAATTTTCATTTTGTTGTGATCTATTTGCCTTTTTGGTTTACAGGATGAAGTGAGAGTGAAATATCAAATTTTGATTTAAGAAAAAAGAGTACATCTAAAGAGGAAATGCACTTTTCAGTAATGTAGAGGGAGATAATTCCAAAGAGTATCTATAATTTTTAGGGTTTGTAAGCACTTTTTAGTTTTTATATATAAGGTTTTCCAATCTTCGGGGAACGAGGGAAACGGGGGATTTTTAATTGAGTGTTGACTCCCTATCTTTAAGTCATTTCTTAGAGTAGTATACCCTATTACGTATGATAAATCACTTTACAATCATCTATGATTGTTAGGTCAGCTTTTGTAAATGGGCAAAATAATGGCTTGTTTGAGTCGGGTAAATATCCCACCGCACGTTCACTTCAGAATTTAATGAGTGTTTGTTATTCTCTTTAAAAGGTTTGGATCCATAGGTTATCTGCATCTTTAACATGTTTTATGCATGCATATCCATTTTTAAAGCAAGTGTGGATGAAATCTCTTTCTTATAAAATACTAAGCTGTTAGGGTTGAACGAGTGGAATTTCCCAAACCTAGACAAAAAAACTTTTGTGTTCATTTGTGGTGTGTGAATAAATTTTCTTTCCTTACATTTGTTGTTGTTTTAAATTTTTTCCATACATAAACTCTAAAATTTTCATTTTGTTGTGATCTATTTGCCTTTTGTATTTACAGGATGAAGGGAGAGCGAAAACTCAAAGTTTTGATTTAAGAAAAAAAGTACTTCTAAAATTGAAAAGCACAATGCACAAATGTAGAATGGGATAAATCCAAAGAGTGACTATATTTTTTAGGGATTGTAAGTTCTTTTTAGTTTTCATATATCAGGTTTTGTAATCATCGGGAAAAGGGGGAGGCAGAGGATTTTTAACTAAGGGTTGACTCCGAATCCTTAAGTCATTTCTTAGGGTAATTTAGCCCGTTACGCATGATAAATCACTTTACAATCATCTATGATTGTTAGGTCAGCTTTTTTTAAAAGGGAAAAATAATGGCTTGTTTGACTCGAGTAAATATCCCACCACACGTTCACTTGAGTATTTAATGAGCGTTTGTTATTCTCTTTCAAAGTCTTGGATCCATAGGTGATTTGCATCGTTAATATGGTTCAAGCATGCATATCCATTTTTAAAGCATGCGTGGAAGAAATCTCTTTCTTATAAAATTGCAAGCTGTTAGGGTTGAACTAGTGGAATTTCCTAAATTTGAACAACTAAAATTTTCTTCAATTGTGGTTTGTCAAAAAAATTTCTTTACTTAAATTTGTTATTGCTATAAATTTTTTCCATAAATCAACTCTATAATTTTCATTTTGTTCTGATCTATTTTCCTTTTTCGTTTACAGGATGAAGTGAGAGCGAAAACTCAAAATTTTGACTTAAGAAAAAAGAGTACATCTAAAATGGAAATGCACAATGCAGAAACGTAGAGAGAAATAATTCCAAAGAGTGTCTACAATTTTTAAAGATTGTAAGCACTTTTTAGTTTTTATATATCAGGTTTTCCAATCGTCGAGAAACCGGGGAGGCAGGGGATTTTTAATTGAGTATTGACTCCCTATCCATAAGTCATTTCCTAAGGTAATATAGCCAGTTACGCATGATAAATACTTTACAATCATCTAAGATTGTTAGGCTAACTTTTTTTTAAATGGGCAAAATAATGGCTTGTTTGACTCGAGTAAATATCCCACCGCACGTTCACTTGAAAATTTAATGAGCGTGTGTTATTATCTTTAAAAGGTTTGGATCCAAAAGTGATTGATATCTTTAACATGTTTTATGCATGCATATCCATTTTTAAAGCATGTGTGGAAGAAATCACTTTCTTATAAAATTCCAAGCCGTTAGGGTTGAACTAGTGGAATTTCCCAAATTTGGACAACAAAACTTTTGAGTTTATTTGTGTGTATGAATAAATTTTCTTTACTTACACTTGTTGTTGTTTTAAATTTTTTTTCATACATAAACTCTAAAATTTTCATTTTGTTGTGATCTGTTTGGCTTTTGGGTTTACGGGATGAAGGGAGAGCGAAAACTCAAAGTTTTGATTTAAGAAAAAAGAGTACATCGAAAATAGAAAAGCACAATGCACAAATGTAGAGTAAGATAATTCCAAAGAGTGTCTATAATTTTTAGGGATTGTAAGTTCTTTTTATTTTTACATATCAGATTTTGCAATCGTCGGGAAAAGGGGGAGGCAGGGGATTTATGACTGAGCGTTGCCTCCAAATCCTTAAGTCATTTATTAGGGTAATATAGCTCTTTATGCATGATAAATCACTTTACATTCTTCTATGAATGTTAGGTCAGTTTTTTTTAAATGGGCAAAATAATGGCTTCTTTGACTCGGGTAAATATCCCACGACACGTTCACTCGAGAATTTAATCAGTGTTTGTTATTCTCTTTAAAAGGTTTGGATCCATAGGTGATTTGCTTCTTTAAAATGTTTCAAGCATGCATTTCCATTTTTAAAGCATGTGTGGAAGAAATATCATTCTTATAAAATTCCAAGCTGTTAGGGTTGAACTAGTGGAATTTCCTAAACTTGGACAAAAAAACTATGTTGTTCATTTGTTGTGTGTGAATAAATTTTCTTTACTTACATTTGTTATTGTTCTAAATTTCTTCGTTACTTAAATTCTAATATTTTCATTTTGGTGTGATCTATTTTCCTTTTTGGTTTACGGGATGAAGGGAGTGCAAAAACTCAAAGTTTTTATTTAAGAAAAAAGAGTACATCTAAAATAGAAAAGCACAATGCACAAATGTTGAGTGAGATAATTTCAAAGTGTGTCTATAATTTTTTGGGATTGTAAGTTCTTTTTAGTTTTTATATATTAGGTTTTGCAATCGTCGGGAAAAAGGGGAGGCGGGAGATTTTTAACTGAGTGTTGACTCCCAAACCATAAGTCACTTCTTAGGGTAATATAGCCCATTACGCATGATAAATCACTTTACAATCATCTATGATTGTTAGGTCAGCTTTTTGTAAATGGGCAAAATAATGGCTTGTTTGACCCGGGTAAATATCACACCGTATGTTCACTTCATAATTTAATTGGTGTTTAATATTCACTTTAAAAGGCTTGCATCCATAGAAGACTTCCATCTTGAACATTTTTCAAGCATGCATATCCATTTTTAAAGCGTGTGTGGAAGAAATCTCTTTCTTATAAAATTCCAAGCTGTTAGGGTTGAACTAGTAGAATTTCTCAAACTTTGACAACAAAACTTAAGTGTTTATTTGTGGTATGTGAATGAATTTTATTTACTTACAGTTGTTATTGTTTAAAAAATTTTCAACACATAAACTCTAAAATTTCCATTTTGTTGTGATCTATTTGCCTTTTAGGTTTATGGGATGAAGGGAGAGCGAAAACTCAAAGTTTTGATTTAAGAAAAAGTGTACATCTAAAATGGAAATGAACAATGATTAAATGTAGAGAGAGATAATTCCAAAGAGTGTCTGTAATTTTTATGGATTGTAAACTCTTTTTAGTTTTAATATATCAGATTTTCCAATCGTTCGGAAAAGGGGGAGGCGGGGGATTTTTAACTGAGTGTTGACTCCCAATGCATAAGTCATGTGTTTGGGTAATATAGCCCGTTACGCATGATAAATAAAATTACAATCATCTATGATTGTTAAGTCAATTTTTGTAAATCGGCAAAATATTGCTTGTTTGACTCAGGTAAATATCCCACCGCACGTTCACTTGAGAATTTTAAGACAATTTGTAATTCTATTTAAAAGGTTTGGATCCATAGGTGATTTGCATATTTAACATGTTTCAATCATGCATATCCATTTTTAAAGCATGTGTGGAAGAAATCTCTCTCTTATAAAATTCCAACCTGTTAGGGTTGAACTAGTGGAATTTCGAAAACTTGGACAACAAAACTTTTGTGTTCATTTGTGGTGTGTGGATAAATTTTCTTTACATTCATTTGTTATTGTCTTCAATTTTTTCCATACATAACCTCTAAAATTTTCATTTTCTTGTGATCTATTTGCCTTTTTGGTTTACGAGATGTGCACAAATATAGTGAACTAATTCGAAAGTGTGTCAATAATTTTTAGGGATTGTAAGTTCTTTTTAATTTTTATATATCAGGTTTTGCAATCGTCGGGAAAAGGGGAAGGCGGGGGATTTTTAACTGAGTGTTGACTCCCAATCCATAAGTCACTTCTTAGGGTAATATAGCCCATTACGCATGATAAATCACTTTACAATCATTTACGATTGTTAGGTCAGCTTTTTGTAAATGGGCAAAATAATGGCTTGCTTGACCCGGTTAACTATCCCACTACACGTTCACTTGAGAATTTAATGGGCATTTTTTATTCACTTTAAAAGGCTTGGATCCATAGGATATTTGCATCTTGAACATGTTTCAAGCATGCATGTCCATTTTTAAAGCATGTGTGGAAGAAATCTCATTCTTATAAAATTCCAAGCTGTTAGGGTTGAACTTGTGGAATTTCAAAAACTAGGACAAAAAAAATTTTGTGTTCATTTGTGGTGTGTGAATAAATTTTCTTTACTAAAATTTTTTATTGTTTTAATTTTTTTTCATACTTAAACTCTAAAATTTTCGTTTTGATGTGATCTATTTGCCTTTTTTGTTTACAGGATGAAGGGAGAGGGAAAACTCAAAGTTTTGATTTAATTAAAAAGAGTACACCTAAAATGGAAATGCACAATGCACAAATGTAGAGAGAGATAATTCCAAGGAGTGTCTGTAATTTGTAAGAATTGTACGCTCTTTTTAGTTTTTATATTTCAGGTTTTGCAATCTTCGGGAAAAGGGGAGGTGGGGGATTTTTACCCGAGTGTTGACACCCAATCCATAAGTTGTTTCTTAGGGTAATATAGTCCGTTATGCATGATAAATCACTTTACAATCATCTATGATTGTTAGGTTAGCGTTTTGTTAATAGGAAAAATAATGTCTTGTTTGACTCGGGTATATATCCCACCGCACGTTCACTTGAGAATTTAATGAGCATTTGTTGTTATCTTTAAATGGTTTGGATCCATAGGTTATTTTCATCTTTAACATGTTTCAAGCATGCATATCAATTTTTAAAGCATGTGTGGAAGAAATCTCTTTCTGATAAAATTCCAAGCTGTTATGGTTGAACTAGTGGAATTTCCCAAACTTGGACAACAAAACTTTTGTGTTCATTTGTGGTGTGTGAATGAATTTTCTTTACTTATATTTGTTAGTTTTTATAAAATTTTCCTTACATAGACTCTAAAATTTTCATTTTGTTGTGATCTATTTGCCTTTTTGGTTCACGGGATGAAGGGAGAGCGAAAACTAAAGGCTTGTTTGACTCCGGTATATATCCCACTGCACGTTCACTTGAGAATTTAATGAGTGTTTGTTCTTCGCTTTAAAAGGTTTTGATCCATAGGTGATTTGAAACTTTAACATGTTTCTAGCGTGTGTGGAAGAAATCTCTTTCTTATAAAATTCCAAGCTCTTAGGGTTGAACTAGTAGAATTTCACAAACTTGAACAACAAAACTTACGTTTTCATTTGTGGTATGTGAATGAATTTTATTTACTTACATTTGTTATTGTTTAAATTTTTTTCCACACATAAACTATAAAATTTTCATTTTGTTGTGATCTATTTGCGTTTTTGGTTTATGGGATGAAGGGAGAGCGAAAACTCAAAGTTTTGATTTAAGAAAAAAGAGTACATCAAAAAATGAAATGCACAATGAAAAAATGTAGAGAGAGATAATTCCAAAGAGTGTCTATAATTTTTAGGGATTGTAAACTCTTTTTAGTTTTTATATATCAGGTTTTCCAATTGTCGGGAAAAGGGGGAGGCGGGGGATTTTTAACTGAGTGTAGACTCCCAATGCATAAGTCATTTATTTGGGTAATATAGCCCGTTATGCATGATAAATTACTTTACAATCATCTATGATTGTTAGGTCAGTTTTATTTGTAAATCTGCAAAATAATGGCTTGTTTGACTCGGGTAAATATCCCACCGCATGTTTACTTGAGAATTTTAAGAGCATTTGTTATTTTGTTTAAAAGTTTTGTATCCATAGGTGATTTGCATATTTAACATGTTTCAAGCATGCATATCCATTTTTAAAGCATGTGTGCAAGAAATCTCTTTCTTATAAAATTCCAACCTGTCAGGGTTGAACTAGTGGAATTTCCCAAACTTGGACAACAAAACTTTTGTGTTCATTTTTGGTGTGTGTATAAATTTTCTTTACTTTCATTTGTTATTGTCTTCAATTTTTTCCATACATAACCTCTAAAATTTTCATTTTGTTGTGATCTATTTGCCTTTTTGGTTTACGAGATGAAGGCAGAGCAAAAATTCAAAGTTTTAATTTAAGAAAAAAGAGTACATCTAAAATGGAAATGCACAATGTACAAATGTAGAGAGAGGTAATTCCAAAGAGTGTCGGCAATTTTTATTGATTGTAAGCTCTTTTTAGTTTTTATATATTAGGTTTTACAATCGTCAAGAAAAGGGGGAGGCATGGGATTTTTAACTGAGTGTAGACTCCCAATCGATAAGTCATTTCTTAGGGTAATATAGCCAGTTACGCGTGATAAATCACTTTACAATCATCTATAATCGTTAGGTCAGCTTTTGTAAATAGGCAAAGTAATGCTTTTTTAACTCGGATGAGTATCCCTTCGCATGTTCACTTGAGAATTTAATGATAGTTTGTTATTCTCTTTAAAAGGTTTGGATCCATAGGTGATTTACATATTCAACATGTTTCAAGCATGCATATCCCTTTTTAAACCATGTGTGGAAGAAATCTCTTTCTTATAAAATTTCAAGCTGTTAGGGTTGAACTAGTAGAATTTCTCAAACTTGGACAACAAAACTTATGTGTTAATTTGTGGTATGTCAATGAATTTTATTTACTTACATTTGTTATTGTTTAAAATTTTTTCCACACATATACTCTAAAATTTTCATTTTGTTGTGATCTATTTGCCTTTTTGGTTTACGGGATGAAGGGAGAGCGAAAACTCAACGTTTTGATTTAAGAAAAAAGAGTAAATCTAAAATTTAAATGCACAATGAACAAATGTAGAGAGAGATAATTCCAAAGAGTGTCTATAATTTTTAGGGATTGTCAACTCTTTTTAGTTTTTATATATGAGGTTTTGCAATCGTCGGGAAAAGGGGGAGGCGGGGGATTTTTAACAGAGTGTTGACTCCCAATCCATAAGTCATATCTTAAGGTAATATAGCCCGTGCCGCATGATAAATCACTTTACATTCAACTATGATCGTTCGGTCAGCTTTTTGTAAATGGGCAAACTAATGGCTTGTTTGACTCGGGTAAATATCGCACCACACGTTCACTTGATAATTTAATGAGCGTTTGTTATTCTCTTTAAAAGGTTTGGATCCATAGGTGATTTGCATAGTTAACAAGTTTCAAACATGCATATCCATTTTTAAAGCATGTGTGGAAGAAATCTCTTTCTTATAAATTTCCAAGAAGTTAGGGTTGAACTTGTGGAATTTCCCAAACTTGGACTAAAAAACTTTTGTGTTCATTTGTCGTGTGTGAATAAATTTTCTTTACTTATATTTGTTATTATTTTTAAAATTTTCCTTACATAAACTCTTAAATTTTAATTTTTTTGTGATCTGTTTGCCTTTTTGGTTTACGGGATGAAGGGAGAGTGAAAACTCAATGTTTTGATTTAAGAAAAAAGAGTACATCTAAAATAGAAATTCGCAATTAAAAAATGTAGAGAGAAATAATTCCAAAGAGTGTCTATAAGTTTTATGGATTGTAAGCTCTTTTTAGTTTTTATGTATCTGTTTTTTCTATCGTCGGGAAAAGGGGGAGGTAGGGGATTTTTAACTGAGTGTTGACTCCCAATCCATAAGTCATTTCTTAGGGTAATATAGCCCGTTACGCATGATAAATCACTTTACAATCATCTATAATCGTTAGGTCAGCTTTTGTAAATGGGCAAAGTAATGGCTTGTTTGACTTGGTTATATATCGCACCACATGTTCACTTGAGAATTTAATGAGCGTTTGTTATTCTCTTTAAAAGGTTTGGATCCTTAGGTGATTTGCATATTTAACATCTTTCAAGCATGCATATCCATTTTTAAAGCATGTGTGGAAGAAATCTTTTTCTTATAAAATTTCAAGCTATTAGGGTTGAACTAGTAGAATTTCTCAAACTCAAACAACAAAACTTTAGTGTTCATTTTTGGTTTGTGAATGAATTTTATTTACTTGCATTTGTTATTGTTTAAATTTTTTTCCACACATAAACTCTAAAATTTTCATTTTGTTGTGATCTATTTGCCTTTTTGGTTTACGGGATGAACGTAGAGCGAAAACTCAATGTTTTGATTTAAGAAAAAAAAGTATACATCAAAAATAGAAATGCAAAATGAAAAAATGTAGAGAGAAATAATTCCAAAGAGTGTCTATAGTTTTTAAGGATTGCAAATTCTTTTTAGTTTTTATATATCAGGTTTTCCAATCGTCAGGAAAAGGGGGAGGCGGAGGATTTTTAACTGAGTGTTGACTCCCAATCCATAAGTCATTTCTTAGGGTAATATAGCCCGTGCCGCATGATAAATCACTTTACAATCATCTAAAATCGTTAGGTCAGCTTTTTGGAAATGGGCAAAATAATGGCTTGTTTGACTCGGGTAAATATCCCACCACACGTTCACTTGAGAATTTAATGAGCGTTTGTTATTCTCTTTAAAAGGTTTGGATCCATAGGTTATTTACATATTTAACATGTTTCAAGCATGCATATCCATTTTTAAAGCATGTGTGGAAGCAATCTCTTTCTTATAAAATTCCAAGCTGTTAGGGATGAACTTGTGGATTTTCCCAAACTTGGAATAGAAAACTTTTGGGTTCATTTGTGGTGCGTGAACAAATTTTTTTTACTTAAATTTGTTATTATTTTAAATTTTTTACATAAATAAACTCTAAAATTTTAATTCTTTTGTGATCTATTTGCCCTTTTGGTTTACGGGATGAAGGGAGAGCGAATACTCAAAGTTTTAATTTAAGAAAAAAGAGTACATCTAAAATGGAGTAGCACAATGCACAAATGTAGAGAGAGATAATTCCAAAGAGTGTCTGTAATTTTCAAGGATTCTATGCTCTTTTTACTTTTTATATTTCAGGTTTTGCAATCTTCGGGAAAAGGGGAGGCGGGGGATTTTTTACTGAGTGTTGACTCCCAATCCATAAGTCATTTCTTAGGATAATATAGCCCTTTACACATGATAAATCACTTTGCAATCATCTATGATCGTTAGGTCAACTTTTTGTTAGTTGGCAAAATAATGGCTTGTTTGACTCTGGTAAATATCCCACTACACGTTCACTTGAGAATTTAATGAGCGTTTCTTACTCTCTTTAAAAGGTTTGGATCCATAGGTGATTTGCATATTTAACATGTTTCAAGCTTGCATATCCATTTTTAAAGCATGTATGGAAGAAATCTCTTTCTTATAAAATTCCAAGGTGTTAGGGTTGAACTTGTGGAATTTCCAAAACTTTGGCTACAAAACTTTTGCGTTCATTTGTGGTGTGTGAATAAATTTTATTTATTTACATTTGTTATTTTTTTAAATTTTTTTCATACATAAACTCTAAAATTTTAATTTTTTTGTGATCTTTTTACCTTTTTCGTTTACGGGATGAAGGGAGAGCGAAAACTCATAGTTTTGATTTAATAAAAAAGACTACATCAAAAATCAAATAGCACAATGCACAAATATAGAGAGAGATAATTCCAAAGAGTGTCTATAATTTTTAAGAATTGTACGCTCTTTTTAGTTTTTATGTTTCGGGTTTTGCAATCTTCGGGAAAAGGGGAGGTGGGGGATTTTTAACTGAGTGTTGACTCCCAATCCATAAGTCATTTCTTAGGGTAATATAGCCCGTTATGCATGATAAATCACTTTACAATCATCTATGATCGTTAGGTCAGCTTTTTATAAATGTGCAAAATTATGGCTTGTTTGACTCTAGTAAATATCCCACTGCCCGTTCGCTTGAGAATTTAATGAGCGTTTGTTATTCTCTTTAAATGGTTTGGATGCATAGGTGATTTACATATTTAACATGTTTCAAGCTTGCATATCCATTTTTAAAGCATGTCTGGAAGAAATCTCTTTCTTATAAAATTCCAAGCAGTTAGGGTTGAACATGTGGAATTTCCAAAACTTGGAGTACAAAACTTTTCTGTTCATTTGTGGTGTGTGAATAAATTTTCTTACTTACATTTTTTATTTTTTTAAATTTTTTCCATACATAAACTCTAAATTTTAATTTTTTTTTATCTTTTTGCCTTTTTTGTCTACAGGATGAAGGGAGAGCAAAAACTCAAAGTTTTGATTTAAGAAAAAAAATTACATCTAAAATGGAAATGCAAAATGCACAAATGCAGAGAGAGATAATTCCAAAGAGTGTGTATAATTTTTAGGGACTGTACGCTCTTTTTAGTTTTTATATTTCAGGTTTTGCAATCGTCGGGAAAAGGGAAGGTGGGGGATTTTTAACTGAGTGTTGAATCCAAATCCATAACTCATTTGTTAGGGTAATATAGCCCATTTCACATGCTAAATCACTTTACAATCATCTATGATTATTAGGTCAGCCTTTTGTAAGTGGGCAGAATTATGGCTTGATTGACTCGGGTAAATATCCCACCTCAAGTTCACTTGAGAATTTAAAGAGCATTTGTTATTCTCTTTAAAAGGTTTGGATCCATAGGTGATTTGCATTTTTAACATGTTTCAAGCATGCATATCCATTTTTAAAGCATGTGTGGAAGAAATCTCTTTCTTTTAAAATTCCAAGCTGTGAGGGTTGAACTAGGGGAATTTCCCAAACTTGGACAACAAAACTTCTGTGTTCATTTGAGGTGTATGAGTAAATTTTCTTTACTTACATTTTTTATTTTTAAAATTTTTTTCCATACATAAACTCTAAAATTTTCATTTTGTTGTGATCTATATGCATTTTTGGTTTTCGTGATGAAGGGAGAGCGAAAAACTCAAACTTTTGATTTAAGAAAAAAAAGAGTACATCTAAAATGGAAATGCACAATGCACAAATGTTGAGAGAGATAATTCCGAAAAGTGTCTGTAATTTTTAGGGATTGCAAGCCCATTTTAATTTTTATTTATCAGGTATTGCAATCATCAAGAAAAGGGGGAAGCGGGGGATTTTTAACTGAGTGTTGACTCCCAATCCATACGTCCTTTCTTAGGGTAATATAGCCCGTTACGCATGATAATTCACTTTACAATCATCTATGATTGTTAGGTCAGCTTTTTGTAAATGAGCAAAATAATGGCTTGTTTGACTCGGGTATTTATCTCACCACACGTTCACTTTAGAATTTAATGAGCGTTTGTTGTTCTCTTTAAATGGTTTGGATCCATAGGTGATTTGCATCTTTAACATGTTTCAATCATGCATATCCATTTTTAAAGCATGTGTAGAATAAATCTCTTTCTTATAAAAATCCAAGCTGTTAAGGATGAACTAGTGGAAGTTCCCAAACTTGGAGAACAAAACTTTTGTGTTCATTTGTGGTGTGGGAATAAATTTTCTTTACTTACATTTGTTATTGTTTTAAATTTTTTCCAAATATAAATACTAAAATTTTCATTTTGTTGTGATCTATATGGCTTTTTGTTAGGTCAGCTTTTTGTAAATGGGCAAAATAATGGCTTGTTTTACTCGGGTAAATATCCCACCGCATCTTCACTTGAGAATTTAATGAGCGTTTTTTATTCTCTTAAAAAGGCTTGGATCCATAGGGCATTTGCATCTTTAACAAGTTTCAAACATGCATATCCATTTTTAAAGCATGTCTGGAAGAAATCTCTTTCTTATAAAACTCCAAGTTGTTTGGGTTGAGCTAGTGGAAGTTCCCAAACATGGACAACAAAACTTTTGTGTTCATTTGTGGTGTGTGAATAAATTTTCTTTACTTACATTTGTTATTGTTTTAAATTTTTTCCACACATAAACTCTAAAATTTTCATTTTGTTGTGATCACATTATCTTTTTGGTTTACGAGATGAAGGGAGAATGAAAACTCGAAGATTTTGTTTAAGAAAAAAGTGCACATCTAAAATTGAAATGCACAATGCACAAATGTAGAGAGAGCTAATTCCAAAGAGTGGCTGTAATTTTTTGGGATTGTAAGCTCTTTCTAGTTTTTAAATACCAGGTTTTGCGATGGGGAGGCGGGAGATTTTTAACTGATTCTTGACTCCCAATCCAAAAGTCATTTCTTAGGGTAATATAACCCGTTACGCATGATAAATCACTTTAAAATCATCTTTGATTGTTAGCTCAACATTTTTGTAAATGGGCAAAATAATGGGTTGTTTGACTCGGGTAAATATCCCACCGCACGTTCACTTGAGAATTTAATGAACGTTTGTCATACTCTGTAAAAGGTTTGGAACCATAGGTGATTTGCATCTTTAACAAGTTTCAAGCATACATATCCATTTTTAAGGCATGTGTGGAAGAAATCTCTTTCCTATAAAATTCCAAGCTGTTAGGGTTGAACTCGTCGAATTTCCGAAACATGGACAACAAAACTTTTGTTTTCATTTGTGGTGAGTAAAATTTCTTTACTTATATTTCTTATTTTTATAAATTTTTTCCATACATAAACTCTAAATTTTTAAATTTTTTGTGATCTATTTGCCTTTTTGGATTATGTGATGAAGACAAAGCGAAAAAAAGTAAAAGTAAAATGGAAATTCACAATGAGAATATCTTGGGAGCGATAATTCCAAAGAGTGTCTGTAATTTTTAGGGATTGTAAGCCCTTTTTAGTTTTTATTTATCAGTTTTGCAATCGTTGGGAAAAGGGTAATGCGGGGGATTTTTAACTGAGTGTTGGCCCCCAATCCATAAGTCATTTCTAAGGGTAATATAGCCCGTTACACATGATAAATCACTTTACAATCATCTATGATTGTTAGGTCAACTATTTTTAAAATGGCAAAATAATGGCTTGTTTGACTCAGGTAAAATATCCAACTGCTCGTTCAATTGAGAATTTAATGAGCGTTTGTTATTCTCTTTAAAAGGCTTGGATCCATAGGTGATTTGCATCTTTAACATGTTTCAAGCATGCATATCCATTTTTAAAGCATGTGTGAAAGAAATCTCTTTCTTATAAAATTCGAAACTATTAGGGTTGAACTCGTCGAATTTCCGAACTTGGACAACAAAACTTTTGTGTTCATTTGTGGTGTGTGAGTAAATTTTCTTTACTTACATTTTTTATTGTTTTAATTTGTTTCCATACATAAACTATAAAATTTTCATTTTGTTGTGATCTATTTGCCTTTTTGGTTGACGGGATGAAGGAAGAACGAAAACTCAAAGTTTTGATTGAAGAAAAAAAGAGTACATCTAAAATGGAAATGCACAATGCACAAATGTAGAGAGAGATCATTCCAAATTGTGTCTGTAATTTTGAGGGATTGTAAGCCCTTTTTAGTTTTTATATATTCGGTTTCGCAATCGTCGTGAAAAGGGAGAGGCGAGAGATTTTTAAATGAGTGTGGACTCCCAATCCATAAGTCATTTCTTAGGCTAATATAGCCCGTTACGCATGATAAATCACATTACAATCATCTGTGATTGTTAGGTCAGCGTTTTGTAAATGGGCAAATTAATGGCTTGTTTAACTCGGGTAAATATCCCACCGCTCGTTCACTAGAGAATTTAAAGAGCGTTTGTTATTATCTTTAAAAGGTTTAGATCCAAAGGTCATTTGCATCTTTAACATGTTTCAAGCATGCATATCCATATTTAAAGCATGTGTGGAAGAAATCTTTTTCTTATAAAATTCCAAGATGTTAGGGTTGTACTTGTCGAATTTCTCAAACTTGGACAAGAAAACTTTTGTGTTCACTTGTGGTGTGTGAATAAATTTTCTTTACCTACATTTGTTATTTTTTTAAATTTTTACCATACATAAACTCTATAATTTTCATTTTGTTGTATTTTTTTGTCCTTTTGGTTTATGGGATGAAGGGAGAGCGAAAACTCAAAGTTTTCATTCAAGCAAAAAGAGTACATCTAAAATTGAAATGCACAATGCACAAATGTACGGAGATAATTTCAAAGAGTGTTTGTAATTTTTAGGGATTGAAACCTCTATTTTGTATTTATATATCCAGTTTTGCTATTATCGAGAAAAGGGGGAGGCGGGGGATTTTTAATTGAGTGTTGACTCCCAATCCATAAGTGATTTCCTAGTGTAATATAACCCGTTTATGCAAGATAAATCACTTGACAATCATCTATGATCGTTAGGTCAACTTTTTGTAAATATGCCAAATAATAGCTTGTTTTACTCGGGTAAATATCCCACCGCACGTTCACTTGTCAATTTAATGAGCGTTTGTTATTCTCTTTAAAAGGTTTGGATCCGTAGGTGATTTGCATGTTTAACATGTTTCATGCATGCATATCCATTTTTAAAGCATGTGGACGAAATCACTTTCTTACAAAATTCCAAGCTGTTAGGGTTGAACTTGTGGAAATTCCCAAACTTGGCTAACAAAACTTTTGTGTTCATTTGTGGTGTGGGAATAAATTTTCTTTACTTACATTTGTTATTGTTTAAAATTTTTTCCATACATAAACTCTAAAATTTTTATTTTGTTGTGATCTATTTGGCATTTTGGTTTATGGGATGAAGGGAGGGAGAAAAATCAAAGTTTTGATTTAAGAAAAAAGAGTACATCTAAAATGGAAATGCACAATGCAAAAACATACAGAGAGATAATTCCAAAGAGTGTCTGTAACTTTTAGGGATTGTAAGCTCCTTTTAGTTTTTATATAACGGGTTTAGCAATCCTCGGGAAAAGGGCGAGGCAGGCAATTTTTAACTGAGTGTTGACTCAAAATCCGTAAGTCAGTTCTTAGGGGAATATAGCCTGTTACGCATGACAAATCACTTTACAATCATCTATGATTGTTCGGTCAGCTTTTTGTAAAGTGGTAAAATAATGGCTTGTTTGAGTCGGGTAAGTATCCCACCGCACGTTAACTTGAGAATTTAAAGAGCGTTTTTTATTCTCTTTAACAGGTTTGGATCGATAGGTGATTTTCATCTTTAACATGTTTCAAGCATGCATATCCATTTTTAAAGCATGTGTGGAAGAAGTCTCTTTCTTATAAAATTCCAAGCAGTTCGGGTTGAACAACTGGAATTTCCTAAACTTGGACAACAAAACTTTTGTGTTCCGTTGTGGTGTGAATAAATTTTTTTTCTTACATTTGTTATTTTTTTAAATTTATTCCATACATAAACTCTAAAATTTTCATTTTGTTGTGGTCTATTAGACTTTTTGGTTTACGGGATGAAGGGAGAGCGAAAACTCAATGTTTTGATTTAAGAAAAAGGAGTACATTTAAAAGGGAAATGCACAATGCACAAATATAGAGAGATATAATTCCAAAGGGTGTCTGTAATTTTTAGGGATTTTAAGGCCTTTTTAGTTTTCATATATCAGGTTTTGCAATCGTCGGGAAAAGGGGCAGGCATGGGATTTTTAAATGAGTGTTAATTCCCAATACATAAGTCTTTTCTTAGGGTAATATAGTCCGATATGCATTTACAATCATCTATGATTATTAGGTCAGCTATTTGTAAATGGGCAAAATAATGGCTTATTTGACTCAGGTAAATATCTCACCACACCTTCAATTGAAAATTTAATGAGCGATTGTAATTCTCATTAAAAGTTTGGATCCATTGGTGATTTTCATCTTTAACATTTTTCAAGCATGCATATCCATTTTTAAAGCATGTGTGGAAGAAATCTTTTTTTTATAAAATTCCAAGCTGTAAGGGTTGAACTTGGGGAATTTCCCAAACTTGGACATCAAAACTTTTGTGTTCATTTGTGGTGTGTGAATAAATTTTCTTTACTTAAATTTGTTTTTTTTTTAATTTTTTACATACATAAACTCTAAAATTTTCATTTTGTTGTGATTTATTTGCCTTTTTGGTTTAACGAGATGTAGGGAGAGCGAAAATTCAAAGTTTTGATTTAAGAAAAAAGAGTACAGCTAAAATGGAAATTCACAATGCACGAATGTAGAGAGAGATAATTCCAAAGGGTGTCTGTAATTTTTAGCGATTGTAAGCTCTTTTTTGTTTTTATATATCAGGTTTTCAAATCGTCGGGAAAGGGGACGAGGCGGGGGATTTTTAACTTAGTGTTGACTCCGAATCCATAAGTCATTTGTTAGGGTAATATAGCCCGTTATGCATGATAAATCACTTTACAATCATCTACGATCGATAAGTCAGCTTGTTTAAATGGGCAAAATAATGGCTTGTTCGACTTGGGTAAATATTCCACCGCACTTTCACTTGAGAATTTAATGAGCATTTGTTATTCTCTTTAAAAGGTTTAGATCCTCAGGAGATTTGCATCTTTAACATGTTTCAGGCATGCATATCCGTTTTTTAAGTATGTGTCGAAGAAATCTCTTTCTTATAAAATTCCGAGCTGTTAGAACTGAACTAGTGGAATTTCCCAAACTTGGACAACAAAACTTTTGTGTTCATTTGTGGTGTGTGAATGAATTTTCTTTACTTAGATTTGTTATTGTTTTAAATTTTTTCCATACATCAGCTCTTAAAATTTCATTTTGTTGTCATCTATTTGCCTTTTTGGTTTACAAGATGAAGGGAAAGTGAAAACTCAAAGTTTTGATTTAAGAAAAAAGTGTACATCTAAAATGGAAATGCACAATGCACAAATGTAGAGAGAGAAAATTCCAAAGAGTGTCTCTAATTTTTACGGATTGTAATCTCTTTTTAGTTTTTATATATCACGTTTTGCAATTGTGGGGAAAGGGGGAGGCGGGGGATTTTTAACTGAGTGTTAACTCCCAATCCATAAGTCATTTCATAGGGTAATATAGCCCGTTACGCATGATAAATCACTTTACAACCATCTATGATTGTTAGGTCAACTTTTTGTAAATGGGCAAAATAATGGCTTGTTTGACTCAGGTAAATATCTCACCGCACGTTCACTTGAGAATTTATTGAGCATTTGTAATTCTTTTTGAAAGGTTTCGATGCATAGGTGATTTGCATCTTTAACATGTTTCAAGAATGCATATCCATTTTTAAAGCATGTGTGGAAAAAATCTTTTTTTTTATAAAATTCCATGCTGTTAGGGTTCAATTTGTGGAATTTCCCAAACTAGGACAACAAAACTTTTGTGTTCATTTGTGGTGAGTGAATAAATTTTCTATACTTAAATTTGTTATTGTTTTAAATTTTTTCCATACGAAAAACTCTAAAATTTTCGTTTTGTTGTGATCTATTTGGCTTTTTGGTTTACGTGATGAAGGGAGAGCAAAAAGTCAATGTTTTTATTTAAGAAAAAAGTGTACATCTAAAATGGAAATGCACAATGCACAAATGTAGAGAGAGATAATTCCAAAAAATGTCTATAATTTTTGGTGATTGTAAGCTCTTTTTTGTTTTTATATACAAGGTTTTACAATCGTCGGGAAAAGGGGTAGGCGGGGGATTTTTAACTGAGTGTTGACTCCAATCCATAAGTCATTTCTTAGGGTAATATAGCCCGTTATGCATGATAAATCACTTTACAATCATCTATGATCGTTAGGCTAGCTTTTTGTAAATGGGCAAAATAATGGCTTGTTTGACTCGGGTAAATATCCCACTGCATGTTCACTTGAGAATTTAATGAACGTTTGTTATTCTCTATAAAAGGTTTGGATCCATAGATGTTTTGCATCTTTAACATGTTTCAAGCATGCATATCCATTTTTAAAGTATGTGTGGAAGACATCTCTTTCTTATAAAATTCCAAGCTGTTAGGATTGAACTAGTGGAATTTCCAAAATGTGGACAACAAAATTTTTGTGTTCATTTGTGGTGTGTGAATAAATTTTCTTTACTTACATTTGTTATTGTTTTCAATTTTTTCCATACATAAACTATAAAATTTTCATTTTGTTGTGATGTTTTTGCCTTTTTGGTTTATGCGATGAAGAGAGAGCGAAAAGTCAATGTTTTGATTTAAGAAAAAAAATACATCTAAAATGGAAATGCACAATGCAGAAATATAGAGAGAGATAATTTCAAAGAGTTTCTGTAATTTTTAGGGATTGTAAGCTCTTTTTAGTTTTTATATATCAGGTTTTGCAATCGTCGAGAAAAGGGGGAGGCGTGGGATTTTTAACAGAGTGTTGACTCCAATCCATAAGTCATTTCTTTAGGTGATATAGCTTGTTCTGCATGATGAATCACTTTATAATCATCTATGATCGTTAGGTCAGCTTTTTGTAAATGGGCAAAATAATGTAATTTTTTACTCGAGTAAATATCCCACGGCACGTTCACTTGAGAATTTAATGAGCGTTTGTTCTTCTCTTTAAAAGGCTTGGATCCGTAGGTGATTTGCATCTTTAACATGTTTCATGCATGCATATCCTTTTTTAAAGCATGTGTGGAAGAAATCTCATTTTTAGAAAATTCAAAGCTTTTACGGTTGAACTAGTGGAATTTAGAAAACTTGGACAACAAAACTTTTGTGTTCATTTGTGGTGCGTGAATAATCTTCCTTTACATACATTTGTTATTGTTTTAATTTTTTTCCTTACATAAACTCTAAAATTTTCATTTTGTTGTGATCTATTTGCCTTTTTGGCTTGCGGGATGAGGGGAGAGCGAAAACTGAAAATTTTGATTTAATAAAAAAGAGTACATCTAAAATGGAAATGCACAATGCACAAATGGAGAGAGAGATAATTCAGAAGAGTGGCTGTAATTTTTAGGGATTATAAGCTCTTTTTAGTTTTTATATATTAGGTTTTGCAATCGTCGGGAAACGGGGGAGGCGGGGGAATTTTAATTGAGTGTTGACTCAAAATCCACAAGTCATTTCTTAGGGTAATATAGCCCGTGACGCATGATAAATCAGTTTACAATCATTTATGATTGTTAGGTCAGCTTTTTGAAAATGGGCAAAATAATGGCTTGGTTAACTCTGGTAAATATCCCACCACACGTTCACTTGAGAATTTAATGAGATTTTGTTATTCTCTTTAAAAGGTGTGGATCCATAGGTGATTTTCATCTTTAACATGGTTCAAGCATGCATATCCATTTTTAAGGAATGTGTTGAAGAAATCTCTTTCATATAAAATTCCAAGTTGTTAGGGTTGAACTAGTGGAATTTCCCAAACTTGGACAAAAAAAATATTTGTATTCATTTGTGTGTGAATAAATTTTCTTTACTTACATTTGCTATTGTTTTAAATTTTTTCCATACATAAACTGTTAAATTTACATTTCGTTGTAATCTATTTGCCTCTTCAGTTTACGGGATGAAGGGAGAGTGAAAACTCAAAGTTTTTATTTAAGAAAAAAGCGTACATCTAAAATGGAAATGCACAATGCACAAATGTAGAAAGAGATAATTCCAAAGAGTGTCAGTAATTTTTAGGGAGTGTAAGCTCTTTTTAGTTTTTATATATCAGGTTTTGCAATCGTTAGGAAAAAGGGGGAGTCGAGGGATTTTTATCTGAGTGTTGACTCCCGATCCATAAATCATTTCTTAGGGTAATATAGCCCATTACACATGATAAATCCCTTTACAATCATCTATGATTGTTAGGTCAGCTTTTTGTAAATGGGCAAAATAATGGCTTGTTTGACTCGGGTAAATATCCCACTGCACATTCACTTGAGAATTTAATGAGCGTTTGTTATTCTCTTTAAAAGTTTTGGATCCATAGGTGATTTTCATCTTTAACATGTTTCAAGCATGCATATCCATTTTAAGGCATGTGTGGGAGAAATCTCTTTCTTATAAAATTCCAAGCCGTTAGGGTTGAACTAGTGGAATTTCGTACACTTGGACAAAACAAATTTTGTGTTCATTTGTGGTGTGTGAATAAATTTTCTTTACTTACATTTGTTGTTGTTTTAATTTTTTTCATACGTACACTCTTAAATTTTCATTTTGTTGTGATCTATTTGCCTTTTAGGTTTACAGGAAGAAGGGAGAGCGGAAACTCAAAGTTTTGATTTAAGAAAGCAGAGTACATCTAAAATGGAAATGCACAATGTACAAATTTATATAGAGAAAATTCCAAAGAGTGTCTCTAATTTTTAGGGATTGTAAGCTCTTTTTAGTTTTGTATATCAGGTTTTACAATCGTGGGGAAAAGGGGGAGGCGAGGGATTTTTAACAAAGTGTTGACTCCCAATCCATAAGTCATTTCTTAGGGTATTATAGCCCGTTACGTATGATAAATCACTTTACAATCATCTATGACTATTAGGTAAGCTTTTTGTAAATGGGCAAAATAAGGGCTGGTTTGTCTCGGGTAAGTATCTCATCGCACGTTCTCTTGAGAATTTAATGAGCCTTTGTTCTTTGAAAGATTTGGATCCATAGGTGAACTGCATCTTTAACATGTTTCAAGCATGCATATCCATTTTTAAAGCATGTGTGGAAGAAATCCCTTTTTTATAAAATTCCATGCTGTTAGGGTTGAACTTATGGAATTTCCCAAACTTTGACAACAAAAATTTTGTGTTCATTTGTGGTGTGTGAATAAATTTTCTATACTTAAATTTGTTATTGTTTTAAATTTTTTCCATATATAAACTCTAAAATTTTCATTTTGTTGTGATCTATTTGCCTTTTTGGTTTACGTGATGAAGGGAGAGCGAAAAGTCAATGTTTAGATTTAAGAAAAAAGTGTACATCTAAAAAGGAAATGCACAATGCACAAATGTAGAGAGAAATAATTCCAAAGAGTGTCTATAATTTTTAGGGATTGTAAGCTCTTTTTAGTTTTTATATATCAGGTTTTACAATCGTCGGGAAAAGGGGGAGGCGAGGGATTTTTAACTGAGTGTTGACTGCAATTCATAAGTCATTTCATAGGGTAATATATCCCGTTACGCATGATAAATCACTTTAAAATCATCTATGATCGTTAGGTCAGCTTTTATTAAATGGGCAAAATAATGGCTTGTTTGACTCTGGTAATGATCCACAGCATGTTCACTTGAGAATTTATTGAGCGTTTTTTATTCTCTTTAAAAGGTTTGGATCCAAAGGTGATTTCCATCTTTAACATACTTCATGAATGCATATCCAATTTTAAAGCATGTGTGGAAGAAATCTCTTTCTTATAAAATTCCAAGCCGTTAGGGTTGAAAAAGTGAAATTTCCCAAACTTGGACAACAAAACTTTTGTGTTCATTTGTGGTGTGTGAATAAATTTTCTTTACTTACATTTGTTATTGTTTTATATTTTTTCCATACATAAACTCTTAAATTTTCATTTTGTTGTGATCTATTTGCCTTTTTGGTTTACGGGATGAAGGGAGAGAGAAAACTCAAAGTTTTGTTTTAAGAAAAAAAGTACATCTAAAATGGAAATGGACAATGCCCAAATGTAGAGAGAGATAATTCCAAAGATTTTTTGTAATTTTTATGGATTGTAAGCACCTTTTAGTTTTTATATATCAGGTTTTGCAATTGTCGGGAAAAGGGGTAAACGGGAGATTTTTAACTGAGTGTTGGCTCCAATCTATAAGTCATATCTTTGGGTTATATAGCCCATTACGCATGATAAATCACTTTACAATCATCTATGATCGTTAGGTCAGCTTTTTTTAAATGGGCAAAATAATGGCTTGTATGACTCGGGTAAATATCCCACCACACGTTCACTTGAGATTTACTGAGCGTTTGTTATTCTCTTTAAATGGTGTGGATCCAAAGGTGATTTGCATCTTTAACATGGTTCAAGCATGCATATTCATTTTTAAGGCATGTGTGGAAGAAAGCACTTTCTTATAAAATTCCAAGCTGTTGGGGATGAACTAGTGGAATTTCCCAAACTTAGACAAAAAAAATTTCTTGTCATTTATAGTCTGTGAATAAATTTCCTTTACTTACATTTGTTATTGCTATAAATTTTTTTCCATACATCAACTCTGAAATTTACATTTTGTTGTGAAGGGAGAGCGAAAACTGAAAGTTTTGATTTAAGAAAAAAGAGTACATCTAAAATGGAAATGCACTATTCACAAATGTAAAGTGAGATAATTCCAAAGAGTGACGGTAATTTTTCGGGATTGTAAGCTCTTTTTAGTTTTTATATATCAGGTTTTGCAATCGACGAGAAAAGGGGGAGGCGGGGGATTTTTGTCTAAGTGTTGACTCCCAATCCATATGTCATTTCTTAGGGTAATATAGCCTGTTACGCATGATAAATCACTTTACAGTCATCTATTATTGTTAGGTCAGCTTTTTGTAAATGGGTAAAATAATGGCTTGTTGGATTCGAGTAAAAAGGCCACCGCACGTTCACTTGAGGATTTAATGAGCGTTTGTTATTCTCTTTAAAAGGTTTGGATCCATAGGTGATTTGCATCTTTAACATGGTTCAAGCATGCATATCCAATTTTAAAGAATGTGTGGAAGAATTCTCTTTCTTATAAAATTCCAAGCTGTTAGGGTTGAACTAGTGGAATTTCCCAAACATGGACAATATAAATTTTGTGTCCATTTGTGATTGTTATAAATTTTTTCCATACATAAACTCTAAAATTTTCATTTTGTTGTGATCTTTTTCCCTTTTTTGTTTATGGGTTGAAGTGAGAGCGAAAACTCAAAGTTTTGACTTAAGAAGAAAGAGTACATCTAAAATGGAAATGTGCAATGCAGAAATGTAGAGAGAGATAATTCCAAAGATTGTAGGTAATTTTTAGGGATTGTAACCACTTTTTAGTTTTTATATATCAGGTTTTGCAATCATCGAGAAAAGGGGGAGGTGGGGTTTTTTTAACAGAGGGTTGAATCCAAATCCATAAGTCATTTCTTAGGGTAATATAGCCTGTTACGCATGATAAATCACTTTACAATCATCTATGATTGTTAGGTCAGCTTTTTTTAAATGGGCAAAATAATGTAATTTGTGACTCGAGTAAATATCCCAGCGCACGTTCACTGGAGAATTTAAGGAGCGTTTGTTCTTCTCTTTAAATGGCTTGGATCCATAGGTGATTTGCATCTTTAAAATAATTCGTTCATGCATATCCATTTTTAAAGCAAGTGTGGAAGAAATCTCATTTTTATAAAATTAAAAGCTTTTACGGTCGAACTAGTGAAATTTCCAAAACTTGGACAACAAAACTTTTGTGTTCAATTGTGGTGCGTGAATAAATTTTCTTTACTAACATTTGTTTTTGTTTCAAATTTTTTCCTTACATAAATTCTAAAATTTTCATTTTTTTGTGATCTATATGCCTTTTTGGTTTACGGGATGAAGGGAGAGCGAAAACTGAAAGTTTTGATTTAATAAAAAATAGTACATCTAAAATGGAAATGCACAATACACAAATGTAGAGAGAGATAATTCCAAATAGTGCCTGTAATTTTTAGGGATTATAAGCTCTTTTTAGTTTTTATATATCTGGTTTTGCAATCGTCAAGAAACGGGGGAGGCGCGGGAATTTTAATTGGGTGTTGACTCAAAATCCATAAGTCATTTCTTAGGGTAATATAGCCCGTTACGCATGATAAATCACTTTACAATCATGTATGATTGTTAGGTCAGCTTTTTGTAAATGGGCAAAATAATGGCTTGTTTGACTCTAGTAAATATCCCACCATACGTTCACTTGATAATTTAATGAGTGTTTGTTATTCTCTTTAAAAGGTGTGGGTCAATAGGTGATTTTCATCTTTAACATGGTTCAAGCGTGCATATCCATTTTTAACGCATGTGTAGAAGAAATCTTTTTCTTATAAAATTCGAAGATGTTAGGGTGGAGCAAGTGAAATTTCCCAAACTTCGACAAAAAAAATTATGTGTTCATTTGTGGTGCGTGAATTAATTTTATTTACTAACATTTGTTATTGTTTAAAAAATTTTCCATACATAAACTTTAAAATTTTCATTTGGTTGTGATCTATTTGCCTCTTTGGTTTACGCGATAAGGGAGAGCGAAAACTCAAAGTTTTGATTTAAGAAAAAAGAGTAGATCTAAAATGGAAAAGCACAATGCACAAATGTAGAGAGAGATAATTCCAAAGAGTGTCAATAATTTATAGGGATTGTAAGTTCATTTTAGTTTTTATATATAAGGTTTTGCAATTATTGGGAAAAGGGGGAGGCATGGGATTTTTAACTGAGTGTTGACTCCCAACCCATATGTCATTTCTTAGGGTAATATAGCCAGTTACGCATGATAATTCACTTTACAATCATCTATGATTGTTGGGTCAGATTTTTGTAAATGGAAAAATTAATGGCTTGTTTGACTCGGGTAAATATCCCACCGCACGTTCACTTGAGAATTGAATGAGCCTTTGCTATTCTCTTTAAAAGGTTTGGATGCATAGGATATTTGCTTCTTTAACATGTTTCAAGCATGCATATTGATTTTTAAACCATGTGCGGAATAAATCTCATTCTTTAAAAATTTCATGTTGTTATGGTTGAACTAGTGGAATTTCCCAAACTTGGACAACAAGACTTTTGTGTTCAATTGTGGTGCATGATTAAATTTTCTTTACTTACATTTGATATTGTTCTAAATTTTTTCCATACATCAACTCTAAAATTTTCATTTTGTTGTGATCTATTGGCCTTTTTGGTTTACGGGATGAAGGGAGAGCGAAAACTCAAAGTTTTTATTTAAGAAAAAAGGGTACATCTAAAATGGAAAAGCACAATAAAAAAATGTAGAGTGAGATATTTCCAAAGAGTGTCTACTATTTTTAGGGACTGTAAGTTCTTTTTACATTTTATATATCAGGTTTTGCAATCGTCGGGAAAAGGGGGTGACGGGGGATTTTTAACTGAGTGTTGACTCGCAATCAATAAGTCACTTCTTAGGGTAATATAGCCCGTTCTGCATGATAAATCACTTTACAATCATCTAAGATTGTTAGGTCAGCTTTTTGTAAATAGGCAAAATAATGTCTTGTTTGACTCGGGTAAATATCCCACCACACGTTCACTTGAGAATTTAATGTGCGTTTGCTATTCTCTTTAAAAGGTTTTGATACATTGGTGATTTACTTATTTAACATGTTTCAAGCATGCATATCTATTTTTAAAGCATGTGTGGAAGAAATCTCATTCTTATAAAATTCCATGTTGTTTGGGTTGAACTGGTGGAATTTCTCAAATTTCGACAACAAAACTTTTGTGTTCATTTGTGGTGCGTGAATAAATTTCCTTACTTACATTTGTTACTGTTTTAAATTTTTTCCATACATAAACTCTTAAACTTTCATTTTGTTGTAATCTATTTTCCTTTTTGGTTTACGGGATGAAGGGAGAATGAAAACTCAAAGTTTTGACTTAAGAAAAAAGAGTACATCTAAAATAAAAAAGGACAATGCAAAAATTTAGAGTGAGATAATTCCAAAGAGTTTCTGTAATTTTTACGGATTGTAAGCTCTTTTTAGTTTTTATATATCAGGTTTTGCAATCGTCGGGAAAAGGGGGAGGCGGGGGATTTTTAACTGAATATTGACTCCCAATCCATAAGTCATTTATTAGGGTGATAAATCCCATTACACATGATAAATCACTTTACAATCTTCTATGATTGTTAGGTCAGCTTTTTGTAAATGGGCAAAATAATGGCTTCTTTGACTCGGGTAAATTTCCCACCACAAGTTCACTTGATAATTTAATGAGCGTTTGTTATTCTCTTTAAAAGGTTTGGATCCATAGGTGATTTGGTTCTTTAATATTTTTCAAGCATGCATATCCATTTTTAAGGATGTTTGGAAGAAATCTCATTTTTATAAAATTTCATGCTGTTAGGGTTGAACAAGAGGAATTTCCCAAACTTGGACAACAAAACTTTTGTGTTCATTTGTGGTGCGTGAAAATTTTTTTTTACTTAAATTTGTTATTGTTCTAAATTTTTTCCTTTCATAAACTCTAAAATTTTCATTTTGTTGTGATCTATTTGTCTTTTTGGTTTACGGGATGAAGGGAGAGCGGAAACTCAATGTTTTGATTTAAGAAAAAAGATTACATCTAAAATAGAAAAGCACAATGCATAAATGTAGAGTGAGATAATTCCAAATAGTGTTTGTAATTTTTATGGATTGTAAGCTCTTTTTAGTTTTTATATATCAGGTTATGCAATCGTCGGGAAAAGGGGGAGGCGGGGGATTTTTAACTGAATGTTGACTCCCAATCCATAAGTCATTTCTTAGGTTAATATAGCCAGTTACACGTATAAATCACTTTACAATAATCTAAGATTCCTATGTCAGCTTTTTGTAAATCGGCAAAATAATGGGTTGTTTGACTCGAGTAAATAACCCATCGCACGTTCACTTGAGAATTTAATGTGCGTTTGTTATTCACTTTAAAAGGTTTGGATGCATAGGTGATTTGCTCCTATAACATGTTTCAAGCATGCATATCCATTTTTAAAGCATGTGTGGAAGAAATCTCCTTCTTATAAAATTCCATGTTGTTAGGGTTGAACTACAAGAATTTTCCAAACTTGGGCAACAAAACTTTTATGTTCATTTGTGGTGCGTGAATAAATTATCTTTACTTACATTTGTTATTGTTTTAAATTTTTTCCATCCATAAACTCCAAAATTTACATTTGTTATGATCTACTTGCCTTTTTGGTTTACGGGATGAAGGTAGAGCGAAAACTCAAAGTTTTGATGTTTAGAAAAAAGAGTACATGTAAAATGGAAATCCACAATGCAAAAATGTCAAGAGAGATAATTCCAAAGAGTGTCTGTAATTTTTAGGGATTGTAAGCTCTTTTTAGTTTTAATATATTAGGTTTCGCAATTGTCGGGAAAAGGGGGAGGCGTGGGATTTTTAACCGAGTGTTGACTCCCAATGCTTAAGTCATTTCTTAGGCTAATATAGCCCATTACGCATGAGAAATCACTTTACAATCCTCTATGATTGTTAGGTCAGCATTTCATAAATGGGCAAAATAATAGCTTGTTTGACTCGTGTAAATATCCCACCGCACGTTCACTTGAGAATTTAATGAGCGTTTGTTATTCTCTTTAGAAGGTTTTGGATCCATAGGTGATTTGCTTCTTTAACATTTTTCAAGCATGCATATCCATTTTTAAAGCATGTGTGGAAGAAATCTCTTTCTTATAAAATTCCATGCTGTTAGGTTGAACTTGTGGAATTTCCCAAACTAGGACAACAAAAATTTTATGTTCATTTGTGGTGTGTGAATAAATTTTTTTTCTTACATTTTTTATTTTAAAATTTTTTCCATACATAAACTCTGAAATTTTCATTTTGTTGTGATCTATTTGCCTTTTTGGTTGACGGGATGAAGGGAGAGCGAAAACTCAAAGTTTTGATTTAAGAAAAAAGTGAACATCTAAAATGGAAATGCTCATTGCTCAAATGTAGAGAGAGATAATTCCAAAGATTGTCTATAATTTTTAGGGATTGTAAGTTCTTTTTAGTTTTTAAATATCAGGTTTTGCAATCGTCGGGAAAAGGGGGAGGCAGGGGATTTTTTACTGAGTTTTGACTCCCAATCCATAAGTCATTTCTTTGGGTAATAAAGCCCGTTACGCATGATAAATCACTTTACAATCATCGATGATTCTTAGGTCAGCTTTCTGTAATTGGGCAAAATAATGGCTTGTTTTACTCGGGTAAATATCCCACCGTACGTTTACTTGAAAATTTAATGAGCGTTTGTTATTTTCTTTAAAAGGTTTGGATCCATAGGTGATTTGCTTCTTTAACAAGTTTCATTCATGCATATCCATTTTTAAAGCATGTATGGAAGAAATCTCTTTCATATAAAATTCCAAGCATTTAGGGTTGAACTAGTTGAATTTCACAAACTTGGAAGCCAAATATTTTGTGCTCATTTGTGGTGTGTGAATAAATTTTCTTTACTTATATTTGTTACTGTTTTAAATTTTTTCCATACATAAACTCTAAAATTTTCATTTTGTTGTGATCTATTTGCCTTTTGTGTTTACGGGATGAAGGGAGAGCGAAAACTCAATGTTTTGATTTAAGAAAAAAGAGAACATCTAAAATGGAAATTCACATTGCACAAATGTTGAGACAGATAATTCCTAAGAGTGCCTGAAATGTTTATGGATTGTAAGCTCTTTTTAGTTTTATATATCAGGTTTTGCAATCGTCGGAAAATGGGGGAGACGGGGGATTTTTAACTGAGTGTTGACTCCCAATCCATAAGTCATTTCATAGGGTAATATAGCCCATTATGCATGATAAATCACTTTACAATTATCTATGATTTTTTGGTCACCTTTCTTTGAATGGGCAAAATAATGGCTTGTTCGACTCGGGTAAATATCCCACCACACATTTACTTGAAAATTTAATGAGCGTTCGTTATTCTCTTTAAAAGGCTTGTCTCCATAGGTGATTTGAATCTTTTAAATGTTTCAAGCATGCATATCCATTTTTAAAACTTGAGTGGAAGAAATATCTTTCTTATAAAATTCCAAGGTGTTAGGGTTGAACTAGTGGAATTTCCCAAACTTGAACAACAAAAATTTTGTGTTCATTTGTGGTGTGTGAATAACTTTTCTTTACTTAAATTTTTTATTGTTATAATTTTTTTCCAAGCATAAACTCTAAAATTTTTATTTTGTTGTGATCTATTTGCCTTTTTGGTTTACGGGATAAAGGGAGACCGAAAACTCAAAGTTTTGCTTTAAGAAAAAAGAGTACATCTAAAATCGAAATGGTCATTGCACAAATGTAGAGAGAGATAATTCCAAAGAGTATCTGTAATTTTTCGGGATTGTAAGCTCTTTTTAGTTTTTATATCTCAAGTTTTTGAATCGTCGGAAAAAGGGGGAGGTGGGGGATTTTTAACTCAGTGTTGACTCCCAATCCATAAGTTATTTCTTAGTGTTATATAGCCCGTTATGTATGATAAGTCACTTTACAATCATCTATGATTGTTAGGTCAAGTTTTTGTAAATGGGCAAAATAATGGCTTGTTTGACTCAGGTAAATATTCCAACGCACGTTCACTTGAGAATTTAATGAGTGTTTGTTGTTCTATTTAAAAGACTTGCATCCATAGGTGATTTGCATATTTACAATGTTTCAAGCATGCATATCCATTTTTAACGTATGTGTGCAAGAAATCTCTTTCGTATAAAATTCCAAGCTGTTAGTGTTGAACTAGTGGAATTTCCCAAACTTGGACAACAAAACTTTTGTGTTCATTTGTGGTGTGTGAATAAACTTTCTTTACTTACATTTTTTATTGTTTAAAATTTTTTCCATACATGAACTCTAAAATTTTCATTTTGTTGTGATCTATTTGCCTTTTTGGTATACGGGATGAAGGGAGAGCGAAAACTCAAAGTTTTGATTGAAGAAAAAAGTGTAGATCTAAAATGTAAATGCACAATGAACAAATTTAGAGAGAGATAATTCCAAAGAGTGTCGGTAATTTTTAGGGATTGTAAGCTCTTTTTAGATTTTATATATTAGGTTTTTCAATTGTCGGGAAAAGGGGGAGGCGGGGGATTTTTAACTGAGTGTTGACGCCCTTTTCATAAGTCATTTCTTAGGGTAATATAGCCCATTACACATGATAAATCACTTTACAATAATATATGATTTTTAGGTCAGCTTTTTTCAAATGGGCAAAATAATGGCTTGTTTGACTCGAGTAAATATCCCACCGCACGTTCACTTGAGAATTTAATGAGCGTTTGTTATTCTCTTTGAAAGGTTTGGATCCATAGGTGATTTTCATCTTTAACATGTTTCAAACATGCATATCCATTTTTAAAGCATGTATGGAAGAAATCTCTTTCTTATAAAATTCCAAGATGTTAGGGTTGAACTAGTGGAATTTTCCAAACTTGGACCACAATACGTTTGTGTTCATTTGTGTTGTGTGAATAAATTTTTCTTACTTACTTTTTTTATTGCATTAAATTTTTTCGTTCATAAACTCTAAAATTTTCATTTTGTTGTGATCTATTTGCCTTTTTGGTTAAAAGGATGAAGGGAGAGCGAAAACTCAAAGTTTTGATTTAAGAAAAAAGAGTACATCTAAAATAGAAATGCACAATGCACAAATGTTGAGAGAGATAATTCCAAAGATTGTCTATAATTTTTAGGGATTGTAAGTTCTTTTTAGTTTTTAAATTACGGGTTTTGCAATCGTTGGGAAAAGGGCGAGGCGGGGGATTTTTAACTGAGTGTGTATTCCCAATCCATAAGTAATTTCTTAGGTTGATATAGCCCGTTATGCATGATAAATCACTTTACAATCATCTATGATTCTTAGGTCATCTTTTTGTCAGTGGGCAAAAAAATAGCTTGTTTGAGTAGGGTTTATATCCCACTCCACGTTCACTTGAGGATTTAATGAGTGTTTGTTGTTCTCTTTAAAAGGTTTGGAACCATAGGTGATTTACATCTTTAACATGTTTCAAGCATGCATATCCATTTCTACAGCATGTGTGGAAGAAATCACTTTCTTATAAACTTCATAGCTGTTAGGGTTGAACTAGTGGAATTCCCAAACTTGGACAACAAAACTTTTGTGTTCATTTGTGGTGTGTGAAAAAATTTTCTTTACTTAATTTTTTTATTTTTTTAAATTTTTTCCATACATAAACTCTAAAATTTTCATTTTGTTGTGATCTATTTGCCTTTTTGGTTTACGGGATGAAGGGAGAGCGAAAACCCAAAGTTTTGATTTAAGCAAAAAGAGTACATCTAAAATGGATATGCACAATGAAAAAATGTAGAGAGTGATAATTCCAAAGAGTGTCTGTAATTTTTAGGGATTGTAAGCACTTTTTAGTTTTTATATATCAGGTTTTACAATCGTCGGGAAACGGGGGAGGCGGGGGATTTTTAACTGAGTGTTGACTCCCTATCCATAATTCATTTCTTAGGGTAATATAGCCCGTTACATATGATAAATCATTTTACTATCATCTATGATTGTTAGGTCAGCTTTTTTAAATGGGCAAAATAATGGCTTGTTTGACTCGGCTAAATATCCCACCGCAGGTTCACTTGAGAATTTAATGAGCGTTTGTTATTCTCTTTAAAAGGTTTGGATCCATAGGTGATTTGCATCTTTAACATATTTCATGCATGCATATCCATTTTTAAAGCATGTGTGGACGAAATCTTTTTCTTATAAAATTCCAAGCTGTTAGGGTTTAACTAGTGGAATTTCCAAAACTTGGACAACAAAACTTTTGTGTTCATTTGTGGTTTGTGAATAAATTTTAATTACTTAAATTTGTTATTGTTTTAAATTTTAGCTATACATAAACTCTAAAATTTTCATTTTGCTGTGATCTATTTGCCTTTTGGGTTTAGGGGATGAAGGGAGAGCAAAAACTCAAAGTTTTGATTTAAGAAAAAAGGGTACATCTAAAATGGAAACGTACAAAGCAAAAATGTAGAGTGAGATAATTCCAAAGAGTGTCTATAATTTTTAGGGATTGTAAGTTTTTTTAGTTTTTATATATCAGGTTTTGCAATCGTCGGGAAAAGGGGGTGGCATGGGATTTTTAACTGAGTGTTGCTCCAAATCCATGAGTCATTTTTCCTAGTAATATAGCCCGTTACGCAAGATAAATCAATTTACAATCATCTATGACTATTTGGTCATCGTTTTTTAAATGGCAAAATAATGGCTTGTTTGACTCGAGTAAATCTCCCACCTCACGTTCACTTGAGAATTTAATGAGCGTTTGTAACTCTCTTTAAAAGGTTTGGATCCATAGGTAATTTGCATCTTTAGCATGTTTCAAGAAAGCATATCCATTTTTAAAGCATGTATGGAAGAAATCTCTTTCTCAAAAAATTCCAAGCTGTAAGGGTTGAACTAATGGAATTTCCCAAACTTGGACAACAAAAATTTTGTGTTCATTTGTGGTGAGGGAATAAATTCTTTTTACTTACATTTGTTATTGTTTTAAATTTTTTCCATAAATAAACTCTAAAATTTTCTTTTTGTTGTGATCTATTTGCCTTTTTTGTTTACGGGATGAAGGGAGAGCGAAAACCCAAAGTTTCTATTTAAGAAACAAGAGTACTTCTAAAATAGAAATGGACAATGAACAAATGTAGAGAGAGATAATTCCAAAGAGTGTCTGTAATCTTTAGGGATTGTAAGCTCTTTATAGTTTTTATATAACGGGTTTTGCAACCGACGGGAAAAGGGCGAGGCGGGGGATTTTAACTGAGTGTTGACCCCCAATCCATAAGTCATTTCTTAGGGTAATATCACCCGTTACACATGATATATCACTTTACAATCATCTATGATTGTTAGATCAGCTTTTTGTAAATGGGCAAAATAATGGCTTGTTGGACTCGGGTAAATATCCCACCACACGTTCACTTGAGAATTTAATGAGCGTTTCTTATTCTATTTAAAAGGCTTGGATCCATAGGTGATTTGCATCTTTAATATGTTTCAACCATGTATATCCATTTTTAAAGCATGTGTGGAAGAAATCTCTTACTTTTAAAATTCCAAGTTGTTAGGGTTGAACAAGTGGAATTACCCAAACTTAGACAAAAAAACTTTTGTGTTCATTTGTGGTGTGTGAATAGATTTCCTTTACTTACATTTGTTATTGTTTTAATTTTTTTCCAAACATAAACTCTAAAATTTTCATTTTGTTGTGATCTATTTGCCTTTTTGGTTTACTGGTTGAAGGGAGAACGAAAACTCATAGTTTTGATTTAAGAAAAAAGAGTACAACTAAAATGGAAATGCTATGTGCACAAATGTTGAGAGAGATAATTCCATAGAGTGTCTATAAGTTTTAGGGATTGTAAGCTCTTTTTAGTTTTTTATATATCAGGTTTTGCAATCGTCGGGAAAAAGGGAGGTGGTGGATTTTCAACTAAGTGTTGACTCCCAATCCATAAGTCATTTCTTAAAGCAATATAGCCTGTTACGCATGATAAATCACTTTACAATCAACTATGATTGTTACGTCAAATTTTTGTAAATAGACAAAATAATGGCTTTTTTGACTCGGGTAAATGTCCCACAACACATTCAGTTGAGAATTTAATGAGCATTTGTTATTCACTTTCAAAGGTTTGGATCCATAGGTGATTTGCATATTTAACATGTTTCAAGCATGCAAATCCTTTTTTAAAGCATGTGTGGAAGAAATCTTTTTCTTATAAAATTCCAAGCTGTAAGGGTTGAACAAGTGGAATTTCCCAAACTTGGAAAACAAAACTTTTGTGTTCATTTGTGGTGTGTGAATAAATTTTGTTTACTTGCATTTGTTATTGTTTTAAATTATTTCCATACATAAACTTTAAAATTTTGATTTTGTTGTGATCTATTTGCCTTTTTTGGTTTACAGGATGAGGGGAGAGCGAAAACTCAAAATTTTGATTTAAGAAAAAAGAGTACATCTAAAATGGAATTGCAGAATGCACAAATGTAGTTAGAGATAATTCCGAAGAGTGTCTATAATTTTTAGGGATTGTAAGCTCTTTTTTAGTTTTTATATATTATGTTTTGCAATCGTTGGGAAAAGTAGGAGACGGGAGATTTTTAACTGAGTGTTGACTCCCAATTCTTAAGTCATTTATTAGGGTAATATAGCCCGTTACGCATCATAAATCACTTTACAATACTCTATGATTGTTAGGTCAGCTTTTTGGTAAAGGGAAAAATAATAGCCTGTTTGACTCGGGTAAATATCCTACCACACGTTCACTAGAGAATTTAATGAGCATTTGTTATTCTCTTTAAAAGTTTGGATCCATAGGTGATTTGCATCTTTAACATGTTTCAAGCATGCATATCCATTTTAAAAGCATGTGTGGAAAATAACTCTTTCTTATAAAATTCTAAGTTGTTAGGGTTGAACTAGTGGAATTTCCCAAACTTGGACAACAAAACTTTTGTGTTCATTTTTGGTGTGTGAATAAATTTTCTTTACTTACATTTGTTATTTTTTTAAACTTTTTCCACACATAAACTCTGAAAATTCCATTTTAATGTGATCTATTTGCCTTTTTGGTTTATGGGATGAAGGGAGGCGAAAACTCAATGTTTTGATTTAAGAAAAAAGAGTACATCTAAAATGGAAATGCTCAATGCATAAAAGTAGAGAGAGATAATTCCGAACAGTGTCTGTTATTTTTAGGGATTGTAAGCTCTTTTTAGTTTCTATTTATCAGGTTTTGCAATCGTCGAGAAGAGGAGGTGGCGGGGGATTTTAAACTGAGTGTTCACTCCCAATCCGTAAGTCATTTCTAACAAAAATATAGCTGGTTACCCATGATAAATCACTTTACTATCTCCTATGATTGTTTGTCAGCTTTTTGTAAATGTGCAAAATAATGGCTTGTTTGACTCAGGTAAATTTGCCACCGCACGTTCACTTGAGAATTTAATGACCTTTTGTTATTTTCTTTAAAAGGTTTCAGACATGCATAACCATTTTTAAAGCATGCGTGGAAGAAATCTCTATCTTTTAAAATTCCAAGCTATTGGGATTGAACTAGTGGAATTTCCCAAACTTGGACAACAAAACTTTTGTGTTCATTTTTGGTGTGTGAAGAAACTTTATTTACTTAAATTTGTTATTGTTTTAAATTTTTTCCACACATAAACTCTAAAACTTTCCTTTTGTTGTGATCTATTTGCCTTTTTGGTTTACGGGATGAAGGGAGTGTGAAAACTCAATGTTTTGATTTAACAAAAAAGTGTACATCTAAAATGGAAATGAACAATGCACAAATATAAATAGAGATAATTCCGAAGAGTGTCTGTTATTTTTAGGGATTGTAAGCTCTTTTTAGTTTTTATATATCAGGTTTTGCAATCGTAGAGAAAAGAGGGTGGCGGGGGATTTTAAACTGAGTGTAAACTCCCAATCCGTAAGTGATTTCTTACAAAAATAAAGCCCGTTACGCATAATAAATTACTTTACTGTCATCTATGATTCTTAGGTCAGCTTTTTTTAAATGGGGAAAATAATGACTTGTTTGACTCGGGTAAATATCCCACCTCACGTTCACTTGAGAATTTAATGAGCGTTTTTTATTCTCTTTAAAAGGCTTGGATCCATAGGGGATTTACATCATTAACATGTTTCAAGCATGCATATCAATTTTTAAAACATGTGTGGAAGAAATCTCTTTCTTATAAAATTTCAAGCTATTAGGGTGTAACTAGTGGAATTTTCCAAACTTGGACAACAAAAATTTTGTGTTCATTTGAGGAGTGTGAATAAATTTTATTTACATAAATTTTTTTATTTTTTAAAATTTGTTCCATGCATAAACTCTAAAATTTTCATTTTGTTGTGATCTATTTGCCTTTTTGCTTAACGGGATGAAGGGAGAGCGAGTACTCAAAGTTTTGATTTAAGAAAAAAGAGTACATCTAAAATGGAAATGCACAATGCACAAATGTTGAGAGAGAAAATTCCCAAGAGGGTCTGTAATTTTTAGGGATTTTAAGCTCTTTTTATTTTTTATATATCAGGTTTTGCAAGCGTCGGGAAAAGGGGCAGGCGGGGGATTTTTAACTGAGTGTTGACACCCAATCCATAAGTCATTTCTTAGGGTAATATAGCCCTTTACGCATGGTAAATTTCTTTACAATCATCTATGATTGTTAGGTCAGCTTTTTGTAAATGGGCAACATAATTGCTTGTTTAACTCGGGTAAATATCCCACCGCACGTTCACTAGAGAATTTAATGAGCATTTGTTATTCTCTGTAAAAGGTTTGGATTCATAGGTGGTTTGCATCTTTAACATATTTCAAGCAAGAATATCCCTTTTTAAAGCATGTGTGCAAGAAATCTCTTGCATTTAAACTTCCAAGCAGTTAGGGATGAACCAGTGGAATTTCCCAAACTTGGACAACAAAACTTTTGTGTTCATTTTTTGTGTGAAAATAAATTTTCTTTACTTACATTTTTTTTTTAAAATGTTTCACACATAAACTCTAAAATTTTCATTTTATTGTGATCTATTTGCCTTTTTGGTTTATAGGATGAAAGGAGAGCGAAAACTCATAGTTTATATTTAAGAAAAAAGAGTAAATCGAAAATGAAAATGGGCACAAATGTAGAGAGAGACAATTCCGAAGAGTGTCTATAATTGTAAGCTCCTTTTATTTTTTATATATCAGGTTTTGCAATAGTCAGGAAAAGGGGGAGGAAAGAATTTTTAGCTGAGCGTTGACTCCCAATCCATAAGTCATTTCTTAGGGTAATATAGCCCGTTATGCATGATAAATCACTTTACAATCATCTCTGATTGTTAGGTCAGCTTTTTGAAAACGGGCAAAACAAAGGCTTGTTTGACTTGGGTAAATATCCCATTGCACGTTCACTTGAGAATTTGATGAGCGTTTGTTATTCTCTTTAAAAGGTTTGGATCCATAGTTGATTAGCATCTTTAACATGTTTCAAGCATGCATATCCATTTTTATAGCATGTGTGGAAGAAATCTCTTTCTTATAAAATTCCAAGCTGTTAGGGTTGAACTAGTGGAATTTCCCAAACTTGGAAAACAAAACTTTTGTGTTCATTTGTGGTGTGTAAATAAATTTTCTTTACTTACTTTTGTTATAGTTTTAAATTTTTTCCATACATAGACTCCAAAATTTTCATTTTGTTGTGATCTATTTGCATTTTTGGTTGGCAGGATGAAGGGAAAGGAAAAACTCAATGTTTTGATTTAATATAAAAGAGTATATCTAAAATGGAAATGCACAATGCACAAATGTAGAGAGAGATAATTCCAAAGAGTGTCTGTAATTTTTAGGGATTGTAAGCTCTTTTTAGTTTTTATGTATCAGGTTTTGCATTCGTCGGGAAAAGGGGGAGGCGGGGGATTTTCAACTGAGTATTGACTCCCAATCCACAAGTCATTTCTTAAGGTAATATAGCCTGTTACGCATAATAAATCACTTTATAATAAACTATGATTGTTACGTCAGCTTTTTGTAAATGGGCAAAATAATGGCTTGTTTGACTCTGGTAAATATCCCAGGGGACATTCACTTGAGAATTTAATGAGCGTTTGTTATTCTCTTTAAAAGGTTTGGATCCATAGGTGGTTTGCATCTTTAACATGTTTCAAGAATGCATGTCCATTTTTAAAGAATGTGTGGAAAAAATCTCTTTCATATAAAAGTCCAAGATGTTAGGGTTGAACTAGTGTAATTTCCCAAACTTGGACAACAAAACTTTTGTGTTCATTTGTGGTGTTTGAATAAATTTTATTTAATTACATTTGTTATTTTTTAAAAATTTTTCCATACGTAAACTCTAAAATTTTCATTTTGTTGTGACCTATTTGCCTTTTTGGTTAAGGGATTAAGGGAAAGAGAAAACTCAAAGTTTTGATTAAAGAAAAAAGAATACATCTAAAATAGAAATGCACAATGCAACATGTGTGGAAGAAATCTCTTTCTTATAAAAATTCAAGCTCTTAGGGTTGAACTAGTGGAATTTTCCAAACTTCGACAACAAAACTTTTGTGTTCATTTGTGGTGGGTGAATAAATTTTCTTTACTTAAATTTTTTTATTTTTTTTAAATTTTTTTCCATGCATAAACTCTAATATTTTTATTTTGTTGTGATCTATTTGCCTTTTTGGTTTACGGGATGGAGGGAGAGCGAAAACTCAAAGTTTTGATTTTAGAAAAAAGAGTACATCTAAAATGGAAATGCACAATGTACAAATTTAGATAGAGATATTTCTGACGAGTGTCCGTAATTTTTAGGGATTGTAAGCTCTTTTTAGTGTTTATGTATAAGGTTTCGCAATCGTCGGGAAAAGAGGGAGGCGGGGGATTTTTAACTGAGTGTTGTCTCCCAATCCATAAGTCATTTCATAGGGTAATATAGCCCATTATGAGAGATAAATCACTTTACAATCATCTATGATTGGTAGGTAAATTTTTTGTAAATGGGTAAAATAATAGCTTGTATGACTCGGGTAAATATCGCACCGCACGTTTACTTGAGAATTTATTGAGCGTTAGTTATTCTCTTTAAAAGGTTTGGATCCATTGGTGATTTGCATCTTTAACATGTTTCAAGCATGCATATCCATTTTTAAAGCATGTGTGGAAGAGATCTCTTTCTTATAAAATTCCAAGCTGATAGGATCAACAATTTGTGGAATTTCCCAAACTTGGACACCAAAACATTTGTGTTTATTTGTGATGTGTGAATAAATTTTATTTACTTACATTTGTTATTGTTTAAATTTTTTCCATACAAAAACTCTAAAATTTTCATTTTGTTGTGATCTATTTGCCTTTTTGGTTTACGGGATGAAAAAACTAAATTTTTTTATTTAAGAAAAAAGAGTACATCTAAAATGGAAATGCACAATGCACAAATGTAGAGAGAGGTAATTCCAAACAGTCTCTATAATTTTTACGGATTGTAAGCTCTTTTTAGTTTTTATATGTCCGGTTTTGTAATCGTCGGGAAAAGAGGGAGGCGGGGGATTTTTAATAGAGTGTTGACTCCCAATCCATAAGTCATTTCTTAGGGTAATGCAGCCCGTTACACATGATAAATCACTTTACAATCATCTATGATCATTAGGTCAGCTTTTTGTAAATTGGTAAAATAATGGCTTGTTTGACTCGGGTAAATATCCCACCGCACGTTCACTTGAAAACTTATTGAGTATTTTTTATTCTTTTTAAAATGTTTGGATCCATAGGTTATTTGCATCTTTAACATGTTTGAAGCATGCTTATCCATTTTTAAAGCTTGTGTGGAAGAAATTTCTTTCTTATAAAATTCCAAGTGTTTAGGGTTGATCTAGTGGAATTTCCCAAACTTGGACAACAAAACTTTTGTGTTCATTTGTGGTGTGTGAATAAATTTTCTTTACTTACATTTGTTATTGTTTTAAATTTTTTCCAGACATCAACTCAAATTTTCATTTTGTTGTGATCTATATAACTTTTTGGTTTACGGGATGAAGGGAGAGCGAAAAGTCTAAGTTTTTTTTTATGAAAAAAGAGTACATCTAAATTGGAAATGCACATTGCTCAAATGTACCGAGAGATAATTCCAAAGAGTTCCTATAATATTTAGGGATTGTAAGCACATTTTAGTTTTTATCTATCAAGTTTTGCAATCATCGGGAAAAGGGGGAGACGGGGGATTTTTAACTGAGTGTTGACTCCGAATCCATAAGTCATTTCTTTGGGTAATATAGCCCGTTTCGCTTGATAAATCACTTTACAATCGCCTATGATCGTTAGGTCAGGTTTTTGTAAATGGGCAAAATAATGGCTTGTTTGACTTGGGTAAATATCCCACCGCACGTTCACTTGAGAATTTAATGAGCATTTGTTATTCTCTTGAGAAGGTTTGGATCCATAGATTATTTGCATCTTTAACATGTTTCAAGCGTGCATATCCATTTTTAAAGCATGTGTGGAAGAGGTCACTTTCTTATAAAATTCCAAGCTGATACGGTCAACAACTAGTGGAATTTCCCAAACTTGGACAACAAAACTTTTGTGTTTATTTGTGATGTGTGAAAAAATTTTCTTTACTTACATTTGTTATTGTTTAAATTTTTTCCAAACAATAACTCTAAAATTTTCATTTTGTTGTGATCTATTTGCCTTTTTGGCTTTTGGGATGAAGGGAGAGCGAAAACTAAAAGTTTTGATTTAAGAAAAAACAGTACATCTAAAAAGGAAATGCACAATGCACAAATGTAGAGAGAGGTAATTCCGAAGAGTGTCTATAATTTTTAGGGATTGTAAGCTCTTTTTAGTTTTTATATGTCTAGTTTTGCAATCGTCGGAAAAAGAGGGAAGCCGGGGATTTTTAACTAAGTGTTGACTCCCAATCCATAAGTCATTTCTAAGGTTAGTGTAGCCCGTTATGTATGATAAATCACTTTACAATAATCTATGATCATTAGGTCAGCTTTTTGTAAATTGGCAAAATAATGGCTTGTTTGACTCGGGTAAATATCCCACCGCACGTTCACTTGAAAACTTATTGAGTTTTTTTTGTTCTTTTTAAAAGTTTTGGATCCATAGGTTATTTGCATCTTTAACATGTTTCAAGCATGCATATCCATTTTTAAAGCATGTGTGGAAGAAATCTCTTTCTTATAAAATTCCAAGTGTTTAGGGTTGATCTAGTGGAATTTCCCAAACTTGGACAGCAAAACTTTTGTGTTCATTTGTGGTGTGTGAATAAATTTTCTTTACTTACATTTGTTATTGTTTTAAATTTTTTCCAGACATCAACCCAAATTTTCATTTTGTTGTGATCTATTTAAATTTTTGGTTTACAGGATGAAGGGAGAGAGAAAACTCTAAGTTTTGTTTTAATAAAAAAGAGTACATCTAAAGTGGAAATGCACATTGCACAAATGTAGTGAGAGATAATTCCAAAGAGTTCCTATAATATTTAGGGATTGTAAGCACATTTTAGTTTTTATATATCAGGCTTTGCAATCATCGGGAAAAGGGGGAGATGGGGGATTTTTAACTGAGTGTTGACTCCCAATCCATAAGTCATTTCTTTGGGTAATATAGCTCATTTCGCATGATAAATCACTTTACAATCGTCTATGATCGTTAGGTCAGGTTTTTGTAAATGGGCAAAATAATGGCTTATTTGAGTCGGGTAAATATCCCACCGCACGTTCACTTGAGAATTTAATGATCATTAGTTATTCTCTTTAAAAGGTGTGGATCCATAGGTGATTTTGCATCTTTAACATGTTTCAAGCATGCATATCCATTTTTAAAGCATGTGTGGAAGAAATCTCTTTCTTATAAAATTCCAAGCTGATAAGGTCAACAACTAGTGGAATTTCCCAAACTTTGACATCAAAACTTTTGTGTTTATTTACGGTGTGTGAATAAATATTCTTGACTTAGCTTTGTTATTTTTTAAATTTTTTCCATACAAAAACTCTAAAATTTTCATTTTCTGTTGATCTATTTGCCTTTTTGGTTTACGGGATGAAGGGAGAGCGAAAACTCAAAGTTTTGATTTTAGAAAAATGAGTACATCTAAAATGGAAATGTACAATGCACAAAATTAGAGAGACATAATTCCAAAGAGTGTCTGTAATTTTTAGAGATTAAAAGCTCTTTCTAGTTTTTATATATCAGGTTTTGCAATCGTGGAGAAAAGGGGGAGGCGAGGGATTTTTAAGTGAGTGTTACCTCCCAATCCATATATCATTTCTTAGGGTAATATAGCCCATTACGCATGATAAATCACTTTACAATCACCTATGATCGTTCGGTCAGCTTTTTTGTGAGCTTTTTGTGAATAAATTTTCTTTACTTACATTCATTATTGTTTTAAATTTTGTCCATACATAAAATCTAAAATTTTCATTTTGTTGTGATCTATTTGCCTTTTTTTTTCTTCGAGATGAAGGGGGTGCAAAAACTGAAAGTTTTGATTTAAGAAAAAGAGTACATCTAAAATGGAAATGCACAATGGAAATTTGTAGTAAGAGATAATTCCTAAGAGTGACTGTAATGTTTAGGGATTGTGAGCTCTTTTTAGTTTTTATATATCAGGTTTTGCAATCATCGGGAAAAGGGGGAGGCAGGGGATTTTTAACTGAGTCTTTACTCCCAATCCATAAGTCATTTCTTTGGGTTATATAGCCCATTTCGCATGATAAATCACTTTACAATCGTTTATGATCATTAGGTCAGGTTTTTGTAAATGGACAAAATAATGGCTTGTTTGACTTAGGTAAATATCCCACCGCACGTTCACTTGAAAATTTAATGAGCGTTTGTTATTCTCTTTAAAAGGTTTGGATCCACAGGTGATTTGCATCTTTAACATGTTTCAAGCATGCATATCCATTTTTAAACTTGTGTGGAAGAAATCTCTCTCTTATAAAATTCCAAGCTGTTAGGGTTGAACTAGTGGAATTTCCCAAACTTGGACATCAAAACTTTTGTGTTCATTTGTGGTATGTGAATAAATTTTCTTTACTTAAATTTGTGATTGTTTTAAATTTTTTCCATACATAAACTACAAAATTTTCATTTTGTTGTGATCTATTTGCCTTTTTGTTTTATGGGATGAAGGGACAACGATAACTCAAGGTTTTAATTTATGAAAAAATAATACATCGAAAATGGAAATGCAAAATGCACAAATGTGGAGAGAGATAATTCAAAAGAGTGTTTGTAATTTTTAGGGATTGCAAGCTCTTTTTAATTTTTATATATCAGGTTTTGCAATCGTCGGAAAAAGGGAGAGGCGGGGGATTTTTAACTGAGTGTTGACTCCTAATCCATAAGTCATTTCTTAGGGTAATATAGCCTGTTACGCATGATAAATCACTTTGCAATCATCAATGATCGTTAGGTCAGCTTTTTGTAAATGGGCAAAATAATGGCTTGTTTGACTTGGGTAAATTTCCCTCCGTACGTTCACTTAAGAATTTAATGAGTTTTTATTATTCTCTTTAAAAGGTTTGGATCCATAGGTGATTTGCATCTTTAACATATTTGAAGCATGCATTTCCATTTTTAAAGCATGTGTGGAAGAAATCTCTTTCTTATAAAATTCCAAGCTTCTAGGTTTGAACTACTGGAATTTCCTAAACTTGGACAACATAACTTTTGTTTTCTTTTGTGGTGTGTAAATACATTTTCTTTACTTACATTTTTTATTTTTTAAAATTATTTCCATACATAAACTCTAAAACTTTCATTTTTTTGTGATCTATTTGTCGTTTCTGTTTACGGGGTGAAGGAAGAGCGAAAAATCATAGTTTTGATTTAAGAAAAAAGAGTACATCTAAAATGGAAAATGCATAATGCAAAAATGTAGAGAGAGATAATTTCAAAGGCAGGGGATTTTTAACTGAGTGTTGACTCCCAATCCATATGTCATTTCTTAGGGTAATATAGCCCGTTACGCATGATAAATCACTTTACAATCATCTATGATCGTCAGGTAAACTTTTTGTATATGGGCAAAATAATGGCTGGTTTGACTCAGGTAAATATCCCATCGCACGTTCACTTGAGAATTTAATTAGCGTTTGTTATTCTCTTTAAAAGTTTTCGATCCATAGGTGATTTGCATCTCTAACTTGTTTAAAGCAAGCATATCCGTTTTTAAAGCATGTGTGGAAGAAATCTCTTTCTTATAAAATTCCAAGCTGTTAGGGTTAACAACTAGTGGAATTTCCCAAACTTGGACGACAAAACTTTTGTGTTCATTTGTGGTGTGTGAATAAATTTTATTTACTTACATTTGTTATAGTTTTAAAATTTTTCCAAACATAAACTCTATAATTTTCATTTTTTTGTGATATATTTGGCTTTTTGGTTTATGGGATGAAGGGAGAGCGAAAACTCAAAGTTTTGATTTACGAAAAAAGAGTACATCTAAAATGGAAATGCACATTGCACAAATGTAGAGAGAGATAATTCCAAAGAGTGTCTTTAATTTTTACGCATTGTATGCTCTTTTTAATTTTTATATATCAAGTTATGCAATCATCAGGAAAAGGGGGAGGTGGGGGATTTTTAACTGAGTGTTGAATCCCAATCCATAAGTCTTTTCTTAGGGTAATATAGCCCATTACGCATAATAAATCACTTTACAATCATCTATGATCGCCAGGTCTGCTTTTTGTAAATGGGCAAAATAATGGCTTGTTTGACTCGGGTAAATATCCCACCACACATTCACTTGGGAATTTAATGAGCGTTTGTTATTCTCTTTAAAAGGTTTGGATCCATAGGTGATTTGCATCTTTAACATGTTTCAAGCATGCATATTCATTTTTAAAGCATGTGTGGAAGAAATCTCTTTCTTATAAAATTCCAAGCTGTTGGGGTTAACTAGTGGAATTTCCCAAACTCGGACAACAAAACTTTTGTCTTCATTTGTGGTGTGTGAATAAATTTACTTTACTAACTTTTATTATTGTTTTAAATTTTTTCCATACATAAACTCTAAAATTTTCATTTGGTTGTGATCTATTTGCCTTTTTGGTTTATGATATGAAGGGAGAGCGAAAACTCAAAGTTTAGATTTAAGATAAAAGAGTACATCTAAAATGGAAATACACAATGCACAAATGTAGAGAGAGATAATTCCAAAGAGTGTTTGTAATTTTTAGGGATTGTAAGTACTTTCTAGTTTTTATATATCAGGTTTTGCAATCATCGAGAAAAGGAGGAGGTGGGGGAGTTTTAACTGTGTCTTGACTCCCAATCCATAAGTAATTTCTTAGGGTAATATAGCCCATTACGCATGATAAATCACTTTACAATCATCTATGAACGTTAGGTCAGCTTATTCTAAATGAGAAAAATAATGGCATGTTTGACTCGGGTAAATATCCCACTGCACGTTCACTTGAGAATTTAATGAGCGTTTGTTATTCTCTTTAAATGGTTTGGATCTGTAGTCGATTTGCACCTTTAACATTTTTCAAGCTTGCAGATCCATTTTTAAAGAAAGCGTGAAAGAAATCTCTTTCTTATAAAATTCCAAGCTGTTAAGATTGAACTAGTGGAATTTCCCAAACTTGGACAACAAAACTTTTGTGTTCATTTGTGGTGTGTGAAGAAATTTTCTTTACTTACATTTTTTATTGTTTAAATTTTTTTCCATACATAAACTCTAAAATTTTCATTTTGTTGTGATCAGTTTGCCTTTTTGGTTTACGGGATGAAGGGAGAGCGAAAACTCAAAGTTTTGATTTAAGAAAAAAGAGTACATCTAAAATTGAAATGAACAATGCAAAAATATTGAGAGAGATAATTCCAAAGAGTTTCTATAGGTTTTAGGGATTGTAACCTCTTTTTAGTTTTTATATATCAGGTTTTGCAATTGTCGGGAAAAGAGGGAGGAGGGGGATTTTTAACTGAGAGTTGACTCCCAATCCATAAGTCATTTCTTAGGGCAATGTAGCCCATTACACATGATAAATCGCTTTACAATCATCTATGATCGTTAGGTCAGCTTTTATAAATGGGCAAAATAATGGCGTGTTTTACTCAGGTAAATATTCCACCGCACGTTCACTTGAGAATTTAATGAGCGTTTGTTATTCTCTTTAGAAGGTTTGGATCCATAGGTGATTTGCATCTTTAACATGTTTCAAGCATGCATATCCATTTTTAAAGCATGTGTGGATGAAATCTCTTTCTTATAAAATTCCAAGCTGTTAGGGTTGAAGTAGTGGAATTTCCCATACTTGGAAAGCAAAACTTTTGTTTTCATTTGTCGTGTGTGAATAAATTTTCTTTACTAACATTTGTTATGGTTTTAAATCTTTTCCATACATAAACTCTAAAAACATTTCCATTTGGTTGTGATATGTTTGCCTTTTTATTTTACGGGATGAAGGGAGAGCGAAAACTAAAAGTTTTGATTTAAGAAAAAAGAGTACATCTAAAATTGAAACGCACAATGCACAAAAGTAGAGAGATAATTCCAAAGAGTGTCTGTGGCTTTTAGGAATTGTAAGCTCTTTTTAGTTTTTATATATCAGGTTTTGCAATCGTCGGGAAAAGGAGGAGGCGGGGGATTTTTAACTGAGTGTTGACTCCCAATCTATATGTCATTTCTTAGGGTAATATAGCCCGCTATGCATGATAAATCACTTTACAATCATCTATAATCGTTAGGTCAGCTTTTTGTAAATGGGAAAATAATGGCTTGTTTGACTCAGGTAAATATCCCACTGCACGTTCACTTGAGAAATTAATGAGCGTTTGTTATTCTCTTTAAAAGGTTTGGATCCATAGGTGATTTGCATCTTTAACTTGTTTCAAGCATGCATATCCATTTTTAAAGCATTTGTGGATGAAATCTCTTTCTTATAAAATTCTAAGCTGTTAGAGTTGAACTAGTGGAATTTCCCAAACTTGGACAACAAAACTTTTGAGTTCTTTTGTGGTGTGTGAAAATTTTTCTTTACTTACATTAGTAATTGTTTTAAATTTTTTCCATTCATCAACTCTAAAATTTTCATTTTTTTGTGATCTATTTGCCTTTTTTGTTTACGGCATAAAGGGAGAGAGAAACTAAAAGTTTTGATTTAAGAAAAAAGTGTACAATGAAAATGGAAATGCACAATGCACAAATGTAGAGAGAGATAATTCCAAAGAGTGTCTATAACTTTTAGGGATTGTAAGCACTTTCTAGTTTTTATATATCAGGTTTTGCAATCGTTGAGAAAAGGGGGAGGCGGGGGATTTTTAACTGAGTCTTGACTCCCAATCCATAAGTAATTTCTTAGGGTAATATAGCCTTTTACGCATGATAATTCACTTTACAATCATCTATGAACGTTAGGTCAGCTTATTGCAAATGGCCAAAATAATAGCATGTTTGACTCGGGTAAATATCCCACCGCACGTTCACTTGAGAATTTAATGGGCGTTTGTTATTCTCTTTAAATGGTTTGGATCCGTAGTTGATTCGCACCTTTAACATTTTTCAAGCTTGCAGATCCATTTTTAAAGCAAGTGTGGAAGAAATCTCTTTCTTAGTCAATTCTAAGCTGTTAGGATTGAACTAGTGGAATTTCCCAGACTTGGACAACAAAATTTTTGTATTCATTTGCGGTGTGTGAAGAAATTTTCTTTACTTACATTTGTTATTGTTGAAATTTTTTTCCATACATAAACTCTAAAATTTTCATTTTGTTGTGATCGATTTGCCTTTTTGGTTTACGGGATGAAGGGAGAGCAAAAACTCATAGTTTTGATTTAAGAATAAAAAGTATAACTAAAATGGAAATGCACAATGGACAATTGTAGGGGGAGATAATTCAAAAGAGTGACTGTAATGTTTAGGGATTGTGTGCACTTTTTAGTTTTGATTTATTGGGTTTTGCAATCATCGGGAAAAGGGGGAGGCAGGGGATTTTTAACTGAGTGTTGACACCCAATCCATAAGTCATTTCTTAGGGTAATATAGCCTCTATGATCGTTAGGTCAGCTTTTTGTAAATGGGCAAAATAATAGCTTTTTTTACTCGGGTAAATATCCCACTGCACGTTCACTTGAGAATTTAATGAGCATTTGTTATTCTCTTTAATAGGTTTGGATCCATAGGTGATTTGCATGTTTAACATGTGTCAAGCTTGCATATTTGTTTTTAAAGCATGTGTGGAAGAAATCTCTTTCTTATAAAATTCCAAGCTGTTGGGGGTTAACTAGTGGAATTTCCCAAACTTTGACAACAAAACTTTTTTCTACATTTGTGGTGTGTGAATAAATTTTATTTACTAAAATTTTTTATTGTTTTAAATTTTTTCCTTACATTAACTCTAAAATTTTCATTTGGTTCAGATCTATTTGCCTTTTTGGTTTACAGGATGAAGGGAGAACGAAAACTAAAAGTTTTGATTTAAGAAAAAAAAGTACATCTTAAATGGAAATGCACAATGCACAAATGTAGAGAGATAATTCTAAAGAGTCTCTGTAGCTTTTAAGGATTGTAAGCTCTTTTTAGTTTTTATATATTAGGTTTTGCAATTGTCGGGAAAATGGGAAGGCGGGGGATTTTTAACTAATTGTTGCCTCCCAATCCATAAGTCATTTCTTAGGGTAATATAGCCCGTTAAGCATGATAAATCACTTTACAATCATCTATGATCATTAGGTCAACTTTTTGTAAATGGGCAAAATTATGGCTTGTTTGACGCAGGTGAATATCCCACCGCACGTTCACTTGAGAATTTAATGAGCGTTTGTTATTCTCTTTAAAACGTTTGGATCCATAGGTGATTTGCATCTTTAACATGTTTCAAGCATGCATATCCATTTTTTAAGCAGGTGTGGATTAAATCTCTTTCTTATAAAATTCCAAGCTCTTAGGGTTGAACTAGTGGAATTTCCCAAACTTGGACAACAAAACTTTTGTGTTCCTTAGTGGTGTGTGAAAAAATTTCTTTACTTACATTTTTTATTTTTTTAAATTTTTTCCATTCATCAACTCTAAAATTTTCATTTTTTTGTGATATATTTGCCTTTTTTGTTTACGGGATGAAGGGAGAGCGAAAACTAAAAGTTATTATTTAAGAAAAAAGTGTACATCTAAAATGCAAATGCACAATGCACAAATGTAGAAAGAGATAATTCCAAAGTGTGTCTGTAAGTTTTTTGGATTTTAAGCTCTTTTTAGTTTTTATATATCAGGTTTTGCAATCGTCAGGAAAAGGGGGAGGCATGGGATTTTTAACTGAGTTTTGACTCGCAATCCATATGTCATTTCTTAGGGTAATATAGCCCGTTACACAAGATAAATCAGTGTACAATCATCTATGATCGTTTGGTCAGCTTTTTGTATATGGGCAAAATAGTGGCTGGTTTGACTCAGGTAACTATCCCACAACACGTTCACCTGAGAATTTAATTAGCGTTTGTTATTCTCTTCAAAAGTTTTGGATCTATAGGTGATTTGCATCTCTAGCATGTTTCAAGCATGCATATCCGTTTTTAAAGCATGTGTGGAAGAAATCTCTTTCTGATAAAATTCAGAGCTGTTAGGGTTAACAACTAGTGGATTTTCCCAAACTTGGACAACAAAACTTTTGTGTTCATTTGTGGTCTGTGAATAAATTTTCTTTACTTACATTCAATATTTTTTTAAAATTTTTCCATACATAAACTCTTAAATTTCATTTTTTTGTGATCTATTTGCCTTTTTGGTTTACAGGATGAAGGGATAACGAAAACTCAAAGTTTTGATTTAAGAAAAAAGAGTGCATCTAAAATGGAAATGCACAATGCACAAATGTAGAGAGAGATAATTCCAAAGAGTGTCTATAATTTTTAAGCATTGTAAGCTCTTTTTAGTTTGTATAAATCATGTTTTGCAATCATGGGGAAAAGGGGGAGGCTAGGGATTTTTGACTGAGTGTTGACTCCCAATCCATAAGTCATATCTTAGGGTAATATAGCCCATTACGCATGATAAATAACTTAACAATCATCTATGATCGTCAGGTCAGCTTTTTTTAAATGGGCAAAATAATGGTTCGTTTGAGTCGGCTAAATATCCCACCGCACGTTCCCTTGGGAATTTAATGAGGATTTGTTATTCTCTTTAAAAGTTTTGGATCCATAGGTGATTTGCATCTTTAACATGTTTGAAGCATGCATATTCATTTTTAAAACATGTGTGGAAGAAATCTTCTTCTTATAAAATTCCAAGCTATTGGGGGTTAACTAGTGGAATTTCCCAAACTTGGACAAGAAAATTTTGTCTTCATTTGTGGTATGTGATAAATTCTCTTTACTAACATTTGTTATTGTTTTAAATATTTTCATTTGGTTGTGATCTATTTGCCTTTTTGGTTTATGGGATGATGGGAGAGCGAAAACTCAAAGTTTTGATTTTAGAAAAAAGAGTAGATCTAAAATTGAAATACACAATGCACAAATGTAGAGAGAGATAATTCCAAAGAGTGTCTGTAATTTTTAGGGATTTTAAGAACTTTCTAGTTTTCATATATCAGGTTTTGCAATCGTCGAAAAAAGGGGGAGGCGGGGGATTTTTAACTGAGTCTTCACACCCAATCCACAAGTAATTTCATAGGGTAATAATGCCCGTTACACATGATAAATCACTTTACAATCATCTATGAACGTTAGGTCAGCTTATTGTAAATGGGGAAAAATAATGGCATGCTTGACTCGGGTAAATATCCCACCGCATGTTCACTTGAGAATTTAATGAGCGTTTATTATTCTCTTTAAAAGGTTTGGATCCGTAGTTGATTTGCAACTTTAACATTGTTCAAGCTTGCAAATCCATTTTTAAAGCAAGCGTGGAAGAAATATCTTTCTTATAAAATTCCATGCTGTTAGGATTGAACTGGTGGAATTTCCATAACTTGGAAAACAAAACTTTTGTGTTCATTTGTGGTGTGTGAAGAAATTTTCTTTACTTACATTTGTTATTGTTTAAATTTTTTCCATACATAAACTCTAAAATTTTCATTTTGTAGTGATCTATTTGCCTTTTTGGTTTACGGGATGAAGGGAGAGCGAAAATGCAAAGTTTTGTTTTAAGAAAAAAGAGTATATCTAAAATGGAATTGCACAATGGACAAATGTAGAGAGAGATAATTCCAAAGAGTGACTGTAATGTTTAGGGATTGTGTGCACTTTTTATTTTTGATTTATTAGGTTTTGCAATCGTCGGGAAAAGGGGGAGGCAGGGGATTTTTAACAGAGTGTTGACTCCCAATCCATAAATCATTTCCTAGGGTAATATAGCCGTTACACATGATAAATCACTTTACAATCATCTATGATCGTCAGGTCAGTTTTTTTTAAATGGGCAAAATAATGGCTTTTTTGACTCGGGTAAATATCCCACCGCATGTTCACTTGAGAATTTAATGATCATTTGTTATTCTCTTTAAAAGGTTTGGATACATAGGTGATTTGCATCTTTAACATGTTTCAAGCATGCATATTCGTTTTTAAAGCATGTGTGGAAGAAATATCTTTCTTATAAAATTCCAAGTTGTTGGGGGTTAACTAGTGGAATTTCCTAAACTTGGACAACAAAAATTTTATCTTCATTTGTGGTGTGTGAATAAATTTTCTTTACTAACATTTGTTATTGTTTAAAATTTTTCCATCCATAAACTCTAAAATTTTCATTTGGTTGTGATCTAGTTGCCTTTTTCGTTTACGGGATGAAGGGAGAGCGAAAACTCAAAGTTTTGATTTAAGAAAAAAGAGTACATCTAAAATGGAAATGCACAATGCACAAATATAGAGAGAGATAATTCCAAAGTGTGTCTGTTGTTTTTAGGGATTGTAAGCTCTTTTTTATTTTTATATATCAGGTTTTGCAATCGTCGGGAAAAGGGGGAGGCGATGGATTTTTAACTGAGTGCTGACTCCCAATCCATAAGTCATTTCTTATGTTAATATAGCCCGTTACGCATAATAAATCACTTTACAATCATCTATGATCGTTAGGTCAGCTTTTTGTAAATGGGCAAAGTAATGACTTGTTTGATTGAGGTAAATATTCCACCACACGTTCACTTGAGAATTTAATGAGCATTTGTTATTCTCTTTAAAAGGTGTGGATCCATAGGTGTTTTGCATCTTTAACATGTTTCAAGCATGGATATCCAATTTTAAAACATGTGTGGATGAAATCACTTTATTATAAAATTCCAAGTTGTTAGGGTTGAAGTACTGGAATTTCCCAAACTTGGAAAACAAAACTTTTGTCTACATTTGTGGTGTGTGAATAAATTTTCTTTACTAAAATTTGTTATTGTTTTAAATTTTTTCCATACATAAACTCTAAAGTTTTCATTTGGTTGTGATATGTTTGCCTTTGTGGTTTACAGGATGAAGGGAGAGCGAAAACTCAAAGTTTTGACTTAAGAAAAATGAGTACATCTAAAATGGAAATGCACAATGCACAAATATAGAGAGAGATAATTCCAAAGAGTGTCCGTAGCTTTTAAGGATTGTGAGCTCTTTTTAGTTTTTATATATCAGGTTTTGCAATCGTCGGGAAAACGGGGAGGCGGATGATTTTTAACTGAGTGTTGACTCCCAATCCATAAGTCATTTCTTAGGGTAATATAACCCGTTATGCATGATAAATCACTTTAAAATCATCTATGATCGTTAGGTCAGCTTTTTGTAAATGGGCAAAATAATGGCCTGTTTGACTCAAGTAAATATCCCACCGCACGTTCACTTGAGAATTTAATGAGCGTTTGTTATTGTCTTTAAAAAGTTTGGATGCATAGGAGATTTGCATCTTTAACATGTTTCAGGCATGCATATCCATTTTTAAAGCATGTGTGGATGAAATCTCTTTCTAATAAAATTCAAAGCTGTTAGGGTTGAATTAGTGGAATTTCCCAAACTTGGACAACAAAACTTTTGTGTTCATTTGTGGTGTGTGAAAAAATTTCTTTACTTAGATTTGTTATTGTTTTAAATTTTTTCCATTCATCAACTCTAAAATTTTCATTCTTTTGTGATCTATTTGTGTTTTTTGTTTACGGGATGAAGGGAGAGCGAAAACTAAAAGTTTTGATTAAAGAAAAAAGTTTACATCTAAAATAGAAATGCACAATGCACAAATTTTGAAAGAGATAATTTCAAAGAGTGTCTTTCATTGTTTGGGATTGTTAGCTCTTTTTAGTTTATATATATCAGGTTTTGCAATCGTCGGGAAAAGGGGGAGGCAGGGGATTTTAAACTAAGTGTTGGCTCCCAATCCATATGTCATTTCTTAGGGTAATATAGCCCGTTACGCATGATAAATCACTTTACAATCATCTATTATTGTTAGGTCAACTTTTTGTATAAGGGCAAAATATTGGCTGGTTTGACTCAGGTAAATATCCCACTGCACGTTCACCTGAGAATTTAATGAGTGTTTGTTATTCTCTTTAAAAGTTTTGGATCCATAGGTAATTTGCATCTTTAACATGCTTCAGGCATGCATATCCATTTTTAAAGCATGTGTGGAAGAAATCTCTTTCTTATAAAATTTGAAGTTGTTAGGGTTAACAACTAGTGGAATTTCCCAAACTTGGACAACAAAACTTTTCTGTACATTTGTGGTGTGTGAATATATTTTATGTACTTACTTTTGTTATTGTTTTAAAAATTTTCCATACATAAACTCTAAAATTTTCATTTTGTTGTGATCTATTTGCGTTTTTTTTTTATGGGATGAAGGGAGAGCGAAAACTCAAATTTTTGATTTAAGAAAAAAGAGTACATCTAAAATGGAAATGCACAATGCACAAATGTATAGGCAGATAATTCCAAAGAGTGTCTAAAATTTTAAGCATTGTAAGCTCTTTTTAGTTTTTATATATCAGGTTTTGCAATCGTCAGAAAAAGGGGGAGGCGGGGGATTTTTAACTGAGTGTTGACTCCCAATCCATAAGTCATTTCTTTGGGTAATATAGCCTGTTACACATGATAAATCACTTTACGATCATCTATGATCGTCAGGTAAGCCTTTTGTAAATGGGCAAATCAATTGCTTGTTTGACTCGGGTAAATATCCCACCGCACGTTCACTTGAGAATTTAATGAGCGTTTGTTCTTCTATTTAAAAGGTTTGGATCCATAGGTTATTTACATCTTTAACATGTTTCAAGCATGCATATTCATTTTTAAAGCATGTGTGAAAGAAATCTCTTTCTTATAAAATTACAAGCTGTTGGGGGGAATTTCCCAAACTTGGACAACAAAACTTGTGTCTTCATTTGTGGTGTGTGAATAAATTTCCATAGTAACATTTTTTATTGTTTTAAATTTTTTCCATACATAAACCCTAAAATTTTCATTTGGTTGTGATCTATTTGCCTTTTTGGTTTATGGGATGAAGGGAGAGCGAAAACTCAAAATTTTGATTTTATAAAAATGAGTACATCTAAAATGGAAATACACAATGCACAAATGTAGAGAGAGATAATTCCAAAGAGTGTCCGTAATTTTTAGGGATTATAAGTACTTTCTAGTTTTTATATATCAGGTTTTGCAATTGTCGAGAAAAGGGAGAGGTGGGGGATTTTTGTTACGGTCCCTAGCCTTGGATCTAGTAACTCGGTGAGTTGAATATGAATCCCGCACTATTTGAGGGTTTCTTATCACGTTTTTTTGTGAAAAGAACTCTCTTATACTTCTCCTTTCACGTTAGGATTGAAAAGGATTTTCCTTATTTCAAATATAGATGCAACCAGCAAGTTAAAGGACTGTTTAAGCACTTTGATATGAAACCCCTCTTTTATGATTCAAGACAAGGGGGTTTTACTTGCTGTAATGACTCAAGACAACCCCTTTCCCTTTACTGAATTCATTCCCCTTGAAAAGAAGTTTCCTTTTCTTAATTATGAATGAACCCAGCTAGTCAAGGAAGCTCCTTGAGGCCCCAATGTGGAATCCCCTTTCTTATGGCTCACGTTAAGGTAGGGTTTCCAATTTCATGCAGCATTGGTTTCTTACGTAAAAGAGAAACATAAATCTAATCTCAATGCTTGGAATAAGATTAGAAAATACCTCTGGATGTCAACACCCAACCAGCAACAAGAACTCGTCCACCTTCCTGGGTAGACTCACGTCAAGATCTCTCCTTTTCTGGAATTTTTGTGAAAGAGATGATCTTCTCTTGCATCTCAGAAGAGAAAGGTAATTCCTCTTCCTTTTCCTTCCAAGATTTCCTCAAAGACTCCCCAATGGATGCAGCAAACCCCCAAGAGAGTTCAAGCCAAGAACCCTAGAATAGGGAGCCTAGAAAGAACCTAAATTACCCTAGTTTATGCTAATTCCGAACTTGCTTTATTTCTCCGTCCTTACCCCTTAAATAGGGTAATTAACATCAACATAGGTTAGGGTTATTAAAACCCAATTCTACCCCTACCTTTAAGACTTATTAAAAATCAATAAAATTCGAAATTAAAAGCAACATAAATAATAAAAGTAAAGTAGATGACTCAGTGTTATTGATTCCATAACATCTGCCCCCCCTTGGAGATCGAGCTTGACCTCAATCTCGGAAGCTGGGTAGACCTGGTGGAAGGTTTCAAGCCCCTCCCATTCTGTGTAGTTGTGGCCGATTGCTGCCAAGTAATGGCATGCAGGGAGATGTCCGGTGGTTCTTCCTCAATCATATCCTCTGTCACCTCGATATCCTCTTCTTCAACCTTATCGATCAAAAACAATCTTTTGCATTGATGCCCAACCCGATATGGTTCATCATAGTTGGAACATAGATTCTTAGCCCGCCGTTACGCCATCCCAGCACTTGTCAATTTTTTTGTTTAAGGAGGTGTAGGATGACTAGATCTCGGATCCCCAGTCAAAGTAATACCTGAGTTGTTTCTCGGAGGAATGCACTCCCTTGACCATGGAGGTCGTCTGTGCTGTGCCTACTGTCGCAATTCTAAAGCACGAGCTATATTCATAGCGCTATATAAGTCAACAGGTGCATAGAGCTCCACCTCAAGCTTTAACGCCTCAGTCAGTTCTGTTGTAAACAACGCAACTTGTTGATCCACTTGTACCATACTGCTGGCTCGTGCTAATTTTTCCTGGAACAATTTTTGATATTGCTCCACGGCCCCAGTTTGGCGTAATAAAACCAAATCTTTCAAAGGGTTACTATAAGACGGAGGACCAAAACAGAGAGAGCACAGTCGCTTAAATTCATCCCAATCTACCACCTCGCAATCAACCTCAACTAGTTGGTACCAAAGTTGTGCTTCCCCTAGTAAGTGGAAAACAACTACGTTGACTCGGTCATAGGTTGGGACTCGCTGATGGCTAAAATTTTTTTTGCATCAATACAACCTTATAAAAGGGTCTTCTGACCCATTATAAGTAGGGAATTCCATTTTAGTATACCTCGGAACAGTGCCTCCCCCCTGGTAGAAGTGTCCCCCCGGAATGAGGGGTCCTTGTTGTCCCGAGAAACTCGTGCGCCTCAAAAATTCATCTCCCCCTCTATTATACGAATGGTCCCCTCCTCTCTGATCTGGAATGAGAGGTACAGTGCCTCCCCCCTGGTTGAGGTGTCCCCCCTGAATGAAAGGTCATTGCTGACCCGAGAAACTCGTGTGTCTAGTAAACTCATCTCCCCCTTTGATCTGCGAATGGTCTCCCGGAATTGGGTTCTTGCTAGTGCTCAAACCAGTCTCCATGCTATCCATCCTTTCTTTCAAAGTTTCCAAACTGAGAGTGAACTTCTCCTCCAATGCAGCAAATTTCTAGCCAGTAGTTAGACCATGCTCCATGCTATCCATCCTTCCCTTCAAGGTCTCCATATCGATATCAATTTTTGAGAACCTCTCTAGGACAGTATCAAATTTTCTTTCAAGCAATTCAAAGTATTCATTGGTGCTTCTCTCTGCCGGGTTACCCTGCTCTGATACCACGTTGTTACAGTCCCTAGCCAAGGATCTAGTAACTTGGTGAGTTGAATATGAATCCAGCACTGTTTGAGGGTTTCTTATCATGTTTTTTTGTGAAAAGAACTCTCTTATACTTCTCCTTTCACGTTAGGATTGAAAAGGATTTTCCTTTTTTCAATTATAGATGCAACCAGCAAGTTAAAGGACTGTTTAAGCACTCAGATATGAAACCCCTCTTTTATGATTCAAGACAAGAGGGTTTCACTTGCTGTAATGACTCAAGACAACCCCATTCCCTTTACTAAGTTCATTCCCCTTGAAAAGGAGTTTCCTTTTCTTAATTATGAATGAACCCAGCTAGTCAAGGAAGCTCCTTGAGGCCCCAATGTGGAATCCCCTTTCTTATGGCTCACGTCAAGGTAGGGTTTCCAATTTCATGCAGCACTGGTTCCTTACGTAAAAGAAAAACATAAATCTAATCTCAATGCTTGGAATAAGATTAGAAAATACCTCTGGATGTCAACACCCAACCAGCAACAAGAACCCGTCCTCCTTCCTGGATAGACTCACGTCAAGACCTCTCCTTTTCTGGAATTTTTGTGAAAAAGATGATCTTCTCTTGCAGCTCAGAAGAGAAAGGTAATTCCTCTTCCTTTTCCTTCCAAGATCTCCTCAAAGACTCCCCAATGGATGCAGCAAACCCCCAAGAGAGTTCAAGCCAAGAACCCTAGAATAGGGAGCCTAGAAAAAACCTAGATTACCCTAGTTTATGCTAATTCCGAACTTGCTTTATTTCTCCATCCTTACCCCTTAAATAGGGTAACTGACATCAACATAGGTTAGTGTTATTAAAACCTAATTCTACCCCTACCTTTAAGTCTTATTACAAATCAATAAAATTCGAAATTAAAAGCAACATAAATAATAAAAGTAAAGTAGAGGACTCGGTGTTATTGATTCCATAACAATTTTTAACTGAGTGTTGACTCCCAATCCATAAGTAATTTCTTAGGGTAATATAGCCCGTTACACATGATAAATCACTTTACAATCATCTATGAACGTTAGGTCAGCTTATTGTAAATGGGCAAAATTATGGGATGTTTGACTCGGGTAAATATCCCACCGCACGTTCACTTGAGAATTTAATAAGTGTTTGTTATTCTCTTTAAAAGGTTTGGATCCGTAGTTTATTTGCACCTTTAACATTTTTTGAGCTTGTAGATCCATTTTTAAAGCATGCGTGGAAGAAATCTCTTTCTTATAAAATTCCAAGCTGTTAGGATTGAACTAGTGGAATTTCCCAAACTTGGACAACAAAACTTTTGTGTTCATTTGTGGTGTGTGAAGAAATTTTATTTACTTACATTTGTTATTGTTTAAATTTTTTTTAGACATAAACTCTAAAATTTTCATTTTGTTGTGATCTATTTGCCTTTTTTGTTTACGGGATGAAGGGATAGCGAAAATTAAAAGTTTTGATTTAAGAAAAAAGAGTATATCGAAAATGGAAATGCACAATGGACAAATGTTGAGAGAGATAATTCCAAAGAGTGACTTTAATGTTTAGGGATTGTGAGATCTTTTTAGTTTTGATTTATTAGGTTTTGAAATCATCAGGAAAAGGGGAAGGAAGGAGATTTTTAACTGAGTGTTGACCCCCAATCTAGAAGTTATTTCTTAGGGTATTATAGCCCGTTACGCATGAAAAATCACTTTAAAATCATCTATGATCGTTAGGTCAGCTTTTTGTTAATGGGCAAAATAATGGATAGTTTGACTCGGGTAAATATCCCATCGCACGTTCAATTGAGAAATTAATGAGCGTTTTTTATTCACTTTAAAAGGTTTGGATCCATAGGTGATTTGCATCATTAACATGTTTCAAGCATGCATATTCGTTTTTAAAGCATGTGTGGAAGAAATCTCTTTCTTATAAAATTCCAAGCTATTGGGGGTTAACTAGTGGTATTTCCCCAACATGGACAACAAAACTTTTGTCTTCATTTGAGGTGTGTGAATAAATTTTCTTTACTAAAATTTGTTATTATTTTAAATTTTTTCCATACATAAACTCTAAAATTTTCATTTGGTTATGATCTGTTTGCCTTTTTGGTTTACGGGATGAAGGGAGTGCGAAAACTAAAAAATTTTATTTAAGAAAAATGTGTACATCTAAAATGGAAATGCACAATGCACAATTTTAGAAAGAGATAATTCGAAAGTGTGTCTATAATTTTTAGGGTTTGTAAGCTCTTTTTAGTTTGTATATATCAGGTTTTGCAATCGTCATGAAAAGGGGGAGGCAGGGGATTTTTAACTTAGTGTTGACTCCCAATCCAAAAGGCATTTTTTAGGGTAATATAGCCCGTTACGCATGATAAATCACTTTACAATCATCTATGATCATTAGGTCAGCTTTTTGTGTATGGGCAAAATAATGACTGGTTTGACTCAAGTAAATACCCCACCGAACGTTCACGTAAGACTTTAATGAGCGTTTGTTATTCTCTTTAAAAGTTTTGGATCCATATTGATTTACATCTTTAATATGTTTCAAGCATGCATATCCGTTTTTAAAGAATGTGTGGAAGAAATCTCTTTCTTATAAAATTCCAAGTTGTTAGGGACAACAACTAGTGGAATTACCCAAACTTGGACAACAAAACTTTTGTGTTCATTTGTGGTGTGTGAATAATTTTTCTTTAATTACATTTGTTATTGTTTTAAATTTTTTCCATACATAAACTCTAAAATTTTCATTTTGGTCTGATCTATTTGCCTTTTTGGTTTACGGCATGAAGGGAGAGCGAAAACTCCAAGTTTTGATTTAAGAAAAAAGAGTACATCTAAAATGGAAATGCACAATGCTCAAATGTGGAGAGAGATAATTCCAAAGAGTGTCTGTAATTTTTAGGGATTGTAAGCTCTTTTTAATTTTTATATATCCGGTTTTGAAAACATCGTGAAAAGGGGGAGGCAGGGAATTCTTAATTGAGTCTTGACTCCCAATCCATAATTAATTTCTTAGGGTAATATAGCCCATTACGCATGATTAATCACTTTACAATCGTCTATGATCATTAGGTTAGCTTATTGTAATTGGGCAAAATAATGGCATGTTTGACTCGGGTAAATATCCTACCGCACGTTCACTTGAGTATTTAATGTGCGTTTGTTATTCTCTTTAAAAGGATTGGATCCATTGTTGATTTTCACCTTTAACATTTTTCAAGCTTGCATATCCATTTTTAATGCATATGTGGAAGAAATCTTTTTCTTATAAAAATCCAAGCCGTTAGGGTTGAACTAGTGGAATTTCCCAAACTTGGACAACAAAACTTTTGTGTTCATTTGTGGTGTGAGAATAAATTTTCTTTACTTACATTTGTTATAGTTTAATATTTTTTCCTTACATAAACTCTAAAATTTTCATTTTGTTGTGATCTATTTGCCTTTTTGGTTTACGGGATGAAGGGTGAGCGAAAATTAAAAGTTTTGTTTTAAGCAAAAAAAGTATATCTAAAATGGAAATTCACAATGGACAAATGTTGAGAAAGATAATTCCAAAGAGTGACTGTAATGTTTAGGGATTGTGAGATCTTTTTAGTTTTGATTTATTAGGTTTTGAAATCGTCGGGAAAAGGGGGAGGAAGGGGATTTTTAACTGAGTGTTAACTCCCAATCCATATGTCATTTCTTAGGGTATTATAGCCCGTTACACATGAAAAAATCACTTTAAAATCATCTATGATCGTTAGGTCAGCTTTTTGTAAATGGGCAAAATAATGGCCTGTTTGACTCAGGTAAATATCCCACCGCACGTTCACTTGAGAATTTAATGAGCGTTTGTTATTGTCTTTAAAAAGTTTGGATGCATAGGTGATTTGCATCTTTAACATGTTTCAGGCATGCATATCCATTTTTAAAGCATGTGTGGATGAAATCTCTTTCTAATAAAATTCAAAGCTGTCAGGGTTGAACTAGTGGAATTTCCCAAACTTGGACAACAAAACTTTTGTGTTCATTTGTGGTGTGTGAAAAATTTTCTTTACTTACATTTGTTATTGTTTTAAATTTTTTCCATTCATCAACTCTAAAATTTTCATTCTTTTGTGATCTATTTGTGTTTCTTTTTTACGGGATGAAGGGAGAGCGAAAACTAAAAGTTTTGATTAAAGAAAAAAGTTTACATCTAAAATGGAAATGCACAATGCAAAAATGTAGAAAGAGATAATTGCAAAGAGTGTCTTTCATATTTTGGGATTGTTAGCTCTTTTTAGTTTTTAAATATCAAGTTTTGTAATTGTCGGGAAAAGGGGGAGGCAGGGGATTTTAAACAGAGTGTTGGCTCCCAATCCATATGTCATTTCTTAGGGTAATATAGCCCATTATGCATGATAAATCACTTTACATTCATCTATTATTGTTAGGTCAGCTTTTTGTTAATGGGCAAAATATTGGATAGTTTGACTCAGGTAAATATCCCATCGCACGTTCACTTGAGAATTTAATGAGCGTTTGTTATTCACTTTAAAAGGTTTGCATCCATAGTTGATTTGCATCTTTAACATGTTTCAGGCATGCATATTCGTTTTTAAAGCGTGTGTGGAAGAAATCTCTTTCTTATAAAATTCCAAGCTGTTGGGGGTTAACTAGTGGTATTTCCCCAACTTGGACAACAAAACTTTTATCTTCATTTATAGTGTGTGAATAAATTTTCTTTACTAAAATTTGTTATTTTTAAAAATTTTTTCCATACATAAACTCTAAAATTTTCATTTGTATGTGTTATGTTTGCCTTTTTGGTTTACAGGATGAAGGGAGTGCGAAAAGTAAAAGTTTTGATTTAAGAAAAATGTGTACATCTAAAATGGAAATGCACAATGCACAAATATAGAAAGTGATAATTCGAAAGAGTGCCTATAATTTTTAGGGATTGTAAGCTCTTTTTAGTTTTTATATATCAGGTTTTGCAATCGTCGAGAAAAGGGGGAGGCAGAGGATTTTTAACTGAGTGCTGACTCCCAATCCAAAAGGCATTTTTTAGGGTAATATAGCCCATTACGTATGATAAATCACTTTACAATCATCTATGATCATTAGGTAAGCTTTTTTTATATGGGAAAAATAATGACTGGTTTGACTCATGTAAATTTCCCACCGCACGTTCACTTGAGAATTTAATGTGCGTTTGTTATTCTCTTTAAAATGTTTGGATCTGTAGTTGATTTTCACCTTTAACATTTTCAAGCTTGCATATCAATTTTTAATGCATGCGTGGAATAAATCTCTTTCTTATAAAATTCCAAGCTGTTAGGTTTGAACTAGTGGAATTTCCCAAACTTGGACAACAAAACTTTTGTGTTCATTTGTGGTGTGAGAATAAATTTTCTTTACTTACATTTTTTATTTTAAAAAAAAAATTTCATACTTAAACTCTAAAATTTTCATTTTGTTATGATCTATTTACCTTTTTGGTTTACGGGATGAAGGGAGAGAGAAAACTCAAAGTTTTTTATTTAAGGAAAAAGAGTATATCTAAAATGGAAATGCACAATGGACAAATATAGAGAGAGATAATTCCAAAGAGTGACTGTAATGTTTAGGGATTGTGAGGTCTTTTTAGTTTTGATTTATTAGGTTTTGCAATTGTCGGGAAAATGGGGAGGCAAGGGATTTTTAACTGAGTGTTGACTCCCAATCCATTAGTCATTTTTTAGGGTAATATAGCCCATTCTGCATGATAAATCACTTTACAATCATCTATGATCGTTAGGTCATCTTTTTGTATATAGGCAAAATAAGGACTGGTTTGACTCAGGTAAATATCCCACCGCACGTTCACTTGATAATTTAGTGAGCGTTTGTTGTTCTCTTTAAAAGTTTTGGATCCATAGATAATTTGCATCTTTAACATGTTTCAATCGTGCATTTCCATTTTTAAAGCAAGTGTGAAAGAAATCTCTTTCTTACAAAATTCCAAGCAGTTAGGGTCAACAACTAGTGGAATTTCCCTAACTTGCACAAAAATAATTTTGTGTACATTTGTGTTGTGTGAATCAATTTTCTTTACTTACATTTTTTATTGTTTTAAATTTTTTTCATTCATAAACTCTAAAATTTTCATTTTGTTGTGATCCATTTGCCTTTTTGGTTTACGACATGAAGGGAGAGCGCAAACACAAAGTTTGGATTTAAGAAAATAGAGTACATCTAAAAAGGAAATGCAAAAGGCAAAAATGTAGAGAGATATATTTCCAAAGAGTGTCTGTAAATTTTAGGGATTGTGAGCTCTTTTTAGTTTTTATATATCAGGTTTTGCAATCGTCGGGAAAAGGGGGAGGCGGGGGATTTTTAACTGAGTGTTGACTCCCAATCCATAAGTCATTTCTTAGGGTAATATAGCCCGTTACGCATGATAAATCACTTTACAATCATCTATGATTGTTAGGTCAACCTTTTATAAATGGGCAAAATAATAGCTTGTATGACTCTGGTAAATATCCCACAGCACGTTCACTTGAGAATTTAATGAGCATTTGTAATTCTCTTTAAAAGGTTTGGATCCATAGGTGATTTGCATCTTTAACATGTTTCAAGCATGCATATCCATTTTTAAAGCATGTGTCGATGAAATATCTTTCTTATAAAATTCCAAACTATTAGGGTTGAACAAGTGGAATTTCCCAAACTTGGACAAAAAAAAATTTGTGTTCATTTGTGATGTGTGAAAAATTTTCATTTTTTTGTGATCTAATTGCCTTGTTTGTTTACGTGATAAAGCGAGAACGAAAACTAAAAGTTTTGATTTAAGAAAAAAGTGTACATCAAAAAAGGAAATGCACAATGCACAAATGTAGAGAGAGACAATTCTAAAGAGTGTCTGGAATTTTTAGTAATTGTAAGCTCTTTTTAGTTTATATATCAGGTTTTGCAATCGTCGGGAAAGGGGGAGGCGGGGGATTTTTAACTGAGTGTTGAATCCCAATCCATAAGTCATTTCATAGGGTAATATAGACCGTTACGCATGACAAATCACTTTACAATCATCAATGATCGTTAGGTTAGCTTTTTGTATATGGGCAAAATACTACTTTGTTTGACTTTGGTAAATATCCCAACGCATGTTCACTTGAGAATTTAATGAGAATTTGTTTTTCTCTTTAAAAGTTTTGGATCCATAGGTTATTTGCATATTTAACATGTTTCAAGCATGCATATCCATTTTTAAAGAGTGTGTTGAAGAAATCTCTTTCTTATAAAATTCCAAGCTGTTAGGGTCAACAACTAGTGGAATTTCCCAAATTTGGACAACAAAACTTTGGTGTTCATTTGTGTTGTGTGAATAAATTTTCTTTACTTACATTTGTTATTGTTTTAAATATTTTCCATACATAAACTCTAAAATTTTCATTTTGTTGTGATCCATTTACCTTTTTGGTTTACAACATGAAGGGAGAGCGAAAACTCAAAGTTTTGATTTAAGAAAAAAGTGTACATCTAATGTACATCTAAAATGGAAATGTACAATGCTCAAATGTAGAGAGAGATAATTCCAAAGAGTGTCTGTTTTTTTTAGGGATAGTAAGCTCTTTTTAATTTTTATATATCTGGTTCTGCAAACGTCGGGAAAAGGGGGAGGCGGTGGATTTTTAATTGAGTGTTGACTCCCAATCCATAAGTCCTTTTTTAGGGTAATATAGCCCGTTACGCATGATAAATCACTTTACAATCATCTATGATCGTCAGCTCCGCTGTTTGTAAATGGGCAAAATAATGGATTGTTCAACTCGGGTAAATATCCCACCGCACGTTCATTTGAGAGTTTAATGAGCGTTTGTTATTCTCTTTCAAACGATTGGATCCATTGGTGATTTAGATCTTTAACATGTTTCAAGCATGCATATCCGTTTTTAAAGCATGTGTGGAAGAAATCTCTTTCTTATAAAATTCCAAGCTGTTAGGGTTGAACTAGTGGAATTTCAAAAACTTGGACAACAATACTTTTATGTTCATTTGTGGAGTGTGAATAAATTTTCTTTAATTACTTTTGTCATTGTTTGAAATTTTTTCCATGCATAAACTCTAAAATTTTCATTTTGTTGTGATGTATTTGCCTTTTGGGTTTATGGGATGAAGGGAGAGGGAAAACTCAAAGTTTTGATTTAAGAAAAAAGAGTACATCTAAAATGAAATGCACAATGCATGAATGTAGATAGAGATAATTCCAAAGAGTGTCTGTAATTTTGAGGGATTGTGAGCACATTTTAGTTTTTATATATTAGGTTCTGCAATCGTCGGGAAAAGGGGGAGGCGGGGGGTTTTTAACTGAGTGTTGACTCTCAATCCATAAGTCATTTCATGGGGTAATATAGCCCGTTACGTATGATAAATCACTTTACAATCATCTTTGATCGTTAGGTCAGCTTTTTGTAAATGGGAAAAATAATGGCTTGTTTGACTCAAATAAATGTCCCGCCGCACGTTCACGTGAGAATTTAATGAGCATTTGTTATTCTGTTTAAAAGTTTTAGATCCATAGGTGACTTGCATCTTTAACATGTTTCAGGCATGCATATCCGCTTTTCAAGCATGTGTGGAAGAAATCTCTTTCTGATAAAATTCCAAGCTACTAGGGGTTAACTAGTTGAATTTCCCAAACTTCGACAACAAAACTTTTTTCTTCATTTGTGGTGTGTGAATAAATTTTCCTTACTAACATTTGTTATTGTTTTAAATTTTTTCCATACTTAAACTCTAAAATTTTTATTTGGTTGTGATCTATTTGCCTTTTTTGTTTGCGGGATGAAGGAGAGCAAAAACTAAAAGTTTTAATTTTAGAAAAAAATGTACATCTAAAATGGAAATGCACAATGCACAAATGTTGAGAGAGATAATTCTGAAGACTGTCTATAATTTTTAGAGATTGTAAGCTCTTTTTAGTTTTTATATATCAGGTTTTGCAATCGTTGGGAAAAGAGGGAGGCGGGGGATTTTTAACTGAGTGTTGACTCCCAATCCATAAGTAATTTCTTAGGGTAATATAGCCCATTACACATGATAAATGACTTTACAATCATCTATGATCGTTAGATCAGCTTTTTGTAAGTGGGAAAAATAATTGTTTGTTTGACTCGGGTAAATATCCCACCGCACGTTCACCTGAGAATTTAATGAGCGTTTGTTACTCTCTTTAAAAGGTTTAGATCCATAGGTGATTAGAATCTTTAACATGTTTCAAGCATGCATATCCATTTTTAAAGCATGTGTGGATGAAATCTCTTTCTTTTAAAATTCCAAGCTATTTGGGTTATAGTGGAATTTCCCAAACATGGATAACAAAACTTTTGTGTTCATTTGTGGTGTGTGAAAAAAGTTTTTTTACTTACATTTGTTATTGTTTTAAATTTTTTTCCTTACATAAACTCTAAAATTTTCATTTTTTTGTGATCTATTTGCCTTTTTGGTTTACGGGACGAAGGGAGAGCGAAAACTCAAAGTTTTGATTTAAAAAAAAGTGTACATCTAAAATTAAAATTCACAATCCACAAATATAGAGAGAGATAATTCCAAAGAGTGTCTGTAATTTTTAGGGATTGTAAGCTCTTTGTAGTATTTCTATATATAGTTTTGCAATCGTCGAGAAAAGGGGGAGGCGGGGGATTTTTAACTGAGTCATGACTCACAATCCATATGACATTTCTTCGGGTAATATAGCCCGTTACGCATGATAAATCATTTTACAATCATCTATGATCATCAGGTCAGCTTTTTTTATATGGGCAAAATAATGGCTTGTTTGACTCTAGTAGATATCCCATCGCACGTTCACTTCAGAATTTAATGAGCGCTTGTTACTCTTTTTAAAAGGTTTAGATCCATAGGTGATTTGCATCTTTAACATGTTTCAAACATGAATATCCATTTTTAAAGCATGTGTGGATGAAATCTGTTTCTTATAAAATTCCAAGTTGTTAGGTTAAACTAGTAGAATTTCCCTAACTTGGACAACAAAACTTTTGTGTTCATTTGTGGTGTGTGAATAAATTTTTTTTACTTACATTTCTTGTAGTTTTAAATTTTTTCCATACATAAACTCTAAAATTTTCATTTTGTTGTGATCTATTTAGCTTTTTTGGTTTACGGGATGAAGGGAGAGCAAAAACTGAAGGTTTTAATTTAAGAAAAAAGTGTACATCTAAAATGGAAATGCACAATGCACAAATATAGAGAGAGATAATTCCAAAGAGTGTTTATAATTTTTTGGGATTGTTAGCTCTTTTTAGTTTTTATATATAAGGTTTTACAATCGTCGAGAAAAGGGGGAGGCGTGGGATTTTTAACTGAGTGTTGACTCCCAATCCATATGACATTTCTTTGGGTAATATAGCCTGTTATGCATGATAAATCACATTACAATCATCTATGATTGTCAGGTCAGCTTTTTGTATATGGGTAAAATAATGGCTTGTCTGACTCGGGTAAATATCCCACCACACGTTCATTTGAGAATTTATTGAGAGTTTTTTATTGTCTTTAAAAGGTTTGGATCCATAGGTGATTTGCATCTTTAACATGGTTCAAGCATGCATATCTGTTTTTAAAGAATGTATGGAAGAAATCTCTTTCTTATAAAATTCCAAGCTGTTAGGGTCAACAACTTGTGGAATTTCCCAAACCTGGACAACAAAACTTTTGTGTTAATTTGTGGTGTATGAATAAATTATCTTTAGTTACATTAGTTATTTTTTTAAAATTTTTTCCATATATAAACTCTAAAAGTTTCATTTTGTTGTGATCTATTTGCCTTTTTGGTTTACGGCATGAAGGGAGAGCGAAAACTCAAAGTTTTGATTTAACAAAAAAGTGTACATCTAAAATTGAAATGCACAATGGACAAATGTAGAGGGAGATAATTCAAAAGAGTGTATCTAATTTTTAGGGATTGTAAGCTCTTTTTAGTTTTTATTATCTGGTTTTGCAATCGTTGGGAAAGGGGGAGGCGGGGGAGTTTTAACTGAGCGTTGACTCCAAATCCATAAGTCGTTTCTTAGGGTAATATAGCACGTTACGCATAATAAATCACTTTACAATCATCTATTATCGTTAGGTCAGCTTTTTGTAAATGGGATATATAATGGCTTGTTTGACTCGGGTAAATATCCCACCACACGTTCACTTGAGAATTTAATGAGCTTTTGTTATTCTCTTTAAAAGGTTTGGATCCTTAGGTGATTTGCGTCTTTAACATGTTTCAAGCATGCATATCCATTTTTAAAGCATGTGTGGATGAAATCTCTTTCTTATAAAATTCCAACCTGTTAGGGTTGAACTAGTGGAATTTCCCAAACTTGGACAGCAAAACTTTTGTGTTCATTCGTGGTGTGTGAATAAATTTTCTTTACTTACATTTGTTATTCTTTCAAATTTTTTCCACACATAAACTCTAAAATTTTCATTTTGTTGTGATCTATTTGCCTTTTTGGTTTACAAGATGAAGGGAGAGCAAAAACTCAAAGTTTTGATTTAAGAAAAAGGTGTAGATCTAAAATTAAAATGGACAATGCATAAATATAGAGAGAAATAATTCCAAAGAGTGTTTGTAATTTTTAGGGATTGTAAGCTTTTTTAAGTTTTAATATATCAGGTTTTTCAATCGTCGAGAAAAGGGGGAGGGGGGGGGGGATTTTTAACTGAGTGCTGACTCCCTATCCATATGAGATTGTTAGGATAATATAGCCCATTCCGCATTATAAATCACTTTACAATAATCTATGATCGTCACGTCAGCTTTTTGTACATGGGCAAAATATTGGCTTGTTTGACCCGGGCAAATATCCCACCGCATGTTCACTTGAGAATTTAATGAGCGTTTGTTATTCTGTTTAAAAGGTTTGGATCCATAGGTGATTTTCATATTTAGCATGTTTAAAGCATGCATATCCATTTTTATAGCACGTGTGGATGAAATCTCTTTCTTATAAAATTCTAAGCTGTTAGAGTTGAACTAATGGAATTTCCAAAACTTAGACAACAAAACTTTTGTGTTCATTTGTGGTGTGTGAATAAATTTTCTTTACTTACATTTGTTATCGTTTTAAATTTTTTCAATTCATAAACTATAAAATTTTCATTTTGTGGTGATCTATTTGCCTTTTTGGTTTACGGGATGAAGGGAGAGCGATAACTCAAAGTTTTAATTTAAAAAAAAAGTGTACATCTAAAATGGAAATGCAAAATGCACAAATATAGAGAGAGATAATTCCAAAGAGTGTCTGTAATTTTTAGGGATTGTAAGCTCTTTTTAGTTTTTATATATATAAGGTTTTGCAATCGTCGGGAAAAGGGGGAGGCAGGGGATTTTGAATTGAGTTTTGACTCCCAATTCATATGATATTTCTTTGGGTAATATATCCCATTACATATGATAAATCACTTTACAATCTTCTATGATCATCAGGTAAGCTTTTTCTATATGGGTAAAATAATTGCTTGTTTGGCTCGGGTAAATATCTCACCACACGTTCACTTGAGAATTTAATGTGCATTTTTTATGCTTTTTAAAAGGTTCGCATCCATAGTTTATTTGCATCTTTAACATGTTTCAAGCATGCATATCCATTTTTAAAGCATGTGTGGAAGTAATCTCTTTCTTATAAAATTCCAAGCAGTTAGGTTTGAACTAGTGGAATTTCCCAAACAAGGACAACAAATATTTTGAGTTCATTTGTGGTGTGTGAATTAATTTTTTTTACTTACATTTGTTATTCTTTTAAATTTTTTCCATTTATAAACTCTAAAATTTTTATTTTGTTGTGATCAATTTGCCTTTTTGGTTTACGGCATGAAGGGAGAGTGAAAAGTCAAAGTTTTGATTTAAGGAAAAAGTGTACATCTAAAATGGAAATGCACAATGCACAAATGTAGAGGGAGATAATTCAAATGAGTGCCTGTAATTTTTAGGGATTGTAAGCTCTTTTTAGTTTTTATATATCCGGTTTTGCAATCGTCGGGAAAAGGGGGAGGTGGGGGATTTTTAACTCAGTGTTGACTTCCAATCCATAAGTCATTTCTTAGGGTAATATAGCACGTTACGCTTGATAAATCACTTTACAATCATCTATCATCGTTAGGTCAGCTTTTTGTAAATGGGAAAAAGAATGGCTTGTTTGACTCGGGTAAATATCCCACCGCATGCTCACTTGAGAATTTATTGAGCGTTTGTTATTATCTTTAACAGGTTTGGATCCATAGGTGATTTGCATCTTTATCATGTTTCAAGCATGCATATGTATTTTTAAAGCATGTGTGGATGAAATCTCTTTCTTATAAAATTCCAAGCTGTTAGGGTTGAACTAGTGGAATTTCCCAAACTTGGACAATAAAACTTTTGTGTTCATTTGTGGTGTGTGAATAAATTTTCTTTACTTAGATTTGTTTTTGTTTTAAATTTTTTCTATACATAAACTCTTAAATTTTCATATTGTTCTGATCAGTTTGCCTTTTTGGATGACGGGATGAAGGAAGAGAAAAAACTCAAAGTTTTGATTTAATAAAAAAGTGTATATCTAAAATGGAAATGCACAATGCACAAATATAGAGAGAGATAATTCCAAAAGAGTGTCTGTAATTTTTAGGGATTGTGAGCTCTTTTTAGGTTTTATAAATAAGGTTTTACAATCGTCGAGAAAAGGGGGAGGTGGGGGATTTTTAGTTGAGTGTTGACTCCCAATCCATATGACATTTCTTTGGGTAATATAGCCCGTTACGCATGATAAATCACTTTACAATCATCTATTATCGTCAGGTCAGCCTTTTGTATATGGGTGAAATAATGGCTTGTTTGACTCGTGTAGATATCCCACCGCATGTTCACTTGAGAATTTAATGAGCGTTTGTTATTCTCTTTAAAAGATTTGGATCCCTAGGTGATTTTCATCTTTAACATGTTTTAATCATGCATATCCATTTTAAAGCATGTGTGGAAGAAATCTCTTTCTTTTTAAATGCCAAGCTGTTGGGGTCAACAACTAGTGGAATTTTCCACACTTGGACAACAAAAATTTTGTGTTCATTTGTGGTGTGTGAATAAATTATCTTTATTTACTTTTGTTATTGTTTTAAATTTTTATCATACATAAACTCTAAAATTTTCATTTTGTTGTGATCTATTTGCCTTTTTGGTTTACGGCATGAAGAGAGAGCGAAAACTGAAAGTTTTGATTTCAGAAAAAAGTGTACATCTAAAATTGAAATGCACAATGCACAAATGTAGAGATATATAATTCCTAAGAGTGTCTGTAATTGTTAGGGATTGTAAGCTCTTTTTTGTTTTTATATATCCGATTTTGCAATCATTTTGAAAAGGGGGAGGCGGGGGATTTTTAACTGAGTGTTGACTCCCAATCCATAAGTCATTTCTTAGGGTAATATAGCCCGTTAGTCATGATAAATCACTTTAAAATCATCTATGATCGTTAGGTCAGCTTTTTGTGAATGGGCAAAATAATGGCTTGTTTGACTCAAGTAAATATGCCACCGTACGTTCACTTGAGAATTTAATGAGCATTTGTTATTCTCTTTAAAAGGTTTGGAGCCATAGGTGATTTGAATCTTTTACCTGTTTCAAGCATGCATATCCATTTTTAAAGCATGTGTGGATGAAATCTCTTTCTTATAAAATTCCAAGCTGTTAGGGTTGAACTAGAGGAATTTCAAAAACTTGGACAACAAAACTTTTGTGTTCATTTGTGGTGTGTAAATAATTTTTTTTACTTAAATTTGTTATTGTTTTAAATTTTTTCCAAACATAAACTCTAAAATTTTGATTTTGTGTGATCTATTTGCCTTTTTGGTTTAAGGGATGAAGGTAGAGCGAAAACTCAAAGTTTTGATTTAAGAAAAAAAAGTACATCTAAAATGGAAATGTACAATGCACAAATGTAGATACACATAATTCCAAAGAGTGCCTGTAATTTTTAGAGATTGTGAGCTCTCTTAAGTTTTTATAAAATCAAGTTTTGCAATCGAAGGGAAAAGGGGGATTTAGGGGAGGTTTATAACTAAGTGTTGACTCTGAATCCATAAGTCATTTCTAATATAGCCCGTTACTCATGATAAATCACTTTACAATAATCTCTGATCGTTAGGTCAGCTTTTTGTATATGGGCAAAATATTGGCTTGTTTGACTCGAGCAAATATCCCACCGCATGTTCACTTGAGAATATAATAAGCATTTGTTATGCAGTTTAAAAGGTTTGGATCCATTGGGGATTTGCATCTTTAACATGTTTAAAGCATGCATATCCATTTTAAAGCATGTGTGAATGAAATCTCTTTCCTATAAAATTCTAAGTTGTTAGGGTTGAACTAGTGGAATTTCCCAAATTTGGACAACAAAACTTTCGTGTTCATTTGTTGTGTGTGATAAAACAAATTTTAATTACATTTGTTATTTTTTAAAATTTTTCCATACATAAACTCTAAAATTTTCATTTTGTTGTGATCTATTTGCATTTTTGGTTTACGGGATGAAGGGAGAGTGAAATCTAAAAGTTTTTATTTAAGAGAAAAGAGTACATATAAAATGTAAATGCACAAAGAACAAATGTAGAGAGAGATAATTCCAAAGAGTGTCTATAATGTTTTGGGATTGTGAGCTCTTTTTGGTTTTTATATCAGGTATTGCAATCGTCGAGAAAAGGGGAAGGCGGGGGATTTTTAACTGAGTGTTGACTCCCAATTCATATGTCATTTCTTAGGGTAATATAACCCGTTAGGCATGACAAATCACTTTACAATCATCTATGATTGTTAGGTTAGCTTTTTGTAAATGGGCCAAATTATGGCTTGTTTTACTTGGGTAAATATCCTACCGCACGTTCACTTGAGAATTTAATGAGCATTTTTTATTCTCTTTAAAAGGTTTTGATCCAAAGGTCATTTGCATATTTAACATGTTTCAAGCATGCATATCCCTTTTTGAAGCATGTGTGGAAAAAATCTCTTTTTTATCAAATTCCAAGCTGTTAGGGTCAACAACTTGTGGAATTTCCCAAACTTGGACAACAAAACTTTTGTGTTCATTTGTGGGGTGTGAAAAAATTTTCTTTATTGACATTTGTTATTGTTTTAAATTTTTTCCCTACATAAACTCAAAAATTTTCATTTTGTTGTGATCTATTTGCCGTTTTGGATGAAGGGAGAGTGAAAACTCAAAGTTTTGATTGAAGAAAAAAGAGTACATCTAGAATGGAAATGAAAAATGCACAAATGTAGAGAGAGGTATTTCCGAAGAGTGTTTGTAATTTTTGGGGATTGTAAACTCTTTTTTGTTTTTATATACTAGTTTTTGCAATCGTCGGGAAAAGGGGGAAGCGGGCGATTTTTAACTGAGTGTTGACTCCCAATCCATAAGTCATTTCTTAGGGTAATATAGCCCGTTACGCATGATAAATCACTTTACAATCATCTATGATCGTTAGGTCAGCTTTTTGTATATGGGCAAAATAATGGTTGTTTGACTCGGGTAAATATCCCACCGGACGTTCACTTGAAAGTTTAATGAGCATTAGTTATTCTCTTTAAATGGTTTGGATCCATAGGTGATTTGCATCTTTAACATGTTTCAAGCATGCATATCCATTTTTAAAGCATGTGTAGAAGAAATCTCTTTCTTATAAAATTCCAAGCTCTTAGGGTTGAACTAGTTAAATTTCCAAAACTTGGACAACAAAACTTGTGTGTTCATTTGTGGTGTGAGAGTAAATATTCTTTACTTACATTTTTTATTGTTTTAAATTTTTTCCATACATAAACACTAAAATTTTCATTTTTTTGTGATCTATTTGCCTTTTTTTGTTTACGGGATGAAGGGAGAGCAAAAACTCAAAGTTTTGATTTAAGAAAAAAGAGTACATCTAAAATGGAAATGCATCATGCACAAATGTAGAGAGACATAATTCCAAAGAGTGTCTATAATTTTTTTGGATTTTAAACTCTTTTTAGTTATTATATATTAGGTTTTGCAATCATGGGGAAAAGGGGGAGGCGGGGGATTTTTAACTGAATGTTGACTCCCAATCCATAAGTCATTTCTTAGGGTAATATAGCGCTTTACGCATGATAAATCACTTTACAATCATCTATAATCATTAGGTCAGCTTTTTGTAAATGAGAAAAATAATTGCTCGTTTGACTCAGGTAAATATCCCATCGCACGTTCAATTGAGAATTTAATGAGCATTTGTTATTCTCTTTAAATGGTTTGGATCCATAGGTCATTTGCATCTTTAACATGTTTCATGCATGCATATCCATTGTTAAAGCATGTATGGAAGAAATCTCTATCTTATAAAATTCCAAGCTTTTAGGATTGAACTACCGGAATTTCCCAAACTTGGACAACAAAACTTTTGTGTTCATTTGAGGTGAGTGAATAAATTTTATTTACTTATATTTTTTATTGTTTTAAATTTTTTACATACATAAACTCTAAAATTTTCATTTTTTTGTGATCTATTTGCCTTTTTGGTTTACGGGATGAAGGGAGAGCGAAAACTCAAAGTTTTGATTTACGAAAAAAGAGTACATCTAAAATGGAAATGCACAATACACAAATGAAGAGAGATATAATTCCAAAGAGTGTCTGTAATTTTTAGGGATTGTAAACTCTTTTTATTTTTTTATATATTAGGTTTTGCAAACGTCAGGAACAGGGGGAGGCGAGTGTTTACTCCCAATCTATAAGTCATTTCTTAGGGTAATATAGCCCGTTAGGCATGATAATTCACTTTACAATCATCTATGATCATTAGGTCATCTTTTTGTTGATGGGCAAAATAATAGCTCATTTGACTCGAGTAAATATTCCACCACATGTTCACTTGAGATTTTAATGAGTGTTTGTTATTCTCTTAAAAAGGTTTGGATCCATAGGTGATTTGCCTTTTTAACATGTTTCAAACATGTATATCCATTTTTAAAGCATGTGTGGAAGAAATCTCATACTTATAAAATTCCAAGATGTTAGGGTCAACAACTAGTGGAATTTCCCAAACTTGGACAACAAAACTTTTGTGTTCATTTGTGGTATGTGAATAAATTTTCTCTACTAACATTTGTTATTGTTTTAAATTTTTTCCATACATAAAATTTAAATTTTTTATTTTGTTGAGATCTATTTGCCTTTTTGGTTTATGAAAAAAGAGTACATCTAAAATGGAAATGCACAATGCACAAATGTAGAGGTAGATAATTCCAAAGAGTGTCTGTAATTTTTACGGATTATAAGCTCTTTTTAGTTTTTATTTATCAAGTTGAGCAATCATCGGGCAAAGGGGGCGGCGGGGGATTTTTAACTGAGTTTTGACTCCCAATCCATAAGTCATTTCTAGGGGTAATCTAGCCCGTTACGGATGATAAATCACATTACAATCATCTATGATCGTTAGATCAGATTTTTTTAAATGGGCAAAATAATGGCTCGTTTGACTCGTGTAAATATCCCACCACACGTTCACTTGAGAATTTAATGAGCGTTTGTTAATCTCTTTAAAAGGTTTGGATCCATAGGTAATTTGCATCTTTAACATGTTTCAAGCATGCATATCCATTTTTAAAGCATGTGTGGAAGAAATCTCTTAATAATAAAATTCCAAGCTGTTAGGGGTTAACTAGTGGAATTTCCCAAACTTGGACAACAAAACTTTTGTCATCATTTGTGGTGTGTGAAAAAATTTTCTTTACTAACATTTTTTATTGTTTTAAATTTTTTCCATACATAAACTCTAAAATTTTCATTTGGTTGTGATCTATTTGCCTTTTTGGTTTACAGTATGAAGGGAGACCGAAAACTCAAAGTTTTGATTTAAGAAAAAAAAAGTACATCTAAAATTGAAATGCATTATGCAAAATTTAGATAGACATAATTCCAAAGAGTGTCTATAATTTTTTGGGATTGTAAGCTCTTTTTAGTTTTTATATATTAGGTTTTGCAATCGTCGGGTAAAGGGGGAAGCAGGGGAATTTTAACTAAGTGTTGACTCCCAATCCATAAGTCATTTATTAGGGTATTATAGCCCTTTACACATGATAAATCACTTTACAATCATCTATTATCGTTTGGTTAGGTTTTTGTAAATGGGAAAAATATTTGCTTGTTTGCCCAAGGTAAATATCCCACCGCATGTTCACTTGAGAATTTAATGAGCGTTTGTTATTCTCTTTAAAAGGTTTGGATCCGTAGGTGATTTGCCTCTTCAACATGTTTCAACCATGCATAACCGTTTTTAAAGCTTGTGTGGAAGAAATCTCTTTCTTATAAAATTCCAAGATTTTAGGGTTGAACTAGCGGAATTTCCCAAACATGGAGGACAAAACTTTTGTGTTCATTTGAGGTGTATGTAAAAATTTTCTTCACTTACATTTGTTATTGTTTTAAATTTTTTACATACATAAACTCTAAAATTTTCATTTTGTTGTGATCTATTTGCCTTTTTGGTTTACCGGAGGAAGGGAGAGCGAAAAATCAAAGTTTTGTTTTAAGAAAAAAGAGTACATCTAAAATGGAAATGCACAATGCACAAATGTTGAAAGATATAATTCCAAAGAGTGCCAGTAATTTTTAGGATTTAAAGCTCTTTTTATTTTTTTATATATCAGGTTTTGCAATCGTCGGGAAAAGGAGGAGGCGGGGGATTTTTAACTGAGTGTTGACTCCCAATCCATAAGTCATTTCTTAGGGTAATCTAGCCCGTTACGCATGATAAATCACTTTACAATCATCTATGATCATTAGGTCAGCTTTTTGTAAATGGGCAAAATAATGGCTTGTTTGACTCAGGTAAATATCCCACTGCACGTTCACCTGAGAATTTAATGAGCGTTTGTTATTCTCTTTAAAAGGTTTGGATCCATAGGTGATTTGCATCTTTAACATGTTTCGAGCATGCATATCCCTTTTTAAAGCATGTGTGGAAGAAATCTCTTTCTAATAAAACTCCAAGCTGTTAACGGTTAATTAGTAGAATTTCCAAAACATGGACAACAAAACTTTTGTCTTGTTTTGTGGTGTGTGATTAAATTTTCTTTACTAAAATTTGTTATTTTTTAAAATTTTTTCCAAACATAAAATCTAAAATTTTCATTTTGTTGTGATGTATTTGCCTTTTTGGTTTACGGGATGAAGGGAGAGCGAAAACTCAAAGTTTTGATTTCTGAAAAAAAAGTACAAATAAAATGCAAATGCACAATGCAAAAATGTAGGGAGACATAATTCCAAAGACTGTCTGTAATTTTTAAGGATTGTAAGCTCTTTTTAGTTTTTATATATCAGGTTTTGCAATCGTCCGGAAAAGGGGGAGGCGGGGGATTTTTAACTGAGTGTTGAGTCCCTATCCATAAGTCCTTTCTTAGGGTAATATAGCCGTTATGTATGATAAATCACTTTACAATCATCTATGATCGTTAGGTCAGCTTTTTTTAAATGGGCAAAATAATGGCTTGTTTGACTCGGGTAAATATCCCACCGCCCGTTCACTTGAGAATTTAATGAGCATTTGTTATTCTCTTTAAAAGGTTTGGATCCATAGGTGATTTGCATGTTTAACATGTTTCAAGCATGCATATCCATTTTTAAAAGCATGTGTGGAAGTAATCTCTTTCTTATAAAATTCCAAGCAATTAGGTTTGAACTAGTGCAATTTCCCAAACTTGGACAACAAAAATTTTGAGTTCATTTGTGGTGTGTCAATTAATTTTTTTTACTTACATTTTTTTAAAAACATTTTCCATACATAAACTCTAAAATTTTCATTTTATTGTGGTCTATTTGCCTTTTTGGTTTACGGGATGAAGGGAGAGCGAAAACTCAAAATTTTTATTTAAGAAAATAGAGTACATCTAAAATGGAAATGCACAATGCACAAATGTAGAGAGATATAACTCCAAAGAGTGTCTGTAATTTTTAGGGACTGTGAGTTCTTTTTAGTTTTTGTATATCAGGTTTTGCAATCGTCGAGAACAAGGGGCAGCATGGAATTTTTAACTGAGTGTTGACTCCCAACCCATAAGTGATTTCTTAGGGTAATATAACCCGTTACGCATGATAAATCACTTTTCCATCATCTATGATCGTTAGGTCAACTTTTTGTAAATGGGCAAAATAATGGCTTGTTTGACTCGGGTAAATATCCCACCGATGGTTCACTTGATAATTTAATGAGCGTTTGTTATTCTCTTTAACTAAGTGTTGACTCCCAATCCATAAGTCATTTCTTAGGGTAATATAGCCCTTTACGCATGATAAATCACTTTACAATCATCAATAATCGTTAGGTTAGCTTTTTGTAAATGGGAAAAATAATTGCTTGTTTGACTCAGGCAAATATCCCACCGCACATTCACTTGAGAATTTAATGAGCGTTTGTTATTCTCTTTAAAAGGTTTGGATCCATAGGTGAATTGCCTCTTTAACATGTTTCAAGCATGCAAATCCATTTTTAAAGCATGTGTGGATGAAATCACTTTCTTATAAAATTCCAAGCTTTTAGGATTGAACTACCAGAATTTCCCAAACTTGGACAACAAAACTTTTTTGTTCATTTAAGGTGTGCGAATAAATTTTATTTACTTGCATTTGTTATTGTCTTAAATTTTTTGCATACATAAACTCTAAAATTTTCATTTTGTTGTGATCTATTTGCCTTTTTGGTTAACGGGATGAAGGGAGAGCGAAAATTCAAAGTTTTGATTTAACAAAAAAGAGTAAATCTAAAATGGAAATGCACTATGCACAAATGAAGAGAGATATAATTCCAAAGAGTGTCTGTAATTTTTAGGGATTGTTAGCTCTTTTTATTTTTTAATATATCAGGTTTTGCAATCGTCGGGAACAGGGGCAGGGGGGATTTTTAATTAAGTGTTTACTCCCAATCCATAAGTCATTTCTTAGGGTAATATATCCCGCTACGCATGATAAATCACTTTACAAACATCTATGATCATTAGGTCATCTTTTTGTAAATGGGTAAAATAATGGCTTGTTTGACTCGACTAAATATTCCACCGCTTGTTCACTTGAGATTTTAATGTGCATTTGTTATTCTCTTAATAAGGTTTGGATCCTTAGGTTATTTGCATCTTTAACTTATTTCAAACATGCATATCCATTTTTAAAGCATGTGTGGAAGAAATCTCTTTCTCATAAAATTCCAAGCTGTTAGGGTGAACAACTAGTGGAATTTCCCAAACTTGGACAACTAAACTTTTGTGTTCATTTGTGGTGTGTGAATAAATTTTATTTACTAACATTTGTTATTGTTTTAAATTTTTTCCATACATAAAATTTGAAATTTTGATTTTGTTGTGATCTATTTGCCTCTTTGGTTTACGAGATGAAGGGAGAGCGAATACTCAAAGTTTTGATTTAAGAAAAAAGAGTACATCTAATATGGAAATGCACAATGCACAAATGAGGAGATAGATAATTCCAAAGTGTGTCTGTAATTTTTAGGGATTGTAAGCTCTTTTTATTTTTTATATAACAAGTTGTGGAATCATCAGGAAAGGGGGAGACGGGGGATTTTTAACTGAGTTTTGACTCCCAATCCATAAGTCATTTCTTAGGGTAATCTAGCCCGTTACGCATGATAAATCACTTTACAATTCTTTATGATCGTTAGGTCAGCTTTTTTTAAATGGGCAAAACAATGGCTTGTTTGACTCGGGTAAATATCCCACCACACGTTCACTTGAGAATTTAATGAGCGTTTGTTATTCTCTTTAAAAGGTTTGGATCCATAGGTGATTTGCATCTTTAACATGTTTCAAGCATGCATATCCATTTTTAAAGCATGTGTGGAAGAAATCTCTTACTCATAAAATTCCAAGCTGTTAGGGGTTAACTAGTGAAATTTCCCAAACTTGGACAACAAAACTTTTGTCATCATTTGTGCTGTGTGAATAAATTTTCTTTTCTAACATTTTTTATTGTTTTAAATTTTTTCCATACATTAACTCTAAAATTTTCATTATGTTGTGATCTATTTGCCGTTTTGGTTTACGGTATGAAAGGAAAGCGAAAACTCAAAGTTTTGATTTAAGAAAAAAGAGTATATCTAAATTGGAAATGCATCATGCACAAATGTAGAGAGACAAAATTCCAAATGAGTGTCTATAATTTTTTGCGATTGTAAGCTCTTTTTAGTTTTTATATATTAGGTTTTGCAATCGTCGAGAAAAAGGGGAGGCAGGGAATTTTTAACTGAGTGTTGACTCCCAATCCATAAATCATTTCTTAGGGTAATATAGCCCTTTACATATGATAAGTCACTTTATAATCATCTATGATCGTTAGGTCAGTTTTTTGTAAATGGGAAAAATAATTGCTTGTTTGACTCAGGTAAATATCCCACTGCATGTTCACTTGAGAATTTAATGAGCATTTTTTATTCACTTTAAAAGGTTTGGATCCGCATGTGATTTGCATATTTGACATGTTTCAAGCATGTATATCCATTTTTAAAGCATGTGTGGAAGAAATCTCTTTCTTATAAAATTCCAATCTTTTAGGGTTCAACATGCGGAACTTCCCAAACTTGGACAAAGAAACTTTTGTGTTCATTTGAGGTGCTTGTATGAATTTTCTTTACTTACATTTGTTATTGTTTTAAATTTTTTACATACATCAAAGCTAAAATTTTCATTTTGTTGTGATCTATTTGCCTGTTTGGTTTACGGGACGAAGGGAGAGCGAAAATTCAAAGTTTTGATTTCAGAAAAAAGAGTTCATCTAAAACTGAAATGCACAATGCACAAATGTAGAAAGATATAATTCCAAAGAGTGTCTGTAATTTATAGGGATTGTACGCTCTTTTTATTTTTTTAAATATTAGGGTTTGCAATCATCGGGAAAAAGGGGAGGCGGGGGATTTTTAACTGAGTGTTGACTCGCAATCCATGTGTCATTTCATAGGGTAATATAGCCCGTTACGCGTGATAAATCACTTTACAAACGTCTATGATCATTAGGTCAGCTTTTTGTAAATGGGCAAAATAATGGCTTGTTTGACTCGAGTAAATATTCCACCCCATGTTCACTTGAGAATTGAATGAGTGTTTTTTATTCTCTTAAAAAAGTTTGGATCCGTAGGTGATTTGCATATATAACATGTTTCAACCATGCATATCCATTTTTAAAGCATGTGTGGAAGAAATCTCTTTCTTATAAAATTTCAAGCTGTTAGGGTCAACAACTAGTGGAATTTCCCAAACTTGAACAACAAAACTTTTTGTGTTAATTTGTGGTGTGTGAATAAATTTTCTTTACTAACATTTGTTATTGTTTTAAATTTTCTCCATACATAAACTTTAAATTTATTTAATTTTTTGTGATATATTTGCCTTTTTGGTTTACAAGATGGAGGGAGAGCGAATACTCAAAGTTTTGATTTAAGAAAAAGAAGTAAATCTAAAATGGAAATGCACAATGCACAAATGTAGAGAGAGATCATTCCAAAGAGTGTCTGTAATTTTTAAGGATTGTAAGCTCTATTTAGTTTTTATATATCAGGTTGTGCAATCATCGGGAAAAGGGGGAGGCGGGGGATTTTGAACTTAGTGTTGACTCCCAATCCATAAGTTCTTAGGGTAATCTAGCCCGTTACGCATGATAAATCACTTTACAGTCATCGATGATGACTAGGTCAGGTTTTTGTAAATGGCCAAAATAATGGCTTGTTTGACTCGGGTAAATATCCCACCGCACATTCACTTGAGAATTTATTGAGCGTTTTTTATTCTCTTTAAAAGTTTTGGATCCATAGGTGATTTGCATCTTTAACATGTTTCAAGCAAGCATATCCGTTTTTAAGCATCTGTGGAAGAAATCTCTTTCTAATAAAATTCCAAGCTGTTAGGGGTTAAGAAGTGAAATTTCCCAAACTTGGACAACAAAACTTTTTTCTTCATTTGTGGTGTGTGATTAAATTTTCTTTACTAACATTTTTTATTGTTTTAATTTTTTTCGGTACATAAACACTAAAATTTTCATTTGGTTGTGATCTATTGGCCTTTTTGGTTTAGGAGATGAAGGGAGAGCGAAAACTCAAAGTTTTGAGTTAAGAAAAAAGAGTTCATCTAAAATGGAAATGCCCAATGCACAAATGTAGAAAGATATAATACCAAAGAGTGTCTGTAATTTTTTGGGATTGTAAGCTCTTTTTTTTTTTAAATATTAGGTTTTGCAATCACCAGAAAAAAGGGGGAGGCGGGGGATTTTTAACTTAGTGTTGACTCCCAATCCATATGTCATTGCCTAGGTAATATAGCCCGTTACGCATGATAAATCACTTGACAAACGTCTATGATCATTAGGTCAGTTTTTCATAAATGGGCAAAATAATGGCTTGTTTGGCTCGGGTAAATATTCCACCGCATGTTCACTTGAAATTTGAATAAGTGTTTGTTATTCTCTTAAAAAGGTTTGGATCCATAGGTGATTTGCATCTTTAACATGTTTCAAGCATGCATATCCATTTTTAAAGCATGTGTGGAAGAAATCTCTTTCTTATAAAATTCCAAGCTGTTAGGGTCAACAACTAGTGGAATTTCCCAAACTTGGACAACAAGACTTTTGTGTTCATTTTTGGTGTGTGAATAAATTTTCTTTACTAACATTTCATATTGTTTTAAATTTTGTCCAAACAAAACTTTAAATTTTTTTTTTATGATTTATTTGCCTTTTTGGTTTACGAGATGAAGGGAGAGGGAATACTCAAAGTTTTGATTTAAGAAAAAAAAGTAAATCTAAAATGGAAATGCACAATGCACAAATGTAGAGAGAGATCATTCCAAAGAGTGTCTGTAATTTTTAAGGATTTTAAGCTCTTTTTAGTTTTTATATATCAGATTGTGCAATCATTGGGAAAAAGGGGGAGGCGGGTAATTTTGAACTGAGTGTTGAATCCCAATCCATAAGTCATTTCTTAGGATAATCTAGCCCGTTACGCATGATAAATCACTTTACAATCATCGATGATCACTAGGTCAGCTTTTTGTAAACGGCCAAAATAATGGCTTGTTTGACTCGGGTAAATATCCCACCACACGTTCACTTGAGAATTTAATGAGCGTTTGTTATTCTCTTTAAAAGGTTTGGATCCAAAGGTGATTTGCATCTTTAACATGTTTCAAGCAAGCATATCCGTTTTTAAGCATATGTGGAAGAAATCTCTTTCTAATAAAATTCCAAGCTGTTAGGGGTTAACTAGTGAAATTTCCCAAACTTGGACAACAAAACTTTTGTCTTCATTTGATGTGTGTGATTAAATTTTCTTTACTAACATTTTTTATTTTTTTAAATTTTTCCTTACATAAACATTAAAATTTTCATTTAGTTGTGATCTATTTGCCTTTTTGGTTTACGAGATGAAGGGAGAGCGAAAACTAAAAGTTTTGATTTAAGAAAAAAGAGTTCATCTAAAATGGAAATGCACAATGCACAAATGTAGAAAGATATAATTCCAAAGAGTGTCTATATTTTTTTGGGATTGTAAGCACTTTTTATTTTTTTAAATATCAAGTTTTGCAATCGTCGGGAAAAGGGGGAGGCGTGGGATTTTTAACAGAGTGTTGACTCCCAATCCATATGTTATTTCCTAGGGTAATATAGCTCGTTACGCATGATAAATCACTTTACAAACGTCTATGATCATTAGGTCAGCTTTTTGTAAATGGGCAAAATAATGGCTTCTTTGACTCGAGTAAATATTCCACCGCATGTTCACTTGAGAATTGAATGAGTGTTTGTTATTCTCTTAAAAAGGTTTAGATCCGTAGGTGATCAGCATCTTTAACTTGTTTCAAGCATGCATATCCATTTTTAAAGCATGTGTGGAAGAAATCTCTATCTTATAAAATTCCAAGCTGTTATGGTTGAACTAGTGGAATTTCTCAAACTTGGACAAAAAAAATTTTTTGTTCACATGTGGAGTGTGAATTAATTTTTTTACTTACTTTTTTTATTTTTTAAAATTTTTTCCATACATAAAATGTAAAATTTTCATTTTGTTGTGATCAATTTGCCTTTTTGGTTTACGGGATGAAGGGAGAGCGAAAACTCAAAGTTTTGATTTAAGAAAAAAAGTGCATCTAAAATTAAAATGCACAATGCACAAATATAGAGAGATATAATTCCAAAGAGTGTCTGTAACTTATAGGGATTGTGAGCTCTTTTTGGTTTTTTTATTTCAGGTTTTGCAATCGTCGGGAAAAGGGGGAGGCAAGGAATTTTTAATTGAGTGTTGACTCCCAATCCATAAGTCTTTTCTTAGGGTAATATACCCCGTTATGCATGATAAATCACTTTTCCATCCTCTATGATCGTTAGGTCAACTTTTTGTAAATGAGCAAAATGATGGCTTGTTTGACTCGGGTAAATATCCCACCGATCGTTCACATGATACTTTAATGAGCGTTTATTATTCTCTTTAAAAGGTTTGGATCGGTAGGTGATTTGCATCTTTAACATGTTTCAAGAATACATATCTATTTTTGAAGCCTGTGTGGAAGAAATCTCTTTCTTCTAAAATTCCAAGCTATTAGGGTCAACAATTAGTGCAATTTACATAACTTGGACAACAAAATTTTGTGTTCATTTGTGGTGTGTGAATAAATTTTCTTGACTTACATTTGTTATTGTTTTAAATTTTTTTGTTACATAAACTCTAAAATTTTCATTTTGTTGTGATCTATTGGCCTTTTCGGTTTACGGGATGAAGGGAGAGCGAAAACTCAATGCTTTGATTGAAGAAAAAAGTGTACATCTAAAATAGAAATGCACAATGCATAAATGTAGAGAGATAAAATACTAAAGAGTGTCTTTAATTTTTAGGGATTGTAAGCACTTTTTAGTTTTTATATATTAGGTTTTGCAATTGTCGGGAAAAGGGGGAGGCAGGGGATTTTTAACTGAGTGTTGACTCCCAAACAATAAGTCTTTTCTTAGAGTAATATAGTCCGTTACGCATGATAAATCACTTTACAATCATCTTTGATCGTTAGGTCAGCTTTTTGTAAATGGGCAAAATAATGGTTGTTTGAATCAGGCAAACATCCCACAGCCCGTTCACTTGAAAATTTAATGAGCATTTGTTATTCTCTTTAAAAGGTTTGGATGCATAGGTGATTTTCATCTTTAACATGTTTCAAGCATGCATATCCATTTTTAAAGCATGTGGGGATGAAATCTCTTTCTTATAAAATTCCAAGCTGTTAGGGTTGAACTAGTGGAATTTCAAAAACTTGGACAACAAAACTTTTGTGTTCATTTGTGGTGTGTGAATAAATTTTTTTACTTATATTTGTTATTGTTTTAATATTTTTCCATGCATCAACTCTAAAATTTTCCTTTTGTAATAATCTATTTGCCTTTTTTTTTTTTACGGGATGAAGGAAGAGGGAAAACTCAATGTTTTGATTTAAGAAAAAAGACTACATCTAAAGTGGAACACAATGGACAAATGTAGAGAGAGATAATTCCAAAGAGTGTCTGTAATTTTTAGGGATTGTGAGCTCCTTTTAGTTTTTGTATATCAGGTTTTGCAATCGTTGGAAAAAAGGGGGAGGTGGGGGATTTTTAACTGAGTGTTGAATCCTATTCCATAAGTCATTTCTTAGGGTAATATAGCCCGTTACACATGATAAATAACTTTACAATCATCTATGATCATTAGGTCAACTTTTTGTAAGTGGGCAAAATAATGGCTTGTTTGACTCGGGTAAATATCCCACAACACGTTCACTTGAGAATTTAATGAGCATTTCTTATTCTCTTTAAAAGGTTTGGATCCATAGGTGATTTGCATCTTTAACATGTTTCAAGCATGCATATCCATGTTTAAAGCATGTGCGGAAGAAATCTCTTTCTTATAAAATTCCAAGTTGTTAGGGTTGAACTAGTGAAATTTCACAAACTTGGACAACAAAACATTTGTGTTCATTTGTGGTGTGTGAATAAATTGTCCTTAAGTGCATTTGTTATAGTTTTAAATTTTTTCCATACATAAACTCTAAAATTTTCATTTTGTTGTGATCTATTTGCCTTTTTGGTTTACGGGAAGAAGGGAGAGTGAAAACTCAAAGTTTTGAATAAAGAAAAAAGTGAAAATCTAAAATGGAAATTCATAATGCACAAATATAGAGAGAGATAATTCCAGAGCTCTTTTTAGTTTTTATGTATCAGGTTTTGCAATCGTCGGGAAAAGTGGGAGGCGGGGGATTTTTAACAAAGTGTTGACTCCAATCCATAAGTCATTTCTTAGGGTAATATTGCCCGTTATGCATGATAAATCACTTTACAATCATCTATGATCGTTAGGTCAGTTTTTTAAAATGGGCAAAATAATGGCTTGTTTGACTCGGGTAAATATCCCACAGCACGTTTACGGTAGAATTTATTGAGCGTTTGTTATTCTTTTTAAAAGTTTTGGATCCATACATGATTTGCATCTTTAACTTGTTTCAAGCATGCATATCCATTTTTAAAGCATGTGTGGAAGAAATCTCTTTCTTATAAAATTCCAAGCTGTTAGGGTTAAACTAGTGGAATTTCCCAAACTTGGACAACAAAACTTTTGTGTTCATTTGTGGTGTGTGAATAAAAAAAATTTCATTACATTTGTTATTTTTTAAAATTTTTCCATAAACTCTATAATTTTCAATTTGTTGTGACCTATTTGCCTTTTTGGTTTACGGGATGAAGGGAGAGTGAAAACTAAAAGTTTTTATTTAAGAAAAAAGAGTACTTATACAATGGAATTGCACAATAAACAAATGCAGGGAGAGATAATTCCATAGAGTGTCTGTAATTTTTAGGGATTGTGAGCTCTTTTTAGTTTTTATATATCAGGTCTGGCAATCATCGGGAAAAGGGGAAGGCGGGGGATTTTTAATTGAGTGTTGACTCCCAATCAATATGTCATTTCTTAGGGTAATATATTATGCATGATAAATCACTTTACAATCATCTATGATTGTTAGGTTAGCTTTTTGTAAATGGGCAAAATTATGGCTTGTTTTACTCGGGTAAATATCCCACCGCACGTTCACTTAAGAATTTAATGAGCGTTTGTTATTCTCTTTAAAAGGTTTTGATCCAAAGGTCATTTGCATCTTGAACATGTTTCAGGCATGCATATCGCTTTTTAAAGCATGTGTGGAAGAAATCTATTTTTTCTAAAATTCCAAGCTGTTAGGGTCAACAACTTGTGGAATTTGCCAAACTTGGACAACAAAACTTTTGTGTTCATTAGTCGGGTGTGAATAAATTTTATTTACTGACATTAGTTATTTTTTAAAATTTTTTCCCTACATAAACTCTAAAATTTTTATTTTGTTGTGATCTATTTGCCGTTTTGGTTGACAGAATGAAGGGAGAGCAAAACGTCAAAGTTTAGATTGAATAAAAAAGAGTACATCTAAAAGAGAAATGCAAAATGCACAAATGTAGAGAGAGATAATTCCAAAGAGTGTTTGTAATTTTTGGGGATTGTAAATACTTTCTAGTTTTTATATATTTGGTTATGCAATCATCGGGAAAAGGGGGAAGCGGGGGATTTTTAACTGAGTGTTGACTCCCAATCCATAAGTCATTTCTTAGGGTAATATAGCCCGTTACGCATGATAAATCACTTTACAATCATCTATGATCGTTTGGTCAGCTTTTTTTAAATGGGCAAAATAATGGTCGTTTGACTCGAGTAAATATCCCACAACATGTTCACTTGAGAATTTAATGAGCATTTGTTATTCTCTTTAAAAGGTTCGGATGCATAGGTGATTTGCATCTTTAACATGTTTCAAGCATGCATATCCATTTTTAAAGCATGTGTGGATGAAATCGCTTTCTTATAAAATTCCTAGCCGTTAGGGTGGAACTAGTGGAATTTCCCAAACTTGGACAACAAAACTTTTGTGTCCGTTTGTGGTGTGTCAATAAATTTTTTTTTACTTACATTTGTTATTGATATAAAATTTTTCCATACATAAACTCTAAAATTTTCATTTTGTTGCGATCTATTTGCCTATTTTGTTTACGGGATGAAGGGAGAGCAAAAACTCAATGTTTTGATTTAAAAAAAAAAGAGTACATCTAAAATGGAAATGCAAAATGCCCAAATGTAGAGAGGTATAATTCCAAAGAGTGTCTGTAATTTTTAGGGATTGGGAGATCTTTTTAGTTTTTGTATATCAGGTTTTGCAACCGTCGGGAAAAGGGGGAGGCGGGGTATTTTTAACTGAGTATTGACTCCAATTCCATAAGTGATTTCTTAGGGTAATATAGCCCGTTACGCATGATAAATCACTTTACAATCATCTATGATCGTTAAGTTAAATTTTTTTAAATGCGAAAAAAATGGCTTGTTTGACTTGGGTAAATATCGCACAGCACGTTCACTTGAGAATTTAATGACCGCTTGTTATTCTATTTAAAATCTTTTGATCGATAGGTGATTTGCATCTTTAACATGTTTCAAACATGCATATTCATTTTTAAAGCATGTGGGGAAGAAATCTCTTTCTTATAAAACTCCAAGCAGTTAGGGTTGAAGTAGTGAAATTTCACTACCTTGGACAACAAAACTTTTGTGTTCATTTGTGGTGTGTGAATAAATTTTATTTACTTACTTTTTTTATTGTTTTAAATTTTTTCCATACATAATCTCTAAAATTTTCATTTTGTTGTGATCTATTTGCCTTTTTGGTTTACGGGATGAAGGGAGAGGGAAAACTCAATGTTTTCCTTTAAGAAAAAAGAGTACATCTAAAGTGGAACACAATGCACAAATGTAAAGAGAGATAATTCCAAAGAGTGTCTGTAATTTTTAGGGATTGTGAGCTCCTTTTAGTTTTTGTATATCAGGTTTTTCAATCGTTGGGGAAAAGGGGGAGGCGGAGGATTTTTAACCAAGTGTTGAATCTCATTCCATAAGTCATTTCTTAGGGTAATATAGCCCGTTACGCATGATAAATCAATTTACAATCATCTATGATCATTAGGTCAACTTTTTATAAATGGGCAAAATAATAGCTTGTTTTACTCGGGTAAATATCCCACAACACGTTCACTTGAGAATTTAATGAGAGTTTTTTATTCTCTTTAAAAGGTTTGGATCCATAGGTGATTTACATCTTTAACATGTTTCAAGCATGCATATCCATGTTTAAAGCATGTGCGGAAGAAATCTCTTTCTTATAAAATCCCAAGTTGTTAGGGTTGAACTAGTGAAATTTCACAAACTTGGACAACAAAACATTTGTGTTCACTTGTGGTGTGTGAATAAATTTTCTTTAAGTACATTTGTTATTGTTTTAAATTTTTTCCATACATAAACTCTAAAATTTTCATTTTGTTGTGATCTATTTGCCTTTTTGGTTTACGGGATGAAGGAAGAGTGAAAACTCAAAGTTTTGATTTATGAAAACTGAGAACATCTAAATTGAAAATTCACAATGCACAAATATGGAGAGAGATAATTCCAAAGAGTGTCTGTAATTTTTAGGGATTGCGAGCTCTTTTTAGTTTTTATGTATCAGGTTTTGCAATCGTTAGGAAAAGCGGGAGGCGGGGGATTTTTAACTGAGTGTTGACTCCAATCCATAAGTCATTTCTTAGGGTAATATAGCCCATTACGCATGATAAATCACTTTACAATCATCTATGATTGTTAGGTCAGTTTTTTAAAATGGGCAAAATAGTGGCTTGTTTGACTCGGGTAAATATCCCACAGCACGTTCACTTAAGAATTTAATGAGCGATTGTTATTCTCTTTAAAAGGTTTTGATCCAAAGGTCATTTGCATCTTTAACATGTTTCAAGCATGCATATCCCTTTTTAAAGCATGTGTGGAAGAAATCTCTTTTTTCTAAAATTCCAAGATGTTAGGGTCAACAACTTGTGGAATTTGCCAAACATGGACAACAAAACTTTTGTGTTCATTTGTGGGGTGTGAACAAGTTTTATTTACTGACATTTGTTATTGTTTTAAATTTTTTCCCTACATAAACTCTAAAATTTTCATTTTGTTGTGATCTATTTGCCGTTTTGGTTTACGGGATGAAGGAAGAGCGAAAACTCAAAGTTTAGATTGAAGAAAAAAGAGTACATCTAAAAGAGAAATGCAAAATGCACAAATGTAGAGAGAGATAATTCCAAAGAGTGCTTGTAATTTTTGGGGATTGTAAACTCTTTCTAGTTTTTATATATTAGGTTATGCAATTGTCGCGAAAAGGGGGAATCGGGGGATTTTTAACTGAGTGTTGACTCCCAATCCATAAGTCCTTTCTTAGGGTAATATAGCCCGTTATGCATGATAAATCACCTTACAATCATCTATGATCGTGAGGTCAACTTTTTGTAAGTGGGCAAAATAATGGCTTGTTTGACTCGGGTAAACATCCCACCGCCCGTTCACTTGAGAGTTTAATGAGAGTTTGTTATTCTCTTTAAAAGGTTTTAATCCATAGGTGATTTGCATATTTAACATGTTTCAAGCATGCATATCCATTTTTAAAGCATGTGTGGAAGAAATCTCTTTCTTATAAAATTCCAAGTTTTTAGGGTTGAACTAGTGGAATTTCCCAAACTTGGACAACAAAACTTTTGTGTTGATTTCTGGGGTGAGAATAACATTTGTTTACTTCCATTTGTTATTATTTTAAATTTTTTCCATAAATAAACTCTAAAATTTTCATTCTGTCGTGATCTATTTGCCTTTTTGGTTTACGGGATGTAGGGAAAGCGAAAACTCAAAGTTTTAATTTAAGAAAAAAGAGTACATCTAAAATGGAAATGCACAACGCACAAATGTAGAGAGATATAATTCCAAAGAGTGTCTATAATTTTTAGGGATTGTGACCTCTTTTTTGTTTGTGTATATCAGGATTTGCAATCGTCAGGAAAAGGGGGAGGTGGGGGATTTTTAACTGAGTGTTGACTCCCAATCCATAAGTCATTTATTAGGGTAATATAGCCCGTTAGGCATGATAAATCACTTTACAATCATCTATGATCGTTAGGTCAGTCTTTTGTAAATGGGCAAAATAATGGCTTGTCTGACTCGGGTAAATATCCCACCGCACATTCACTTGAGAATTTAATGAGCGTTTATTATTCTATTTAAAAGGTTTGGATCCGTATGTGATTTGCATCTTTAATATGTTTCAAGCCTGTATATCCATTTTTCAAGCATGTGTGGAAGAAATCTCTTTCTTATATAATTCCAAGTTGTTAGGGTCAACAACTAGTGGAATTTCCCAAACTTGGACAACAAAACTTTTTTTTTCATTTAGTGTGTTTGTATAAATTTTCTTTACTTACATTTGTAGTTGTTTTAAATTTTTTCGATACATAAACTCTAAAATTTTTTATTTTCTTGTGATCTTTTTTCCTTTTTGGTTTATTGGATGAAGGGATAGCGAAAATTGAAAGTTTTTATTTAACAAAAAAGAGTACATCTGAAATGGAAATGCACAATGCACAAATGTAGGGAGAGATAATTCTAAAGAGTGTTTTTAATTTTTAGGGATTGTAAGCTCTTTTTAGTTTTTATATATCACATTTTCCAATCATCGAGAAAAGGGGGAGGTAGGGGATTTTTAGCCGTGTGTTGACTCCCAATCCATAAGTCTTTCCTTAGGGTAATATAGCCCGTTACACATGATAAATCAGTTTACAATCATCTATGATCGTAAGATCAGCTTATTGTAAATCGACAAAATGATGTCTTGTTTGACTCAGGTAAATGTCCCACCACACGTTCTCTTGATAATTTAATGAGCGTTTGTTATTCTCTTTAAAAGGTTCTGATTCGTAGGTAATTTTCAATTTTAACAAGTTTCAAGCATGCATATGCATTTTTAAAGCATGTGCGCAAGAAATCTTTTTCTTATAAAATTCCAATCTTTTATGGTTGAACTAGTGGAATTTCCCAAACTTGGACAACAAAATATTTGTGTTCATTTGTGGTGGGTAAATAAATTTTCTTTACTCGCATTTTTTATTGTTTTAAATTTTTTTCCACACATAAACTCCAAAATTTTAGTTTTTATATATCAGGTTTTCCTATCGTCAGGAAAAGAGGGAGGGGGGGCGCGATTTTTAACCGTGTGTTGACTCCCAATCCATAAATCATTTCATAGGTAAATATAGCTCGTTTCGCATGATAAATCACTTTACAATCATCTATGATCGTTAGGTCAACTTTTTGTAAATGGGCAAAATAATGGTTGTTTGAATCAGGTAAATATACCACAGCATGTTCACTTAAGAATTTAATGAGCCTTTGTTATTCTCTTTAAAAGTTTTGGATCGACAGGTTATTTGAATCTTTAACATGTTTCAAGCATGCATATCCATTTTTAAAGCATGTGTGGAAGAAATCTGTTTCTTATAAAATTCCAAGCTGTTAGGGTTGAACTAGTGGAATTTCCCAAACTTGGAAAAGAAAACTTTTGTGTTCATTTGTGGTGTGTGAATGAATTTTATTTACTTACATTTTAGATTGTATTAAACTTTTTCCATACGTAAACTCTAAAATTTTCATTTTGTTCTGATCTATTTGCCTTTTTGGTTTAAGGGATGAAGGTTGAGCGAAAACCCAAAGTTTTGATTTAAGAAAAAAGAGTGCATCTAAAATAGAAATTTAAAATGCACAAATGTAGAGAGACATAATTCCAAAGAGTGTCTGTAATTTTTAGGGATTGTGAACTCTTTTTAGTTTTTGCATATTTGGTTTTGCAATCGTCGGGAAAAGGGGGAGGCAGGGGATTTTTAACCGAGTGTTGACTCCCAATCCATAAGTCATTTCTTAGGGTAATATAGCCCGTTACACATGATAAATCACTTTACAATCATCTATGATCGTTAGGTCAACTTTTTGTAAATGGGCAAAATAATGGCGTGTTTGACTTGGGTAAATGTCCCACGGCACGTTCACTTTAGAATTTAATGATTGTTTGTTATTCTCTTTAAAAGGTTTGGATCCATAGGTGATTTTCATCTTTAACATGTTGAAAGCATGCATATCCATTTTTAAAGCATGTGAGGAAGAAATCTCTTTCTTTAAAATTCCCAAGTTGTTGGGATTGAACTAGTCGAATTTCCCAAACTTGGACAACAAAACATTTGTATTCATTAGTGGTGTGTGAATAATTTTCTTTACTTACATTTGTTATTGTTTTAAATTTTTTCCATACATAAACTCTCAAATTTTCATTTTGTAGTGAACTATTTACCTTTTTGGTTTACGGGATCAAGGCAAAACGAAAACTCAAAGTTTTGATTGAAGAAAAAAGAGTACATCTAAAATGGAAATGCAAAATTCACTATTGTAGAGAGATATAATTCCAAAGAGTGTCTTTAATTTTAAGGGATTGTGAGCTCTTTGTAGTTTTTATATATCAGGTTTTGCAATCGTCTGGAAATGGGGGAGGCAGGGGATTTTTAATTGAGTGTTGACTCCCAATCTATAAGTAATTTCTTAGGGTAATATAGCCCGTTACGCATGACAAAATGACTTTTCCATCATCTATGATCGTTAGGTCAGCTTTTTGTAAATGGGCAAAATAATGGCTTCTTTGACTAGAGTAAATATGCAACCGATCGTTCACTTGATAATTTAATGATCGTTTGTTATTCTCTTAAAAAGGTTTGGATCTGTAGGTGATTTGCATCTTTAACATGTTTCAAGCATGCATATCCATTTTTAAAGCATGTGTGGAAGAAATCTCTTTCTTATAAAATTCCAAGCTGTTAGGGTAAACAACTAGTGGAATTTCCCAAACTTTGACAACAAAACATTTGTGTTTATTTGTGGTGTGTGAATAAATTTTCTATACTTACATTTTTTATTGTTTTAAATTTTTTCTTTACATAAACTCTAAAAGTTTCATTTTGTTGTGAGCTATTGGCCTTTTTGGTTTACAGGATGAAGGGAAAGAGAAAACTCAAAGTTTTGATTGACGAAAAAAGAGTACATCTAAAAAGGAAATACACAATGCATAAATGTAGAGAGTGATAAAGCCAAAGAGTGTCTATAATTTTAAGGGATTGTAAGCTTTTTTTAGTTTTTATATATCAGGTTTTGCAATCGTCGAAAAAAGGGGGAGGTGGGGGATTTTTAATTGAGTGTTGACTCCCAATCCATATGTCATTTCTTAGGGTAATATAGCCCGTTACGCATGATAAATCACTTTACAATCATCTATGATCGTTAGGTCAGCTTTTTGTAAATGGGCAAAATAATGGTCGTTTGACTTGAGTAAATATCCCACAACACGTTCACTTGAGAATTTAATGAGCGTTTGTTATTCTCTTTAAAAGGTTCGGATCCATAGGTGATTTGCATCTTTAACATATTTCAAGCATGCATATCTATTTTTAAAGCATGTGTGGATGAAATCGCTTTCTTATAAAATTCCAAGCCGTTAGGGTGGAACTAGTGGAATTTCCCAAACTTGGACAACAAAACTTTTGTGTCCATTTATGGTGTGTGAATAAATTTTTTTTTACTTACATTTGTTATTGTTATAAAATTTTTCAATACATAAACTCTAAAAGTTTCATTTTGTTGTGATCTATTTGCCTATTTTGTTTACGGGATGAAGGGAGAGCGAAAACTCAATGTTTAGATTTTTTTAAAAAAAAGTACATCTAAAATGGAAATGCACAATGCACAAATGTAGAGAGACATAATTCCAAAGAGTGTCTTTAATTTTTAGGGATTGTGAGATCTTTTTAGTTTTTGTATTTCAGGTTTTGCAACCGTCGGGAAAAGGGGGAGGCGGGGGATTTTTAACTGAGTGGTGACTCCCATTCCATAAGTGATTTCTTAGGGTAATATAGCATGTTACTCATGATAAATCACTTTACAATCATCTATGATCATTAAGTCAACTTTATGTAAATGGGGAAAATAATGGCTTGTTTGACTCGGGTAAATAACGCACAACACGTTCACTTGAGAATTTAATGAGCATTTGTTATTTTATTTAAAATCTTTGGATTGATAGGTGATTTGCATCTTTAACATGTTTCAAACATGCATATTCATTTTTAAAGCATGTGGGGAAGAAATCTCTTTCTTTTAAAATTTCAGGCAGTTAGGGTTGAAGTAGTGAAATTTCAATAACTATGACAACAAAACTTTTGTGTTCATTTGTGGTGTGTACATAAATTTTCTTTACTTACTATTTTTATTGTTTTAAATTTTTTCCATACATAATCTCTAAAATTTTCATTTTGTTGTGATCAATTTGCCTTTTTGGTTTACGGGATGAAGGGAGAGTGAAAATTCAAAGTTTTAATTGAAGAAAAAAGAGTACATCTAAAATGGAAATGCACAAAGCACAAATGTAGAGTGAGATAATTCCAAAGAGTGTCTGTAATTTTTAGGGATTGTGTGCTCCTTTTAGTTTTTATATATATGGTTTTGCAATCGTCTTGAAAAGGGGGAGGCGGGGGATTTTTAACTGAGTGTTGACTCCCAATCTATAAGTCATTTCTTAGGGTAATATAGCCCGTTACGCAAGATAAATCACTTTACAATCAACTGTGATCGTTGGGTCAGCTTTTTTGTAAATGGGAAAAATAATGGTTGTTTGACTCGGGTAAATATCCCACATCATGTTCACTTGAGATTTTAATGAGCGTTTGTTGTTCTCATTAAAAGGTTTGGATCCAATGGTCACTTGCATCTTTAACATGTTTCAAGCAAGCATATCCATTTTTAAAGGATGTGTGGAAGAAATCTCTTTCTTATAAAATTCCAAGCTGTTTGGGTCAACATCTAGTGGAATTTCCCAAACATGGACAACAAAACTTTTGTGTTCATTTGTGGTGTGTGAATAAATTTTCTTTATTTACATTTTTTATTGTTTTAAATTTTTCTGTACATAAACTCTAAAATTTTCATTTTGTTGTGATCAATTTGCCGTTTTGGTATACGAGATGAAGGGAGAGCGAAAACTCAAAGTTTTGATTAAAGAAAAAAGACTACATCTAAATTGGAAATTCAAAATGCACCAATGTAGAGAGATATAATTCCAAAGAGTGTTTGTAATTTTTGGGATTGTAAGCTGTTTTGAGTTTTTATATATCAGGTTTTGCAATCGTCGGGAAAAGGGGGAAGCGAGGGATTTTTAAATGAGTGTTGACACCCAATCCATAAGTCATTTCTTAGGGTAATATAGCCCATTATGCATGATAAATCACTTTACAATCATCTATGATCGTTAGGTCATCTTTTTCTAAATGGGCAAAATAATGGTTGTTTGACTCGAGTAAATATCCCACCGCATGTTCACTTGAAAATTTAATGAGCGTTAGTTATTCTCATTAAAAGGTTTGGATCCATAGGTGATTTTCATCTTTAACTTGTTTCAAACATGCATATCCATTTTTAAAACATGTGTGGAGGAAATCTCTTTCTTATAAAATTCCAAGCTGTTAGGGTTGAGCTAGTGGAATTTCCAAAACTTGGACAACAAAACTTTTGTGTTCATTTGTGATGTGTGAATAAATTTTCTTTACTTATATTTGTTATTGTTTTAATTTTTTTTCGATACATAAACTCTAAAATTTTCATTTTGTTATGTTCTATTTGCCTTTTTGGTCTACGGGATGAAGGGAGAGCGAAAACTCAATGTTTTGATTAAAGAAAAAATAATACGTCTAAAATGGATATGCACAATGCACTAATGTAGAGAGAGATAATTCTAAATAATGTGTATAATTTTTAGTGATTGTAAGCTCTTTTTAATTTTTATGTATCAGGTTTTGCGATCGTCGAGAAACGGGGGAGGCAGGGGATTTTTAACTGACTGTTGACTCCAAATCCATAAGTCATTTCTTTGGGTAATATAGCCCGTTACGCATGATAAATCACTTTACAATCATCTATGATCATGAGGTCATCTTTTTGTAAATGGGCAAAATAATGGCTTCTTTGACTCGGCTAAATATCCCACCGTACGTTCACTTGATAATTTAATGAGCATTTGTTATTCTGTTTAAAAAGTTTGGATCCTTAGGTGATTTGCATCTTTAACATGTTTCAATCTTGCATATCCATTTTTAAAGCATGTGTGGAAGAAATCTCTTCCTTACAAAAGGCCAAGCTATTAGGGTCAACAACTAGTGGAATTTCCAAAACTTGGACGACAAAACTTTTGTGTTCATTTGTGGTGTGTGAATAAATTTTCTTTACTTACATTAGTTATTGTTTTAAATTTTTTCCATACATAAACCCTAAAATTTTCTTATTGATGAGATCTATTTGCCTTTTTGGTTTACGGGATGTAGGGAGAATGAAAACTCAAAGTTTTGATTGAAGAAAAAAGTGTACATCTAAAATGGAAATGCACAATGCACAAATGTAGAGAAAGATAATTACAAAAAGTGTCTGTAATTTTTAAGGATTGTAAGCTCGTTTTAGTTTTTATATATCAGGTTTTGCAATCGTCGGGAAATGGGGGAGGCGGGGGATTTTTAACTGAGTGTTGAGTCCCAATCCATATGTTATTTCTTAGGGTAATATAGCCCTTTACGCATGATAAATCACTTTACAATCATCTATGATCGTTAGGTCAGCTTTTTGTAAAGGGGCAAAATAATGGTTGTTTGACTCGGGTAAATATCCCACAACACGTCAACTTGATAATTTAATGAGCGTATGTTATTCTCTTTAAAAGGTTTGGATCCATAGCTGATTTGCATCTTTAACATGTTTCAAGCATGCATATCCATTTTTAAAGCATGTCTGGAAGAAATCTCTTTCTTATAAAATTTCAAGCAGTTAGGGTTGAACAAGTGGAATTTCCCAAAGTTGGACAACAAAAGTTTTGTCTTCAAAAAATGGAAATGCACAATGGACAATTTTAGACAGAGATAATTCCAAAGAGTAACTGTAATGTTTAGGGATTGTGAGCTCTTTTTAGTTTTGATTTATTAGGTTTTGTAATTGTCGTGAAAAGGGGGAGGCATGGGATTTTTAACTGAGTGTTGACTCCCAATCCATAAGTCATTTCTTTGGGTAATATAGCCCGTTACGCATGAAAAATCAATTTCAAATCATCTATGATCGTTTGGTCAGCTTTTTGTTAATGGGCAAAATAATGGCTTGTTTAACTCGGGTAAATATCCCACCGCACGTTCATTTGAGAATTTAATGAGCATTTTTTATTCTCTTTAAAATGGCATAGAAGATTTGCATCTTTAAAATATTTGAAGTATGCATATCCATTTTTAAAGCATGTGTGGAAGAAATCTCTTTCTTATAAAATTCCAAGCTGTTAGTGTCAACAACTAGTGGAATTTCCCAAACTTCGACAACAAAACTTTTGTGTTCATTTGTGGTGTGTGAATAAATTTTCTTGACTTAAATTTTTTATTGTTTTAAAATTTTTCCATACATAGACTCTAAAATTTTCATTTTGTTGTGATCTATTTGCCTTTTTGGTTTACAGGGTGAAGGGAGAGCGAAAACTCAAAGTTTTGATTTAAGAAAAAAGAGTATATCTAAAATTGAAATGCACAATGGACAAATGTAGAGAGAGATAATTCCAAAGAGTTATTGTAATATTTAGGGAATGTGTGCACTTTTTAGTTTTGATTTATTAGGTTTTGCAATCATCGAAAAAAGAGGGAGGAAGGGGATTTTTAACTGAGTGTTGACTCCATATCCATAAGTCATTTCTCAGGGTAATATAGCCCATTAGGCATGATAAATCACTTTACAATCATCTATGATCCTGAGGTCAGCATTTTGTAAATGGGAAAATAATGGGTTTTTTTACTCGGGTAAATATCCAACCGCACGTTCACTTGAGAATTTAATGAACATTTGTTATTCTCTTTAAACGGTTTGGATCCATATATGATTTGCATCTTTAACATGTTTTAAGCATGCATATTCGTTTTTAAAGGATCTGTGGAAGAAATCTCTTTGTTATAAAATTCCAAGCTGTTGGGGGTCAACTAGTAGAATTTCCCAAACTTGGACAAACAAACTTTTCTCTTCATTAGTGGTTTTTGAATAAATTTTCTTTTTCAAAATTTTTTATTGTTTTAAATTTTTTATTGTTTTAAATTTTTTCCATACATACACTCTAAAATTTTCATTTGGTTGTGATCTTTTAGCCTTTTTGGTTTACGAGATGAAGGGGGAGCGAAAACTCAAAGTTTTAATTTAAGAAAAAAGAGTACATCTAAAATGGAAATGCACAACTCACAAATATAGAGAGGTAATTCCAAAGAGTGTCTATAGTTTTTAGGTATTGAAAGCTCTTTTTAGTTTTTATATATCAGGTTTTGCAATCGTCGGGAAAAGGGGGAGGCGGGGATTTTTAACTGAGTGTTAACTCCCAATCCATAAGTCATTTCTTTGGGTAATATAGCCCGTTACGTATGATAAATCACTTTACAATCATCTATGATCGTTAGGTCGGCTTTTTGTAAATGGGCAAAATAATGGCTTGTTTGACTCAGGTAAATATCCCACCGCACGTTCACTTGAGAATTTAATGAGTGTTTGTTATTCTCTTCAAAAGGTTTGGATCCATAGGTGATTTGCATCATTAATATGTTTCAAGCATTCATGCATATCCATTTTTAAAGCATGTGTGGATGAAATCTCTTTCTTATAAATTCAAAGCTGTTAGGGTTGAACTAGTGGAATTTCCCAAACTTGGACAAAAAATCTTTTGTGTTCATTTGTGGTGTGTGATAAAATTTTTTTACTTATTTTTTTTATTTTTTAAAATTTTTTTCCATTCATCAACTCTAAACGTTTCATTTTTTTGTGATCTATTTTCGTTTTTTGTATACGGGATGAAGGGAGAGTGAAAACTAAAAGTTGTGATTTAAGAAAAAAGTGTACATCTAAAATGGAAATGCACAATACACAACTTTAGAAAGAGATAATTCCAAAGAGTTTCTATAATTTTTAGGGATTGTAAGCTCTTTTTAGTTTTTAAATTTCTGGTTTTGCAATCGTCGAGAAAAGAGGGAGACAAGGGATTTTTAACTGAGTGTGTACTCCCAATCCATAATACATTTCTTAGGGTAATATAGCCCGTTACGCATGATAAATCACTTTACAATCATCTATGATCATTAGGTCAACTTTTTGTTTGTGGGCAAAATAATGACTGGTTTGACTCAGGTAAATATCCCACCGCACGTTCACCTGAGAATGTAATGAGCGTTTGTCATTCGCTTTAAAATTTTTGGATCCATAGGTGATTTGCATCTTTAACATGTTTCAAGCATGCATATCCATTTTTAAAGCATGTGTGGAAGAAATCTCTTTCTTATAAAATTCAAAGTGTTAGGGACAACAACTAGTGGAATTTCCAAAACTTGGACAACAAAACTTTTGAATTCATTTGTGGTGTGCGAATAAATTTTCTTTACTTAAATTTGTTATTGTTTTAAATTTTTTCCATACACAACCTCTAAAATTTTCATTTAGTTTTGATCTATTTGCCTTTTTGGTTTATGGCATGAAGGGAGTGTGAAAACTCAAAGTTTTTATTTAAGAAAAAACTGTACATCTAAAATGTAAATGCACAATGCTCAAATGTAGAGAGAGATAATTCCAAAGAGTGTCTTCAATTTTTAGGGATTGTAAGCTCTTTTTAATTTTTATATATCCGGTTTTGAAAACGTCGGGAAAAGTGGGAGGCGGGGGATTTTTAACTGAATGTTGACTCCCAATCCATAATTAATTTCTTAGGTAATATAGCCCGTTATGCAAGATTATTCACTTTAAAATCATCTATGATCATTAGGTCAGCTTATTGTAAATGGGAAAAATAATGGCATGTTTGACTCGGGTAAATATCCCACCGCACGTTCACTTGAGAATTTAATGAGCGTTTGTTATTCTTTTTAAATGGTTTGGATCCGTAGATTATTTGCACCTTTAACATTTTTCAAGCTTGCATATCCATTTTTAAAGCATGTGTGGAAGAAATCTCGTTCTTATAAATTCCAAGCTGTTAACGGTGAACTAGTGGAATTTCACAAACTTGACAACAATACTTTTGTGTTCATTTTTTGTGTGAGAATAAATTTTCTTTACTTACATTTATTTTCTTTTTAATTTTTTCCATACGTAAACTCTAAAATTTTCATTTTGTTATGATCTATTTGCCTTTTTGGTTTATGGGATGAAGGGAAAGCGAAAACTCAAAGTTTTGATTTAAGCAAAAAGAGGATATCTAAAATGAAAATGCACAATGGACAAATGTAGAGAGATAATTCCAAAGAGTGACTGTAATGTTTAGGGATTGTGAGCTCTTTATAGTTTTGATTTATTAGGTTTTGCAATCGTCGGAAAAAGGGGGAGGCAGGGGATTTTTAACTGAGTGTTGACTCCCAATCCATTAGTCATTTCTTAGGGTAATATAGCCCGTTACACATGAAAAATCACTTTAAAATCATCTATGATCGTTAGGTCAACTTTTTGTTAATGGGCAAAATAGTGTCTTGTTTGACTCGAGTAAATATCCCTCCGCACGTTCACTTGAGAATTTAATGAGCGTTCGTTATTCTCTTTAAAAGGTTTGGATCCATAGGTGATTTGCATCTTTAACATGTTTCAAGCATGCATATTCATTTTTAAAGCATATGTGGAGGAAGAAATCTCTTTCTTATAAAATTCCAAGCTATTAGGGTCAAAAACCAGTGGAATTTCCCAAACTTGGACGACAAAAATTTTGTGTTCATTTGTGGTGTGTGAATAAATTTTCTTTACTTACATTTGTTATTGTTTTAAAATTTTTCCATACATAAACTCTAAAATTTTCTATTGGTTGCAATCTATTTGCGTTTTTGTTTTACGGGATGAAGGGAGAGCCAAAACTCAAAGTTTTGATTTATGAAAAAAGAGTACATCTAAAATAGAAATGCACAATACAAAAATGTAGAGAGAGATAATTCCAAAGAGTGTCTTTAGTTTTTAGGGATTGTAAGCTCTTTTTAGTTTTTATATATAAGGTTTTGCAATCATCGAGAAAAGGGGGAGACGGGGGATTTTTAACTGAGTGTTGACTCGCAATCCATAAGTCATTTCTTAGGGTAATATATCCCGTTACGCATGATAAATCACTTTACAATCATCAATGATCGTTAGGTCAGCTTTTTGTATATGGGCAAAATAATGGCTTGTTTGACTCAGGTAAATATCCCACTGCACGTTCAGTTGAGAATTTAATGAGCATTAGGTATTCTCTTTAAAAGTTTTGGATCCATAGGTGATTTGCATCTTTAACATGTTTCAAGCATGCATGTCCGTTTTTAAAGCATGTGTGGAAGAAATCTCTTTCTTATAAAATTCCAAGTTGTTAGGGTCAACAACTAGTGGAATTTCCCAAACTTGGACAACAAAACTTTTGTCTTCATTTGTGGTGTGTGAATAAATTTTATTTACTTACATTTTTTATTGTTATAAATTTTTTCCATACATAAACTCTAAAATTTTCATTTTGTTGTGATCTATTTGCCTTTTTGGTTTACGGCATAAAAGGAGAGCGAAAACTCAAATTTTTGATTTAAGCAAAAAGAGTACATCTAAAATGGAAATGCACATTGCACAAATGTAGAGAGAGATAATTCCAAAGAGTGTATATAATTTTTAAGGATTGCAAGCTCTTTTTAGTTTTTATATATCCGATTTCTCAATCATCGGGAAAAGGGGCAGACGGGGGATTTTTAACTAAGTGTTGATTCCCAATCCATAAGTCATTTCTTAGGGTAATATAGCCCGTTACGCGTGATGAATCACTTTACAATCATCTATGATCGTTAGGTCAGGAATTTGTAAATTGGCAAAATACTGGCTTGTTTTACTCGGGTAAATATCCAACTGAACGTTCACTTGAGAATTTAATGAGCGTTTTTTATTCTCTTTGAAAGGGTTGGATCCATAGGTGATTTGCATCTTTAACATGTTTCAAACATGCATATCCATTTTTAAAGGATGTGTGGAAGAAATCTCTATCTTATAAAATTCCCAGCTGCTAGCGTCAACCACTAGTGGAATTTCCCAAACTTGTACAACAAAACTTTTGTGTTGATTGGTGGTGTGTGAATAAATTTTCTTTACTCACATTTTTTATTGTTTAAAATTTTTTCCATACGTAAACTCTAAAATTTTCTTTTTCTAGTAAACTATTTGCCTTTTTGGTTTACGGCATGAAGGGAGAGCGAAAACTCAAATTTTTTATTTAAAAAAAAACGAGTACATCTAAAATTGAAATGCAAAATGCACAAAAGTAGTGAGAGATAATTAGAAAGAGTGACTACAAGTTTTAGGGATTGTGAGCTCTTTTTAGTTTTTATATATCAGGTTTTGCAATCATCGGGAAAAGGGCGAGGCAAGGGATTTTTAACTGAGTGTTGACTCCCAATCCATAAGTCATTTCTTATTGTAATAAAGCCTATTACGAATGATAAATGACTTTACAATCGTGTATGATTGTTTGGTCAACTTTTTGTAAAAGGGAAAAATAATTGCTTGTTTGACTCGGGTAAAAATCCCACCGCACGTTCACTCTAGAATTTATTGAGCATTTGTCATTCTCTTTAAAAGGTTTGGATCCATAGGTGATTTGCATCTTTAACATGTTTCTAGCATGCATATCCATTTTTAAAGCATGTGTGGAAGAAATCTATTTCTTATAAAATTCCAAGCTGTAAGGGTCAACAACTAGTGGAATTTCCCAAACTTGGACAACAAAACTTTTTTGTTCATTTGTGGTGTGTGAATAAATTTTCTTTACTTGCATTTGTTATTGTTTAAATTTTTTCCATACGAAAACTCTAAAATTTTCATTTTGTTGTGATCTATTTGCCTTTTTGGTTTACGGGATGAAGGGAGAGCGAAAACTAAAAGTTTTGATTTAAGAAAAGAGAGTACATCTAAAATGGAAATGCACATTGTACAAATCTAGAGAGACATAATTCCAAAGAGTGTCTATAATTTTTAGGGATTGTAAGCTCTTTTTAAGTTTTTATATATCCGGTTTTGCAATCGTTAGGAAAAGGGGAAGGGGGGGATTTTTAACTAAGTGTTGAATCCCAATCCATAAGTCATTTCTTAGGGTAATATAGCCCGTTATGCATGATGAATCACTTTAAATTCATGTATTATTGTTAGGTCAACTTTTTGTAAATTGGCAAAATAATGGCTTCTTTTACTAGGGTAAATATCCCATTGCACATTCACTTGAAAATTTAATGAGCGTTTGTAATTATCATTAAAAGGTTTAGATCCATAGGTGATTTACATCTTTAACATGTTTCAAACATGCATATCCATTTTTAAAGGATGTGTGGAAGAAATCTCTGTCTTATAAAATTCCAAGCTATTAGCGTTAACAACTAGTGGAATTTCCCAAACTTGTAACACAAAACTTTTGTGTTCATTTGTGGTGTGTGAATAAATTTTCTTTACTTACATTTGTTATTTTTAAAATTTTTTTCCGTACCTAAACTCTAAAATTTTCATTTTGTTGTAAACTATTTACCTTTATGGTTTACGGGATGAAGGGAGAGCAAAAACTTAATGTTTTGATTTAAGAAAAAAGAGTACATCTAAAATGGAAATGCACAATGCATAAATGTAGAGAGAGACAATTCCAAAGAGCGACTATAATTTTTAGGGATTGTGAGCTCTTTTTAGTTTTTATATATCAGGTTTTGCAATCGTCGGGAAGAGGGGGAGGGAGGGGATATTTAACTGAGTGTTGACTCCCAATCAATAAGTCTATTCTTTGGGTAATATAGCCCATTACGCACGATAAATCACTTTACAATTGTGAATGATCGTTAGGTCAGCTTTTTGTAAATGGGAAAAATAAAGGCTTGTTTGACTCGGGTAAATCTCCCACCGCACGTTCACTTGAGAATTTAATGTGCGTTTGTTATTCTCTTTAAAAGGTTTGGATCCATTGGTGATTTGCATATTTAACATGTTTCAGGCATGCATATCCATTTTTAAAGCATGTGTGGAAGAAATCTATTTCTTATAAAATTCCAAGCTGTTAGGGTCAACAACTCGTGGAATTTCCAAAACTTGGAGAACAAAACTTTTGTGTATATTTGTGATGTGTGGATAAATTTTCTTTACTAACATTTGTTATTTTTTGAATTTTTTCCATAAAAAAACTCTAAAATTTTCATTTTGTTGTGATCTCTTTGCCTTTTTGGTTTACGGGCTGAAGGAAGAGCGAAAACTAAAAGTTTTGATTAAGAAAAAAGAGTACATCTAAAACTGAAATGCACAATGCACAAATGTAGAGAGAGATAATTCCAAAGAGTGTCTATAATTTTTAGGGATTGCAAGCTCTTTTTAGTTTTTATATGTCCGATTTTGTAATCGTCGGGAAAAGAGGGAGGCGGGGGATTTTTAATTGAGTGTTGACTCCCAATCCATAAGTCATTTTTTAGGGTAATGTAGCCCGTTACGCATGATAAATCACTTTACAATCATCTATGATCATTAGGTCAGCTTTTTGTAAATTGGCAAAATAATGGCTTGTTTGACTCGGGTAAATATCCCACCGCACGTTCACTTGAAAACTTATTGAGTATTTTTTATTCTTTTTAAATTATTTGGATTCATAGGTTATTTGCATCTTTAACATGTTTCAAGCATGCATATCCTTTTTTAAAGCATGTGTGGAACAAATCTCTTTCTTATAAAATTCCAAGTGTTTAGGGTTGATCTAGTGGAACTTCCCAAACTTGGACAATAAAACTTTTGTGTTCATTTGTGGTGTGTGAATAAATTTTCTTTACTGAAATTTGTTATCGTTTTAAATTTTTTCCAGACATCAACTCAAATTTTCATTTTGTTGTGATCTATTTAACTTTTTGGTTTAGAGGATGAAGGGAGAACGAAAACTCTAAGTTTTATTTTAAGAAAAAAGAGTACATCTACATTGGAAATGCACATTGCACAAATGTAGCGATAGATAATTCTAAAGAGTTCCTATAATATTTAGATATTGTAAGCACATTTTAGTTTTTATATATCAGGTTTTGCAATCATCGGGAAAAGGGGGAGACGGGGAATTTTTAACTGAGTGTTGACTCCCAATCCATAAGTCATTTCTTTGGGTAATATAGCCCATTTCGCATGATAAATCACTTTACAATCGTCTATGATTGTTAGGTCAGGTTTTTGTAAATGGGGAAAATAATGGCTTGTTGGACTCGGGTAAATATCCCACTGCACGTTCACTTGAGAATTTAATGAGCATTTGTTATTCTCTTTAAAAGGTTTGGATCCATAGGTGATTTTCATCTTTAACATGTTTCAAGCATGCATATCCATTTTCAAAGCATGTGTGGAAGAATTCTCTTTCTTTTAAAATTCCAAGCTGATAGGGTGAACAACTAGTGGAATTTCCCAAACTTGGACAAAAAAAACTTTGTGTTTATTTGTGGTGTGTGAATAAAAATTCTTTACTTAGATTCGTTATTGTTTAAATTTTTTCCATACAAAAACTCAAAAATTTTCATTTTGTTGTGATCTATTTGCCTTTTTGGTTTACGGGATGAAGGGAGAGCGAAAACTAAAAGTTTTGATTTAAGAAAAAAGAGTACATCTAAAATGGAAATGCACATTTCACAGAAGTAGAGAGATATAATACCAAAGAGTGTCTGTAATTTTTTGGGATTGTAAGCTCTTTTTAGTTTTTATATATCCGGTTTTGCAATCATCGGGAAAATGGGGAGGCGAGGGATTTTTAACTTAGTGTTGACTCCCAATCCACAAGTCATTTGCTAGGGTAATATAGCCCGTTACGCATGATAAATCACTTTACAATCATCTATGATCGTTAGGTAACCTTTTTGTAAATGGGCAAAATAATGGCTTGTTTGACTCGGGTTAATATCCCACCGCACATTCACTTGAAAATTTAATGAGCGTTTGTTATTTTCTTTAAAAGATTTGGGTCCATAGGTGATTTGCATCTTTAGCATGTTTCAAACATGCATATCCATTTTTAAAGCATGTGTGGAAGAAATCTCTTTCTTATAAAATTCCAAGCTGTTAGGGTTTAACTAGTGCAATTTCCCAAACATGGACAACAAAACTTTGGTGTTCATTTGTGGTGTGTGAATAAATTTTATTTACATGCATTTGATGTTTTTAAAAAAAATTTTAATACATAATCTCTAAAATTTTTATTTTGTTGTAATCTATTTGCCTTTTTGGTTTACGAGATGAAGGGAGAGCAAAAACTCAAAGTTTTGATTTTGAGAAAAAAGAGTGCATCTAAAATGGAAATGCACAATGCACAAAAGTTGAGAGAGATAATTCCAAAGAGTGTCTGCAATTTTTAGAGATTTAAAGCTCTTTCTAGTTTTTATATATCAGGTTTTGCAATCGTGGAGAAAAGGGGGAGGCGGAGGATTTTTAAGTGAGTGTTACCTCCCAATCCATATGTCATTTCTTAGGGTCATATAGCCCATTACGCATGATAAATCACATTACAATCACCTATGATCATTAGGTCAGCTTTTTTGTGAGCTTTTTGTGAATAAATTTTCTTTACTTACATTCATTATTGTTTTAAATTTTGTCCATACATAAACTCTAAAATTTTCATTTTGTTGTGATCTATTTGCCTTTTTGTTTTTCGGGATGAAGGGAGACCGAAAACTCAAAGTTTTGATTTAAGAAAAAGAGTACATCTAAAATGGAAATGCACAATGGAAAATTGTAGAGAGAGATAATTCCTAAGAGTGACTGTAATGTTTAGGGATTGTGAGCACTTTTTAGTTTTTATATATCAGGTTTTGCAAAGGTCGGGAAAAGGGGGAGGCAGGGGATTTTTAACTGAGTCTTTACTCCAAATCCATAAGTCATTTCTTTGGGTAAAATAGCCCATTTCTCATGATAAATCACTTTACAATCGTCTATGATCGATAGGTCAGGTTTTTGTAAATGGGCAAAATAATGGCCTGTTTGACTCGGGTAAATATCCCACCACACGTTCACTTGAGAATTTAATGAGCGTTTGTTATTCTCTTTAAAAGGTTTTAATCCATAGGTTATTTTCATCTTTAACATATTTCAAGCGTGCATATCCATTTTTAAAGCACGTGTGGAAGAAATCTATTTCTTATAAAATTCCAAGCTGTTAGGGTCAACAACTCGTGGAATTTCGCATACTTGGACAACAAAACTTTTGTGTTTATTTGTGATGTGTGAATAAATTTTCTTTACTTAAATTTGTTATTGTTTAAATTTTTTCCATACAAAAACTCTAAAATTTTCATTTTGTTGTGATCTATTTGCCTTTTTGGTTTACGGGATAATGGGAGAGCGAAAACTAAAAGTTTTGATTTAAGAAAAAAGAGTACATCTAAAATGGAAATGCACAATGCACAAATGTAGAGAGAGATAATTCCAAAGAGTGTCTATAATTTTTAGGGATTGTAAGCTCTTTTTAGTTTTTATATGTCCGGTTTTGCAATCGTCGGGAAAAGAGGGAGGCGGGGGATTTTTAACTGAGTGTTGACTCCCAATCCATAAGTCATTTCTTATGGTAATGTAGCCCGTTACGCATGATAAATCACTTTACAATCACCAATGATCATTAGGTCAGCTTTTTTGTGAGCTTTTTGTGAATAAATTTTCTTTACTTACATTCATTATTGTTTTAAATTTTGTCCATACATAAACTCTAAAATTTTCATTTTGTTGCGATCTATTTGCCTTTTTGTTTTTCGGGATGAAGGGAGAGCAAAAACTAAAAGTTTTGAATTAAGAAAAAAGATTAAATCTAAAATGGAAATGCACAATGGAAAATTGTAGAGAGAGAGATAATTCCTAAGAGTGGCTGTAATGTTTAGGGATTGTGAGCACTTTTTAGTTTTTATATATCAGGTTTCGCAATCGTGGGAAAAGGGGGAGGCAGGGGATTTTTAACTGAGACTTTACTCCAAATCCATAAGTCATTTCTTTGGGTAATATAGCCCGTTTTGCATGATAAATCACTTTACAATCGTCTATGATCGTTAGGTCAGGTTTTTGTAAATGGTCAAAATAATGGCTTATTTGACTCGGGTAAATATCCCACCGCACGTTCACTTGAGAATTTAATGAGCGTTTGTTATTCTCTTTAAAAGGTTTGGATCCATAGGTGATTTGCATCTTTAACATGTTTCAAGCATGTATATTAATTTTTAAAGCATGTGTGGAAGAAATCTCTCAATTATAAAATTCCAAGCTGTTAGGGTTGAACTAGTGGAATTTCCCAAACTTGGACAAAAAAACTTTTGCGTTCATTTGTGGTATGTGAATAAATTTTCTTTACTTAAATTTTCTATTGTTGTAACTTTTTTCCATACATAAACGACAAAATTTTCATTTTGTTGTGATCTATTTGCCTTTTTGGTTTATGGGATGAAGGGACAACGAAAACTCAAGGTTTTAATTTATGAAAAAAGAGTACATAAAAAATGGAAATGTAAAATGGACAAATGTGGAGAGAGATAATTCCAAAGAGTGTCTGTAATTTTTAGGGATTGCAAGCTCTTTTTAGTTTTTATATATCAGGTTTTGCAATCGTCGGGAAAAGGGAGAGGCGGGGGATTTTTAATTGAGTGTTGACTCCTAATCCATAAGTCATTTCTTAGGGTAATATAGCATGTTACGCATGATAAATCACTTTGCAATCATCAATGATTGTTAGGTCAGCTTTATGTAAATGGGCAAAATAATGGCTTGTTTGACTCGGGTAAATTTCCCTCAGTACGTTCACTTGAGAATTTAATGAGTGTTTGTTATTCTCTTTAAAAGGTTTGGATCCATAGGTGATTTGCATCTTTAACATATTTGAAGCATTCATTTCCATTTTTAAAGCATGTGTGGAAGAAATCTCTTTCTTATAAAATTCCAAGCATCTAGGTTTGAACTACAGGAATTTCCTAAACTTGGACAACATAACTTTTGTTTTCTTTTGTGGTGTGTGAATACATTTTCTTTACTTACATTTTTTGTGATCTATTTGACGTTTCTGTTTACGGGGTGAAGGGAGAGCGAGAACTCATAGTTTTGATTTAAGAAAAAGAGTACATCTAAAATGGAAAATGCACAATGCACAAATGTGAGAGAGATAATTCCAAAGAGTGACTATAATGTTTAGGGATTGTGTTCACTTTTTAGTTTTGATTTATTAGGTTTTACAGTCGTCGGGAAAAGGGGGAGGCAGGGGATTTTTAACAGAGTGTTGACTCCCAATCCATAAATCATTTCCTAGGGTAATATCGCCCGTTACGCATGATAAATCACTTTACAATCATCTATGATCGTCAGGTCAGCTTTTTGTAAATGGGAAAAATAATGGCTTTTTTGACTCGGGTAAATATCCCACCGCATGTTCACTTGAGAATTTAGTGATCATTTGTTATTCTCTTTAAAAGGTTTGGATTCATAGGTGATTTGCATCTTTAACATAATTCAAGCATGCATATTCGTTTTTAAAGCATGTGTGGAAGAAATCTCTTTCTTATAAAATTCCAAGCTGTTGGGGGTTAACTAGTGGAATTTCCCAAACTTGGACAACAAAACTTTTATCTTCATTTCTGGTGTGTGAATAAATTTTCTCTACTAACATTTGTAATTGTTTGAAATTTTTTCCATCCATAAACTCTAAAATTTTCATTGGTTGTGATCTAGTTGCCTTTTCGGTTTACAGGATGAAGGGAGAGCGAAAAATCAAAGTTTTGATTTAAAAAAAAAGAGTACATCTAAAATGGAAATTCACAATGCACAAATATAGAGAGAGATAATTCCAAAGAGTGTCTGAGTTTTTAGGGATTGTAAGCTCTTTTTAATTTTTATATATCAGGTTTTGCAATCGTCGGGAAAAGGGGGAAGCGGGGGATTTTTAACTGAGTGCTGACTCCCAATCCATAAGTCATTTCTGAGGTTAATATAGCCCGTTACGTATGATAAATCAGTTTACAATCATCTATGATCGTTAGGTCAGGTTTTTGGAAAAGGGCAAAATAATGGCTTGTTTGATTGAGGTAAATATTCCACCGCACGTTCACTTGAGAATTTAATGAGCATTTGTTATTCTCTTTAAAAGGTTTGGATCCATAGGTGATTTGCATCTTTAACATGTTTCAAGCATGCATATCCAATTTTAAAGCATGTGTAGATGAAATCACTTTCTTATAAAATTCCAAGCTGTTAGGGTTGAAGTATTGGAATTTTCCAAACTTGGAAAACAAAACTTTTGTCTTCATTTGTGGTGTGTGAATAAATTTTCTTTACTAACATTTGTTATTGTTTTAAATTTTTTCCATACATAAACTCTAAAATTTTCATTTGGTTGTGATCTGTTTGCCTTTTTGGTTTACGGGATGAAGGGAGAGTGAAAACTCAAACTTTTGATTTAAGAAAAAAGAGTACATCTAAAATGGAAATGGACAATGCACAAATATAGAGAGAGATAATTTCAAAGAGTGTCTGTAGTTTTTAGGGATTGTAAGCTCTTTTTAATTTTTATATATCAGGTTTTACAATCGTCGGGAAAAGGGGGAAGCGGGGGATTTTTAACTGAGTGCTGACTCCCAATCCATAAGTCATTTCTTAGGGTAATATAACCCGTTATGCATGATAAATCACTTTACATGCATCTATGATCGTTAGGTCAGCTTTTTGTAAATGGGCCAATTAATTGCCTGTTTAACTCAGGTAAATATCCCACCGCAAGTTCACTTGAGAATTTAATGAGCGTTTGTTATTCTCTTTAAAAGGTTTGGATCCATAGGTGATTTGCATCTTTAACATGTTTCAAGCATGCATATCCATTTTTAAAGCATGTGTGGATGAAATCTCTTTCTTATAAAATTCAAAGCTGTTAGGGTTGAACTAGTGGAATTTCCCAAACTTGGACTACAAAACTTTTGTGCTCATTTGTGGTGTGTGAAAAAAAATTTTTACTTACATTTGTTATTGTTTTAAATTTTTTCCATTCATCAACTCTAAAATTTTCATTTTTTTGTGATCTATTTGTGTTTTTTGTTTATGGGATAAAGGGAGACCGAAAACTAAAAGTTTTGATTTAAGAAAAAAGGTTTACATATAAAATTGAAATGGACAATGCAAAAATATAGAAAGAGATAATTTCAAAGAGTGTCTGTAATTTTTTGGGATTGGTAGCTCTTTTTAATTTTTATATATCAGGTTTTGCAATTGTCTGGAAAAGGGGGAGGCAGGGAATTTAAAACTGAGTGTTGACTCCCAATCCATATGTCATTTCTTAGGATAATATAGCCCGTTACGCATGATAAATCACTTTACAATCATCTATGATTGTTAGGTCAGCTTTTTGTATATGGGCAAAATATTTGCTGGTTTGACTCAGGTAAATATCCCATCGTACGTTCTCCTGAGAATTTAATGAGCATTTGTTATTCTCTTTAAATGTTTTGGATTCGTAGGTGATTTGCATCTTTAACATGTTTCAGGCATGCATATCCGTTTTTAAAGCATGTGTGGAAGAAATCTTTTTCTTATAAAATTTGAAGCTGTTAGGGTTAACAACTAGTGAAATTTCCCAAACTTGGACAACAAAACTTTTGTGTTCATTTGTGGTGTGAATAAATTTTCTGTACTTCAATTTGTTATTGTTTTAAAATTTTTCCTTACATAAACTCTAAAATTTTCATTTTGTTGTTATCTATTTGCGTTTTTTAGTTTACGGGATGAAGGGAGAGCGAAAACTCAAATTTTTGATTTAAGAAAAAAGAGTACATCTAAAATGGAAATGCACAATGCACAAATGTAGAGACAGATAATTCCAAAGAGTGTCTATAATTTTTAAGCATTGTAAGCTCTTTTTAGTTTTTATATATCAGGTTTTGCAATCATCTGGAAAAGAGGGAGGCAGAGGATTTTTAACTGAGTGTTGACTCCCAATCCATAAGTCATTTCTTAGGGTAATATAGCCTGTTACGCATTGTAAATCACTTCACAATCATCTATGATCGTCTGGTAAGCTTTTTGTAAATGGGCAAAATAATGACTTGTTTGACTCGGGTAAATATTCCACCCCACATTCACTTGTGAATTTAAGGAGCGTTTGTTATTCTCTTTAAAAGGTTTGGATCCATAGGTGATTTGCATCTTTAACATGTTTCAAGCATGCATATTTGTTTTTAAAGCATGTGTGGAAGAAATCTCTTTCTTATAAAATTACAAGTTGTTGGGGGTTAACTAGTGGAATTTCCCAAACTTGGACAACAAAACTTTTGTCTTCATTTGTGGAGGGTGAATAAATTTTCCTTACTAAAATTTTTTATTGTTTTAAATTTTTTCCATACATAAACCCTAAAATTTTCATTTGGTTGTGATTTATTTGCCTTTTTGGTTTATGGGATGAAGGGAGAGCAAAAACTCAAAGTTTTGATTTTAGAAAAAAGTGTACATCTAAAATGGAAATACACAATGCACAAATGTAGAGAGAGATAATTCCAAAGAGTGTCTGTAATTTTTAGGGATTATAAGCACTTTCTAGTTTTTATATATCAGGTTTTGCAATTGTCAAGAAAAGGGAGAGGCGGGGGATTTTTGTTAGGGTCCCTAGCCTTGGATCTAGTAACTCAGTGAGTTGAATATGAATCCAGAACTGTTTGAGGGTTTCTTATGACGTTTTTTTTGTGAAAAGAACTCTCTTATACTTCTCCTTTCACATTAGGATTGAAAAGGATTTTCCTTTTTTCAATTATAGATGCAACTAGCAAGTTAAAGGACTGGTTAAACACTCAGATATGAAACCCCTCTTTTATGATTCAAGACAAGGGGGTTTTACTTGCTGTAATGACTCAAGACAACCCCTTTCCCTTTAGTGAATTCATTCCCCTTGAAAAGAAGTTCCCTTTTCTTAATTATGAATGAACCCAGCTAGTCAAGGAAGCTCCTTGAGGCCCCAATGTGGAATCCCCTTTCTTATGGCTCACGTTAAGGTAGGGTTTCCATTTTCATGCAGCACTGGTTCCTTACGTAAAAGAGAAACATAAATCTAATCTCAATGCTTGGAATAAGATTAGAAAATACCTTTGGATGTCAACACCCAACCAGCAACAAGAACTCGTCCTCCTTCCTGGGTAGAACCACGTCAAGATCTCTACTTTTCTGGAATTTTTGTTAAAGAGATGATCTTCTCTTGCAGCTCAGAAGAGAAAGGTAATTCCTCTTCCTTTTCCTTCCAAGATCTCCTCAAAGACTCCCCAATTGATGCAGCAAACCCCCAAGAGAGTTCAAGCCAAGAACCCTAGAATAGGGAGCCTAGAAAGAACCTAATTTACCCTAGTTTATGCTAATTTCGAACTTGCTTTTTTCTCCATCCTTACCCCTTAAATAGGGTAATTAACATCAACATAGGTTAGGGTTATAAAACCCAATTCTACCCCTACCTTTAAGTCGTATTAAAAATCAATAAAATTCGAAATTAAAAGCAACATAAATAATAAAATTAAAGTAGATGACTCAGTGTTATTGATTCCATAACATCTGCCCCACCTTGGAGATCGAACTTGACCTCAATCTCGGAAGCTGGGTAGACCTGGTGGAAGTTGTCAAGCCGCTCCCATTCTGCGTAGTTGTGGCCGATTGCTGCCCAGTAATGGCATGCAGGGAGATGTCTAGTGGTTCTTCCTCAATCATATCCTCTGTCACCTCGATATCCTCTTCTTCAACCTTATCGATCAAAAACAATCTTTTGCATTGATGCCCAACCCAATATGGTTCATCACAGTTGTAACACAGATTCTTAGCCCGCCATTCCGCCATCCCAGCACTTGTCAATTTTTTTGTTTAAGGAGGTGTTGGATGACTAGATCTCGGATCCCTAGTCAAAGTAATACCTGGGTTGTTTCTTGGAGGAATGTGCTCCCCTGACCATGTAGGTCATCTGTGCTGTGCCTGTTGTCGCAATTCTAAAGCACGAGCTATATTCATAGCGCTGGATAAGTCAACAGGTGCATAGAGCTCCACCTCAAGCTTTAACACCTCAGTCAGTTCTGCTGCAAACAACACAACTTGTTGATCCACTTGTACCATACTGATGGCTCGTACTAATTTTTCCTGGAAAAATTTTTCATATTGCTCCACGGCCCCAGTTTGGCGTAATAAAACCAAATCTCCCAAAGGGTTATTATAAGCTGGAGGACCAAAACAGAGAGAGCACAGTCGCTTAAATTCATCCCAATCTACCACCTCGCTATCAACCTCAACTAGCTGGTACCAAAGTTGTGCTTCCCCTATTAAGTGGAAAACAGCTACGTTGACTCGGTCATAGGATGGGACTCGCTGATGGCTAAAATTTTTTTTGCATCAATACAACCATATAAAAGGGTCTTCTGACCCATTATAAGTAGGGAATTCCATTTTAGTATACCTCGAAATAGTGCGTCCCCCCTGGTAGAAGTGTCCCCCCGGAATGAGGGGTCCTTGCTGTCCCGAGAAACTCGTGCGCCTCAAAAATTCATCTCCCCCTCTGTTATACGAATGGTCCCCTCCTCTCTGATCAGGAATGAGAGGTACAGTGCCTCCCCCCTGGTTGTGAGGTGTCCCCCTGGAATGAAAGGTCCTTGCTAACCCGAGAAACTCGTGTGTCTAGTAAACTCATCTCCCCCTTTGATCTGCGAATGGTCTCCCGGAATTGGGTTCTTGCCAGTGTTCAAACCAGTCTCCATGCTATCCATCCTTCCATTCAAAGTTTCCAAACTGAGAGTGAACTTCTCTTCCAATGCAGCAAATTTCTTGCCAGTAGTTAGACCATTCTCCATGCTATCCATCCTTCCCTTCAGGTCTCCATATCGATATCAATTTTTGAGAACCTCTCTAGGACAGTATCAAATTTTCTTTCAAGCAATTCAAAGTATTCATTGGTGCTTCTCTCTGCCGGGTTACCCTGCTCTGATACCAAGTTGTTATGGTCCCTAGCCATGGATCTAGTAACTCGGTGAGTTGAATATGAATCCAGCACTATTTGAGGGTTTCTTATCACGTTTTTTGTGAAAAGAACTCTCTTATGCTTCTCCTTTCATGTTAGGATTGAAAATGATTTTCCTTTTTTCAATTATAGATGCAACCAACAAGTTAAAGGACTGTTTAAGCACTCAGATATGAAACCCCTCTTTTATGATTCAAGACAAGAGGGTTTCACTTGCTGTAATGACTCAAGACAACCCCTTTCACTTTACTGAATTCATTCCCCTTGAAAAGGAGTTTCCTTTTCATAATTATGAATGAACCCAGCTAGTCAAGGAAGCTCCTTGAGGCCCCAATGTGGAATCCCCTTTCTTATGACTCACGTCAAGGTAGGGTTTCCAATTTCATGCAGCACTGGTTCCTTACATAAAAGAGAAACATAAATCTAATCTCAATGCTTGGAATAAGATTAGAAAATACCTCTGGATGTCAACACCCAACCAGCAACAAAAACTTGTCCTCCTTCCTGGGTAGACTCACGTCAAGACCTCTCCTTTTCTGGAATTTTTGTGAAAGAGATGATCTTCTCTTGCAGCTCAGAAGAGAAAGGTAATTCCTCTTCCTTTTCCTTCCAAGATCTCCTCAAAGACTCCCCAATGGATGCAGCAAACCCCCAAGAGAGTTCAAGCCAAGAACCCTAGAATAGGGAGCCTAGAAAGAACATAAATTACCCTAGTTTATGCTAATTCCGAACTTGCTTTATTTCTCCATCCTTACCCCTGAAATAGGGTAATTAACATCAACATAGGTTAGGGTTATAAAACCCAATTCTTCCCCTACCTTTAAGTCTTATTAAAAATATATAAAATTCGAAATTAAAAGCAACATAAATAATAAAAGTAAAGTAGACGACTCAATGTTATTGATTCCATAACAATTTTTAATTGAGTGTTGACTCCCAATCCATAAGTAATTTCTTAGGGTAATATAGCCCGTTACGCATGATAAATCACTTTACAATTATCAATGAACGTTAGGTCAGCTTATTGTAAATAGGCAAAATTATGGGATGTTTGACTCGGGTAAATATCCCACCGCACGTTCACTTGAGAATTTAATAAGCATTTGTTATTCTCTTTAAAAGGTTTTGATCCGTAGTTTATTTGCACCATTAACATTTTTCGAGCTTGCAGATCCATTTTTAAAGCATGCGTGGAAGAAATCTCTTTCTTGTAAAATTCCAAGCTCTTAGGATTGAACTAGTGGAATTTCCCAAACTTGGACACCAAAACTTTTATGTTCATTTGTGGTGTGTGAAGAAATTTTCATTACTTACATTTGTTATTGTTTAAATTTTTTTCCATACTTAATCTCTAAAATTTTCATTTTGTAGTGATCTATTTGCCTTTTTGGTTTACGGGATCAAGGGAGAGTGGAAATTAAAAGTTTTGATTTAAGAAAAAAGAGTATATCTAAAATGGAAATGCACAATGGACAAATATTGAGAGAGATAATTCCAAAGAGTGACTTTAATGTTTAGGGATTGTGAGATCTTTTTAGTTTTGATTTATTAGGTTTTGAAATCGTTGGGAAAAGGGGGAGGAAGGGGATTTTTAACTGAGTGTTGACTCCCAATCCATAAGTCATTTCATAGGGTATTATAGCCCGTTACACATGAAAAATCACTTTAAAATCATCTATGATCGGTAGGTCAGCTTTTTGTTAATGGGCAAAATAATGGATAGTTCACTCGGGTAAATATCCCATCGCACGTTCACTTGAGAATTTAATGAGCATTTGTTATTCACTTTAAAAGGTTTGGATCAATAGGTGATTTGCATCTTTAACATGTTTCAAGCGTGCATATTCGTTTTTAAAGCATGTGTGGAAGAAATCTCTTTCTTATAAAATTCCAAGCTGTTGGGGGTTAACTAGTCGTATTTCCCCAACTTGGACAACAAAACTTTTGTCTTCATTTGTGGTGTGTGAATAAATTTTCTTTACTAAAATTTGTTAGTTTTTAAAATTTTTTCCATACATAAACTCTAAAATTTTCATTTGGTTGTGATTTGTTTGCCTTTTTGGTTTACGGGATGAAGGAAGTGCGAAAACTAAAAGTTTTGATTTAAGAAAAATGTGTACATCTAAAATGGAAATGCACAATGCACAATTTTAGAAAGAGATAATTCGAAAGATTGTCTATAATTTTGAGGGATTGTAAGCTCTTTTTAGTTTTTATATATCAGGTTTTTCAATCGTCGGGAAAAGGGGGCGGCATGGGATTTTTACTTGAGTGTTGACTCCCAATCCAAAAGGCATTTTTTAGGGTAATATAGCCCGTTTCGCATGATAAATCACTTTACAATCATCTATGATCGTTAGGTCAGCTTTTTGTATATGGGCAAAATAATGACTGGTTTGACTCAAGTAAATACCCCACCAAACGTTCACGTAAGACTTTAATCAGCGTTTGTTATTCTCTTTAAAAGTTTTGGACCCATATTGATTTACATCTTTAATATGTTTCAAGCATGCATATCTCTTTTTAAAGCATGTGTGGAAGAAATCTCTTTCTTATAAAATTCCAAGCTGTTAGGGACAACAAGTAGTGGAATTACCCAAACTTGGACAACAAAACTTTTCTGTTCATTTGTGGTGTGTGAATAAATTTTCTTTAATTACATTTGTTATTGTTTTAAATTTTTCCCATACATAAACTCTAAAATTTTCATTTTGGTCTGATCTATTTGCCTTTTTGGTTTACGACATGAAGGGAGAGCGAAAAATCCATTAAGAAGAAAGAGTACATCTAAAATGGAAATGCACAATGCTCAAATGTAGAGAGAGATAATTCCAAAGAGTGTCTGTAATTTTTAGGGATTGTAAGCTCTTTTTAATTTTTATATATCCGGTTTTGAAAACGCCGTGTAAAGGGGGAGGCGGGGAATTTTTAACTGAGTGTTGACTCCCAATCCATAATTAATTTATTAGGGTAATATAGCCCATTATGCATGATTAATCACTTTACAATTGTCTATGATCATTAGGTCAGCTTATTGTAAATGGGCAAAATAATGGCATGTTTGACTCGAGTAAATATCCCACCGCACGTTCAGTTGAGAATTTAATGTGTATTTGTTATTCTCTTTAAAAGGTTTGGATCCGTAGTTGATTTTCACCTTTAACATTTTTCAAACTTGCATATCCATTTTGAATGCATGCGTGGAAGAAATCTCTTTCTCATAAAATTCCAAGTTGTTAGGGTTGAACTAGTGGAATTTCCCAAACTTGGACAAAAAAACTTTTGTGTTCATTTGTGGTGTGAGAATAAATTTTCTTTACTTATATTTGTTGTTTTTAAATTTTTTTTCCATACTTAAACTCTAAAATTTTCATTTTGTTATGATCTATTTGCCTTTTTGGTTTACGGGATGAAGGGAGAGCGAAAACTCAAAGTTTTGATTTAAGGAAAAAGAGTATATCTAAAATGGAAATGCACAATGGACAAATGTTGAGAGAGATAATTCCAAAGAGTGACTTTAATGTTTAGGGATTGTGAGATCTATTTAGTTTTGATTTATTAGGTTTTTGAAATCGTCGGGAAAAGGGGGAGGAAGGGGATTTTTAAGAGAGTGTTGACTCCCAATCCATAAGTCATTTCTTAGGGTATTATAGCCAGTTACGCATGAAAAAAAATCACTTTCAAATCATCTATGATCGTTAGGTCAGCTTTTTGTTAATGGGCAAAATAATGGATAGTTTGACTCGGGTAAATATCCCATCGCACGTTCACTTGAGAATTTATTGAGCATTTGTTATTCACTTTAAAAGGTTTGAAACCATAGTTGATTTCCATCTTTAACATGTTTCAAGCATGCATATGCATTTTTAAAGCGTGTGTGGAACAAATCTCTTTCTTAAAAAATTCCAAGCTGTTGGGAGTTAACTAGTGGTATTTCCCCAACTTGGACAAAAAAACTTTTGTCTTCATTTGTGGTGTGTGAATAAATTTTCTTTACTAAAATTTGTTATTTTTAAAATTTTTTCCATACATACACACTAAAATTTTCATTTGGTTGTGATCTATTTGCCTTTTTGGTTTACGGGATGAAGGGAGTGCGAAAACTAAAAGTTTTGATTTAAGAAAAATGTGTACATATAAAATGGAAATGCACAATGCACAAATTTTGAAAGATATAATTCAAAAGAGTGCCTATAATTTTTAGGGATTGTAAGCTCTTTTTAGTTTTTATATATAAGGTTTTGCATTCGTCGGGAAAAGGGGGAGGCAAGGAATTCTTAACTGAGTGTTGACTCCCAATCCAAACGGCCTTTTTTAGGGTAATATAGCCCGTTACGTATGATAAATCACTTTACAATCATCTATGATCGTTAGGTAAGCTTTTAGTATATGGGAAAAATAATGACTGGTTTGACTCAGGTAAATACCCCACCGCACGTTCACCTAAGACTTTAATGAGCGTTTGTTATTCTCTTTAAAAGTTTTGGATCCATAGGTGATTTACATCTTTAATATGTTTCAAGCATGCATATCCGTTTTTAAAGCATTTGTGGAAGAAATCTCTTTCTTATAAAATTCCAAGCTATTAGGGACGACAACTAGTGGAATTTCCCAAACTTGGACAACAAAACTTCTGTGTTCATTTGTGGTGTGTGAAAAAATTTTGTTTACTTACATTTGTTATTGTTTTAAATTTTTTCCATACTTAAACTCTAAAATTTTCATTTTGTTGTGATTTATTTGCCTTTTTGGTTTACGGCATGAAGGGAGAGTGAAAACTCAAAGTTTTGATTTAAGAAAAAAGCGTACATCTAAAATGGAAATGCACAATGCTCAAATGTAGGGAGCGATAATTCCAAAGAGTGTATGTAATTTTTAGGGATTTTAAGCTCTTTTTAATTTATATATATTTGGTTTTGAAAACGTCGTGAAAAGGGGGAGGCGGGGGGGTTTTTAACTGAGTGTTGACTCCCAATCTATAAGTCATTTCTTAGGGTAATATAGCCCGTTATGCATGATTAATCACTTTACAATCGTCTATGATCATTAGGTCAGCTTATTGTAAATGGGCAAAATAATGGCATGTTTGACTCGGGTAAATATCCCACCGCACGTTCACTTGAGAATTTAATGTGTGTTTGTTATTTTCTTTAAAAGGTTTGGATCCGTAGTTGATTTTCACCATTAACATTTTTCAATATTGCATATCGATTTTTAATGCATGCATGGAATAAATCTCTTTCTTATAAAATTCCAAGCAGTTAGGGTTGAACTAGTGAAATTTCCCAAACTTGCACTACAAAACTTTTGCATTAATTTGTGGTGTGAGAATAAACTTTTTTTACTTACATTTGTTATTTTTTAAAAAAAAATTCATACATAAACTCTAAAATTTTCATTTTGTTATGATCTATTTACCTTTTTGGTTTACGGGATGAAGGGAGAGCGAAAACTCAAAGTTTTGATTTAAGGAAAAAGAGTATATCTAAAATGGAAATGCACAATGGACAAATATAGAAAGAGATAATTCCAAAGAGTGACTGTATTGTTTAGGGATTGTGAGCTCTTTTTAGTTTTGATTTATTTGGTTTTGCAATCGTCGGGAAAATGGGGAGGCAAGGGATTTTTAACTGAGTGTTGACTCCCAATCCATTAGTCATTTTTTAGGGTAATATAGCCCGTTCCGTATGATAAATCACTTTACAATCATCTATGATCATTAGGTCAGCTTTTTGTATATGGGCAAAATAATGACTGGTTTGACTCAGGTAAATATCCCACTGCACGTTCACTTGAGAATTTAATGAGCGTTTGTTATTCTCTTTAAAAATTTTGGATCCATAGGTAATTTGCATCTTTAACATGTTTCAAGCATGCATATCCATTTTTAAAGCAAGTGTGGAAGAAATCTCTTTCTTACAAAATTCCAAGCTGTTAGGGTCAACAACTAGTGGAATTTCCCAAACTTGGACGACAAAACTTTTGTGTTCATTTTTGTTGTGTTAATCAATTTTCTTTACTTACATTTGTTATTTTTTTAAATTTTTTTCATTCATAAACTCTAAAATTTTCATTTTGTTGTGATCCATTTGCCTTTGTGGTTTACGACATGAAGGGAGAGCGAAAACTCAAAGTTTTGATTTAAGAAAATAGAGTACATCTAAAATGGAAATGCAAAAGGTAAAATTGTAGAGAGAGATAATTCCAAAGAGTGTCTGTAAATTTTAGGGATTTTGAGCTCTTTTTAGTTTTTATATATCAGGTTTTGCAATCGTCGGGAAAAGGGGGAGGCGGAGGATTTTTAACTGAGTGTTGACTCCCAATCCATAAGTCATTTCTTAGGGTAATATAGCCCGTTACGTATGATAAATCACTTTACAATCATCTATGATCATTAGGTCAGCTTTTTATAAATGGGCAAAATAATAGCTTGTTTGACTCTGGTAAATATCCCACCGCATGTTCACTTGAGAATTTAATGAGCGTTTGTTATTCTCTTTAAAAGGTTTGGATCCATAGGTGATTTGCATCTTTAACATGTTTCAAGCATGCATATCTATTTTTAAAGCATGTGTGGATGAAATCTCTTTCTTATAAAATTCCAAGCTATTAGGCTTGAACAAGAGGAATTTCCCAAACTTGGACAAAAAAAATTTTGTGTTCATTTGTGTTGTGTGAAAAATTTTCATTTTTTTTTATCTAATTGCCTTTTCTGTTTACGGGATGAAGCGAGAACGAAAACTAAAAGTTTTGATTTAAGAAAAAGGTGTACATCAAAAAAGGAAATGCACAATGCACAAATTTAGAGAGAGATAGTTCCGAAGAGTGTCTGGAATTTTTAGTAATTGTAAGCTCTTTTTACTTTTTATATATCAGGTTTTACAATCGTCGGGAAAAGGGGGAGGCGGGGGATTTTTAACTGAGTGTTGACTCCCAATCCATAAGTCATTTCATAGGGTAATATAGACCGTTACTCATGATAAAGCACTTTACAATCATCAATGATCGTTAGGTCAGTTTTTTGTATATGGGCAAAATAATGCTTTGTTTGACTCAGGTAAATATCTCACCGCATGTTCACTTGAGAATTTAATGAGCGTGGTTTTTCTCTTTAAAAGTTTTGGATTCATAGGTTATTTGCATCTTTAACATGTTTCAAGCATGCGTATCCATTTTTAAAGCATGTGTTGAAGAAATCTTTTTCATATAAAATTCCAAGCTGTTAGGGTCAATAACTAGTGGAATTTCCAAAATTTGGACAACAAAACTTTTGTGTTCATTTGTATTCTGTGAATAAATTTTCTTTACTTACATTTGTTATTTTTTTAAATTTTTTCCATACATAAACTCTAAAATTTTCATTTTGTTGTGATCCATTTGCCTTTTTGGTTTACGACATGAAGGGAGAGCGAAAACTCAACGTTTGGATTTAAAAAAAAAGTGTACATCTAAAATGGAGATGCACAATGCTCAAATGTAGAGAGATAATTCCAAAGAGTGTCTGTTTTTTTAGGGATAGTAAGATCTTTTTAATTTTTATATATCCGGTTTTGCAAACGTCAGGAAAAGGGGGTGGCGGGGGATTTTTAACTGAGTGTTGACTCCCAATCCATAAGTCATTTCGTAGGGTAATATAGCCCGTTACACATGATAAATCACTTTACAATCATCCATGATCATCAGCTCCGCTTTTTGTAAATGGGCAAACTAATGGCTTGTTCGACTCGGGTAAATATCCCACCGCACGTTCACTTGAGAATTTAATGAGCGTTTGTTATTCTCTTTCAAATGTTTGGATCCATTGGTGATTTGGATCTTTAACATGTTTCAAGCATGCATATCCGTTTTTAAAGCATGTGTGGAAGAAATCTCTTTCTTATAAAATTCCAAGCTGTTAGGGTTGAACTAGTGGAATTTCCCAAACTTGGACAACAAAACTTTTGTGTTCATTTGTGGTGTGTGAATAAATTTTCTTTAATTACATTTGTTATTGTTTGAAATTTTTTCCATGTATAAACTCTAAAACTTTCATTTTGTATGATGTATTTGCCTTTTTCGTTTATGGGATGAAGGGAGAGGGAAAATTCAAAGTCTTGATTTAAGTAAAAAGAGTACATCTAAAATTAAATGCACGATGCACAAATGTAGAAAGAAATAATTCCAAAGAGTGTCTGTAATTTTAAGGGATTGTGAGCACATTTTAGTTTTTATATATTAGGTTTTGCAATCGTCGGGAAAAGGGGGAGGCGGGGGGTTTTTAACTGAGTGTTGACTCTCAATCCATAAGTCATTTCATAGGGTAATATAGCCCGTTATGCATGAGAAATCACTTTACAATCATCTTTGATCGTTTGGTCAGCTTTTTGTAAATGGGCAAAATAATGGCTTGTTTGACTCAAGTAAATGTCCCGCCGCACCATCACGTGAGAATTTAATGAGCGTTTGTTATTTTGTTTAAAAGTTTTAGATCCATAGGTGACTTGCATCTTTAATATGTTTCAGGCATGCATATCCATTTTTCAAGCATGTGTGGAAGAAATCTCTTTCTTATAAAATTCCAAGCTATTAGGGGTTAACTAGTTGAATTTCCAGAACTTGGACAACAAAACTCTTTTCTTCATTTGTGGTGTGTGAATAAATTTTCTTTTCTAACATTTGTTATTGTTTTAAATTTTTTCCATACTTAAACTCTAAAATTTTCATTTGGTTGTGATCTATTTTCCTTTTTTGTTTACGGGATGAAGGAGAGCAAAATCTAAAAGTTTTAATTTTATAAAAAAATGTACATTTAAAATGGAAATGCACAATGCACAAATGTAGACAGAGATAATTCTGAAGAGTGTCTGTAATTTTTAGAGATTGTAAGCTCTTTTTAGTTTTTATATAACAGGTTTTGCAATCGTTGGGAAAAGAGGGAGGCGGGGGATTTTTAACTGAGTGTTGACTCCCAATCCATAAGTCATTTCTTAGGGTAATATAGCCCCTTACACAAGATAAATGACTTTACAATCATCTATGATCGTTAGATCAGCTTTTTGTAAGTGGGAAAAATAATTGGTTGTTTGACTCGGGTAAATATCCCACCGCACGTTCACTTGAGAATTTAATGAGCGTTTGTTACTCTCTTTAAAAGGTTTAGATCCAAAGGTGATTTGAATATTTAACATGTTTCAAGCATGCATGTCCATTTTTAAAGTATGTGTGGATGAAATCTCTTTCTTTTAAAATTCCAAGCTATTTGGGTTGAACTAGTGGAATTTCCCAAACATGGACAACAAAACTTTTGTGTTCATTAGTAGTGTGTGAATAAAGTTTCTTTACTTGCATTTGTTATTGTTTTAAATTTTTTTCCATACATAAACTCTAAAATTTTCATTTTTTTGTGATCTATTTGCCTTTTTGGTTTACGGGATGAAGGGAGAGTGAAAACTCAAAGTTTTGATTTAAGAAAAAAGTGTACATCTAAAATTAAAATGCACAATGCACAAATATAGAGAGAGATAATTCCAAATAGTGTCTGTAATTTTTAGGTATTGTAAGCTCTTTGTAGTTTTTACATATATGGTTTACAATCGTCCGAAAAAGGGGGAGGCGGGGGATTTTTAAATGAGTCATGACTCCCAATCCATATGACATTTTCTTCGGGTAATATAGCCCGTTACGCATGATAAATCATTTTACAATCATCTATGATCGTCAAGTGAGCTTTTTGTATATGGGCAAAATAATGGCTTGTTTGACTTTAGTAAATATCCCATCGCACGTTCACTTCTGAATTTAATGAGCGTTTGTTACTCTTTTTAAAAGGTTTAAATCCATAGGTGATTTTCATCTTTAACATGTTTCAACCATGTATATCCATTTTTAAAGCATGTGTGGATGAAATCTTTTTCTTATAAAATTCCAAACTGTTAGGGTTGAACTAGTGGAATTTCCAAAACTTGGACAACAAAACATTTGTGTTCATTTGTGGTGTGTGAATAAATTTTTTTTACTTACATTTGTTATAGTTTTAAATTTTTTCCATACATAAACTCTAAAATTTTCATTTTGTTGTGATCTATTTGCCTTTTTGGTTTACGGGATGAAGGGAGAGCGTAAACTCAAGGTTTTAATTTAAGAAAAAAGTGTACATCTAAAATGGAAATGCACAATGCAAAAATATAGAGAGAGATAATTCCAAAGAGTGTCTGTAATTTTTAGGGATTGTAAGTTCTTTTTAGTTTTTATATATCAGGTTTTGCAATCGTCAGGAAAAGAGGGAGGCGGGGGATTTTTAACTGAGTGTTGACTCCCAATCCATATGCCATTTCTTCGGGTAATATAGCCCGTTACGCATGATAAATCACTTTACAATCATCTATGATCGTCAGGTCAGCTTTTTGTATTTGGGTAAAATAATGGCTTGTTTGACTCGGGTAAATATCCCACCACACGTTCTTTTGAGAATTTAATGAGCGTTTTTTATTGTCTTTAAAAGGTTTGGATCCATAGGTGATTTGCATCATTAACATGTTTCAAGCATGCATATCTTTTTTTAAAGCATGTATGAAAGAAATCTCTTTCTAATAAAATTCCAAGCTGTTAGGGTCAACAACTTGTGGAATTTCCCAAACCTGGACAACAAAACTTTTGTGTTAATTTGTAGTGTGTGAATAAATTATCTTTAGTTACATTAGTTATTGTTCTAAATTTTTTTCCATATATAAACTCTAAAAGTTTCATTTCGTTGTGATCTATTTGCCTTTTAGGTTTACGGCATGAAGGGTGAGCGAAAACTCAAAGTTTTGATTTAACAAAAAAATGTAGATCTCAAATTGAAATGCACAATGGTCAAATGTAGAGGGAGATAATTCAAAAGAGTGTCTGTAATTTTTAGGGATTGTAAGCTCTTTTTAGTTTTTATTATCTGGTTTTGCTATCGTCGGGAAAAGGGGGAGGCGGGGGAGTTTTAACTGACTGTTGACTCCAAATCCATAAGTCGTTTCTTACGGTAATATAGCACGTTACGCATGATAAATCACTTTACAATCATATATGATCGTTAGGTTAGCTTTTTGTAAATGGGAAATATAATGGCTTGTTTGACTCGGGTAAATATCCTACCGCACATTCACTTGAGAATTTAACGAGCGTTTGTTATTCTGTTTAAAAGGTTTGGAGCCATAGGTGATTTGCATATTTAACATGTTTAAAACATGCATATCCATTTTTAAAACATGTGTGGATGAAATCTCTTTCTTATAAAATTCTAATCTGTTAGGGTTGAACTAGTGGAATTTCCAAAACTTGGACAACAAAAATTGTGTTCATTTGTGGTGTGTGAATAAATTTTCGTTACTTACATTTGTTATTGTTTTAAATTTTTTCAATTCATAAACTCTAAAATTTTTATTTTGTGGTGATCTATTTGCCTTTTTGGTTTACGGGATGAAGGGAGAGCGAAAACTCAAAGTTATAATTTCAGAAAAAAGTGTACTTCTTAAATGCAAATGCAAAATGCACAAATATAGAGTGAGATAATTCCAAAGAGTGTATGTAATTTTTAGGGACTGTAAGCTGTTTTTAGTTTTATATATATAAGGTTTTGCAATCGTCGGGAAAAGGGGGAGGCGGGGGATTTTTAATTGAGTGTTGACTCCCAATTCATATGACATTTCTTTGGGTAATATAGCCCGTTACGTATGATAAATCACTTTACAATCTTCTATGATCGTCTGGTCAGATATTTCTATATGGGTAAAATAATTGCTTGTTTAACTCGGGCAAATATCTCACTGCACGTTCACTTGAGAATTTAATGTGCGTTTGTTATTCTCTTTAAAAGGTTTGGATCCATAGGTTATTTGCATCTTTAACATGTTTCAAGCATGCATATCCATTTTTAAAGTATGTGTGGAAGTAATCTCTTTCTTATAAAATTCCAAGAAGTTAGGTTTGAACTAGTGGAATTTCCCAAACTTGGACAACAAAAATTTTGAGTTCATTTGTGGTGTGTGAATTAATTTTTTTTACTTAAATTTGTTATTCTTTTAAATTTTATCCATAAATAAACTCTACAAGTTTTATTTTGTTGTGATCAATTTGCCTTTTTGGTTCACGGCATGAAGGGAGAGTGAAAAGTCAAAGTTTTTATTTAAGGAAAAAGTGTACATCTAAAATGAAAATGCACAATGCACAAATGTAGAGGGAGATAATTCAAATGAGTGCCTATAATTTTTAGGGATTGTAAGCTCTTTTTAATTTTTATATATCTGGTTTTGCAATCGTGGGGAAAAGGGGGAGTCGGGGGATTTTTAACTGAGTGTTGACTTCCAATCCATAAGTCATTTCTTAGGGTAATATAGCACGTTACGCTTGATAAATCACTTTTCAATCATCTATGATCGTTAGGTCAGCTTTTTGTAAATGGGAAAAATAATGGCTTGTTTGACTCGGGTAAATATCCCACCGCATGTTCACTTGAGAATTTATTGAGCATTTGTTATTATCTTTAAAAGGTTTGGATCCATAGGTGATTTGCATCTTTAACATGTTTCAAGCATGCATATTTATTTTAAAAGCATGTGTGGATGAAATCTCTTTCTTATAAAATTCCAAGCAGTTAGGGTTGAACTAGTGGAATTTCCTAAACTAGGACAATAAAACTTTTGTGTTTATTTGCGGTGTGTGAATAAATTTTCTTTACTTACATTTGTTTTTGTTTTAAATTTTTTCTATACATAAACTCTAAAATTTTCATTTTGTTGTGATCTATTTGACTTTTTGGTTGACGGGATGAAGGAAGAGCGAAATCTCAAAGTTTTGATTTAAGAAAACAGTGTATATCTAAAATGGAAATGCACAATGCACAAATATAGAGAGAGATAATTCCAAAGATGCCTGTAATTTTTAGGGATTGTAAGCTCTTTTTAGTTTTTATATATAAGGTTTTGCAATCGTCGAGAAAAGGGGGAGGCGGGGGATTTTTAACTGAGTGTTGACTCCCAATCCATATGACATTTCTTTGGGTAATTTAGCCCATTACGTATGATAAATCACTTTACAATCATCTATTATCGTCAGGTCAGCTTTTTGTATATGGGTAAAATAATGGCTTGCTTGACTCGTGGAGATATCCCACCGCATGTTCACTTGAGAATTTAATGAGCGTTTGTCATTCTCTTTAAAAGATTTGGATCCATAGGTGATTTTCATCTTTAACATGTTTCAAGCATGCATATCCATTTTTAAAGCATGTGTGGAAGAAATCTCTTTCTTATAAATTTCCAAGTTGTTAGGGTCAACAACTAGTGGAATTTCCCACACTTGGACCACAAAACTTTTGTGTTCATTTGTGGTGTGTGAATAAATTATCTTTACTTACATTTGTTATTGTTTTAAATTTTTTTCATACATAATCTCTAAAATTTTCATTTTGTTGTGATCTATTTGCCTTTTTGGTTTACGGCATGAAGAGAGAGCGAAAACTTAAAGTTTTGATTTAAGAAAAAAGTGTACATCTAAAATGGAAATGCACAATGCACAAATGTAGAGAGATATAATTCATAAGAGTGTCTGTAATTTTTAGGGATTGTAAGCTCTTTTTTGTTTTCATATATCCGGTTTTGCAATCATTTTGAAAAGGGGGAGGCGGGGGATTTTTAACTGAGTGTTGACTCCCAATCCATAAGTCATTTCTTAGGGTAATATAACCCGTTGCTCATGATAAATCACTTTAAAATCATCTATGATTGTTAGGTCAGCTTTTTGTGAATGGGAAAAATAATGGCTTGTTTGACTCGAGTAAATATGCCACCGTACGTTCACTTGAGAATTTAATGAGCATTTGTTATTCTCTTTAAAAGGTTTGGATCCATAGGTGATTTGAATCTTTTACCTGTTTCAAGCATGCATATCCATTTTTAAAGCATGTGTCGATGAAATCTCTTTCTTATAAAATTCCAAGCTGTTAGGGTTGAACTAGTAGAATTTCCAAAACTTGGACAACAAAACTTTTGTGTTCATTTGTGGTGTGTGAATAAGTTTTTTTACTTTCATTTGTTATTGTTTTAAATTTTTTCCATACATAAACTCTAAAATTTTTATTTTTTGTGATCTATTTGCATTTTTGGTTTAACGGATGAAGGTAGAGCGAAAACTCAAAGTTTTGATTTAAGAAAAAAGAGTACATCTAAAATGGAAATGTACAATGCACAAATGTAGATACACATAATTCCAAAGAGTGTCTGATATTTTTAGGGATTGTGAGCTCGCTTAAGTTTTTGTAAAATCAAGTTTTGCAATCGTTGGGAAAAGGGGGATTTGGGGGAGGTTTATAACTAAGTGTTGACTTTGAATCCATAAGTCATTTCATAGGGTAATATAGCCCGTTACGCTTGATAAATCACTTTACAATCATCTATGATCATTAGGTCAACTTTTTGTAAATGGGCAAAAAAATGGCTTGTTTGACTCAGGTAAATATCCCACAGCACGTTCACTTGAGAATTTAATGATTGTTTGTTATTCTCTTTAAAAGGTTTGGATCCATAGGTGATTTGCATTTTGACATTTTCAAAGCATGCATATCCATTTTTAAAGCATGTGTGGAAGAAATCTCTTTCTTTAAAAGTCCAAGTTGTTAGGATTGAACTAGTGGTATTTCCCAAACTTGGACAACAAAATATTTGTGTTCATTTGTGTTGTCTGAATAAATTTTCTTTACTTACATTTGTTATTGTTTTAAATTTTTTCCATACATAATCTCTAAAATTTTCATTTTGTTGGGATCTTTTTGCCTTTTTGGTTTACGGGAAGAAGGCAGAGCCAAAACTCAAAGTTTTGATTTAAGAAAAAAGAGTAGATCAAAAATGGAAATGCAAAATGCACAAATGTAGAGAGAGATAATTCCAAAGAGTGTCTATAATTTTAAGGGATTGTGAGCACTTTTTAGTTTTTATATATTACATTTTGCAATCGTCGGGAAAAGAGGGAGGCGGGGGATTTTTAACTGAGTGTTGATTCCCAATCCATAAGTCATTTCTTAGGGTAATATAGCCCGTTATGCATGATAAATGACTTTACAATCATCTTTGATCGTTAGGTTAGCTTTTTGTAAGTGGGAAAAATAATGGCTTGTTTGACTCGGGTAAATATCCCACCGCACGTTCACTTGTGAATTTAATGAGCGCTTGTTACTCTCTTTAAAAGGTTTAGATCCATAGGTGATTTGTATCTTTAACAAGTTTCAAGCATGCATATCAATTTTAACACATGTGTGGATGAAATCTTTTTCTTATAAAATTCCAAGCTATTAGGGTTGAACTAGTGGAATTTCCCAAACATGGACAACAAAACTTTTGTGTTCATTTGTGGTGTGTGAATAAAGTTTCTTTACTTACATTTTCTATTGTTTTAAATTTTTTTCCATACATAAACTCTAAAATTTTCATTTTTTTGTGATCTATTTTCCTTTTTGGTTTACAAGATGAAGGGAGAGCGAAAACTCAAAGTTTTGATTTAATAAAAAAGTGTACATCTAAAATTAAAATGCACAATGCACAAATATAGAGAGAGATAATTCCAAAGAGTGTCTGTAATTTTTAGGGATTGTAAGTTCTTTATAGTGTTTATATATCAGGTTTTGCAATCGTCAGCAAAAGGGGAAAGCGGGGCATTTTTAACTGAGTGTTGACTCCCAATCCATATGACATTTCTTTGGGTAATATAGCACGTTATGCATGATAAATCACTTTCCAATCATCTATGATCGTCAGGTCAGCTTTTTGTATATGGGTAAAATAATGGCTTGTTTGACTCGGGTAAATATCCCACCACACGTTCATTTGAGAATTTATTAGTGTTTTTTATTCAGTTTAAAAGGTTTGGATCCATAGGCGATTTGTATCTTTAACATGTTCCAAGCATGCATATCTGTTTTTAAAGCATGTGTAGAAGAAATCTCTTTCTTATAAAATTCCAAGCTGTTAGGGTCAACAACTAGTGGAATTTCCCAAATTTGGACAAGAAAACTTTTGTGTTCATTTGTGGTGTGTGAATAAATTATCTTTACTTACATTAGTTATTGTTTAAAATTTTTTCCTTACATAAACTCTAAAAGTTTCATTTTGTTGTGATCTATTTGCCTTTTTGGTTTACGACATAAAGGGAGAGCGAAAACTCAAAGTTATGATTTAAGAAAAAAGTGTACATCTGAAATTGAAATGCACAATGGACAAATGTAGAGGTAGATAATTCAAAAGAGTGTCTATAATTTTTAGGGATTGTAAGCTATCTTTAGTTTTTATTATATAGTTTAGAAATCGTTGGGAAAAGGGGGAGGCGGGGGAGTTTTACCTGAGTGTTGACTCCAAATCCATAAGTCATTTTTTAGGGTAATATTGCACGTTACGCATGATAAATCACTTTACAATCATCTGTGATAGTTTGGTATGCTTTTTGTAAATGGGAAAAATAATGGCTTATTTGACTCGGGTAAATATCCCACCGCACGTTCACTTCAGAATTTAATGAGCGTTTGTTATTCTCTTTAAAAGGTTTGGATCCATAGGTGATTTTCATCTTTAACATGTTTCAAGCATGCATATCCATTTTTAAAGCATGTGTGGATGAAATCTCTTTCTTATAAAATTCCAAACTTTTATGGTTGAACTAGTGGAATTTCCCAAACTTGGACAACAAAAATTTTGTGTTCATTTGTGGTGTGTGAATAAATTTTCTTTACTTACATTTGTTATTCTTTTAAATTGTTTCCATACATAAACTCTAAAATTTTTATTTTGTTGTGATCTATTTGTCTTTTTGGTTTACGGGATGAAGGGAGAGCGAAAAACTCAAAGTTTTGATTTCAGAAAAAAGTGTACATCTAAAATTAAAATGCACAATGCACAAATATAGAGAGAGATAATTTCAAAGAGTGTCTGTAATTTTTAGGGATTGTAAGCTCTTTTTAGTTTTTATATATCAGGTTTTTCAATCATCGGGAAAAGGTGGAGGCGGGGGATTTTTAACTGAGTGCTGACTCCCTATCCATATGAGATTTCTTAGGGTAATATAGCCCGTTACACATGATAAATCACTTTACAATAATCTATGATCATCAGGTCAGCTTTTTGTATATGGGCAAAATATTGGCCTGTTTGACTCGGCAAATATCCCACCGCACGTTCACTTGAAAATTTAATGAGCATTTTTTATTCAGTTTCAAAGGTTTGGATCCATAGGTGATTTGCATCTTTAACATGTTTAAAGCATGCATATCTTTTTTTAAAGCATGTGTGGATGAAATCTCTTTCTTATAAAATTCTAAGCTGTTAGGGTTGAACTAGTGGAATTTCCCAAACTTGGACAACAAAACTTTTGTGTTCATTTGTGGTGTGTGAAAAAACAAATTTTAATTACATTTGTTATTTTTTATAATTTTTCCATACATAAACTCTAAAATTTTCATTTTGTTGTGATCTATTTGCATTTTTGGTTTACGGGATGAAGGGAGAGCGAAAACTAAAAGTTTTTATTTAAGAAAAAAGAGTACATATAAAATGGAAATGCACAATGAACAAATGTAGAGAGAGATAATTCCAAAGAGTGTCTGTAATTTTCAAGGATAGTGAGTTATTTTTAGTTTTTATATCAGGTCTTGCAATCGTCGAGAAAAGGGGAAGGCGGGGGATTTTTAACTGAGTATTGACTCCCAATTCATATGTCATTTCTTAGGGTAATATACCCCATTACGCATGATAAATCACTTTACAATCATCTATGATTGTTAGGCTAACTTTTTGTAAATGGGCCAAATTATGGCTTGTTTTACTTGGGTAAATACCTACCGCACATTCACTTGAGAATTTATTGAGCGTTTTTTATTCTCTTTGAAAGGTTTTGATCCAAAGGTCATTTTCATATTTAACATGTTTCAATCATGCATATCCCTTTTTAAAGCATGTGTGGAAAAAATCTCTTTTTTATCAAATTCCAAGCTCTTAGGGTCAACATCTTGTGGAATTTCCCAAACTTGCACAACAAAACTTTTGTGTTCATTTGTGGGGTGTGAAAAAATTTTCTTTACTGACATTTGTTATTGTTTGAAATTTTTTCTCCACATAAACTCTAAAATTTTCATTTTGTTGTAATCTATTTGCCGTTTTGGTTTATGGGATGAAGGGAGAACGAAAAATCAAAGTTTTGATTGAAGAAAAAAGAGTACATCTAAAATGGAAATGAAAAATGCACAAATGTAGAGAGATAATTCCGAAGAGTGTTTGTAATTTTTGGGGATTGTAAACTCTTTTTTGTTTTTATATATCAGGTTTTGCAATCGTCTGGAAAAGGGGGAAGCGGGGGATTTTTAACTGAGTGTTGACTCCCAATCCATAAGTCATTTCTTAGGGTAATATAGCCCGTTAAGCATGATAAATCACTTTACAATCATCTATGATCGTTAGGTCAGCTTTTTGTATATGGGCAAAATAATGGTTGTTTGACTCGGGTAAATATCCCACCGGACGTTCACTTAAAATTTAATGAGCATTAGTTATTCCCTTTAAATGGTTTGGATCCATAGGTGATTTGCATCTTTAACATGTTTCAAGCATGCATATCCATTTTTAAAGCATGTGTGGAAGAAATCTCTTTCTTATAAAATTCCAAGCTCTTAGGGTTGAACTAGTTGAATTTCCAAAACTTGGACAACAAAACTTGTGTGTTCATTTGTGGTGTGAGAGTAAATTTTCTTTAATTAAATTTTTTATTGTTTTAAATTTGTTCCATACATAAACACTAAATTTTTTATTTTGTTGCCATCTATTTGCCTTTTTTTTTTACGGGGTGAAGGGAGAGCGAAAACTCAAAATTTTGATTTAAGAAAAAAGAGTACATCTAAAATGGAAATGCACAATACACATATGAAGAGAGATATAATTCCAAAGAGTGTATGTAATTTTTAGGGATTGTAAGCTCTTTTTATTTTTGTATATATTAGGTTTTGCAAACTTCAGGAACAGGGGGAGGCGAGTGTTTACTCCCAATCTATAAGTCATTTCTTAGGGTAATATAGCCCGTTAGGCATGATAAATCACTTTACAATCATTTATGATCATTAGGTCATCTTTTTGTTGATGGGCAAAATAATAGCTTGTTTGACTCGAGAAAATATTCCACCACATGTTCACTTGAGATTTTAATGAGCGTTTGTTATTCTCTTAAAAAGGTATGGATCCATAGGTGATTTGCATCTTTAACATGTTTCAAACATGCATATACATTTTTAAAGCATGTGTGGAAGAAATCTCATACTTATAAAATTCCAAGCTTTTAGGGTCAACAACTAGTGGAATTTCCCAAACTTGGACAACAAAACTTTTGTGTTCATTTGTGGTGTGTGAATAAATTTTCTTTACTAACATTTGTTATTGTTTTAAATTTTTTCCATACATAAAATTTAAATTTTTTATTTTGTTGAGATCTATTTGCCTTTTTGGTTTACGAGATGAAGGGAGAGCGAATACTCAAAGTTTTGATTTATGAAAAAAGAGTACATCTAAAAAGGAAATGCACAAAGCAAAAATGTAGAAGTAGATAATTCCAAAGAGTGTCAGTAATTTTTACGGGTTGTAAGCTCTTTTTTATTTTTATATATCAGGTTGAGCAATCATCGGGCAAAGGGGGCGGCGGGGGATTTTTAACTGAGTGTTGACTCCCAATCCATAAGTCATTTCTAGGGGTAATCTAGCCCGTTACGGATGATAAATCACATTACAATCATCTATGATCGTTAGGTTAGCTTTTTTTAAATGGGCAAAATAATGGCTTGTTTGACTCGTGTAAATATCCAACCACACGTTCACTTGAGAATTTAATGAGCGTTTGTTAATCTCTTTAAAAGGTTTGGATCCATAGGTGATTTGCATCTTTAACATGTTTCAAGCATGCATATCCATTTTTAAAGCATGTGTGGAAGAAATCTCTTACTAATAAAATTCCAAGCTGTTAGGGGTTAACTAGTGGAATTTCCCAAACTTGGACAACAAAAATTTTGTCATCATTTGTGGTGTGTGAATAAATTTTCTTTACTAACATTCGTTATTGTTTTAAATTTTTTCCATACATAAACTCTAAAATTTTCATTTGGTTGTGATCTATTTGCCTTTTTGGTTAACAGTATGAAGGGAGACCGAAAACTCAAAGTTTTTATTTAAGAAAAAAAAGTACATCTAAAATGGAAATGCATCATGTAAAAATTTAGAGAGACATAATTCCAAAGAGTGTCAATAATTTTTTGGGATTCTAAGTTCTTTTTAGTTTTTATATATTAGGTTTTGCAATCGTCGGGAAAAGGGGGAAGCAGGGGATTTTTAACTGATTGTTGACTCCCAATCCATAAGTCATTTCTTAGGATATTATAGCCCTTTATGCATGATAAATCACTTTACAATCATCTATGATCGTTTGGTCAGGTTTTTGTAAATGAGAAAAATATTTGCTTGTTTGACTAAGGTAAATATTCCACGGCATGTTCACTTGAGAATTTAATGAGCGTTTGTTATTCTCTTTAAAACGTTTGGATCCGTAGGCGATTTGCCTCTTCAACATGTTTCAAGCATGCATAACCGTTTTTAAAGCACGTGTGGAAGAAATCTCTTTCTTATAAAATTGCAAGCTTTTAGGGTTGAACTAGCAGAATTTCCCAAACTTGGACAACAAAACTTTTCTGTTCATTTGTGGTGTATGTAAAAATTTTCTTTCCTTAAATTTGTTATTGTTTTAAATTTTTACATACATAAACTCTAAAATTTTCATTTTGTTGTGATCTATTTGCATTTTTGGTTTACCGGAGGAAGGGAGAGCGAAAACTCAAAGTTTTGTTTTAAGAAAAAAGAGTACATCTAAAATGGAAATGCACAATGCACAAATGTTGAAATATATAATTACAAAGAGTGTTAGTAATTTTTAGGGATTTTAAGCTCTTTTTATTTTTTTATATATCAGGTTTTGCAATCGTTGGGAAAAGGAGGAGGCCGGGGATTTTTAACTGAGTGTTGACTCCCAATCCATAAGTCATTTCTTAGGGTAATCTTGCCCGTTACGCATGATAAATCACTTTACAATCATCTATGATCATTAGGTAAGCTTTTTGACAATGGGCAAAATAATGGCTTGTTTGACTCGGGTAAATATCGCACCGTACGTTCACTTGAAAATTTAATGAACGTTTGTTATTCTCTTTAAAAGGTTTGGATCCATAGGTGATTTGTATCTTTAACATGTTTAAAGCATGCGTATCCATTTTTAAAGCATGTGTGGAAGAAATCTCTTTTTAAGAAAACTCCAAGCTGTTATCGGTTAATTAGTAGAATTTTAAAAACTTGGACAACAAAACTTTTGTCTTGTTTTGTGGAGTGCGAGTAAATTTTCTTTACTAACATTTGTTATTGTTTTAAATTTTTTCCATACATAAAATCTAAAATTTTCATTTTGTTGTGATCTATTTGCATTTTTGGTTTACGGCATGAAGGGAGAGCGAAAACTCAAAGTTTTGATTTAAGAAAAAAGAGTACATATAAAATGCAAATGCACAACGCACAAATGTAGAGAGTATCTGTAATTTTTAAGGATTGTAAGCTCTTTTTAGTTTTTATATATCAGGTTTTGCAATCGTCGGGAAAAGGAGGAGGCGGGGGATTTTTAACTGAGTGTTGACTCCCTATCCATAAGTCATTTCTTAGGGTAATATAGCCGTTACGTATGATAAATCACTTTACAATCATCTATGATCGTTAGGTCAGATTTTTTTAAATGGGCAAAATAATGGCTTGTTTGACACGGGTAAATATCCCACCGCCCGTTCACTTGAGAATTTAATGAGCGTTTGTTATTCTCTTTAAAAGGTTTGGATCCATAGGTGATTTGCATGTTTAACATGTTTCAAGCATGCATATCCATTTTTAAAGCATGTGTGGAAGTAATCTCTTTCTTATAAAATTCCAAGCAGTTAGGTTTGAACTAGTGAAATTTCCCAAACTTGGACAACAAAAATTTTGAGTTCATTTGTGGTGTGTCAATTAATTTTTTTAATTACATTTGTTTTTTTTTAAATTTTTTCCAATCTTAAACTCTAAAATTTTCATTTTGTTGTGATCTATTTGCCTTTTTGGTTTGCGGGATGAAGGGAGAGCGAGAACTCAAAATTTTTATTTAAGAAAAAAGAGTATATCTAAAATGGAAATGCACAATGCACAAATGTAGAGAGATATAATTCAAAAGAGTGTCTGTAATTTTTAGGGACTGTGAGCTCTTTCTAGTTTTTGTATATCAGGTTTTGCAATCGTCAAGAACAGGGGGAGGCAAGGAATTTTTAACTGAGTGTTGACTCTTGATCCATAAGTCATTTCCTAGGGTAATATAGCCCGTTACGCATGATAAATCACTTTTCCATCATCTATGATCATTAGGTCAACTTTTTGTAAATGGGCAAAATAATGGCTTGTTTGACTCGGGTAAATATCCCACCGATGGTTCACTTGAAAATTTAATGAGCATTTGTTATTCTCTTTAAAAGGTATGGATCGGTAGGTTATTTGCATCTTTAACATGTTTCAAGAATGCATATCCTTTTTTAAAGAATGTGTGGAAGAAATCTCTTTCTTATAAAATTCCAAGCTGTTATGGTCAACAACTAGTGGAATTTTCAAAACTTGGACAATAAAATTTTGTGTTCATTTGTGGTGTGTGAATAAATTTTCTATACTGACATTTGTTATTGTTTTAAATTTTTTTGATACATAAACTCCAAAATTTTCATTTTGTTGTGATCTATTTGCCTTTTTGGTTTACGGGATGAAGGGAGAGCAAAAACTCAAAGTTTTGATTGAAGAAAAAAGAGTACATCTAAAATGGAAATGCACAGTGCACAAATGAAGAGAGAGATAATACCTGAGAGTGTCTATAATTTTTTGGGATTGTAAGCTCTTTTTAGTTTTTATATATTAGGTTTTTCAATCATCGGGAAAAGGGGGAGGTGGGGGATGTTTAACTGAGTGTTGACTCCCAATCCATAAGTCATTTCTTAGGGTAGTATAATCCGTTACACATGATAAATCACTTTACAATCATCTATGATCGTTAGGTCAGCTTTTTGTAAATTGGTAAAAGAATGGTTGTATGACTCGGGTAAATATCCCACAGCATGTTCACTTGAGAATTTAATGAGCGTTTATTATTCTCTTTAAATGGTTTGGATGCATAGGTGATTTTCATCTTTAACATGTTTCAAGCATGCATATTCATTTTTAAAGCATGTGGGGATGAAATCTCTTTCTTATAAAATTCCAAGCTGTGACGGTTGCACTAATGGAATTTCCAAAAATTGGACAACAAAACTTTTGTGTTCATTTGTGGTGTATGAATAACTTTTTTTTTACTTACATTTGTTAGTGCTTTAAAAAATTTCCATTCAACAACTCTAAAATTTTCATTTTGTTGTGATCTATTTGCCTTTTTTGTTTACGGGATAAAGGGAGAGGGAACACTCAATGTTTTGATTTAAGAAAAAAGAGTACATCTATAGTGAAAATGCACAATGCACAAATGTAGAGAGAGATAATTCAGAAGAGTGTCTGTAATTATTAGTGATTGTGAGCTCTTTGTATGTTTTTATATATCAGGTTCTGCAACCATTGGGAAAAGGGGGAGGTGGAGGATTTTTAACTGAGTGTTGACTCCCAATCCATTAGTCATTTCTTAGGGTAATATAGCCCATTACGCTTGATAAATCACTTTACAATCGTCTATGATCATTAAGACAACTTTTTGTAAATGGGCAAAATAATGGTTTGTTTGACTCGAGTAAATATTCCACCCCATGTTCACTTGAGAATTGAATGAGTGTATGTTATTCTCTTAAAAAGTTTGGATCCGTAGGTGATATGCATCTTTCACATGTTTCAAGCATGCATATTCATTTTTAAAGCATGTGTGGAAGAAATCTCTGTCTTATAAAATTCCAATCTGTTAGGGACAACAACTGGTGGAATTTCCCACTTGGACAACATAACTTTTGTGTTCATTTGTGGTGTGTGAATAAATTTTCTTTACTAAAATTTGTTATTCTTTTAAATATTCTCCTTACATAAACATTAATTTTTTTTATTTTGTTGTAATTTATATGACTTTTTGGTTTACGAGATGTAGGGAGAGTGAATACTCAAAGTTTTGATTTAAGAAAAAAGAGTACATCTAAAATGGAAATGCACAATGCACAAATGCAGAGAGAGATAACTCCAAAGTGTGTCTGTAATTTTTAAGGATTGTATGCTCTTTTTTGTTTTTATATATCAGGTTGTGCAATCATCGGGAAAAGGGAGAGGCGGGGGATTTTGAACTGAGTGTTGACTCCCAATCCATAAGTCATTTCTTAGGGTAATCTTGCCCGTTATGCATGATAAATCACTTTACAATCATCTATGATCATTAGGTCAACTTTTTTGTAAATGGGCAAAATAATGGCTTATTTGACTCGAGTAAATATCCCACCGCACGTTCACTTGAGAATTTAATGAGCGTTTGTTATTCTCTAGAAAAGGTTTGGATCCATAGGTGATTTACATCTTTAACATGTTTCAAGCATGCATATCCATTTTTAAAGCATGTGTGGAAGTAATCTCTTTCTTATAAAATTCCAAGCAGTTAAGGGTTGAACTAGTGGAATTTCCCATACCCAACAAAAATTTTGTGTTCATTTGCGGTGTGTAAATTAAAATTTTTTACTTACATTTGTTATTTTTTAAAAATTTTTCCATACATAAACTCTAAAATTTTCATTTTGTTGTGATTTATTTGCCTTTCTGGTTTATGGGATGAAGGGAGAGCGAAAACTCAAAATTTTGATTTAAGAAAAAAGAGTACATCTAAAATGGAAATGCACAATGCACGAATATAGAGAGATAAAATTCCAATGAGTGTCTGCAATTTTTAGGGACTGTGAGCTCTTTTTAGTTTTTGTATATCAGGTTTTCCAGTTGTCGGGAAAAGGGGGTGGAGGGGGATTTTTAACCGAGTGTTGACTCCCAATCTATAAGTCATTTCTTTGGGAAATATAGTCCGTTACGCATGATAAATGACTTTACAATCATCTATGGAAATGGCCAAAATAATGGTTGTTTGACTCGGGTAAATATCCCACAGCACGTTCACTTGAGAATTTATAAGCGTTTGTTATTCTCTTTAAAAGGTTTGGATGTATAGGTGATTTGCATCTTTATCATGTTTCATGCATGCATATCCATTTTTAAAGTATGTGGGGATGAAATCTCTTTCTTATAAAATTCCAATCTGTTAGGGTTGAACTAGTGGAATTTCACAAACTTGGACAACAAAACTTTTGTATTCATTTGTGGTGTGTGAATAAATTTTCTTTACGTACATTTGTTATTGTTTTAAATTTTTTCCATACATAATCTCTAAAATTTTCATTTTGTTGTGATCTATTTACCTTTTTGGTTCACGGGATAAAGGGAGAGTGAAAACTCAAAGTTTTGATTTAAGAAAAAAGAGTACATCTAAAATGGAAATTCACAATGCACAAATGTAGAGAGAGATAATTCCAAAGAGTGTCTGTAATTTTTAGGGATTGTGTGCTCTTTTTACTTTTTATATATCAGGTTTTGCAATCGATGGAAAAGGGGGAGGCGGGGGATTTTTAACTAAGCGTTGACTCCCAATCCATAAGTCATTTCTTAGGGTAATATAGCTTGTTACACATGATAAATCACTTTAAAATCATCCATGATCGTTAGGTCAGTTTTTTTAAATGGGCAAAATATTGCCTTGTTTGACTCGAGTAAATATCCCACAGCTTGTTCACTAGAGAATTTAATGAGCGTTTGTTATTGTCTTTAAAAGGTTTGGATCCAAAGGTGATTTGCATCTTTAACATGTTTCAAGCATGCATATCCATTTTTAAGCATGTGTGGAAGAAATCTCTTTCTTATAAAATTTCAAGCTATTAGGGTTAAACTTGTGGAATTTTCCAAACTTGGACAACAAAACTTTTGTGTTCTTTTGTGGTGTGTGAATAAAATGTTTTTACTGACATTTGTTATTGTTTTAAATTTTTTCCCTACATAAACTCTAAAATTTTCATTTAGTTGTGATCTATTTGCCTTTTTGGTTGACGGGATGAAGGGAGAGCGAAAACTACAAGTTTTTATTTAAAAAAAAGAGTACATATAAAATGGAAATGCCCAATGAAAAAATGTAGAGAGAGATAATTCCAAAGAGTGTCTGTAATTTTTAGGGATTGTGATCTCTTTTTAGTTTTTATATATCAAGTCTTGCAATCGTCGGAGAAAGTGGAAAGCGGGGGATTTTTAACTGAGTGTTGACTCCCAATACATATGTCATTTCTTAGGGTAATATAGCCCGTTACGCATGACAAATCACTTTACAATCATCTATCATTGTTAGGTTAGCTTTTTGTAAATGGGCAAAATTATGGCTTGTTTTACTCGGTTAAATATCCCACCGCACGTTCACTTGAGAATTTAATGAACGTTTGTTATTATCTTTAAAAGGTTTTGATCAAAAGGTGATTTGCATCTTTAACATGTTTCAAGAATGCATATCCCTTTTTAAAGCACGTGTGGAAGAAATCTCTTTTTTATAAAATTCCAAGCTGTTACGGTCAACAACTTGTGGAATTTCCCAAACTTGGACAACAAAACTTTTGTGTTCATTTGTGGGGTGTAAATAAATTTTAATTTCTGAAATTTATTATTGTTTTAAATTTTTTCCCTACATAAACACAAAAATTTTCATTTTGTTGTGAACTATTTGCCGGTTTGGTTTACGGGATGAAAGGACACCGAAAACTCAAAGTTTTGATTGAAGAAAAAAGAGTACATCTAAAATGGAAATCCAAAAGGCACAAATGTAGAGAGAGATAATTCCAAAGAGTGTTTGAAATTTTTGGGGATTGTAAACTCTTTTTAGTTTTTATATATTACGTTTTGCAATCGTCGAGAAAAGGGGAAAGCGGGGGATTTTTAACTGAGTGTTGACTCCCAATCCATAAGTCATTTCTTAGGGTAATATAGCCCGTTATGCATGGTAAATCACTTTACAATCATCTATGATCGTTAGGTCAGCTTCTTGTAAAGGGCAAAATAATAGTTGTTTGACTCGGGTAAATATCCCACCGCACATCGCTTGAAAATTTAATGAGAGTTAGTTATTAGTTATTATCTTTAAATGGTTTGAATCCATAGGTGATTTGCATCTTTAACAAGTTTCAAGCATGCATATCCATTTTTAAAGCATGTGTGGAAGATATCTCTTTCTTATAAAATTCCAAGCTGTTATGGTTGAACTAATGGAATTTCAAAAACTAGGACAACAAAACTTTTGTGTACATTTGTGGTGTGAGAATAAATTTTCTACACTTACATTTGTTATTGTTTTAAATTTTTTCCATACATAAACTCTAAAATTTTCATTTTGTTGTGATCTATTTGCCTTTTTGGTTTACGGGATTATGGGAGAGCGAAAACTCAAAGTTTTGATTTACGAGAAAAGAGTACATCTAAAATGGAAATGCATCATGCACAAATGTAGAGAGACATAATTCCAAAGAGTGTCTGTAATTTTTTGGGATTGTATGCTCTTTTTTGTTATTATATAATAGGTTTTGCAATCGTCGAGAAAAGGCGGAGGCGGGGGATTTTTAACTAAGTGTTGACTCCCAATCCATAAGTCATTTCTTAGGGTAATATAGCCCTTTACGCATGATAAATCACGTTACAATCATCTATAATCATTAGGTTAGTTTTTTGTAAATGGGAAAAATAATTGCTTGTTTCACTCAGGCAAATATCCCACCGGGCAAATATCCCACCGCACATTCACTTGAGAATTTAATGAGCGTTTGTTATTCTCTTTAAAAGGTTTGGATCCATAGGTGAATTGCCTCTTTAACATGTTTGAAGCATGCAAATCCATTTTTAAAGCATGTGTGGAAGAAATCTCTTTCTTATAAAATTCCAAGCTTTTAGGATTGAACTACCGGAATTTCCCAAACTTGGACAACAAAACTTTTTTGTTCATTTAAGGTGTACGAATAAATTTTCTTTACTTACATTTGTTATTGTTATAAATTTTTTACATACATAAACTCTAAATATTTCATTTTGTAGTGATCTATTTGCCTTTTTGGTTTACAGGATGAAGGGAGAGCGAAAACTCAAAGTTTTGATTTAAGAAAAAAGTGTACATCTAAAATGGAAATGCACAGTGCAAAAATGTAGAGATAGATAATTCCAAAGTGTGTCTATAATTTTTAGGGATTGTAAGCTCTTTTTATTTTTTATATATCAGGTTGTGGAATCATCAGGAAAGGGGGAGGCGGGGGATTTTTAACTAAGTTTTGGCTCCCAATCCATAAGTCATTTCTTAGAGTAATCTAGCCTGTTACGCATGATAAATCACTTTACAATCCTTTATGATCGTTAGGTCAGCTTTTTTTAAATGGGCAAAATAATGGCTTGTTTGACTCGGGTACATATCCCACCGCACGTTCACTTGAGAATTTAATGAGCGTTTTTTATTCTCTGTAAAAGGTTTGGATCCATAGGTGATTTGCATCTTGAACATGTTTCAAGCATGCATATCCGTTTTTAAAGCATGTGTGGAAGAAATCTCTTACTCATAAAATTCCAAGCTGCTGGGGGTTAACTAGTGGAATTTCCCAAACTTGGACCACAAAAATTTTGTCATCATTTGTGCTGTGTGAATAAATTTTCTTTACTAACATTTGTTATTGTTTTAAATTTTTTCCGTACATAAACTCCAAAATTTTCATTACGTTGTGATCTATTTGCCGTTTTGGTTTACAGTATGAAAGGAGAGCGAAAACTCAAAGTTTTGATTTAAGAAAAAAGAGTACATCTAAAATGGAAATGCATCATGCACAAATGTAGAGAGACAAAATTTCAAAGAGTGTCTATAATTTTTTTCGATTGTAAGCTCTTTTTAGTTTTTATATATTAGATTTTGCAATCATCGAGAAAAAGGGGAGGCGGGGGATTTTTAACTGAGTGTTGACTCCCAATCCATAAATCATTTCTTATGTAATATAGCCCTTTACGGATGATAAGTCACTTTACAATCATATATGATCGTTGGGTCAAGTTTTTGTAAATGGGAAAAATAATTGCTTGTTTGACTCAGGTAAATATCCCACCGCATGTTCACTTGAGAATTTAATGAGCGTTTGTTATTCACTTTAAAAGGTTTGGATCCACAGGTGATTTGCATATTTGACATGTTTCAATCATGTATATCCATTTTTAATGCATGTGTGGAAGAAATCTCTTTCTTATAAAATTCCAAGCTTTTAGGGTTCAACAAGTGGAACTTCCCAAACTTGGACAAAAAAACTTTTGTGTTCATTTGAGGTGCGTGTATGAATTTTCTTTACTTACATTTGTTATTGTTTTAAAATTTTCACATACATCAAATCTAAAATTTTCATTTTGTTGTGATCTATTTGCCTATTTGGTTTTTGGGATGAAGGGAGAGCGAAAACTCAAAGTTTTGATTTAAGAAAAAAGAGTTCATCTAAAACTGAAATGCACAATGCACAAATGTAGAAAGATATATTTCCAAAGAGTGTTTGTAATTTATAGGGATTGTACGCTCTTTTTATTTTTTTAAATATCCGGTTTTGCAATCATCGGGAAAAAGGGGGAGGCGGGGGATTTTTAACTGAGTGTTGACTCCCAATCCATATGTCATTTCCTAGGGTAATATAGCCCATTATGCATGATAAATCACTTTACAAACGTCTATGATCATTAGGTCAGCTTTTCATAAATGGGCAAAATAATGGCTTGTTTGGCTCGAGTAAATATTCCACCGCATGTTCACTTGAAAATTGAATGAGTGTTTGTTATTCTCTTAAAAAGGATTGGATCCGTAGGTGATTTGAATCTTTAACATGTTTCAAGCATGCATATCCATTTTTAAAGCATGTGTGGAAGAAATCTCTTTCTTATAAAATTCCAAGCTGTTAGGGTCAACAACTAGTGGAATTTCCCAAACTTGGACAACAAAACTTTTGTGGTGTGTGAATAAATTTTATTTACTAAAATTTGATATTTTTTTAAATGTTCTCCATACAAAACTTTAAATTTATTTATTTTTTATGATTTATTTGCCTTTTTGGTTTACGAGATGAAGGGAGAGCGAATACTCAAAGTTTTGATTTAAGAAAAAAAAGTAAATCTAAAATTGAAATGCACAATGCACGAATGGAGGGAGAGATCATTCTAAAGAGTGTCTGTAATGTTTAAGGATTGTAAGCTCTTTTTAGTTTTTATATATCAGGTTGTGCAATCATCGGGAAAGGGGGAGGCGCGTAATTTTCAGTTGAGTGTTGACTCCCAATTCACAAGTCATTTCTTAGGATAATCTAGCCCGTTACGCATGATAAATCACTTTACAATCATCGATTATCACTAGGTTAGCTTTTTGTAAACGGCCAAAATAATGGCTTGTTTGACTCGGGTAAATATCCCACCGCACGTTCACTTGAGAATTTAATGAGCGTTTGTTATTCTCTTTAAAAGGTTTGGATCCAAAGGTGATTTGCATCTTTAACATGTTTCAAGCAAGCATATCCATTTTTAAGCTTGTGTGGAAGAAATCTCTTTCTAATAAAATTCCTAGCTGTTAGGGGTTAACTAGTGAAATTTCCCAAATTTGGACAACAAAACTTTTGTCTTCATTTGTGGTGTGTGATTAAATTTTTTTTACTAAAATTTGTTATTGTTTTAAATTTTTTCCATACATAAACACTAAAATTTTCATTTAGTTGTGATCTATTTGCCTTTTTGGTTTACGAGATGAAGGGAGAGCGAAAACTAAAAGTTTTGATTTAAGAAAAAAAAGTTCATCTAAAATGGAAATGCACAATGCACAAATATAGAAAGATATAATTCCAAAGAGTGTCTGTAATTTTTTGGGATTGTAAGCTCTTTTTATTTTTTTAAATATCAAGTTTTGCAATCGTCGGGAAATGGGGGAGGCAGGGGATTTTTAACTGAGTGTTGACTCCCAATCCATATGTCATTTCCTAGGGTAATATAGATCGTTACGCATGATAAATCACTTTACAAACGTCTATGATCATTAGGTCAGCTTTTTGTAAATGGGCAAAATAATGGCTTGTTTGACTCGAGTAAATATTCCACTGCATGTTCACTTGAGAATTGAATGAGTGTTTGTTATTCTTAAAAAGGTTTGGATCCGTAGGTGATTTGCATCTTTAACATGTTTCAAGCATGCATATCCATTTTTAAAGCATGTGTGGAAGAAATCTCTTTCTTATAAAATTCCAAGTTGTTAGGGTCAACAACTAGTGGAATTTCCCAAACTTGGACAACAAAACTTTTATGTTCATTTGTGGCGTGTGAATAAATTTTCTTTACTAACATTTGTTACTGTTTTAAATTTTCTCCATACATAAACTTTAAATTTATTTAATTTTTTGTGATTTATTTGCCTTTTTGGTTTACGTGATGAAGGGAGAGCGAAGACTCAAAGTTTTGATTTAGGAAAAAAAAGTAAATCTAAAATGGAAATGCACAATGCACAAATGTAGAGAGATAATTCCAAAGTGTTTCTGTAATTTTTAAGGATTGTAAGCTCTTTTTAGTTTTTATATATCAGGTTGTGCAATCATCGGGAAAAGGGGGAGGCGGGGGATTTTGAACTGAGTGTTTTTATTCTCACTTTTCAATCATTTATGATCGCTAGGTCAGGTTTTTGTAAATGGGCAAAATAATGGCTTGTTTGACTCGGGTAAATATCCCACCGCCCGTTCACTTGAGAATTTAATGAGCGTTTGTTATTCTCTTTAAAAGGTTTTGATACATAGGTGATTTGCATGTTTAACATGTTTCAAGCATGCATATCCATTTTTAAAGCATGTGTGGAATAAATCTCTTTCTTATAAAATTCCAAGCTGTTATGGTTGAACTAGTAGAATTTCCCAAACTTGGACAAAAAAAATTTTTTGTTCATATGTGGAGTGTGAATTAAGTTTTTTTACTAACATTTTTTATTTTTAAAATTTTTTTCCATACATAAACTGTAAAATTTTCATTTTGTTGTGATCAATTTGCCTTTTTGGTTTACGGGATGAAGGGAGAGCGAAACTCAAAGTTTTGATTTAAGAAAAAAGAGGACATCCAAAATGGAAATGCACAATGCAAAAATAAAGAGAGATATAATTCCAAAGAGTGTTTGTAACTTTTAGGGATTGTGAGCTCTTTTTAGTTTTTGTATATCAGGTTTTGCAATCGTCGGGAAAAGGGGGAGGCAAGGAATTTTTAACTGAGTGTTGACTCCCAATCCATAAGTCTTTTCTTAGGGTAATATAGCCCATTATGCATTGTAAATCACTTTTCCATCCTCGATGATCGTTATGTCAACTTTTTGTAAATAGGCAAAATGATGGCTTGTTTGACTCGGCTAAATATCCCACCGATCGTTCACATGATACTTTAATGAACATTTATTATTCTCTTTAAAATGTTTGGATCGGTAGGTGATTTTCATCTTTAACATGTTTCAAGAATGCATATCCATTTTTGAAGATTGTGTGCAAGAAATCTCTTTCTTCTAAAATTCCAAGCTGTTAGGGTCAACAACTAGTGCAATTTACATAACTTGGACAACAAAAATTTTGTGTTCATTTGTGGTGTGTGAATAAATTTTCTAGACTTACATTTGTTATTGTTTTAAATTTTTTTGAAGGGAGAGCGAAAACTCAATGCTTTGATTGAAGAAAAAAGAGTACATCTAGAATGGAAATGCACAATGCATAAATGTAGAGAGAGAAAATACCAAAGAGTGTCTTTAATTTTTAGGGATTGTAAGCTCTTTTTAGTTTTTATATATTAGGTTTTGTGATCGTCGGGAAAAGGGGGAGGCAGGGGATTTTTAACTGAGTGTTGACTCCCAAACCATAAGTCATTTCTTAGGGTAATATAGTCCGTTACGCATGATAAATCACTTTACAATCATATTTGATCGTTAGGTCAACTTTTTGTAAAAGGGCAAAATAATGGTTATTTGACTCGAGTAAATATCCCACAACACGTTCACTTGAGAATTTAATAAGCGTTAGTTATTCTCTTTAAAAGGTTTGGATGCATAGGTGATTTGCATCTTTAACATGTTTCAAGCATGCGTATCCATTTTTAAAGCATGTGGGGATGAAATCTTTTTCTTATAAAATTCCAAGCTGTTAGGGTTGAACTCGTGGAATTTCCCAAACTTGGACAACAAAACTTTTGTGTTCTTTTGTGGTGTGTGAATAAATTTTTTTACTTATATTTGTTATTGTTTTAAAAATTTTCCATCCATCAACTCTAAAATTTTCTTTTTGTTGTGATCTATTTTCCTTTTTTTTTTTACGGGATGAAGGAAGAGGGAAAACTTAATGTTTTGATTTAAGAAAAAAGAGTACATCTAAAGTGGAACACAATGGACAAATGTAGAGAGAGATAATTCCAAAGAGTGTCTGTAATTGTTAGGGATTGTGAGCTCCTTTTAGTTTTTGTATATCAACTTTTGCAATCGTTGGGAAAAAGGGGGAGGCGGGGGATTTTTAACCGAGTGTTGAATCCCATTCCATAAGTCATTTCTTAGGGTAATATAGCCCGTTACGCATGGTGAATAACTTTACAATCATCTATGATCATTAGGTCAACTTTTTCTAAATGTGTAAAATAATGGCTTGTTTCACTCGGGTAAATATCGCACAACACGTTCACTTGAGAATTTAATGAGCGTTTGTTATTCTCTTTATAAGGTTTGGATCCATAAGGGATTTTCATCTTTAACATGTTTCAAGCATGCATATCCATGTTTAAAGCATATGAGGAAGAAATCTCTTTCTTATAAAATTCCAAGTTGTTAGGGTTGAACTAGTGAAATCTCACAAACTTGGACAACAAAACATTTTTGTTCATTTGTGGTGTGTGAATAAATTGTCTTTAAATACATTTGTTATTGTTTTAAATATAGAGAGAGATAATTCCAAAAAGTGTCTGTAATTTTTAGGGATTGTGAGCTCTTTTTAGTTTTTATGTATCAGGTTTTGCAATCGTCGGGAAAAGCGGGAGGCGGGGGATTTTTAACAAAGTGTTGACTCCAATCCATAAGTCATTTCTTAGGGTAGTATAGCCCGTTACGCATGATAAATCACTTTACAATCATCTATCATCGTTAGGTCAATTTTTTAAAATGGGCAAAATAATGGCTTGTTTGACTCGGGTAAATATCCCACAGCACGTTTACTATAGAATTTATTGAGTGTTTGTTATTCTTTTTAAAAGTTTTGGATCCATACATGATTTGCATCTTTAACTTGTTTCAAGCATGCATATCCATTTTTAAAGCATGTGTGGAAGAAATCTCTTTCTTATAAAATTCCAAGTTGTTAGGGTTAAACTAGCGGAATTTCCCAAACTTGGACAACAAAACTTTTGTGTTCATTTGTGGTGTGTGAATAAAATTTTTTTCATTACATTTGTTATTTTTTAAAAATTTTCCATAAACCCTGTAATTTTCAATTTGTTGTGACCTATTTGCCTTTTTGGTTTACGGGATGAAGGGAGAGCAAAAACTAAAAATTTTGATTTCAGGAAAAAAGAGTACGTGTTAAATGGAATTACACAATAAACAAATGTAGAGAGAGATAATTCCATAGAGTGTCTGTAATTTTAAGGGATTGTGAGCTCTTTTTAGTTTTTATATATCAGGTCTGGCAATCATCGGGAAAAGGGGAAGGCGGGGGATTTTTAATTGAGTGTTGACTCCCAATCCATATGTCATTTCTTAGGGTAATATATTACGCATGATAAATCAGTTTACAATCATCTATGATTGTTAGGTTAGCTTTTTGGAAATGGGCAAAATTATGGCTTGTTTTACTCGGGTAAATATCCCACCGCACGTTCACTTAAGAATTTAATGAGCGTTTGTTAGTGTCTTTAAAAGGTTTTGATCCAAAGGTCATTTGCATCTTTATCATGGTTCAAGAATGCATATCCCTTTTTAAAGCATGTGTGGAAGAAATCTCTTTTTTCTAAAATTCCAAGCTGTTAGGGTGAACAACTAGTGGAATTTACCAAACTTGGACAACAAAACTTTTGTGTTCATTTTTGGGGTGTAAATAAATTTTATTTACTGACATTTGTTATTGTTTGAAATTTTTTCCCTACATAAACTCTAAATTTTTCATTTTGTTGTGATCTATTTGCCGTTTTGGTTTACAGGATGAAGGGAGAGCGAAAACTCAAAGTTTTGATTGAAGAAAAAAGAGTACATCTAAAAGAGAAATGCAAAATGCACAAATGTAGAGAGAGATAATTCCAAAGAGTGTTTGTAATTTTTGGGGGTAGTAAACTCTTTCTTGTTTTTATATATTAGGTTATGAAATCGTCGGGAAAAGGGGAAGCGGGGGATTTTTAACTCAGTGTTGACTCCCAATCCATAAGTCATTTCTTAGGGTGATATAGCCCGTTACGCTTGATAAATAACCTTACAATCATCTATGATCGTGAGGTCAAGTTTTTGTAAATGGGAAAAATAATGGCTTGTTTGACTCGGGTAAATACCCCACCACCTGTTCACTTGAGAATTTAATGAGCGTTTGTTATTCTCTTTCAAATGTTTTGATCCACAGGTGATTTGGATATTTAACTTTTTTCAAGCATGCATATCCATTTTTAAAGCATGTGTGCAAGAAATCTCTTTCTTACAAAATTCCAAGTTTTTAGGGTTGAACTAGTGGAATTTCCCAAACTTGGACAACAAAACTTTTGTGTTCATTTGTAGTGTGGGAATAACACTTTTTTTCTTACATTTGTTATTGTTTTAAATTTTTTCCATAAATACACTCTAAAATTTTCATTCTGTTGTGATCTATTTGCCTTTTTGGTTTGCGGGATGAAGGGAGAGCGAAAACTCAAACTTTTGATTTAAGAAAAAAGAGTACATCTAAAATGGATATGCACAACGCGCAAATGTAGAGAGATATAATTCCAGAGAGTGTCTGTAATTTTTAGGGATTGTGACCTCTTTTTTGTTTTTGTATATCAAGATTTGCAATCATCGGGAAAAGGGGGAGGTTGGGGATTTTTAACTGAGTGTTGACTCCCAATCCATAAGTCATTTCTTAGGGTAATATAGCCCGTTAGGCTGGATAGATCATTTTACAATCATCTATGATCATTTGGTCAGCTTTTTTGAAAATGGGCAAAATAATGGCTTGTTTGACTTGGGTAAATATCCCACCGCACGTTCACTTGAGAATTTAATGAGCGTTTATTATTCTCTTTAAAAGGTTTGGATTCATATGGATTTGCATCTTTAACATGTTTCAAGCCTGCATATCCATTTTTCAAGCTTGTGTGAAAGAAATCTCTTTCTTATAGAATTTCAAGCTGTCAGGGTCAACAACAAGTGGAATTTCCCAAACTTGGACAACAAAACTTTTGTTTTCATTTGTGGATGTTTGAATAAATTTCCTTTACTCACATTCGTTGTTGTTTTAAATTTTTTCCATACATAAACTCTAAAATTTTTTATTTTCTTCTCATCTTTTTGCCTTTTTGGTTTACTGGATGAAGGGATAGCGAAAACTGAAATTTTTGATTTATCAAAAAAAAGTACGTCTAAAATTGAAATGCACAATGCACAAATGTAGGGAGAGATAATTCCAAAGAGTGTTTTTAATTTTTAGGGATTGTAAGCTCTTTTTAGTTTTTATATATCACGTTTTCCAATCATCGAGAAAAGGGGGAGGCAGGGGATTTTTAGCCAAGTGTTGACTCCCAATCAATAAATCTTTTCTTAGGGTAATATAGCCCGTTACACATGATAAATCAGTTTACAATCATCTATGATCGTAAGATCAGCTTATTGTAAGTGGGCAAAATAATGTCTTGTTTGACTCAGGTAAATGTCCCAGCTCACGTTCTCTTGATAATTTAATGAGCGTTTGTTATTCTCTTTAAAAGGTTTTGATCAAAAGGTCATTTGCATCTTTAACATGTTGCAAGCATGCATATCCCTTTTTAAAGCATGTGTGGAAGAAATCTCTTTTTTCTAAAATTCCTAGCTGTTAGGGTCAACAACTTGTGAAATTTGCCAAACTTGGACAACAAAACTTTTGTGTGTTCATTTGTGGGGTGTGAATAAATTTTGTTTACTGACATTTGTTATTGTTTTAAATTTTTTCCCCACAGAAACTCTAAAATTTTCATTTTGTTACGATCTATTTGCCGTTTTGGTTTACGGGATGAAGGGAGAGCGAAAACTCAAAGTTTTGATTGAAGAAAAAAGAGTATATCTAAAATAGAAATGTAAAATGCACAAATGTAGAGAGAGATAATTCCAAAGAGTGTTTGCAATTTTTGGGGATTGTAAACTCTTTCTAGTTTTTATACATCAGGTTACTCAATCATCGGGAAAAGGGGGAAGCGGGGGATTTTTAACTGAGTGTCGACTCCCAATCCATAAGTCATTTCTTAGGGTAATACAGCCCGTTACGCATGATAAATCACCTTGCAATCATCTATGATCGTGAGGTCATCTTTTTGTAAATAGGCAAAATAATGGCTTGTTGGACTCGAGTAAATATCCCACCGCCCGTTCACTTAAGAATTTAATGAGCATTTGTTATTCTCTTTAAAAGGTTTTTGTCCTTAGGTGATTTGCATATTTAACTTGTTTCAAGCATGTATATCCATTTTTAAAGCATGTGTGGAAGAAATCTCTTTCTTACAAAATTCCAAGTTTTTAGGGTTGAACTACTGGAATTTCCCAAACTTGGACAACAAAAATTTTGTGTTCATTTGTAGTGTGAGAAGAAATTTTCTCCATAAGTAAACTCTAAAATTTTCATTCTGTTGTGATCTATTTGCCTTTTTGGTTTAGGGGATGAAGGGAGAGCGAAAACTCAAACTTTTGATTTGAGAAAAAAGAGTACATCTAAAATGGATATGCACAACACACAAATGTAGAGAGATATAATTCCAAAGAATGTCTGTAATTTTTAGGGATTGTGACCTCTTTTTTGTTTTTGTATATCAGGATTTGCAATCATCGGGAAAAGGGGGAGGTGGGGGATTTTTAACTGAGTGTTGACTCCCAATCCATAAGTCATTTCTTTGGGTAATATGGCCCGTTAGGCATGATAAATCACTTTACAATTATCTATGATCATTTGGTCAGATTTTTTGAAAATGGGCAAAATAATGGCTTGTTTGACTCGGGTAAATATCCCACCGCACGTTCACTTGAAAATTTAATGAGGCTTATTATTCTCTGTAAAATGTTTGGATCTGTATGGATTTGCATCTTTAACATGTTTCAAGCCTGCATATCCATTTTTCAAGCATGTGTGAAAGAAATCTCTTGCTTATAAAATTCCAAGTGTTTAGGGTCAACAACTAGTGGAATTTCCCAAACATGGACAAAAAAACTTTTGTTTTCATTTGTGGATGTTTGAATAAATTTTCTTTACTTACATTTGTTGTTTTTTAAATTTTTTCCATAGATAAACTCTAAAATTTTTTATTTTCTTGTGATCTTTTTGCCTTTTTGGTTTGCTGGATGAAGGGATAGCGAAAACTGAATGTTTTGATTTAACAAAAAAGAGTACATCTAAAATGGAAATGCACAGTGCACAAATGTAGGGAGAGATAATTCCAAAGAGTGTTTTTAATTTTTAGGGATTGTAAGCTCTTTTTAGTTTTTATATATCACGTTTTCCAATCATCGAGAAAAGGAGGAGGCCGGGGATTTTTAGTCGAGTGTTGACTCCCGATCCATAAGTCTTTTCTTAGGGTAATATAGCCCATTAAACATGATAAATCAGTTTACAATCATCTATGATCGTAAGATCAGCTTATTGTAAATGGGCAAAATAATGTCTTATTTGACTCAGGTAAATGTCCCACCGCACGTTCACTTTATAATTTAATGAGCATTTGTTATTCTCTTTAAAAGTTTCTGATCCCTAGGTGATTTTCATCTTTAACATGTTTCAATCATGCATATCCATTTTTAAAGCATGTGCGGAAGAGATATCTTTCTTATAAAATTCCAATCTTTTATGGTTGAACTAGTGGAATTTCCCAAACTTGGAGAACAAAACATTTGTGTTCATTTGTGGTGGTTAAATAAATTTTCTTTACTTGCTTTTTTTAATTTTTAAAATTTTGTTCCACACATAAACTCCAAAATTTTCATTTTGATGTGATCTCTTTGCCTTTTTGGTTTACGGGATGAAGGCAGAGCGAAAACTCAAAGTTTTGATTTAAGAAAAAAGACTACATCAAAAATAGAAATGCACAACGCACAAAAGTAGAGACTCATAATTCCAAATTTTTTTTTTATTTTTAGGCATTGTAAGCTCTTTTTAGTTTTTATATATCAGGTTTTCCTATCGTCGGGAAAAGTGGGAGGGGAGGAATTTTTAACAGAGTGTTGACTCCCAATCCATAAGTCATTTCTTAGGTAAATATAGCTCGTTATGCAGGATAAATCACTTTACAATCATCTACGATCGTTAGGTTAGATTTTATTAAATGTGCAAAATAATGGTTGTTTGAATCGGGTAAATATCCCACTGCATGTTCACTTAAGAATTTAATGTGCGTTTGTTATTCTCCTTAAAAGGTTTGGATCGACAGGTTATTTGAATCTTTAACATGTTTCAAACATGCATATCCATTTTTAAAGCATGTGTGGAAGAAATCTCTTTCTTATAAAATTCCAAGCTGTTAGGGTTGAACTAGTGGAATTTCCAAAACTTGGAAAAGAAAACTTTTGTGTTCATTTGTGGTGTGTGAATGAATTTTATTTACTTACATTTGAGATTGTATTAAACTTTTTCCATACGAAAACTCTAAAATTTTCATTTTGTTTTGATCTATTTGCCTTTTTAGTTTAGGGGATGAAGGTTGAGCGAAAACTCAAACTTTTGATTTAAGAAAAAAGATTGCATCAAAAATAGAAATGCACAATGCACAAATGTAGAGAGACAAAATTCCAAAGAGTGTCTGTAAATTTTAGGGATTGTGAGCTCTTTTTAGTTTTTGTATATTAGGTTTTGCAATCGTCGGGAAAAGGGGGAGGTGGGGGATTTTTAACCGAGTGTTGACTCCTAATCCATAAGTCATTTCTTAGGGTAATATAGCCCGTTACACATGACAAATCACTTTGCAATCATGTATGATTGTTAGGTCAACTTTTTGTAAATGGGCAAAATAATGGCTTGTTTGACTCGGGTAAATGTCCCATGGCACGTTCACTTTAGAATTTAATGATTGTTTGTTATTCTCTTTAAAAGGTTTGGATCCATAGGTGATTTTCATCTTTAACTTGTTCCAAGCATGCATATCCATTTTTAAAGCTTGTGTGGAAGAAATAACTTTCTTTAAAATTCCAAGTTGTTAGGATTGAACTAGTGGAATTTTCCAAACTTGGACAACAAAACGTTTGTGTTCATTTGTGGTGTGTGAATAAATTTTCTTTACTTACATTTGTTATTGTATTAAATTTTTTCCATACATAAACTCTCAAATTTTCATTTTGTAGTGATCTATTTGCCTTTTTGGTTTACGGGATGAAGGCAAAACGAAAACTCAAAGTTTTGATTGAAGAAAAAAGAGTACATTTAAAATGGAAATGCACAATTCACTAATGAAGAAAGAGATAATTCCAAAGAGTGTGTGTAATTTTTAGGGATTGTGAGCTCTTTTTAATTTTTAAATATCAGGTTTTGCAATCGTCAGAAAAAGGGGGAGGCGGAGGAATTTTAACTGAGTGTTGACTCTCAATCCATAAGTCATTTCTTAGGGTAATATAGCCTGTTACGCATGATAAATCTCTTTACAATCTTCTTTGATCGTTAGGTCAGCTTTTTGTAAATGAGCAAAATAATGGCTTGTTTGACTCAGGTAAATGTCCCACCACACGTTCACTTGATAGTTTAATGTGCGTTTGTTATTCTCTTTAAAAGGTTTGGATCCGTCGGTGATTTTTCGTCTTTAACATGTTTCAAGCATGCATATCCATTTTTAAAGCATGTGTGGAAGAAATATCTTTCTTACAAAATTCCAAGTTGTTAGGCTCAATAACTGCTCAAATTTCCCAAACTTGGTCAACAAAACTTTTGTGTTCATTTGTGGTGTGTGAATATATTTTCTTTACTTAGATTTGTTATTGTTGTTTTAAATTTTTTCCATGAATAAACTCTAAAATTTTCATTTTTTTGTGATCTATTTGCCTTTTTTGTTTATGGGATGAATGGAGAACGAAAACTCAAAGTTTTGATTTAGGAAAAAAGAGTAGATCTAAAATGGAAATGCACAATGCACAAATGTAGAGAGAAATAATTCCAAAGAGTGTCTATAAATTTTAGGGATTGTGAGCTCTTTTTATTTTTTATATATATCAGATTTTGCAATCGTCGGGAAAAGGGGGAGGCGTGGGATTTTTAACTTAGTGTTGACTCCCAATCTATAAGTCATTTCTTAGGGTAATATAGCCTGTTACGCATGACAAAATGACTTTTCCATCATCTATGATCGTTAGGGCAGGTTTTTGTAAATAGACAAAATAATGGCTTGTTTGAACTAGTGGAATTTCCCAAACTCGGGTGTTCATTTCTGGTGTGAGAATAACTTTTCTTTACTTACATTTGTTATTGTTTTAAATTTTTTCCATAAATAAAATCTAAAATTTTCATTTTGTTGTGATCTATTTGCCTTTTTGGTTTACGGGATGAGGGGAGAGCGAAAACTCAAAGTTTTGATTTAAGAAAAATGAGTACATCTAAAATGGAAATGCACAACGCACAAATGTAGAGAGATATAATTCCAAAGAGTGTTTGTAATTTTTATGGATCGTAACCTCTTTTTTGTTTGTGTGTATATCAGGATTTGCAATCATCGGGAAAAGGGGGAGGTGGGGGATTTTTAATTGAGTGTTGACTCCCAATCCATAAGTCATTTATTAGGGTAATATAGCCCGTTATGCATGATAAATCACTTTACAATCATCTATGATCGTTAGGTCATTTTTTTGTTAATGGGCAAAATAATGGCTTGTTTGACTCGGGTAAATATCCCACCGCACGATCACTTGAGAATTTAATGAACGTTTAATATTCTCTTTAAAAGGTTTGGATCCGTATGTGATTTGCATATTTAACATGTTTCAAGCCTGTATATCCATTTTTCAAGCATGTGTGGAAGAAATCACTTTCTTATAAAATTTCAAGCTGTTAGGGTCAATAATTAGTGGAATTTCCCAAACTTGGACAGCAAAACTTTTTTTTTTCATTTGTTGTTTTTGAATAAATATTCTTTACTTACATTTTTTGTTGTTTAAAACTTTTTCCATACATAAACTCTAAATTTTTTGATTTTCTTGTGATCGTTTTGCCTTTTTGGTTTACTGGATGAAGGGATAGCGAAAACTGAAAGTTTTGATTTAACAAAAAAGAGTACATCTGAAATGGAAATGCACAATGCACAAATGTAGGGAGAGATAATTCTAAAGAGTGTTTTTAATTTTTAGGGATTGTAAGCTCTTTTTAGTTTTTATATATCACGTTTACCAATCATCAAGAAAAGGGGAAGGCAGGGGATTTTTAGCTGTGTGTTGACTCCCAATCCATAAGTCTTTTCTTAGGGTAATATAGCCCGTTACACATGATAAATCAGTTTACAATCATCGATGATTGTAAGATCAGCTTATTGTAAATGGGCAAAATAATGTCTTGTTTGACTCAGGTAAATGTCCCACCGCAAGTTCTCTTGATAATTTAATGAGCGTTTGTTTTCTCTTTAAAAGGTTCTGATTCGTAGGTGATTTTCAATTTTAACATGTTTCAAGCATGCATATCCTTTTTTAAAGCATGTGCGGAAAAAATCTCTTTCTTATAAAATTCCAATCTTTTATGGTTGAACTAGTGGAATTTCAAAAACTTGGACAACAAAACATTTGTGTTCATTTGTGGTGGGTAGATAAATTTTCTTTACTTGCATTTGTTATTGTTTTAAATTTTTTTCCATACATAAACTCCAAAATTTTCATTTTGATGTGATCTATTTGCCATTTTGGTTTACGGGATGAAGGCTCAGCAAAAACTCAAAGTTTTGATTTAAGAAAAAATACTACATAAAAAATGGAAATGCACAATGCACAAATGTAGAGAGACATAATTCCAAAAAGTTTTTTTTATTTTTAGGCATTGTAAGCTCTTTTTAGTTTTTATATATCAGGTTTTCCTATCGTCGGGAAAAGAGGGAGATGGGGGGATTTTTAACTGAGTGTTGACTCCCAATCCAGAAGTCATTTCTTAGGTAAATATAGTTCGTTACGCTTGATAAATCACTTTACAATCATCTACGATCGTTAGGTCAGCTTTTTGTAAATGGGCAAAATAATGGTTGTTTGAATCGGGTAAATATCCCACTGCATGTTCACTTAATAATTTAATGAACGTTTGTTATTCTCTTTAAAAGGTTTGGATTGATAGGTTATTTGAATCTTTAACATGTTTCAAGCATGCATATCCATTTTTAAAGCATGTGTGGAAGAAATCTCTTTCTTATAAAATTCCAATTTGTTAGGGTTGAACTAGTGGAATTTCCCAAACTTGGAAAAGAAAACTTTTGTGTTCATTTTTGGTGTGTGAATGAATTTTATTTACTTACATTTGAGATTTTATTAAACTTTTTCCATACGTAAACTCTAAAATTTTCATTTTGTTCTGATCTATTTGCGTTTTTGGTTTAGGGGATGAAGGTTGAGCGAAAACTCAAAGTTTTGATTTAAGAAAAAAGAGTGCATCTAAAATATAAATGTACAATGCACAAATGTAGAGAGACATAATTCCAAAGAGTGTCTGTAATTTTTAGGGATTGTGAGCTCTTTTTAGTTTTTGTATATCAGGTTTTGCAGTCGTCGAGAAAAGGGGGAGGCAGGGGATTTTTAATTGAGTGCTCACTCCCTATCCATATGAGATTTCTTAGGGTAATATAGCCCGTTATGCATGATAAATCACTTTACAATAATCTATGATCGTTAGGTCAGCTTTATGTATATGGGCAAAATATTGGCTTGTTTGACTCGGGCAAATATCCCATCGCACGTTCACTTGAGAATTTAATGAGCATTTGTTATTCTGTTTAAAAGGTTTGGATCCATAGGTTATTTTCATATTTAACATGTTTAAAGCATGCATATCCATTTTTAAAGCATGTGTGGAAGAAATCTCTTTCTTTAAAATTCCAAGTTGTTAGGATTGAACTAGTGGAATTTCCCATACTTGGACAACAAAACATTTGTGTTCATTTGTGGCGTGTGAATAAATTTTCATTACTAACATTTGTTATTGTTTTAAATTTTTTCCATACATAAAATCTCAAATTTTCATTTTGTAGTGATCTATTTGCCTTTTTGGTTTCCGGGATGAAGGCAAAACGAAAACTCAGTGTTTTGATTGAAGAAAAAAGAGTACATCTAAAATGGAAATGCACAATTCACTATTGTAGAGAGAGATAATTCCCAAGAGTGTCTGTAATTTTAAGGGATTCTGAGCTCTTTTTAGTTTTTCTATATCAGGTTTTGCAATCGTCAGGAAAAGGGGGAGGCGGGGGATTTTTAACTGAGTGTTGACTTTCAATCCATAAGTCATTTCTTTGGGTAATATAGCCTGTTACGCATGATAAATCACTTTAAAATCTTCTTTGATCGTTAGGTCAGCTTTTTGTGAATGGGCAAAATAATGACTTATTTAACTCATGTAAATGTCTCACCGCACGTTCACTTGATAGTTTAATGTGCATTTGTTATTCTCTTTAAAAGGTTTGGATCCGTAGGTGATTTTTGTCTTTAACATGTTTCAAGCATGCATATCCATTTTTAAAGCATGTGTGGAAGAAATATCTTTCTTATAAAATTCCAAGCTGTTAGGCTCAATAACTGCTAGAATTTCCCGAACTTGGTCAACAAAACTTTTGTGTTCATTTGTGGTGTGTGAATAAATTTTCTTTAGTTAGATTTGTTATTTTTTTAAAAAAATTCCATACATAAACTCTAAAATTTTCATTTTGTTGTGATCTATTTACCTTTCTGGTTTACAGGATGAAGGGAGAACGAAAACTCAAAGTTATGATTTAAGAAAAAAGAGTAGATCTAAAATGGAAATGCAAAATGCACAAATGTAGAGAGAGATAATTCCAAAGAGAGTCTGTAAATTTTAGGGATTGTGAGCTCTGTTTATTATTTATATATCAGATTTTGCAATCGTTGAAAAAAGGTGGAGGCGGGGGATTTTTAAATAAGTGTTGACTCCCAATCTATAAGTCATTTCTTAGGGTAATATAGCCCGTTACGCATGACAAAATGACTTTTCCATCATCTATGATTGTTAGGTCAGCTTTTTGTAAATGGGCAAAATAATGGCTTGTTTGACTTGAGTAAATATGCCACCGATCATTCACTTGATAATTTAATGATCGTTTGTTATTCTCTTTAAAAGGTTTGGATAGTTAGGTGATTGGCATCTTTAACATGTTTCAAGCATGCATATCCATTTTTAAAGCATGTGTGGAAGAAATCTCTTTCTTATAAAATTCCAAGCTGTTAGGGTAAACAACTAGTGGAATTTCCCAAACTTTGACAACAAAACATTCGTATTTATTGTGGTGTGTGAATGAATTTTCTATAGTTACATTTTTTATTGTTTTAAAAGTTCCATTTTTTTGTGAGCTATTGGCCTTTTTGGTTTACGGGATGAAGGGAAAAAGAAAACTCAAAATTTTGATTGAAGAAAAAAGAGTACATCTAAAAAGGAAATACACAATGCATAAATGTAGAGAGTGATAAAGCCAAAGAGTGTCTATAATTTTTAGGGATTTTAAGCTTTTTTTAGTTTTTATTTATCAGGTTTTGCAATTGTCGAAAAAAGGGGGAGGTGGGGGATTTTTAATTGAGTGTTGACTCCCAATCCATATGTCATTTCTTAGGGTAATATATCCCGTTACGCATGATAAATCACTTTACAATCATCTATGATCGTTAGGTCAACTTTTTGTATATGGGCAAAATAATGGTCATTTGACTCGAGTAAATATCCCACAACACGTTCACTTGAGAATTTAATGAGCGTTTGTTATTCTCTTTAAAAGGTTCGGATCCATAGGTGATTTGCATCTTTAACATGTTTCAAGTATGCATATCCATTTTTAAAGCATGTGTGGATGAAATCGCTTTCTTATAAAATTCCAAGCCGTTAGGGTGGAACTAGTGGAATTTCCCAAACTTGGACAACAAAACTTTTGTGTCCATTTGTGGTGTGTGAATAAATTTTTTTTCACTTACATTTGTTATTGTTATAAAATTTGTCCATACATAAACTCTAAAAGTTTCATTTTGTTGCGATCAATTTGCCTATTTTCTTTACGGGATGAAGGGAGAGCGAAAACTCAATGTTTTGATTTAAAAAAAAATAGTACATCTAAAATGGAAATGCACAATGCACAAATGTTGAGAGACATAATTCCAAAGAGTGTCTGTAATTTTTAGGAATTAGGAGATCTTTTTAGTTTTTGTATATCTGCTTTTGCAACCGTCGGGAAAAAGGGGAGGCGGGGGATTTTTAACTGAGTGTTGACTCCCATTCCATAAGTGATTTCTTAGGGTAATATTGCCCGTTATGCAAGATAAATCACTTTACAATCATCTATGATCGTTAAGTCAACTTTTTATAAATGGGGAAAATAATGGCTTGTTTGACTCAAGTAAATATCGCACAGCACGTTCACTTGATAATTTAATGAGCGTTTGTTATTCTCTTTAAAAGGTTCGGATCCATAGGTGATTTGCAGCTTTAACATGTTTCAAGCATGCATATCCATTTTTAAAGCATGTGTGGATGAAATCGCTTTCTTATAAACTTCCAAGCCGTTAGGGTGGAACTAGTGGAATTTCCCAAACTTGGACATCAAAACTTTTGTGTCCATTTGTGGTATGTGAATAAAATTTTTTTTACTTACATTTGTTATTTTTATAAAATTTTTCAATACATATACTCTAAAAGTTTCATTTTGTGGTGATCTATTTGCCTATTTTGTTTACGGGATGAAGGGAGAGCGAAAACTCAATGTTTTGATTTAAAAAAAAAAAGAGTACATCTAAAATAGAAATGCACAATGCACAAATGTAGAGAGACATAATTCCAAAGAGTGTCTTTAATTTTTAGGGATTGTGAGATCTTTATAGTTTTTGTATTTCAGGTTTTGCAACCGTCGAGAAAAGGGGGAGGCGAGGGATTTTTAACTGAGTGTTGACTCCCATTCCATAAGGGATTTCTTAGGGTAATATAGCCTGTTACGCATGATAAATCACTTGACAATCATCTATGATCGTTAAGTCAACTTCTTGTAAATGGGGAAAATAATGGCTTGTTTGACTCGGGTAAATATCGCACAGCACGATCACTTGAGAATTTAATGAGCGTTTGTTATTTTATTTAAAATCTTTGGATCAATAGGTTATTTGCATATTTAACATGTTTCAAACATGCATATTCATTTTTAAAGCATGTGGGGAAGAAATCTCTTTCTTATAAAATTCCAAGCAGTTAGGGTTGAAGTAGTGAAATTTCACTAACTTGGACAACAAAACTTTTGTGTTCATTTGTAACGTGTAAATAAATTTTCTTTACTTAATTTTTTTATTGTATTAAATTTTTTCCATACATAATCTCTAAAATTTTCATTTTGTTGTGATCTATTTGCCTTTTTGGTTTACGGGATGAAGGGAGAGTGAAAACTCAAAGTTTTAATTGAAGAAAAAAGAGTACATCTAAAATGGAAATGCACAAAGCACAAATATAGAGTGAGATAATTCCAAAGAGTGTCTGTAATTGTTAGGGATTGTGAGCTCCTTTTAGTTTTTATATATCAGTTTTTGCAATCGTCTGGAAAAGGGGGAGGTGGGGGATTTTTAACTGAGTGTTGACTCCCAATGGATATGTCATTTCTTAGGGTAATATATCCCGTTACGCATGATAAATCACTTTACAATCAACTATGATCGTTAGGTCAGCTTTTTTTAAATGGGAAAAATAATGGTTGTTTGACTCGGGTAAATATCCCACATCATGTTCACTTCAGAATTTAATGAGCGTTTGTTATTCTCTTTAAAAGGTTTGGATCCATAGGTGATTTGCATCTTTAACATATTTCAAGCATGCATAACCATTTTTAAAGCATGTGTGGATGAAATCTCTTTCTTATAAAATTCCGAGCTGTTAGGGTTGAACATGTGGAATTTCCCAAACTCGTACAACAAAACTTTTGTGTTCAATTATGGTGTGTGAATAAAATTTTTTTACTTACATTTGTTGTTGTTTTAAAATTTTTCCATACATAAACTCTAAAAGTTTCATTTTGTTGTGATCTATTTGCCTTTTTTGTTTTCGGGATGAAGGGAGAGTGAAAAATCAAAGTTTTGATCGAAGAAAAAAGTGTACATCTAAAATGGAAATGCACATTGCACAAATTTAGAGAGAGAGAATTCCAAAGAGTGTCTGTCATTTTTAGGGATTGTGAGTTCTTTTTTCTTTTTATATATCAGGTTTTGCAATCGTCTGGAAAAGGGGGAGGCAGGGGATTTTAGCTGAGTGTTGACTCCCAATCCATAAGTCATTTCTTTGGGTAATTTAGCCCGTTACACATGATAAATCACTTTAGAATCATCTATGATTTTTCGGTTAGCTTTTTGTAAATGGGCAAAATAATGGCTTGTTTGACTCGGGTAAATATGCCACCACACATTCATTTGAGATTTTAATGAGCGTTTGTTGTTCTCATTAAAAGGTTTGGATCCAACGGTCGTTTGCATCTTTAACATGTTTCAAGCAAGCATATCCATTTTTAAAGGATGTGTGGATGAAATCTCTTTCTTATAAAATTCGAAGCTGTTAGGGTCAACATCTAGTGGAATTTCCCAAACATGGACAACAAAACTTTTGTGTTCATTTGTGGTGTGTGAATAAATTTTCTTTGTTTACATTTTTTATTGTTTTAAATTTTTCCATACATAAACTCTAAAGTTTTCATTTTGTTGTGACCTATTTGCCGTTTTGGTTTACGGGATGAAGGGAGAGCGAAAACTCAATGTTTTGATTGAAGAAAAAAGAGTACATCTAAATTGGAAATGCAAAATGCACAAATGTAGAGAGGGACAATTCCAAAGAGTGTTTGGAGTTTTTGGGATTGTAAGCTGTTTTGAGTTTTTATATATCAGGTTTTGCAATCGTCGGGAAAAGGGGGAAGTGAGGGATTTTTAAATGAGTGTTGACACCCAATCCATAAGTCATTTCTTATGGTAATATAGCCCCTTACACATGATAAATCACTTTACATTCATCTATGTTCGTTAGGTCGGCTTTTTTCTAAATGGGCAAAATAATGGTTGTTTGACTCGAGTAAATATCCCACCGCATGTTCACTTGAAAATTTAATGAGCCTTAGTTATTCTCATTAAAAGGTTCGGATCCATAGGTGATTTGCATATTTAACATGTTTCAAAAATGCATATCCATTTTTAAAACATGTGTGGAAGAAATCTCTTTCTTATAAAATTCCATGCTGTTAGGGTTGAGCTAGTTGAATTTCCAAAACTTAGACAACAAAACTTTTGTGTTCATTTGTGGTGTGTGAATAAATGTTCTTTACTTATATTTTTTATTGTTTTAATTTTTTTTCGATACATAAACTCTAAAATTTTCATTTTGTTGTGATCTATTTGCCTTTTTTGTCTACGAGATGAAGGGAGAGTGAAAACTCAAAGTTTTGATTAAAGAAAACTAATACATCTAAAATGGAAATGCACAATGCACTAATGTAGAGAGAGATAATTCCAAATAATGTCTGTAATTTTTAGTGATTGTAAGCTCTTTTTAATTTTTATGTATCAGGTTTTGTGATCATCGAGAAACGGGGGAGGCGGGGGATTTTTAACTCAGTGTTGACTCCGAATCCATAAGTCATTTCTTTGGGTAATATAGCCCGTTATGCATGATAAATCACTTTACAATCATCTATGATCGTGAGGTCATCTTTTTTTAAATGGGCAAAATAATGGCTTGTTTGACTCGAGTAAATATCCCACCGCACTTTCACTTGATAATTTAATGAGCGTTTGTTATTCTGTTTAAAATGTTTGGATCCTTAGGTGATTTGCATCTTTAACATGTTTCAAGCTTGCATATCCATTTTTAAAGCATGTATGGAAGAAATCTCTTTCTTACAAAATGCCAAGCTATTAGGGTCAACAACTAGTGGAATTTCCAAAAGTTGGACGACAAAACTTTCGTGTTCATTTGTGGTGTGTGAATAAATTTTCTTTACTTACATTAGTTATTGTTTTAAATTTTTTCCATAAATAAACTCTAAAATTTTCTTATTGATGAGATCTATTTGCCTTTCTGGTTTACGGGATGAAGGGAGAGGGAAAACTCAAAGTTTTGATTGAAGGAAAAAGTGTACATCTAAAATGGAAATGCACAATGCACAAATGTAGAGAAAGATAATTATAAAAAGTGTCAGTAATTTTTAAGGATTGTAAGCTCTTTTTAGTTTTTATATATCAGGTTTTGCAATCGTCGGGAAATGGGGGAGGCGGGGGATTTTTAACTGAGTGTTGAGTCCCAATCCATAAGTCATTTCTTAGGGTAATATAGCCCTTTACGCATGATAAATCACTTTACAATCATCTATGATCGTTAGGTCAGCTTTTTTTAAATGGGCAAAATTATGGTTGTTTGACTCGGGTAAATATCCCACAGCACGTCAACTTGATAATTTAATGAGAGTTTGTTATTCTCTTTAAAAGGTTTGGATCCATAGCTGATTTGCATATTTAACTTGTTTCAAGCATGCATATCCATTTTTAAAACATGTCTGGAAGAAATCTTTTTCTTATAAAATTCCAAGCAGTTAGGGTTGAACAAGTGGAATTTCCCAAAGTTGGACAAGAAAATTTTTGTATTCATTTGTGGTGTGTGAATAAATTTGTTTACTTTCATTTGTTATTGTTTTAAATTTTTTCCAAACTTAAACTCTAAAATTTTCATTTTGTTGTGATCTATTTGCTTGTTTGGTTTATGAGATGAACGGAGAGCGAAAAACTCAAAGTTTTGGTTTAAGAAAAAAAGAGTACATCTAAAATGGAAATAAAGAATGAACAAATGTAGAGAGACATATTTCCAAAGATTGTCTATAATTTTTAGCGACTGTGAGCTCTTTTTACTTTTTACATATCTGGTTTTGCAATCGTCCGGAAATGGGGGAGGCGGGGGATTTTTAACTGAGTGTTGACTCCCAATCCATAGGTCATTTTTTGGGTAATATAGCCCATTACAGATGATAAATCACTTTACAGTCATCTATGATTGTTATGTCAGCTTTTTGTTAATGGGCAAAATAATGGCTTCTTTGACTCGGGTAAATATCCCACCGCACGTTCACTTGAGAATTTATTGGGCATTTGTTAATCTCTTTAAAAGGTTTGGATCCATAGGTGATTTGCATCTTTAACATGTTTCAAGCATGCATATCCATTTTTAAAGCATGTGTGGAAGAAATCGCTTTCTTATAAAATTCCAAGTTGTTAGGGTCAACAACTAGAGGAATTTCCCAAACTTGGACAACAAAAGTTTTGTGTTCATTTGTGGTGTGTGAATAAATTTTCCTTACTTACATTTTTTATTGTTTTAAATTTTTTCCGTACAAAAACTGTAAAATTTTCAATTGTTGCAATCTATTCGCCTTTTTCGTTTAAGGGATGAAGGGAGAGCGAAAACTCAAAGTTTTGATTTAGGAAAAAAGAGTACATCTAAAATGGAAATGCACATTCACAAATGTGGAGAGAGATAATTCCTAAGCGTGACAGTAATTATTAGGGAATGTAAGCTCTTTTTAGTTTTTAAATATATCAGGTTTTGCAACCGTCGGGAAAAGGGGGAGACGGGGGATTTTTAACTGATTGTTGACCCCCAATCCATAAGTCATTTCTTAGGGTAATATAGCCCGTTACGCATGACAAAATCACTTTACAATCATCTTTGATTGTTAGGTCAGCCTTTTGTAAATGGGCAAAATAATGGTTTGTTTGACTCGGGTAAATATCCCACCACATGTTTATTTGAGGATTTAATGAGCGTTTGTTAATCTCTTTAAAAGGTTTGGATCCAAAGGTCATTTGAATCATTAACATGTTTCAAGCATGCATATCTAGTTTTAAAGCATGTGTGGAAGAATCTCTTTCTTATAAAATTCCAAGCTGTTGGGGTCAACAACTTGTGGAATTTCCCAAACTTGGACAACAAAACTTTAGTGTTAATTTGTGGTGTGTGAATAAATTTTATTTACTCACATTTGTTATTTTTTAAAATTTTTCCAGGCATAAACTATAAAATTTTCATTTTGTTGTGATCTATTTGCCTTTTTCGTTTACGGGATGAGGTGAGAGCAAAAACTCAAATTTTTGATTTAAGAAAAAAGTGTATATCTAAAATGGAAATGCACAATGCACAAATGTAGAGAGAGATAATTCCAAAGCGTGTCTGTAATTATTAGGGTTTGTGAGCTCTTTTTAGTTTTTATATAAAAGGTTTTGCAATCATCGGGAAAAAGGGGAGGTGGGGGATTTTTAACTGAGTGTTGACTCCCAATCCATAAGTCATTTCTTAGGGTAACAAAGCCCGTTACACATGATAAATCACTTTACAATCATCTATGATCGTTAGGTCAGCTTTTGTAAATGGGCAAAATAATGGCTTATTTGACTCGGGTAAATATCCCACAGCACGTTCACTTGAGAATTTAATGAGCGTTTTTTATTCTCTTTAAAAGGTTTGGATCCAAAGGTGATTTGCATCTTTAACATGTTTCAAGCATGCATGTCCATTTTTAAAGCATGTGTTGAAGAAGTCTCTTTTTTATAAAATTCCAAGCTGTTAGGGGGGAACTAGTGGAATTTCCCGAACTTGGACAACAAAAGTTTTTTGTTCATTTGTGGTGTGTGAATAAATTTTATTTACTTAAAAATTATTATTTTTTTAAAATTTTTTCCATACATAAACTCTAAAATTTTTATTTTTGTGTGATCTATTTGCCTTTTTGGTTTATGGGATGAAGGGAGAGAGAATACTCAAAGTTTTGATTTAAGAAAAAAGAATTCATCTAATTTGGAAATGCACAATGCACAAACGTAGAGAGAGATAATTCCAAGGAGTCTCTCTAATTTTTAGGGATTGTAAGCTCTTTTTAGATTTATATATCAGGTTTCGCAATCATCGAGAAAAGCAGGAGGCGGGGGATTTTTAACTGAGTGTTGACTCTGAATCTATAAGTCATTTCTTAGGGTAATATAGCCCGTTACGCATGATAAATCACTTTACAATCATCTATAATCGTTAGGTCAGCTTTTTGTAAATGTGCAAAGACTGGTTTGTTTGACTCGGGTAAAAATACCACCGTACGTTCACTTGATAATTTAATGAGCGTTTGTTATTCTCTTTAAAAGGTTTGGATCCGTAGGTGATTTGCATCTTTAACATGTGTCAAGCTTGGATATCCATTTTTAAAGCATGTGTGGAAGAAATCTTTTTCTAATAAAATTCCAAGCCGTTAGGGTTGAACTAGTGGAATTTCCCAAACTCGGACAACAAAACTTTTGTGTTCATTTGTGGTGTGTGAAAAATTTTCTTCACATACATTTGTTATTGTTTTAAATTTTTTCCATACATAAATTCTAAAATTTTCATTTTTTTGTGATCTATTTGCCTTTTTGGTTTACGGGATGAAGGGAGAGCAAAAACTCAAAGTTTTGATTTCAGAAAAAAGAGTACATCTAAAAAGCACAATGTACAAATGTAGAGAGAGATAATTCCAAAGGGTGTCTGTAATTTTTAGGGATTGTAATCTCTTTATAGTTTTTATATATCAAGTTTTGCAATCGTCGGGAAAAGGGGGATGCGGGGGATTTTTAACTGAGTGTTGACTCCCGATTAATATGTAATTTCTTAGGGTATTATAGCCCGTTACGCATGAAAAATCACTTTACAATCATCTACGATCATTAGGTCAGCTTTTTGTAAATGGGCAAAATAATGGCTTGTTTGACTCGGGTAAATATCCCACCGCACGTTCACTTGAGAATTTAATGAGTGTTTGTTATTCTCTTTAAAAGGTTTGGATCCGTAGTCGATTTTCACCTTTAACATTTTTCAAGATTGCATATCCATTTTTAAAGCATGCGCGGAAGAAATCTCTTTCTTATAAAATTCCAAGCTGTTATGGTTGAACTACTGGAATTTCCAAAACTTGGACGACAAAAATTTTGTGTTCATTTGTGGTATGTGAAGAAATTTTCTTTACTTACATTTGTTTTTGTTTAAAATTTTTTCCATACATAAACTCTAAAATTTTCATTTTGTAATGATCGATTTGCCTTTTTGGTTTACTGGGTGATGGGAGAGAAAAAAATTCAAAGTTTTGATTTAAGAAAAAAGAGTATATCTAAAATGGAAATGCTCAATGGACAAATGTAGAGAGAGATAATTCCAAAGAGTGACTGTAATATTTACGGATTGTGAGCTCTTTTTAGTTTTGATTTATTAGGTTTTTAAATCGTCAAGAAAAGGGAGAGGCAGAGGATTTTTAACTGAGTGTTGACTCCCAATCCATATGTCATTTCTAAGCGCAATATGGCCCATTACGCATGAAAAATCATTTTAAAATCATCTATCTTCATTAGGTCAGCTTTATGTTAATAGGCAAATTAACGGCTTGTTTGACTTGGGTAAATATCCCCCACACGTTCCCTTCAGAATTTAATGCGCGTTTGTTATTCTCTTTAAAAGGTTTGGATCCATAGGTGATTTGCATCTTTAAACTATTTGAAGCATGCATATCCATTTTTAAAGCAAGTGTGGAAGAAATCTCTTTCTTATAAAATTCCAAGCTGTTAAGGTCAACAACTAGTGGAATTTCCCAAACTTGGACAACAAAATTTTGTGTTCATTTGTGGTGTGTGAATAAATTTTCTTTACTTACATTTGTTATTGTTTTAATTTTTTTCCAAACAAAAACTCTAAAATTTTCATTTTGTTGTGATCTATTTGCCTTTTTTGTTTACGGGATGAAGGGAGAGCGAAAACTCAAAGTTTTGATTTAAGAAATAAGAGTACATATAAAATGGAAATGCACAATGCACAAATTTAGAGGGAGATAATTCCAAAGTGTGTCTGTAATTTTTAGGGATTGTAAGCTCTTTTTAATTTTTATATATGGTTTTGCAATTGTCGGGAAAGGGGGAGGTGGGGAATTTTTAACCGAGTGTTGACTCCCAATCCATAAGTCGTTTCTTTGGGTAATATACCCCGTTATGCATGATAAATCACTTTACTATCATCTATGATCGTTAGGTCAGCTTTTTGTAAATGGGCAAAAGAATGGCTTGTTTGACTTGGGTAAATATCCCACCGCACGTTCACTTGAGAATTTAATGACTGTTTGTTATTCTCTTCAAAAGGTTTGGTTCCATAGGTGATTTCCATCTTGAACATATTTCAAGCATGCATATCCATTTTTAAAGCATGTGTGGAAGAAATATCTTTCTTATAAAATTCCACGCTGATAGGGTTGAACTAGTGGATTTTGCCAAACTTGGACAACAAACTTTTGTGTTCATTTGTGGTGTGTGCATAAATTTTCTTTATGTAAATTAATTATTGTTTTAAATTTCTTCCGTACATAAACTCTAAAATTTTTATTTTGTTGTGATCTATTTGCCTTTTTGGTTTACGGGATGAAGGGAGAGCGCAAACTCAAAGTTTTGATTTAAAAAAAAATAGTACATCTAAAATGGAAATGCACAATGCACAAAAGTAGAGAGAGATAATTCCAAAGAGAGTCTGTAATTTTAAGGGATTGTAAGCACTTTCTAGTATTTATATATTAGGTTTTGCAATTGTCGAGAAAAGGGGGAGGCATGGGATTTTTAACTGAGTGTTGACTCCAAATCCATATGTCATTTCTTAGGGTAATATAACCCATTACGCATGATAAATCACTTTACAATCATCTATGATCGTTAGGTCAGCTTATTGTAAATGGGAAAAATAATGGCATGTTTGACTTAGGTAAATATCCCACCGCACGTTCTTGAGAATTTAAAGAGCGTTTGTTATTCCCTGTAAAAGGTTTGGATCCGTAGTTGATTTGCACCTTTAACATTTTTCAAGCTTGCATATCAATTTATAAAGCATGTGTGGATGAAATCTCTTTCTTATAAAATTCCAAGCTGTTAGAGTTCAACTAGTGGAATTTTTCAAACTTGGACTACAAAACATTTGTGTTCATTTGTGGTATGTGAATAAATTTTCTTTACTTAAATTTTTTATTGTTTTAAATTTTTTCCATTCATAAACTCTAAAAACTTTCATTTTTTTGTGATCTATTTGTCGTTTCTGTTTACGGGGTGAAGAGAGAGCGAAATCTAAAAGTTTTGATTTAAGAAAGAAGTGTACATCTAAAAAGGAAATTCACAATGCACAAATGTACAGAGAGATAATTCCAAAGAGTGTCTATAATTTTTAGGGATTGTAAGCTCTTTTTATTTTTTATATATCAGGTTTTGCAATCGTTGGGAAAAGGGGGAGGAAGGGGATTTTTAACAGAGTGTTGACTCCCAATCCATATGTCATTTCTTAGGGTAATATAGCCCGTTACGCATGATAAATCACTTTACAATGATCTACGATCGTTAAGTCAGCTTTTTACAAATGGGAAAAATAAAGGCTTGTTTGACTCAGGTAAATATCGCACCGCACGTTCACATGAGAATTTAGTGAGTGTTTGTTATTCTCTTTAAAAGTTTTGGGTCCATAGGTGATTTGCATCTTTAACATGTGTCAAGCATGCATATCCGTTTTTAAAGCATGTGTGGAAGAAATCTCTTTCTTACAAAATTCTAAAGCTGTTAGGGTCAACAACTAGTGGAATTTCCCAAACTTGGACAACAAAACTTTTGTGTTCATTTGGGTTTTGTGAATAAATTTTCTTTACTTACATTTTTTATTGTTTTAAAATTTTTCCATACATAGACTCTAAAATTTTCATTTTGTTGTGATCTATTTACCTTTTTGGTTTACGGGATGAAGGGAGAGCGAAACTCAAAGTTTTGATTTAAGAAAAAAGAGTATATCTAAAATGGAAATGCACAATGGACAAATGTAGAGAGAGATAATTCCCAAGAGTGGCTGTAATATTTAGGGATTGTGCGCACTTTTTAGTTTTGATTTATTAGGTTTTTCAATCATCGGGAAAAGAGGGAGGCAGGGGATTTTTAACTGAGTGTTGACTCCCAATACATAAGTCATTTCTTAGGGTAATATAGCCCGTTACGCATGATAAATCACTTTACAATCATCTATGATCGTGAGGTCAGCGTTTTGTAAAAGGCAAAAATAATGGCTTTTTTTACTCGGGTAAATATCCCACCGCACATTCACTTGAGAATTTAATGAGCATTTTTTAATCTCTTTAAAATGTTTGGATCCATAGGTGATTTGCATATTTAACATGTCTCAAGCATGCATATTCGTTTTTAAAGGATGTGTGGAAGAAATATCTTTGTTATAAAATTCCAAGCTATTAGGGGTTAACTAGTAGAATTTCCCAAACTTGGGCAACAAAACTTTTCTCCTCATTAGTGGTGTGTGAATAAATTTTCTTTTCCAAAATTTGTTTTTTTTTTTATTTTTTTCATACTTGAACTCTAAAATTTTCATTTGGTTGTGATCTTTTTGCCTTTTTGGTTTACGGGATGAAGGGAGAGCGAAAACTCAAAATTTTTATTTATGAAAAAAGACTACATCTAAAATGGAAATGCACAATGCACAAATATAGAGAGAGATAATTCCAAAGAGTGTCTGTAGTTTATAGGGATTGAAAGCTCTTTTTAGTTTTTATATATCAGGTTTTGCAATTGTCGGAAAAAGGGGGAGGCGGGGATTTTTAATTGAGTGTTGACTCCCAATCCATAAGTCATTTCTTAGGGTAATATAGCCTGTTACGCATGATAAATCACTTTAAAATCATCCATGATCATTCGGTCGGCTTTTTGTAAATGGGCAAAATAATGGCTTGTTTGACTCAGGTAAATATCCCACCGCACGTTCACTTGAGAATTTATTGAGCATTTGTTCTTCTCTTTAAAAGGTTTGGATCCATAGGTGATTTGCATCATTAATATGTTTCAAGCATTCATTCATATCCATTTTTAAAGCATGTGTGGATGAAATCGCTATCTTATAAAATTCAAAGCTATTAGGGTTGAACTAGTGGAATTTCTCAAACTTGGACAACAAATCTTGTGTTCATTTATGGTGTGTGAAAAATTTTCTTTCCTTACATTTGTTATTTTTTTAAAATTTTTTAAAATTCATCAACTCTAAACTTTTCATTTTTTTGGGATCTATTTTCCTTTTTTGTTTACGGGATGAAGGGAGAGCGAAAACTAAAAGTTGTGATTTAAGAAAGAAGTGTACATCTAAAATGGAAATGCACAATACACAAATTTGGAAAGAGATAATTCCAAAGATTTTCTATAACTTTTAGGGATTGTAAGCTCTTTTTAGTTTTTAAATATCAGGTTTTTCAATCGTCGGGAAAAGGGGGACGCAAGGGATTTTTAACTGAGTGTGGCCTCCCAATCCATAATGCATTTCTGAGGGTAATATAGCCCGTCACGCATGATAAATCATTTTACAATCATTTATGATCGTTAGGTCAGCTTTTTTTTTTATGGGCAAAATAATGACTGGTTTGACTCTGGAATTTCCAAAACTTGGACAACAAAACTTTTGAATTCATTTGCGGTGTGTGAATAAATTTTCCTTAGTTACATTTTTTATTGTTTTAAATTTTTTCCATACATAAACTCTAAAATTTTCTTTTAGTTTTGATCTATTTGCCTTTTTGGGGATTTTAAGCTCTTTTTAATTTTTATATATCCAGTTTTGAAAACGTCGGGAAAAGGGGGAGGCGGGGGATTTTTAACTGAGTGTTGACTCCCAATCCATAATTAATTTCTTAGGGTGATATAGCCCGTTATGCAAGATTATTCACTTTACAATCATCTATGATCATTAGGTCAGCTTATTGTAAATGGGCAAAATAATGGCATGTTTGACTCGGGTAAATATCCCACTGCACGTTCACTTCAGAATTTAATGAGCGTTTGTTATTCTCTTTAAATGGTTTGGATCCTTAGATTATTTGCACCTTTAACATTTTTCAAGCTTGCATATCCATTTTTAAAGCATGCCTGGAAGAAATCTCTTTCTTATAAATTCCAAGCTGTTAGCGGTGAACTAGTGGAATTTCACAAACTTGGACAACAAAAATTTTGTGTTCATTTCTGGTGTGAGAATAAATTTTCTTTACTTACATTTGTTTTTTTTTAAATTTTTTCCATACGTAAACTCTAAAATTTTCATTTTGTTATGATCTATTTGCCTTTTTGGTTTATGGGATGAAGGGAGAGCGAAAACTCAAAGTTTTGATTTAAGAAAAAAGAGTATAACTAAAATGAAAATGCACAATGGACAAATGTAGAGAGAGATAATTCCAAAGAGTGACTGTAATGTTTAGGGATTGTGAGCTCTTTATAGTTTTGATTTATTAGGTTTTGCAATCGTCGGGAAAACGGGGAGGCAAGGGATTTTTAACTGAGTGTTGACTCCCAATCCATTAGTCATTTCTTATGGTAATATAGCCCGTTATGCATGAAAAATCACTTTAAAATCATCTATGATCGTTAGGTCAGCTTTTTGTTAATGGGCAAAATAATGGCTTGTTTGACTCGGGTAAATATCCCTCCACACATTCACTTGAGAATTTAATGACCCTTCGTTATTCTCTTTAAAAGGTTTGGATCCATAGGTGATTTGGATCTTTAACATGTTTCTAGCATGCATATTCGTTTTTAAAGCATACTTGGAAGAAATCTCTTTCTTATAAAATTCCAAGCTGTTAGGGTCAACAACTGGTGGAATTTCCCAACCTTGGATGACAAAACTTTTGTGTTCATTTGTGGTGTGTGAATAAATTTTCTTTACATACATTTGTTATTGTTTTAAAATTTTTCCATACATAAACTCTAAAATTTTCAATTGGTTGCAATCTATTGGCCTTTTTGGTTTATAGGATGAAGGGAGAGCCAAAACTCAAAGTTTTGATTTATGAAAAAAGAGTGCATCTAAAATGGAAATGCACAATACAAAAATGTAGATAGAGATAATTACAAAGGGTGTCTTTAGTTTTTAGGGATTGTAAACTCTTTTCAGTATTTATATATAAGGTTTTGCAATCGTCGAGAAAAGGGGGAGGCGGGGGATTTTTAACTGAGTGTTGACTCCCAATCCATAAGTCATTTCTTAGGGTAATATATCCCGTTATGCATGATAAATCACTTTAAAATCATCTATGATTGTTAGGTCAGCTTTTTTGAAATTGGCAAAATAATGGTATGTTTGAATCTGGTAAATATCCCACCGCACGCTCACTTGAGAATTTAATGAGCGTTTGTTAATCTCTTTAAAAGGTTTGGATCCATAGGTGATTTGCATCTTTAACATGTTTCAAGCATGCATATCCATTTTTAAAGTGTGTGGATGAAATCTCTTTCTTATAAAATTCTAAGCTGTTAGGGTTGAACTAGTAGAATTTCCCAAACTTGGTCAAAAAAAAGTCTGTATTCATTTGTGGTGTGTGAAAAATTTTCATTTTTTTGTGATCTATTTGCCTTTTTTTTTTACGGGATAAAGGGAGAACGAAAACTAAAAGTTTTGATTTAAGAAAAAAGTGTACAACTAAAATGGAAATACACAATGCACAAATTTAGAGAGAGATAATTCTGACGAGTGTCTATAATTTTTAGTGATTGTAAGCTCTTTTTAGTTTTTATATATCAGGTTTGGCAATCGTCGGGAAAAGGGGGAGGCGGGGGATTTTTAACTGAGTGTTGACTCCAAATCCATAAGTCATTTCTTAGGGTAATATAGCCCGTTACGTATGATAAATCACTTTACAATCATCAATGATCGTTAGGTCAGCTTTTTGTATATGGGATAAATAATGGCTTGTTTGACTCAGGTAAATATCCCACTGCACGTTCACTTGAGAATTTAATGAGCATTTGTTATTCTCTTTAAAAGTTTTGGATCCATAGGTGATTTGCATCTTTAACATGTTTCAAACATGCATATCCGTTTTTAAAGCATGTGTGGAAGAAATCTCTTTCAAGTTGTTAGGGTCAACAACTAGTGGCATTTCCCAGACTTGGACAACAAAACTTTTGTCTTCATTTCTGGTGTGTGAATAAATTTTATTTACTTACATTTGTTATTTTTTTAAATTTTTTCCATACATAAACTCTAAATTTTTCATTTTGTTGTGATCTATTTGCCATTTTGGTTTACGGCATGAAGGGAGAGCGAAAACTCAAATTTTTGATTTAAAAAAAAAGAGTACATCTAAAATGGAAATGCACAATGCTTAAATGTAGAGAGAGATACTTTCAAAGAGTGTGTGTAAGTTTTAGGGATTGTAAGATCTTTTCAATTTTTATATATCCGGATTTGCAATCGTCGGGAAAAGGGGGAAGCAGGGGATTTTTAACTAAGTGTTGACTCCCAATCCATATGTCATTTCAAAGGGTAATATAGCCTGTTATGCATGATAAATCACATTACAATCTTCCGTGATCGTCAAGTCAGCTTTTTGTAAATGGGAAAAATAATGGATTGTTTGACTCAAGTAAATATCCCACCGCACGTTCACTTGAGAATTTAATGAGGGTTTGGTATTCTCTTTAATTGGTTTGGATCCATAGGTGATTTGCATCTTTAACATATTTTAAGCATGCATATCAATTTGTAAAGCATGTGTGGAAGATTTCTCTTTCTTATAAAATTCCAAGCTGTTAGGGTCAACCACTAGTGGAATTTCCCAAACTTGGACAACAAAACTTTTGTGTTCATTTGTGGTGTGTGAATAAATTTTCTTTACTTACATTTGTCATTGTTTAAATTTTTTCCATACAAAAACTCTAAAATTTTGATTTTGTTTTGATCTATTTGCCTTTTTGGTTTACGGGATGAAGGCAGAGCAAAAACTAAAAGCTTTGATTTAACAAAAAAGAGTACATATAAAATGGAATTGCACATTGCACAAATGTAGAGAGATAATTCCAAACAGTGTCTATAATTTTTAAGGATTGTAAGCTCTTTTTATTTTCTATATATCTGGTTTTGCAATCATCGGGAAAAGGGGGAGGCGGGGGATTTTTAACTGAGTGTTGACTCCCAATCCATAAGTCATTTCTTAGGGTAATATAGCCCGTTACGCGTGATGAATCACTTTACAATCATCTATGATCTTTAGGTCAACTTTTTGTAAATTGGCAAAATAATTGCTTGTTTTACTCGGGTAAATATCCCATTGAATGTTTACTTGAGAATTTAATGATCGTTTTTTATTCTCTTTAAAAGGGTTGGATCCATAGGTGATTTGCATCTTTAACATGTTTCAAACATGCATATCCATTTTTAAAGGATGTGTGGAAGAAATCTCTATCTTATAAAATTCCCAGCTGCTAGCGTCAACCACTAGTGGAATTTCTAAAACTTGTACAAAAGAACTTTTAAGTTCATTGGTGGTGTGTGAATAAATTTTCTTTACTCACATTTGTTATTGTTTAAAATTTTTTCCATACGTAAACTCTAAAATTTTCTTTTTGTTGTAAACTATTTGCCTTTTTGGTTTACAAGATGAAGGGAGAGCGAAAACATAAAGTTTTGATTTAAGAAAAACGAGTACATCTAAAATGGAAATGCAAAAATGCACAAATGTAGAAAGAGATAATTAGAAAGAGTGACTGCAAGTTTTAGGGATTGTGAGCTCTTTTTAGTTTTTATATATAAGGTTTTGCAATCGTCGGGAAAAGCGCGAGGCAAGGATTTTTAACTGAGTGTTGACTCCCAATCCATAAGTCATTTCTTATTGTAATAAAGCCTTTTACGAATGATAAATGACTTTACAATCATCTTTGATTGTTAGGTCAACTTTTTGTAAAAGGGCAAAATAATTGCTTATTTTACACCTATAAATATCCAATAGCACGTTCACTTGAGAATTTAATGAGCATTTGTTATTCTCTTTAAAAGGTTTGGATCCGTAGGTTATTTGCATCTTTAACATGTTTCATGCATGCATATCATTTTTTAAAGCATGTATGGAAGAAATCATTTTCTTATAAAATTCCAAGCTGTTAGGGTCAACAACTAGTGGAATTTCCGGAACTTGGACAACAAAACTTTTGTGTTCAATTGTGGTGTGTGAATAAATTTTCTTTACTTACATTTGTTATTGTTTTAAATTTTTTCCAGACCTAAACTCAAATTTTCATTTTGTTGTGATCTATTTGCCTTTTTGGTTTACGGGATGAAGGGAGAGCGAAAACTCTAAGTTTTGATTTAAGAAAAAAGAGTACATCCAAAATGGATATGCACAATGCACAAATGTAGCGAGAGATAATTCCAAAGAGTGTCTATAATTTTCAGGGATTGTAAGCTCTTTTTAGTTTTTATATATCAGGTTTTGCAATCATCGGTAAAAGGGCGTGATGGGGGATTTTTAATTGAGTGTTGACTCCCAATCAATAAGTCATTTCTTTGGGTAATATAGCCCGTTATGCATGATAAATCACTTTACAATCGTGTATGATCATTAGGTCAGCTTTTTGTAAATGCACAAAATAATGGCTTGTTTGGCTCGGGTAAAAATCCCACCGCACGTTCACTCTAGAATTTATTGAGCATTTGTTATTCTCTTTAAAAGGTTTGGATCCATAGGTGAATTGGATCTTTAACATGTTTCAAGCACGCATATCCATTTTTAAAGCATGTGTGGAAGAAATTTATTTTTGATAAACTTCCAAGCTGTTAGGGTCAACAACTAGTGGAATTTCCCAAACTTGGACAACAAAACTTTTGTGTTCATTTGTGGTGTGTGAATAAATTTTCTTTACTTACATTTGTTATTGTTGAAATTTATTCGATTCAAAAACTCTAAAATTTTCATTTTGTTGTGATCTATTTGCCTTTTTGGTTTACGGGATGAAGGGAGTGCGAAAACTAAAAGTTTTGATTTAAGAAAAAAGAATACATCTAAAATGGAAATGCACATTGCACAAATCTAGAGAGAGATAATTCCAAAGAGTGTCTATAATTTTTAGGGATTGTAAGCTCTTTTTAGTTTTTATATATCCGGTTTTGCAATCGTTAGGAAAAGGGGAAGGCGGGGGATTTTTAACTGAGTGTTGAATCCCAATCCATAAGTCATTTCTTAGGGTAATATAGCCCGTTACGCATGATGAATCACTTTACAATCATCTATTATCGTTAGGTCAGCTTTTTGTAAATTGGCAAAATAATGGCTTGTTTTACTAGGGTAAATATCCCACTACACGTTCACTTGAGAATTTAATGAGCGTTTGTAATTATCTTTAAAAGGTTTAGATCCATAGGTGATTTGCATCTTTAACATGCTTCAAACATGCATATCCATTTTTAAAGGATGTGTGGAAGAAATCTTTGTCTTATAAAATTCCAAGCTGTTAGCGTCAACAACTAGTGGAATTTCACAAACTTGTACAACAAAACTTTTGTGTTCATTTTTGGTGTGTGAATAAATTTTCTTTACTTACATTTGTTATTTTTAAAATTTTTTTCATACCTAAACTCTAAAATTTTCATTTTGTTGTAAACTATTTACCTTTTTGGTTTACGGTATGAAGGGAGAGCGAAAACTTATTGTTTTGATTTAAGAAAAAAGAGTACATCTAAAATGGAAATGCACAATGCAAAAATGTAGAGAGAGACAATTCCAAAGAGTGACTGTAATTTTTAGGGATTGTGAGCTCTTTTTAGTTATTATATATCAGGTTTTGCATTCGTCGAGAAGAGGGGCAGGCAGGGGATATTTAACTGAGTGTTGACTCCCAATCAAAAAGTCCTTTCTTTGGGTAATATAGCCCGTTACGCATGATAAATCACTTTACAATCGTGTATGATCGTTAGGTCAGCTTTTTGTAAATGGGCAAAATAAAGGCTTGTTTGACTCGGGTAAGTCTCCCACCGCACGTTCACTTGAGAATTTAATGAGCGTTTGTTATTCTCTTGAAAAGGTTTGGATCCATCGATGATTTGCATCTTTAACATGTTTCAAGCATGCATATCCATTTTTAAAGCATGTGTGGAAGAAATCTATTTCTTATTAAATTCCAAGCTGTTAGGGTCAACAACTAGTGAATTTCCCAAACTTGGACAACAAAACTTTTGTATTCATTTGTGGTGTGTGAATAAATTTTCTTTACTTACATTTGTTATTGTTTAAATTTTTTCCAAACAAAAACTCTAAAATTTTGATTTTATTGTGATCTATTTGCCTTTTTGGTTTACGGGATGAAGGGAGAGTGAAAACTAAAAGTTTGTATTAAAAAAAAAAAAGTACATCTAAAATGGAAATGCACGTTCCAAAAATGTAGAGAGAGATAATTTCAAAGAGTGTGTAGAGTTTTTAGGGATGGTAAGCTCTTTTTAGTATTTATATATCTGGTTTTGCAATCGTCTGGAAAAGGGGGAGGCGGGGGATTTTTAATTGAGTGTTGACTCCCAATCCATAAGTCATTTCTTAGGGTAATATAGCCCGTTACGCATGATGAATCACTTTACAATCATCTATGATCGTTAGGTCAAGTTTTTGTAAATTGGCAAAATAATTGCTTGTTTTACTCGGGTACAAATCCCACTGCACGTTCACTTGAGAATTTAATGAGCGTTTGTTATTCTGTTTAAAAGGTTTTGATCCAGAGGTGATTTTCATCTTTAACATCTTTCAAGCATGCATATCCATTTTTAAAGCACGTGTGGAAGAAATCTATTTCTTATATAATTCCAAGCTGTTAGGGTTAACAACTCGTGGAATTTCCCAAACTTGGACAACAAAACTTTTGTGTTTATTTGTGATGTGTGAATAAATTTTCTTTACTTACATTTGTTATTGTTTAAATTTGTCCATACAAAAACTCTAAAATTTTCATTTTGTTGTGATCTATTTGCCTTTTTGGTTTACGGGATAAAGGGAGAGCGAAAACTAAAAGTTTTGATTTAATAAAAAAGAGTACATCTAAAATGAAAATGCACAATGCACAAATGTAGAGAGAGAGAATTCCAAAGAGTGTCTATAATTTTTAGGGATTGTAAGCTATGTTTAGTTTTTATATGTGTGTTTTTGCTATCGTCGGGAAAAGAGGGAGGCGGGGGATTTTTAACTGAGTGTTGACTCCCAATCCATAAGTCATTTCTTAGGATAATGTAGCCCGTTACGCATGATAAATCACTTTACAATCATCTATGATCATTAGGTCAACTTTTTGTAAATATTCAAAATAATGGCTTGTTTGACTCGGGTAAATATCCCACCGCACGTTCACTTGAAAACTTATTGAGTATTTTTTATTATTTTTAAAAGGTTTGGATCCATAGGTTATTTGCATCTTTAACATGTTTCAAGCATGCATGTCCATTTTGGAAGCATGTGTGGAAGAAATCTCTTTCTTATAAAATTCCAAGTGTTTAGGGTTGATCTAGTGGAATTTCCAAAACTTGGACAACAAAACTTTTGTGTTCATTTGTGGTGTGTGAATAAATTTTCTTTACATACATTTGTTATTGTTTTAAATTTTTTCTAGACATCAACTCAAATTTTCACTTTGTTGTGATCTATTTAACTTTTTGGTTTACGGGATGAAGGGAGAGTGAAAACTCTAAGTTTTGTTTTAAGAAAAAAGAGTACATCTAAATTGGAAATGCACATTGCACAAATGTAGCGAGAGATAATTCCAAAGAGTTCCTATAATATTTAGGGATTGTAAGCACATTTTAGTTTTTATATATCAGGTTTTCCAATCATTGAGAGAAGGGGGAGATGGGGGATTTTTAACTGAGTGGTGACTCCCAATCCATAAGTCATTTCTTTGGGTAATATAGCCCGTTTCGCATGATCAATCACTTTACAATCGTCTATGATCGTTAGGTCCGGTTTTTGTAAATGGGCAAAATAATGGCTTGTTTAACTCGGATAAATATCCCACAGCACGTTCACTTGAGAATTTAATGAGCATTTTTTATTCTCTTTAAAAGGTTTGGATCCATTGGTGATTTGCATCTTTAACATGTTTCAAGCATGCATATCCATTTTTAAAGCTTGTGAGGAAGAGATATCTTTCTTATAAAATTCCAAGCTGATAGCGTCAACAACTAGTGGAATTTCCCAAACTTTGACAACAAAACTTTTGTGTTTATTTGTGATGTGTGAATAAATTTTCCTTACTTACATTTCTTATTGTTTAAATTTTTTCCATACAAAAACTCTAAAATTTTCATTTTGTTGTGATCTATTTGCCTTTTTGGTTTACAGGATGAAGGGAGAGCGAAAATTAAAAGTTTTGATTTAAGAAAAAAAAGTACATCTAAAACGGAAATGCACAATGCACAAATGTAGAGAGAGATAATTCCAAAGAGTGTCTATAATTTTTAGGGATTGTAAGCTCTTTTTAGTTTTTAGATGTCCAGTTTTGCAATCGTCAGGAAAAGAGGGAGGCGGGGGATTTTTAACTGAGTGTTGACTCTCAATCCATAAGTCAATTCTTAGGGTAATGTTGCCCGTTACACATGATAAATCACTTTACAATCATCTATGATCATTAGGTCAGCTTTTTGTAAATTGGCAAAATAATAGCTTGTTGGACTCGGGTAAATATCCCACCGAACGTTCACTTGAAAAATTATTGAGTATTTTTTATTCTTTTTAAAAGGTTTGGATCCATAGGTTATTTGAATCTTTAACTTGTTTCAAGCATGCATATCCATTTTTAAAGCATGCGTGGAAGAAATCTCTTTCTTATAAAATTCCAATTGTTTAGGGTTGATCTAGTGGAATTTCCCAAACTTGGACAACAAAACTTTTGTGTTCATATTTGTGTGTGAATAAATTTTCTTTACTTACATTTGTTATTGTTTTAAATTTTTTCCAGACATCAACTCAAATTTTCATTTTGTTGTGATATATTTAATTTTTTGGTTTACGGGATGAAGGGAGAGCGAAAACTCAAAGTTTTGTTTTAAGAAAAAAAAGTACATCTAAATTGGAAATGCACATTGCACAAATGTAGCGAGAGATAATTCCAAAGACTTCCTATAATATTTAGGGATTGTAAGCACATTTTAGTTTTTATGTATCAGGTTTTGCAATTATTGGGAAAAGGGAGAGACGGGGGATTTTTAACTGAGTGTTGACTCCCAATCCGTAAATCATTTCTTTGGGTAATATAGCCCATTTCGCATGATAAATCACTTTACAATCGTCTATGATCGTTAGGTCAAGTTTTTTTAAATGGGCAAAATAATGGCTTGTTTGACTCGGGTAAATATCCCACCGTACGTTCACTTGAGAATTTAATGAGCATTTGTTATTCTCTTTAAAAGGTTTGGATCCGTAGGTGATTTGCATCTTTAACATGTTTCAAGCATGCATATCCCTTTTTAAAGCATGTGTGGAAAAAATCTCTTTCTTATAAAATTCCATGCTGATAGGATCAACAACTACTGGAATTTCCCAAACTTTGACAACAAAACTTTTGTGTTGATTTGTGGTGTGTGAATAAATATTCTTTACTTAGATTTTTTATTGTTTAAATTTTTTCTATACAAAAACTCTGAAATTTTCATTTTGTTGTGATCTATTTACCTTTTTGGTTTACGGGATGAAGGGAGAGCGAAAACTAAAAGTTCTGATTTAAGAAAAAAGAGTACATCTAAAATGGAAATGCACATTTCACAAATGTAGAGAGATATAATTCCAAAGAGTGTCTGTAATTTTTTGGGATTGTAAGCTCTTTTTAGTTTTTATATATCAGGTTTTGCAATCGTCGGGAAAAGGGGGAGGCGGGGGATTTTTAACTGAGTGTTGACTCCCAATCCAGATGTCATTTATTAGGGTAATATAGCCCGTTATGCATGATAAATCACTTTACAATCATCTATGATCGTTAGGTCAGCTTTTTGTAAATGGGCAAAATAATGGCTTCTTTGACTCAGGTAAATATCCCACTGCACGTTCACTTGAGAATTTAATGAGCGTTTGTCATTCTCTTGAAAATGTTTGGATCCATAGGTGATTTGTATCTTTAACATGTTTCAAGCAAGCATATCCATTTTTAAAGCATGTGTGGATGAAATCTTTCTTATAAAATTCAAAGCTGTTAGGGTTGAACTATTGGAATTTCCCAAACTTGGACAACAATACTTTTGAGTTCTTTTGTGGTGTGTGAAAAAATTTCTTTACTTACATTAGTAATTGTTTTAAATTTTTTCCATTCATCAACTCTAAAATTTTCATTTTTTTTGTGATCTATTTGCCTTTTTTGTTTATGGGATAAAGGGAGAGCGAAATTAAAAGTTTTGATTTAAGAAAAAAGTGTACAACTAAAATTGAAATGCACAATGCACAAATGTAGAGAGAGATAATTCCAAAGAGCGTCTATAATTTTTTGGGATTGTAAGCACTTTCTAGTTTTTATATATCAGGTTTTGCAATCATTAAGAAAAGGGGGAGGCGGGGGATTTTTAACTGAGTCTTGACTCCCAATGCATAAGTAATTTCTTATTGTAATATAGCCTGTTACACATGATAAATCACTTTACAATCATTGATGAATGTTAGGTCAGCTTATTGCAAATGGGCAAAATAATAGCATGTTTGACTCGGGTAAATATCCCACTACACGTTCACTTGAGAATTTAATGAGCATTTGTTATTCACTTTAAATGGTTTGGATCCATAGTTGATTCGCAGCTTTAACATTTTTCAAGCTTGCAGATCCATTTTTAAAGCAAGCGTGGAAGAAATCTCTTTCTGATAAAATTCCAAGTTGTTAAGATTGAACTAGTGGAATTTCCCAAACTTGGACAATAAAACTTTTGTGTTCATTTGTGGTGTGTGAAGAAATTTTCTTTACTTACATTTGTTATTGTTTAAAATTTTTTCCATACATAAACTCTAAAATTTTCATTTTGTTGTGATCTATTTGCCTTTTTGGTTTACGGGATGAAGGGAGAGCAAAAACTCAAAGTTTTGATTTAAGAAAAAAGAGTATAACTAAAATGGAAATGCACAATGGACAATTGTAGAGAGTGATAATTCCAAAGTGTGACTGTATTGTTTAGGGATTGTGTGCACTTTTTAGTTTTGATTTATTAGGTTTTGCAATCATTAGGAAAAGGGGGAGGCAAGGGATTTTTAACTGAGTGTTGATACCCAATCCATAAGTCATTTCTTAGGGTAATATAGCCCGTTACGCAAGATAAATCACTTTACAATCATCTATGATCGTCAGGTCAGCTTTTTGTAAATGGGCAAAATAATAGCTTTTTTTACTCAGGTAAATATCCTACCGCACGTTCACTTTAGAATTTAATGAGCGTTTGTTATTCTCTCTAAAAGGATTGGATCCATAGGTGGTTTGCATCTTTAACATGTGTCAAGCTTGCCTATTTGTTTTTAAAGCATGTGTGGAAGAAATCTCTTTCTTATAAAATTCCAAGCTGTTGGGGGTTAACTAGTGGAATTTCCCAAACTTTGACCACAAAACTTTTGTCTAAATTTGTGGTGTGTGAATAAATTTTATTTACTAAAATTTTTTATTGTTTTAAATTTTTTCCATACATAAACTCTAAAATTTTCATTTGGTTAAGATCTGTTTGCCTTTTTGGTTTACGTGATGAAGGGAGAACGAAAACTAAAAGTTTTGATTTAAGAAAATAGAGTACATCTTAAATGGAAATTCACAATGTACAAATGTAGAGATAGATAATTCCAAAGAGTGTCTGTAGCTTTTAAGGATTGTAAGCTCTTTTTAGTTTTTATATATCAGGTTTTGCAATTGTTGGGAAAACAGGGAGGCGGGGGATTTTTAACTGAGTGTTGCCTCCCAATCCATAAGTCATTTCTTAGGGTAATATAGCCCGTTACACATGATAAATCACTTTACAATCATCTATGATCGTTAGGTCAGCTTTTTGTAAATTGGCAAAATAATGGCTTGTTTGACTCAGGTAAATATCCCATAGCACGTTCACTTGAGAATTTAATGAGCGTTTTTTATTCTCTTTAAAAGGTTTGGATCCATAGGTGATTTGCATCTTTAACATGTTTCAAGCATGCATATCCATTTTTTAAGCAGGTGTAGATGAAATCTCTTTCTTATAAAATTCCAAGCTCTTAGGGTTGAACTAGTGGAATTTCCCAAACTTGGACATCAAAACTTTTGTGTTCATTAGTGGTGTGCGAGTAAATATTCTTTACTAACATTTTTTATTGTTTTAAATTTTTTCCATTCATCAACTCTAAAATTTTCATTTTTTTGTGATCTATTTGCCTTTTTTGTTTACGGGATGAAGGTAGAGCGAAAACTAAAAGTTATTATTTAAGAAAAAAGTGTACATCTAAAATGTAAATGCACAATGCACAAATTTAGAAAGAGATAATTCCAAAGAGTGTCTATAATTTTTAGGGATTGTAAGCTCTTTTTAGTTTTTATATATCAGGTTTTGCAATCGTCGGGGAAAGGGGGAGGCAGGGGATTTTTAACTGAGTGTTGACTCCCAATCCATATGTCATTTCTTAGGGTAATATAGCCCGTTACGCATGATAAATCACTTCACAATCATCTATGATCGTTAGGTCAGTTTTTGTATATGGGCAAAATAGTGGCTGGTTTGACTCAAGTAAATATGCCACTGTACGTTCACCTGAGAGTTTAATGAGCGTTTGTTATTCTCTTCAAAAGTTTTGGATCTATAGGTGATTTGCATCTCTAACATGTTTCAAGCATGCATATCCATTTTTAAAGCATGTGTGGAAGAAATGTCTTTCTTATAAAATTCCAAGCCGTTAGGGTTAACAACTAGTGGATTTTCCCAACCTTGGACAACAAAACTTTTGTGTTCAGTTGTGGTGTGTGAATAAATTTTCTTTACTTACATTCGTTATTGTTTTAAAATTTTTCCATACATAAACTCAAAAATTTTCATTTTTTTGTGATCTATTTGCCTTTTTGGTTTACGAGATGAAGGGAGAGCGAAAACTCAAAGTTTTGATTTAAGAAAAAAGGGTACATCTAAAATGGAAATGCACAATGCACAAATGTAGAGAGAGATAATTCCAAAGAGTGTCTGTAATTTTTAAGCATTGTAAGCTCTTTTTAGTTTGTATAAATCATGTTTTGCAATCATCGAAAAAAGGGAGAGGCTGGGGATTTTTAACTGAGTGTTGACTCCCAATCCATAAGTCATTTCTTAGGGTAATATAGCTTGTTATGCATGATAAATCACTTAACAATCATCTATGATCGTCAGGTAAGCTTTTTGTAAATGGGCAAAATAATGGCTTGTTTGACTCGGCTAAATATCCCACCGCACGTTCCCTTGGGAATTTAATGAGCATTTGTTATTCTCTTTAAAAAGTTTGGTTCCATAGGTGATTTGCATCTTTAACATGTTTGAAGCATGCATATTCTTTTTTAAAGCATGTGTGGAAGAAATCTTCTTCTTATAAAATTCCAAGCTGTTGGGGGTTAACTAGTGGAATTTTCCAAACTAGGACAAGAAAATTTTTTCTTCATTTGTGGTGTGTGAATAAATTTTCTTTACTAACATTTTTTATTGTTTTAAATTTTTTCCATACACAAACTCAAAAATTTTCATTTGGTTGTGATCTATTTGCCTTTTTGGTTTATGGGATGAAGGGAGAGCGAAAACTCAAAGTTTTGATTTTAGGAAAAAGAGTAGACCTAAAATGGAAATACACAATGCACAAATGTAGAGAGAGATAATTCCAAAGAATGTCTGTAATTTTTAGGGATTTTAAGCACTTTCTAGTTTTTATATATCAGGTTTTGTAATCGTCGAGAAAAGGGGGTGGCGGGGGATTTTTAACTGAGTCTTGACTCCCAATCCTCAATTAATTTCATAGGGTAATATAGCCCGTTATGCATGATAAATCACTTTACAATCATCTATGAACGTTAGGTCAACTTATTGTAAATGGGCAAAATAATGGCATGTTTGACTAGGGTAAATATCCCACCGCACGTTCACTTGAGAATTTAATGAGTGTTTGTTATTCTCTTTAAAAGGTTTGGATCCGTAGTTGATTTGCACCTTTAACATTTTTCAAGCTTGCAGATCCATTTTTAAAGCAAGCGTGTAAGAAATCTCTTTCTTATAAAATTCCATGCTGTTAGGATTGAACTAGTGGAATTTCCATAACTTGGAAAACAAAAATTTTGTGTTCATTTGTGGTGTGTGAAGAAATTTTCTTTACTTACATTTGTTATTGTTTAAATTTTTTTGATACATAAACTCTAAAATTTTCATTTTGTAGTGATCTATTTGCCTTTTTGGTTTACGGGATGAAGGGAGAGCAAAAATTCAAAGTTTTGTTTTAAGAAAAAAGAGTATTTCTAAAATGGAAATGCACAATGGAAAAATGTAGAGAGAGATAATTCCAAAGAGTGACTATAATGTTTAGGGATTGTGTGCACTTTTTAGTTTTGATTTATTAGGTTTTGCAGTCGTCGGGAAAAGGGGGAGGCAGGGGATTTTTAACAGAGTATAGACTCCCAATCCATAAATCATTTCCTAGGGTAATATAGCCCGTTACGCATAATAAATCACTTTACAATCATCTATGATCGTCAGGTAAGCTTTTTGTAAATGGCAAAATAATGGCTTTTTTGACTCGGGTAAATATCCCACCGCATGTTCACTTGAGAATTTAATGATTGTTTGTTATTCTCTTTAAAAGGTTTGGATACATAGGTAATTTGCATCTTTAACATGTTTCAAGCATGCATATTCATTTCTAAAGCATGTATGGAAGAAATCTCTTTCTTATAAAATTCTAAGCTATTGGGTGTTAACTAGTGGAATTTCCAAAACTTGGACAACAAAACTTTTATCTTCATTTGTGGTGTGCGAATAAATTTTCTTTACTAACATTTGTTACTGTTTAAATTTTTTTTCATCCATAAACTCTAAAATTTTCATTTGGTTGTGATCTAGTTGCCTTTTTGGTTTACGGGATGAAGGGAGAGCGAAAACTCAAATTTTTGATTTAAGAAAAAAGAGTACATCTAAAATGGAAATGCACAATGCACAAATATAGAGAGAGATAATTCCAAAGAGTGTCTGTAGTTTTTTGGGATTGTAAGCACTTTTTAAATTTATATATCAGGTTTTGCAATCGTCGGGAAAAGGGGGAAGCGGGGGATTTTTAACTGAGTGCTGACTCCCAATCCATAAGTCATTTCTTAGGTTAATGTAGCCCGTTACGCATGATAAATCACTTTACAATCATCTATGATCATTAGGTCAGCTTTTTGGAAAAGGCCAAAATAATGGCTAGTTTGATTGAGGTAAATATTCCACCGCACGTTCACTTGAGAATTTAATGAGCATTTTTCATTCTCTTTAAAAGGTTTGGATCCATAGGTGATTTGCATCTTTAACATGTTTCAAGCATGCATATCAAATTTTAAAGCATCTGTGGATGAAATCACTTTCTTATAAAATTCCAAGCTGTTAGGGTTGAAGTACTGGAATTTTCCAAACTTGGAAAACAAAACTTTTGTCTTCATTTGAGGTGTGTGAATAAATTTTCTTTACTAACATTTGTTATTGTTTTAAATTTTTTCCATACGTAAACTCTAAAATTTTCATTTGGTTGTGATCTGTTTGCCTTTTTGGTTTACGGGATGAAGGGAGAGTGAAAACTCAAACATTTGATTTAAGAAAAACGAGTACATCTAAAATGGATATGCACAATGCACAAATATAGAGAGAGATAATTCCAAAGAGTGTCCATAGCTTTTAGGGATTGTAAGATCTTTTTAGTTTTTATATATCCGATTTTGCAATTGTCGGGAAAACGGGGAGGCGGGGGATTTTTAACTGATTTGCATTTTTAACATGTTTAAAACATGCATATCCATTTTTAAAGCATGTGTGGAGGAAATCTCTTTCCTATAAAATTCCAAGCTGTTGGGGTTGAACTATTGGAATTTCCCAAACTTGGACAACAAAACTTTTGTGTTCATTTGTGGTGTGTGAATAAATTTTCTTTACTTATATTTGTTATTGTTTTAAATTTTTTCCGGACTTGAACTCCAAAATTTTCATTTTGTTGTGATCTATTTGCCTTTTTTGTTTACAGGATGAAGAGAGAGCGAAAACTCAAATTTTTGTTTTAAGAAAAAAGAGTACATGTAGAATGGAAATGCACAATGCACAAATGTAGAGCGAGATAACTCCAAAGAGTTTCTGTAATTTTTAGGGATTGTAAGATCTTCTTAGTTTTTAAATGTCAGGTTTTGCAATCGTCGGGAAAAAGGGGGAGGCAGGGATTTTTAACTGAGTCTTGACTCCCAATCCATAAGTCATTTCTTAGGGTAATATAGCCCGTTACGCATGATAAATCACTTTACAATCATCCATGTCGTTGGGTCAGCTTTTTGTAGATGGGAAAATAATGGCTTGTTTGACTCGGGTAAATATCCCACCGCACGTTCACTTCAGAATTTAATGAGCGTTTGTTATTCTCTTCAAAAGCTTTGGATCCATAGGTGATTTGCATCTTTAACATGTTTAAAACAAGCAAATCCATTTTTTAAGCATGTGTGGAGGAAATCTCTTTCTTATAAAATTCTAAGCTGTTGGGGTTGAACTAGTGGAATTTCCCAAACTTGGACAAAAAAAATTTTGTGTTCATTTGTGGTGTGTGAATAAATTTTCTTTACTTACATTTATTATTGTTTTAAATTTTTTTATTCATTTTGTAGTGATCTATTTGCCTTTTTGGTTTACGGGATGAAGGGAGAGCGAAAACTCAAAGTTTTGATTTATGAAAAAAGTGTACATCTAAAATGAAAACGCACAGTGCACAAATGTAGAGCGAGATAATTCCAAAGAGTTTCAGTAATTTTTAGGGATTGTAAGCTCTTCTTAGTTTTTATATATCAGGTTTTGCAATCATCGGGAAAAAGGGGGAGGCAAGGATTTTTAACTGAGTCTTGACTCCCAATCCATAAGTCATTTCTTAGGGTAATATAACCCATTATGCATGATAAATCACTTTACAATCATCTATGATCGTTAGGTCAGTTTTTTGTAAATGGGCAAATTAATGGCCTGTTTGACTCAGGTAAATATCCCACCACACGTTCACTTGAGAATTTAATTAGTGTTTGTTATTCTCTTTAAAAGGTTTGGATTCATAGGTGATTTTCATCTTTAACATGTTTCAAGCATGCATATCCATTTTTAAAGCATGTGTGGATGAAATCTGTTTCTTATAAAATTCAAAGCTGTTAGGGTTGAACTAGTGGAATTTCCCAAACTTGGACAACAAAACTTTTGTGTTCATTTGTGGTGTGTGAAAATTTTTCTTTACTTACATTTGTTATTGTTTTAAATTTTTTCCATTCATCAACTCTAAAATTTTCATTTTTTTGTGATCTATTTGTGTTTTTTGTTTACGGGATGAAGGGAGAGCGAAAACTAAAAGTTTTGATTTAAGAAAAAATTTTACATCTAAAATGGAAATGTACAATGCAAAAATGTAGAAAGAGATAATTTCAAAGAGTGTCTATAATTTTTTGGGATTGTTAGCTCTTTTTAGTTTTTATATATCAGGTTTCGCAATCGTCGGGAAAAGGGGGAGATAGGGGATTTTAAACTAAGTGTTGACTCCCAATCCATATGTCATTTCTTAGGGTAATATAGCCCGTTACGCATGATAAATCACTTTACAATCACCTATGATTGTTAGGTCAGCTTTTTGTATATGGGAAAAAAATTGGCTGGTTTGACTTAGGTAAATATCTCTCCGCACGTTCACCTGAGAATTTAATGAGCGTTTTATATTCTCTTTAAAAATTTTGGATCCAAAGGTGATTTGCATCTTTAACAAGTTTCAGGCATGCATATCCGTTTTTAAAGCATGTGTGGAAGAAATCTCTTTCTTATAAAATTTGAAGCTGTTAGGGTTAACAACTTGTGGAATTTCCCGAACTTGGACAACAAAACTTTTGTGTTCATTTGTTGTGTGTGAATAAATTTTTTGTACTTACATTTGTTATTGTTTTAAAAATTTACCATACGTAAACTCTAAAATTTTCATTTTGTTGTGATCTATTTGCGTTTTTGGTTTACGGGATGAAGGGAGAGCGAAAACTCAAAGTTTTGATTTAAAAAAAAAAGAGTACATCTAAAATGGAAATGCACAATGCACAAATGTAGGACAGATAATTTCAAAGAGTGTCCATAATTTTTAAGCATTGTAAGCTCTTTTTAGTTTTTATATATCAGGTTTTGCAATCGTCTGGAAAAGGGGGAGGCAGGGGATTTTTAACTGAGTGTTGAATCCCAATCCATAAGCCATTTCTTAGGGTAATATAGCCCGTTACGCATGATAAATCACTTTACAATCATCTATGATCGTCAGGTAAGCTTTTTGTAAATGGGCAAAATAATGGCTTGTTTGACTCGGGTAAATATCCCACCCCACGTTCACTTGAGAATTTAATGAGCGTTTGTTATTCTCTTTAAAAGGTTTGGATTCATAGGTGTTTGCATGTTTAACATGTTTCAAACATGCATATTCGTTTTTAAAGAATGTGTGGAAGAAATCTCTTTCTTATAAAATTACAAGCTGTTGGGGGTTAACTAGTGGAATTTCCCAAACTTGGAGAATAAAACTTTTGTCTTCATTTTTGGTATGTGAATAAATTTTCCTTACTAAAATTTTTTATTGTTTAAAATTTTTTCCATACATAAACCCTAAAATTTTTATTTGGTCGTGATCTATTTGCCTTTTTGGTTTATAGGTTGAAGGGAGAGCGAAAACTCAAAGTTTTCATTTTAGAAAAAAGAGTACATCTAAAATGGAAATACACAATGCACAAATGTAGAGGGAGATAATTCCAAAGACTGTCTGTAATTTTTAGGGATTATAAGCACTTTCTAGTTTGTATATATCAGGTTTGGCAATTGTCGAGAAAAGGGAGAGGCGGGGGATTTTTGTTACGGTCCCTAGCCTTGGATCTAGTAACTCGGTGAGTTGAATATGAATCCAGCACTGTTTGAGGGTTTCTTATGACGTTTTTTTGTGAAAAGAACTCACTTATACTTCTCCTTTCACGTTAGGATTGAAAAGGATTTTCCTTTTTTCGATTATAGATGCAACCAGCAAGTTAAAGGACTGTTTAAGCACTCAGATATGAAACGCCTCTTTTATGATTCAAGACAAGGGGGTTTTACTTGCTGTAATGACTCAAGGCAACCCCTTTCCCTTTACTGAATTCATTCCCCTTGAAAAGAAGTTTCCTTTTCTTAATTATGAATGAACCCAGCTAGTCAAGGAAGCTCCTTGAGGCCCCAATGTGGAATCCCCTTTCTTATGGCTCACGTTAAGGTAGGGTTTCCAATTTCATGCTGCACTGGTTCCTTACGTAAAAGAGAAACATAAATCTAATCTCAATGCTTGGAATAAGATTAAAACATACCTCTGGATGTCAACACCCAACCAGCAACAATAACTCGTCCTCCTTCCTGGGTAGACTCACGTCAAGATCTCTCCTTTTCTGGAATTTTTGTGAAAGAGATGATCTTCTCTTGCAGCTCAGAAGAGAAAGGTAATTCCTCTTCTTTTTCCTTCCAAGATCTCCTCAAAGACTCCCCAATGGATGCAGCAAACCCCCAAGAGAGTTCAAGCCAAGAACCCTAGAATAGGGAGCCTAGAAAGAACCTAAATTACCCTAGTTTATGCTAATTCCGAACTTGCTTTATTTCTCCTTCCTTACCCCTTAAATAGAGTAATTAACATCAACATAGGTTAGGGTTATTAAAACCCAATTCTACCCCTACCTTTAAGCCTTATTACAAATCAATAAAATTCGAAATTAAAAGCAACATAAATAATAAAAGTAAAGTAGATGACTCAGTGTTATTGATTCCATAACATCTGCCCCTCCTTGGAGATCGAGCTTGACCTCAATCTCGGAAGCTGGGTAGACCTGGTGGAAGTTGTCAAGCCGCTCCCATTCTGCGTAGTTGTGGCCGATTGCTGCCCAGTAATGGCATGCAGGGAGATGTCCGGTGGTTCTTCCTCAATCATACCCTCTATCACCTCGATATCCTCTTTTTCAACCTTATCAGTCAATAACAATCTTTTGCATTGATGCCCAACCCGATATGGTTCATCACAGTTCTAACACAGATTCTTAGCCCGCCGTTCCGCCATCCCAGCACTTGTCAATTTTTTTGTTTAAGGAGGTGTAGGATGACTAGATCTCGGATCCCCAGTCAAAGTAATACCTAGGTTGTTTCTCGGAGGAATGCGCTCCCCTGACCATGGAGGTCGTCTGTGCTGTGCATACTATCGGAATTCTAAAGTACGAGCTATATTCATAGTGTTGGATAAGTCAACAGGTGCATAGAGCTCCACCTCAAGCTTTAACGCCTCAGTCAGTTCTGCTGTAAACAACGCAACTTGTTGATCCACTTGTACCATACTGCTGGCTCGTGCTAATTTTTCCTAGAACAATTTTTGATATTGCTCCACGGCCCCAGTTTGGTGTAATAAAACCAAATCTCCCAAAGGGTTACTATAAGCCGGAGGACCAAAACGGAGAGAGCACAGTCGCTTAAATTCATCCCAATCTACCACCTCGCTATCAACCTCAACTAGCTGGTAAGCTTCCCCTAGTAAGTGAAAAATAGCTATGTTGACTCGGTCATAGGTTGGGACTCGCTGATGGCTAAATTTTTTTTGCATTGATACAACCATATAAAAGGGTCTTCTGACCCATTATAAGTAGGGAATTCCATTTTAGTATACCTCAGAACAGTGCCTCCCCCTGGTAGAAGTGCCCCCATGGAATGAGGGGTCCTTGCTGTCCCGAGAAACTCGTGCGCCTCAGAAATTCATCTCCCCCTCTATTATACGAATGGTCCCCTCCTCTCTGATCTGGAATGAGAGGTACAGTGCCTCCGCCCTAGTTGAGGTGTCCCCCCGGAATGAAAGGTCCTTGCTGACCCGAGAGACTCGTGTGTCTAGTAAACTCATCTCCCCCTTTGATCTGCGAATAGTCTCCCGGAATTGGGTTCTTGCCAGTGCTCAAACCAGTCTCCATGCTATCCATCCTTCCTTTCAAAGTTTCCAAACTGAGAGCGAACTTCTCCTCCAATGCAGCAAATTTCTTGCCAGTAGTTAGACCATTCTCCATGCTATCCATCCTTCCCTTCAAGGTCTCCATATCGATATCAATTTTTGAGAACCTCTCTAGGACAGTATCAAATTTTCTTTCAAGCAATTCAAAGTATTCATTGGTGCTTCTCTCTGCCGGGTTACCCTGCTCTGATACCAAGTTGTTACGGTCCCTAGCCATGGATCTAGTAACTCGGTGAGTTGAATATGAATTCAGCACTGTTTGAGGGTTTCTTATCACGTTTTTTGTGAAAAGAACTATCTTATACTTCTCCTTTAATGTTAGGATTGAAAAGGATTTTCCTTTTTTCAATTATAGATGCAACCAACAAGTTAAAGGACTGTTTAAGCACTCAGATATGAAACCCCTCTTTTATGATTCAAGACAAGAGGGTTTCACTTGTTGTAATGACTCAAGACAACCCCTTTCCCTTTACTGAATTCATTCCCCTTGAAAAGGAGTTTCCTTTTCTTAATTATGAATAAACCCAGCTAGTCTAGGAAGCTCCTTGAGGCCCCAATGTGGAATCCCCTTTCTTATGGCTCACGTCAAGGTAGGGTTTCCAATTTCATGCAGCACTGATTCCTTACGTAAAAGAGAAACATAAATCTAATCTCAATGCTTGGAATAAGATTAGAAAATACCTCAGGATGTCAACACCCAACCAGCAACAAGAACCTGTCCTCCTTCCTGGGTAGACTCACGTCAAGACCTCTCCTTTTCTGGAATTTTTGTGAAAGAGATGATTTTCTCTTGCAGCTCAGAAGAGAAAGGTAATTCCACTTCCTTTTCCTTCCAAGATCTCCTCAAAGACTCCCCAATGGATGCAGCAAACCCCCAAGAGAGCTCAAGCCAAGAACCCTAGAAAGAACCTAAATTACCCTAATTTATGCTAATTCCGAACTTGCTTTATTTCTCCATCCTTACCCCTTAAATAGGGTAATTAACATCAACATAGGTTAGGGTTATTAAAACCCAATTCTACCCCTACCTTTAAGTCTTATAACAAATCAATAAAATTCGAAATTAAAAGCAACATAAATAATAAAAGTAAAGTAGATGACTCAATGTTATTGATTCCATAACAATTTTTAACTGAGTGTTGACTCCCAATCCATAAGTAATTACTTAGGGTAATATAGCCTGTTACACATGATAAATCACTTTACAATCATCTATGAACGTTAGGTCAGCTTATTGTAAATGGGCAAAATTATGGGATGTTTGACTCGGGTAAATATCTCACTGCACGTTCACTTGAGAATTTAATAAGCGTTTGTTATTCTCTTTAAAAGGTTTGGATCCGTAGTTTATTTGCACCTTTAACATTTTTCGAGATTGCAGATCCATTTTTAAAGCATGCGTGGAAGAAATCTCTTTCTTGTAAAATTCCAAGCTGTTAGGATTGAACTAGTGGAATTTCCAAAACTTGGACAACAAAACTTTTGTGTTCATTTGTGGTGTGTGAAGAAATTTTCTTTACTTAAATTTGTTATTGGTTAATATTTTTTCCATACATAAACTCTAAAATTTTCATTTTGTTGTGATCTATTGGCCTTTTTGGTTTACGGGATGAAGGGAGAGCGAAAATTAAAAGTTTTGATTTAAGAAAAAAGAGTATATCTAAAATGGAAATGCACAATGGACAAATGTTGAGAGAGATAATTCCAAAGAGTGACTTTAATGTTTAGGGATTGTGAGATCTTTTTAGTTTTGATTTATTAGGTTTTGAAATCGTTGGGAAAAAGGGGGAGGAAGAGGATTTTTAACTAAGTGTTGACTCCCAATCCATAAGTCATTTCTTAGGGTATTATAGCCCGTTACGCATGAAAAATCACTTTAAAATCATCTATGATCGTTAGGTCAGCTTTTTGTTAATGGGCAAAATAATGGATAGTTTGACTCGGGTAAATATCCCATCGCACGTTCACTTGAGAATTTAATGAGTGTTTGTTATTCACTTTAAAAGGTTTGGATCCATAGGTGATTTGCATCTTTAACATGTTTCAAGCATGCATATTCGTTTTTGAAGCATGTGTGGAAGAAATTTCTTTCTTATAAAATTCCAAACTGTTGGGGGTTAACTAGTGTTATTTCCCCAACTTGGACAACAAAACTTTTGTCTTCATTTGTGGTGTGTGAATAAATTTTATTTACTAAAATTTGTTATTGTTTTAAATTTTTTCCATACATAAACTCTAAAATTTTCATTTGGTTGTGATCTGTTTGCCTTTTTGGTTTACGGGATGAAGGGAGTGCGAAAACTAAAAGTTTTGATTTAAGAAAAATGTGTACATCTAAAATGGAAATGCACAATGCACAATTTTAGAAAGAGATAATTCGAAAGAGTGTCTATAATTTTTAGGGATTGTAAGCTCTTTTTAGTTTTTATATATCAGGTTTTGCAATCATCGGGAAAAGGGGGAGGCAGGGGATTTTTAACTGAGTGTTGACTCCCAATCCAAAAGGCATTTTTTACGGTAATATAGCCCGTTACGCATGATAAATCACTTTACAATCATCTATGATCGTTAGGTCAGCTTTTTGTATATGGGCAAAATAATGACTGGTTTGACTCAAGTAAATACTCCACCGAACGTTCACGTAAGACTTTAATGAGCGTTTGTTATTCTCTTTAAAAGTTTTGGATCCATATTGATTTCCATCTTTAATATGTTTCAAGCATGCATATCCGTTTTTGAAGCATATGTGGAAGAAATCTCTTTCTTATTAAATTCCAAGTTGTTAGGGACAACAAGTAGTGGAATTACCCAAACTTGGACAACAAAACTTTTGTGTTCATTTTTGGTGTGTGAATAAATTTTCTTTAATTACATTTGTTATTGTTTTAAAATTTTCCATACATAAACTCTAAAATTTTCATTTTGGTCTGATCTATTTGCCTTTTTGGTTTACGACATGAAGGGAGAGCGAAAACTCCAAGTTTTGATTTAAGAAAAAAGAGTACATCTAAAATGGAAATGCACAATGCTTAAACATAGAGAGAGATAATTCCAAAGAGTGTCTGATTTTAGGGATTGTAAGCTCTTTTTAATTTTTATATATCCTGTTTTGAAAACGCTGTGAAAAGGGGGAGGCAAGGGATTTTTAACTGAGTGTTGACTCCCAATCCATTAGTCATTTCTTAAGGCAATAAAGCCAGTTACGCATGAAAAATAACTTTAAAATCATCTATGATCGTTAGGTCAGCTTTTTGTTAATGGGCAAAATAATGGCTTGTTTGACTCGGGTAAATATTTGACCGCACGTTCACTTTAGAATTTAATGAGCGTTTGTTATTCTCTTTAAAAGGTTTGGAACCGTAGTTTATTTTCACCTTTAACATTTTTCGAGCTTCCAGATCCATTTTTAAAGCATGCGTGGAAGAAATCTCTTTCTTGTAAAATTCCAAGCTGTTAGGATTGAACTAGTGGAATTTCCCAAACTTGGACAACAAAACTTTTGTGTTCATTTGTGGTGTGAGAATAAATTTTCTTTACTTACATTTGTTATTTTAAAAAAAAATTTCCATACATAAACTCTAAAATTTTCATTTTGTTATGATCTATTTGCCTTTTTGGTTTACGGGATGAAGGGAGAGCGAAAACTAAAAGTTTTGATTTAAGGAAAAAGTGTATATCTAAAATGGAAATGCCCAATGGACAAATATAGAGAGAGATAATTCCAAAAAGTGACTGCAATGTTTATGGATTGTGAGCTCTTTTTAGTTTTGATTTATTAGGTTTTGCAATCGTTGGGAAAATGGGGTGGTAAGGGATTTTTAACTGAGTGTTGACTCCCAATCCATTAGTCATTTCTGAAGGCAATAAAGCCCGTTACGCATGAAAAATCACTTTAAAATCATCTATGATCGTTAGCTTTTTGTTAATGGGCAAAATAATGGCTTGTTTGACTCGGGTAAATATTTGACCGCACGTTCACTTGAGAATTTAATGAGCGTTTGTTATTCTCTTTAAAAGGTTTGGATCCATAGTTTATTTTCACCTTTAACATTTTTCGTGCTTCCAGATCCATTTTTAAAGCATGCGTGGAAGAAATCTCTTTCTTGTAAAATTCCAAGCTGTTAGGATTGAACTAGTGGAATTTCCCAAACTTGGACAACAAAACTTTTGTGTTCATTTGTGGTGTGTGAAGAAATTTTCTTTACTTACATTTTTTATTGTTTAATATTTTTTCCATACATAAACTCTAAAATTTTTATTTTGTTGTGATCTATTTGCCTTTTTGGTTTACGGGATGAAGGGAGAGCGAAAATTAAAAGTTTTGATTTAAGAAAAAAGAGTATATCTAAGATGGAAGTGCACGATGGACAAATGTTGAGAGAGATAATTCCAAAGAGTGACTGCAATGTTTAGGGATTTTGAGATCTTTTTAGTTTTGATTTATTAGGTTTTGAAATCGTCGGAAAAAGGGGGAGGAAGGGGATTTTTAACTGAGTGTTGACTCCCAATCCATAAGGCATTTCTTAGGGTATTATAGCCCGTTACGCATGAAAAAATCACTTTAAAATCATCTATGATCGTTAGGTCAGCTTTTTGTTAATGGGAAAAATAATAGATAGTTTGACTTGGGTAAATATCCCATCGCACGTTCACTTGAGAATTTAATGAGCGTTTGTTATTCACTTTAAAAGGTTTGGATCCATAGTTTATTTGCATCTTTAACATGTTTCAAGCATGCATATTCATTTTTAAAGCGTGTGTGGAAGAAATCTCTTTCTTATAAAATTCCAAGCTGTTGGGGGTTACGGCATGAAGGGAGAGCGAAAAGCCAAAGTTTTGATTTAAGGAAAAAGTGTATATCTAAAATGAAAATGCGCAATGCACAAATATAGAGAGAGATAATTCCAAAGAGTGTCTGTAATTTTTAGGGATTGTAAGTTCTTTTTATTTTTTATTTATCGAGTTTTGCAATCATCAGGAAAAGGGGGAGGCGGGGGATTTTTAACTGAGTGTTGACTCCCAATCCATATGAAATTTCTTTGGGTAATACAGCCTGTTAAGCATGATAAATCACTTTATAATCATCTATGATCGTCAGGTCAACTTTTTGTATTTGAGTAAAATAATGGCTTGTTTGACTCGGGTAAATATCCCACCACACGTTCATTTGAGAATTTAATGAGCGTTTTTTATTGTCTTTAAAAGGTTTGGATCCATAGGTGATTTGCATCTTTAACATGTTTCAAGCATGCATATCTGTTTTTCAAGCATGTGTGGAAGAAATCTCTTTCTTATAAAATTCCAAGCTGTTAGGGTTGAACTAGTCGAATTTCCCAAACTTGGACAACAAAACTTTTGTGTTCATTCGTGGTGTGTCAATAAATTTTCTTTACTTAAATTTTTTATTCTTTCTAATTTTTTCCACACATAAACTCTAAAATTTTCATTTTGTTGTGATCTATTTGCCTTTTTGGTTTATGAGATGAAGGGAGAGCGAAAACTCAAAGTTTTGATTTAAGAAAAAGGTGTATATCTAAAATTAAAATGCACAATGCATAAATATAGAGAGAAATAATTCCAAAGAGTGTCTGTAATTTTTAGGGATTGTAAGCTTTTTTAAGTTTTGATATATCAGGTTTTTCAAATGTCAAGAAAAGGGAGAGGCGGGGGATTTTTAACTGAGTGCTCACTCCCTATCCATATGAGATTTCTTACGGTAATATAGCCCGTTACGCATGATAAATCACTTTACAATAATCTATGATCGTTAGGTCAGCTTTTTGTATATGGGCAAAATATTGGCTTGTTTGACTCGGGCAAATATCTCACCGCACGTTCACTTGAGAATTTAATGAGCATTTGTTATTCTGTTTAAAAGGTTTGGATCCATAGGTGATTTTCACATTTGACATGTTTAAAGCATGCATATCCATTTTTAAAGCATGTGTGGATGAAATCTCTTTCTTATAAAATTCTAAGCTGTTAGGGTTGAACTAGTGGAATTTGCAAAACTTGGACAACAAAACTTTTGTGTTCATTTGTGGTGTGTGAATAAAATTTCTTTACTTACATTTGTTATTGTTTTAAATTTTTTCAATTTATAAACTCTAAAATTTTCATTTTGTGGTGATCTATTTGCCTTTTTGGTTTACGGGATGAAGGTAGAGCTTGAACTCAAAGTTTTGATTTAAGAAAAAAGAGTATATCTAAAATGGAAATGTACAATGCACAAATTTAGATACACATAATTCCAAAGAGTGTTTGTAATTTTTAGGGATTGTGAGCTCTCTTAAGTTTTTATAAAATCAGGTTTTGCAATCGTTGGGAAAAGGGGGATTTGGGGGAGGTTTATAACTAAGTATTGACTCTGAATCCATAAGTCATTTCATAGGGTAATATAGCCCGTTACGCTTGATAAATCACTTTACAATCATCTATGATGATTAGGTCAGCTTTTTATAAATGGGCAAAAAAATGGCTTGTTTGACTCGGGTAAATATCCCACAACACGTTCACTTGAGAATTTAATGATTGTTTGTTATTCTCTTTAAAAGGTTTGGATCTATAGGTGATTTGCATCTTTAACATTTTCAAAGCATGCATATCCATTTTTAAAGCATGTGTGGAAGAAATCTCTTCCTTTAAAAGTCCAAGTTGTTAGGATTGAACTAGTGGTATTTCCCAAACTTGGACAATAAAACATTTGTGTTCATTTGTGGTGTGTGAATAAATTTTCTTTATTTACATTTTGTTATTTTTTAAATTTTTTACCATACATAATCTCTAAAATTTTCATTTTGTTGGGATCTTTTTGCCTTTTTGGTTTACGGGAAGGTAGAGCGAAAACTCAAAGTTTTGATTTAAGAAAAAAGAGTACATCTAAAATGGAAATGCACAATGCACAAATGTAGAGTGTCTGTAATTTTAAGGGATTGTGAGCACTTTTTAGTTTTTTATATATTAGGTTTTGCAATCGTCGGGAAAAGAGGGAGGCGGGGGATTTTTAACTGAGTGTTGACTCCCAATCCATAAGTCATTTCTTAGGGTAATATAGCCCGTTACGCATGATAAATGACTTTCCAATCATATATGATCATTAGGTTAGCTTTTTGTAAGTGGGAAAAATAATGGCTTGTTAGACTCGGGTAAATATCCCACCGCACGTTCACTTTGAGAATTTAATGAGCGCTTGTAACTCTCTTTAAAAGGTTTAGATCCATAGGTGATTTGCATCTTTAACATGTTTCAAGCATGCATATCCATTTTTAAAGCATGTGTGGTTGAAATCTCTGTCTTATCAAATTCCAAGCTATTAGGGTTGAACTAGTGGAATTTCCCAAACATGGACAACAAAAATTTTGTGTTCATTTGTGGTGTGTGAATAAATTTTCTTTACTTACAATTGCTATTGTTTTAAATTTTTTTCCATACATAAACTCTAAAATTTTCATTTTTTTGTGATCTATTTTCCTTTTTGGTTTACAGGATGAAGGGAGAGCGAAAACTCAAAGTTTTGATTTAAGAAAGAAGTGTACATCTAAAATTAAAATGCAAAATGCACAAATATAGAGAGAGATAATTCCAAAGAGTCTCTGTAATTTTTAGGGTTTGTAAGCTCTTTTTAGTTTTTATATATATGGTTTTGCAATCGTCGGGAAAAGGGGGAGACGGGGGATTTTTACTGAGTCATGACTCACAATCCATATGACATTTCTTAGGGTAATATAGCCTGTTACACATGATAAATCATTTTACAATCATCTATGATCGTCAGGTTAGCTTTTTGTATATGGGCAAAATAATGGCTTGTTTGACTCTGGTAAGTATCCTATCGCATGTTCACTTGAGAATTTAATGAGCGTTTCTTACTCTCTTGAAAAGGTTTACATCCATTGGTGATTTGGATCTTTAACATGTTTCAAGCATGCATATCCATTTTTAAAGCATGTGTGGATGAAATTTCTTTCTTATAAAATTCCAAGGTGTTAGGGTTGAACCAGTGGAATTTCCCAAACTTGTAAAACAAAATTTTTGTGTTCATTTGTGGTGTGTGAATAAATTATCTTTACTTACATTAGTTATTATTTTAAATTTTTTCCATACATAAACTCTAAAAGTTTCATTTTGTTGTGATCTATTTGCCTTTTTGGTTTACGATATTAAGGGAGAGTGAAAACTCAAAGTTTTGATTTAAGAAAAAAGTGTACATCTAAAATTGAAATGAACAATGGACAAATGTAGAGGTAGATAATTCAAAAGAGTGTCTATAATTTTTATGGGTTGGAAGCTCTCTTTAGTTTTTATTATCTGGTTTTGCAGTCGTTGGGAAAAGGGGGAGGCAGGGGAGTTTTTCCTGAGTGTTGACTCCAAATCCATAAGTCATTTTTTAGGTTAATATTCCATGTTACGCATGATAAATCAGTTTACAATCATCTTTGATAGTTTGGTCAGCTTTTTGTAAATGGGAAAAATAATGCCTTGTTTGACTCGGGTAAATATCCCACCGTACGTTCACTTCAGAATTTAATGAGCGTTTGTTATTCTCTTTAAAAGGTTTGGATCCATAGGTGATTTTCATCTTTAACATGTTTCAAGCATGCATATCTATTTTTAAAGCATGTGTGGATGAAATCTCTTTCTTATAAAATTCCAAGCTTTTATGGTTGTAGTGGTATTTCCCAAACTTGGACAACAAAACTTTTGTGTTCATTTGTGGTGTGTGAATAAATTTTCTTTTCTTACATTTTTTATTCTTTTAAATTTTTTCCATACATAAACTCTAAAACTTTCATTTTGTTGTGATCTATTTGCCTTTTTCGTTTACGGGATGAAGGGAGAGCGAAAAACTCAAAGTTTTGGTTTCAGAAAAAAGTGTACAGCTAAAATTAAAATGCACAATGCACAAATATAGAGAAAGATAATTTCAAAGAGTGTCTATAATTTTTACCGATTGTAAGCTCTTTTTAGTTTTTATATATCAGGTTTTTCAATCGTCGGGAAAAGGGTGAGGCGGAGAATTTTTAACTGAGTGATGACTCCCTATCCATATGAGATTTCTTAGGGTAATATAGCCCGTTACACATGATAAATAACTTTACAATCATCTATGATCGTCAGGTCAACTTTTTGTATATGGGCAAAATATTGGCTTGTTTGACTCGGGCAAATATCCCACCGCACGTTCACTTGAGAATTTAATGAGCATTTGTTATTCAGTTTAAAAGGTTTGGATCCATAGGTGATTTACATCTTTAACATGTTTAAAGCATGCATATCCATTTTTAAAGCATGTGTGGATGAAATCTCTTTCTTATAAAATTCTAAGCTGTTAGAGTTGAACTAGTGGAATTTCCCAAACTTGGACAACAAAACTTTTGTGTTCATTTGTGGTGTGTGAAAAAACAAATTTTACTTACATTTGTTCTTTTTTAGAATTTTTCCATACATAAACTCTAAAATTTTCATTTTGTTGTGATCTATTTGCATTTTTGGTTTAGGGGATGAAGGGAGTCCGAAAACTAAAAGTTTTTATTTAATAAAAAAGAGTACATATAAAATGGAAATGCACAATGAACAAATGTAGAGAGAGATAATTCCAAAGAGTGTCTGTAATTTTTAGGGATTGTGAGGTCTTTTTAGTTTTTATATCAGGTCTTGCAATCATCGAGAAAAGGGGAAGGCGGGGGATTTTTAACTGAGTGTTGACTTCCAATTCATATGTCATTTCTTAGGGTAATATAGCCAGTTACGCATGATAAATCACTTTACAATCATCTATGATTGTTAGGTTAGCTTTTTGTAAATGGGCCAAATTATGGCTTGTATTACTTGGGTAAATATCCTACCGCACGTTCACTTGAGAATTTAATGACCGTTTGTTATTCTCTTTAAAAGGTTTTGATCCAAAGGTCATTTGCATATTTAACATGTTTCAAGCATGCATATCCCTTTTTAAAGCATGTGTGGAAAAAATCTCTTTTTTATCAAATTCCAAGCTGTTAGGGTCAACAACTTGTGGAATTTCGCAAACTTGGACAACAAAACTTTTGTGTTCATTTGTGGGGTGTGACAAAATTTTCTTTACTGACATTTGTTATTGTTTTAAATTTTTTCCCTACGTAAACTCTAAAATTATCATTTTGTTGTGATCTATTTGCCGTTTTGGTTTACGGGATGAAGGGAGAGCAAAAACTCAAAGTTTTGATTGAAGAAAAAAGAGTACATCTAAAATGGAAATGAAAAATGCACAAATGTAGAGAGAGATAATTCCGAAGAGTGTTTGTAATTTTTGGGGATTGTAAACTCTTTTTTGTTTTTATATATTAGGTTTTGCAATGGTCGGGAAAAGGGGGCGGGGGATTTTTAACTGAGTGTTCACTCCCAATCCATAAGTCATTTCTTATGGTAATATAGCCCGTTACGCATGATCAATCACTTTACAATCATCTATGATCGTTAGGTCAACTTTTTGTATATAGGAAAAATAATGGTTGTTTGACTCGGGTAAATATCCCACCGGACGTTCACTTGAAAGTTTAATGAGCATTAGTTATTCTCTTTAAATGGTTTGGATCCATAGGTGATTTGCATCTTTAACATATTTCAAGCTTGCATATCCATTTTTAAAGCATGTGTGGAAGAAATCTCTTTCTTATAAAATTCCAAGCTCTTAGGGTTGAACTAGTTGAATTTCCAAAACATGGACAACAAAACTTGTGTGTTCATTTGTGGTGTGAGAGTAAATTTTCTTTACTTACATTTTTTATTTTTTAAAATTTTTTCATACATAAACATTAAAATTTTCATTTTGTTGTGATCTATTTGCCTTTTTTTTTTACGGGATGAAGGGAGAGCGAAAACTCAAAGGTTTGATTTTAAAAAAAAAGTACATCTAAAATGGAAATGCATCATGCACAAACGTAGAGAGACATAATTCCAAAGAGTGTCTATAATTTTTTGGGATTTTAAACTCTTTTTAGTTATTATATATTAGGTTTTCCAATCGTCGGGAAAAGGGGGAGGCGGGGGATTTTTAACTAAGTGTTGACTCCCAATCCATATGTCATTTCTTAGGGTAATATAGCCCTTTACACATGATAAATCACTTTACAATCATCTATAATCGTTAGGTCAGCTTTTTTTAAATGGGAAAAATAATTGCTCGTTTGACTCAGGTAAATATCCCACCTCACGTTCACTTGAGAATTTATTGAGCGTTTGTTATTCTCTTTAAAAGGTTTGGATCCATAGGTGATTTGCATCTTTAACATGTTTCAAGCATGCATATCCATTGTTAAAGCATGTATGGAAGAAATCTCTATCTTATAAAATTCCAAGCTTTTAGGATTGAACTACCGGAATTTCCCAAACTTGGACAACAAAAATTTTGTGTTCAATTGAGGTGAGTGAATAAATTTTATTTACTTACATTTTTTATTGTTTTAAATTTTTTACATACATAAACTCTAAAATTTTTATTTTGTTGTGATCTATTTGCCTTTTTGGTTTACGGGATGAAGGGAGAGCGAAAACTCATAGTTTTGATTTAAGAAAAAAGAGTACATCTAAAATGGAAATGCACAATACACAAATGAAGAGAGATATAATTCCAAAGAGTGTCTGTAATTTTTAGGGACTGTGAGCTCTTTTTATTTTTTGTATATCAGGTTTTGCAATCGTCGGGAACAGGGGAAGGCAAGGAATTTTTAACTGAGTGTTGACTCCCAATCCATAAGTCATTTATTAGGGTAATATAGCCCGTTACGCATGATAAATCACTTTTCCATCATCTATGATCGTTAGGTCAACTTTTTGTAAATGGGCAAAATAATGCCTTGTTTGACTCGGGTAAATATCCCACCGATGGTTCACTTGATCATTTAATGAGCGTTTGTTATTCTCTTTAAAAGGTTTGGATCGGTAGGTTATTTGCATCTTTAACATGTTTCAAGCATGCATATCCTTTTTTAAAGAATGTGTGGAAGAAATCTTTTTCTTATAAAATTCCAAGTTGTTATGGTCAACAACTAGTGGAATTTCCAAAACTTGACAACAAAATTTTGTGTTCATTTGTGGTGTGTGAATAAATTTTCTATACTGACATTTGTTATTGTTTTAATTTTTTTTGATACATAAACTCCAAAATTTTCATTTTGTTGTGATCTATTTGCCTTTTTGGTTTACGGGATGAAGGGAGAGCAAAAACTCAAAGTTTTGATTGAAGAAAAAAGAGATATCTAAAATGGAAATGTACAATGCACAAATGAAGAGAGAGATAATACCAGAGAGTGTCTATAATATTTTTGGATTGTAAGCTCTTTTTAGTTTTCATATATTAGGTTTTGTAATCGTCGGGAAAAACGGGTGGTGGGGGATTTTTAACTGAGTGTTGACTCTAAATCCATATGTCATTTCTTAGAGTAGTATAATCCGTTATGCATGATAAATCACTTTACAATTATCTATGATTGTTATGTCAGCTTTTTGTAAATGGGTAAAATAATGGTTGTATGACTCGGGTAAATATCCCACAACATGTTCACTTGAGAATTTAATGAGCGTTTGTTATTCACTTTAAAAGGTTTGGATGCATAGGTGATTTGCATCTTTAACATGTTTCAAGCATGTATATCCATTTTTTAAAGCATGTGGGGATGAAATCACTTTCTTATAAAATTCCAAGCTGTTAGGGTTGAACTAGTGGAATTTCCCAAACTTGGATAACAAAACTTTTGTGTTCATTTGTGGTGTATGAATAAATTTTTTTTACATACATTTGTTATTGTTTTAAAATTTTTTCATACAACAACTCTAAAATTTTTATTTTGTTGTGATCTATTTGCCTTTTTTGTTTACGGGATAAAGGGAGAGCAAAAACACAATGTTTTGATTTAAGAAAAAAGAGTACATCTAAAGTGAAAATGCACAATGCACAAATGTAGAGAGATATAATTCAGAAGAGTGTCTGTCATTGTTAGTGATTGTGAGCTCTTTGTATGTTTTCATATATGAGGTTTTGCAATCATCGGGAAAAGGGGGAGGTGGGGGATTTTTAACTGAGTGTTGACTCCCAATCCATAAATCATTTTTTAGGGTAATATAGCCCGTTACACATGATAAATCACTTTACAATCGTCTATGATCATAAGGTCAGCTTTTTGTAAATGGGCAAAATAATGGCTTGTTTGACTCGAGTAAATATTCTACCGCATGTTCACTTGAGAATTGAATGAGTGTTTTTTATTCTCTTAAAAAGTTTGGATCCGTAGGTGATTTGCATCTTTAACATATTTCAAGCATGCATATTCATTTTTAAAGCATGTGTGGAAGAAATCTCTTTCTTATAAAATTCCAATCTGTTAGGGACAACAACTGGTGGAATTTTCCACTTGGACAACAAAACTTTTGTGTTCATTTGTGGTGTGTGAATAAATTTTCTTTACTAACATTTGTTATTGTTTTAAATACTCTCCTTACATAAACATTAAATTTTTTTATTTTGTTGTGATTTATATGACTTTTTGGTTTACGAGATGAAGGGAGAGCGAATACTCAAAATTTTGATTTTAGAAAAAAGAGTACATCTAAAATGGAAATGTACAATGCACAAATGCAGAGAGAGATAATTCCAAAGTGTGTCTGTAATTTTTAACGATTGTATGCTCTTTTTTGTTTTATATATTAGGTTTTGCAATCATCGGGAAAAGGGAGAGGCGGGGGATTTTGAACTGAGTATTGACTCCCAATCCATAAGTCATTTCTTAGGGTAATCTTGCCCGTTACGCATGATAAATCACTTTACAATCATCTATGATGATTTGGTCAACTTTTTGTAAATGGGCAAAATAATGGCTTGTTTGACTCGGGTAAATATCCCACCGCACGTTCACTTGAGAATTTAATGAGTGTTTGTTATTCTCTTCAAAAGGTTTGGATCCATAGGTGATTTGCATCTTTAACATGTTTCAAGCATGCATATCCATTTTTAAAGCATGTGTGGAAGTAATCTCTTTCTTATAAAATTCCAAGCAGTTAGGGTTCAACTAGTGGAATTTCCCAAACATGGACAACAAAAATTTTGTGTTCATTTGTGGTTTGTAAATTTATTTTTTTACTTACATTTGTAATTTTTTAAAATTTTTTCCATACATAAACTATGAAATTTTCATTTTGTAGTGATCTATTTGCCTTTTTGGTTTACAGGATGAAGGGAGAGCGAAAACTCAAAATTTTGATTTAAGAAAAAAGTGTACATCTAAAATGGAAATGCACAATGCACAAATGTAGAGAGAGATAATTCCAAAGAGTGTCTGTAATTTTTAGGGATTGTGAGCTCTTTTTGGTTTTTATATATCAGGTTTTGCAATCGACGGGAAAAGGGGGAGGTGGGGGATTTTTAACTAAGCGTTGACTCCCAATCCATAAGTCATTTATTAGGGTAATATAGCTTGTTACGCATGATAAATCAAATTACAATAATCTATCATTGTTAGGTTAGCTTTGGTTAATGGGAAAAATTATGGCTTGTTTTACTCGGGTAAACATCCCACCGCACATTCACTTGAGAATTTCATGAACGTTTGTTATTCTTTTTAAAAGGTTTTTATCCAAATGTCATTTGCATCTTTAACATGTATCAAGAATGCATATCCATTTTTAAAGCACGTGTGGAAGAAATCTCTTTTTTATAAAATTCCAAGTTGTTACAGTCAACAACTTGTGGAATTTCCTAAACTTGGACAACAAAACTTTTGTGTTTATTTTTGGGGTGTGAATAAAATTTCTTTACTGAAATTTGTTATTGTTTTAAATTTTTTCCCAACATAAACTCTAAAATTTTCATTTTGTTGTGAACTATTTGCCGTTTTGGTTTACGAGATGAAGGGACAGCGAAAACTAAAAATTTCGATTGAAGAAAAAAGAGTACATCTAAAATGGAAATCCAAAAGGCACAAATGTACAAAGAGATAATTCCAAAGAGTGTTTGAAATTTTTGGGGATTGTAAACTCTTTTTAGTTTTTATATATTAGGTTTTGTAATCGTCGGGAAAAGGGGAAAGCGGGGGATTTTTAACTGAGTGTTGACTCCCAATCCATAAGTCATTTCTTAGGGCAATATAGCCCGTTACGCATGTTAAATCACTTTACAATCATCTATGATCGTTAGGTCAGCTTTTTTTAAAGGGCAAAATAATGGTTGTTTGACTCGGGTAAATATCCCACCGCAAGTTCACTTGAAAATTTAATGAGCGTTAGTTATTCTCTTTAAATGGTTTGGATCCATAGGTGATTTGCATCTTTAACATGTTTCAAGCATGCATATCCATTTTTAAAGCATGTGTGGAAGAAATCTCTTTCTTATAAAAGTCCAAGCTATTAGGGTTGAACTAGTGGAATTTCCAAAACTAGGACAACAAAACTTTTGTGTTCAATTGTGATGTGAGAATAAATTTTCTTTACTTGCATTTTTTATTGTTTTAAATTTTTTCCATACATAAACTCTAAAATTTTCATTTTGTTGTGATCTATTTGCCTCTTTGGTTTACGGGATGAAGGGAGAGCGACAACTCAAAGTTTTGATTTACGAAAAAAGAGTACATCTAAAATGGAAATGCATCATGCACAAATGTAGAGAGACATAATTCCAAAGAGTGTCTGTAATTTTTTGGGATTGTAAGCTCTTTTTAGTTATTGTGTATTAGGTTTTGCAATCGTCGAGAAAAAGGGGAGGCGGGGGATTTTTAACTAAGTGGATACTCCCAATCCATAAGTCATTTCTTAGGGTAATATAGCCCTTTACGCATGATAAATCACTTTACAATCATCTATAATCGTTAGGTTAGCTTTTTGTAAATGGGAAAAATAATTGCTTGTTTGACTTAGGCAAATATCCCACTGCACATTCACTTGAGAATTTAATGAGCGTTTGTTATTCTCTTTAAAAGATTTGGATCTATAGGTGAATTGCCTCTTTAACATGTTTCAAGCATGCAAATCCATTTTTAAAGCATGTGTGGATGAAATCACTTTCTTATAAATTTCCAAGCTTTTAGGATTGAACTACCGGAATTTCCCAAACTTGGACAACAAAACTTTTTTGTTCATTTAAGGTGTGCGAATAAATTTACTTTACTTGCATTTTCTATTGTTTTAAATTTTTTACATACATAAACTCTAAAATTTTCATTTTGTTGTGATCTATTTGCCTATTTGGTTTACCGGATGAAGGGAGAGCGAAAAGTCAAAGTTTTGATTTAAGAAAAAAGAGTACATCTAAAATGGAAATGCAATATGCAAAAGTGAAGAGAGATATAATTCCAAAGAGTTTCTGTAATATTTAGGGATTGTAAGCTCTTTTTATTTTTTTATATATCAGGTTTTGCAATCGTCGGGAATAGGGGGAGGTGGGGGATTTTTAATTGAGTGTTTACTCCCAATCCATAAGTCATTTCTTAGGGTAATATAGCCCGTTATGCATGATAAATCACTTTACAAACATCTATGATCATTAGGTCATCTTTTTGTAAATGGGCAAAATAATGGCTTGTTTGACTTGACTAAATATTCCACCGCTTGTTCACTTGAGATTTTAATGTGCGTTTGTTATTCTCTTAATAAGGCTTGGATCCATAGGTGATTTGCATCTTTAACATGTTTCAAACATGCATATCCATTTTTAAAGCATGTGTGGAAGAAATCTCTTTCTTATAAATTCCAAGCTGTTAGGGTCAACAACTAGTGGAATTTCCCAAACTTGGACAACAAAACTTTTGTGTTCATTTGTGGTGTGTGAATAAATTTTATTTACAAACATTTGTTATTGTTTTAAATTTTTTCCATACATAAAATTTGAAATTTTGATTTTGTTGAGATCTATTTGCCTCTTTGGTTTACGAGATGAAGGGAGAGCGAATACTCAAAGTTTTGATTTAAGAAAAAAGAGAACATCTAAAATGGAAATGCACAATGAACAAATGTAGAGATAGATAATTCCAAAGAGTGCCTATAATTTTTTGGGATTGTAAGCGCTTTTTAGTTTTTATATATTAGGTTTTGCAATCGATGAGAAAAAGGGGAGACGGGGGATTTTTAATTGAGTGTTGACTCCCAATCCATAAGTTATTTTTTTGGGTAATATAGCCCTTTACGCATGATAAGTCACTTTTAATCATCTATGATTGTTAGGTCAGGTTTTTGTAAATGGGAAAAATAATTGCTTGTTTGACTCGGGTAAATATCCCACCGCACGTTCAGTTGAGAATTTAATGAGCGTTTGTTATTCACTTTAAAAGGTTTGGATCCGCAGGTGATTTGCATATTTGACATGTTTCAAGCATGTATATCCATTTTTAAAGCATGTGTGGAAGAAATCTCTTTCTTATAAAATTCCAAGCGTTTAGGGTTCAACTAGCGGAACTTCCCAAACTTGGACAAAAAAACTTTTGTGTTCACTTGAGGTGTGTGTATGAATTTTCTTTACTTATATTTGTTATTGTTTTAAATTTTTTATATACATCAACTCTAAAATTTTCATTTTGTTGTGATCTATTTGCCTATTTGGTTTACGGGATGAAGGGAGAGCGAAAGCTCAAAGTTTTGATTTAAGAAAAAATAGTTCATCTAAAACTGAAATGCACAATGTACAAATGTAGAAAGATATAATTCCAAAGAGTGTCTGTAATTTGTAGGGATTGTACGCTCTTTTTATTTTTTTATATATCAGGTTTTGCTATTGTCTGGAAAAAGGGGAGGCGGGGAATTTCTAACTGAGTGTTGACTCCCAATCCATATGTCATTTCCTAGGGTAATATAGCCCGTTACGCATGATAAATCACTTTACAAACATCTATGATCATTAGGTCAGTTTTTTGTAAATGGGAAAAATAATGGCTTGTTTGACGCGAGTAAATATTCCACCGCATATTCACTTGAGAATTGAACGAGTGTTTGTTATTCTCTTAAAAAGGTTTGGATTCGTAGGTGATTTGCATCTATAACATGTTTCAAGCATGCATATCCATTTTTACAGCATGTGTGGAAGAAATCTCTTTCTTATAAAATTCTAAGCTGTTAGGGTCAACAACAAGTGGAATTTCGCAAACTTGGACAACAAAACTTTTGTGTTCATTTGTGGTGTGTGAATAAATTTTCTTTACTAACATTTGTTATTGTTTTAAATTTTCTCCATACATAAACTTTCAATTTATTTAATTTTTTGTGATATATTTGCCTTTTTGGTTTACGAGATGAAGGGAGAGCGAATACTCAAATTTTTGATTTAAGAAAAAACATTAAATCTAAAATAGAAATGCACAATGCAAAAATGTAGACAGAGATAATTCCAAAGAGTGTTTGTAATTTTTAAGGATTGTAAGCTGTTTTTAGTTTCTATATATTAGGTTGTGCAATCATCGGGAAAAGGGGGAGGCAGGGGATTTTTAACTGAGTGTTGACTCCCAATCCATAAGTCATTTCTTAGGGTAATCTAGCCCGTTACGCATGATAAATCACTTTACAATCATCTATGATCACTAGGTCAGCTTTTTGTAAATGGTAAAAATAATGGCTTGTTTGACTCGGGTAAATATCCCACATCACATTTACTTTAGAATTTAATGAGCGTTTGATATTCTCTCTAAAAGGTTAGGATCCAGAGGTGATTTGCATCTTTAACATGTTTCAAGCAAGCATATCCGTTTTTAAGCATGTGTGGAAGAAATCTCTTTCTTATAAAATTCCAATTGTTAGGGGTTAACAAGTGGAATTTCCCAAACTTGGACAACAAAACTTTTTTCTTCATTTGTGGTGTGTGATTAAATTTTCTTTACTAACATTTTTTATTGTTTTAATTTTTTTCCATACATAAACACTACAATTTTCATTTGGTTGTGATCTATTTGCCTTTTTGGTTTACGAGATGAAGGGAGAGCGAAAACTCAAAGTTTTGATTTAAGAAAAAATAGTTCATCTAAAATGGAAATGCACAATGCACAAATGTAGAAAGATATAATTCCAAAGTGTGTCTGTAATTTTTTGGGATTGTAAGCTCTTTTCATTTTTTTAAATATCAGGTTTTGCAATCATTGGGAAAAGGGGGAGGCGGGGGATTTTTAACTGAGTGTTGACTCCCAATCCATATGTCATTTCCTAGGGTAATATAGCCCGTTACGCATGATAAATCACTTTAGAAATGTCTATGATCATTAGGTCAGCTTTTCATAAATGGGCAAAATAATGGCTTGTTTGACTCGTGTAAATATTCCACCGCATGTTCACTTGAGAATTGAATGAGTGTTTGTTATTCTCTTAAAAAGGTTTGGATCCATAGGTGATTTGCATCTTTAACATGTTTCAAGCATGCATATCCATTTTTAAAGCATGTGTGGAAGAAATTTCTTTCTTATAAAATTCCTAGCTGTTATGGTCAACAACTAGTGGAATTTCCCAAACTTGGACAACAAAACTTTTGTGTTCATTTGTGGTGTGTGAATAAATTTTGTTTACTAACATTTGATATTGTTTTAAATTTTCTCCATACAAAACTTTAAATTTATTTATTTTTTTATGATTTATTTGCCTTTTTCGTTTACGAGATGAAGGGAGAGTAAATACTCAAAGTTTTGATTAAAGAAAAAAAAGTAAATCTAAAATGGAAATGCACAATGCACAAATGTAGAGAGAGATCACTCCAAAGAGTGTCTGTTATTTTTAAGGATTGTAAGTTCTTTTTAGTTTTTATATATCAGGTTGTGCGATCATCGGGAAAAGGGGGAGGCGGGTAATTTGAACTGAGTGTTGACTCCCAATCCATAAGTCATATCTTAGGATAATCTAGCCCGTTACGCATAATAAATCACTTTACAATCATTGATGATCACTAGGTCAGCTTTTTGTAAACGGCCAAAATAATGGCTTGTTTGATTCTGGTAAATATCCCACCGCACGTTCACTTGAGAATTTAATGAGCATTTGTTATTCTCTTTAAAAGGTTTGGATCCAAAGGTGATTTGCATCTTTAACATGTTTAAAGCAAGCAAGCATATCCATTTTTAAGCATGTGTGGAAGAAATCTCTTTCTAATAAAATTCCAAGCTATTAGGGGTAACTAGTGAAATTTCCCGAACTTGGACAACAAAACTTTTGTCTTCATTTGTGGTGTGTGATTAAATTTTCTTTACTAACATTTGTTATTGTTTTAAAGTTTTTCCATACATAAACACTAAAATTTTCATTTGGTTGTGATCTATTTGCCTTTTTGGTTTACGAGATGAAGGGAGAGCAAAAACTCAAAGTTTTGATTTAAGAAAAAGAGTTCATCTAAAATGGAAATGCACAATTCACAAATGTAGAAAGATATAATTCCAAAGAATGTCTGTAATTTTTTGGGATTGTAAGCTCTCTTTTTTTTTTTAAATATCAAGTTTTGCAATTGTCGGGAAAAGGGGGAGGCGGGGGATTTTTAACTGAGTGTTGACTCCCAATCCATATGTCATTTCATAGGGTAATATAGCTCGTTATGCATGATAAATCACTTTACAAACGTCTATGTTCATTAGGTCAGCTTTTTTTAAATGGGCAAAATAATGGCTTGTTTGACTCGAGTAAATATTCCAACGCATGTTCACTTGAGAAATGAATGAGTGTTTGTTATTCTCTTAAAAAGGTTTGGATCCGTAGGTGATTTAATCTTTAACATGTTTCAAGCATGCATATCCATTTTTAAAGCATGTGTGGAAGAAATCTCTTTCTTATAAAATTCCAAGCTGTTAGGGTTAAACTAGTGGAATTTCCAAAATCTGGACAACAAAACTTTTGTGTCCATTTGTGGTGTGTGAATAAAATTTTTTTCATTACATTTGTTATTTTTTTAAATTTTTCCATACATAAAGTCTATAATTTTCAATTTGTTGTGATCTATTTGCCTTTTTGGTTTACGGGATGAAGGGAGAGCGAAAACTAAAAGTTTTAATTTAAGAAAAAAGAGTATATATAAAATAGAAATGCACAATAAACAAATGTAGAGAGAGATAATTCCATAGAGTGTCTGTAATTCTTAGGGATTGTGAGTTGTTTTTAGTTTTGATATATCAGGTGTGGCAATCGTCGGGAAAAGGGGAAGGCGGGGGATTTTTAACTGACTGTTGACTCCCAATCCATATGTCATTTCTTAGGGTAATATATTACGCATGATAAATCACTTTACAATTCATCTATGATTGTTAGGTTAGCTTTTTGTAAATGGGAAAAATTATGGTTTGTTTTACTCGGGTAAATATCCCATCGCACGTTCACTTAAGAATTTAATGAGCGTTTGTTATTCTTTGATCCAAAGGTCATTTGCATCTTTAACATGTTTCAAGCATGCATATCCCTTTTTAAAGCATGTGTGGAAGAATTTTGTTTTTTCTAAAATTCCAAGCTGTTTGGGTCAACAACTCGTGGAATTTGCCAAACTTGGACAACAAAATTTTGTGTTCATTTGTGGGGTGTGAATAAATTTTATTTACTGACATTTTTTATTGTTTTAAATTTTTTCCCTACATAAACTCTAAAATTTTCATTTTGTAGTGATCTATTTGCCGTTTTGGTTTACGGGAAGAAGGGAGAGCGAAAACTCAAAGTTTAGATTGAAGAAAAAAGAATACATCTAAAAGAGAAATGAAAAATGCACAAATGTAGAGTGAGATAATTCCAAAGAGTGTTTGTAAGTTTTTGGGATTTTAAACTCTTTCTAGTTTTTATATATTAGGTTATGCAATCGTCGGGAAAAGGGGGACGCAGTGGATTTTTAACTGAGTGTTGACTCCCAATCCAGAAGTCATTTCTTAGGGTAATATAGTCCATTCCGCATGATAAATCACATTACAATCATTTATGATCGTGAGGTCAACTTTTTGTAAATGGGCAAAATAATGGCTTGTTTGACTTGGGTAAATATCCCACCGCCCGTTCACTTGAGAGTTTAATGAGCATATTTGATTCTCTTTAAAGGTTTTGATCCATAGGTGATTTGCATATTTAACATGTTTCAAGCATGCATTTCCATTTTTAAGGCATGTGTGGAAGAGATCTCTTTCTTATAAAATTCCAAGTTTTTAGGGTTGAACTAGTGGAATTTCCCAAACTTGGACAACAAAACTTTTGTGTTCATTTCTGGTGTGAGAATAACATTTCTTTACTTACATTTGTTATTGTTTTAAATTTTTTCCAAAAATAAACTCTAAAATTTTCATTCTGTTGTGATCTATTTGCCTTTTTGGTCTACGGGATGGAGGGAGAGCAAAAACTCAAAATTTTGATTTAAGAAAAAAGTGTACATCTAAAATGGAAATGCACAACGCACAAATGTAGAGAGATATAATTCCAAAGAGTGTCTGTAATTTTTAGGGATTGTGACCTCTTTTCTGTTTGTGTATATCAGGATTTGCAATCGTCGGGAAAAGGGGGAGGTGGGGGATTTTTAACTGAGTGTTGCCTCGCAATCCATAAGTCATTTATTAGGGTAATATAGGCCGTTAGGCATGATAATTCACTTTACAATCATCTATGATTGTTAGGTCAACTTTTTTGTAAATGGGCAAAATAATGGCTTGTTTGACTAGGGTAAATATCCCACCGCATGTTCACTTGAGAATTTAATGAGCATTTATTATTCTCTTTAAAAGGTTTGGATCCGTATGTGATTTGCATCTTTAACATGTTTCAAGCCTGCATATCCATTTTTCAAGCATGTGTGGAAGAAATCTCTTTCTTATAAAATTCCAACCTGTTAGGGTCAACAACTAGTGGAATTTCCCAAACTTGGACAACAAAACTTTTGTTTTCATTTGTGGTGTTTAAATAATTTTTCTTTACTTACATTTGTTGTTGTTTTAAATTTTTTCCATACATAAACTCTAAAATTGTTTATTTTCTTGTGATCTTTTTGCCTTTTTGGTTTACTGGATGAAGGGATAGCGAAAACTGAAAGTTTTGATTTAACAAAAAAGAGTACATCTAAAATAGAAATGCACAATGCACAAATGTAGGGAGAGATAATTCTAAAGAGTGTTTTTAATTTTTAGGGATTGTAAACTCTTTTTAGTTTTTATATATCATGTTTTTCAATCATCAAGAAAAGGGGAAGGTAGGGGAATTTTAGCTGTGTGTTGACTCCCAATCCATAAGTCTTTTCTTAGGGTAATATAGCCCGTTACACATGATAATTCACTTTACAATCATCTATGATCGTAAGATCAGCTTATTGTAAATGGGCAAAATAATGTCTTGTTTGACTCAGGTAAATGTCCCACCGCACGTTCTCATTATAATTTAATGAGCGTTTGTTATTCTCTTTAAAAGGTTATGATTCATAGGTGATTTTCATCTTTAACATGTTTCAAGCATGCATATCCATTTTTAAAGCATATGCGGAAGAAATCTCTTTCTTATAAAATTCCTATCTTTTTATGGTTGAACTAGTGGAATTTCCCAAACTGGGACAACAAAACATTTGTGTTCATTTGTGGTGGGTAAATAAATTTTTTTTACTTGAATTTGTTATTGTTTTAAATTTTTTTCCATACATAAACTCCAAAATTTTCATTTTGATGTGATCTATTTGCCTTTTTGGCTTACGGGATGAAGGCAGAGCAAAAACTCAAAGTTTTGATTTAAGAAAAAAGACTACATAAAAAATGGAAATGCACAATGCACAAATGTAGAGAGACATAATTCCAAAAAGTGTTTTTTTTATTTTTAGGCATTGTAAGCTCTTTTTAGTTTTTATATATCAGGTTTTCCTATCGTCGGGAAAAGAGGGAGGGGGGGGGGGGATTTTTAACTGAGTGTTGACTCCCAATCCATAAGTCATTTCTTAGGTAAATATAGCTCGTTACGCATGATAAATCACTTTACAATCATCTGCGTTAGTTAGGTCAGCTTTATGTAAATGGAGAAAATAATGTTGTTCGAATCGGATAAATATCCCACAACATGTTCACTTAAGAATTTAATGAGCGTTTGTTATTCTCTTTAAAAGGTTTGGAACGACAGGTTATTTGAATCTTTAACATGTTTCAAGCATGCATATCCATTTTTAAAGCATGTGTGGAAGAAATCTCTTTCTTATAAAATTCCAAGCTGTTAGGGTTGAACTAGTGGAATTTCCCAAATTTGGAAAAGAAAAATTTTGTGTTCATTTGTGGTGTGTGAATGAATTTTATTTACTTACATTTGAGATTGTAATAAACTTTTTCCATACGTAAACTCTAAAATTTTCATTTTGTTTTGATCTATTTGCCTTTTTGGTTTAGGGGATGAAGGTTGAGCGAAAACTCAAAGTTTTGATTTAAGAAAAAAGAGTGCATCTAAAATAGAAATGCACAATGCACAAATGTATAGAGACATAATTCCAAAGAGTGTCTATAATTTTTAGGGATTCTGAGCTCTTTTTAGTTTTTGTATATTAGGTTTTGCAATCATCGGGAAAAGGGGGAGGGGGGGCGGGATTTTTAACCGAGTGTTGACTCCCAATCCATAAGTCATTTCTTAGGGTAATATAGCCCGTTACACATGATAAATCACTTTACAATCATCTATGATCTTTAGGTCAACTTTTTGTAAATGGGCAAAATAACGGCTTGTTTGACTCGGGTAAATGTCCCACAGCACGTTCACTTTAGAATTTAATGATTGTTTGTTATTCTCTTTAAAAGGTTTGGATTCATAGTTGATTTTCATCTTTAACATGTTCAAAGCATGCATATCCATTTTTAAAGCATGTGTGGAAGAAATCTCTTTCTTTAAAATTCCAAGTTGTTAGGATTGAACTAGTGGAATTTCCCAAACTTGGACAAAAAAACATTTGTGTTCATTTGTGGTGTGTGAATAATTTTATTTAGTTAAATTTGTTATTGTTTTAAATTCTTTCCATACATAAACTCTCAAATTTTCATTTTGTAGTGATCTATTTGCCTTTTTGGTTTACGGGATGAAGGGAAAACGAAAACTCAAAGTTGTGATTGAAGAAAAAAGAGTACATCTAAAATGGAAATGCACAATTCACTATTGTAGAGAGAGATAATTCCAAAGAGTGTCTGTAATTTTAAGGGATTGTGAGCTCTTTTTAGTTTTTATATATCAGGTTTTGCAATCGTCAGGAAAAGGTGAGGCAGGGGATTTTTAATTGAGTGTTGACTCTCAATCCATAAGTCATTTCTTAGGGTAATATAGCCTATTACGCATGATAAATCACTTTACAATCTTCTTTGATCGTAAGGTCAGCTTTTTGTAAATGGGCAAAATAATGGCTTGTTTGACTCAGGTAAATGTCCCACCACACGTTCACTTGACAGTTTAAGGTGAGTTTGTTATTCTCTTTAAAAGTTACTTAGATTTGTTATTCTTTTAAATTTTTTCCATACATAAACTCAAAAATTTTCATTTTGTTGTGATCTATTTGCCTTTTTGGTTTACGGGATGAAGGGAGAACGAAAGCTCAAAGTTTTGATTTAAGAAAAAAGAGTACTTCTAAAATAGAAATGCACAATGCAAAAATGTAGAGAGAGATAATTCCAAAGAGAGTTTGTAAATTAAAGGGATTGTGAGCTCTTTTTATTTTTTATATATCAGGTTTTGCAATTGTCGCGAAAAGGGGGAGGCGAGGGATGTTTAACTTAGTGTTGACTCCCAATCTAGAAGTCATTTCTTAGGGTAATATAGCCCGTTATGCATGACAAAATGACTTTTCCATCATCTATGATCGTTAGGTCAGCTTTTTGTAAATGGGCAAAATAATGGCTTGTTTGACTCGAGTAAATATGCCACCGATAGTTCACTTGATTATTTAATGATAGTTTGTTATTCTCTTTAAAAGGTTTGGATCGGTAGGTGATTTGCATCTTTAACATGTTTCAAGCATGCATATCCATTTTCAAAGCACGTGTGGAAGAAATCTCTTTCTTATAAAATTCCAAGCTGTTAGGGTAAACAACTAGTGGAATTTCCCAAACTTTGACAACAAAACATTTGTGTTTATTTGTGGTGTGTGAATAAATTTTCTATACTTACATTTTTTATTGTTTTAAATTTTTTCGATACATAAACTCTAAAAGTTTCATTTTGTTGTGATCTATTGGCCTTTTTGCTGGATGAAGGGAAAGAGAAAACTCAAAGTTTTGATAGAAGAAAAAAGAGTACATCTAAAAAGGAAATACACAATGCATAAATGTAGAGAGTGATAATGCCAAAGAGTGTCTATAATTTTTAGGGATTGGAAGTTTTTTTAGTTTTTATATATCAGGTTTTGCAATCGTCGGAAAAAGGGGGAGGTGGGGGATTTTTAATTGAGTATTGACTCCCAATCCAAATGTCATTTCTTAGGGTAATATAGCCCGTTACGCATGATAAATCACTTTACAATCATCTATGATCGTTAGGCCAACTTTTTGTAAATGGGCAAAATAATGGTCGTTTGACTCAAGTAAATATCCCACAACACGTTCACTTGAGAATTTAATGAGCGTTTGTTATTCTCTTTAAAAGGTTCGGATCCATAGGTGATTTGCATCTTTAACATGTTTCGAGCATGCATATCCATTTTTAAAGCATGTGTGGATGAAATCGCTTTCTTATAAAATTCCAAGTCGTTAGGGTGGAACTAGTGGAATTTCCCAAACTTGGGCAACAAAAATTTTGTGTCCATTTGTGGTGTGTGAATAAATTCTTTTTTACTTACATTTGTTATTGTTATAAAATTTTTCAATACATAAACTCTAAAAGTTTCATTTTGTTGTGATCTATTTGCCTATTTTGTTTACTGGATGAAGGGAGAGCGAAAACTCAATGTTTTGATTTTAAAAAAAAAAAGAGTACATCTAAAATGGAAATGCACAATGCACAAATGTAGAGAGACATAATTCCAAAGAGTGTCTGTAATTTTTAGGGATTGTGAGATCCTTTTAGATTTTGTATTTCAGGTTTTGCAACCGTCGGGAAAAGGGGGAGGCGGGGGATTTTTAACTGAGTGTTGACTCCCATTCCATAAGTGATTTCTTAGGGTAATATATCCCGTTACGCATGATAAATCACTTTACAATCATCTATGATCGTTAAGTCAACTTTTTGTAAATGGGGAAAATAATGGCTTGTTTGACTCGGGTAAATATCGCACAGCACGTTCACTTGAGAATTTAATGAGCGTTTGTTATTTTCTTTAAAATCTTTGGATCGATAGGTGATTTGCCTCTTTAAAATGTTTCAAACATACATATTCATTTTTAAAGCATGTGGGGAAGAAATCTCTTTCTTATAAAATTCCAAGCAGTAAGGGTTGAAGTAGTGAAATTTCACTAACTTGGACAACAAAACTTTTATGTTCATTTGTGGTGTGTAAATAAATTTTCTTTACTTACTTTTTTTATTGTTTTAAATTTTTTCCATGCATAATCTCTAAAATTTTCATTTTATTGTGATCTATTTGCCTTTTTGATTTAGGGGATGAAGGGAGAGTGAAAACTCAAAGTTTTAATTGAAGAAAAAAGAGTACATCTAAAATGGAAATGCACAAAGCACAAATCTAGAGAGAGATAATTCCAAAGAGTGTCTGTAATTTTTAGGGATTGTGAGCTCTTTTTAGTTTTTATATATCAGGTTTTGCATTCGTCTGGAACAGGGGGAGGCGGGGGATTTTTAACTGAGTGTTGACTCCCAATCCATAAGTCATTTCTTAGGGTAATATAGCCCGTTACGCATGATAAATCACTTTAAAAGCAACTATGATCGTTAGGTAAGCTTTTTGTAAATTGAAAAAATAATGGTTGTTTGACTCAGGTAAATATCCCACATCATGTTCACTTGAGAATTTAATGAGCGTTTGTTATTCTCTTTAAAAGGTTTGGATCCATAGGTGATTTTCATCTTTAACATGTTTCAAGCATGCGTATCCATTTTTAAAGCATGTGTGGATGAAATCTCTTTCTTATAAAATTCCAAGCTGTTAGGGTTGAACTTGTGGAATTTCCCAAACTCGGACAACAAAACTTTTGTGTTCAATTGTGGTGTGTGAATAAAATATTTTTACTTATATTTGTTATTGTTTTAAAATTTTTCCATACATAAACTCTAAAATTTTCATTTTGGTTTGGTGTGATCTATTTGCCTTTTTTGTTTACGGGATGAAGGGAGAGTGAAAAATCAATGTTTTGATTCAAGAAAAAAGTGTACATCTAAAATGGAAATGCACAATGCACAAATGTAGAAAGAGAGAATTCCAAAGTGTGTCTATCATTTTTAAGGATTGTGAGCTCTTTTTAGTTTTTATATATCAGGTTTTGCAATCGTCTGGAAAAAGGGGAGGGAGGGGATTTTAGCTGAGTGTTGACTCCCAATCCATAAGTCATTACTTTGGGTGATATAGCCCGTTACACAGGATAAATCACTTTAGAATCATCTATGATTTTTAGGTTAGGTTTTTGTAAATGGGTAAAATAATGGCTTGTTTGACTCAGGTAAATATCCCACCGCACATTTACTTGAGATTTTAATGAGTGTTTGTTGTTCTCGTTAAAAGGTTTGGATCCAACGGTCGTTTGCATCTTTAACGTGTTTCAAGCAAGCATATCCATTTTTAAAGGATGTGTGGAAGAAATCTCTTTCTTATAAAATTCCAAGTTGTTTGGGTCAACATCTAGTGGAATTTCCCAATCAAGGACAACAAAAGTTTTGTTTTCATTTGTGGTGTGTCAATAAATTTTCTTTATTTATATTTTTTATTGTTTTAAATTTTTCCGAACATAATCTCCAAAATTTTCATTTTGTTGTGATCTATTTGCCGTTTTGGTTTATGGGATGAAGGGAGAGCGAAAACTCAAAGTTTTGATTGAAGAAAAAAGAGTACATCTAAATTGGAAATGCAAAATGCACAAATGTAGAGAGAGATAATTCCAAAGAGTGTTTGTAATTTTTGGGATTGTAAGTTGTTTTGAGTTTTTATATATCAGGTTTTGCAATCGTCCGGAAAAGGGGGAAGCGAGGGATTTTTAAATGAGTGTTGACACCCAATCCATAAGTCATTTCTCAGGGTAATATAGCCCGTTACGCATGATAAATCACTTTACAATCATCTATGATCGTTAGGTCGGCTTTTTCTAAATGGGCAAATTAATGGTGGTTTGACTCCGGTAAATATCCCACCACACGTTCACTTGAAAATTTAATGAGCGTTAGTTATTCTCATTAAAAGGTTTGGATCCATAGGTGATTTGCATCTTTAACATGTTTCAAACATGCATATCCATTTTTAAAACATGTGTGGAATAAATCTCTTTCTTATAAAATTTCAAGTTGTTAGGGTTGAGCTAGTGGAATTTCCAAAACTTGGACAACAAAACTTTTGTGTTCATTTGTGGTGTGGGAATAAATTTTCTTTACTTATATTTGTTATAGTTTTAATTTTTTTTCGATACATAAACTCTAAAATTTTCATTTTGTTGTGATCTATTTGCCTTTTGTGTCTACGGGATGAAGGGAGAGCGAAAACTCAAAGTTTTGATTAAAGAAAAAATAATACATCTAAAATGGAAATGCATAATGCACTAATTTAGAGAGAGATAATTCCAAATAATGTCTGTAATTTTTAGTAATTGGAAGCTCTTTTTAATTTTTATGCATCAGGTTTTGCGATCGTCGAGAAACGGGGGAGGCGGGGGATTTTTAACTGAGTGTTGACTCCGAATCCATAAGTCATTTCTTTGGGTAATATAGCCCATTACGCATGATAAATCACTTTACAATCATCTATGATCGTGAGGTCATCTTTTTGTAAATGGGCAAAATAATGGCTTGTTTGACTCGGATAAATATCCCACCGCACGTTCACTTGATAATTAAATGAGTGTTTGTTATTCTGTTTAAAATGTTTGGATCCTTAGGTGATTTTCATATTTAACATGTTTCAAGCTTGCATATCCATTTTTAAAGCATGTGTGGAAGAAATCTCTTTCTTACAAAATGCCAAGATATTAGGGTCAACAACTAGTGGAATTTCCAAAACTTAGACGACAAAACTTTTGTGTTCAATTGTGGTGTGAATAAATTTTCTTTACTTACATTAGTTATTGTTTTAAATTTTTTCCATACATAAACTCTAAAATTTTCTTATTGATGAGATCTATTTGCCTTTTTGGTTTACGGGATGAAGGGAGAGCGAAAAATCAAAGTTTTGAATGAAGAAAAAAGTGTACATCTAAAATGGAAATGCACAATGCACAAATTTAGAGAAAGATGATTAAAAAAAGTGTCTGTAATTTTTAGGGATTGTAACCTCTTTTTAGTTTTTATATATCAGGTTTGCAATCGTCGGGAAATGGGGGAGGCGGGGGATTTTTAACTTAGTGTTGAGTCCCAATCCATAAGTCATTTCTTAGGGTAATATAGCCCTTTACGCATGATAAATCTGTTTACAATCATCTATGATCGTTAGGTCAGCTTTTTTTAAATGGGCAAAATAACGGTTGTTTGACTCGGGTAAATATCCCACAGCACGTCAACTTGATAATTTAATGAGAGTTTGTTATTCTCTTTAAAAGGTTTGGATCCATAGCTGATTTGCATCTTTAACATGTTTCAAGCATGCATATCCATTTTTAAAGCATGTCTGGAAGAAATCTCTTTCTTATAAAATTCCAAGCAGTTAGGGTTGAACAAGTGGAATTTCCCAAAGTTGGACAACAAAAGTTTTGTATTCATTTTTGGTGTGTGAAAATTTTTTTTTACTTTCATTTGTTATTGTTTTAAATTATTTCCAAACTTAAACTCTAAAATTTTCATTTTGTTGTGATCTATTTGCTTGTTTGGTTTACGAGATGAAGGGAGAGCGAAAACAAATTTTTGATTTAAGAAAAAAGAGTACATCTAAAATGGAAATGAAGAATGAACAAATGTAGAGAGAGATAATTCCAAAGAGTGTCTATAATTTTTAACGACTGTGAGTTCATTTTACTTTTTACATATCCGGTTTTGCAATCATCGGGAAATGGGGGAGGCGGGGGATTTTTAACTGAGTGTTGACTCCCAATCCATAAGTCATTTCTTTGGGTAATATAGCCCATTACAGTTGAAAAATCACTTTACAGTCATCTATGATTGTTATGTTAGCTTTTTGTTAATGGGCAAAATAATGGCTTCTTTGACTCGGGTAAATATCCCACCGCACGTTCACTTGAGAATTTATTGAGCATTTGTTAATCTCTTTAAAAGGTTTGGATCCATAGGTGATTTGCATCTTTAACATGTTTCAAGCATGCATATCCATTTTTAAAGCATGTGTGGAAGAAATCGCTTTCTTATAAAATTCCAAGTTGTTAGGGTCAACAACTAGAGGAATTTCCCAAACTTGGACAACAAAATTTTTGTGTTCATTTGTGGTGTGAAAATAAATTTTCCTTACTTACATTTGTTATTTTTTTTAAATTTTTCCATACAAAAACTCAAAATTTTTCATTTTGTTCCAATCTATTCGCCTTTTTCGCTTAAGGGATAAAGGGAGAGCGAAAACTCAAAGTTTTGATTTAAGAAAAAAGAGTACATCTAAAATGGAAATGCACATTCACAAATGTGGAGAGAGATAATTCCTAAGCGTGACAATAATTATTAGGGAATGTAGGCTCTTTTTAGTTTTTAAATATATCAGGTTTTGCAACCATCGGGAAAAGGGGGAGACGGGGGAATTTTAACTCAGTGTTGACTCCCAATCCATAAGTCATTTCTTAGGGTAATATAGCCCGTTACGCAGGACAAAATCACTTTACAATCATCTCTGATTGTTAGGTAAGCCTTTTGTAAATAGGCAAAATAATGGTTTGTTTGACTCGGGTAAATATCCCACCGCACGTTCACTTGAGAATTTAATGAGCGTTTGTTAATCTCTTTAAAAGGTTTGGATCCAAAGGTCATTTGAATCATTAACATGTTTCAAGCATGCATATCTGGTTTTAAAGCATGTGTGGAAGAAATCTCTTTCTTATAAAATTCCAAGCTGTTGGGGTCAACAACTTGTTGAATTTCCCAAACTTGGACAACAAAACTTTTGTGTTCATTTGTGGTGTGTGAATAAATTTTCTTTACTCACATTTGTTATTTTTTTAAAATTTTCTTGGCATAAACTCTAAATTTTTAATTTTCTTGTGATCTATTTGCCTTTTTGGTTTACGAGATGAGGTGAGTGCGAAAACTCAAATTTTTTATTTAAGAAAAAAGTGTACATCTAAAATGGAAAAGCACAATGCACAAATGTAGAGAGAGATAATTCCAAAGCGTGTATGTAATTTTTAGGGTTTGTGAGCTCTTTTTAGTTTTTATATATAAGGTTTTGCAATCGTTGGGAAAAGGGGGAGGCGGGGGATTTTTAACTGAGTGTTGACTCCCAATCCATAAGTCATTTCTTAGGGTAATATAGCCCGTTACACATGATAAATAACTTTACAATCATCTATGATCGTTAGGTCAGCTTTTTGTAAATGGGCAAAATAATGGCTTATTTGACTCGGTTAAATATCCCACAGCACGTTCACTTGAGAATTTAATGAGCGTTTTTTATTCTCTTTAAAAGGTTTGGATCCAAAGGTGATTTGCATCTTTAACATGTTTCAAGCATGCATTTCCATTTTTAAAGCATGAATTGAAGAAGTCTCTTTTTTATAAAATTCCAAGCTGTTAGGGGGGAACTAGGGGAATTTCCCAAACTTGGACAACAAAAGTTTTGTGTTCATTTGTGGCGTGTGAATAAATTTTCTTTACTTAAAAATTATTATTTTTTAAAATTTTTTCCATACATGAACTCTAAAAGTTTTATTTTGTTGTGATCTATTTGCCTTTTTGGTTTACGGGATGAAGGGAGAGCGAAAACTCAAAGTTTTGATTTAAGAAAAAAGAGTTCATCTAATATGAAAATGCGCAATGCAAAAATGTAGAGAGAGATAATTCCGAAGAGTGTCACTAATTTTCAGGGATTGTAAGCATTTTTTAGATTTATATATCAGGTTTCGCAATCGTCGAGAAAAGGTGGAGCTGGGGATTTTTAACTGAGTGTTGACTCTGAATGCATAAGTCATTTCTTAGGGTAATATAGCCCGTTTCGTATGATAAATCACTTTACAATCATCTATGATCGTTAGGTCTGCATTTTGTAAATGGGCAAAGAAATGGCTTGTTAGACTCGGGTAAAAATACCACCGCATGTTCACTTGATAATTTAATGAGCGTTTGTTATTCTCTTTAAAATGTTTCGATCTGTAGGTGATTTGTATCTTTAACATGTGTGAAGCTTGCATATCCATTTTTAAAGCATGTGTGGAAGAAATCTCTTTCTAATAAAATTCCAAGCTGTTAGTGTTGAACTAGTGGAATTTCCCAAACTTGGACAACAAAACTTTTGTGTTCATTTGTGGTGTGTCAAAAAACTTCTTCACTTACATTTGTTATTGTTTTAAATTTTTTCCAAACATAAACTCTAAAATTTTCATTTTGTTGTGATCTATTTGCCTTTTTGGTTTACGGGATGAAGGGAGAGCGAAAACTCAAAGTTTTGATTTAAGAAAAAAGTGTTCATCTATAATGGAAATGCACAGTGCACAAATGTAGAGACAGATAATTCCAAAGAGTGTCTATAATTTTTAGGGATTGTAAGCTTTTTTTAGATTTATATATCAGGTTTTGCAATCGGTGAGAAAAGGAGGAGGCGGGGGATTTTTAACTAAGTGTTGACTCTGAATCCATAAGTCATTTCTTAGGGTAATATAGCACGTTATGCATGATAAATCACTTTACAATCATCTATAATCGTTAGGTCAGCTTTTTGTAAATGGGCAAAGAAATGGCTTGTTTGACTCGGGTAAAAATACCACCGCAAGTTCACTTGATAATTTAATGACCATTTGTTATTCTCTTTAAAAGGTTTGGATCCGTAGGTGATTTGCATCTTTAACATGTTTCAAGCTTGCATATCCATTTTCAAAGCATGTGTGGAAGAAATCTCTTTCTTACAAAATGCCAAGCTATTAGGGTCAACAACTAGAGGAATTTCCAAAACTTGGACGACAAAACTTTTGTGTTCATTTGTGGTGTGTGAATAAACATTCTTTACTTACATTAGTTATTGTTTTAAATTTTTTCCATCCATAAACTCTAACATTTTCATTTTGTTGTGCTTTATTTGCCTTTTAGGTTTACGGGATGAAGGGAGAGCGAAAACTCAAAGTTTTGATTTCAGAAAAAAAGTACATCTAAAATACACAATGCACAAATGTAGAGAGAGATAATTCCAAAGGGTGTCTGTAAAGTTTTGGGATTGTAAGCTCTTTATAGTTTTTATATATCAGGTTTTGCAATCGTCGGGAAAAGGGGGAGGCGGGGAATTTTTAACTGAGTGTTGACTCCCGATCAATAAGTAATTTCTTAGGGTAATACAGCCCGTTACGCATGATAAAACACTTTACAATCACCTATGATCGTTAGGTCAGCTTTTTGTAAATGGGCAAAATAATGGCTTGTTTGACTCGGGTAAATATCCCACCGCACATTCACTTGAGAATTTAATGAGCATTTGTTATTCTCTTTAAAAGGTTTGGATCCGTAGTCGATTTTCACCTTTAACATTTTTCAAGATTGCATATCCATTTTTAAAGCACGCGTGGAAGAAATCTCTTTCTTATAAAATTCCAAGCTGTTCTGGTTGAACTAGTGGAATTTCAAAAACTAGGACAACAAAACTTTTGTGTTCATTTGTGGTATGTGAAGAAATTTTCTTTACTCACATTTTTTATTGTTTAAAATTTTTTCCATACACAAACTCTAAAATTTTCATTTTGTTATGATCTATTAGCCTTTTTTGTTTACAGGGTGAAGGGAGAGAAAAAAATTCAAAGTTTTGATTTAAGAAAAAAGAGTATATCTAAAATGGAAATGCACAATGGACAAATGTAGAGAGAGAGATAATTCCAAAGAGTGACTGTAATATTTACGGATTGTGAGCTCTTTTTAGTTTTGATTTATTAGGTTTTAAAATCGTAAGGAAAAAGGGGAGGCAGGGGATTTTTAACTGAGTGTTAACTCCCAATCCATAAGTCATTTCTTAGCGTAATATGGCCCGTTACGCCTGAAAAATCATTTTAAAATCATCTATCATCGTTAGGTCAGCTTTTTGTTAATGGAAAAATAAAGGTTTGTTTGACTCGTGTAAATATCGCATCGCACGTTCCCTAGAGAATTTAATGCGCGTTTGTTATTCTCTTTAAAATGTTTGGATCCATAGGTGATTTGCATCTTTAAACTATTTGAAGCATGCATATCCATTTTTAAAGCATGTGTGGAAGAAATCTCTTTCTTATAAAATTCCAAGCTGTTAAGGTCAACAAGTAGTGGAATTTCCCAAACTTAGAAAACAAAATTTTGTGTTCATTTGTGGTGTGTGAATAAATTTTCTTTACTTACATTTGTTATTGTTTTAAATTTTTTCCAAACAAAAACTCTAAAATTTTCATTTTCTTGTGATCTATTTGCCTTTTTGGTTTACGGGATGAAGGGAGAGCGAAATTTCAAAGTTTTGATTTAAGAAATAAGAGTACATATAAAATGGAAATGCACAATGCACAAATGTAGAGAGAGATAATTCCAAAGAGTGTCTATAATTTTTTGGGATTGTAAGCTCTTTTTAATTTTTATATATGGTTTTGCAATCGTCGGGAAAAAGGGGAGGTGGGGGATTTTTAACTGAGTGTTGACTCCCAATCCATAAGTCATTTCTTTGGGTAATATAGCCCGTTATGCATGATAAATCACTTTACAATCATCTATGATCATTAGGTCAGCTTTATGTAAATGGGCAAAATAATGGCTTGTTTGACTCGGTAAATATCCCACCGCACGTTCACTTGAGAATTTAATGACCGTTTTTTATTCTCTTTAAAAGGTTTGATTCCATAGGTGATTTGCATCTTGAACATATTTCAAGCATGCATATCCATTTTTAAAGCATGTGTGGAAGAAATATCTTTCTTATAAAATTCCACGCTGATAGGGTTGAACTAGTGGAATTTCCCAAACTTGGACAACAATACTTTTGTGTTCGTTTGTGGTGTGTGAATAAATTTTATTTACTTAAATTTATTATTGTTTTAAATTTTTTCCGTACATAAACTCTAAATTTTTTTTTTTGTTGTGATCTATTTGCCTTTTTGGTTTACGGGATGAAGGGAGAGCAAAAACTCAAAGTTTTGATTTAAAAAAAAATAGTACATCTAAAATGGAAATGCACAATGCACAAAAGTAAAGAGAGATAATTTCAAAGAGAGTCTGTAATTTTTACGGATTTTAAGCACTTTTTAGTATTTAGAAATTAGGTTTTGCAATTGTCGAGAAAATGGGGAGGCAGGGGATTTTTAACTGAGTGTTGACTCCGAATCCATATGTCATTTGTTAAGGTAATATTTCCCGTTACGCATGATAAATCACTTTACAATCATCTATGATCGTTAGGTCAGCTTATTGTAAATGGGAAAAATAATGGCATGTTTGACTTAGGTAAATATCCCACCGCACGTTCACTTGAGAATTTAATGAGCGTTTGTTATTCCCTGTAAAAGGTTTGGATCTGTAGTTGATTTGCACCTTTAACATTTATCAAGATTGCATATCAATTTTTAAAGCATGTGCGGATAAAATCTCTTTCTTATAAAATTTCAAGCTGTTAGGGTTGAACTAGTGGAATTTGCCAAACATGGACTACAAAACTTTTTTGTTCATTTGTGGTATGTGAATAAATTTTCTTTACTTACATTTTTTATTGTTTTAAATTTTTTCTATTCATCAACTCTAAAATTTTCATTTTGTTGTGATCTATTTGCCTTTTTGGTTTACGGGATGAAGGGAGAGCGAAAACTCAAAGTTTTGATTTAAGAAAAAAGAGTACCTCTAAAATGGAAATGCACAATGGACAAATGTAGAGAGAGATAATTCCAAAGAGTGACTGTTTTTAAAGCACATGTTGTAGAAGTCTCTTTTTTATAAAATTCCAAGCTGTTAGGGGGGAACTACTGGAATTTCCCAAACTTGGACAACAAAAGTTTTGTGTTCATTAATGGTGTGTGAATAAATTTTCTTTACTTACAAATTATTATTTTTTTAAAATTTTTCCATTCATAAACTCTAAAATTTTTATTCTTTTGTTATCTACTTGCCTTTTTGGTTTATCGGATGAAGGGAGAGCGAAAACTCAAAGTTTTGATTTAAGAAAAAATAGTTCATCTAATATGGAAATGCACAATGCACAAATGTAGAGAGAGATAATTCCAAAGAGTGTCTGTCATTTTTAGGGATTGTATGCTCTTTTTAGATTTATATATCAGGTTTTGCAATCGTCGAGAAAAGGAGGAGGCGGGGGATTTTTAACAGAGTGTTGAGTCTGAATGCATAAGTCATTTCTAAGGGTAATATAGCCCGTTACACATGATAAATCACTTTACAATCATCTATGATCCTTAGGTCAGCTTTTTGTAAATGGGCAAAGAAATGGCTTGTTTGACTCGAGTAAAAATACCACCGCATGTTCACTTGATAATTTAATGAGCGTTTGTTATACTCTTTAAAAGGTTTGGATCCGTAGGTGATTTGCATCTTTAACATGTTTCAAGCTTGCATATCCATTTTTAAAGCATGAGTGGAAGAAATCTCTTTCTAATAAAATTCCAAGCTGTTAGGGTTGAACTAGTGGAATTTCCCAAACATGGACAACAAAAGTTTTGTGTTCATTTGTGGTGTGTGAAAAATTTTCTTTACTTACATTTGTTATTTTTTAAAATTTTTTCCTTCCATAAACTCTAAAATTTTCATTTTGTTGTGATCTTTTTGCCTTTTCGGTTTACGGGATGAAGGGAGAGCGAAAACTCAAAGTTTTGATTTAAGAAAAAGGAGTTCATCCAAAATGGAAATGCATAATGCACAAATATAGAGAGAGATAATTCCAAAGAGTGTCTATAATTTTTAGGGATTGTAAGCTCTTTTTAGATTTATATATCAGGTTTTGCAGTCGTCGAGAAAAGGAGGAGGCCGGGGATTTTAACTGAGTGTTGACTCTGAATCCATAAGTCATTTCTTAGGGTAATATAGCCCGTTATCCATGATAAATCACTTTAAAATCATCTATGATCGTTAGGTCAGCTTTTTGTAAATGGGCAAAGAAATGGCATGTTTGACTCGGGTAAAAATACCACCGCACGTTCACTTGATAAATTAATGAGCGTTTGTTATTCTCTTTAAAAGGTTTGGATCCATAGGTTATTTGCATCTTTAACATGTTTCAAGCTTGCATTTCCATTTTTAAAGCATGTGTGGAAGAAATATCTTTCTTACAAAATGCCAAGCTATTAGGGTCAACAACTAGTGGAATTTCCAAAACTTGGACGACAAAACTTTTGTGTTAATTTTTTGGGTGTGAATAAATTTTCTTTACTTACATTAGTTATTGTTTTGAATTTTTTTCATCCATAAACTCTAAAATTTTCATTTTGTTGTGCTCTATTTGCCTCTTTGGTTTACGGGAAGAAGGGAGACCGAAAACTCAAAGTTTTGATTTAAGAAAAAAGAGTACATCTAAAATGGAAATGCACAATGCACAAATGTAGAGAGAATTAATTCCAAAGAGTGTCTGTAATTTTTAGGGATTGTAAGCTCTTTATAGTTTTTATATATCAGGGTTTGCAATCGTCGAGAAAAGGGGGAGGCGGGGAATTTTTAACCGAGTGTTGACTCCAAATCCATAAGTCTTTTCTTAGGGTAATATAGCCCGTTACGCATGATAAATCACTTTACAATTATCTAAGATGGTTAGGTCAGCTTTTTGTAAATGGGAAAAATAATGGTTTTGTTTGACTCGTGTAAATATCCCACACAACGTTCACTTGAGAATTTAACGAGTGTTTGTTATTCTCTTTAAATGGTTTGGATCCATAGGTGATTTGAATCTTTAACATGTTTCAAGCATGAATTTCCATTTTTAAAGTATGTGTAGAAGAAATCTCTTTTTTTATAAAATTTCAAGCTATTAGGGTTGAACTTGTGGAATTTCCCAAAGTTGAACAACAAAACTTTTGTGTTCATTTGTGGTGTGTGAATAAATTTTTTTACTTAAATTTGTTATTGTTTTAAATTTTCTCCAGACATAAACTCTAAAAGTTTCATTTTATTGTGATCTATTTGCCTTTTTGGTTTACGGGATGCAAGGAGAACAAAAACTAAAAGTTTCGATTTATGAAAAAAGAGTACATCTAAAATTTAAATGTACAATGCACAAATGTAGAGAGATATAATTCCAAAGAGTCTCTCTAATTTTTAGGGATTGTGAGCTCTTTTTAGTTTTTATATATCAGGTTTTGCAATCGTCGGGAAAAGGGGGAGGCAGGGGATTTTTAACTGAGTGTCGACTCCTAATCCATAAGTCATTTCTTAAGGTAATATTACCCGTTACACAAGATAAATCACTTTACAATCATCGATGATCTTTAGGTGAGATTTTTTTAAATGGGCAAAATAATTGCTTATTTGGCTCGAGTAAATATCCCACAGCACGTTCACTTGATAATTTAATGAGCGTTAGCTATTCTCTTTAAAAGGTTTGGTTCCAAAGGTAATTTGCATCTTTAACATGTTTCAAGCATGCATATCCATTTTTAAATTATGTATTGAAGAAATCTCTTTCTTATAAAATTCCAAGCTATTAGGGTTGAACTAGTGGAATTTCCCAAACTTGGACAACAAATATTTTGTGTTCATTTATCATGCTTGAATAAATTTTCTTTACTTACATTTATTTTTGTTTTAAAATTTTTCCATACATAAACTCTAAAATTTACATTTAGTTGTGATCTATTTGCCTTTTGGTTTACGGGATGAAGGGAGAGCGTAAACTAACAGTTTTGATTTAAGAAAAAAGAGTACATCTAAAAGGGAAATGCACAATGCACAAATATAGAGAGAGATAATTCCAAAAAGTGTCTGTAATATTTAGGGATTGTGAGTTCTTTTTAGTTTTTATATATCAAGTTTTGCAATTGTCGAGAAAAGGGGGAGGCATGGGATTTTTAACTGAGTTTTGACTGCCAATCCATAAGTCATTTCTTAGGGTAATATAGTCCGTTACACATGATAAATCACTTTACAATCATCTATGATCGTTAGGTCAGGTTTTTGAAAATGGGTAAAATAATGGCTTGTTTGACTCGGGTAGATATCACATCACGTTCACTTGAGAATTTAATGAGCGTTTGTTATTCTCTTTAAATTGTTTGGATCCATAGATTATTTGTATCTTCAACATGTTTCAAGCATGCATATCCATTTTTAAAGCATGTGTGGAAGAAATCTCTTTCTTATGAAAATCCATGAAGTAAGGGTTGAACTAGTGGCATTTCCCAAACTTGGACAACAAAAGTTTTGTGTTAATTTGTGGTGTGTGAATAAATTTTCATTACTTAGATTTTTTATTGTTTTAATTTTTTTGCCAGGCATAAACTCTAAAATTTTCATTTTGTTGTGATCTATTTGCCTTTTTGGTATACGGGATGAAGGGAGAGTGAAAACTCAAAGTTTTGATTTAAGAAAAAAGAGTACATCTAAATTGGAAATGCACAATGCAAAAATGTAGAGAGAGATAATTCCAAAGAGTGTCTATAATTTTTAGGGATGGTGAGCTCTTTTAGATTTTATATATCAGGTTTTGCAATCGTTGGGTAAAGGAGGAGGCGGGGGATTTTGAACTGGGGGTTGACAACCAATCCATATGTAATTTCTTAGGGTAATATAGCCCTTTACACATGATAAATCACTTTACAATCATCTATGATCGTTCGGTCAACTTTTTGTAATTGGCAAAATAATTGATTATTTGACTCGGGTAAATATCCCACAGCACGTTCACTTGAGAATTTAATGAGCGTTTGTTATTCTCTTTAAAAGGTTTGGATCCAAAGGTGATTTGCATATTTTACATGTTTCAAGCATGCATATCCATTTTTAAAGCATGTGTGGAAGAAATCTCTTTTTTATAAAATTCCAAGCTGTTTGGTTTGAACTAGTGGAATTTCCCAAACTTGGACAACAAAAGTTTTATGTTCATTTGTCATGTGTGAATAAATTTTCTTTACATACATTTGTTATTGTTTTAAATTTTTTCGAGACATAAACTCTAACATTTTCATTTTGTTGTGATCTATTTGCCTTTTTGGTTTACGGGATGAAGGGAGTGCGAAAACTCTAAGTTTTGATTTAAGAAAAAAGAATTCATCTAAAACGGAAATGCACAATGCACAAATTTAGAGAGAGATAATTTCAAAGAGTGTCTTTAATATTTTGGGATTGTGAGCTCTTTTTAGTTTTTACATTTCATGTTTTTCAATCGTCGGGAAAAGGGGGAAGCAGGGGATTTTTAACTTAGTGTTGGCTCCCAATCCATAAGTCATTTCTTGGGGTAATATAGCCCGTTACACATGATAAATCACTTTTCAATCATCTATGATCGTTAGGTCAGCTTTTTGTAAATGGGTGGAAAAGTGGCTTGTTTGACTCGGGTAAATATCCCACAGCACGTTCACTTGAGAATTTAATGAGCGTTTGTTATTCCCTTTACAAGGTTTGGATCCATAGGTGATTCGCATCTTTAACATGTTTCAAGCATGCATTTCCATTTTTAATCCATGTGTTGAAGAAATCTCTTTCTTATAACATTCCAAGCTGTTTGGGTTGAACTAGTGGAATTTCCCAAACTTGGACAACAAAAGTTTAGTGTTCATTTGTGGTGTGTGAATAAATTTTCTTTACTTAAATTTTTTATTGTTTTAAACTTTTTCCATACATAAACTCTAACATTTTCATTTTGTTGTGATCTATTTGCCTTTTTGGTTTACGGGATGAAGGGAGAGTGAAAACTCAAAGTTTTGATTTAAGAAAAAAAAAGTATATCTAAAATGGAAATGCACAATGCACAATTGTAGAGAAAGATACTTCCAAAGAGTTACTATAATATTTAGCGATTGTGAGCTCTTTTTTGTTTTTATATATTAGGTATTGCAATCGTCAGGAAAAGGGGGAAGCAGGGGATTTTTAACTGAGTGTTGACTCCCAATCCGTAAGTCATTTCTTAGGGTAATATAGCCAGTTACACATGATCAATCACTTTATAATTCATCTATGATCGTAAGGTCAACTTTTTGTAAATGGGTAAAATAATGGCTTGTTTGACTCGGGTAAATATCCCACAGCACGTTCACTTAAGAATTTAATGAGCGTTTGTTATTATATTTAAAAGGTTTTGATCCATAGGTTATTTGTCAAAAATGGAAATGCACAATGCACAAATATAGAGAGAGACAATTCCAAAGAGTGTCTGTAATTTTGAGGGATATTAAGCTCTTTTTATTTTTTACATATTAGGTTTTGCAATCGTCGAGAAAATTGGGTGGCGGTGGATTTTTAACTGAGTGTTGACTCCCAATCCATAAGTCATTTATTAGGGTAATATAGCCCGTTACGCATGATAAATCACCTTACAATCATTTATGATCAATTGGTCAGCTTTTTGTATATGGGCAAAATAATGGTTGTTTGACTCGGGTAAATATAACACCCCACATTCAGTTGAGAATTTAATGAGCGTTTATTATTATCTTTAAAAGGTTTGGATCCATAGGTGATTTGCATCTTTAACATGTTTCAATCTTGTATATCCATTTTTAAAGGATGTGTGGAAGAAATCTCTTTCTTATAAAATTCCAAGAAGTTAAGGTTGAACTAGTGGAATTTCCCAAACTTGGACAACAAAACTTTTGTGTTCATTCGTGGTGTGTAAATAAATTTGTTTACTTACATTTGTTATTGTTTTAAATTTTTTCCATACATAAACTCTAAAATTTTCATTTTGTTGTGATCTATTTGCCTTTTTGGTTTATGGGATGAAGGGAGAGCGAAAACTCAAGGTTTTGATTTAAGAAAAAAGAGTACATGTAAAATGGAAATGCACAATGCACAAATGTAGAGAGAGATAATTCCAAAAAGTGTCTGTAATTTTTAAGGATTGTAAGCTCTTTATAGTTTTTATATATCTGATTTTACAATCGTCTAGAATAGGGGGAGGCAGTGGATTTTTAACTGAGTGTTGACTCCGAATCCATCAGTCATTTTTTTGCGTAATATAGCCCGTTACGCATGATAAATCACTTTACAATCATCTATGATCGTTTGGTAAGCTTTTTTTAAATGGGCAAAATAATGGCTTGTTGGACTTGCGTAAATATCCCAGCACACGTTCACTGGAGAATTTAATGAGCGTTGTTATTCTCTTTAAAACGTTTGGATCCAAAGGTGATTTGCATCTTTAACCAGTTTCAAGCATGCATATCCATTTTTAAAGCATGTGGGGATGAAATCTCTTTCTTATAAAATTTTAAGCTATAAGGGTTGAACTCAATGTTTTTATTTAAGAAAAAAGAGTACATCTAAAGTGGAAGAAATCTCTTTCTTATAAAATTCCAAGCTGTTAGGGTCAACAGCTAGTGGAATTTCCCAAACTTGGACAACAAAACTTTTGTGTTCATTTGTGGTGTGTGAATAAATTTTCTTTACTTCAATTTGTTAATGTTTTTAATTTTTTCCATACATAAAGTATAAAAGTTTCATTTTGTTGAGATCTATTTGCCTTTTTGGTTTACTGGAAGAAGGGAGTGCGAAAACTCACAGTTTTGATTTAAGAAAAAAGATTACAACTAAAATTGAAATGCACAATGCACACTTGAGAATTTAATGAGCGTTAGTTATTCTCATTAAAAGGTTTGGATCCAAAGGTGATTTGCATCTTTAACATGTTTCAAGCATGCATATCCATTTTAAAGCAAGTGTGGAAGAAATCTCTTTCTTATAAAATTCCAAGTAGTTAGGGTCAACAACTAGTGGAATTTCCCAAACATGGAAAACAAAACTTTTTTGTTCATTTGTGGGGTGTGAATAAATTTTCTTTGCTTACAATTGTTATTGTTTGAAATTTTTTCCATACATAAACACTAAAATTTTCATTTTGTTGTGATTTATTTGCCCTTTTGGTTTACGGGATGAAGGGAGAGCAAAAATACAAAGTTTTGATTTAAAAAAAAAAGAGTACACCTAAAATCGAAATGCACAATGCACATATGTAGTGAGAGATAAGTCGAAAGAGGGTCTATAATTTTTAGGGATTTTAAACTCTTTTAAATTTTTATATATTAACTTTTGCAATCGTCGGAAAAAGGGGGAAGCGGGGGATTTTTAACTGAGTCTTGACTCCCAATACATAAGTCATTTCTTAGGGTAATATAGCCCTTTACGCATGATAAATCACTTTACAATCAGCTATGCTCGTTAGGTCAGCTTTTTGTAAATGGGCATAATAATGGTTGTTTGACTCGGGTAAATATCCCACAACAAGTTCATTTCAGAATTTATTCAGCATTTTTTATTCTCTTTAAAAGGTTTGGATCTATAGGTGATTTTCATCTTTAACATGTTTCAAGCATGCATATCAATTTTTAGAGCAGGTGTGGAAGAAATCTCTTTCTTATAAAATTCCAAGTTGTTTTGGTTGAACTAGTGGAATTTCAAAAACTTGGACAACTAAACATTTGTGTTCATTTGTGGTGTGTGAATAAATTTTCTTTACTTACATTTGTTACTCTTTTAAATTTTTTTCCATTCATAAACTCTAAATTTTTCATTTTGTTGTGATCTATTTGCCTTTTTGGTTAGCGGGATGAAGGGAGAGCGAAAACTCAAAGTTTTTATTTAAGAAAATAGAGTACATCTAAAATGGAATTGCACATTGCGCAAAAGTAGAGAGAGATAATTCCAAAGAGTGTCTGTAGTTTTTAGGGATTGTAAGCTCTTTTGAGTTTTTACTTGTAAGATTTTGGAATCGTCGGGAAAGGGGGGACGCGGAGGATTTTTAACAAACTGTTGACTCCAAATCCATATTTCTTTTCTTAAGGTAATATAGCCCATTACGCATGATAAATCACTTTAGAATCGTCAATGATCGTTAGGTCACCTTTTTGTACATGGGCAAAATAATGGTTGTTTGACTCTAGTAAATATCCCCCAAGCATGTTCACTTGAGAATTTAATGAGCGTTTGTTATTCTTTTGAAAAGGTTTGGATCCATAGGCGATTTGCATCTTTAACATGTTTCAAGCTTGCATAACCATTTTTAAAGCATGTGTGGAAGAAATCTATTTCTTATAAAATTCCAAGCTGTTCGGGTTGAACTTGTGGAATTTCCCGAACTTGGACAACAAAAAATTTAGGTTCATTTGTGCTGTGTGAATAATTCTTTTTTACTTACATTTGATATTGTTTTACTTTTTTTCCATACATAAACTCTAAAATTTTCATTTTGTTGTGATCTATTTGCCTTTTTGGTTTACGACATGAAGGGAATGCGAAAACTCAAATTTTTTATTTAAGAAAAAATAGTACATCTAAAATGGAAATGCACAAAGCACAAATGTAGAATGAAACAATTCCAAAGAGTGTCTGTTATTTTTAGGGATTGTGAACTCTTTTTAGTTTTTATCTATTAGGTTTTGCAATCGTCGGGAAAAGGGGGAGGCGGGGGATTTTTAACTGAGTGTTGACTCCCAATCCATAACTCATTTCTTAGGGTAATATAGGCCATTACACATGATAAAACATTTTACAATCATCTATGATTGTTAGGTCAGCTTTTTGTAAATGGGCAAAATAATGGCTTGTTTGACTCGGGTAAATATCCTACCGCACGTTCACTTGAGAATTTAATAAGCGTTTGCTATTCTCTTTAAAAGGTTTGGATCCAAAGGTGATTTGCATCTTTAACATGTTTGAAGCATGCATATCTAGTTTTAAAGCATGTGTGGAAGAAACCTCTTTCTTATAAAATTCTAAGCACTTAGGGTCAACAACTTGTGGAATTTCCCAAACTTGGACAACAAAACTTTTGTGTTCATTTGTGGTGTGTGAATAAATTTTCTTTACTTACATTTGTTATTGTTTTAAATTTTTTCCATACAAAAACTTCAAAATTTTCATTTCGTTGTGATCTATTTGCCTTTTTGGTTTACTGGATGAAGGGAGAGCAAAAACTCAAAGTTTTGATTTAATAAAAAAGAGTACTTAAAAAATGAAAATGCACAATGCACAAATGTAGAGAGAGATAATTGCAAAGAGTGTCTATAATTTTTAGGGATTGTGAGTTCTTTTTGGTTTTTATATATCAGGTTTTGCAAACGTCAGGAAATGGGGGAGGTGAGGGATTTTTAACTGAGTGTTGTCTCCCAATCATAAGTCATTTCTTAGGGTAATATAGCCCGTTACACTTGATAAATCACTTTACAATCATTTATGATCGTTAGGTTAGCATTTAATAAATGGGCAAAATAATGGTTGTTAGACTCGGGTAAATATCCCATAGCACGTTCAGTTGAGAATTTAATGAGCGTTTGTTATTCTCTTTAAAATGTTTGGATCCAAAGGTGATTTGCATCTCTAACATGTTTCAAGCATGCATATCCGTTTTTAAAGCATGTGTGGAAGAAATCTCTTTCTTACAAAATTCCAAGCTGTTAAGGTCAACAACTAGTGGAATTTCCCAAACTTGGACAACAAAACTTTTGTGTTCATTTCTGGTGTGTGAATAAATTTTCTTTACTTACATTTGTTATTGTTTTAAATTTTTTCCATACATAAACTCTAAAATTTTCATTTTGTTGTGATCTATATGCCTTTTTGGTTTACGGGATAAAGGGAGAGAGAAAAATCAACATTTTGATATAAGAAAAAAGAGTACATCTAAAATGGAAAAGCACAATGCACAAATATAGAGAGAGACAATTCGAGGGAGTATCTGTAATTTTTAGGGATTGTAAGCTCTTTTTAGTGTTTATATATCAAGTTTTGCCATCGTCGAGAAAAGGGGGAGGCAGGGGATTTTTAACTGAGTGTTGACTCCCAATCCATAAGTCATTTCTTAGGGTAATATAGCTGTTATGCATGATAAATCAATTTACAATCATCTATGATCGTTAGGTCAGCTTTTTTTAAATGGGCAAAATAATGGCTCGTTTGACTCGAGTAAATATCCCACCGTACATTCACTTGAGAATTTAATGAGCGTTTGTTATTCTCTTTAAAAGGTTTGGATCCATAGGTGATTTGTATGTTTAACATGTTTCAAGCATGCATATACATTTTTAAAGCGTGTGTTGAAGAAATATCTTTCTTATAAAATTCCAAGCTGTAAGGGAATTTCCCAAACTTGGACAACAAAACTTTTGTGTTCATTTGTGGCATGTGAATAAATTTTATTTACTTACATTTTTTAATGTTTTAAATTTTTTCCAAGTATAAACTCTAAAATTTTCATTTTGTTGTGATTTATTTGCCTTTTTGGTTTACGGGATGAAGGTAGAGAGAAAACTCAACGTTTTGATTTAGTAAAAAAGAGTACATATAAAATGGAAATGCACAATGCACATATGTAGAGAGAGATAATTCCAGAGAGTGTCAATAATTTTTAGGGACAGGTTTTGAAATCGTCGAGAAAATGGGGAGGCGGGGGATTTTTAACCCAGTGTTGACTCCCAATCCATAAGTCAATTATTAGTGTAATATAGCCCGTTACGCAAGATAAATCACTTGACGTTCATCTATGATTGTTAGGTCAAGTTTTTCTAAATGGGCAAAATAATGGCTTATTTGAGACGGATAAATACTCCACCGCACATTCACTTGAGAAATTAATGAGCGTTTGTTATTCTCTTTAAAAGGTTTCGATCTATAGGTGATTTGCATCTTTAACAAGTTTCAAGCATGCATATCCCTTTTTAAAGCAAGTGTGGAAGAAATCTCTTTCTTATAAAATTCCATGAAGTTAGGGAATTTTAAAAACTTGGACAACAAAAGTTTTGTGTTCATTTCTGCATGTGAATAAATTTTCTTTACTTACATTTCTTATAATTTTAAATTTTTTCCATACATAAACTCTTAAATTTTCATTTTGTTGTGATCTATTTGCCTTTTTGGTTTACAGGATGAAGGGAGAGTGAAAACTCAAAGTTTTGACTTAAGAAAAAAGACCAAATCAAAAATGGAAATGCACAATGCACACATGTAGAGAGAGATAATTCCAAACAGTGTCTATAATTTTTAGGGATTGTTGCTCTTTTTAGTTTTTATATATCTGGTTTTGCAATCGTCGGGAAAAGGGGGAGGCGAGGGATTTTTAGCTGTCTTGACTCCCAATCCACCAGTCATTTCTTAGGGTAATATAGCCCATTACTCATGATAAATCACTTTACAATCATCTATGGACGTTTGGTCAACTTTTGTAAATGGGCAAAATAATGGCTTGTTTGACTCGGGTAAATATCCCACCGCATGTTCACTTGAGAATTTAATGATCGCTAGTTAATATCTTTAATCAGTTTGGATCAATAGGTCATTTGCATCTTTAACATGTTTCGAGCATGCATATCCATTTTTAAAGCATGTGTGGAAGAAATCTCTTTCTTTTAAAATTCCAAGCTGTTAGGGTCAACAACTAGTGGAATTTCCCAAACTTGGACAACAAAAATTTTGTGTTCATTTGTGGTGTGTGAGTAAATTTTTTGTAATTATATTTGTTATTGTTTTAAATTTTTTGCATACATAAACTCTAAAATTTTAATTTTGTTGTCATCTATTTGCCTTTTTGGTTTATGGATGAAGGGAAAGCAAAAACTTAAAGTTTTGATCTTAAAAAAAAGAGTACATCTAAAAATTAAATGCACAATCCAAAAATGTGGAGAGAGATAAATCCAATGAGTGTTTGTAATTTTTAGGGATTGTAAGCACTTTTTTCATTTTTTATATATCCGGTTTTGCAAATGTCGGAAAAAGGAGGAGGCGGGGAATTTTTAACTGAGTGTTGACACCCAATCCATCAGCCATTTCTTAGGGTAATATAGCCCGTTACACATGATAAATCACTTTACAATCATCTATGATCGTTAGGTCAGCTTTTTGTAAATGGGTAAAATAATGGCTTCTTTGACTCGGCTAATTATCCCACCGCAGGTTCACTTGAGAATTTAATGAACGTTTGTTATTCTCTTTAAATTGTTTGGATCCATATGTGATTTGAAACTTTAACATGTTTCAAGCATACATATTCATTTTTAATGCATGTGTGGAAGAAATCTCTTTCTTATAAAACTCCAAGTTGTTAGGGTTGAACTAGTGGAATTTCCCAAACTTGGACAAAAAAACTTTTGTGTTCATTTCTGGTGTGTGAATAAATTTTCATTACTTACATTTGTTTTTTTTAAAAATTTTTTCCATACAAAAACTCTAAAATTTTCATTTTGCTGTGATCTATGTGCCTTTTTGGTTTACTGGATTAAGGGAGAGCGAAAACTTAAATTTTTGATTTAAGAAAAATGAGTATATCTAAAAAGGAAATACACAATGCACAAATGTAGAGAGAGATAATTCCAAAGAGTGTCTGTAAGTTTGAGGGCTTGTAAGCTCTTTTTAGTTTTTATATATCAGGTTTTGCAATTGTCGGGAAAAGGGGGAGGTGGGGGATTTTTAACTGAGTGTTGAATCCCAATCCATAAGTCATTTCCTACGGTAATATTTCCCGTTATGCATGATAAGTCACTTTACAATCATCTATGATTGTGCGGTCAGCTATTTGAAAATGGGCAAAATAATGGCTTGTTTGACTAGGGTAAATATCCCACCTCATGTTCACTTGAGAATTTAATGAGCGTTTTTTATTCTCTTTAAAAGGTTTGGATCCATAGGTGATTTGCATCTTTAACATGTTTCAAGCGTGCAAATCCATTTTTAAAGCATGAGGGGAAGAAATCTCTTTCTTATAAAATTCCAAGTTGTTAGGGTTGAACTAGTGGAATTTCCCAAACTGGGACAAAAAAACTTTTTTGTTCATTTCTGGTGTGTGAATAAATTTTCATTACTTACATTTGGTTTTTTTAAAAAAATTTTCCATACGAAAACTCTAAAATTTTCATTTTGTTGTGATCTCTGTGCCTTTTTGGTTTACTGGATTAAGGGTGAGCGAAAACTTAAAGTTTTGATTTAAGAAAAATGAGTATATCTAAAAAGGAAATGCACAATGCACAAATGTAGAGAGAGATAATTCCAAAGAGTGTCTGTAAGTTTTAGGGCTTGTAAGCTCTTTTTAGTTTTTATATATCAGGTTTTGCAATTGTCGGGAAAAGGGGGAGGCGGGGGATTTTTAACTGAGTGTTGAATCCCAATCCATAAGTCATTTCCTACGGTAATATTTCCCGTTATGCATGATAATTCACTTTACAATCATCTATGATTGTGCGGTCAGCTATTTGAAAATGGGCAAAATAATGGCTTGTTTGACTAGGGTAAATATCCCACCTCATGTTCACTTGAGAATTTAATGAGCGTTTTTTATTCTCTTTAAAAGGTTTGGATCCATAGGTGATTTGTATCTTTAACATGTTTCAAGCGTGCATATCCATTTTTAAAGCATGAGGGGAAGAAATCTCTTTCTTATAAAATTCCAAGCTGTTAGGGCTGAACTAGTGGAATTTCGCAAACTTGGACAACAAAAATTTTGTGTTCATTTGTGGTGTGTGAATAAATTTTCTTTACTTACATTTTTTATTGTTTTAAATTTATTCCTTACATAAACTCTAAAATTTTCATTTAGTTGTGATCTATTTACCTTTTTGATTTAAGAAAAAAGGGTACATCTGAAATGGAAATTCACAATGCAAAAATGTAGAGAGATAATTCCAAAGAGTGTCTTTAATTTTTAGGTATTGTATGCTCTTTTTAGTTTTTATATATCAGGTTTTGCAATCATCGGGAAAAAGGGGGAGGGGGATTTTTTTATGAGTTCTTACTCCCAGTACATAAGCCATTTCTTAGGGTAATATAGCCCGCTATGCACGATAGATCACTTTACAATCATCTATGATTATTAGGTCAGCTTTATTCAAATGGGCAAAATAATTGCTTGTTTGACTCGGGGTAAATATTCCACCACACGTTCACTTGAGAATTTAATGAGCGTTTGTTATTCTCTTTAAAAGGTTTGGATCCATAGGTGATTTACATCTTTAACATATTTCAAGCATGCATATCCATTTTTAAAGCATGTGTGGAAGAAATCTTTTTCTTATAAAATTCCAAGCAGTTAGGGTTGAACTAGAGGAATTTGCTAAATTTGGACAACTAAACTTTTGAGTTCTTTTGTGGCGTGTGAATTATTTTTCTATACTTACATTTGTTATTGTTTTAAATTTTTTCCATACATAAACTCTAAAATTTTCATTTAGTTGTGATCTATTTGCCTTTTTGGTTTACGGGATGGAGGGAGAGCAAAAACTCAATGTTTTGATTTATGAAAAAAGAGTACATCTAAAATGGAAATGCACAATGCAAAAATGTAGGGAGTTATAATTCCAAAGAGTGTCTGTAATTTTTAGGGATTGTGAGCTCCTTTTAGTTTTTATATATCAAGTTTTACAATCGTCGGGAAAAGGGGGAGGCGGGGTATTTTTAACTAAGTGTTCACTCCCAATCCATAAGACTTTTTTTAGGGTAATAGAGCCCTTTACGCATGATAAATCACATTATAATAATTTATGATTGTTAGGTCAGCTTTTTGTGAATAGGTAAAATAATGTTTGTTTGACTTGGGTAAATATCCCACCGCACGTTCATTTGAGAATTTAGTGAGCATTCTTTATTCTCTTTAAAAGGTTTGGATCCATAGGTGATTTTCATCTTTAACAAGTTTCGAGCATGTATATCCATTTTAAAGCATATGTGGAAGAAATCTCTCTCTTATAAAATTCCAAGCTGTTAGGGTTGTAATAGTGGAATTTCCCAAAATTGGACAACAAACCTTTTGTGTTCATATGTGGTGTGTGAATAAATTTTCTTTACTTAAATTTGTTATTTTTTAAAAAATTTTCCATACATAAACTCTAAAATTTGATTTTGTTGTGATCTATTGGCCTTTTTGGTGTACATGATGAAGGGAGAACAAAAACTTAAAGTTTTGATTTAAGAAAAAAGAGTAGATCTAAAATGGAAATGCACAATTCACAAATGTAGAGAGAGATAATTCCAAAGAGTGTTTGTAAGTTTTAGAGATTGTGAGCTCTTTTTAGTTTTTATATATCAGGTTTTGCAATCGTCAGGGAAAGGGGGAGGCAGGGGATTTTTATCTGAGTGTTGACTCCCAATCCATAAGTCGTTTTTAGGGTAACATAGCCCGTTATGCATGATAAATCACTTTACAATCATATATGATTGTTAGGTCATCTTTTTCTAAATGGGCAAAATAATGGCTTGTTTGATTCGGGTAAATATCCCACTGCATGTTCACTCTAGAATTTAATGACCGTTTGTTATTCTCTTTAAAAGGTTTGGATACATAGGTGATTTGCATCTTTAACATGTTTCAAGCATTCATATCCATTTTTAAAGCATCTGTAGAAGAAATCTATTTCTTATAAAATTCCAACCTGTTAGGGAATCACCCAAACTTGGACAACAAAACTTTTGTGTTCATTTGTGGCATGTGAATAAATTTTCTTTACTTACATTTGTTATTGGTTTTAATTTTTTCCATACATAAACTCTAAAATTTTCATTTTGTTCTGATCTATTTGTCTTTTTGGTTTACGGGATGAAGGCAGAGAGAAAATTCAAAGTTTTGATTTACGTAAAAGGAGTACATCTAAAATGGAAATGCACAATGTTCAAATGTAGATACTGGTAATTCCAAAGAGTGTTTGTAATTTTTAGGGATTGTAAGCTCTTTTTAGTTTTTATATACTATGTTTTGCAATCGAAGGGAAAAGGGGGAGGCAGGGATTTTTAACTGAGGGTTGACACCCACTCCATAAGTCATTTCTTAGGGTTATATAGCCTGTTACGCATTATAAATCACTTTAGAATCATCTATGATCGTTAGGTCAGCATTTTGTAAATGGGCAAAATATTGGCTCTTTTGACTCGGGTAAATATCCCACCATACGTTCACTTGAGAATTTAATGAGCGTTTGTTATTCTCTTTAGAAGGTTTGGATCCTTAGGTGATTTGCATCTTTAACATGTTTCAACATTCATATCCATTTTGAAAGCATGTGTAGAAGAAATTTTTTTTTTATAAAATTCCAAGCTGTTAGGGTCAACAACTAGTGGAGTTTCCCAAACTTGGACGACAAAGCTTTTGTGTTCATTTGTTGCGTGTGAATAAATTTTCTTTCCTTACATTTGTTATTGTTTTAAATTTTTTCAATTCATAAACTCTAAAATTTTCATTTTGTTGTGATCTATTTGCCTTTTTGGTTTACGGGATGAAGGGCGAGCGAAAACTCAAATTTTTGATTTAACAAAAAAGTGTACATTTAAAATAGAAATACACAATGCACAAATGTAGAGAGAGATAATTCCAAAGACTGTCAGTAATTTTTAGGGATTGTAAGCTCTTTGTAATATTTATATATCAGGTTTTGCAATCGTTGGGAAAAGGGGGAGGCGGGGGATTTTTAACTGAGTGTTGAATCCCAATCCATTAGTCATTTCTGAGGGAAATATAGCCCGTTACGCATGATAAATCACTTTACAATCATCTATGATCGTTAGTACAGCTTTTTGTAAATGGGCAAAATAATGGATTGTTCAACTCGGGTAAATATCCCACCGCACGTTTAGTTGAGAATTTAATTAGCATTTGTTATTCTCTTTAAAAGGTTTGGATCCATAGGTGATTTGCATCTTTAACATGTTTCAAGCATGCACATCCATTTTTAATGTATGTGAGTAAGAAATCTCTTTCTGATAAAATTCCAAGCTATTAGGGAATTTCCCAAATTTGGAGAGCAAAACTTTTTTGTTCAATTGTGGCATGTGAATAAATTTTCCTTACTTATATTTGTTATTTTTTTTAATTTTTCCATACATAAACTCTAAAATTTTTATTTTGTTATGATCTATTTGCCTTTTTGGTTTACGGGATGAAGGGAGAGAGAAAACTCAAAGTTTTTAGTTAAGAAAAAAGAGTACTTCTAAAATGGAAATGCACAATGCACAAATGTAGAGACTGGTAATTCCAAAGAGTGGCTGTAATTTTTATGGATTGTAAGCTCTTTTTAATTTTTATATATTAGGTTTTTCAATCATTGGGAAAAGGGGAGGTGGGGGGCTTTTAACTAAGTGTTCACTCCCAATCCATAAGTCATTTCTTAGGGTAATATAGCCAGTTACGCATTATAAATCACTTTACAATCATCTATGATCATTAGGTCAACTTTTTGCAAATGGGCAAAATAATGGCTTGTTTGACTCGGGTAAATATCCCACCGCACGGTCACTTGAGAATTTAATGAGTGTTTGTTATTCTCTTTAAAAGGTTTGGATGCATAGGTGATTTGCATCTTTAACATGTTTCAAGCATCCATATCAATTTTTACAGCATGTGTTGAAAAAATCTCTTTCTTATAAAGTTCCGAGCTGTTAGGGTGAACAACTAGTGGAATTTCCCAAACTTGGACAACAAAACGTGTGTTTTGATTTTTAGTGTGTGAATAAATTTTTTGTACTTACATTTGTTATTGGTTTAAATTTTTTCCATACATAAACTCTAAAATTTTCATTTTGTTGGGATCTATTTGCCTTTTTGGTTTACTAGATGAAGGGAGAGAGAAAACTCAATGTTTTGATTTAAGAAAAAAGAGTACATCTAAAATGGAAATGCACAATGCACAAATGTAGAGAGAGATAATTCCAAAGAGTGTCTATAATTTTTAGGGATTGTAAGCTCTTTTTATTTTTTACATATCAGGTTTTCCAATCGTCGGGAAAAGGGGGAGGCGGGGGATTTTTAACTTAGTGTTGACTACCATTACATAATCCATATCTTAGGGTAATATAGCCTGTTACGCATTGTAAATTACTTTACAGTCATCTATGATTGTTAGGTCAGCTTTTTGTAAATGGGAAAAATAATGTCTTGTTTGACTCGGGTAAATATCCCACCGCACGTTTACTTAAGAATTTAATGAGCGATTGTTATTCTCTTTAAAAGGTTTGGATCCATAGGTGATTTGCATCTTTAACATGTTTCAAGCATGCATATCCATATTTAAATCATGTGTGGAAGAAATCCTAATCTTATAGAATTCCAAGCAGTTAGAGTTGAACTAGTGGAATTTCCCAAAGTTGGACAACAAAACGTTTGTGTTCATTTGTGGGGTGTGAATAAATTTTCTTTACTTACATTTTTTATTGTTTTAAATTTTTTCCATACATACACTCTAAAATTTTCATTTGGTTGTGATCTATTTACTTTTTTGGTTTACGGGATGAAGGGAGAGCGAAAACTCAAAGTTTTTCTTTAAGAAAAAAGAGTACATCTAAAATTGATATGCACTATGCACAAATGTTGAGTGAGATAGTTCCAAAGGGTGTCTATAATTCTTAGGGATTCTAAGCTATTTTTAGTTTTTATATGTTAGGTTTTGCTATCATCGGGAAAAGGGGGACGCGGGGATTTTTAACTGTGTGTTCACTCCCAATCCATAAGCCATTTCTTAAGGTAATATAGCCCATTACGCATGATAAATCACTTTACAGTCATCTACGATTGTTTGGTCAGCTTTTTGTAAATGGGTAAAAGAATGGCTTGTTTGACTTGAGTAAATGTCCCACCACACGTTCATTTGAGAATTTAATGAGCATTTGTTATTCTCTTTAAAAGGTTTGGATCCATAGGTGATTTGCATCTATATCATGTTTCAAGCATGCATATCCATTTTTTGAGCATGTGTGGAAGAAATCTCTTTCTTATAAAATGGAAATAGACAACGCACAAATGTAGAGAGAGATAATTCCAAAGTGTGTCTTTAACTTTTAGGGACTGTAATCGCTTTTTAGTTTTTATATATCAGGTTTTGCAATCATCGGGAAAAGGGGGAGGTGGGGGATTTTTAACTGAGTGTTGACTCCCAATCCATAAGAAATTTCTTAGGGTAATATTGCCCGTTATGCATGATAAATCACTTTACAATCATCTATGATTGTTAGGTCACCTTTTTGTAAACGAGCAAAATAATGGCTCTTTTGACTCGGGTAAATATCCCACAGCACATTCATTTGAGAATTTAATTGGCGTTTGTTATTCACTTTAAAAGGTTTGGATCCATAGGTGTTTCACATCTTTAACTTGTTTCAAGCATGCATATCCATTTTTAAAGCATGTGTGGAAGAAATTACTTTCTTATAAAAATCCAAGCTATTAGGGTTGAACTAGTGGAATTTTCTAAACTTGGAAAACAAAACTTTTGTGTTCATTTGTGGTGTGTGAATAAATTTTCTTTACTTACATTGGTTATTTTTTTAAATTTTTTGCATACATAAACTCTAAAATTTTCATTTTGTTGTCATCTATTTGCCTTTTTGGTTTACGGAATGAAGGGAGAGCGGAAACTCAAAGTTTTGATTTAAGAAAAAAGAGTATATCTAAAATGAAAATACACAATGCACAAATGTAGAGAGAGATAATTCCACAGAGTGTTTGTAATTTATAGGGATTGTAAGCTCTTTTTATTTTTTATATATCAGGTTTTGCAATCGTCGGGAAAAGGGGGAGGCAGAAGATTTTTAACTGAGTGTTGACTCCCTATCCATAAGACATTTTTTCGGGTAATGTAGCCTGTTACGCATGATAAATCACTTTACAATCATCTATGATTGTTAGGTCAGCTTTTTCTAAATGGGTAAAATAATGGTTTTTTGACTTGGGTAAATATCCCACTGCACGTTCACTTAAGAATTTAATGAGCGTTTGTTATTATCTTTAAAAGGTTTGTATCCATAGGTTATTTGCATCTTTAAATTTTTTCAAGCATGCATATCCATTTTTAAAGCATGTGTGGAAGAAATCTCTTTCTTATAAAATTCCAAGCTGTTAGTGTTGAATTAGTGGAATTTCAAAAACTTAGACAACAAAAATTTTGAGTTCATTTGTGGTGTGTGAGTAAATTTTCTTTACTTACATTTTTTTTTGTTTTAAATTTTGTCCTTACTTAGACTCTAAAATTTTCATTTTGTTGTGATCTATTTGCCTTTTCGGTTTACGGGATGAAGGTAGAGCGAAAACTCAAAGCTATGATTAAAGAAAAAAGTGTTCATCTAAAATGGAAATGCACAATGCATAAATGTAGAGAGAGATAATTCCAAAGAGTGTCTGTAATTTTTAGGGATTCTAAGCTCTTTTTAGTTTTTATATATCAGGTTTTGCAATCGTCAGAAAAACGTGTTGGCGGGGGATTTTTAACTGAGTGTTGACTCCCAATCCTTAAGTCATTTCTTAGGGTAATATAGCCCGTTCCGCATGATAAATCAATTTACAATCATCTATGATCGTTAGGTCAGCCTTTTATAAATGGAAAAAATAATGGTTGTTTGACTCGGGTAAATATCCCACCGCACATTCACTTGAGAATTTAATGAGCGTTTGTTATCCTCCTTAAAAGGTTAGGATCCATAGGTGATTTGCATCTTTAACAAGTTTCAAGCACGCATATCCTTTTTTAAAGCATGTGTGGAAGAAATCTCTTTCTTATAAAATTCCAAGCAGTTAGGGAATTTCCAAAACTTGCACAACAAAACTTTTATGTTCATTGTGGCATGTGAATAAATTTTCTTTACTTACATTTGTTATTTTTTAAAATTTTTTCCTTACTTAAACTGTAAAATTTTCATTTAGTTGCCTTTTTGGTTTACGGAATGAATGGAGAGCGAAAACTCAAAGTTTTGATTTAAGGAAAAAGAGTACATCTAAAATGGAAATGCACAATGGACAAATGTAGAGAGAGATAATTCTAGAGAGTGTCTATAATTTTTAGGGATTCTAAGCTCTTGTTTGTATTTGTTATGGTCCAGGGTCATGGATCGAGTAACACGGCGTGGGAGTTGTGAATCCAGCACTGGCACTGAGTTGCTAGATTCGATAAGGAGGGTTAAACATCCCTTCTTTGGGTACTCTTCCACCAGTGATCAATCTCCCTTTTTATGATCTCATTCTAGTGCTAAAGTTATAGCTAGAATGGAAGTAATTCTGGTGGAGAAAGAATGGAGAAATACCTGTGTTGCTCACGTTAATCAGGGTTTCAACCCTGATTTGGTGTAGCTCATTCTAGGACTTGAAGACCTAGCTTGATGGGGCAGCCTTGGCTCACGTTGATGGCTGTCCTTGCTCTATTTTCGTGATGAATTCCCAACAAGAAGAGTTTCTCTAACCCTTCACATGAAAGAACCAGAATTACTCCTCTTTTGCTCGTCAAGAGGGGATTGAACCCAACTTCTTGTTGACGCTAGTGATGAGAGAAGATCCTCTCTTTGGGCTCGGAAAAGGGGCAGGAAGCTCCTTTTCTTAGTATGGATGACGAGGGATGAATTTGGGTGAAGATGGATGGCAATGGAGGGTGAAGGATAGGTTGGATTTTTGGAGTAAACCCTAAACTCGAGATCAAGAGGTGATCCCAACCTGTTTGGATTAGGTTCATTCATACCTTTCCCTTAAATAGGACACGTCAAGGAGTTTTAGGGTTAGGGTTACAATAATTCCCCATAATGCCCTTACATATAAAGTAATTAGAAATAACTCCTACTTAAAACAATATAAGAAATAAATCCTACTCAAAGAAATATAAGAATTAAATCCTATTGAGTGAGTTGTTGTTGTCTTCTTCTTTGTGTGACTCAGTGTGCTATTGAGTCCACAACATTATATATCAGGTTTTGAAATCGTCTGGAAAAAGGGGAGGTGGAGGATTTTTAACAGAGTGTTGACTCCCAATCCATGCATCATTTCTTAGGGAAATATAGCCCGTTATGGATGATAAATCACTTTACAATCATCTCTAAACGTTAGGTCAGCTTTTTGTAAATGGGAAAAATAATGGCTTGTTTGACTCGGGTAAGTATCCCACTGTATGTTCACTTGAGAATTTAATGAGCATTTGTTATTCGCTTTAAAAGGTTTGGATCCATAGGTGAGTTGCATCTTTAACATGTTTCAAGAATGCATATCCATTTTTAAAGTATGTGTGGAAGAAATCTCTTTCTTATAAAATTCCAAGCTGTTAGGGAATTTCCCAAACTTGGAAAACAAAACTTTTGTGTTCATTTGTGGCATGTGAATAAATTTTCTTTACTTACATTTGTTATTGTTTTAAATTTTTTCTATACATAAACTCTAAAATTTTCATTTTGTTGTGATCTATTTGTCTTTTTGGTTTAATGGATGAAGGGAGTGTGAAAACTCAAAGTTTTGATTTAAGAAGAAAGAGTACGTCTAAAATGGAAATGCACAATGCACAAATGAAGAGACTGATAATTCCAAGGAGTGTTTGTAATTTTTAGGGATTGTAAGCTCTTTTTAGTTTTTATATATCAGGTTTTGCAATCATCGGGAAAAGGGGAAGGCGGGGGATTTTTAACTGAGTGTTGACTCCCAATCCATAAGTCATTTCTTATGGTAATATTGCCAGTTATGCATTATAAATCACTATAAAATCATCTATGATCGTTAGGTCAGCTTTTTGTAAAAGGGCAAAATAATGGCTTTTTTGACTCGGGTAAATATCCCACCGCACGTTCACTTGAGAATTTAATGAGCGTTTTTTATTCTCTTTAAAAGCTTTGGATCCTTAGGTGATCTGCTTCTTTAAGATGTTCCAAGCATGCATATCCATTTTTAACTCATGTGTGGGAGAAATCTCTTTCTTATAAAATTCCAAGCAATTAGGGTCAACAACTAGTGTTATTTCCCAAACTTGGACAACAAAACTTTTGTGTTGATTTGTGGTGTGTGAATAAATTTTCATTTCTTACATTTGTATTTTTTTTTAAAAATTTTTAGATACATAAACTCTAAAATTTTCATTTTGTTGTTATCTTTTTGCCTATTTGGTTTACGAGATGAAGGGAGAGCAAAAACTCAAAGTTTTGATTTAAGAAAAAAGAGTACATATAAAATGGAAATTCACAATGTACAAATGTAGAGAGAGATAATTCCAAAGAGTGTCTATAATTTTTAGGGACTGTAAGCTCATTTTAGTTTTTATATATCAAGTTTTACAATCTTCGGGAAAAGGGGGAGCCAGGGGTTTTTAACTGAGTGTTGACTCCCAATCCATAAGCCATTTCTTAGGGTAATATAGCCTGATACGCATGACAAATCACTTTACAATCATCTATGATTGTTAGGTCAGCTTTTCGTAAATGGGTAAAATAATGGCTTGTTTGACTCGGGTAAAGATCCCACCGCACGTTCACTTGAGAATTTAATGAGCGTTTGTTATTCTCTTTAAAAGATTTGGATCCAAAGGTGATTTGCATCTTTAAAATGTTTGAAGAATACATATCCATTTTTAAAGCATGTGTGGAAGAAATCTCTTTTTTATAAAATTCCAAGCTGTTAGGGTCAACAAGTAGTGGAATTTCCCAAACTTGGACAGTAAAACTTTTGTGTTCTTTTGTGGTGAGTGAATAAATTTTATTTACTTACATGTGTTATTGTTTTTTGAATTTTTTATATACATAAACTCTAAAATTTTCATTTTGTTGTGATCTATTTGCCTTTTTGGTTTATGGGATGAAGGGAGAGCGAAAACTCAAAGTTTTGATTTCAGAAAAAAAAGTACATCTACAATTGAAATGCACATTGCCCAAATGTAGAGAGAGATAATTCCAAAGAGTGTCTGTAATTTTTTGGGACTATGAGCTCTTTTTAGTTTTTATATTTTTGGTTTTACAATCGTCGAGAAAGGGAGAGGCAGCGGATTTTTAACTAAGTGTTGACTCCCAATCCATAAGACACTTCATAGGGTAATGTAGCTCATTACGCATGATAAATCACTTTACAATCATCTATGATTGTTAGGTCAGCTTTTTGTTGATTTTTTGACTCGGGTAAATATCCAACTGCACGTTCATTTGAGAATTTATTGAGCGTTTGTTATTCTCTTTAAAAGGTTTGGATCCATATGTGATTTGCATCTTTAACATGTTTCAAGCATGTCTATAAATCACACGTGGAAGAAATCTTTTTCTTATAAAATTCCAAGTTGTTTGGGTTGAACTAGTGGAATTTCCCAAACTTGGACAACAAAACTTTTGTGTTCATTTGTGGTGTGCGAATAAATTTTCTTTACTTACATTTTTATTTTGTTTTTTAAATTTTTTATATACATAAACTCTAAAATTTTTATTTTGTTGTGATCTATTTGCCCTTTTGGTTTACGGGATGAAGGGAGAGCGAAAACTCAAAGTTTTGATTGAAGAAAAAAGAGAACATCTACAATGTAAATATACAATGCACAAATGTAGAGAGAGATAACTCCAAAGAGTATCTGTAATTTTTAGGGACTGTAAGCTCTATTTAGTTTTTATATATCAGGTTTTGCAATCGTCGAGAAAACAGGCAGGCTGGGGATTTTTAACTGAGTGTTGACTCCGAATCCATAAGCCATTTCTTAGGGTAATATAGCCCGTTACGCATGATAAATCACTTTAAAATCATCTATGATTGTTAGGTCAGCTTTTTCTAAATGGGTAAAATATTGCCTTGTTTGACTTAGGTAAATATCCCACGACACGTTCACTTGAGAATTTAATGACTGTTTGTTATTCTCTTTAAAAGGTTTGGATCCAAAGGTGATTTCCATCTTTAAAATGTTTCATTCATGCATATCCATTTTTAAAGCATGTGTGGAAGAAATCTTTTTATTATAAAATTAAAAGATGTTAGGGTTGAACTAGTGGAATTTCCAAAACTTGGACAATAAAACTTTTGTGTTCATTTGTGGTGTGTGAATAAACTTTCTTTACTTACATTTGTTATTGTCATTCAAAATTTTTAAATACATAAACTCTAAAATTTTCATTATGTTGTGATCTATTTGCCTTTTTGGTTTACGGGATGAAGGGAGAGTGAAAACCCAAAGTTTTGATTGAAGAAAAAAGAGAACATCTACAATGGAAATGTACAATGCACAAATGTAGAGAGAGATAACTCCAAAGAGTATCTGTAATTTTTAGGGACTGTAAGCTCTTTTTAGTTTTTATATATCAGGTTTTGCAATCGTCGGGAAAAGAGGCAGGCTGGGGATTTTTAACTGAGTGTTGACTCCGAATCCATAAGCCATTTCTTACGGAAATATAGCCCGTTACGCATGATAAATCACTTTACAATCATCTATGATTGTTAGGTCAGTTTTTTCTAAATGGGCAAAATAATGGCTTGTTTGACTCAGGTAAATATCCCACCGCACGTTCAGTTGAGAATTTAATGAGTGTTTGTTATTATCTTTAAAAGGTTTTGATCCAAAGGTGATTTCCATCTTTAAAATGTTTCATTCATGCATATCCATTTTTAAAGCATGTGTGGAAGAAATCTCTTTATTATAAAATTAAAAAATGTTAGGGTTGAACTAGTGGAATTTCCCAAACTTGGACAACAAAACTTTGGTGTTTATTTGTGTGTGTGAATAAAATTTCTTTACTTACATTTGTTATTGTCTTTCAAATTTTTTTTATACATAAAATCTAAAATTTTCATTTTGTTGTCATCTATTTGCCTTTTTGGATTACGGGATGAAGGGAGAGCGTAAACCCAAAGTTTTGATAGAAGAAAAGCGGGTACATCTACAATGGAAATGCACAATGCCAAAAATGTAGAGAGATAATTCCAAAGAGTGTCTATAATTTTAAGGGATCGTAAGCTCTTTTCAGATTTTATATATCAGTTTTTGCAATCGTCGAGAAAAAGGGGAGGCAGCGGATTTTTAACTGAGTGTTCACTCCCAATCCATAAGCTATTTATTTGGGTAATATAGCCCATTACGCATGATAAATCACTTTACAATCATCTATGATTGTTAGGTTAGCTTTTTGTAACTTGTTTGACTCGGGTAAATATCCAACCGTACGTTCACTGGATAATTTAATGAGCGTTTGTTATTCTCTTTAAAAGGTTTGGATCCATATGTGATTTGCATCTTTATTATGTTTCAATCTTGTATATCCATTTTTAAAGTACGTGTGGAAGAAATCTCTTTCTTATAAAATTTCAAGCAGTTAGGGTTGAACTAGTGGAATTTCCAAAACTTGGACCACAAAACATTTGTGTTCATTTGTGGTTTATGAATAAATTTTCTTTAGTTACATTTTTTATTGTTTTAAATTTTTTCCATACATAAACTCTAAAATTTTCATTTTGTTGTGAACTTATTACCTTTTTGTCAATGGGCAAAATATTGGCTTGTTTGACTCGGGTAAATATCCCACCGCACGTTCACTTGAGAATTTAATGAGCGTTTTTTATTCTCTTTAAAAGGTTGGGATCCATAGGTGATTTACATCTTTAACATGTTTCAAGCATGCATATCCATTTTTAAAGCATGTGTAAAAGAAATCTCTTTCTTATAAAACTCCAAGCTGTTAGGGTTGAACTAGTGGAATTATCCAAACTTGGACAACAAAACTTTGGTGTTCATTTGTGGTGTGTGAATAAATTTTCTTTACTTACATTTGTTATTGTTTTAAATTTTTTCCATACATAAACTCTAAAATTTTCATTTTGTTGTGATCTATTTGCCTTTTTGGTTTACTGGATGAAAGGAGAGCAAAAACTCAAAGTTTTGATTTATGAAAAAAGAGTACATCTACAATGGAAATGCATAAGGCAGAAATGTAGAGAGAGATAATTCCAAAGAGTGTCTGTAATTTTTGAGACTGTAAGCTCTTATTAGTTTTTATATATAAGGTTTTGCAATTTTCGGGAAAAGGTGGAGGTAGGGGATTTTTAACTTAGTGTTGACTCCCAATCAATAAGCCATAGCCCGTCAAGCATGATAAATCTCTTTACAATCATCTATGAATGTTAGGTCAGCTTTTTTTAAATGGGCAAAATAATGGATTATTTGACTCAGGTAAATATCCCACTGCACGTTCACTTGAGAATTTAATGAGCGTTTGTTATTCTCTTTTAAAGGTTTGGATCCATAAGTGATTAGAATCTTTAACATGTTTCAAGCATGCATATCCATTTTTATAGCTTGTGTGGAAGAAATCTCTTTCTTATAAAATTCCAAGCTGTTAGGGTTGAACTAGTGGAATTTCCAAAACGTTGGACCACAAAACTTTTGAGTTCATTTGTGGTGTGTGAGTAAATTTTCTTTACCTACATTTGTTATTGTTTTAAGTTTTTTCCATAAATAAACTCTAAAATTTTAATTTTGTTGTGATCTATTTGCATTTTTCGTTCCGGGAGGAAGGGAGAGCGAAAACTCAAAGTTTTGATTTAAAAAAAAAGATTACTTTTAAAATGGAAATGCACAATGCACAAATGTAGAGAGAGATAATTCCAAAGAGTGTGTGTAATTTTAAGGGACTGTAAGCTCTTTTTACTTTTTATATATCTTGTTTTGTGATCGTCAAGAAAAGGGGCAGGCAGGGCATTTTAACCTGAGTGTTGACTCCCAATCCATAAGTCATTTCTTATGGTAATGTAGCTCGTTACGCATGATAAATCACATTACAATCATCTATGATGTTTAGGTCAACTTTTTGTAAATGCGAAAAATATTGGCTTGTTTGACTCGGGTAAATATCCCACCGCACGTTCACTTGAGAATTTAATGAGCATTTTTTATTCTCTTTAAAAGGTTTGGATCCACAGGTGATTTGCATCTTTAATATGTTTCAAGCATTCATATCCATTTTTAAAGCATGTGTGGAAGAAATCTCTTTCTTATAAAATTCCAAGTTGTTAGGATTCAACTAGTGGAATTTCCCAAACCATGACAACAAAACTTTTGTCTTCATTTGTGGTGTGTGAATAAAGTTTCTTTACTTACATTTGTTATTGTTTTAAATTCTTTCAATACATAAACTCTAAAATTTTCATTTTGTTGTGATCTATTTGTCTTTTTGGTTTACGGGATGAAGGGAGAATGAAAACTCAAAGTTTTGATTGAAGAAAAATGAGTACATCTAAAATAGAAATGGACAATGCACAAGTGTCGAGAGAGATAATTCCAAAGAGTGTCTGTAATTTTTAGGAATTGTAAGCTCTTTTTAGTTTTTATATATCAGGTTTTGCAATCGTCGAGATAAGGGGGAGGCAGGGATTTATAACTGAGTGTTGAATCCCAACCCTAAGCCATTTCTTAGGGTAATATAGCCCGTTACGCACGATAAATCACTTTGCAATCATCTGTGATTGTTAGGTCAGGTTTTTGTAAATAGGCAAAATAATGGCTTGTTTGACTCGTGTAAATATCCCACTTAAGTTCACATGAGAATTTAATGAGCTTTTGTTATTCTCTTTAAAAGTTTTAGATCCATATGTGATTTGCATACTTAATCTGTTTCAAGCATGCATATCCTTTTTTAAAGCTTATGTGGAAGAAATCTCTTTCTTATAAAATTCCAAGCTGTTAGGGTTGAACTAGTGGAATTTCCCAAACTTGGACAACAAAACTATTGTGTTCATTTGTGGTGTGTGAATAAATTTTATTTACTTACATTTGGTCTTTTTTTAAATCTTTTCCATACATAAACTCTAAAATTTTCATTTTTTTGTGATCTATTTGCCTTTTTGGTTTACGGGATTAAGGGAGAGCGAAAACTCAAAGTTTTGAATTAAGAAAAAAAAGTACATATAAAATGGAAATGCACAATGCACAAATGTAGAAAGAGATAATTCCAAAGTGTATTTGTAATTTTTAGGGATTGTAAACTCTTTTTAGTTTTTATATATAAGGTTTTACAATCGTCGGGAAAAGGTGGAGGTGGGGGATTTTTAACGGAGTGTTGACTTCCAATCCGTAAGCCATTTCTTAGGGTTCAATACCCCGTTATGCATGATAAATCACTGTACACTCATCTATGATTGTTAGGTCAAATTTTTGTAAAAGGGCTAAATAATGGCACATTCATTCACTTGAGAATTTAATGAGCGTTTGTGATTCTCTTTAAAAGGTTTGTATCCATAGGTGATTTGCATCTTTAAGCTGTTTCAAGCATCCATATCCATTTTTAATGCTTAAGTAGAAGAAATCTCTTTCTTATAAAATTCCAAGCTGTTAGGGTTGATCTAGTGGAATTCCACAAACTTGGACAACAAAACTTTTGTGTTCATTGGTGGTGTGTGAATAAATTTTCTTTACTTACATTTGTTATTGTTTTAAATTTTTTCCATACATCAACTCTAAAATTTTCATTTTATTGTGATCTATTTGCCTTTTGGGTTATGGGATTAAGCGAAAGAGAAAACTCAAAGTTTTGATTTAAGAAAAAAGAGTACATCTAAAATGGAAATGCACAATGCAACAATGTAGAGAGAGATAATTCCAAAGAGTGTCTGTAATTTCTACGGATTGTAAGCTCTTTTAGTTTTTATATATCAGTTTTTTGATTGTCTGGAAAAGGGGCAGGAGAGGGATTTTTAACTGAGTGTTGACTCCCGATCCGTAAGCCATTTCTTAGGGTACTATAGCCCGTTACGCACAATAAATCACTGTACAATCATCTATGATTGTTAGGTCAAATTTTTGTAAAAAGGCAAAATAATGGCTTGTTTGACTCGGGTAAATATCCCACCGCACGTTCACTTGAGAATTTTACGAGCATTTGTTATTCTCTTTAAAAGGTTTGGATCCAAAGGTGATTTGCATCTTTAACATGTTACAAGCATGCATATCCATTTTTAAAGCATGTGTGGAAGAAATGTCTTTCTTATAAAATTCACAGCTGTTAGGGTTGAACTTGTGGAATTTCCCAAACTTGGACAACAAAACTTGTGTGTTCATTTGTGGTGTGTGAATTAATTTTCTTTACTTACATTTGTTATTGTTTTAAATTTTTTCCAGACATAAACTCTAAAATTTTCATTTTGTTGTGATCTATTTGCCTTTTTGGTTTACAGGATGAAGGGAGAGCGAAAACTCAATGTTTTGATTTAAAAAAAAGAGTACATCTAAAAAGGAAATGCACAACGCACAAATGTAGAGAGAGATAATTCCAAAGAGTGTCTATAATTTTTAGGGATTGTAAGCTCTTTTTATTTTTTAGATATCTGGTTTTGCAATATTCGGGAAAAGGGGGAGGAGGTGGATTTTTAACCAGAGTGTTGATTCCGATTCCATAAACCATTTCTTAAGAATATAGCCCATCATGCATGATAAATCACTTTACAATCATCTATGATTGTTAGGTCAACTTTTTTTAATTGGTCAAACTAATGGCTTGTTTGACTCGGCTAAATATCCCACCGCACGTTCACTTGAAAATTTAATGAGCGTTTGTGATTTTCTTTAAAAGGTTTGCATCCATAGGTGATTTGAATCTTTAAGCTGTTTCAAGCATGCATATCCATTTTTAAAGCTTATGTGGAAGAAATCTTTTTCTTATAAAATTCCAAGCTATTAGGGTTGATCTAGTAGAATTTCACAAAATTGGACAAGAATACTTTTGTGTTCATTGGTGGTGTGTGAATAAATTTTCTTTACATACATTTGTTATTGTTTTAAATTTTTTCCATACATAAACTCTAAAATTTTCATTGTATTGTGATCTATTTGCATTTTTGGTTAAGGGATTAAGGGAAAGAGAAAACTCAAACTTTTGATTTAAGAAAAAAGAGTACATCTAAAATGAAAATACACAATGCAACAATGTAGAGAGAGATAATTCCAAAGAGTGTCTGTAATTTTTAGGGATTGTAAGTTTTTTTTAGTTTTAAGTATCAGTTTTTGCAATCGTCGGGAAAAGGGGGAGGAAGGGGATTTTTAATTGAGGTTTTTGACCGAAAACAGGGGAGGACCCGAGAGGAGTTCCCCACCGTCGTTCGCCGGGCCAATACCTTTTGCCGCGCCACCGTCGTCCACCGTCATCCACCATCGTCCACCGCCATCCAGCAACCGAGAAAAAACCCGAGGAGTACTCGAGAGAGTCTCCATCGAGGTGAGTTCGACAGCCGTCGCTCGCCAGGCTGAGAAGTGATCTGAGAGGGCTTCTCCGGTGCCAATCCCGCTTTCCAACCATCCTCCGGCGTCTATCACATATTCCGACCAGTCCCAGAGCCATTCCGACTCCAACCGAGACTCAAGAGAGCCGGTTAGAGAACGTCAGCTCTGTTTCGCTCTTCGCCGGACGTTACCTCCGTCCGTCGGCTTCTAACCGTCGTCGCCGGCGTCATCTCTACCTCCGGCCACTCACTCTTGCCAACCCGAAGCCATTGATTTCGGGAAATTGCAGCACCTGTGAGAACGAGTTGCTGCCCGAGCAAGAGGAGGAAGAAGGGGAGTAATTCGTCATTATTGAATTTAGTTTTTATATGGTTTGAACTTAGGTTTTGAATGTTAATTGAATCTGATTTGATAATTAATATTTATTTAAGATTTTCTTTCTGGATATTTGATTAAATTATCTAATTAGGGTAGGATTATAATTGAGGTTGGATTTTGGTATTTTAATCCGATTTCTGTCTTTCACTCTATGCGCCCGAGAGGGGCAAGACGCAAGGATTGAGAAATCGGATTCGTGATTACGTGGCGCTCGAGAGAGGCATGAATCACGGTAAAATCCAAAGTTGATAATTTTAGCATCATCACAATAGGAAATTGATTCTCTGCATTCTATTCTAATCCGCTCTTTGTCATTAACTCTAGGCGCCCGAGTGGGGCTAGAAGCAAGGATTGAGAATCCGGACTCGTGGTTACGTGGCGCTCGAGAGAGACACGAATCACGATAAAATCCAGAGTTGACCTTTCCTGTTGTGCAAGTAGTTAATTAGATTATTACTTGATAATTTAGGATATAATTAGTGTTTAGTTCAGATTAATTCATCATATTTGGTTAGGCTAGTTGACTGAAGAATACACAGAATTCAATCCTCCCTGTGGATATGATCCTCGCTTACTGCTAGATTACATGAACGATTCATACGCTTGCGAGGTATTAAAGCCGATGTAACTAAATTTTACATCAAGTTTTTGGCGCCGTTGCCGGGGAGGCACGTATTAAGCGTATTTCTTTGTTCTCCATAATCTTAGGTTAGATTTTTTTATTTTTTATTTTTATTTTTATTTATTTTTAATTTTTTAGTTTTTTCATAATTTTAGTTTGGTATTTTTTTTGGAATTATTTTTATTTCTTCTAGTTAGTTCATATTTTTAGTAGTCAGTTTGTTAGCTTAATTTGATAGTTCATTTTGTTTCTTTTTGTGTTTTTATGCACGGGCGTCGCTCCCTAGGTGGACCATTAGCTCCCTTTGTTGAAGAGCTAGAACATATTTGTAGGAAAACACCCGAAGTCAAGTTAGGAGCTACCATGGCCAATCAGGGCGAACCATTACAGTTACCTGCAGCAGGTGACCGTAGAGCCCTGAGGGATTATTCTATCCCATCCCACTTCACATCACCTTCTTGCATTATATTGCCACCCACTACTGCCGCCAGTTATGAGTTGAAACCGGGTGTGATCCAACTCCTCCCTACATTCTATGGGTTGGAGAAGGAGGACCCATATTACCACATCAAGGAATTCTTAGATATTTGTGCAACTTTTAAATTCCAGAATTTCTCAGATGACTCTATCCGGTTAAGACTTTTTCTATTTTCACTTAAGGATAAGGCCAAGTCTTGGCTTAATTCCTTAGAGGTGGGCAGCATTACTTCATGGGACACATTAGTCACGAAATTTGTCCAAGTACTTTCCCATTATGAGAACTACAACCCTCAGGAGAGAAATCTCCAACTTTATGCAGCAGGAGGGTGAACACTTTTATGAGGCTTGGGAGAAATGGAAGGATTTGATCCGTAGGTGTCCGCATCATGGGTTTGAGAAATGGCATTTAGTGCAATACTTTTATCAAGGTCTTACGCCTCAGGTTAGATCCATGGTAGATGCAACGAGTGGTGGGAGTTTGATGGGTAAGAGTGCTAGTGAGGCGTGGGACTTCTTTGAAACGCTGAGTGATCAATCTCAGTAATGGGGTTCATCATTTAATGTTGATAGGAGATCCCACGAAGCCAAAAGAGGGGGTCTTTACGAGGTTAGTGAAACACCCATGCTCATGGCCAAGATTGAAGGGTTGACTAGAAAAATTGATGCCCTTATGGTGTCCAAGAGTTCACCTTCTCCTAACCCATCTACTGTCTGTGCCATATGCTCTGGTTCATCTCATCCCACACAAATGTGTCTATCTAGTTCATCCTACCCAGAGCTCATTGAGGACTTGAATGCAGTCCAAAATTTTCAAAGACCAAGCCGGAACGATCCTTTTTCAGAAACATATAATCCTGGTTGGGATAGGCACCCAAATTTCTCATGGTCCAAGGGCCCACAGGTTGGGGGTCCTCCAGGGTTTACTCAACCCCAAGCTCCGCGCCCACACTTCACTCAACAACCATTGATTCCACAAAAACCTTCACTTGAGGATACACTTCAATTATTCATGCAGAATACACAGTCCTCCATTGCTAAACTTGAAATGCAAGAGAGTCAGTTGGCCAGCCACATGAGTGAACAAGCACAAAATAGACTCCCGAGTCAAACCATTCCTAACCCCAAAAGCACACATGAGGGTGAGTTGAGTTCCAAACCCCACCATGAGCAAGCCAAAGCCATAACCACCCTTAGGAGTGGTCGTGAGTTGAACAATGGGGTAGGGACCACTAAGTCTAAGGAGTCAAAGGATGACAATGGGGACACATCATTGAGTGAAGAACCTCCAAGTTCTCCACCAACAGCCAAGCAGATCCCTAACCAAGTCCCATTAGCTCCTTATCCGCAGAGGTTATCGGGCCCACCTAGGAAAGGAGATAGCATGCATGAAACGTTGGAACTGTTTAGTAAGGTTCACATTAACATTCCACTTCTTGATGCTATTAGGCAAGTGCCTGCCTATGCCCGATTTTTGAAAGACCTTTGTACACAGAAGAGAAAACAACATGTTAACAAAAAGGTCTTTCTTACTGAGAATGTAAGCTCAATTCTGAAGCATAACACTCCTCCTAAAGTTAAAGATCCTGGATGTCCCACAATTTCATGTGTCATTGGTGAACATACCATCCAGAGAGCTCTTCTTGACTTAGGGGCAAGTGTGAATTTTCTTCCTTTCTTTGTGTACCAACAATTAGGTTTGGGGGAATTGAAGCCTACTCCCATCACACTTCAACTAGCTGATCGTTCTGTCAAGATACCACGAGGAATAGTTGAAGATGTTTTGATAAAAGTGGACAAATTTCTGTTCCCGGTTGATTTGATTGTTCTTGATACACAACCAGTAGTCAATGTGACCAACCAAATTCCTGTCATCCTAGGACGTCCCTTCTTAGCCACATCTAATGCTATCATTCATTGTAAAAGTGGTGAGTTGGAGTTGTCTTTTGGAAATTTTAAGGTCTCATTGAATGTATTTAATGCCGAGCACCACCCACTTGAGTCTGATGATCTGAGTCCTGCATTTAATATAGAAACTGTTATGCTTGATAATGAATCCACTCTTTAATCTTTTGAGTCTTGCATAACATCTTTAGACATGGAGTATTTTAATGAGGAAACATATTTTCGAGAGGTTAATTCTTTACTCAATTTTGTACCTCTGTTGGAGGAAGCTTATGAGGTTATCACAACTGAACATCCACAAGATCTTCCTCTTGACTTGGACAAACCTCTTGAAACTTCCAAGCTAGACCTTAAGCCACTTCCTCCCACATTAAAGTATGCGTTCTTGGGACCCATGAACTCATTACCAGTCATTATTTCCTCTTATTTGAGTACTGAGCAGGAGGAACAATTGACTGAAGTTTTACAAGCACACAGAGAGGCATTGGGGTGGACTCTTGATGCCTTAAAAGGGATTAGCCCCTCCATATGCATGCATCGTATTCATTTGGAGGAGGGAACTAAAGCCTCATGTGAGATGCAACGTAGGTTAAATCCCCATATGCTGGAGGTTGTGAGAGAAGAAGTCATCAGGTTGCTTGTGACAGGAATCATTTACCCTATTTTCGATAGCACCTGGGTGAGTCCAATTCAAATTGTCCCTAAGAAAGGGGGGATAACGATAATGAAAAATGAGAGTGGTGAATTGATTCCCACAAGAACTACCACCAAGTGGCGTGTCTGCATTGACTATAGAAAACTTAATTCCGCCACTAAGAAGGATCACTTCCCACTACCTTTCATTGATCAGGTACTAGAGCGATTGGCCAGCCACAATTTTTATTGCTTCTTAGATGGATACTCTGGCTACAATCAAATTCCCATTGCTCCAAAAGACCAGGAAAAGACCACATTCACGTGTCCGTTTGGCACCTATGCTTACAGACGCATGCCTTTTGGTTTATGCAATGCGCCAACCACTTTCCAACGGTGCATGATGAGTATCTTTTCTGACATGATTGGTGAATTTTTAGAGGTCTTTATGGATGGATTTTCTGTGTTTGGCTCTAGTTTTGATACATGTCTGCACAATCTTTCACTCGTATTGTCCCGTTGCATTAAGTCCAATTTAGTCTTGAATTGGGAAAAATGCCACTTCATGGTGAAAGAAGGAATTGTTTTAGGACATGTAGTGTCTGAGCGGGGTGTAGAAGTGGACAAAGCCAAGGTTGACCTAATTGCCAATCTGCCACCACCTACTTTTGTGAAGGGGGTGCGTTCTTTCCTTTGCCATGCTGGGTTCTATAGGCATTGCATTAAAGACTTTAGCAAAATTTCTCGTCCTTTGACGAATTTACTTGCTCAAGATGTTGCTTTTGACTTTGATGATGCCTGTATTCATGCTTTTGAAACACTGAAGAAATGTTTGTCCACTGCACCCATTGTCCAACCCCTTATTTGTTCTTTGCCTTTTGAGTTGATGTGTGATGCCTCTGACTATGCATTGGGGGCTGTTTTGGGGCAAAAGACGGATAAAATGCCCTGTGTCATTCAATATGCTAGCCGAACTCTTCATGATGCTCAATTGAATTACACTACCACTGAGAAGGAGTTGCTAGCTGTTGTGTTTGTCTTGAACAAATTCAGATCATATCTGTTAGGGTCAAAGGTTATAGTGTTCACTGATCATTCTGCTTTGAAGTACTTATTATCCATCAAGGACACTAAACCTCGCTTGATTAGATGGATCTTGCAATTGCAAGAATTTGACCTTGAGATTCGAGATAAGAAGGGTTGTGAGAATGTTGTTGCTGATCATCTATCTAGGATCTGTGTAGTACCTCAGGAAGGATTCCTTCCTTTAAATGATTCCTTCCCTGATGAACAACTTCTCCAAGTATCCCAGTTGCCTTGGTTTGCTGACATAGTCAACTATCTTGTAACTCATAAGATTCCTGATTATTGGAGTAAACAAGATAGGTTGAAATTCTTTTCCCAAGTCAAACCTTTTTTTTGGGATGACCCTTATATGTTCAAGGTGTGTTCTGACCAAGTCATTAGGCGTTGTGTACATGAGCAAGACTTTGCCAACATTCTTGAATTTTGTCATTCCCACGCATGTGGTGGACATTTTGGTGCTAGAAAGACAGCGGCTAAAGTCTTGCAATGTGGTTTCTATTGGCCTTCATTATTTAGAGATGCCCATGAATTTTGTCAGGTGTGTGATAAATGCCAACGAACTGGTTGTTTGTCTAGGAAGAACATGATGCCTCTTAACCCCATTCTTATTGTTGAATTGTTTGATGTGTGGGGTATTGACTTCATGGGTCCTTTTCTTGTCTCGTTCGGCTATCAATACATCCTTGTTGCTGTTGAATATGTCTCTAAATGGATTGAAGCTATATCATGTAAGACAAACGATCACAAAGTGGTGGTAAAGTTTTTAAAAGAAAATATCTTTAATAGATTTGGTACCCCGAGAGAGATCATCAGTGATGGGGGATCTCATTTTTGTAACAGAGCATTTGAGACCTTATTGAAGAAATATTCCATCACTCATCGGGTGTCCACTCCATACCACCCGCAAACTTGTGGTCAAGTGGAAATCTCTAATAGGGAGATCAAAAAGATTTTGGAGAAGTCGGTTCGCTTTGATAGGAAAGATTGGTCCACTCGATTGGACGATGCTTTATGGACCTATCGAACCGCTTATAAGACTCCTATTGGGATGTCTCCATTTCGCCTAGTGTTCGGCAAAGCATGTCATCTACCTGTTGAGCTTGAGCATAGAGCTTATTGGGCCATTAAGGCTTTAAATTTTGATTTAACTGAAGCAGGTGAGGAGAGAAAGTTGCAATTGAATGAGTTGGAGGAGATACGTCATGATGCTTATGAGAATGCCAAGTTGTATAAGGAGCGAACAAAGCTTTTACATGATAAATCTATTTTTCGCAAGTCTTTTACTGTTGGGCAGAATGTTTTACTTTATAACTCACGATTGCATTTGTTTCCAGGGAAGCTAAGATCCAGGTGGTCCGGTCCATTTGAAGTTACATAGGTGTTTCCTCATGGCGCTATTGAGATCCGTAATCACGGAGACGGGTCGATCTTCAAAGTTAACGGTTAGAGGCTCAAACCGTATCTTGAGAATGTCCCCACACCGGAGGAGGTGATGGTGATTATATTGGAGGAACCTGTCATTTCATCTTGAATGCATCAGAGTCTTGCTTACAACTATAAACTTAGCACATTGTGGGCAATCCCCACGTTTCTATCCCTTTGTACATTACAGTTTTATTTTTATTTTTATTTTTTGGTTTATTCATACTCTCTTGCCGGCTGAGAGCATAAATGGTTCCGGTAGTCGATGACCAGACTTTTGGTCCCCAGTTTGAGAGGTCTGTACTCAAACAACAGTTCTGGGATTGACCAGTTCGATCTTGAAGTATTGAATGAAAACCTTATGGTGAGTAACTTAAGGACTTGTGTTTAGCGCGTGATTCCTGCTGCCTTCAGTGGCCAGTCACACGGAGATTTCTTCAAAGTGTGATGTGGGATAGCGGTTTCATCTATGGATGATTACCTACGGGTACGGCTGATACGAGTAAACCTTCTTCGAGGGAGACTATGTACCATTCCTGGGGTCTTTATTATTCTTTTTTTTCTGTAGTCGTTATAGTGTTTTAACTTTTCCCCATTGAGGACAATGTCAGGTTTAGGTTTGGGGGGGGGGGGGGAACGACTCTTTTATGTCTTAGCAATAATTTTCTTTCGATTTTTGTTCGTGGTTTTCAAATTATTCCTCTTAGTATGTGGTTAACATTAGTAGAGTTAAAATAAGTTGCTCAAATGTGTTTCAAAAATGATCGTAAAACTGTGTAGAATATGCCTATTAGAAATCTGATATCATTTGTTGTGATCCATGAGAATTCAGTGGGATAACTTACTATTGCATTTTGACTTGGAACTTAGTTGCAAAAGAGAACATGTAAATCTAGTGTTGATCTATGTTAGTCTGAATAGTCTTGTATGCCTGTTTGAACTCAATCTTTTTTATACCTCAGTGAAATTCCTTGTTGTAATGTATGAATGCGAATGGAAATGCTCTTGCTTGCAAAAGACAGATAACTTCAGAAACAGCCTGGCAAACCCAGGGACATACACCGGAACAGTCGGTTACTTAAAAATAAGTGCATGTGCAGTGAAGACGAATACAAAATGGTGGTAATACCAAAAGTATTCAGTGAAGAAAAACATTACGCTGGTAATAGCAAAAGTACGCTGGTAATAGCGTAAAATGGTTTTAAATCTCGAAGCAATGAGTTTCCTTGGCTTTGATGATGAATTGTAATTTGAAAGAAGTTACAGGTCAAGATTTAAATTAGTATATTTCTTTTGTGAGATTGTCAGACAATAGGCTTACTCTACTATTTTCTCTTAATTGTGATGTGACCAGGATTTTATTGTTATTTGTTGCCTCTTTGTTCTGTTGAAGTAATAGCTTATGGGTCACATTGGTTCAGGTGGACTAACAATGAGTGTATTTGGATTGATAATAGGCTATATTTTACACAGATTTTCAAATTTCGCAAGATCTCATATGATTTTCAGATATTTTACGATACTAAGTGTTTGTCATATGCTAATGAGGAGTAAATTTTCTTCAGTTTTTCTTTTTATATTATTGATTTAGATGAAATTTGTGGGTAAATTCCATGCAAACCCTCACGAGACATAACTCGTCCACTACTGCAGAGTAGGGGTTTAACGGCTTGTTGCATGCGCTAAATGCAATCGTGCTCCCTACGAAAGTGGCATTTTGTTTTCCTAGGCTTAATTTTGGTTCAATTGTTGTTTTGCTAGGGACTAGCAAAGATTTAGGTTTGGGGGTGTGATAGATGTCATATTCTGACATGAGAACTACGTTAATTATGATAGAATAACCTTTATAATTGTGTTATAGGTGGTTATTTGTCGGGTTTCAAATGAAATGAGCATTTATTGAATTTGGCATTAATCACTGTCGATATTGCATATTTTTCTCTCCTGAATTATATTTCATTGTTTTTAAGGTTTATTTCTTCCTGAAATACTTTTTATAGATTTAATTATGGAATTTCAGGAGAATTTGGGTGGAGAAGAAGATATTTACCAAAATGCCCTTAGTGAAATGGAGGTAATTTCTAGGGAAAATCATTTTAAAATAAGAAAAATCATATTTAAAGCAAAGGGAAGCGTCGAATGAAGAGGGTCGAAGGCAGCGTGAAGAGAAAACAGAAACGGAGACCAAAACAGAGGTTTTTGACCGGAAACAGGGGAGGACCCGAGAGGAGTTCCCCACAGTCGTTCGCCGGGCCAATACCTTTTGCCGCGCCACCGTCGTCCACCGTCGTCCACCATCATCCACCGTCGTCCAGCAACCGAGAACAAACCCGAGGAGAACTCGAGAGAGTCTCCGTCGAGGTGAGTTCGACAGTCATCGCTCGCCAGGCCGAGAAGTGATCCGAGAGGGCTTCTCCGGTGCCAATCCCGCTTTCAGACCATCCTCCGGCGTCTATCACATATTCCGACCAGTCCCGGAGCCATTCCGACTCCAACCGAGACTCGAGAGAGCCGGTTAGAGAACATCAGCTCTGTTTCGCTCTTCACCGGACGTTACCTCCGTCCGTCGGCTTCTAACCATCGTCGTCGGCGTCCTCTCTACCTCCGGCCACTCACTCTTGCCAACCCGAAGCCATTGATTTCGGGAAATTGCAGCACCCGTGAGAACGAGTTGCTGCCCAAGCGAGAGGAGGAAGAAGGGGAGTAATTCATCATTATTGAATTTAGTTTTTATATGGTTTGAACTTAGGTTTTGAATGTTAATTGAATCTGATTTGATAATTAATATTTATTTAAGATTTGCTTTCTGGATATTTGATTAAATTAGCTAATTAGGGTAGGATTATAATTGAGGTTGGATTTTGGTATTTTAATCTGATTTCTGTCTTTCACTCTATGTGCCTGAGAGTGGCTAGACACAAGGATTGAGAAATCGGATTCGTGATTACGTGGCGCTCGAGAGAGGTATGAATGACGGTAAAATCCAGAGTTGATAATTTTAGCATCATCACAATAGGAAATTGATTCTCTGCATTCTATTCTAATCCGCTCTTTGTCATTAACTCTAGGCGCCCGAGAGGGTCTAGACGCAAGGATTGAGAATCCGGATTCGTGGTTACGTGGCGCTCGAGAGAGGCATGAATCACGGTAAAATCCAGAGTTGACGTTTCCTGTTGTGCAAGTAGTTAATTAGATTATTGCTTGATAATTTAGGATATAATTAGTGTTTAGTTCAGATTAATTCATCATATTTGGTTAGGCTAGTTGACTGAAGAATACACAGAATTCAATCCTCCCTGTGGATATGACCCTCGCTTACTGCTAGATTACATGAACGATTCATATGCTTGAGAGGTATTAAAGCCGATGTAACTAAATTTTACATCAATTGTTAGTTCAGCTTTTTGTAAAAGGGCAAAATAATGGCTTGTTTGACTCGGGTAAATATCCCACCGCGCGTTCACTTGATAATTTAACGAGCGTTTGTTATTCTCTTTCAAAGGTTTGGATCCATTGGAGATTTGCATCTTTAACATGTTACAAGCATGCATATCCATTTTTAAAGCATGTGTGGAAGAAATGAATTTCTTATAAAATTCACAGCTCTTAGGGTTGAAGTAGTGGAATTTCCAAAACTTGGACAACAAAACTTTTGTGCTCATTTGTGGTGTGTGAATAAATTTTCTTTATTTACATTTGTTATTGTTCTAAATTTTTTCCAGACATAAACTCTAAAATCTTCATTTTGTTGTGATCTATTTGCCTTTTTGGTTTACAGGATGAAGGGAGAGCGAAAAATCAATGTTTTGATTTAAGAAAAAAGAGTACATCTAAAATGGAAATGCACAATGCACAAATGTAGAGAGAGATAATTCCAAAGAGTGTCTATAATTTGTAGGGATTGTAAGCTATTTTTAGTTTTTAGATATCTGGTTTTGCAATCGTCGGGAAAAGGGGGAGGCGGTGGATTTTTAACCTAAGTGTTGATTCCCAATCCATAAGCCATTTCTTAGGGTAATATAGCCCGTACGCATGATAAATCAATTTACAATCATCAATGGTTGTTAAGTCAACTACTTGTAAATGGTCAAAATAATGGCTTGTTTGACTTGGCTAAATATCCCACCGCACGTTCACTTGAGTATTTAATGAGCGTTTGTTATTCTCTTTAAAAGGTTTAGATCCATAGGTGATTTGCATATTTAACATGCTTCAAGCATGCATATCCATTTTTAAAGTTTGTGTGGAAGAAATCTTTTTCTTAGAAAACTCCAAGTTGTTTGGATTCAACTAGTGGAATTTCCCAAACCATGACAACAAAACTTTTGTCTTCATTTGTGGTGCCTTTTTGGTTTATAGGATGAAGGGAGAGCGAAAACTCAAATTTTTGATTGAAGAAAAAAGAGTACATCTAAAATAAAATGCATAATGCACAAATTTAGAGAGAGATAATTTCAAAGAGTGTCTGTAATTTTTAGGGATTGTAAGCTTTTTTAAGTTTTTATATATCAGGTTTTGCAATCGTCAGGAAAAGGGGGAGGCGGGGGATTTTTAACTGTGTATTTACTCCAAATCCATAAGCCAATTCTTAGGGTAATATAGCCCATTTTGCACGATAAATCCCTGTACAATCATCTATGATTATTAGGTCAACTTTTTGTATAGGACAAAATAATGGCTTGTTTGACTCGGGTAAATATCCCACCGCACGTTCACTTGAGAATTTAATGAGCGTTTGTTCTTCTCTTTAAAAGGTTTGGATCCATAGGTGATTTGCTTCTTTAACATGTTTCAAGCATGGATATCCATTTTTAAAGCATGTGTGGAAGAAATCACTTTCTTATAAAATTCCAAGCTGTTAGGGTTGAACTAGTGGAATTTCCCAAACTTGGACAACAAAAATTTTGTGTTCGTTGGTGGTGTGTGAATAAATTTTCTTTACTTACATTTGTTATTGTTTTAAATTTTTTCCACACATAAACTCTAAAATTTTCTTTTTGTTGTGATCAATTTGCCTTTTTCGTTTACGACAAGAAGGGAGCGTGAAAACTCAAAGTTTTGATTTAAGAAAAAAGAGTACATCTAAAATTGAAATGGAAAATGCACAAATTTAGAGAGAGATATTTCCAAAGAGTGTTTGTAATTTTTAGGGATTGTAAGCTCTTTTTAGTTTTTATATATCAAGTTTTGCAATCGACAGGAAAAATGGGAGGCAAAGGATTTTTAACTGAATGTTGAATCCCAATCCATAAGCCATTTCTTAGGGTAATATAGCCCGTTACGTACGATAAATCACTTTACATTCATTTGTGATATTTAGGTCAGGTTTTTGTAAATGGGCAAAATAATGGCTAGTTTGACTCATGTAAATATCCCAAACATGTTCACTTGAGAATTTAATGAGCTTTTGTTATTCTCTTTAAAAGGTTTAGATCCATATGTGATTTGCATATTTAACATGTTTCAAGAAGGCATATCTATTTTTAAAGCTTATGTGAAAGAAATCTCTATCTTATAAAATTCTAAGCTGTTATGGTTGAACTAGTGGAATTTCCCAAACTTGGACAATAAAACTTTTGTGTTCATTTGTTGTGTGTGATTAAATTTTATTTACTTACTTTTGTTATTGTTTTAAATTTTTTCCAATCATAAATTCTAAAATTTTCATTTTGTTGTGATCTATGTGCCTTTTTGGTTTACGGGATGAAGGGAGAGAGAAAACTCAAAGTTTTGAATTAAGAAAAAAGAGTACATATAAAATGGAAATGTACAATACACAAATGTAGATAGAAAAAATTCCTAAGAGTGTCTGTAATTTTTAGGGATTGTAAACTCTTTTTAGTTTCTATATATCAGGTTTTGGAATCGTTTGGAAAAGGGGGAGACAGGGGATTTTTAACTGAGTGTTGAATCCCAATCCATAAGCCATTTCTTAGGGTAATATAGCCCGCTACGTACGATAAATCACTTTACAATCATTAGTGATTGTTAGGTCAGCTTTTTGTAAATGGGCAAAATAATGGCTTCTTTGACTCTTGTAAATATCCCACAAATGTTCACTTGAGAATTTAAAGAGCTTTTGTTATTCTCTTTAAAAGGTTTAGATCCATATGTGATTTGCATATTTAACATGTTTCAAGAAGGCATATCCATTTTTAAAGCTTATGTGGAAGAAATCTCTATCTTATAAAATTCCAAGCTGTTAGGGTTGAACTAGTGGAATTTCCCAAACTTGGATAACAAAACTTTTGTGTTCATTTTTGGTGTGTGAATAAATTTTATTTACTTACATTTGTTATTTTTTAAAATTTTTTCCATACATAAACTCTAAAATTTTTATTTTGTTGTGATCTATTTGCGTTTTTTGTTTACGGGATGAAGGGAGAGAGAAAAATCAAAGTTTTGAATTAAGAAAAAAGAGTACATATAAAATTGAAATGCACAATACACAAATGTAGAAAGAAATAATTCCAAAGAGTGTCTGTAATTTTTAGGGATTGTAAATCTTTTTAGTTTCTATATATCAGGTTTTGCAATCATCGGGAAAAGGGGGAGATGGGGGATTTTTAACTGAGTGTTGACTCCCAATCCATAAGGCATTTCTTAGGGTAATATAACCCATTAAGTAAGATAAATCACATTATAATCATCTATGATTGTTAGGTCAACTTTTTATAAATGGGCAAAATAATGGCTTGTTTGACTCAGGCAAATATCCCACCGCACGTTCACTTGAGAATTTAATGAGCATTTGCTATTCTCTTTAAAAGGTTTGGATCCAAAGGTGATTTGCATCTTTATGAAGTTTCAAGCATGCATATAAATTTTTAAAGCATGTGTGGAAGAAATCTCTTTCTTATAAAACTCCAAGCTATTCAGGTTGAACTAGTGAAATTTCCCACACCCTAACAACAAAACTTTTTTGTTCATTTGTTTGTTCATTTTGTGATCTATTTGCCTTTTTGGTTTACAGGATGAAGAGAGAGCGAACACTCAAACATTTGAATTAAGAAAAAATAGTACGTATAAAATGGAAATTCACAATGCACAAATGTAGAAAGAGATAATTCATAACAGTGTCTGTAATTTTTAGGGATTGTAAACTCTTTTTAGTTTTTATATATCAGGTTTTGCAATCGTCGGGAAAAGGGGGAGGTGGGGGATTTTTAACTGAGTGTTGACTCCCAATCCATAAGCCATTTCTTAGGGTAAAATAGCCTATTACGCACGATAAATCATTGTACAATCATCTATGATTGTTATGTCAGCTTTTTGTAAAAGGGCAAAATAATGGCTTGTGTGACTCGGGGAAATATCCCACCGCACGTTCATTCACTTGAAAATTTAATGAGCGTTTGTGATTCTCTTTAAAAGGTTTGCATCGATAGATTATTTGCATCTTTAAGCTATTTCAAGCATGCATATCCATTTTTAAAGATTATTTTCTTATAAAATTCCAGGCTGTTAGGGCTGATTTAGTGGAATTTCACAAACTTGGACAACAAAACTTTTGTGTTCATTCGTGTTCTATGAATAAATTCTCTTTACTTACATTTGTTATTGTTTTAAATTTTTTCCATACATAAACTCCAAAAATTTCATTTTGTTGTGATCTATTTGCCTTTTTGGTTAAGGGATTAAGGGAAAGAGAAAACTCAAAGTTTTGATTTAAGAAAAAATTGTACATTTAAAATGGAAATGCACAATTCAACAATGTAGAGAGAGATAATTCAAAAGCGTGTCTGTAACTTTTAGGGATTGTAAGCTTTTTTTAGTTTTTATATATCAGGTTTTACAATCGTTGGGAAAAGGGGGAGGCGGGGATTTGAAACTGAGTGTTGACTCCCAATTCGTAAGCTATTTCTTAGGGTACTATAGCCCGTTACGTACGATAAATGACTGTACAATCATCTGTGATTGTTAGGTTAGCTTTTTGTGAAAGGGTAAAATAATTGCTTGTTTGACTCGGGTAAATATCCCACCGCACATTCACTTGAGAATTTAATGAGCGTTTGTTATTCCCTTTAAAAGGTTTGGATCCATAGGTGATTTGCATCTTTAACATGTTTCAAGCATGCATATCCATTTTTAAAGCAAGTGTGGAAGAAATCTCTATCTTATAAAATTCCAAGTTGTTAGGGTTGAACTAGTGGAATTTTCCAAACTTGGAAAACAAAACTTTTGTGTGCATTTGTGGTGTGCGACTAAATTTTCTTTTCTTATATTTGGTATTGTTTTAAATTTTTTCCACACTTAAACTCTTAAATTTTCATTTTGCTGTGATCTCTTTGCCTTTTTCGTTTACAGCATGAAGGGAGCGCGAAAACACAATTTTTTGATTTAATAAAAAAGAGTAAATCTAAAATAGAAATGGACAATGCACAAATGTAGAGAGAGATAATTCCAAAGAGTGTTTGCAATTTTTAGGAAATGGAAGCTCTTTTTAGTGTTTATATATCAGGTTTTGCAATCGTCAGGAAAAGGGGGAGTCCGGGGATTTTTAACTAAGTGTTGACTCCAATCCATAAGCCATTTCTTAGGGTAATATAGCCCATTACGCATGATAAATCACTTTAAAATCATCTATGATGGTTAGGTCTGCTTTTTGTTAAAGGGACAAATAATAGCTTGTTTGACTCCTGTAAATATCCCACCGCACGTTCACTTGAGAATTTAATAAGCATTTGTTATTATTTTTAAAAGGTTTGGATCCATATGTGATTTGCATCTTTAACATGTTTCAAGCATGCGTATCCATTTTTAAAGCTCATGTGGAAGAAATCTCTTTCTTATAAAATTCCAAGCTGCTAGGGTTGAGCTAGAGGAATTACCCAAACTTGGACAACAAAAATTTTGTGTTCATTTGTGGTGTGTGAATAAATTTTCCTTACTTACATTTGTTATTGTTTTAAATTTTTTCCATACATAAACTCTAAAATTTTTATTTATTTGTGATTTATTTGCCTTTTTTGTTTACGGGATAAAGGGAGAGTGAAAACTCAAACTTTGATTTAAGAAAAAAGAGTACATCTAAAATGGAAATGCACAATGCACAAATGTACAGAGAGATAATTCAAAAGAGTGTATGTAATTTTTAGGGATTGTACACTCTTTTTTAGTTTTTATATATCAGGTTTTAAATCGTCGGGAAAAAGGGGAGGCAGGGGATTTTTAACTGAGTGTTGCTCCCAATCCATAAGCCTTTTGTAAGGGTACTATAGCCCGTTACACAAGATAAATCACTTTATAATCATCTATGATTTTTAAGTCAACATTTTTTAAATGGGTAAAATAATGGCTTGTTTGATTCCGATAATTATCCCACCGCACGTTCACTTGAGAATTTAATGAGCGTTTGTTAATCTCTTTAAAAGGTTTGGATCCATATTGGATTTGAATCTTTAACATGTTTCAAGCATGCATATCCATTGTTAAAGCATATGTGGAAGAAATCTCTTTCTTATAAACTTCCAAGCTATTAGGGTTGAACAAGTGGAATTTCCTAAACTTGAACAACAAAGCTTTTGTGTTCATTTGTGGTGTGTGAATAAATTTTCTTTACTTACATTTGTTAATTTTTCAAATTTTTTCCATACATAAACTCTAAAATTTTCATTTTGTTGTGATCTATTTACTTTTTTGGATTATGGGATTTAGGGAGAGCGAAAAACTCGAAGTTTTGATTTAAGAAAAAAGAGTACATCTAAAATTCAAATGCACAATCCACAAATGTAGAGAGAGAGAATTCCAAAGAGTGTCCATATTTTTTTTGGGATTTTAAGCTCTTTTTATTTTGTAATTTTAGGGTGTTGCAATCGTCGGGAAAAGAGGATGGTAGGGGATTTTTAACTGAGTGTTGACTCTGAATCCGTAAGCCATTTCATAGGGTAATATAGCCCGTTACGCATGATAAATCACTTTGCAATAATCTATGATTGTTAGGTCAACTTTTTGTAAATGGGCAAAATAATGGCTTGTTGGACTCGGGTAAATATCCCACCACACGTTGACATGAGAATTTAATAAGCATTTGTTATTCTCTTTAAAAAGTTTGGATCCATTGGTGATTTGCATCTTTAACATGTTTCAAGCATGCATATCCATTTTTAAAGCATGTGGGGTAGAAATCTCTTTCTTATAAAATTCCAAGCTGCTAGGGTTGAACTAGTGGAATTTCCAAAACTTGGACAACAAAATATTTGTATTCATTAGTGGTGTGTGAATAAATTTTCTTTACCAACATTTGTTATTGTTTTAAATTTTTTCCTCACATATGTCTAAAATTTTCAATTTGTTGTGATCAATTTGCATTTTTTGTTTACGGAATGAATGGAGTGTGAAAACGCAAAGTTTTGATTTATGAAGAAAGAGGACATCTAAAATGGAAATTGACAATGCACAAATGTAGAGGGAGATAATTCCAAAGAGTGTTTGTAATTTTTAGGGATTGTAAGCTCTTTTTAGTTTTTATATATCAGGTTTTGCAATCGTCAGGAAAAGGTGGAGGAAGGGGATTTTTAACTGAGTATTGACTCGCAATCCATAAGCCATTTCTTAGGGTAATATAGCCCATTACGCACGATAAATCACTTTACAATCATCTATGATTGTTTGGTCAGCTTGTTGTAAATGGGCAAAATAATGGCTTGTTTGACTCAGGTATATATCCCACCGCACGTTCACTTGAGAATTTAATAAGATTTTGTTATTCTCTTTAAAAGGTTTGGATCCATATGTGATTTGCATCTTTAACATGTTACAAGCATCCATATCCATTTTTAAAGGTTGTTTGGAAGAAATCTCTTTCTTATAAAATTTCAAGCTATTAGGGTTGATCTAGTGGAATTTCACAAACTTGGACAACAAAACTTTTGTGTTCATTGGTGGTGTCTGAATAAATTCTCTTTACTTATATTTGTTATTGTTTTAAATTTTTTCGATACATAAACTCTAAAATTTTCATTTTGTTGTGATCTATTTGCCTTTTTGGTTAAGGGATTAAGGGAAAGAGAAAACTCAATGTTTTGATTTAAGAAAAAATACTACATTTAAAATGGAAATGCACAATGCAACAATGTAGAGAGAGATAATTCCAAAGAGTGTCTGAAATTTTTAGGGATTGTAAGCTCTTTTTAGTTTTTATATATCAGGTTTTGCTATCGTCGGGAAAAGGGGGAGGCGGGGGATTTTTAACTAAGTGTTGACTCCCTATCCGTAAGCCATTTCCTAGGGTACTATAGCTCGTTATGCACGATAAATCACTGTACAATCTTCTATGATTGTTAGGTAAGCTTTTTGTAAAAGGGCCAAATAATGGCTTGTATGACACGGGTAAATATCCCACCGCAGGTTCACTTGAGAATTTAATGAGCATTTGTTATTCTCTTTCAAATGTTTGGATCCATAGGTAATTTGCATATTTAACATGTTAAAAGCATGCATATCCATTTTTAAAGCATGTGTGGTAGAAATGTCTTTCTTATAAAATTCCAAGCTGTAAGGGTTGAACTAGTGGAATTTCCCAAACTTGGACAACAAAACTTTTTGTGTTCATTTGTGGTGTGTGAATAAACTTTCTTTACATAATTTGTTATTTTTTTAAACTTTTTCCAGAAATAAACTCTAAAATTTTCATTTTGTGGTGATCTATTTACCTTTTTGGTTTACAGAATGAAGGGAGAGCGAAAACTCAATGTTTTAATTTAAGAAAAAAGATTACATCTAAAATGGAAATGCACAATGCACAAATGTAGAGAGAGATAATTCCAAAGAGTGTCTATAATTTTTAGGGATTGTAAGCTCTTTTTATTTTTTTATATATCCGATTTTGCAATCGTCGGGAAAAGGGGGAGGCGGTGGATTTTTAACCTGAGTGTTGATTCCTAATCCATAAGCCATTTCTTAGGGTAATATAGCCCGTTACGCATGATAAATCACTTTACAATCATCGATGATTGTTGGGTCAACTTTTTGTAAATGGTCAAAATAATGGCTTGTTTGACTCGGCTAAATATCCCACCGCACGTTCACTTGAGAATTTTTATGAGCGTTTGTTATTCTCTTTAAAAGGTTTGGATCCATAGGTGATTTGCATCTTTAACATGTTTCAATCATGCATATCCATTTTTAAGGTATGTGTGGAAGAAATCTCTTTCTTACAAAACTCCAAGCTGTTAGGGTTGAAGTAGTGGAATTTCCCCAATCATGACAACAAAACTTTTGTCTTCATTTGTGGTGTGTGAATAAATTTTATTTACTTACATTTGTTATTGTTTTAAATTTTCTCCATACATAAACTCTAAATTTTCAATTTTTTGTGATCTATTGCCTTTTACATTTACAGGATGAAGCGAGAGCGAAAACTCAAAGTTTTGATTTAAGAAAAAAGAGTACATCTAAAATGAAATGCAAAATGCACAAATTTTGAGAAAGATAATTCCAAAGAGTGACAGTAATTTTTAGGGATTGTATGCTTTTTTAAGTTTTTATATATCAGGTTTTGCAATCGTCGGGAAAAGGGGGAGGCAGGCGATTTTTAACTGAGTGTTGACTTCCAATCCATAAGACCATTCTTAGGGTAATATAGCCCGTTATGCACGATAAATCACTTTACAATCTATGATTGTTATGTCAACTTTTTGTAAATGGGCAAAATAATGGCTTGTTTGACTCAGGTAAATATCTCATTGCACATTCACTTCAGAATTTAATCAGCGTTTGCTATTCTCTTTAAATGATTTGGATCCATATGTGATTTGCATCTTTAACATTTTTCAAGAATGCTTATCAATTTTAAAGCATAAGTGGCTGAAATCTCTTTCTTATAATATTCCAAGCTGTTAGGGTTGAACTAGTGGAATTTCCAAAATTTGGACCACAAAACTTTTGTGTTCATTGTCGTGTGTGAATAATTTTTCCTTACTTACATTTGTTATTTTTTAAAGTTTTTTCCATACACAAACTCTAAAATTTTCATTTTGTTGGGATCTATTTGCCTTTTTGGGTTACAGGATGAAGGGAGAGTGAAAACTCAAAATTTTCATTTAAGAAAAAAGAGTACATCTAAAATGTAAATGCACAATGCACAAATGTAGAGAGAAATAATTCCAAAGAGTGTCTGTAATTTTTAGGGATTGTAAGGTCTTTTTAGTTTTTATATATCAGGTTTTGCAATCGTCGGGACAAGGGGGAGCCAGGGGATTTTTAACTGAGTGTTGACACCCAATCCGTAAGCCATTTCTTAGGGTACTACAGCCCATTACGTATGATAAATCACTTTACAATCATTTATGATTGTTAGGTCATCTTTTTGTAAAAGGAAAAAATAATGGCTTGTTTGACTCGGGTAAATATCCCACCGGACGTTCACTTGAGAATTTAATGAGCTTTTTTTATTCTCTTTAAAAGGTTTGGATCCATAGGTGATTTGCATCTTTAACATGTTACAAGCATGCATATCCATTTTTAAAGCATGTGTGGAAGAAATCTCTTTTTTATAAAATTCCAAGCGTTAGGGTTGAACTAGTGGAATTTCCCAAACTTGGACAACAAAACTTTTGTGTTCATTTGTGGTGTGTGAATAAATTTTTTTTACATTTGTTATTGTTTTAAATTTTTACCATACATAAACTCTAAAATTTTCATTTTGTTGTGATCTATATGTCTTTTTTGTTTACGGGATGAAGGGATACCGAAAACTCAAAGCTTTGATTTAAGAAAACAGAGTACATCTAAAATGGAAATGCACAATCGAAAAATGTAGAGAGAGATAATTCCAAAGAGTGTATATAATTTATAGGGATTGAAAGCTCTTTTTAGTTTTTTTATATTAGGTTTTTCAATCTTCGCGAAAAAGGGGAGACGGGAGATTTTTAACTGAGTATTGACTCCCAATCCATAAGCCATTTGTTAGGGTAATATAGCCCGTTAAGCAAGATAAATCACATTACCATCATCTGTGATTCTTAGGTAAACTTTTTTTAAATGGGAAAAATAATGGCTTGTTTGACTCGGGTAAATATCCCACCACACGTTAACTTGAGAATTTAATGAGCGTTTGTTATTCTCTTTAAAAGGTTTGGATCCATAGGTGATTTGCATCTTTAACATGTTACAAGCATGCATATCCATTTTTCAAGCATGTGTGGTAGAAATCTCTTTCTTATAAAATTCCAAGTTGTAAGGGTAGAACTAGTGAAATTTCAAAAACTTGGACGACAAAACTTTTTTGTTCATTTGTGGTGTGTGAATAAATTTTATTTACTTACATTTTTTATTGTTTTAATTTTTTTCCAAAAAAAACTCTCAAATTTTCATTTTGTTGTGATCTATTTGACTTTTTGGTTTACGGGATGAAGGGAGAGCGAAAACACAAAGTTTTGATTTTAGAAAACAGAGTACATCTAAAATGGAAATGCACAATCCACAAATGTGGAGAGAGATAATTCCCAAGAGTGTATGTAATTTTTAGGGATTGTAAGCTCTTTTTAGTTTTTATACATCAGGTTTTGCAATCTTTGGGAAAAGGAGGAGACGAGGTTTTTTAACTGAGTGTTGACTCCCAATCTATAAGCCATTTATTAGGGTAATATAGCCCGTTAAGAAAGATAAATAACAATACAATCATCAATGAATGTTAGGTCAACATTTTGTAAATGGGAAAAATAATAGCTTGTTTGACTCGCGTAAATATCCCACCGCACGTTCACTTGGATCCATAGGTGATTTGCATCTTGTAAATGTTACAAGCATGCACATCCATTTTCAAAGCATGTGTGGAAGAAATCTCTTTCTTATAAAATTCCAATCTGTTAGGCTTGAACTAGAGGAACTTCCCAAACTTGGACAACTAAACTTTTGTGTTCATTTGTGGTGTGTGAATAAATTTTATTTAGTTACATTTGTTATTGTTTTGAATTTTTTCTACACATCAACTCTATAATTTTAATTTTGTTATGATCTATTTGCCTTTTTGGTTTACGGGATGAAGGAAGAGCGAAAACTCAAAATTTTGATTTAAGAAAACATAGTACATCTAAAATGCAAATGCACAATCCACAAATGTGGAGAGAGATAATTCCAAAGAGTGTATGTAATTTTTAGGGATTGTAAGCTCTTTTTAGTTTTTATATATCAGGTTTTGCAATCGCTGGGAAAAGGGGGAGACGTGGGATTTTTAACTGAGTGTTGACTCCCAATCCATAAGCCATTTCTTAGGGTAATATGGCTCATTAAGCAAGATAAATCACATTACAATCATCTACTACTATTAGGTCAACTTTTTGTAAATGGGCAAAATAATGGCTTGTTTGACTCGGGTAAATATCCCACCGCACGTTCACTTGAGAATTTAATTAGCGTTTGTTATTCTCTTTAAATGGTATGGATCCATAGGTGATTTGGATCTTTAACATGTTTCAAGCATGCATATCCATTTTTAAAGCATGTGTGGAAGAAATTGCTTTCTTATAAAACTCCAAAACCTTGACAACAAAACTTTTGTGTTCATTTGTTGTGTGTGAATAAAATTTTTTTCATACATTTGTTATTATTTTAAATTTTTTGCATAGATTAACTCTAAAATTTTCATTTTGATGTGATCTTTTTGCCTTTTAGGTTTATGGGAAGAAGGGAGAGCAAAAACTCAAAGTTCTGATTTAAGAAAAAAGACTACATCTAAAATGGAAACGCACATTGCACAAATGTAGAGAGAGATAATTCCAATGAGTGTTTGTAATTTTTAGGGATTGTAAGCTCTTTTTAGTTTTTATATATCAGGTTTTGCAATCGTATGGAAAAGGGGGAGACGGGGGATTTTTAACTGAGTGTTGACACCCAATACATAAGCAATTTTTTAGGATAATATAACCAGTTACGCATGATAAATTACTTTACAGTAATCTATGATTTTTAGGTCAGCTTTTTGTAAATGGGAAAAATAATGGCTTGTTTGATTGGGGTAAATATCCCACCGCACGTTCACTAGAGAATTTAACCAGTGTTTGTTATTCTCTTTAAAAGCTTTGGATCCATAGGTGATTTGCATATTTAACATGTTTCAAGCATGCATATACATTTTTAAAGCATGTGTGGAAAAAATCTCTTGGTTATAAAATTCCAAGTTGTTAGGGTTCAACGAGTGGAATTTCCCAAAGTTGGACAACAAAACTTTTGTGTTCAATTATGGTGTGTGAATAAATTTTCTTTACTTACATTTGTTATTGTTTTAAATTTTTTCCATACATAAAATCTAAAATATTGATTTTGTTGTGTTGTATTTGCCTTTCTGGTTTACGGGACAAAGAGAGAGCGAAAACTCAAAGTTTTGATTTAAGAAAAAAGACTACATCTAAAATGGAAATGCACAATGCACAAATGTAGAGAGAGATAATTCCAAAGAGTGTCTATAATTTTTAGGGATTGTAAGCTCCTTTCAGTTTTTATATAGAAGGTTTAGATCACGTCGGGAAAAGGGGGAGGCAGGCTATTTTTAACTGAGTGTTGACTCATAATCCATAAACTATTTCTTTGGGTACTATCGTTCGTTACCCACGATAAATCACTTTACAATCTTCTATGATTGTTAGGTCAGCTTTTTGTAAATGGGCATAATAATAGCTTGTTTGATTCAAGTAAATATCTCACCGCACGTTCACTACAGAATTTAATGAGCGTTTGTTATTCTCTTTAAAAGGTTTGGATCCATATGTGATTTGCATCTTTAACATGTTTCAAGAATGCATATCCATTTTTAAAGCATAAGTGGAAGAAATCTCTTTCTTATAAAATTCCAAGCAGTTAGGGTTGAACTAGTGGAATTTCCCAAACTTAACCCACAAAACTTTTGTGTTCATTTGTGGTGTGTGAATAAATTTTCCTTACTTTCTTTTGTTATTGTTTTAAATTTTTTCCATTCTTCAACTCTAAAATTTTGCTTTTGTTGTGATCTATTTGCCTTTTTGGGTTACGGGATGAAGGGAAAGCGGAAAACTCAAAGTTTTGATTTAAGAAAAAAGAGTACATCTAAAATGGAAATGCACAATGCACAAATGTATAGAGAGATAATTCCAAAGAGTGTATGTAATTTTTAGGGATTGTAAGCTCTTTTTAGTTATTACATATAAGGTTTTGCAATCGTCAGGACAAGGGGGAGGCGGGGGATTTTTTGACTGAGTGTTGACACCCAATCCATAAGCCATTTCTTAGGGTACTATAGCCCATTACGTATGATAAATAACTTTACAATCATCTATGATTGTTAGGTCAGATTTTTGTAGAAGGGAAAAATAATGGCTTGTTTGACTCGGGTAAATATCCCACCGCAAGTTCACTTAAGAATTTAATGAGCGTTTGTTATTCTCTTTAATAGGTTTGGATCCATAGGTGATTTGCATCTTTAACATGTTACAAGCATGCATATCCATTTTTAAAGCATATGTGGAAGAAATCTCTTTCTTATAAAATTCCAAGCTGTTAGGGTTGAACTGGTGGAATTTCCCAAACTTGGACAATAAAACTTTTGTGTTCATTTGTGGTGTGTGACTAAATTTTCTTTACATTTGTTATTGTTTTAAATTTTTTCCTTACATAAACTCTAAAATTTTCATTTTTTTGTGATCTATTTGCCTTTTTGGTTTAGAGGATGAAGGGAGAGTGAAAACTCAAAGTTTTGATTTAAAAAAATAGAGTACATCTAAAATGGAAATGCACAATCCACAATTGTAGAGAGAGATAATTCCAAAGAGTGTATGTAATTTTTTGGGATGGTAAGCTCTTTTTAGTTTTTATATATCAGGTTTTGCAATCTTCGGGAAAAGGGGGAGACGAGGGAAATTTAACTGAGTGTTGACACCCAATCCACAAGCCATTTCTTAGGGTAATATAGCCCGTTAATCAAGATAAATCACATTGCAATCATCTATGATTGTTAGGTCAACTTTTTGTAAATGGGCAAAATAATGGCTTATTTTACTCGGGTAAATATTCCACCCCACGTTCACTTGAGAATTTAATGAGCGTTTGTTATTCTCTGTAAAAGGTTTGGATCCATAGGTGATTTGCATCTTTAACATGTTACAAGCATGCATATCCATGTTTAAAGCATGTGTTGAAGAAATCTCTTTCTTATAAAATTCCAAGCTATTAGGGTTTAAATAGTGGAATTTCCCAAACTTGGACAACAAAACTTTTCTGTTCATTTGTGGTGTGAATAAATTTCATTTACTTACATTTGTTATTGTTTTGAATTTTTTCCATATATTAACTCTAAAATTTTCATTTTATTGTGATCTATTTGCCTTTTTTGTTTACAGGATGAATGGAGAGCGAAAACTCAATGTTTTGATTTAAGAAAACAGAGTACATTTAAAATGGAAATGCACAATCCACAAATGTAGAGAGAGATAATTCCAAAGTGTGTATGTAATTTTTAGGGATTGTAAACTCTTTTTTTTATATATATCAAGTTTTGCAATCGTCAGGAAAAGGGGGAGACGGGGGATTTTTAACTGAGTGTTGACTCCCAATCCATAAGCCATTTCTTAGGGTAATATAGCCCATTAAGCAAGATAAATCACATTACAATCATCTATGATTGTTAGGTCAACTTTTTGTAAATGGGCAAAATAACGGCTTGTTTGACTCGGGTAAACATTCCACCGCACGTTCACTTGAGAATTTAATGAGCGTTTGTTATTCTCTTTAAAAGGTTTGGATCCAAAGGTGATTTTCATCTTTAACATATTTCTAGCATGCATATCAATTTTAAAAGCATGTGTGGAAGAATTCTCTTTCTTCTAAAACGCCAAGCTGTTAAAGTTGAACTAGTGGAATTTCCCAAACCTTGACAACAAAATTTTTGTGGTCAATTGTGGTGTGTGAATAAAATTTTTTTATTATATTTTTTATTGTTTTAAAAATTTTCCATACATTAACCCTAAAATTTTCATTTTTTTTTATCTTTTTGCCTTTTAGGTTTAAGGGAAGAAGGGACAACGAAAACCCAAAGTTCTGATTTAAGAAAAAAGATTACATCTTAAATGGAAATGGACATTGCACAAATGTAGAGAGTGATAATTCTACTGAGTGTCTGTAATTTTTAGGGATTGGAAGCTCTTTTTAGTTTTTATATATCAGGTTTTGCAATCGTCGGGGAAAGGGGGAGACGGGGGATTTTTAACTGAGTGTTGACTCCCAATCCATAAGCAAATTTTTAGGGTAATGTAGCCCATTACGCATGATAAATCACTTTACAATAATCTATGATTATTAGGTCAGCTTTTTGTAATTGGGCAAAATAATGGCTTGTTTGATTTGGATGAATATCCCGCGGCACGTTCAATTGAGAATTTAACGAGCGTTTGTTATTCTCTTTAAAAGGTTTGGATCCATAGGTGATTTGCAAATTTAACAAGTTTCAAGCATCCATATGCATTTTAATGCATGTGTGGAGGAAATCTCTTTCTTATTAAATTCCAAGCTGTAAGGGTTGAACTAGTGGAATTTTCCAAACATAGACAACAAAACTTTTGTGTTCAATTATGATGTTTGAATAAATTTTCTTTACTTACATTTGTTATTGTTTTAAATTTTTTCCATACATAAACTCTAAAATTTTCATTTTGTTGTGATCTATTTGCCTTTTTGGTTTACGGGATAAAGGGACAGCGAAAACTCAATGTTTTGATATAAGAAAATAGAGTACATCTAAAATGGAAATGACAATGCACAAATATAGAGAGAGATAATTCCAAAGAGTGTCTATAATTTTTAAGGATTGTAAGCTCTTCTCAGTTTTTATATATAAAGTTTTGCAATGGTTGGGAAAAGGGGGAGGCGGGGGATTTTTAATTGAGTGTTGACTGCCAATCCATAAGCTATTTCTTAGGGTATTATAGCCCGTTACGGATGATAAATCACTTTACAATCATCTATGATTGTTAGGTCAGCTTTTTCTAAATGGGCAAAATAATATCTTGTTTGACTAAGGTAAATATCTCACCGCACGTTCACTTTAGAATTTAATGAGCGTTTGTTATTCTCTTTAAAAGGTTTGGATCCATATGTGATTTGCATCTTTAACATGTTTCAAGAAGGCATATCGATTTTTAAAGCATAAGTGGAAGAAATCTCTTTCTTACAAAATTCCAAGCTATTAGGGTTGAACTAGTGGAATTTCCCAAACTTGAACCACAAAACTTTTGTGTTCATTTGTGGTGTGTGAATAAATTTTCCTTACTTACATTTGTTATTTTTAAAATTTTTTCCACTCATAAACTCTAAAAATTTTATTTTGTTGTGATCTATTTGTCTTTTTGGTTTACAGGATGAAGGGAGAGCGAAAACTCAAAGTTTTGATTTAAGAAAAAAGAGTACATCTAAAATGGAAATGAACAATGCACAAATGTAGAGAGAGATAATTCCAAAGAGTGTTTGTAATTTTTAGGGATTGTAAGCTCTTTTTAGTTTTTATATATCAGGTTTTGCAATCGTCGAGAGAATGGGGAGGCAGGGGATTTTTCACTGAGTATTGACTCCCAATCCGTATGCCATTTCTTTGGGTACTATAGCCCATTACGTACGATAAATCATTTTACAATCATCTATGATTGTTAGGTTAGCATTTTGTAAAAGGGCAAAATAATGGCTTGTTTGACTCGGGTAAATATCCCACCGCACGTTCACTTGAGAATTTAATAAGCGTTTGTTATTCTCTTTAAAAGGTTTGGATCCGTAGATGATTTGCATCTTTAACATGTTACTAGCATGCATGTCCATTCTAAAGCATGTGTGGAAGAAATCTCTTTCTTAAAAAATTCCATGTTGTTAGGGTTGAACTTGTGGCATTTCCCAAACTTGGTCAACAAAACTTTTGTGTTCATTTGTGGTGCGTGAATAAATTTTCTTTACTTACATTTGTTATTGTTTTAATTTTTTTCCATACATAAACTTTATAATTTTCATTTTGTTGTGATCTATTTGCCTTTTCTGTTTACGGGATGAAGGGAGAGCGAAAACTCAAAATTTTGATTTAGGAAAATAGAGTACATCTAAAATGGAAATGCACAATCCACATATGTAGAGAGAGATAATTCCAAAGAGTGTCTGTATTTTTTAGGGATTATATGCTCCTTTTATTTTTTATATACCAGGTTTTGCAATCTTTGGGAAAAGGGGGAAACGGGGCATTTTTAACTGAGTATTGACACCCAATCCATAAGCCATTTCTTAGGGTAATATAGCCCGTTAAGCAAGATAAATGACATTACAATCATCTATGATTGTTAGGTCAACTTTTTTAAAATGGGCAAAATAATGGCTTGTTTGACTCGGGTAAATATGCCACCGCACGTTCACTTGAGAATTTAATTAGAGTTTCTTATTCTCTTTAAAAGGTTTGGATCCATAGGTGATTTGCATCTTTAACATGTTACAAGCATGTGTGCAAGAAATCTCTTTCTTATAAAATTCTAAGCAGTTAGGCTTGAACTAGTGGAATTTCCCAAACTAGGACAACAAAAATTTGTGTTCATTAGTGGTGTGTGAATAAATTTTAGTGGAATTTCCCAAACTAGGACAACAAAAATTTGTGTTCATTAGTGGTGTGTGAATAAATTTTATTTACTTACATTTATTATTGTTTTAAATTTTTCTATACATAAATTCTAAAATTTTCTTTTTGTTGTGAACTATTTACCTTTTTGGTTTACGGGATGAAGGGAGGGCGAAAACTCAGTGTTTTGATTTAAGAAAATAGAGTACATCTAAAATGGAAATGCACAATCCACAAATGTAGAGAGAGATAACTCCAAAGAGTGTATTTAATTTTTAGGGATTTTAAGCTCTTTTTAGTTTTTATATATCAGGTTTTGCAATCGGCAGGAATAGGAGGAGACGGGGGATTTTTAGCTGAGTGTTGACTCCCTATCCATAAGCCATTTCTTAGGGTAATTTAGCCCTTGAAGAAAGATAAATCACATTACAATCATCTAAGATTGTTAGGTCAACTTTTTGTAAATGGGCAAAATAATGGCTTGTTTGACTCGAGTAAATATCCCACCGCAGGTTCATTTGAGAATTTAATGAGCGTTTGTTATTCTATTTAAATGGTTTGGATCCATAGGTGATTTGCATCTTTAACATGTTTCAAGCATGCATATCCATTTTCAAAGCATTTGTGCAAGAAATCTCTTTCTTATAAAACTCCAAGCTGTTAAGGTTGAACTAGTGGAATTTCCCAAACCTTGGCAACAAAACTTTTGTATTCATTTGTTGTGTGTGAATAAATTTTTTTTCTTACATTTTTTATTGCTTTAAATTTTTTCCTTACATTAACTCTAAAATTTTCATTTTGTTGTGATCTTTTTTCCTTTTATGTTTACATGAAGAAGGGCGAGCGAAAACTCAAAGTTCTGATTTAAGAAAAAAGATTAAATCTAAAATGGAAATGCAAATTGAAAAAATGTAGAGAGAGATAATTCCATTGAGTGTCTGTAATTTGTAGGGATTGTCAGCTCTTTTTAGTTTTTATATATCAGGTTTTGCAATCGTTGGGAAAAGGGGGGACGAGGGATTTTTAACTGAGTGTTGACTCCCAATCCATAAGCAATTTTTTAGGGTAATATAGCCCATTACGCATGATAAATCACTTTACAATAATCTATGATTGTTAGGTGAGCTTTTTGTAAATGGGCAAAACATTGACTTGTTTGACTCGGGTAAATATCCCACCGCACGTTCACTTGAGAATTCACAAGCGCATGTTATTCTCTTTAAAAGGTTTGGATCCATAGGTGATTTTCATATTTAACATGTTTCAAGCATGCATATGCATTTTTAAAGCATGTGTGGAAGAAATTTCTTTCTTATAAAATTCCTAGCTGTTAGGGTTGAACGAGTGGAATTTCCCAAAGTTGGACAACAAAACTTTTGTGTTCAATTGTGGTGTGTGAATAAATTTTCTTTACTTACATTTGTTATTGGTTTACATTTTTTCCATACATAAACTCTAAAATTTTCATTTTGTTCTGATCTATTTGCCTTTTTGGTTTACTGGAAGAAGGGAGAGAGAAAACTCAAAATTTTTATTTAAGAAAAAGAGTACATCTAAAATGGAAATGCACAATGAAAAATGTAGAGAGAGACAATTCCAAAGAGTTTCGGTAATTTTTAGGGATTGTAAGCTCTTTTTAGTTTTTATATATCAAGTTTTGCAATCGTCGGGAAAAGGGGCAGGCGGGGGATTTTTAATTGAGTATTGACTCCCAATCCATAAGCCATTTCTTAGGTTAATATAGCCCGTTACGCACGATAAATCACTTTACAATCATCTATGATTGTTAGGTCAACTTTTTGTAAATGGGCAATATAATGGCTTGTTTGACTCCGATAAATATCCCACCGCACGTTCACTTGAGAATTTAATGAGCATTTCTTATTCTCCTTAAAAGGTTTGGATCCAAAGGTGATTTGCATCTTTAACATGTTTCAAGCATGCATATTCATTTTTAAAGCATATGTGGAAGAAATCTCTTTCTTATAAAATTCCAAGCTGTTAGGGTTGAACTAGTGGAATTTCCCAAAATTGGACAACAAAACTTTTGTGTTCATTTGTGGTGTGTGAATAAATTTTCTTTATGTGCATTTGTTATTTTTTAAAAAAATTTCCATACATAAACTCTAAAATTTTCATTATCTTGTGATCTATTTGCCTTTATGGTTTAGGGGATGAAGAGAGAGCGAAAACTCAACGTTTTGATTTAAGAAAAAAGAGTACATCTAAAACAGAAATGCACAATCCACAAATGTTGAGAGAGATAATTCCAAAGAGTGTATGTAATTTTTATGGATTGTAAGCTCTTTTTAGTTTTTATACATCATGTTTTGTAATAATCGAGAAAAAGGGGAGGCCGGGGATTTTTAACTGAGTGTTGACTCCTAATCCATAACCCATTTCTTAGGGTAATATATCCCGGTAAGCAAGATAAATCACTTTAAAATCACCTATGATTGTTAGGTCAACTTTTTGTAAATGGGAAAAATAATGGCCTGTTTGACTCTGGTAAATATCCCACAGCACGTTCACTCGAGAATTTAATAAGTATTTTTTATTCCCCTTAAAAGCTTTGGATCCATAGGTGATTTGCATCTTTTACATGTTTCAATCATACCTATCTATTTTTAAAGCAAGTGTGGAAGAAATCTCTTTCTTATAAAACTCCAAGCTATTAAGGTTGAACTAGTGGAATCTCCCAAACCTTGACAACAAAACTTTTGTGTTCATTTGTGGTTTGTGAATAAATTTTCTTTACTTACATTTGTTATTGTGATACATTAACTCTAAAATTTTAATTTTGTTGTGATATTTTTGACTTTTAGGTTTACGAGAAGAAGGGAGAGCGAAAAATCAACGTTTTGATTTAAGAAAAAAGATTACATCTAAAATGGAAATGCACAATGCACAAATGTAGAGAGAGATAATTCCAATGAGTGTCTGTAATTTTTAGGGATTGTAACCTCTTTTTAGTTATTATAAATAAGGTGTTGGAAACGTCAGGGAAAGGGGGAGGCAGGGGATTTTTTACTGAGTGTTGACTCCCAATCCGTAAGAAATTTCTTAGGGTACTATAGCCCGTTACTCAAGATAAATCACTTTACAATCATCTAGGATTGTAAGGTCAAATTTTTGTAAATGGGTAAAATAATGGCTTGTTTGACTTTGGAAAATATTCCACCGCATGTTCACTTGAGAATTTAATGAGCGTTTGTTATTCTCTTTAAAAGGTTTGGATCTATAGGTGATTTCCATCTTTAACTTGTTTCTAGCATGCATATCCATTTTTAAAACATGTCTGGAAGAAATCTCTTTCTTACACAATTCCAAGCTGTTAGGGTTGAACTAGTGGAATTTCCCAAACTTGGACAATTAAACTTTTTTGTACATTTTTGGGGTGTGAATAAATTTTCTTTACTTACATTTGTTATTTTTTAAAATTTATTCCATACTTAAACTCTAAAATTTTCATTTTTTTGCGATCTATTTGCCTTTTTGGTTTACGGGATAAAGGGAGAGCGAAAACTCAAAGTTTTGATTTAAGAAAAAAGATTACATCTAAAACTGAAATGCACAATGCAGAAATGTAGAGAGCGATAATTCCAAAGAGTGTCTGTAATTTTTAGGCATTGTAAGATCTTTCAGTTTTTATATATAAGGTTTTACAATGGTTGGGAAAAGGGGGAGGCGGGGGATATTTAACTGAATGTTGACTCCCAATCCACATGCTATTTCTTAGGGTACTATAGCTCATTATGCATGATAAATCACTTTACAATCATCTATGATTGTTAGGTCAGCTTTTTGTAAATGGGCAAAATAATGGTTTGTTTAACTCGGGTAAATATCTCACCGCACATTCACTTGAGAATTTAATGAGCGTTTATTATTCTCTTTAAAAGGTTTGGATTCATAGGTGATTTCCATCTTTAACATGTTACATGCATGCAAATCCATTTTTAAAGCATGAGTGGAAGAAATCTCTTTCTTATAAAATTCCAGTCTGTTAAGGTTGAACTAGTGGAATTTCCAAAAATTGGACAACAAAACTTTTGTGTTCATTTGTGGTGTGTGAATAAATTTTCTTTACTTACATTTTTTATAGTTTTAAATTTTTTCCATACATAAACTCTAAAATTTTCATTTTTTTGTGATCTATTTGCCTTTTTGGTTTACGGGATGAAGGGAGAGAAAAAACTCAAAGTTTTGATTAAAGAAAATAGAGTACATCTAAAATGGAAATGCACAATCCACAAATGTAGAAAAAGATAATTCCAAAGAGTGTATGTAATTTATAGGGATTGTAAGCTCTTTTAGTTTTTATATATCAGGTTTTGCAATCTTCGAGAAAAATGGGAGACGGGGGATTTTTAACTGAGTGTTGACTCCCAAACCATAAGCCATTTCTTAGGGTACTATAGCCCGTTAAGCAAGATAAATCACATTACAATCATCTATGATTGTTAGGTCAGCTTTTTGTAAATGGGCAAAATAATGGTTTGTTTGAGTCGGGTAAATATCCCATCGCACATTCACTTGAGAGATTAATGAGCGTTTGTTATTCTCTTTAAAAGGTTTGGATTCGTATGTGATTTCCATCTTTAACATGTTACATGCATGCATATCCATTTTTAAAGCATGAGTGGAAGAAATCTCTTTCTTATAAAATTCCAAGCTGTTAGGGTTGAACTAGTGGAATTTCCCAAACTTGGACAACAAAACTTTTGTGTTCATTTGTGGTGTGTGAATAAATTTTATTTACTTACATTTTTTAATGTTTTAAATTTTTTCCATACGTAAACTCTAAAATTTTCATTTAGTTGTGATCTATTTGCCTTTTTGGTTTACGGGATGAAGGGACAGCGAAAACTCAAAGTTTTGATTTAAGAAAATAGAGTACATCTAAAATGGAAATGCACAATTCACAAATGTAGAGAGAGATAATTCCAAAGTGTGTATGTAATTTTTAGGGATTTTAAGCTCTTTTTAGTTTTTATATATCAAGTTTTGCAATTGTCGGGAAAAGAGGGAGACGGGGGATTTTTAACTGAGTGTTGACTCCCAATGCATAAGCCATTTCTTATGGTAATACAGCCCGTTAAGCAAGAAAAATCACATTACAATCATCTATGATTGTTAGGTCAACTTTTTGTAAATGTACAAAATAATGGCTGGTTTGACTCGGGTAAATATCCCACCGCACATTCATTTGAGAATTTAATGAGCGTTTGTTATTCTCTTTAAAATGTTTGGATCCATAGGTGATTTGCATATTTAACATATTTCGAGCATGCATATGCATTTTTTAAGCATAAGTGGAAGAAATCTCTTTCATATAAAATTGCAATCACTTAGCATTGAACTAGTGGAATTTCCCAAACTTGGACAACAAAACTTTTGTGTTCAATTGTGGTGTGTGAATAAAATTTCTTTACTTACATTTGTTATTGTTTTAAATTTTTTCCATACATAAACTCTAAAATTTTCATTTTGTTGCATCTACTTACCTTTCTGGTTTACGGGATAAAGGGAGAGCGAAAACTCAAATTTTTGATTTAAGACAAAAGAGTATATCTAAAATGGAAATGCACAATGCACAAATGTAGAGAGAGATAATTCCTAAGAGTGTCTATAATTTTTAGGGATTGTAAGCTCTTTTTAGTTTTTATATCTAAGGTTTTGCAATCGTCGGGAAAAGAGGGAGGCGGGGGATTTCTAACTGAGTGTTGACTCCCAATCCATAAGCTATTTCTTAGTTTACTATTGCCCGTTACGCATGATAAATCACTTTACAATCATCTATGATTGTCATGTCAGCTTTTTGTAAATGGGCAAAATAATGGTTTGTTTGACTCAGGTAAATATCTCACCGCAAGTTCACTTGAGAATTTACTCATCGTTTGTTATTCTCTTTAAAAGGTTTGGATCCATATGTGATTTGCATCTTTAACATGTTTCAAGAACGCATATCCATTTTTAAAGCAAAAGCGGAAGAAATCTCTTTCTGATAAAATTCCAAGCTGTTAGGGTTGAACTACTGAAATTTCCCAAAATTGGAAAACAAAAATTTTGTGTTCATTTGTGGTGTGTGAATAAATTGTCTTTTCTTACTTTTTTTTTTTTAAATTTTTTCCATACATAAACACTAAAATTTTCATTTTGTTGTGATAAATTTGCCATTTTTGTTTATAGGATGAAGGGAGAGTGAAAGGTCAGAGTTTTTATTTAAGGAAATAGAATACATCTAAAATAGAAATGCACAATCCACAAATGTAGATAGATATAATTCCAAGGAGTGTATGTAATTTTTAGGGATTGTAAGTTGTTTTTAGTTTTTATATATCAGGTTTTGCGATCGTCTGGAAAAGGAGGAGACGGGGGATTTTTAACTAAGTGTTGACTCCCAATCCATAAGCCATTTCTTAGGGTAATATAGCCCGTTAAGCAAGATAAATCACATTACAATCATCTATGATTGTTAGGTCAACTTTTTGTAAATGGGCAAAATAATGGCATGTTTGACTCGGGTAAGTATCCCACCGCACGTTCACTTGAGAATTTAATGAGCGTTTGTTATTCTCTTTAAAAGGTTTGGATCCATAGGTGATTTGGATCTTTAACTTGTTTCAAGCTTGCATATCCATTTTTAAAGCATGTGCGGAAGAAATCTCTTTCTTATAAAACTCCAAGCTATTAAGGTTGAACTAGTGGAATTTCCCAAACCTTGACAACAAAACTTTTGCATTCATTTGTGGTGTGTGAATAAATTTTTTTTTCTTACATTTCTTATTGTTTTAAATTTTTTCCTTACATGAACTCAAAAATTATCATTTTGTTGTGATCTTTTTGCCTTTTAGGTTTACTGGAAGAAGGGAGAGTGAAAACTCAAAGTTCTGATTTATGAAAAAAGATTACATCTAAAATGGAAATGCACATCGCACAAATGTAGAGAGACATAATTCCATTGAGTGTCTGTAATTTTTAGGGATTGTAAGCTCTTTTTAGTTTTTATATATCAGGTTGTGCAATCGTCTAGAAAAGGGGGAGACGAGGGATTTTTAACTGAGTTTTCACTCCCAATCCATAAGCAATTTTTTAGGGTAATATAGCCCTTTACACATGAAAAATCACTTTACAATAATCTATGATTGTTAGGTCAGCTTTTTGTAAATGGGTAAAATAATGGCTTGTTTGACTCGGGTAAATATCCCACTGCACGTTCACTTGAGAATTTAACCAGCGTTTGTTATTCTCTTTAAAAGGTTTGGATCCGTAGGTGATTTCCATCTTTAACAAGTTACAAGCAGGTATATCATTTTTAAAGCATGTATGAAAGAAATCTCTTTCTTATAAAATTCCAAGCTATTAGGGTTGAACTAGTGGAATTTCCCAAACTTGGACAACAAAATTTTTTGTTCATTTGTGGTGTGTGAATAAATTTTATTTACTTACATTTGGTTTTTTCTTAAAAAAAAATTCCATACATAAACTCTAAATTTTTCATTTTGTTGTGATTTATTTGCCTTTATGCTTTATGAGATGAAGTGAGAGCGAAAACTCAAAGTTTTTTATTGAAGAAAAAAGAGTACATAAAAAATGGAAATGCACAATCCAAAAATGTAGAGAGAGATAACTCCAAAGAGTGTATGTAATTTTTTGGGATTGTAAGCTGCTTTTAGTTTTTATAAATTAGGTTTTGCTTTCGTCGGGAAAAAGGGGAGGCAAGGGATTTTTAACTGAGTGTTGACTCCCAATCCATAAGATATTTTTTTTGGTAATATATCCCGTTCAGCAAGATAAATCACTTTACAATCATCCATGATTGTTAGGTCAACTTTTTGTTAATGGGCATAATAATGGCCTATTTGACTCTGGTAAATATCCCACCACACGTTCACTTGCGAATTTAATGAGCATTTTTTATACTCTTTAAAAGCTTTGGATCCATAGGTGATTTGCATCTTTAACATGTTTCAAGCATGCATATCCATTTGTAAATCATGTGTGGAAGAATTTTCTTTCTTATAAAACTCCAAGCTATTAAGGTTGAACTAGTGGAGTTTCCCAAACCTTGACAACAAAACTTTTGCGTTCATTTGTGGTTTGTGAATAAATTTTTTTCTTACATTTGTTATTGTTTTAAATTTTTTCCATACATTAACTCTAAAATTTTCATTTTGTTGTAATCTTTTTGCCTTTTAGGTTTACGGGAAGAAGGGAGAGCGAAAACTCAAAGTTTTGATATAAGAAAATAGAGTACATCTAAAATAGAAGTGCACAATCCAAAAATGTAGAGAGAGATAATTCCAAGGAGTGTATGTAATTTTTAGGTATTGTAAGCTGTTTTTAGTTTTTATATATCAGGTTTTTCGATCGTCGGGAAAAGGGGGAGACGGGGGATTTTTAACTGAGTGTTGACACCCAATCCATAAGCAATTTTTTAGGATAATATAACCAGTTACGCATGATAAATTACTTTACAATAATCTATGATTTTTAGGTCAGCTTTTTTTAAATGGAACAATAATGGCTTGTTTGATTTGGGTAAATATCCCACCGCACGTTCACTAGAGAATTTAACCAGTGTTTGTTATTCTCTTTAAAAGGTTTGGATCCATAGGTGATTTGCATATTTAACATGTTTCAAGCATGCATATGCATTTTTAAAGCATGTGTGGAAGAAATCTCATTCTTATAAAATTTCAAGCTGTTAGGGATGAACGAGTGGAATTTCCCAAAGTTGGACAACAAAACTTTTGTGTTCAATTGTGGTGTGTGAATAAATTTTTTTTACTTACATTTGTTATTTTTTAAAAATTTTTCCATACATAAAATCTAAAATATTGATTTTGTTGTGTTGTATTAGCCTTTCTGGTTTACGGGACAAAGGGAGAGCAAAAACTCAAAGTTTTGATTTAAGAAAAAAGACTACATCTAAAATGGAAATGCACAATGCACAAATGTTGAGAGAGATAATTCCAAAGAGTGTCTATAATTATTAGGGATTGTAAGCTCTTTTCAGTTTTTATATTGAAGGTTTAGATCACGTCGGGAAAAGGGGGAGGCGGGCAATTTTTAACTGAGTGTTGACTCACAATCTGTAAACTATTTCTTACGGTACTATCGTTCGTTGCCCACGATAAATCACTTTACAATATTCTATGATTGTTAGGTCAGCTTTTTGTAAATGGGCATAATAATGACTTGTTTGACTCAGGTAAATATCTCACCGCACGTTCACTACAGAATTTAATGAGCGTTTGTTATTCTCTTTAATAGGTTTGGATCCATATGTGATTTGCATCTTTAACATGTTTCAAGAATGCATATCCATTTTTAAAGCATAAGTGGAAGAAATCTCTTTCTTATAAAATTCCAAGCAGTTAGGGTTCAACGAGTGGAATTTCCCAAACTTAACCCACAAAACTTTTGTGTTCATTTGTGGTGTGTGAATAAATTTTTCTTACTTTCATTTGTTATTGTTTTAAATTTTTTCCATTCATCAACTCTAAAATTTTCATTTTTTTGTGATCTATTTGCCATTTTGGGTTACGGGATGAAAGGAAAGCGAAAACTCAAAGTTTTGATTTAATAAAAAAGAGTACATCTAAAATGGAAATGCACAATGCACAAATGTAGAGAGAGATAATTCCAAAGAGTGTCTGTAATTTTTAGGGATTGTAAGCTCTTTTTAGTTTTTACATATCAGGTTTTGCAATCGTGGGGACAAGGGGGAGGCGGGGGATTTTTTTACTTAGTGTTGACACCCAATCTATAAGCCATTTCTTAGGGTACTATAGCCCGTTACGTACAATAAATAACTTTACAATCATCTATGATTGTTAGGTCATATTTCTATAAAAGGGCAAAATAATGGCTTGTTTGACTCGCGTAAATATCCCACCGCAAGTTCACTTGAGAATTTAATGAGCGTTTGTTAATCTCTTTAATAGGTTTGGATCCATAGGTGATTTGCATCTTTAACATGTTACAAGAATGCATATCCATTTTTAAAGCATATGTGGAAGAAATCTTTTTCATATCAAATTCCAAGCTGTTAGGGTTGAACTGGTGGAATTTCCCAAAGTTGGACAATAAAACTTTTGTGTTCATTTGTGGTGTGTGAATAAATTTTATTTAAATTTGTTATTGTTTTAAATTTTTTGCTTACAAAAACTCTAAAATTTTCATTTTGTTGTGATCTATTTGCCTTTTTGGTTTACAGGATGAAGGGAGAGTGAAAACTAAAAGTTTTGATTTAAGAAAACAGAGTACATCTAAAATGGAAATGCACAATCCACAAATGTAGAGAGAGATAATTCCAAAGCGTGTATGTAATTTTTTGGGATGGTAAGCTCTTTTTAGTTTTTATATATCAGTTTTTGCAATCTTCGGGAAAAGTTGGAGACAAGGGAAATTTAACTGAGTGTTGACTCCCAATCCACAAGCTATTTCATAGGGTTATATAGCCCATTAATCAAGATAAATCACATTGCAATCATCTATGATTGTTGGGTCAACTTTTTGTAAATGGGCAAAATAATGGCTTGTTTTACTCGGGTAAATATTCCACTGCACGTTCACTTGAGAATTTAATGAGCGTTTGTTATTCTCTGTAAAAGGTTTGGATCAACAAGTGATTTGCATCTTTAACTTGTTACAAGCATGCATATCTATTTTTAAAGCATGTGTTGAAGAAATCTCTTTCTTATAAAATTCCAAGCTATTAGGGTTGAAATAGTGGAATTTCCCAAACTTGGACAACAAAACTTTTCTGTTCATTTGTGGTGTGAATAAATTTCATTTACTTACATTTGTTATTGTTTTGAATTTTTTCCATATATTAACTCTAAAATTTGCATTTTATTGGATCTATTTGCCTTTTTGGTTTACAGGATGAATGGAGAGCGAAAACTCAAAGTTTGTATTTAAGAAAACAGAGTACATTTAAAATGGAAATGCACAATCCACAAATGTAGAGAGAGATAATTCCAAAGTGTGTATGTAATTTTTAGGGATTGTAAGCTCTTTTTTGTTTTTATATACCAGGTTTTGCAATCATCTGGAAAAGGGGGAGACGGGCGATTTTTAACTGAGTGTTGACTCCCAATCCATCAGTCATTTCTTAGGGTAATATAGCCCATTAAGCAAGATAAATCACATTACAATCATCTATGATTGTTAGGTCAACTTTTTGTAAATGGGCAAAATAACGGCTTGTTTGACTCGGGTAAATATTCCACCGCACGTTCACTTGAGAATTTAATGAGCATTTGTTATTCTCTTTAAAACGTTTGGATCCATAGGTGATTTGCTTATTTAACATGTTTCTAGCATGCATATCAATTTTAAAAGCATGTGTGGAAGAATTCTCTTTCTTCTAAAACGCCAAGCTGTTAAGGTTGAACTAGTGGAATTTCCCAAACCTTGGCAAAAAAACTTTTGTGTTCAATTGTGGTGTGTGAATAAATTTTTTTTATTATATTTTTTATTGTTTTAAAATTTTTCCAGACATTAACTCTAAAATTTTCATTTTTTTTATCTTTTAGCCTTTTAGGTTTAAGGGAAGAAGGGAGTGCGAAAACCTAAAGTTCTGATTTAAGAAAAAAGATTACATCTTAAATGGAAATGGACATTGCACAAATGTAGAGAGTGATAATTCCAATGAGTGTTTGTAATTTTTAGGGATTGTAAGCTCTTTTTATTTTTTATATATCAGGTTTTGCAATCGTCGGGGAAAGGGGGAGACAGGGGATTTTTAACTGAGTGTTGAATCCCAATCCATAAGCAATTTTTTAGGGTAATATAGCCCATGAAAAATCACTTTACAATAATCTATGATTCTTAGGTCAGCTTTTCGTAATTAGGCAAAATAATGGCTTGTTTGAATTGGGTAAATATCCCGCGGCACGTTCAATTGAGAATTTAACGAGCGTTTGTTATTCTCTTTAAAAGGTTTGGATCCATAGGTGATTTGCAAATTTAACAAGTTTCAAGCATGCATATGCATTTTTAATGCATGTGTGGAAGAAATCTCTTTCTTATAAAATTCCAAGCTGTAAGGGTTGAACTAGTGGAATTTCCCAAACATGGACAACAAAACTTTTGTGTTCAATTGTGATGTGTGAATAAATTTTCTTTACTTACATTTGTTATTGTTTTAAATTTTTTCCATACATAAACTCTAAAATTTTCATTTTGTTGTGATCTATTTGCCTTTTTGGTTTACGGGATAAAGCGACAGCGAAAACTCAATGTTTTGATATAAGAAAATAGAGTACATCTAAAATGGAAATGCACAATGCACAAATATAGAGAGAGATAATTCCAAAGAGAGTCTGTAATTTTTAAGGATTGTAAGCTCTTCTCAGTTTTTATATAAAAGTTTTGCAATGGTTGGGAAAAGAGGGAGGTGGGGGATTTTTAATTGAGTGTTGACTGCCAATCTGTAAGCTATTTCTTAGGGTACTATAGCCCGTTACGCATGATAAATCACTTTACAATCATCTTTGATTGTTAGGTCATCATTTTCGAAATGTGCAAATTAATGGCTTGTTTGACTCAAGTATATATCTCACCGCACGTTCACTTTAGAATTTAATGAGCGTTTGTAATTCTCTTTAAAAGGTTTGGATCCATATGTGATTTGCATCTTTAACATGTTTCAAGAAGGCATATCGATTTTTAAAGCATAAGTGGAAGAAATCTCTTTCTTACAAAATTCCAAGCTATTAGGGTTGAACTAGTGGCATTTCCCAAACTTGAACCACAAAAATTTTTTCTTCATTTGTGGTGTGTGAATAAATTTTCCTTACTTACATTTGTTATTGTTTAAATTTTTTCCACTCATAAACTCTAAAAAATTCATTTTGTTGTGATCTGTTTGTCTTTTTAGTTTACATGATGGAGGGAGAGCGAAAACTCAAAGTTTTGATTTAAGAAAAAAGAGTACATCTAAAATGGAAATGAACAATGCACAAATGTAGAGAGAGATAATTCCAAAGAGTGTTTGTAAGTTTTAGGGATTGTAAGCTCTTTGTAGTTTTTATATATCAGGTTTTGCAACCGTCGAGAGAATGGGGAGGCAGGGGATTCTTAACTGAGTATTGACTCCCAATCCGTATGCCATTTCTTTGGGTACTATAGCCCATTACATACGATAAATTAATTTACAATCATCTATGATTGTTAGGTCAGCATTTTGTAAAAGGGCAAAATAATTGCTTGTTTGACTCGGGTAAATATCCCACCGCACGTTCACTTGAGAATTTAATGAGCGTTTGTTATTCTCTTTAAAAGGTTTGGATCCGTAGATGATTTGCATCTTTAACATGTTACATGCATGCATGTCCATTCTAAAGCATGTGTGGAAGAAATCTCTTTCTTAAAAAATTCCATGTTGTTAGGGTTGAACTTGTGGCATTTCCCAAACTTGGTCAACAAAATTTTTGTGTTCATTTGTGGTGTGTGAATAAATTTTATTTACTTACATTTGTTATTATTTTAATTTTTTTCCATACATCAACTCTAAAATTTTCATTTTGTTGTGATCTATTTGCCTTTTTGGTTTACGGGATGATGGGAGAGCGAAAACTCAAAATTTTGATTTAGGAAAATAGAGTACATCTAAAATGGAAATTCACAATCTACAAATGTAGAGAGAGATAATTCCAAAGAGTGTCTGTAATTTTTAGGGATTGTATGCTCCTTTTAGTTTTTATATACCAGGTTTTGCAATCTTTGGGAAAAGGGGGAATAGGGGCATTTTTAACTGAGTATTGACACCCAATCCATAAGCCATTTCTTAGGGTAATATAGCCCGTTAAGCAAGATAAATGACATTATAATCATCTACGACTGTTAGTCAACTTTTTTTAAATGGGCAAAATAATGGCTTGTTTGACTCGGGTAAATATGCCACCGCACGTTCACTTGAGAATTTAATGAGAGTTTCTTATTCTCTTTAAAAGGTTTGGATCCATAGGTGATTTGCATCTTTAACATGTTACAAGCATGTGTGCAAGAAATCTCTTTCTTATAAAATTCCAAGCAGTTAGGCTTGAACTAGTGGAATTTCCCAAACTAGGACAACCAGAATTTGTGTTCATTTGTGGTGTGTTAATAAATTTTCTTTACTGACATTTATTATTGTTTTAAATTTTCTTATACATAAATTCTAATTTTTCTTTTTGTTGTGAACTATTTGCCTTTTTGGTTTACAGGATGAAGGGAAAGCGAAAACTCAATGTTTTGATTTAAGAAAATAGAGTACATCTAAAATTGATATGCACAATCCACAAATGTAGAGAGAGATAACTCCAAAGAGTGTATTTAATTTTTAGGGATTTTAAGCTCTTTTTAGTTTTTATATATCAGGTTTTGCAATCGGTGGGAAAAGGGGGAGACGGGGGATTTTTAGCTGAGTGTTGACTCCCTATCCATAAGCCATTTCTTAGGGTAATTTAGCCCATTATGAAAGATAAATCACATTACAATCATCTAAGATTGTTAGGTCATCTTTTTGTAAATGGGCAAAATAATGGCTTGTTTGACTCGGGAAAATATCCCACCGCACCTTCACTTGAGAATTTATTGAGCGTTTGTTATTCTCTTTAAATGGTTTGGATCCATAGGTGATTTGCATCTTTAACATGTTTCAAGCATGCATATCCATTTTAAAAGCATTTGTGGAAGAAATCTCTTTCTTATAAAACTCCAAGCTGTTAAGGTTGAACTAGTGGAATTTCCCAAACCTTGACAACAAAACTTTTGTGTTCATTTGTTGTGTGTGAATAAATTTTTTTTCTTACATTTTTTATTGCTTTAAGTTTTTTCCTTACATTAACTCTAAAATTTTCATTTTGTTGTGATCTTTTTTTCCTTTTATGTTTACGGGAAGAAGGGCGAGCGAAAACTCAAAGTTTTGATTTAAGAAAAAAGATTAAATCTAAAATGGAAATGCACATTGAAAAAATGTAGAGAGAGATAATTCCATTGAGTGTCTGTAATTTGTAGGGATTGTCAGCTCTTTTTAGTTTTTATATATCAGGTTTTGCAATCGTCGGGAAAAGGGGGGGACGGGGGATTTTTAACTGAGTGTTGACTCCCAATCCATAAGCAATTTTTTAAGGTAATATAGCCCGTTACGCATGAAAAATCACTTTACAATAATCTATGATTGTTAGGTGAGCTTTTTGTAAATGGGCAAAACATTGACTTGTTTGACTCGGGTAAATATCCCACCGCACGTTCACTTGAGAATTCACGAGCGCATGTTATTCTCTTTAAAAGGTTTGGATCCATAGGTGATTTTCATGTTTAACATGTTTCAAGCATGCATATGCATTTTTAAAGCATGTGTGGAAGAAATTTCTTTCTTATTAAAATCCAAGCTATTTGGGTTGAACTAGTGGAATTTCCCAAACTTGGACAACAAAACTTTTGTGTTCAATTGTGGTGTGAATAAATTTTCTTTACTTACATTTGTTATTGGTTTAAATTTTTTCCATACATAACCTCTAAAATTTTCATTTTGTTCTGATCTATTTGCCTTTTTGGTTTACGGGAAGAAGGGAGAGAGAAAACTCAAAATTTTGATTTAAGAAAAAGAGTACATCTAAAATGGAAATGCAAAATGTATAGAGAGATAATTCCAAAGAATTTCGGTAATTTTTAGGGATTGTAAGCTCTTTTTAGTTTTTATATATCAGGTTTTGCAATCGTAGGGAAAAGGGGGAACCGGGGATTTTTAACTGAGTGTTGACTCCCAATCCATAAGCCATTTCTTTGGTTAATATAGCCCGTTATGCACGATAAATCACTTTACAATCATCTATGATTGTTAGGTCAACTTTTTGTAAATGGGCAATATAATGGCTTGTTTGACTCCGATAAATATCCCACCGCACGTTCACTTGAGAATTTAATGAGCGTTTCTTATTCTCCTTAGAAGGTTTGGATCCGTAGGTGATTTGCATCTGTAACATGTTTCAAGCATGCATATTCATTTTTAAAGCATAAGTGGAAGAAATCTCTTTCTTATAAAATTCCGAGCAGTTAGGGTTGAACTAGTGGAATTTCCAAAACTTAACCCACAAATGTTTTGTGTTTATTTGTGGTGTGTGATTAAATTTTCCATACTTTCATTTGTTATTGTTTGAAATTTTTTCCATTCATCAACTCTAAAATTTTCATTTTGTTGTGATCTATTTGCCTTTTTGGGTTACGGGATGAAGGGAAAGCGAAAACTCAAAGTTTTGATTTAAGAAAAAAGAGTACAACTAAAACGGAAATGCACAATGCACAAATGTAGAGAGAGATAATTCCAAAGAGTGTCTGTAATTTTTAGGGATTGTAAGCTCTTTTTAGTTTTTACATATCAGGTTTTGCAATCGTCGGGACAAGGGGAGGCGGGGGATTTTTTGACTAAGTGTTGACACCCAGTCCATAAGCCATTTCTTAGGGTACTATAGCCCGTTACGTACGATAAATAACTTTACAATCATCTATGATTGTTAGGTCAGATTTTTGTAAAAGGGGAAAATAATGGCTTGTTTGACTCGGGTAAATATCCCACCGCAAGTTCACTTGAGAATTTAATGAGCGTTTGTTATTCTCATTAATAGGTTTGGATCCATAGGTGATTTGCGTCTTTAACATGTTACAAGCATGCATATCCATTTTTAAAGCATATGTGGAAGAAATCTCTTTCTTATAAAATTCCAAGCTGTTAGGATTGAACTGGTGGAATTTCCCAAACTTGGACAATAAAACTTTTGTGTTCATTTGTTGTGTGTGAATAAATTTTGTTTACATTTGTTATTGTTTTAAATTTTTTCCTTACATGAAGTCTAAAATTTTCATTTTTTTGTGATCTATTTGCCTTTTTGGTTTACAGGATGAAGGGAGAGTGAAAACTCAAAGTTTTGATTTAAGAAAACAAAGTACATCTAAAATGGAAATGCACAATCCACAAATGTAGAGATAGATAATTCCAAAGAGTGTATGTAATTTTTTGGGATGGTAAGCTCTTTTTAGTTTTTATATATCAAGTTTTGCAATCTTCGGGAAAAGGGGGAGACGAGGGAAATTTAACTGAGTGTTGACTCCCAATCCACAAGCCATTTCTTAGGGTAATATAGCCCGTTAATCAAGATAAATCACATTGCAATCATCTATGATTGTTAGGTCAACTTTTTGTAAATGGGCAAAATAATGGCTTGTTTTACTCGGGTAAATATTCCACCGCACGTTCACTTGAGAATTTAATGAGCGTTTGTTATTCTCTGTAAAAGGTTTGGATCCACAGGTGATTTGCATTTTTAACATGTTACAAGCATGCATATCCATTTTTTAAGCATGTGGTGAAGAAATCTCTTTCTTATAAAATTCCAAGCTATTAGGGTTCAAAGAGTGGAATTTCCCAAATTTGGACAACAAAACTTTTCTATTCATTTGTGGTGTGAATAAATTTCATTTACTTACATTTTTTATTGTTTTGAATTTTTTCCATATATTAACTCTAAAATTTTAATTTTATTGTGATCTATTTGCCTTTTTGGTTTACAGGATGAATGGAGAGCGAAAACTCAATGTTTTGATTTAAGAAAACTGAGTACATTTAAAATGGAAATGCACAATCCACAAATGTAGAGAGAGATAATTTCAAAGTGTGTATGTAATTTTTAGGGATAGTAAGCTCTTTTTTGTTTTAATATATCAGGTTTTGCAATCGTCTGGAAAAGGGGGAGATGGGGGATTTTTAACTGAGTGTTGACTCCCAATCCATAAGCCATTTCTTAGGATAATATAGCCCATTAAGCAAGATAAATCACATTACAATCATCTATGATTGTTAAGTCAACTTTTTGTAAATGGGCAAAATAACGGCTTGTTTGACTCGGGTAAATATTCCACCGCACGTTCACTTGAGAATTTAATGAGCATTTGTTATTCTATTTAAAAGGTTTGGATCCATAGGTGATTTGCATATTTAACATGTTTCTAGCATGCATATCAATTTTAAAAGCATGTGTGGAAGAATTCTCTTTCTTCTAAAACACCAAGCTGTTAAGGTTGAACTAGTGGAATTTCCCAAACGTTGACAACAAAAATTTTGTGTTCAATTGTGGTGTGTGGATAATTTTTTTTATTATATTTTTTATTGTTTTGCAATTTTTCCTTACATTAACTCTATAATTTTCATTTTTTTTTATCTTTTTGTCTTTTAGGTTTAAGGGAAGAAGGGAGACCGAAAACCCAAAGTTCTGATTTAAGAAAAAAAATTACATCTTAAATGGAAATGGACATTGCACAAATGTAGAGAGTGATAATTCCAATGATTGTCTGTAATTTTTAGGGATTGTAAGCTCTTTTTATTTTTTATATATCAGGTTTTGCAATCGTCAGGGAAAGGGAGAGACGGGGGATTTTTAACTGAGTGTTGACTCCCAATCCATAAGAAAATTTTTAGGGTAATATTGCCCATTACGCATGATAAATCACTTTACAATAATCTATGATTGTTAGGTCAGCTTTTTGTAATTAGGCAAAATAATGGCTTGTTTGAATTGGGTAAATATCCCGCAGCACTTTCAATTGAGAATTTAACGAGCGTTTGTTATTCTCTTTAAAAGGTTTGGATCCATAGGTGATTTGAAAATTTAACAAGTTTCAAGCATCCATATGCATTTTTAATGCATGTGTGGAAGAAATCTCTTTCTTATAAAATTCCAAGTTGTAAGGGTTCAACTAGTGGAATTTCCGAAACATGGACAACAAAACTTTTGTGTTCAATTGTGATGTGTGAATAAAATTTCTTTACTTACATTTGTTATTATTTTAAATTTTTTCCATACATAAACTCTAAAATTTTCATTTTGTTGTGATCTATTTGCCTTTTTGGTTTACGGGATAAAGGGACAGCGAAAACTCAATGTTTTGATATAAGAAAATAGAGTATATCTAAAATGGAAATGCACAATGCACAAATATAGAGAGAGATAATTCCAATGAGCGTCTGTAATTTTTAAGGATTGTAAGCACTTCTCAGTTTTTATATATAAAGTTTTGCAATGGTTGGGAAAAGGGGGAGGCAGGGGATTTTTAATTGAGTGTTGACTGCCAATCCGTAAGCTATTTCTTAGGGTACTATTGCCCGTTATGCATGATAAATCACTTTATAATCATATATGATTGTTAGGTCAGCTTTTTCTAAATGGAAAAATTAATGGCTTGTTTGACTCAGGTAAATATCTCACCGCACGTTCACTTTAGAATTTTATGAGCGTTTGTTATTCTCTTTAAAAGGTTTGGATCCATATGTGATTTGCATCTTTAACATGTTTCAAGAAGGCATTTCGATTTTTAAAGCATAAGTGGAAGAAATCTCTTTCTTACAAAATTCCATGCTATTAGGGTTGAACTAGTGGAATTTCCCAAACTTGAACCACAAAACTTTTGTGTTCATTTGTGGTGTGTGAATAAATTTTCCTTACGTACATTTGTTTTTGTTTAATTTTTTTCCACTCATAAACTCTAAAAATTTCATTTTGTTGTGATCTATTTGTCTTTTTGGTTTACAAGATGAAGGGAGAGCGAAAACTCAAAGTTTTGCTTTAAGAAAAAAGAGTACATCTAAAATGGAAATGAACAATGCACAAATGTAGAGAGATATAATTCCAAAGAGTGTTTGTAAGTTTTAGGGATTGTAAGCTCTTTTTAGTTTTTATATATCAGGTTTTGCAATCGTCGAGAGAATGGGGAGGCAGGGGATTTTTAACTGAGTAATGACTCCCAATCCGTATGCCATTTCTTTGGGTACTATAGCCCATTACGTACGATAAATCAATGTACAATCATCTATGATTGTTAGGTCAGCATTTTGTAAAAGAGCAAAATAATGGCTTGTTTGACTCGGGTAAATATCCCACCGCACGTTCACTTGAGAATTTAATGTGCGTTTGTTATTCTCTTTAAAAGGTTTGGATCCGTAGATGATTTGAATCTTTAACATGTTACAAGCATACATGACCATGCTAAAGCATGTGTGGAAGAAATCTCTTTCTTAAAAAATTCCATGTTGTTAGGGTTGAACTAGTGGAATTTCCCAAACTTGAACCACAAAACTTTTGTGTTCATTTGTGGTGTGTGAATAAATTTACCTTACGTACATTTGTTGTTGTTTAATTTTTTTCCACTCATAAACTCTAAAAATTTCATTTTGTTGTGATCTATTTGTCTTTTTGGTTTACAAGATGAAGGGAGAGCGAAAACTCAAAGTTTTGATTTAAGAAAAAAGAGTACATCTAAAATGGAAATGAACAATGCACAAATGTAGACAGATATAATTCCAAAGAGTGTTTGTAAGTTTTAGGGATTGTAAGCTCTTTTTAGTTTTTATATATTAGGTTTTGCAATCGTCGAGAGAATGGGGAGGCAGGGGATTTTTAACTGAGTATTGACTCCCAATCCGTATGCCATTTCTATGGGTACTATAGCCCATTACGATAAATCAATGTACAATCATCTATGATTGTTAGGTCAGCATTTTGTAAAAGAGCAAAATAATGGCTTGTTTGACTCGGGTAAATATCCCACCGCACGTTCATTTGAGAATTTAATGTGCGTTTGTTATTCTCTTTAAAAGGTTTGGATCCGTAGATGATTTGAATCTTTAACATGTTACAAGCATACATGTCCATTCTAAAGCATGTGTGGAAGAAATCTCTTTCTTAAAAAATTCCATGTTGTTAGGGTTGAACTTGTGGCATTTCCCAAACTTGGTCAGCAAAACTTTTGTGTTCATTTGTGGTGTGTGAATAAATTTTCTTTACCTACATTTTTTATTGTTTTAATTTTTTTCCATACATAAACTCTAAAATTTTCATTTTGTTGTGATCTATTTGCCTTTTTGGTTTACGGGCTGAAGGGAGTGCGAAAACTCAAAATTTTGATTTAGGAAAATAGAATACATCTAAAATGGAAATGCACAATCCACAAATGTAGAGAGAGATAATTCCAAAGAGTGTCTGTCATTTTTAGGGATTGTATGCTCCTTTTATTTTTTATATACACCCAATCCATAAGCCATTTCTTAGGGTAATATAGCCCGTTAAGCTTGATAAATGACATTACAATCATCCATGAAAGTTAGGTCAACTTTTTTTAAATGGGCAAAATAATGGCTTGTATGACTCGGGTAAATATGCCACCGCACGTTCACTTGAGAATTTAATGAGAGTTTCTTATTCTATTTAAAAGGTTTGGATCCATAGGTGATTTGCATCTTTAACATGTTACAAGCATGTGTGCAAGAAATCTCTTTCTTATAAAATTCCAAGCAGTTAGGCTTGAACTAGTGGAATTTCCCAAACTAGGACAACAAAAATTTGTGTTCATTTGTGGTGTGTGAATAAATTTTATTTACTTACATTTTTTATTTTTTAAAATTTTTCTATACATAAATTCTAAAATTTTCTTTTTGTTGTGACCTATTTGCCTTTTTGGTTTACGGGATGAAGGGAGCGCGAAAACTCAATGTTTTGATTTAAGAAAATAGATTACATGTAAAATGGAAATGCACAATCCACAAATGTAGAGAGAGATAATTCCAAAGAGTGTATTTAATTTTTAGGGATTTTAAGCTCTTTTTAGTTTTTATATATCAGGTTTTGGAATCGGCGGGAAAAGGGGGAGACGGGGGATTTTTAGCTGAGTGTTGACTCCCTATCCATAAGCCATTTCTTAGGGTAATTTAGCCCGTTAAGAAAGATAAATCACATTACAATCATCTAAGATTGTTAGGTCTACTTTTTATAAATGGGCAAAATAATGGCTTGTTTGACTCGGGTAAATATCCCACCGCACGTTCACTTGAGAATTTAATGAGCGTTTGTTATTCTCTTTAAATGGTTTGGATCCATAGGTGATTTGCATCTTTAACATGTTTCAAGCATGCATATCCATTTTAAAAGCATTTGTGGAAGAAATCTCTTTCTTTTAAAACTCCAAGATGTTAAGGTTAAACTGGTGGAATTTCCCAAACCTTGACAACCAAACTTTTGTGTTCATTTGTTGTGTGTGAATAAATTTTTTTTCTTACATTTTTTATTTCTTTAAATTTTTTCCTTACATTAACTCTAAAATTTTCATTTTTTTGTGATTTTTTTTCCTTTTATGTTTAAGGGAAGAAGGGCGAACGAAAACTCAACGCTCTGATTTAAGAAAAAAGATTAAATCTAAAATGTAAATGCACATTGAAAAAATGTAGAGAGAGATAATTCCATTGAGTGTCTGTAATTTCTAGGGATTGTCAGCTCTTTTTAGTTTTTATATATCAGGTATTCCAATCGTCGGGAAAAGGGGGGACGGGGGATTTTTAACTGAGTGTTGACTCCCAATCCATAAGCAATTTTTTAGGGTAATATAGCCCGTTACGCATGATAAATCACTTTACAATAATCTATGATTATTAGGTGAGCATTTTTTAAATGGGCAAACATTGACTTGTTTGACTTGGGTAAATATCCCACCGCACGTTCCCTTGAGAATTCATGAGCGCATGTTATTCTCTTTAAAAGGTTTGGATCCATAGGTGATTTTCATGTTTAACATGTTTCAAGCATGCATATGCATTTTTAAAGCATGTGTGGAAGAAATTTCTTTCTTATAAAATTCCAAGCTGTTAGGGTTGAACTAGTGGAATTTCCCAAACTCTGACAACAAAAACTTTTGTGTTCAATTGTGGTGTGTGAATAAATTTTCGTTACTTACATTTTTTGTTGGCTTAAATTTTTTTCCAGACATAAACTCTAAAATTTTCATTTTGTTCTGATCTATTTGCCTTTTTGGTTTATGGGAAGAAGGGAGAGAGAAGACTAAAAATTTTGATTTAAGTAAAAGAGTACATCTAAAATGGAAATTTACAATGAAAAATGTAGAGAGAGATAATTACAAAGAGTTTCGGTAATTTTTAGGGATTGTAAGCTCTTTTTAGTTTTTATATATCAGGTTTTGCAATCGTCGGGAAAAGGGGGAGGCGGGGGATTTTTAACTGAGTGTTGACTCCCAATCCATAAGCCATTTCTTAGGTTAATATAGCCCTTTACGCATGATAAATCACTTTACAATCATCTATGATTGTTAGGTCAACTTTTTGTAAATGGGCAATATAATGGCTTGTTTGACTCCGATAAATATCCCACCGCACGTTCACTTGTGAATTTAATGAGAGTTTCTTATTCTCCTTAAAAGGTTTGGATCAATAGGTGATTTTCATCTTTAACATGTTTCAAGCATGCATATTCATTTTAAAAGCATAAGTGGAAGAAATCTCTTTCTTATAAAATTCCAAGCAGTTAGGGTTGAACTAGTGGAATTTCCCAAACTTAACCCACAAAACTTTTGTGTTCATTTGTGGTGTGTGAATAAATTTTCCTTACTTTCATTTGTTATTGTTTTAAATTTTTTCCATTCAACAACTCTAAAACTTTCATTTTGTTGTGATCTATTTGCCTTTTCGGGTTACGGGATGAAGGGATAGCGAAAACTCAAAGTTTTAATTTAAGAAAAAAGAGTACATCTAAACTGGAAATGCACAATGCACAAATGTAGAGAGAGATAATTCCAAAGAGTGTCTGTAATTTTTTGGGATTGTAAGCTCTTTTTAGTTTTTACATATCAGGTTTTGCAATCGTCAGGACAAGGGGAGGCGGGGGATTTTTTGACTGAGTGTTGACACCCAATCCGTAAGCCATTTCTTAGGGTACTATAGCCCGTTACGTACGATAAATAACTTTACAATCATCTATGATTGTTAGGTCAGATTTTTGTAAAAGGGCAAAATAATGGTTTGTTTGACTCCGGTAAATATCCCACCGCAAGTTCACTTGAGAATTTAATTAGCGTTTGTTATTATCTTTAATAGGTTTGGATCCATAGGTGATTTGCATCTTTAACATATTACAAGCATGCTTATCCATTTTTAAAGCATATGTGGAAGAAATCTCTTTCTTTTAAAATTCCAAGCTGTTAGGGTTGAACTGGTGGAATTTCCCAAACTTGGACAATAAAACTTTTGTGTTCATTTGTGGTGTGTGAATAAATTTTCTTTACATTTGTTATTGTTTTAAATTTTTTCCTTAAATAAACTCTAAAATTTTCATTTTGTTGTGATCTATTTGCCTTTTTGGTTTACAGGATGAAGGGAGAGTGAAAACTCAAAGTTTTGATTTAAGAAAACAAAGTACATCTAAAATGGAAATGCACAATCCGCAAATGTAGAGAGAGATAATTCCAAAGAGTGTATGTAATTTTTTGGGATGGTAAGCTCTTTTTAGTTTTTATATATCAGGTTTTGCAATCTTCGGGAAAAGGGGGAGACGAGGGAAATTTAACTGAGTGTTGACTCCCAATCCACAAGCCATTTCTTAGGGTAATATAGCCCGTTAATCAAGATAAATCACATTGCAATCATCTATGATTGTTAGGTCAACTTTTTGTAAATGGGCAAAATAATGGCTTGTTTTACTCGGGTAGATATTCCACCGCACGTTCACTTGAGAATTAAATGAGCGTTTGTTATTCTCTGTAAAAGGTTTGGATCCACAGGTGATTTGCATCTTTAACATGTTACAAGCATGCATATCCATTTTTAAAGCATGTGTTGAAGAAATCCCTTTCTTATAAAATTCCAAGCTATTAGGGTTGAAATAGTGGAATTTCCCAAACTTGGACAACAAAACTTTTCTGTTCATTTGAGGTGTGAATAAGTTTCATTTACTTACATTTGTTATTGTTTAGACTTTTTTCCATATATTAACTCTAAAATTTTCATTTTATTGTGATCTATTTGCCTTTTTGGTTTACAGGATGAATGGAGAGCGAAAACTCAATGTTTTGATTTAAGAAAACAGAGTACATTTAAAATGGAAATGCACAATCCACAAATGTAGAGAGAGATAATTCCAAAGTGTGAATGTAATTTTTAGGGATTGTAAGGTCTTTTTTTTTTTATATATCAGGTTTTGCAATCGTCAGGAAAAGGGGGAGACGGGGGATTTTTAACTGAGTGTTGACTCCCAATCCATAAGCCATTTCTTAGGATAATATAGCCCATTAAGCAAGATAAATCACATTACAATCATCTATGATTGTTAAGTCAACTTTTTGTAAATGGGCAAAATAACGGCTTGTTTGACTCGGGTAAATATTCCACCGCACGTTCACTTGAGAATTTAATGAGCGTTTGTTATTCTCTTTAAAATGTTTGGATCCATAGGTGATTTGCATATTTAACATGTTTCTAGCATGCATATCAATTTTAAAAGCATGTGTGGAAGAATTCTCTTTCTTCTAAAACGCCAAGCTGTTAAGGTTGAACTAGTGGAATTTCCCTAACCTTGACAACAAAACTTTTGTGTTCAATTGTGGTGTGTAAATAAATTGTTTTTATTATATTTTTTTATATTTTAAAAATTTTCCATACATTAACTATAAAATTTTTTTTTTTTTTTTTTTTATCTTTTTGCCTTTTAGGTTTAAGGGAAGAAGGGAGAGCGAAAACCCAAAGTTCTGATTTAAGAAAAAAGATTACATCTTAAATGGAAATGGACATTGTACAAATGTAGAGAGTGATAATTCCAATGAGTGTCTGTAATTTTTAGGGATTGTAAGCTCTTTTTAGTTTTTACATATCAGGTTTTGCAATCGTCGGGGAAAGGGGGAGACGGGGGAATTTTAACTGAGTGTTGACTCCCAATCCATAAGCAAATTATTAGGGTAATATTGCCCATTACGCATGATAAATCACTTTACAATAATCTATGATTGTTAGGTCAGCCTTTTGTAATTAGGCAAAATAATGGCTTGTTTGAATTGGGTAAATATCCCGCGGCACGTTCAATTCAGAATTTAACGAGCGTTTGTTATTCTCTTTAAAAGGTTTGGATCCATAGGTGATTTTAAAATTTAACAAGTTTCAAGCATGCATATGCATTTTTAATGCATGTGTGGAAGAAATCTCTTTCTTATAAAATTCCAAGCTGTAAGAGTTGAACTAGTGGAATTTCCCAAACATGGACAACAAAACTTTTGTGTTCAATTGTGATGTGTGAATAAATTTTCTTTACTTACATTTTTTATTGTTTTAAATTTTTTCCATACATAAACTCTAAAATTTTCATTTTGTTGTGATCTATTTGCCTTTTTGGTTAACGGGATGAAGGGAGACCGAAAACTCAAAATTTTGATTTAGGAAAATAGAGTACATATAAAATGGAAATGCACAATCCACAAATGTAGAGAGAGATAATTCCAAAGAGTGTCTGTAATTTTTAGGGATTGTATGCTCCTTTTAGTTTTTATATACCAGGTTTTGCAATCTTTGGGAAAAGGGGGAAACGGGGCATTTTTAACTAAGTATTGACACCCAATCCATAAGCCATTTCTTAGGGTAATATAGCCCGTTAAGCAAGATAAATGTCATTACAATCATTTATGAATGTTAGGTCAGCTTTTTTTAAATGGGCAAAATAATGGCTTGTTTGACTCGGGTAAATATGCCACCGCATGTTCACTTGAGAATTTAATGAGAGTTTCTTATTCTCTTTAAAAGGTTTGGATCCATAGGTGATTTGCATCTTTAACATGTTACAAGTAAGTGTGCAGGAAATCTCTTTCTTATAAAACTCCAAGCTGTTAAGGTTGAACTAGTGGAATTTCCCAAACCTTGACAACAAAACTTTTGTGTTCATTTGTTGTGTGTGAATAAATTTTTTTTCTTACATTTTTTATTGCTTTAAATTTTTTCCTTACGTTAACTCTAAAATTTTCATTTTGTTGTGATCTTTTTTCCTTTTAGGTATACAGGAAGAAGGGCTAGCGAAAACTCAAAGTTCTGATTTAATAAAAAAAGATTAAATCTAAAATGGAAATGCACATTGAAAAAATGTAGAGAGAGATAATTCCATTGAATGTCTGTAATTTGTAGGGATTGTCAGCTCTTTTTAGTTTTTATATATCAGGTTTGGCAATCGTTGGGAAGAGGGGGGGACGGGGGATTTTTAATTGAATGTTGACTCCCAATCCTTAAGCAATTTTTTAGGGTAATATAGCCCGTTACGCATGATAAATCTCTTTACAATAATCTATGATTGTTAGGTGAGCTTTTTGTAAATGGGCAAAACATTGACTTGTTTGACTCGGGTAAATATCCCACCGCACGTTCACTTGAGAATTCACGAGCGCATGTTATTCTCTTTAAAAGGTTTGGATCCATAGGTGATTTTCATATTTAACATGTTTCAAGCATGCATATGCATTTTTAAAGCATGTGTGGAAGAAATTTCTTTCTTATAAAATTTGAAGCTGTTAGGGTTGAACTAGTGGAATTTCCCAAACTTGGACGACAAAACTTTTGTGTTCAATTGTGGTGTGTGAATAAATTTTATTTACTTACATTTGTTATTGGTTTAAATTTTTTCCATACATAAACTCTAAAATTTTCATTTTTTTCTGATCTATTTGCCTTTTTGGTTTACGGGAAGAAGGGAGAGAGAAAACTCAAAATTTTGATTTAAGAAAAAGAGTACATATAAAATGGAAATGCACAATGAAAAATGTAGAGAGAGATAATTCCATAGATTTTCGGTAATTTTTAGGGATTGTAAGCTCTTTTTAGTTTTTTATATATCAGGTTTTGCAATTGTTGGGAAAAGGGGGAGGCGGGGGATTTTTAACTGAGTGTTGACTCCCAATCCGTAAGCCATTTCTTAGGTTAATATAGCCCGTTACGCACGATAAATCACTCTACAATCATCTATGATTTTTAGGTCAACTTTTTGTAAATGGGCAATATAATGGCTTGTTTGACTCCGATAAATATCCCACCGCACGTTCACTTGAGAATTTAATGAGCGTTTCTTATTCTCCTTAAAAGGTTTGGATCCATAGGTCATTTGCATCTTTAACATGTTACAGGCATGCATATTCTTTTTTAAAACATATGTGGAAGAAATCTCTTTCTTATAAAATTCCAAGCTGTTAGGGTTGAACTAGTGGAATTTCCCAAACTTGGACAACAAAACTTTTGTGTTCATTTGTGGTGTGTGAATAAATTTTCTTTATGTGCATTTGTTATTTTTGAAATAAATTTCCATACATAAACTCTAAAATTTTCATTATGTTGTGATCTATTTGCCTTTATGGTTTACGGGATGAAGAGAGAGCGAAAACTCAATGTTTTGATTTAAGAAAAAAGAGTACATCTAAAACAGAAATGCACAATCCACAAATGTAGAGAGAGATAATTCCAAAGAGTGTATGTAATTTTTATTGATTGTAAGCTCTTTTTAGTTTTTATAAATCATGTTTTGCAATAGTCGAGAAAAAGGGGAGGCTGGCGATTTTTAACTTAGTGTTGACTCCCAATCCATAACCCATTTCTTAGGTGATTTGGATCTTTAACTTGTTTCAAGCTTGCATATCCATTTTTAAAGCATGTGCGGAAGAAATCTCTTTCTTATAATACTCCAAGCTATTAAGGTTGAACTAGTGGAATTTCCCAAACCTTGACAACAAAACTTTTGTGTTCATTTGTGGTTTGTGAATAAATTTTCTTTACTTACATTTGTTATTGTTTTAAATTTTTTCCATACATTAACTCTAAAATTTTAATTTTGTTGTGATATTTTTGACTTTTAGGTTTATGAGAAGAAAGGAGAGCGAAAAATCAACGTTTTGATTTAATAAAAAAGATTACATCTAAAATGGAAATGCACAATGCACAAATGTAGAGAGAGATAATTCCAATGAGTGTCTGTAATTTTTAGGGATTGTAAGCTCTTTTTAGTTATTATAAATAAGGGTTTGGAAACGTCAGGGAAAGGGGGAGGCGGGGGATTTTTAACTGAGTGTTGTCTCCCAATCCGTAAGCTATTTCTTAGGGTACTATAGCCCGTTACTCAAGATAAATCACTTTACAATCATCTATGATTGTATGGTCAAATTTTTGTAAATGGGCAAAATAATGGCTTGTTTGACTCTTGAAAATATTCCACCGCATGTTCACTTGAGAATTTAATGAGCGTTTTTTATTCTCTTTAAAAGGTTTGGATCTATAGGTGATTTGCATCTTTAACTTGTTTCAAGCATGCATATCCATTTTTAAAACAAGTCTGGAAGAAATCTCTTTCTTATACAATTCCAAGCTGTTAGGGTTGAAGTAGTGGAATTTCCCAAACTTGGACAATTAAACTTTTTCGTACATTTGTGGGGTGTGAATAAATTTTCTTTACTTACATTTGTTATTTTTTAAAATTTATTCCATACTTAAACTCTAAAATTTTCATTTTGTTGCGATCTATTTGCCTTTTGTGTTTACGGGATAAAGGGAGAGCGAAAAATCAAAGTTTTGATTTAAGAAAAAAGATTACATCTAAAATGGAAATGCACAATGCAGAAATGTAGAGAGAGATAATTCCAAAATGTGTCTGTAATTTTTAGGGATTGTAAGATCTTTTCAGTTTTTATATATAAGGTTTTGCAATGGTTGGGAAAAGGGGGAGGCGGGGGATATTTAACTGAATGTTGACTCCCAATCCACAACCTATTTCTTAGGGTACTGTAGCTCATTATGCATGATAAATCACTTTACAATCATCTATGATTGTTAGGTCAGCTTTTTGTAAATGGGCAAAATAATGGTTTGTTTAACTCGGGTAAATATCCCACCGCACATTCACTTGAGAATTTAATGAGCGTTTATTATTCTATTTAAAAGGTTTGGATTCGTAGGTGATTTCCATCTTGAACATGTTACATGCATGCATATCCATTTTTAAAGCATGAGTGGAAGAAATCTCTTTCTTATAAAATTTCAAGCTGTTAAGGTTGAACTAGTGGAATTTCCCAAACTTGGACAACAAAACTTTTGTGTTCATTTGTGGTGTGTGAATAAATTTTCTTTACTTACATTTTTTATAGTTTTAAATTTTTTCCATACATAAACTCTAAAATTTTCATTTTTTTGTGATCTATTTACCTTTTTGGTTTACGGGATGAAGGGAGAGAAAAAACTCAAAGTTTTGATTTAAGAAATTAGAGTACATCTAAAATGGAAATGCACAATCCAAAAATGTAGAAAGTGATAATTCCAAAGAGTGTATGTAATTTTTAGGGATTGTAAGCTCTTTTAGTTTTTATATATCAGGTTTTGCAATCTTCGAGAAAAAGGGGAGACGAGGGATTTTTAACTGAGTGTTGACTCTCAAACCATAAGCCATTTCTTTGGGTACTATAGCCCCATGCAAGATAAATCACATTACAATCATCTATGATTGTTAGGTCAGCTTTTTGTAAATGGGCAAAATAATGGTTTGTTTGACTCGGGTAAATATCCCACCGCACATTCACTTGAGAGATTAATGAGCGTTTGTTATTCTCTTTAAAATGTTTGGATTCGTAGGTGATTTCCATCTTTAATATGTTACATGCATGCATATCCATTTTTAAAGCATGAGTCGAAGAAATCTCTTTCTTATAAAATTCCAAGCTGTTAGGGTTGAACTAGTGGAATTTCCCAAACTTGGACAACAAAACTTTTGTGTTCATTTGTGGTGTGTGAATAAATTTTATTTACTTACATTTGTTAATGTTTTAAATTTTTTCCATACATAAACTCTAAAATTTTCATTTTGTTGTGATCTATATGCCTTTTTGGTTTACGAGATGTAGGGAGAGCAAAAACTCAAAGTTTTGATTTAAGAAAATAGAGTACATCTAAAATGGAAATGAACAATTCACAAATGTAGAGAGAGATAATTCCAAAGAGTGTATGTAATTTTTGGGATTTTGAACTCTTTTTAGTATTTATATATCAAGTTTTGCAATTGTCAGGAAAAGGGGGAGACGGGGGATTTTTAACTGAGTGTTGACTCCCAATGCATAAGCCATTTCTTACAGTAATACTGCCCGTTAAGCAAGAAAAATCACATTATAATCATCTATGATTGTTAGGTCAACTTTTTGTAAATGGGCAAAATAATGGCATGTTTGACTCGGGTAAATATCCCACTGCACCTTCACTTGAGAATTTAACGAGCGTTTGTTATTCTCTTTAAAAGGTTTGGATCCATAGGTGATTTGCATATTTAACATATTTGGAGCATGCATATGCATTTTTTAAGCATAAGTGGAAGAAATCTCTTTCATATACAATTGCAATCACTTAGCATTGAACTAGTGGAATTTCCCAAACTTGGACAACAAAACTTTTGTGTTCAATTGTGGTGTGTGAATAAAATTTCTTTACTTACATTTGTTATTGTTTTAAATTTTTTCCATACATAAACTCTAAAATTTTCATTTTGTTGGATCTATTTGCCTTTCTGGTTTACGGGATAAAGGGAGAGCAAAAACTCAAAGTTTTGATTTAAGACAAAAGAGTATATCTAAAATGGAAGTGCACAATAAAGAAAATGTAGAGAGAGATAATTCCAAAGAGTGTCTGTAATTTTTAGGGATTGTAAGCTCTTTTTAGTTTTTATATCTAAGGTTTTGCCATCGTCAGGAAAAGAGGGAGGCGGGGGATTTTTAACTGAGTGTTGACTCCCAATCCATAAGCTATTTCTTAGGGTACTATTGCCCGTTACGCACGATAAATCACTTTACAATCATCTATGATTGTTATGCAGCTTTTTGTAAATGGGCAAAATAATGGTTTGTTTTACTCAGGTAAATATCTCACCGCACGTTCACTTGAAAATTTACTCAGCGTTTTTTATTCTCTTTAAAAGGTTTGGATCCATATGTGATTTGCATCTTTAACATGTTTCAAGAATGCATATCCATTTTTAAAGCATAAGCAGAAGAAATCTCTTTCTGATAAAATTCCAAGCTGTTAGGGTTGAACTACTGGAATTTCCCAAACTTGGACAGCAAAACTATTGTGTTCATTTGTGGTGTGTGAATAAATTTTCTTTAATTACATTTTTTATTGTTTTAAATTTTTTCCATACATAAACTCTAAAATTTTCATTTTGTTGTGATCAATTTGCCATTTTTGTTTACGGGATGAAGGGAGAGTGAAAACTCAGAGTTTTTAATTAAGAAAATAGAGTACATCTAAAATAGAAATGATCAATTCAGAAATGTAGGTAGATATAATTCCAAGGAGTGTATGTAATTTTTAGGGATTGTAAGTTGTTTTTAGTTTTTATATATCAGGTTTTGCGATCGTCGGGAAAAGGGGGAGACGGGGGATTTTTAACTGAGTGTTGACTCCCAATCCATAAGCCATTTCTTAGGGTAATATAGCCCGTTAAGCAAGATAAATCACATTACAATCATCTATGATTGTTAGGTCAACCTTTTGTAAATGGGCAAAATAATGGCTTGTTTGACTCGGGTAAGTATCCCACCGCACGTTCACTTGAGAATTTAATGAGCTTTTGTTATTCTCTTTAAAAGGTTTGGATCCATAGGTGATTTGGATCTTTAACTTGTTTCAAGCTTGCATATCCATTTTTAAAGCATGTGTGGAAGAAATCTCTTTCTTATAAAACTCCAAGCTATTAAGGTTGAACTAGTGGAATTTCCCAAACGTTTGCAACAAAACTTCTGCGTTCATTTGTGGTGTGTGAATAAATTTTTTTTCTTACATTTGTTATTGTTTTAAATTTTTTCCATATATGAACTCAAAAATTATCATTTTGTTGTGATCTTTTTGCCTTTTAGGTTTACGGGAAGAAGGGAGAGTGAAGACTCAAAGTTCTGATTTAAGAAAAAAGATTACATCTAAAATGGAAATGCACATTGCACAAATGTAGAGAGAGATAATTCCATTGAGTGTCTGTAATTTTTAGGGATTGTAAGCTCTTTTCAGTTTTTATATATCAGGTTGTGCAATCATCTAGAAAAGGGGGAGATGAGGGATTTTTAACTGAGTGTTCACTCCCAATCCATAAGCAATTTTTTAGGGTAATATAGCCCTTTACACATGATAAATCACTTTACAATAATCTATGATTGTTAGGTCAGCTTTTTTAAATGGGTAAAATAATGGCTTGTTTGACTCAGGTAAATATCCCACGGCACGTTCACTTGAGAATTTAACCAGCGTTTGTTATTCTCTTTAAAAGGTTTGGATCCGTAGGTGATTTCCATCTTTAACAAGTTACAAGCAGGTATATCCATTTTTAAAGCATGTATGGAAGAAATCTCTTTCTTATAAAATTCTAAGCTGTTAGGGTTGAACTAGTGGAATTTCCCAAACTTGGACAACAAATTTTTTTTGTTCATTTGTGGTGTGTGAATAAATTTTTTGTACTTACATTTGTTATTTTAAAAATTTTTTCCATACATTAACTCTAAATTTTTCATGTTGTTGTGATTTATTTGCCTTTATGGTTTATGAGATGAAGACAGTGAAAACTCAAATTTTTTTATTTAAGAAAAAAGAGTACATCTTAAATGGAAATGCACAATCCAAAAATGTAGAGAGAGATAATTCCAAAGAGTGTATGTAATTTTTTGGAATTGTAAGCTGTTTTTATTTTTTATAAATCATGTTTTGCTTTCGTCGGGAAAAAGGGGAAGCATGGGATTTTTAACTGAGTGTTGACTCCCAATCCATAAGATATTTCTTAGGGTAATATATCCCGTTCTGCAAGATAAATCACTTTACAATCATCTATGATTGTTAGGTCAACTTTTTGTTAATGGGCATAATAATGGCCTGTTTGACTCTAGTAAATATCCCACCGCATGTTCACTTGCGAATTTAATGAGCATTTTTTATACTCTTTAAAAGCTTTGGATCTATAGGTGATTTGCATCTTTAACATGTTTCAAGCATGCATATCCATTTGTAAAGCATGTGTGGAAGAATTTTCTTTCTTATAAAACTCCAAACTATTAAGGTTGAACTAGTGGAGTTTCCCAAACCTTGACAACAAAACTTTTGTGTTCATTTGTGGTTTGTGAATAAATTTTTTTTCTTACATTTGTTATTGTTTTAAATTTTTTCCATACATTAACTCTAAAATTTTCATTTTGTTGTGATCTTTTTGCCTTCTAGGTTTACAGGAAGAAGGGAGAGCGAAAACTCAAAGTTTTGATTTAAGAAAATAGAGTACATCTAAAATAGAAATGCAAAATCCACAAATGTAGAGAGAGGTAATTCCAAGGAGTGTATGTAATTTTTAGGGATTGTAAGCTGTTTTTAGTTTTTATATATCAGGTTTTACGATCGTCGGGAAAAGGGGGAGACGGGGGATTTTTAACTGAGTGTTGACACCCAATCCATAAGCAATTTTTTAGGATAATATAACCAGTTACGCATGATAAATTACTTTGCAATAATCTATGATTTTTAGGTCAGCTTTTTGTAAATGGGAACAATAATGGCTTGTTTGGCTGGGGTAAATATCCCACTGCACGTTCACTAGAGAATTTAACCAGTGTTTGTTATTCTCTTTAAAAGGTTTGGATCCACAGGTGATTTGCATATTTAACATGTTTCAAGCATCCATATGCATTTTTAAAGCATGTGTGGAAGAAATCTCATTCTTATAAAATTCCAAGCTGTTAGGGTTGAACGAGTGGAATTTCCCAAAGTTGGACAACAAAACTTTTGTGTTCAATTGTGGTGTGTGAATAAATTTTCTTTACTTACATTTGTTATTGTTTTAAATTTTTTCCATACATAAAATCTAAAATATTGATTTTGTTGTGTTGTATTTGCCTTTCTGGTTTACGGGACAAAGGGAGAGCGAAAACTCAAAGTTTTGATTTAAGAAAAAAGACTACATCTAAAATGGAAATGCACAATGCACAAATGTAGAGAGAGATAATTCCAAAGAGTGTCTATAATTTTTAGGGATTGTAAGCTCTTTTCAGTTTTTATATAGAAGGTTTACATCACGTCGGGAAAAGGGGGAGGAGGGCTATTTTTAACTGAGTGTTGACTCACAATCCGTAAACTATTTCTTAGGGTACTATCACCGTTACCCACGATAAATCACTTTACAATCTTCTATGATTGTTAGGTAAGCTTTTTGTAAATGGGCAGAATAATGGCTTCTTTGACTCAAGTAAATATCTCACCGCATGTTCACTACAGAATTTAATGAGCGTTTGTTATTCTCTTTAAAAGGTTTGGATCCATATGTGATTTGCATCTTTAACATGTTTCAAGAATGCATATCCATTTTTAAAGCATAAGTGGAAGAAATCTCTTTCTTATAAAATTCCAAGCAGTTAGGGTTGAACTAGTGGAATTTCCCAAACTTAACCCAAAAACATTTTGTGTTCATTTTTGGTCTGTGAATAAATTTTCCTTACTTTCATTTGTTATTGTTTTAAATTTTTTTCCATTCATCAACTCTAAAATTTTCATTTTGTTGTGATCTATTTGCCTTTTTGGGTTACGGGATGAAGGGAAAGCAAAAACTCAAAGTTTTGATTAAAGAAAAAAGAGTACATCTAAAATGGAAATGCACAATGCACAAATGTAAAGAGAGATAATTCCAAAGAGTGTATGTAATTTTTTGGGATGGTAAGCTCTTTTTAGTTTTTATATATCTGGTTTCGCAATCTTCAGGAAAAGGGGATACGAGGGAAATTTAACTGAGTGTTGACTACCAATCCACAAGCCATTTCTTAGGGTAATATAGCCCGTTAATCAAGATAAATCACATTGCAATCATCTATGATTGTTATGTCAACTTTTTGTAAATGGGCAAAATAATGGCTTGTTTTACTCGGGTAAATATTTCACAGCAAGTTCACTTGAGAATTTAATGACCGTTTGTTATTCTCTATAAAAGGTTTGGATCCATAGGTGATTTGCATCTTTAACATGTTACAAGCATGCATATCCATTTTTAAAGCATGTGTTGAAGAAATATCTTTCTTATAAAATTCCAAGCTATTAGGGTTGAAATAGTGGAATTTCCCAAACTTGGACAACAAAACTTTTCTGTTCATTTGTGGTATGAATAAATTTCATTTACTTTCATTTCTTATTGTTTAGAATTTTTTCCATATATTAACTCTAAGATTTTCATTTTATTGTGATCTATTTGCCTTTTTGGTTTACAGGATGATTGGAGAGCGAAAACTCAATGTTTTGATTTAAGAAAGCAGAGTACATTAAAAATGGAAATGCACAATCCACAAATGTAGAGAGAGATAATTCCAAAGTGTGTATGTAATTTTTAGGGATTTTCAGCTCTTTTTTGTTTTTATATATCAGGTTTTGCAATCGTCAAGAAAAGGGGGAGACATGGGATTTTTAACTGAGTGTTGACTCCCAATCCATAAGCCATTTCTTAGGGTAATATAGCCCATTAAGCAAGATAAATCACATTACAATCATCTATGATTGTTAGGTCAACTTTTTGTAAATGGGCAAAATAACGGCTTGTTTGACTCAGGTAAATATTCCACCGCACGTTCACTTGAGAATTTAATGAGCATTTGTTATTCTCTTTAAAAGGTTTGGATCCATAGGTGATTTGCATCTTTAACATGTTTCTATCATGCATATCAATTTTAAAAGCATGTGTGGAAGAATTCACTTTCTTCTAAAACGCCAAGCTGTTAAGGTTGAACTAGTGGAATTTCCCAAACCTTGACAACAAAACTTTTGTGTTCAATTGTGGTGTGTGAATAAATTTTTTTATTATATTTTTTTTGTTTAAAAATTTTTCCATACATTAACTCTAAAATTTTCATTTTTTTTATCTTTTTGCCTTTTTGGTTTAAGGGAAGAAGGGAGAGCGAAAACCCAAAGTTCCTATTTAAGAAAAAAGATTACATCTCAAATGAAAATGGACATTGCACAAATGTAGAGAGTGATAATTCCAAAGTGTGTATGTAATTTTTAGGGATTGTAAGCTCTTTTTAGTTTTTATATATCAGGTTTTGCAATCGTCGGGGAAAGGGGGAGACGGGGGTATTTTAACTGAGTGTTGACTCCCAATCCATAAGCAAATTTTTAGGGTAATATAGCCCATTAAGCATGATAAATCACTTTACAATAATCTATGATTGTTAGGTCAGCTTTTTGTAATTGGGCAAAATAATGGCTTGTGTGAATTGGGTAAATATCCCGCGGCACGTTCAATTGGGAATTTAACGAGCGTTTGTTATTCTCTTTAAAAGGTTTGGATCCATAGGTGATTTGTAAATTTATCAATTTTCAAGCATGCATATGCATTTTAAATGCATGTGTGTAAGAAATCTCTTTCTTATAAAATTCCAAGCTGTAAAGATTGATCTAGTGGAATTTCCCAAACATGGACAACAAAACTTTTGTGTTCAATTGTGATGTGTGAATAAATTTTCTTTACTTACATTTGTTATCGTTTTAAATTTTTTCCATACATAAACTCTAAAATTTTCATTTTGTTGTGATCTATTTGCCTTTTTGGTTTACGGGATAAAGGGACAACGAAAACTCAATGTTTTCATATAAGAAAATAGAGTACGTCTAAAATGGAAATGCACAATGCACAAATATAGAGAGAGATATTTCCAAAGAGTGTCTGTAATTTTTAAGGATTGTAAGCTCTTCTCAGTTTATATATATAAAGTTTTGTAATGGTTGGGAAAAGGGGAAGGCGGGGGATTTTTAATTGAGTGTTGACTGCCAATCCGTAAGCTATTTCTTAGGGTACTATAGCCTGTTACGCATGATAAATCACTTTTCAATCATCTATGATTGTTAGGTCAGCTTTTTCTAAATGGGCAAAATAATGGATTGTTTGACTCAGGTAAATATCTCACCGCACGTTCACTTTAGAATTTAATGAGCGTTTGTTATTCTCTTTAAAAGGTTTGGATCCATATGTGATTTGCATCTTTAACATGTTTCAAGAAGGCATATCAATTTTTAAAGCATAAGTGGAAGAAATCTCTTTCTTACAAAATTCCAAGCTATTAGGGTTGAACTAGTGGAATTTCCCAAACTTGAACCACAAAACTTTTGTGTTCATTTGTGGTGTGTGAATAAATTTTCCTTACTTACATTTGTTATTGTTTAAATTTTTTCCACTCATAAACTCTAAAAATTTCATTTTGTTGTGATCTATTTGTCTTTTTGGTTTACAGGATGAAGGGAGAGCGAAAACTCAATGTTTTGATTTAAGAAAAAAGAGTACATCTAAAATGGAAATGAACAATGCACAAATGTAGAGAGAGATAATTCCAAAGAGTGTTTGTATGTTTTAGGGATTGTAAGCTCTTTTTAGTTTTTATATATCAGGTTTTGCAATCGTCGAGAGAATGGGGAGCCAGGGAATTTTTAACTGAGTATTGACTCCCAATCCGTATGCCATTTCTTTGGGTACTATAGCCCATTACGTGCGATAAATCAATTTACAATCATCTATGATTGTTAGGTCAGCATTTTGTAAAAGGGCAAAATAATGGCTTATTTGACTCGGGTAAATATACCACCGCACGTTCACTTGAGAATTTAATGAGCGTTTGTTAATCTCTTTAAAAGGTTTGGATCCGTAGATGATTTGCATCTTTAACATGTTACAAGCATGCATGTCCATTCTAAAGCATGTGTGGAAGAATTTTTTTCTTAAAAAATTCCATGTTGTTGACTTGTGGCATTTCCCAAACTTGGTCAACAAAACTTTTGTGTTCATTTGTGGTGTGTGAATAAATTTTCTTTACTTACATTTGTTATTGTTTTAATTTTTTTCCATACATAAACTCTAAAATTTTCATTTTGTTGTGATCTATTTGCCTTTTTGGTTTACGGGATGAAGGGAGAGTGAAAACACAAAATTTTGATTTATAAAAATAAAGTACATCTAAAATGGAAATGCACAATCCACAAATATAGAGAGCGATAATTCCAAAGAGTGTCTGTAATTTTTAGGGATTGTATGCTCTTTTTAGTTTTTATATACCGGGTTTTGCAATCTTTGGGAAAAGGGGGAAACGAGGCCTTTTTAACTGAGTATTGACACCCAATCCATAAGCCATTTCTTAGGGTAATATAGCCCGTTAAGCAAGATAAATGATGTTACAATCATTTATGAATGTTAGGTCAACTTTTTTAAAAGGTCAAAATAATGGCTTGTTTGACTCGGGTAAATATGCCACCGTACGTTCACTTGAGAATTTAATGAGAGTTTGTTATTCTCTTTAAAAGGTTTGGATACATAGGTGATTTGCATCTTTAACATGTTACAAGCATGTGTGCAAGAAATCTCTTTCTTATAAAATTCCAAGCAGTTAGCCTTGAACTAGTGGAATTTCCAAAACTACGACAACAAAAATTTGTGTTCATTTGTGGTGTGCGAATAAATTTTATTTACTTACATTTATTATTTTTTTAAATTTTTCTATACATAAATTCTAAAATTTTCTATTTGTTGCCAACTATTTGCCTTTTTGGTTTACGGGATGAAGGGAGAGCGAAAACTCAATGTTTTTATTTAAGAAAACAGAGTACATCTAAAATGGAAATGCACAATCCGAAAATGTAGAGAGAGATAACTCCAAAGTGTGTATTTAATTTTTAGGGATTTTAAGCTCTTTTTAGTTTTTATATATCAGGTTTTGCAATCGACGGGAAAAGGGGGAGACGGGGGATTTTTAGCTGAGTGTTGACTCCCTATCCATAAGCCATTTCTTAGGGTAATTTAGCCCGTTAAGAAAGATAAATCACATTACAATCATCTAAGATTGTTAGGTCAACTTTTTGTAAATGGGCAAAATAATGGCTTGTTTGACTCGGGTAAATATCCCACCGCACGTTCTCTTGAGAATTTAATGAGCATTTGTTATTCTCTTTAAAAGGTTTGGATCCATAGGTGATTTGCATCATTAACATGCTTCAAGCATGCATATCCATTTTAAAAGCCTCTGTGGAAGAAATCTCTTTCTTATAAAACTCCAAGCTGTTAAGGTTGAACTAGTGGAATTTCCCAAACCTTGACAACAAAACTTTTGTGTTCATTTTTTGTGTGTGAATAAAATTTTTTTCTTACATTTTTATTGCTTTAAATTTTTTCCTTCCATTAACTCTAAAATTTTCATTTTGTTGTGATCTTTTTTCCTTTTAGGTTTACGGGAAGAAGGGAGAGCGAAAACTCAAAGTTGTGATTTAAGAAAAAAGATTAAATCAAAAATAGAAATGCACATTGAAAAAATTTAGAGAGAGATAATTCCATTGAGTGTCTGTAATTTGTAGGGATTGTCAGCTCTTTTTAGCTTTTATATATCAGGTTTTGCAATCGTCAGGTAAAGGGGGGGACGGGGGATTTTTAACAGAGTGTTGACTCCCAATCCATAAGTAATTTTTTAGGGTAATATAGCCCGTTATGCATGATAAATCACTTTAAAATAATCTATGATTGTTAGGTCAGCTTTTTGTAAATGGGCAAAACATTGACTTGTTTGACTCGGGTAAATATCCCACCGCACGTTCACTTGAGAATTCACGAGCGCATGTTATTCTCTTTAAAAGGTTTGGATCCATAGGTGATTTTCATATTTAACTTGCTTCAAGCATGCATATGCATTTTTAAAGCATGTGTGGAAGAAATTCCTTTCTTATAAAATTCCAAGTTGTTAGGGTTGAACTAGTGGAATTTCCCAAACTTGGACAACAAAACTTTTGTGTTCAATTGTGGTGTGTGAATAAATTTTCTTTACTTACATTTGTGATTGGTTTTAATTTTTTCCATACATAAACTCTGAAATTTTCATTTTGTTCTGATCTATTTGCCTTTTTGGTTTACGGGAAGAAGGGAGAGAGAAAACTAAAAAAATTGATTTAAGAAAAAGAGTACATCTAAAATGGAAATGCACAATGAAAAAAATGTTGAGAGAGATAATTCCAAAGAGTTTCGGTAATTTTTAGGGATTGTAAGCTCTTTTTAGTTTTTATATATCAGGTTTTCCAATCGTCGAGAAAAGGGGGACGCGGGGGATTTTTAACTAAGTGTTGGCTCCCAATCCATAAGCCATTTTTTAGGTTAATATAGCCCGTTACGCACGATAAATCACTTTACAATCATCTATGATTGTTAGGTCAACTTTTTGTAAATGGGCAATATAATGGCTTGTTTGACTCCGATAAATATCCCACCGCACGTTCACTTGAGAATTTAATGAGCGTTTCTTATTCTCCTTAAAAGGTTTGGATCCATAGGTCATTTGCATCTTTAACATGTTTCAAGCATGCATATTCATTTTTAAAGCATATGTGGAAGAAATCTCTTTCTTATAAAATTCCAAGCTGTTAGGGTTGAACTAGTGGAATTTCCCAAACTTGGACAACAAAACTTTTGTGTTCATTTGTGGTGTGTGAATAAATTTTCTTTATGAGCATTTGTTATTTTTAAAAATAATTTCCATACATAAACTCTAAAATTTTCATTATGTTGTGATCTATTTGCCTTTATGGTTTACGGGATGAATAGAGAGCGAAAACTCAATGTTTTGATTTAAGAAAAAATAGTACATCTAAAACAGAAATGCACAATCCACATATGTAGAGAGAGATAATTCCAAAGAGTGTATGTAATTTTTATGGATTCTATACTTACATTTATTATTTTTTTAAATTTTTCTATACATAAATTCTAAAATTTTCTATTTGTTGCCAACTATTTGCCTTTTTGGTTTACGGGATGAAGGGAGAGCGAAAACTCAAAGTTTTTATTTAAGAAAACAGAGTACATCTAAAATGGAAATGCACAATCCGAAAATGTAGAGAGAGATAACTCCAAAGTGTGTATTTAATTTTTAGGGATTTTAAGCTCTTTTTAGTTTTTATATATCAGGTTTTGCAATCGACGGGAAAAGGGGGAGACGGGGGATTTTTAGCTGAGTGTTGACTCCCTATCCATAAGCCATTTCTTAGGGTAATTTAGCCCGTTAAGAAAGATAAATCACATTACAATCATCTAAGATTGTTAGGTCAACTTTTTGTAAATGGGCAAAATAATGGCTTGTTTGACTCGGGTAAATATCCCACCGCACGTTCTCTTGAGAATTTAATGAGCATTTGTTATTCTCTTTAAAAGGTTTGGATCCATAGGTGATTTGCATCATTAACATGCTTCAAGCATGCATATCCATTTTAAAAGCCTCTGTGGAAGAAATCTCTTTCTTATAAAACTCCAAGCTGTTAAGGTTGAACTAGTGGAATTTCCCAAACCTTGACAACAAAACTTTTGTGTTCATTTTTTGTGTGTGAATAAATTTTTTTTCTTACATTTTTATTGCTTTAAATTTTTTCCTTCCATTAACTCTAAAATTTTCATTTTGTTGTGATCTTTTTTCCTTTTAGGTTTACGGGAAGAAGGGAGAGCGAAAACTCAAAGTTGTGATTTAAGAAAAAAGATTAAATCAAAAATAGAAATGCACATTGAAAAAATTTAGAGAGAGATAATTCCATTGAGTGTCTGTAATTTGTAGGGATTGTCAGCTCTTTTTAGCTTTTATAAATCAGGTTTTGCAATCGTCAGGTAAAGGGGGAGACGGGGGATTTTTAACTGAGTGTTGACTCCCAATCCATAAGTAATTTTTTAGGGTAATATAGCCCGTTATGCATGATAAATCACTTTAAAATAATCTATGATTGTTAGGTCAGCTTTTTGTAAATGGGCAAAACATTGACTTGTTTGACTCGGGTAAATATCCCACCGCACGTTCACTTGAGAATTCACGAGCGCATGTTATTCTCTTTAAAAGGTTTGGATCCATAGGTGATTTTCATATTTAACTTGTTTCAAGCATGCATATGCATTTTTAAAGCATGTGTGGAAGAAATTCCTTTCTTATAAAATTCCAAGTTGTTAGGGTTGAACTAGTGGAATTTCCCAAACTTGGACAACAAAACTTTTGTGTTCAATTGTGGTGTGTGAATAAATTTTCTTTACTTACATTTGTGATTGGTTTTAATTTTTTCCATACATAAACTCTGAAATTTTCATTTTGTTCTGATCTATTTGCCTTTTTGGTTTACGGGAAGAAGGGAGAGAGAAAACTAAAAAAATTGATTTAAGAAAAAGAGTACATCTAAAATGGAAATGCACAATGAAAAATATGTAGAGAGAGATAATTCCAAAGAGTTTCGGTAATTTTTAGGGATTGTAAGCTCTTTTTAGTTTTTATATATCAGGTTTTCCAATCGTCGAGAAAAGGGGGACGCGGGGGATTTTTAACTAAGTGTTGGCTCCCAATCCATAAGCCATTTTTTAGGTTAATATAGCCCGTTACGCACGATAAATCACTTTACAATCATCTATGATTGTTAGGTCAACTTTTTGTAAATGGGCAATATAATGGCTTGTTTGACTCCGATAAATATCCCACCGCACGTTCACTTGAGAATTTAATGAGCGTTTCTTATTCTCCTTAAAAGGTTTGGATCCATAGGTCATTTGCATCTTTAACATGTTTCAAGCATGCATATTCATTTTTAAAGCATATGTGGAAGAAATCTCTTTCTTATAAAATTCCAAGCTGTTAGGGTTGAACTAGTGGAATTTCCCAAACTTGGACAACAAAACTTTTGTGTTCATTTGTGGTGTGTGAATAAATTTTCTTTATGAGCATTTGTTATTTTTAAAAATAATTTCCATACATAAACTCTAAAATTTTCATTATGTTGTGATCTATTTGCCTTTATGGTTTACGGGATGAATAGAGAGCGAAAACTCAATGTTTTGATTTAAGAAAAAACAGTACATCTAAAACAGAAATGCACAATCCACATATGTAGAGAGAGATAATTCCAAAGAGTGTATGTAATTTTTATGGATTGTAATCTCTTTTTAGTTTTTATAAATCATGTTTTGCAATAGTCGAGAAAAAGGGGAGGCCGAGGATTTTTAACTGAGTGTTGACTCCTAATCCATAACCCATTTCTTAGGGTAATATATCCCATTAAGCAAGATAAATCACTTTAAAATCATCTATGATTGTTAGGTCAACTTTTTGTAAATGGGAAAAATAATGGCCTCTTTGACTCTGGTAAATATCCCACAGCACGTTCACTCGAGAATTTAATGATCGTTTTTTATTCTCCTGAAAAGCTTTGGATCCATAGGTGATTTGAATCTTTCACATGTTTCAATCATGCCTATCTATTTTTAAAGCATGTGTGGAAGAAATCTCTTTCTTATAAAACTCCATGCTATTAAGGTTGAACTAGTGGAATTTCCCAAACCTTGACAACAAAACTTTTGTGTTCTTTTGTGGTTTGTGAATAAATTTTCTTTACTTATATTTGTTATTGTTTTAAATTTTTTCCATACATTAACTCTAAAATTTTAATTTTGTTGTGATATTTTTGACTTTTAGGTTTACGAGAAGAAGGGAGAGAGAAAACTCAACGTTTTGATTTAAGAAAAAAGATTACATCTAAAATGGAAATGCACATTGCACAAATGTAGAGAGAGATAATTCCAATGAGTGTCTGTAATTTTTAGGGATTGTAAGCTCTTTTTAGTTATTATAAATAAGGTTTTGGAAACGTCAGGAAAAGGGGGAGGCGGGGGATTTTTAACTGAGTGTTGACTCCCAATCCGTAAGCTATTTCTTAGGGTACTATAGCCCGTTACTGAAGATAAATCACTTTACAATCATCTATGATTGTAAGGTTGAATTTTTTTAAATGGGCAAAATAATTGCTTGTTTGACTCTGGAAAATATTCCACCGCATGTTCACTCTAGAATTTAATGAGCGTTTGTTATTCTCTTTAAAAGGTTTGGATCTATAGGTGATTTTCATCTTTAACTTGTTTCAGGCATGTATATCCATTTTTAAAACATGTCTGGAAGAAATCTCTTTCTTATACAATTCCAAGCTTTTAGGGTTGAACTAGTGGAATTTCCCAAACTTGGACAATTAAACTTTTTTGTACATTTGTGGGGTGTGAATAAATTTTCTTTACTTACATTTGTTATTTTTTAAAATTTATTCCATAAATCTAAAATTTTCATTTTGTTGTGATCTATTTGCCTTTTTGGTTTACGGGATAAAGGGAGAGAGAAAACTCAAAGTTTTGATTTAAGAAAAAAGATTACTTCTAAAATGAAAATGTACAATGCAGAAATGTAGAGAGAGATAATTCCAAAGAGTGTCTGTAATTTTTAGGGATTGTAAGATCTTTTCAATTTTTATATATATGGTTTTGCAATGGTTGGGAAAAGGGGGAGGCAGGGGATATTTAACTGAATGTTGACTCCCAATCCACAAGCTATTTCTGAGGGTACTATAGCCCATTACGCATGATAAATCACTTTACTATCATCTATGATTGTTAGGTCAGCTTTTTGTAAATGGGCTTAATAATGGTTTATTTAAGTCGGGTAAATATCCCACCGCACATTCACTTGAGAATTTAATGAGCGTTTATTATTCTCTTTAAAAGGTTTGGATTCGTAGGTGATTTCCATCTTTAACATGTTACATGCATGCATATCCATTTTTAAAGCATGAGTGGAAGAAATCTCTTTCTTATAAAATTCCAAGCTGTTACGGTTGAACTAGTGGAATTTCCCAAACTTGGACAACAAAACTTTTGTGTTCATTTGTGATGTGTGAATAAATTTTCTTTACTTAAATTTTTTATAGTTTTAAATTTTTCCATACATAAGCTCCAAAATTTTCATTTTTTTGTGATCTATTTGCCTTTTTGGTTTACGGGATGAAGGGAGAGCAAAAACTCAAAGTTTTGATTAAAGAAAACAGAGTACATCTAAAATGGAAATGCACAATCCACAAATGTAGAAAGAGATAATTCCAAAGAGTGTATGTAATTTTTAGGGATTTTAAGCTCTTTTAGTTTTTATATATCAGGTTTTGCAATCTTCGAGAAAAAGGGGAGACGGGGGATTTTTAACTGAGTGATGACTCGAAAACCATAAGCCATTTCTTAGGGTACTATAGCCCGTTAAGCAAGATAAATCACATTACAATCATCTATGATTGTTAGGTCAGCTTTTTGTAAATGGGCAAAATAATGGTTTGTTTGACTCGGGTAAATATTCCACCGCACATTCACTTGAAAGATTAATGAGCGTTTGTTATTCTCTTTAAAAGGTTTGGATTCGTAGGTGATTTCCATCTTTAACATGTTACATGCATGCATATCCATTTTTAAAGCATGAGTGGAAGAAATCTCTTTCTTATAAAATTCCAAGTTGTTAGGGTTGAACTAGTGGAATTTCCCAAACTTGGACAACAAAACTTTTGTGTTCATTTGGGGTGTGTGAATAAATTTTATTTACTTATATTTGTTAATGTTTTAAATTTTTTCCATACATAAACTCTAAAATTTTCATTTTGTTGTGATCTATTTGCCTTTTTGGTTTACGGGATGAAGGGAGAGCGAAAACTCAAAGTTTTGATTTAAGAAAATAGAGTACGTCTAAAATGGAAATGCACAATTCACAAATGTAGAGAGAGATAATTCCAAAGAGTGTATGTAATTTTTAGGGATTTTAATCTCTTTTTTGTTTTTATATATCAAGTTTTGCAATTGTCGGGAAAAGGGGGAGACGGGGGATTTTTAACTGAGTGTTGACTCCCAATGCATAAGCCATTTCTTACGGTAATACTGCCCGTTAAGCAAGACAAATCACATTACAATCATCTATGATTGTTAGGTCAACTTTTTGTAAATGGGCCATATAACGGCTTGTTTGACTCCGGTAAATATCCCACCACACATTCACTTGAGAATTTAACGAGCGTTTGTTATTCTCTTTAAAAGGTTTGGATCCATAGGTGATTTGCATATTTAACATATTTCGAACATGCATATGCATTTTGTAAGCATAAGTGGAAGAAATCTCTTTCATATAAAATTGCAGTCACTTAGCATTGAACTAGTGGAATTTTCAAAACTTGGACAACAAAACTTTTGTGTTCAATTGTGGTGTGTGAATAAATTTTCTTTACTTACATTTGTTATTGTTTTAAATTTTTTCCATACATAAACTCTAAAATTTTCATTTTGTTGCATCTATTTGCCTTTCTGGTTTACGGGATAAAGGGAGAGCGAAAACTCAAAGTTTTGATTTAAGACAAAAGAGTATATCTAAAATGGAAATGCACAATGCACAAATGTAGAGAGAGATAATTCCAAAGAGTGTCTGTAATTTCTAGGGATTGTAAGCTCTTTTAAGTTTTTATATCTAGTTGCAATCGTCGGGAAAAGATGGAGGCGGGGGATTTTTAACTGAGTGTTGACTCCCAATCCATAAGCTATTTCTTAGGGTACTATTCCTCGTTACGCACGATAAATCACATTACAATCATCTATGATTGTTATGTCAGCTTTTTGTAAATGGGCAAAATAATGGTTTGTTTGACTCAGGTAAATATCTCACCGCACGTTCACTTGAGAATTTACTCAGTGTTTGTTATTCTCTTTAAAAGGTTTGGATCCATATGTGATTTGAATCTTTAACATGTTTCAAGAATGCATATCCATTTTAAAAGCATAAGCGGAAGAAATCTCTTTCTGATAAAATTCGAAGCTGTTAGGGTTGAACTACTGGAATTTCCCAAACTTGGAATACAAAACTTTTGTGTTCATTTGTGGTGTGTGAATAAATTTTATTTACATAAATTTGTTATTGTTTTAAATTTTTTCCATACATAAACTCTAAAATTTTCATTTGGTTGTGATCAATTTGCCATTTTGGTTTACTGGATGAAGAGAGAGCGAACACTCAGAGTTTTTATTTAAGAAAATAGAGTACATCTAAAATATAAATTCACAATCCACAAATGTAGATAGAGATATTTCCAAGGAGTGTATGTAAATTTTAGGGATTGTAAGTTGTTTTTAGTTTTTATATATCAGGTTTTACGATCATCGGGAAAAGGGGGAGACAGGGGATTTTTAACTGAGTGTTGACTCCCAATCCATAAGCCATTTCTTAGGGTAATATAGCCCATTAAGCAAGATAAATCACATTACAATCATCTACGATTGTTAGGTCAACCTTTTGTAAATGGGCAAAATAATGGCTTGTTTGACTCAGGTAAGTATCCCACCGCACGTTCACTTGAGAATTTAATGAGCGTTCGTTATTCTCTTTAAACGGTTTGGATCCATAGGTGATTTGGATCTTTAACTTGTTTCAAGCTTGCATATCCATTCTTAAAGCATGTGTGGAAGAAATCTCTTTCTTATAAAACTCCAAGCTATTAAGGTTGAACTAGTGGAATTTCCCAAACCTTGACCACAAAACTTTTGCATTCATTTGTGGTGTGTTAATAAATTTTTTTTCTTAAATTTGTTATCGTTTTAAATTTTTTCCATACATGAACTCAAAAAGTATCATTTTGTTGTGATCTTTTTGCCTTTTAGGTTTACGGCAAGAAGGGAGAGTGAAAAATCAAAGTTCTGATTTAAGAAAAAAGATTACATTTAAAATTGAAATGCACATTGCACAAATGTAGAGAGAGATAATTCCATTGTGTCTGTAATTTTTTGGGATTGTAAGCTCTTTTCAGTTTTTATATATCAGGTTGTGCAATCATCTAGAAAAGGGGGAGACGAGGGATTTCTAACTGAGTGTTCACTCCCAATCCATAAGCAATTTTTTAGGGTAATATAGCCCTTACATGATAAATCACTTTACAATAATCTATGATTGTTAGGTCAGCTTTTTGTAAATGGGTAAAATAATGGCTTGTTTGACTCGGGTAAATATCCCACCACACGTTCACTTGAGAATTTAACCAGCGTTTGTTATTCTCTTTAAAAGGTTTGGATCCGTAGGTGATTTGCATCTTTAACAAGTTACAAGCAGGTATATCCATTTTTAAAGCATGTATGGAAGAAATCTCTTTCTTATAAAATTCTGAGTTGATAGGGTTGAACTAGTGGAATTTTCCAAACTTGGACAACAAAATTTTTTTGTTCATTTGTGGTGTGTGAATAAATTTTCTTTACTTACATTTGTTATTTTTAAAATTTTTTTCCATACATAAACTCTAAATTTTTCATTTTGTTGTGATTTATTTGCCTTTATGGTTTATGAGATGAAGAGAGAGCGAAAACTGAAAGTTTTTTATTAAAGAAAAAAGAGTACATCTAAAATGGAAATGCACAATCCAAAAATGTAGAGAGAGATAATTCCAAAGAGTGTATGTAATTTTTTGGGATTGTAAGTTGTTTTTAGTTTTTATAAATCAGGTTTCACTTTCGTCGGGAAAAAGGGGAGGCAAGGGATATTTAACTGAGTGTTGACTCCCAATCCATATGATATTTCTTAGGGTAATATATCCCGTTCAGCAAAATAAATCACTTTACAATCATCTATGATTGTTAGGTCAACTTTTTGTTAATGGGCATAATAATGGCCTGTTTGACTCTGGTAAATATCCCACCGCACGTTCACTTGCGAATTTAATGAGCATTTTTTATACTCTTTAAAAGCTTTGGATCCATAGGTGATTTTCATCTTTAACATGTTTCAAGCATGCATATCCATTTTCAAAGCATGTGTGGAAGAATTTTCTTTCTTATAAAACTCCAAGCTATTAAGGTTGAACTAGTGGAGTTTCCCAAACCTTGACAACAAAAATTTTGTGTTCATTTGTGGTTTGTGAATAATTTTTTTTTACTTACATTGGTTATTGTTTTAAATTTTTTCCATACATAAACTCTAAAATTTTCATTTTGTTGTGATCTATTTGCCTCTTTGGTTTACGGGATGAAGGGAGAGCGAAAACTCAAAGTTTTGAGTTAAGAAAATAGAGTACATCTAAAATGGAAATGCACAATCCACAAATGTAGAGAGAGATAATTCCAAAGAGTGTATGTAATTTTTAGGAATTGTAAACTCTTTTTAGTTTTTATATATCAGGTTTTGCAATCTTCGGGAAAAGGGGGAAATGGGGGATTTTTAACTGAGTGCTAACTCCCAATCCATGAGCCATTTCTTAGGGTAATATAGCCCATTAAGCAAGATAAATCACATTACAATCATCTATGATTGTTAGGTCAACTATTTGTCAATGGTCAAAATAATGGCATGTGTGACTCGGGTAAATATCCCATCGCACGTTCACTTGAGAATTTAATGAGCGTTTGTTATTCTATTTAGAAGGTTTGAATCCATAGGTGATTTGCATCTTTAACATGTTACAAGCATGCATATTCATTTTTGAAGCATGTGTGGAAGAAATCTCTTTCTTATAAAATTCCATGTTGTTAGGGTTGAACTAGTGGAATTTCCCAAACTTGGACAACAAAACTTTTGTGTTCATTTGTGGTGTGTGAATAATTGTTTTTACTTACTTTTCTTATTGTTTTAAATTTTTTCCATACATAAGCTCTAAATTTTCATTTTGTTGTGTTCTATTTGCCCTTTTGGTTTACGGGATGAAGGGAGAGCGAAAACTCAAAATTTTGATTTAAGCAAAAAGAGTACATCTAAAATGGAAAAGCGCAATGCACAAATGTAGAGAGAGATAATTTAAAAGTGTGTCTGTAATTTTACAATTCCCAAAAATTACAGACTGCTTTTGGAATTATCTCTCTCTACATTTGTGCATTGTGCATGTCCATTTTAGATGTATACTTCTTTCTTAAATTAAAACTTGAGTTTTCACTTTTTCTTCTTCTCGTAAACAAAAAAAGAGATAAATGGCAAAAAAAATCACAACAAAATGATAATTTTAGAGTTTATGTATTCAAAGATTTTAACGCAATAACAAATGTGTGTAAAGAAAATTTATTCACACACCAGAAATGATCACAAAAGTTTTGTTATCCTAGTTTGGGATATTCCACTAGTAAACCCTAATAGCTTGGAATTTTGTAAGAAAGAGATTTTTTTACACATGTTTTAAAAAAGGGATATGCATGCTTGAAAGAAGTTAAAGATGCAAATGGCCTATGGATCCAAACCTTTTACAGAGAATAACATTAAATTCTCAAGTAAACGTACGGTGGGATATTTACCAGAGTCATACGAGTAATTATTTTTCCCATTTACAAAAATCTGACCTAACGATCATACATGATTGTAAACGGATTTATCATACGTAATAGGCTATATTTTTGTAAGAAATGACTTATGGATTGGGAGTCAACACTGAGTTAAAAATCCCCAGCCTCCCACTTTTCCCGACGATTGAAAAACCTGATATATAAAAACTAAAAAGAGTTTACAATCCCTAAAAATTACAGACACTTTTTGCAATTATCTCTCTCTACATTTCTGCATTGTGCCTTTCCCTTTTAGATTTATACTTTTTTCTTAAATCAAAACTTGAGTTTTCACTTTCCCTTCATGTCGTAAAAAAAAACAAGAGAAAAAAGGCAAAAAGAGATCACAAAAAAATGAAATTTTTAGAGTTTAAGTATGTAAAGAATTTAAAGAAATAACAAATGAACACAAAAGTTAATCCAAGTTTGGGAAATTCCACTAGTTCAACCCTAATAGCTTGGAATTTTATAAGAAAGAGATTTTTCTACACATGTTTTAAAAAAGGGATAAGCATGTTTGAAACATGTTAAAGATGCAAATGACCTATGGATCCATACCATAAAAAGAGAATAACATTAAATTCTCAAGTGAACGTGCGGTGGGATATTTTCCTGAGTCAAACTAGCCATTCTTTTTCTGATTTACAAAAAGCAGACCTAACGGTCATAGATGATTGTAAAGTGATTTATTATGTGTAACGGGTTGTATCTTTGTAACGAATGACTTATGGATTGGGAGTCAGCACTCAGTTAAAAATTCACCCGCATCCCCTTTTTCCTGACAATTGAAGAACCTGATATATAAAAACTAAAATAATTTTACAATCCCCTAAAATTATAGACACTTTCTGGAATTATCTCTCTCTACATTTGTGCATTGTGCATTTCCAGTTTAGATGTATACTTTTTTCTTAAATCAAAATTTGATTTTTCACTTTTACTTCATCTCGTAAACAAAAAAAGAGATAAAAGGAAAAAATACATCACAACAAAATGAAAATTTTAGAGTTTATGTATGGGAAGAATTTAAAGCAATAACATATGTAAGTAAAAAAAATTTATTCACACACTAGAAATGAACACAAAAGTTTTGTTATCCAAGTTGGGGATATTCCACTTGTTCAACCCAAATAGCTTGGAATTTTATAAGAAAGAGATTTTTCTACACATGTTTTAAAAAATGGATATGCATGTTTTAAACATGTTAAAGATTCAAATGACCTATGGATCCAAACCTTTTAAAGAGAATAATATTAAATTCTCAAGTGAACGTATGGTGGGATAATTACCAGAGTCGTACAAGCAATTATTTTTCCCATTTAAAAAAATCTGACCTAACAATCATACATGATTGTAAAGTGATTTATCATACGTAACGGGCTATATTTTTTTAAGGAATGGCTTATGGATTGGGAGTCAACACTGAGTTAAAAATCCCCTGCCTCCTCCTTTTCCCGACGATCGCAAAACCTGATATATAAAAACGAAAAAGAGTTTACAATCCCTAAAATTTACAGACACTTTTTGCAATTATCTTTCTTTACAGTTCTGCATTGTGAATTTCCCTTTTAGATGTAAACTTTTTTATTAAATCAAAACTTGAGTTTTCACTCTCCCTTCATCTCGTAAACAAAAAAAGAGATAAAAGGCAAAAATAGATCACAACAAAATAAAAATTTTAGAGTTTATGAATGGAAAGAATTAAAGCAATAAAAAATATAAGTAAAGAAAATTTATTGACACACCACAAAAGAACACCAAATTTTTGTTATCCAAGTTTGGGAAATTCCAGTAGTTCAACCCTAATAGCTTGGAATTTTATAAGAAAGAGATTTTTCTACACATGTTTTAAAAAATGGATATGCATGCTTGAAACTTGTTAAAGATTCAAATGACCTATGGATCCAAACCTTTTAAAAAGAATAAAATTAAATTCTCAAGTGAACATGCGGTAGGATATTTACCCGAGTCAAACAAGCCATTATTTTGCCCATTTACAAAAAGCTGACCTAACGATCATAGACGATTGTAAAGTGATTTATCATGCATAACGAGGTATATTATTATAAGGAATGACTAATGGATTGGGAGTCAACACTCAGTTAAAAATCACCCGCCTTCCCCTTTTCCCGACGATTGCAAAACGTTATATATAAAAACTATAAAGAGTTGACAATCCCTAAAAATTACAAAAAAATTTTGGAATTATCTCTCTCTACATTTTGGCATTGTGCATTTCTATTTTAGATGTATACTTTTTTCTTAAATCAAAACTTGAGTTTTGACTTTCCCTTCATGTCGTAAACAAAAATAGAAATAAAAGGCAAATAGATCACAAAAAAATGAAAATTTTAGAGTTTGTGTATGGAAAGAATTTTGAAGCAATAAAAAATGCAAGTAAAGAAAATTTATTCACTCACCACAAATGAACACAAAATTTTGCTTTCAGAGTTTGGGAAATTCCACTAGTTTAAACCTAATATCATGGAATTTTATAAGAAAGAGATTTTTATACACATGTTTTAAAAAATGGATATGCATGCTTGAAACTTGATAAAGATTCAAAAGACCTATGGATACAAACCTTTCAAAGAGAATGACATTAAATTCTCAAGTGAACTTGTAGTGGGATATTCACCCGAGTCAAACAAGCCATTATTTTTCCCTTTTACAAAAAGATGACGTAACGATCATAGATGATTGTAACGTGAATGATCATGTGTAATGGGCTATATGTTTGTAAGGAATGACTTATGGATTGGGAATCAACACTCAGTTAAAAATCCCCCACCTTCGCCTTTTCCCGACAATTACAAAACCTGATGTATAAAAACTAAAAAGAGTTAAAATCCCAAAAAATTTAAGACACTTTTCTGAATTATCTCTCACTACATTTGTGAATTGTAAATTTCCATTTTAGATGTATACTTTTTTCTTAAATCAAAACTTGAGTTTTCACTTTCCCTTCATCTCGTAAACAAACAAAGAGAAAAAAGGAAAATATAGATCACAAAAAAAATGAAATTTTTAGATTTTATGTATGGAAAGAATTTAAAGCAATAATAAAAGCAAGTAAAGAAAATTTATTCACACATCACAAGTGAACGCAAAAGTTTTGTTGTCCAAGTTTGGGAAATTTCACTAGTTCAACCCTAATAGCTTGGAATTTTATAAGAAAGAGATTTTTCTACACAAGTTTAAAAAAATGGATATGCATGCTTGAAACATGTTAAAGATGAAAATTACCTATGGATCCAAACTTTTTAAAGATAATAACATTAAACTCTCAAGTGAATGTGCAGTGGGATATTTACCCGAGTCAAACAAGCCATTATTTTTCCCATTTACAAAAAGTTGAGTTAATGATCATAGATGATTGTAAAGTGATTGATCATGCGTAATGGGATATATTTTTGTAATGAATGACTTATGGATTAGGAGTCAACACTCAGTTGAAAATCCCCTCCTCCCCCTTTTTCCAACGATTGTAAAACTTGATATATAAAAGCTAAAAAGAGTTTTCAATCCCTAAAAATTACAGACACTTTGTGGAATTAACTCTCTTTACATTTGTGCATTGATGGTTTCCATTTCAGATGTATACTTTTTCCTTAAATCAAAACTTGAGTTTTCACTTTCCCTTCATCTCGTAAACAAAAAAAGAGATAAAAGGCAAACATAGATCACAACATGATGAAAATTTTCGAGTTTATGTGTGGAAAGAATTTAAAGCAACAACAAATGTAAGTAATGAAAATTTATTCACACACCACAAATGAACATAAAAGTTTTGTTATCCAAGTTTGGGAAATTCCACAACTTCAGCTCTAATGGCTTTGAATTTTATTAGAAAGAGATTTTTCTACACATGTTTTAAAAAATGGATATGCATTCTTTAAACATGTTAAAGATGCAAATGACCTATGGATCCAAACCTTATAAAGAGAATAACATTAGATTCTCAAGTGAAAGAGCGGTGGGATATTAACCTGAGTCAAACAAGCCATTATTTTACCCATTTACAAATAGTTGACCTAACGATCGTAGATGATTGTAAAGTGATTTATCATGTGTAACGGGCTATATTTTTTGTAAGGAATGACTTATGGATTGGGAGTCAACACTCAGTTAAAAATCTCCCGCCTCCCCCTTTACCGACGATTGAAAAACCTGATATATAAAAGCTAAAAAGAGTTTACAATCCCTAAAAATTACAGACACTTTTTGGAATTATCTATCTCTACATTTGTGCAATGTGCATTTCCATTTTAGATGTATACTTTTTTTCAAATCAAAACCTGAGTTTTCACTTTCCCTTCACTTGTAAACAAAAAAACAGATAAAAGGCCAATAAATCAAGAGAAAATGAAAATTTTAGAGTTTATGTATGAAAAGAATTTAAATCAATAACAAATGTAGGTAAAGAAAATTTATTCACACACCACAAATGAACACAAAACGTTTTTTATCCAAGTTAGAGAAATTCCACTAGTTCAACCGTAATAGCATGGAATTTATAAGAAATAAATTTTTCAAAAAATGTTTTAAAAAATGGATATGCATGCTTGAAACATGTTAAAGATGTAAATGACCTATGGATCCAAACCTTTTAAAGACAATAACATTTGATTCACAAGTGAACGTGCGGTGGGATATTTACCTGAGTTAAACAAGTCATTATTTTGCCCACTTAAAAAAAGTTGGCCTAACGATCATAGATGATTGTAAAGTGATTTATTATACGTAACATGCTATATTTTTGTAAGGAATGCCTTATGGATTGGGAGTCAACACTCAGTTAAAAATTCCACGCCTCCCCCTTTTCCTGACGATTGCAAAACCTTATATAAAAAAACTAAAAGGAGTTTACAATCCCTAGAAATTACAGACACTTTTTGGAATTATCTCTCTCAACATTTGTGCATTTTGCATTTCCATTTTCAAAGTATAGTTTTTTCTGAAATCAAAACATGAGTTTTCACTTTCCCTTCATCACGTAAACAAAAATAGAGATAATAGGCAAATAGATCACAACAAAATGAAAATTTTAGAGTTTATGTATGGTAAGAATTTAAAGCAATAAAAAATGTAAGTAAAGAAATTTATTCACACACCACAAATGAACACAAAAGTTTTGTAATCAGAGGTTTGGAAATTCCACTAGTTCAACCCAAATAGCTTGGAATTTTATAAGAAAGAGATTTTTCTACACATGGTTTAAAAAATGGATATGCATGCTTGAAACATGTTAAAGTTTCAAATGACCAATGGATCCAAACCTTTAAAAGAGAATAACATTAAATTATTAAGTGAACGTGCGGTGAGATATTGACCAGAGTCACACAACCCATTATTTTTCCCATTTACAAAAACTTGACCTAACGACCACAGATTATTGTAAAGTTATTTATCATGTGTAACAGGCTATATTTTTGTAAGGAATGACTTATGGATAGGGAGTTAACACTCTGTTAAAAATCCCCTGCCTCCCCCTTTTCCCGGCGATTGCAACACCTGATATATAAAAAAAGAGTTTACAATCCCTAAAAATTACAGACACTTTTTTGAATTATCTCTCTCTACATTTCCATTTTAGATGTATACTCTTTTCTTAAATCAAAACTTGATTTTTCACTTTTCCATCATCTCGTGAAAAAATAGAGATAAAAGCCAAATAAATCACAACAAAATGAAAATTTTAGAATTTACGTATGGAAGAATATAAAGCAATAAAAATGTAAGTAAAGAAAATTTATTCACACACCACAAATGAACACAAAATTTTTGTTACTCAAGTTTGGGAAATTCCACTTGTTCAACCCTAATAGCTTGGAATTTTATAAGAAAGAGATTTTTGCGCACATGTTTTAAAAAATGGATAAGCAAGCTTGAAAAATGTTAAAGAGGCAAATGACCTATGGATCCAAACCTTTTAAAGAGAACAACAATAAATTCTCAAGTGAAGGTGTGGTGGGATATTTACTGGAGTAAAAAAAGCCATTATTTTGCCCATTTACATAAAGCTGACCTAACGATCATAGATGATTGTAAAGTTATTTATCATGCATAATGGGCTATATTTTTGTAAGGAATGACTTATGGATTGGGAGTCAACACTCAATTAAAAATTCCCCACCTCCCCCTTTTTCCCAACAATTGCAAAACCTCATATATAAAAACAAAAAGGAGTTTATAATCCCTAAAAGTTACAGACACTTTATGGAATTATCTCTCTCTATCTTTTTGCATTGTGCATTTCCATTTTATATGTATACTTTTTTCTTAAATAAAAATTTTGGTTTTCACTTTCCCTACATCTCGTAAACAAGAAAAGAGATAAAAGGCAAAAATAGATCACAAAAAAATGAAAATTTTAGAGTTTATGTATGGAAATAATTTAAAGGAATAACAAAAGAAAGTAAAGAAAATTTATTCACACACCACAAATGAACACAAAAGTTTTGTTATCCAAGTTTGGGACATTCCACTAGCTCAACCCTAATAGCTTGGAATTTTATAAGAAAGATTCTTCTACACATGTTTTAAAAAATGGATATGCATACTTGAAACATTTTAACGATGTAAATGACCTATGGATCCAAACCTTTTAAAGAGAATAACATTAAATTCTCAAGTTAACTTACGGTGGGATATTTACCTGAGTCAAACAAGCCATTATTTTGCCCATTTAGAAAAAGTTGACCTAACAATCATACTTGATTGTAAAGTGATTTAACATGCATAACGGGCTATATTTTTTTAAGGAATGACTTATGGATTGGGAGTCAACATTGAGTTAAAAATCCCCTGCCTCCCCCTTTTCCCGATGATCGCAAAACCTGATATATCAAATCTAAAAAGAGTTTACAGTCCCTAAAAATTACAGACACTTTTTGGAATTATCTCTCTCTGCATTTGTTCATTGTGCATTTCCATTTTAGACGAATACTTTTTTCTTAAATCAAAACTTGAGTTTTCACTTTCCCTTCATCTCGTAAAATAAAAATAAAAAAGATAAAAGGCAAAAATAGATCACAGCAAAATGATATTTTATAGAGTTTATGTATGGAATGAATTAAAAGTAATAAGAAATATAAGTAGATAAAATTTATTCACACAACACAAATGAACACAAAAATTTTGTTATCCAAGTTTGAGAAATTGCACTTGTTCAACCCTAATAGCGTGGAATTTTATTAGAAAGAGATTTTTCAACACATGTTTTAAAAAATGGATATGCAAGCTATAAATTTGTTAAAGATGCAAATAACCTATGGATCCAAACCTTTTAAAAAGAATAACATTAAAATCTCAAGTGAACGTGCGGTGGGATATTATCCCGAGTCAAAATAGCCATTATTTGGCCCATTTAAAAAACACTGACCTAATGATCATAGATGATTTTAAAGTGATTTATCATGTGTAACGGGCTATATTTTTGTAAGGAATGACTTATGGATTGGGAGTAAACACTCAATTAAAAATCCCCCGCCTCCCCCTTTTCCCAAGGATAGAAAAATGTTATATATAAAAATTAAAAACAGTTGACATTCCTAAAAAATTACAGACATTTTTTGGAATTATCTCTCTCTGCATTGGTGCATTGTGCATTTCCATTTTAGATGTATACTTTTATCTTAAATCAAAACTTGAGTTTTCACTTTCCCTTTATCTCGTAAAGAAAAAAAGGAGAGAAAAGGCAAATAGATCACAACAAAATGAAAATTTTAGAGTTTACGCATGGAAAGAATTTTGAAGCAATAACAAATGCAAGTACAAAAAAAAATTTCACACACCACAAATGAACACAAATTTTGTTATCAAAGTTCGGGAAATTCCACTAGTTCAACCCTAATATCATGGAATTTTATAAGAAAGAGATTTTTCTACACATGTTTTAAGAAATGGATATGCATGTTTGAAACTTGTTAAAGATGCAAATGACCTATGGATCCAAGTCTTCTAAAGAGAATGACATTAAATTCTCAAGTGAACGTGCGGTGGGATATTTACCTGAGTCAAACAAGCCATTATTTTTCCCTTTCACAAAAAACTGACCTGACGATCATAGATGATTGTAACGTGATTTATCATGTGTAACGGGCTATTTTTGTAACGAATGACTTATGGATTGGGAGTCAACACTCAGTTAAAAATCCCCCTCCTCCCCCTTTTCCCGACAATTGCAAAACCTGATATATAAAAACTAAAAAGAGTTTACAATCCCTAAAAATTAAGTAATCTTTTTTGAATTATCTCTCTCTGAATTTGTGCATTGTGCATTTCCATTATAGATGTATATTCTTTTCTTAAATCAAAAGTTGTGTTTTCACTTTTCCATCATCTCGTAAACAAAAAAAGAGATAAATGGGAAAAATAGATCACAACAAAATGAAAATTTTAGAGTTTATTTATGGAAAGAATTTAAAGCAATAAAAAATGTATGTAAATAAAATTTATTCACACGCCACAAATGAATACAAAAGTTTTGTTGTCCAAGTTTGGGATATTCCACTAGTTCAACCCTAATAGCTTGGAATTTTATAAGAAAGAGATTTTTCTACACATGTTTTAAAAAATAGATATGCATGCTTGGAACATGTTAAAGATGCAAATGACCTATGGATCCTAACCTTTTAAAGAGAATAATATTAAATTCTCTAGTGAACGTACAGTGGGATAGAGTCAAACAACCAATTATTTTGCCCTTTAAAAAAAGCTGACCTAATGATCATACATGATTGTATAGTGATTTATCATGCGTAATAGGCTATATTTTTGTGAGGAATGACTTATGGATTGGGAGTCAACAATGAGTTAAAAATCCTCTGCCTCCCCCTTTTCTTGACTATTGCAAAACTTGATACAAAAAAACTAACAAGAGTTTACAATCCCTAAAAATTATAGACACTTTTTGGAGTCATCTCTTTCTACATATGTGTATTGTGTATGTTCTTTTTAGATGTATACTTTTTTTCTTAAATCAAAACTTGAGTTCTCACTTTCCCTTCTACTCGTAAACGAAAAAAGAGATAAAAGGCAAATTGATCACAACAAAATGAAAATTTTAGAGTTTATGTATGGAAAGAATATATACAATAACAAATGTAAGGGAAGAAAATATATTCACACACCAAAAATGAACACAAGTTTTTTTATCCAAGTTTGGGAAATACTACCTATTCAACCCTAATATCTTGGAATTTTATAAGAAAGAGATTTTTCTGCACATGTTTTAAAAAATAGATATGCATGCTTGGAACATGTTAAAGATGCAAATTACCTAAGGATCCAAACTATTTAAAGTGAATAACATTAAATTCTCTTGTGAACGTGGGGTGGGTATTTACCCGAGTCAAACAATCCAGTATTTTGCCCATTTACAAAAACTTGACCTAACGATCATAGATTATTGTAAAGTGATTTATCATGCGTAATGGGCGATATTTTTGTAAGGAATGACTTAAACACTCAGTCAAAAATCCCCCACCTCCTCCCTTTCCTGACGATTGCAAAACATGATATTTAAAAACTAAAAAGAGTTTACAATCCCTAAAACATACAGACACATTTTGGAATTATCTCTCTATGCATTTGTGCATTGTGCATTTCCATTTTAGATGTATATTTTTTTTTTAAATCAAAACATGAGTTTTCACTTTCCCTTCATCTCGTCAACAAAAAAAGAGATAAAAGGCAAATCGATCAGAACAAGACAAAAATTTTAGAGTTTATGTATGGAAAGCAATTCAAGCAATAACAAATGTAAGTAAAGAAAATTTATTCAAACACACAAATGAACACAAAAGTTTTGTTATCCAAGTATGGGAAATTCCACTAGTTCAACCCTAATTGCTTGGAATTTTATAAGAAAGAGATTTTTCTGCACTTGTTTTAAAAAATGGATATGCATGCTTGAAACATGTTAAAGATGCAAATTACCTATGGATCCAAACATTTTCAAGAGAATGACATTAAATTCTCAAGTGAACGTGCGGTGGGATATTTACCCGAGTCAAACAAGCTATTATATTTCCCATTTACAAAAAGCTGACCTAGCAAGCCATTATATTTTTGTAAGGACTTATGGATTGGGAGTCAACACTCAGTTAAATATTCCCCGCCTCCCCCTTTTCCCGACAATTGCAAAGCCTGATATATAAAAAAAAAAGAGTTTACAATCCGTAAAAATTATAGACACTTTTTGGAATTATCACTCTCTACATTTGTGCATTGTGCATTGTGCATTTCCATTTTAGATGTATACTTTTTTCTGAAATCAAAACTTGAGTTTTCTCTTTCCTTTCATCTCGTAAACAAAAAAAGAGATAAAAGGCAAAAATAGATCAAGACAAAATGAAAATTTAAGAGTTTATGTATGGAAAGAATTTAAAGCAATAACATATGTAAGTAAAGAAAATTTATTCACACACCACAAATGAATGCAAAAATTAATCCATATTTGTGAAATTCCACTAGTTCAACCCTAATAGCTTGGAATTTTATAAGAAAGAGATTTTTCTACACATGTTTTCAAAAAGGTATATGCATGTTTGAAACATTAAAGATGCAAATGACCTATGGATCCTTACCATAAAAAGAGAATAACATTAAATTATCATGTGACCGTGCGGTGGGATATTTACCCGAGTCAAACAAGCCATTCTTTTGCCCATTTACAAAAAGTAGACCCAGTGATCATAGATGATTGTAAACTGATTTATTATGTGTAAGGGGCTGTATTTTTTTAAGGAATGACTTATGGATTGGGTGTTAACATTCAGTTAGAAATCCCCCACCTCCCCCTTTTCCCAACGATTGAAAAACCTGATATATAAAAAACTTTAATGAGTTTACAATCCCAAAAAATTACAGACAATTTTTGGAATTATCTCTCTCAACATTTGTGCATCGTGCATTTCCATTTTAGATGTATACTTTTCTTCTTAAATCAAAACTTATGTTTTCACTTTCCCTTCATCTCATAAACAAAAAAAGATATAAAAGGCAAATAGATCACAACCAAACGAAAATTTTAGAGTTTTTTTATGGAAACCATTTAAATCAAACAAATGTAAGTAAAGAAAATTTATTCACACACAAAAAATGAACACAAAAGTTTTGTTATTCAAGTTTGGGAAATTTCACTAGTTCAACCCTAATAGCTTGGAATTTTATAAGAAAAACATTTTTCTACACTTTTTTTAAAAAATAGATGTGCATGCTTGAAACATGTTAAAGATGCAAATTACCTATGGATCCAAACCTTTTAAAGAGAATGACATTAAATTATCAAGTAAACGTGTGGTGGGATATTTACTGGAGTCAAACAAGCCATTATTTTTCCCGTTTACAAAAATATGACATAACAATCATAGATGATTGTAACGTGATTTATCTTGCATAACGGGCTATATTTTTTTAAGAAATGACTTATGGATTGGGAGTCCACACTCAGTTAAAAATTTCCCGCCTCCCCCTTTTCCCGACGATTACAAAACCTAATATATAAAAAGTAAAAAGAATTTACAATCCCTAAAAATTACTGACACTTTTTGGAAATATCACTCTCTACATTTGTGCATTGTGCAATTCCATTTTAGATGTATAGTTTTATCTTAAATCAAAACTTGAGTTTTCACTTTCCCTTCTTCTCGTAAACAAAAAAAGAGATAAAAGGACGATATAAATCACAAAAAAATGAAAATTTTAGATTTTATAGATGGAAAGAATTAAAAGCAATAACAAATGCAAGTAAAGAAAATTTATTCACACACCACAAATGAACACAAAAGTTTTGTTATCCAAGTTTGGGAAATTGCACTAGTTCAACCTTAATAGCTTGGAATTTTATACGAAAGAGATTTTTCTACACAAGTTTTAAAAAAAGGATATGCATTCATGAAACATGTTAAAGATGCAATGACCTATGGATCCAAACCTTTTAAAGAGAACAATATTAAATTCTCAAGTGAACGTGGGGTGGATATTTACTCGAGTCAAACAAACCATTATTTTGGCATTTAAAAAAAAACTGACCAAATGATCATAGATGATTGTAAAGTGATTTATCATGCGTAACGGGCTATATTTTTGTAAGGAATGACTTATGGATTGGGAGTCAACACTTAGTTAAAAATCCTTCGCCTCCCCCTTTTCCCCACGATTGCAAAACCTTATATATAAAAACTAAAAAGATTTTACAATCCCTAAAAGTTACAGACACTTTTCTGAATTATTTCTCTCTACATTTTTGCATTTTGCATTTCCATTTTAGATGTATACTATTTTCTTAAATCAAAACTTGAGTTTTCACTTTTCCTTCAACTTGTAAACAAAAAAAGAGATAAAAGGCAAAAAAAGCTCACAACAAAATGAAAATTTTAGAGTTTATGTATGGCAACAATTTAAAGCAAATACATATGTAAGTAAGGAAAATTTATTCACACACCAAAAATGAACACAAAAGTTAATCCAAGTTTGGGAAATTCCACTAGTTCAACCCTAATAGCTTGAAATTTTATAAGAAAGAGAATTTTCTACACATTTTTTAAAAAAGGTATATGCGTGTTTGAAACATGTTAAAGATGCAAATGACCTATGGATCCTTAACATAAAAAGAGAATAACATTAAATTTTCAAGTGAACATGTGGTGGGATATTTACCCGAGTCAAACAAGCCATTCTTTTGCCCATTTACAAAAAGCGGACCTCACGATCATAGATGATTGTAAAGTGATTTATTATGTGTAACGGGCTATATTTTTTTAAGGAATGACTTATGGATTAGGGGTCAACATTCAGTTAAAAATCCCCCACTCCCCCTTTTTCCGACGATTGCAAAACCTGATATATAAAAACTAAAATGAGTTTACAATTCCCAAAAATTACAGACAGTTTTTGGAATTATCTCTCTCTACATTTTTGCATTGTGCATTTCAATTTTAGATGTATACTTTTTTCTTAAATCAAAACTTGAATTTTGTCTTTTCCTTCATCTCGTAAACAAAAAAAGAGATATAAGACAAAAATACATCACAACAAAATGAAAATTTTAGAGTTTATGTAAGGAAAGAGTTTAACGCAATAAAAAAATATAAGTAAAGAAAATTTATTCACACACCAGAAATGAACGCAAAAGTTTTATTATCCAAGTTTGGGATATTCCACTAGTTAAACCCTAATATCTTGGAATGTTATAAGAAAGAGATTTTACTACACATGTTTTAAAAAATGGATATGCATGCTTGAAACAAGTTAAAGATCCAAATGACCTATGGATCCAAACCTTTTACAGAGAATAAAATTAAATTCTCAAGTGAACGTACGGTGCGATATTTACCAGAGTCATACAAGCAATTATTTTTCCCATTTATAAAAATCTGACCTAACGATCATACATGATTGTAAACGGATTTATCATGCATAATGGGCTATACTTTTGAAAGGAATGACTTATGGATTGGGAGTCAACACTGAGTTAAAAATCCCTAGCCTCCCCCTTTTCCCGACGATTCGAAAACCTGATATATAAAAACTAAAAAGAGTTTACAATCCCTGAAAATTATAGACACTTTTTGCAATTATCTCTCTCTACATTTCTACATTGTGCCTTTCCCTTTTAGATGTATACTTTTTTCTTAAATAAAAACTTGATTTTTCACTTTCCCTTCATCTCATAAACAAAAAAAGTGAAAAAAAGGCAAAAATAGATCACAAAAAAATAAAAATTTTAGACTTTATGTATGGAAAGAATTTAAAGAAATAACAAATGAACACAAAAGTTAATCCAAGTTTGGGAAATTCCACAAGTTCAACCCTAATAGCTTGGAATTTTATAAAAAAGAGATTTTTCTACACATGTTTAAAAAAAGGGATATGCATGTTTGAAACATGTTAAAGATGCAAATGACCTCTGGATCCAAACCATAAAAAGTGAATAAAATTAAATTATCAAGTGAACTTATGGCGGGATATTTACCCGAGTCAAACTAGCCATTCTTTTGCCCATTTACAAAAAGAACATCTAACGATCATAGATGATTGTAAAGTGATTTATTATTTGTAACGAGCTGTATTTTTGTAAGGAGTGACTTATGGATTGGGAGTCAACACTCAGTTAAAAATCCCCCACCTCCCCCTTTTCCCGACGATTGCAAAACCTGATATATAAAAACTAAAATGAGTTTAGAATCCCCAAAAATTACAGACACTTTTTGGAATTATCTCTCTCTTCATTTGTGCATTATGCATTTAAATTTTAGATATAGACTTTTTTCTTAAATAAAAACTTGAGTTTTCACTTTTCCTTCATCTCATAAACAAAAAAAGAGATAAAAGTCACAAATACATCACAATAAAATGAAAATTTTAGAGTTTATGTATGGAAAGAATTTAAAGCAATAAAAAATTTAAGTAAAGAAAATTTATTCACACACCAGAAATGAACAAAAAAGTTTTTGTATCCAAGTTTGAGATACTCCACCTGTTCAACCATAATAGCTTGGAATTTTATAACAAAGAGATTTTTCTACCCATGTTTTAAAAAATGGATTTGCATGCTTGAAACATGTTAAAGATTCAAATGACCTAAGGATCAAAACCCTTTAAAGAGAATAACATTAAATTCTCAACAACGTACGGTGGGATATTTACCAGAGTCATATAATCAATTATTTTTCCCACTTACAAAAATCTGACTTAACAATCATACATGATTGTAAAGTGATTTATCATGCATAACGGGCTATATTTTTGTAAGGAATGACTTATGGATTGGGAGTCAACACTGAGTTAAAAAAACCTTGCCCCTCCTTTTCCCGACAATCGGAAAACCTGATATATAAAAACTAAAAAGAGTTTACAATCCCTAAAATTTACAGACACTTTTTGTAATTATCTTTCTCTACATTTTTGCATTGTCCATTTTAGATGTATACTTTTTTGTTCAATCAAAACTTGAGTTTTTAGTTTTCCTTCATCTCGTAAAAAAAAAAAAAGAGATAAAAGGAAAAAATAGATCACAACAAAATGAAAAATTTAGAGTTTATGAATGGAAAGAGTTAAAAGCAATAACAAATATAAGTAAAGAAAATTTATTCACACACCACAAATGAACACAAAACTTTTGTTATCCAAGTTTGGGAAATTCCACTAGTTCAACCCTAATAGCCTGGAATTTTATAAGAAAGAGATTTTTCTACACATGTTTTAAAAAATGGATATACATGCTTGCAACTTGTTAAAAATGGAAATGACCTATGGATCCACACCTTTTAAAAATAATAACATTAATATCTCAGGTGAACGTGCGGTAGGATATTTACCGAAGTCAAACAAGCTATTATTTTGCCCATTTACAAAAAGCTGACCTAACGATCATAGATGATTCTAAAGTGATTTATCATGCGTAACGAGCTATATCATTTTAAGGAACGACTTATGGATTGGGAGTCAACACTCAGTTAAAATTCCCCCACCTTCCCCTTTTCTCGACGATTGCAAAATGATATATATAAAAACTAAAAAGAGTTGATAATCCCTAAAAATTACAAACACTCTTTTGAATTATCTCCCTCTACATTTTTGCATAGTGCATTTCCATTTTAAATGTATACTTTTTGCTTAAGTCAAAACTTGCGTTTTCACGTTCCCTTCATCTCATAAACAAAAATTGAGATAAAAGGCAAGTAGATCACAACAAAATAAAAAATTTAGAGGTTATGTATGGAAAAAATTTTGAAGCAATAACAAATCCAAGTAAAGAAAATTTATTCACTCACCACAAATGAACACAAAATTTTTGTTTTCGGAGTTTGGGAAATTCCACTAATTCAAACCTAATATCATGGAATTTTATATGAAAGTGATTTTTCTACACATGTTTTAAAAAATGGATATGCAAGCTTGAAACATGTTAATGATGCAAAAGACCTATGGATAAAATGGAAACATATAACAACAAAATGAAAATATCAAAGTTTATGTATGGAAAGAATTTAAATCAATAACCAATGCAAGTAAAGAAAAATCCCCCACCTTTGCCTATTCCCGACGATTGTAAAACCTAATGTGTAAAAACTAAAAAGAGTGTAAGATCCCTAAAAATTTAAGAAAATTTTTGGAATTATCTCTCTCTACCTATGTGCATTGTGCATTTCCATTTTAGATGTATACTTTTTTCTTAAATCAAAACTTGAGTTTTCACTTTCCCTTCATCTCGTAAAAACAAAAAATAGAAAAATGGAAAATATAGATCACAAAAAAAATGAAATTTTTAGATTTTATGTATCGAAAGAATTTAAAGCAATAAGAAATGAAAGTAAAGAAAATTTATTCACACATCACAAATGAACACAAAAATTTTGTTATCCAAGATTGGGAAATTCGACTAGTTCAACCCTAATAGCTTGGAATTTTATAAGAAAGAGATTTTTCTACACAAGTTTAAAAAAATGGATATGCATGCTTGAAACATGTTAAATGTGCAAATTACCTATCGATCCAAACCTTATAAAGATAATAACATTAAATTCTCAAGTGACTGTGCGGTGGGATATTTACCCGAGTCAAACAAGCCATTATTTTGCCCATTTACAAAAAGTTGTCTTAATGATCATAGATGATTGTATATCATGGAATTTTATATGAAAGTGATTTTTCTACACATGTTTTAAAAAATGGATATGCAAGCTTGAAACATGTTAATGATGCAAAAGACCTATGGATAAAATGGAAACATATAACAACAAAATGAAAATATCAAAGTTTATGTATGGAAAGAATTTAAATCAATAACCAATGCAAGTAAAGAAAAATCCCCCACCTTTGCCTATTCCCGACGATTGTAAAACCTAATGTGTAAAAACTAAAAAGAGTGTAAGATCCCTAAAAATTTAAGAAAATTTTTGGAATTATCTCTCTCTACCTATGTGCATTGTGCATTTCCATTTTAGATGTATACTTTTTTCTTAAATCAAAACTTGAGTTTTCACTTTCCCTTCATCTCGTAAAAACAAAAAATAGAAAAATGGAAAATATAGATCACAAAAAAAATGAAATTTTTAGATTTTATGTATCGAAAGAATTTAAAGCAATAAGAAATGAAAGTAAAGAAAATTTATTCACACATCACAAATGAACACAAAAATTTTGTTATCCAAGATTGGGAAATTCCACTAGTTCAACCCTAATAGCTTGGAATTTTATAAGAAAGAGATTTTTCTACACAAGTTTAAAAAAATGGATATGCATGCTTGAAACATGTTAAATGTGCAAATTACCTATCGATCCAAACCTTATAAAGATAATAACATTAAATTCTCAAGTGACTGTGCGGTGGGATATTTACCCGAGTCAAACAAGCCATTATTTTGCCCATTTACAAAAAGTTGTCTTAATGATCATAGATGATTGTAAAGTGATTTATGATGCGTAATGGGCTATATTTTTTGTAAGGAATGACTTATGGATTAGGAGTCAACACTAAGTTAAAAATCCACCACTTCCCCCTTTCCCGACGATTGCAAAACCTTATATATAAAATCTAAAAAGAGTTTACAATTCCCAAAAATTACATACACTTTTTGGAATTATCTCTCTCTACATTTGTGAATTTTGCATTTCCATTTGAGAAGAATACTTTTTTTTTAAATCAAAATTTGAGTTTTCACTTTCCCTTCAACTAGTAAACAAAAAGAGAGATAAAAGGGAAACAGATAAGAATAAAATGAAAATATTAGAGTTTATGTATGGAAAGAATTTAAAGCAATAACCATTGCAAGAAAGAAAATTTATTCACACACCACAAATGAACATAAAAGTTTTGTTATAAAAGTTTGGGAAATTCCACTAGTTCAACCCTAATAGCTTGGAATTTTATAAGAAAGAGATTTTTCTACACTTGTTTTAAAAAATGGATATTCATGCTTTAAACACGTTAGAGATGCATATGACCTATCGATCCAAACCTTATAAGATAATAACATTAAATTCTTAAGTGACTGTGCGGTGGGATATTTACCCGAGTCAAACAAGAAAATATTTTGCCCATTTACAAAAAGCTGTCTTAATGATCATAGATGATTGTAAAGTGATTATGATGCATAACGGGCTATATTTTTGTAAGGAATGACTTATGGATTAGGAGTCAACACTCAGTTAAAAATCCCCCACCTCCCCCTTTCCCGAAGATTGAAAAACCTTATATATAAAATCTTAAAAGAGTTTACAATCCCCAAAAATTGCATACACTTTTTGGAATTATCTCTCTCTACATTCGTGCATTTTGCATTTCCATTTGAGAAGAATTCTTTTTTTTTTAAATCAAAATTTGAGTTTTCACTTTCCCTTCAACTAGTAAACAAAAAAAGAGATAAAAGGGAAACAAATAAGAAAAAAATGAAAATATTAGAGTTTATGTATGGAATGAATTTAAAGCAATAACCATTGCAAGAAAGAAAATTTATTCACACACCACAAATGAACATAAAAGTTTTGTTATAAAAGTTTGCGAAATTCCAGTAGTTCAACCCTAATAGCTTGGAATTTTATAAGAAAGAGATTTTTCTACACATGTTTTAAAAAATGGATATTCATGCTTGAAACACATTAGAGATGCAAATGACCTATCGATCCAAACCTTTTAAAGAGAATAACATTAAATTCTCAAGTGGATGTGCGCTGGGATATTTACGCAAGTCAAACAAGAAAATATTTTGCCCATTTACAAAAAGCTGATCTAACAATCATAGATGATTGTAAAGTGATTTCTCATGCGTAACGGGCTATATTTTTGTAAGGAATGACTTATGGATTGGAAGTCAACACGCAGTTAAAAATCCCCTGCCTCCCCGTTTTCCCTATGATTACAAAACTTTATACATAAAACTGAACAGAGTTTTCAATCCCTAAAAATTATAGACACTTTTTGGAATTAAATCCCTTTTCATTTGTGCATTGTGGATTTCCATTTTATATGTATTCTTTTCTCTTAAATCAAAACTTGAGTTTTCACTTTCCCTTCATCTTGTATAAAAAAAAGAAATAAAAGAAAAAATTAGATCACAACATAATGAAAATTTTAGAGTTTATGTTCGGAAAGAATTTAAAGCAATAACAAGTGTAAGAAAAGAAACTTTAGCTTGGAATTTTATACGAAAGAGATTTTTCTACACATGTTTTAATAAATGGATATTCATGCTTGAAACATGTTAGAGATGCAAATGACCTATCGATCCAAACCTTTTAAAGAGAATAACATTAGATTCTCAAGTGAACGTGCATCGGGATATTTACTCGAGTCAAACAAGCCATTATTTTTCCCATTGACAAATAGTTGACCTAACGATTGTTGATGATTGTAAAGTGATTTAACATGCGTAACGGGCTATATTTTTGTAAGGAATAACCTATGGATTGGGAACCAACACTCAGTTAAAAACCTGATATATAAAAAATAAAAAGAGTTTACAATCCCTAAAAAATACAAACACTTTTTGGAATTATCTATCTCTACATTTGTGCAATGTGTATTTCCATTTTTTATGTATACTTGTTTTTAAATCAAAACTTGAGTTTTCACTTTCCCTTCATCTTGTAAACAAAAAATGAGATAAAAGGCAAATAGATCAAGAGAAAATCAAAATTTTATAGTTTATGTATGGAAAGAATTTAAATCATTAACAAATGTAAGTAAAGAAAATTTATTCACACACCACAAATGAACACAAAAATTTTTTTATCCAAGTTTGAGAAATTCCACTAGTTCAACCCTAATAGCATGGAATTTTATAAGAAAGAAAATTTTCAAAACATGTTTAAAAAAATGGATATGCTTGCTTGAAACATGTTAACGATGCAAATGACATATGGATCCAAACCTTGTAATGAGAATAACATTAAATTCTCAAGTGAACGTGCGGCGGGATATTTGCCCGAGTCAAACATGCCATTATTTTGCCCATTTACAAAAAGCTGACCTAATGATCATAGATAATATTAAAATGATTTATCATGCGTATTGTAATGTGATTTATCATGTGTAACAGCCTTTATTTTTTTTAGGAATGACTTATGGATTGGGAGTCAACACTCAGTTAAAAATCCCCCGCTTCCCCCTTTTCCCGATGATTGCAGAACTTGATACATAAAAACTAAAAAGTGTTTAGAATCCCTAAAAGTTATAGACACTTTTTGGAATTATCTCTCTCTATAATTTTGGATTGTGCATTTCCATTTTAGATGTAAACAATTTTTTTTAAATTAAAACTTGAGTTTTCACTTTCCCTTCATCTCGTAAACAAAAAAAAAAAGATAAAAGGCAACAAGATCAAAACAACATGAAAATTTTAGATTTTATGTATGAAAAGAAAAAACAAAAGTAAGTAAAGAAAATTTATTCACACACCAAGAATGAACAAAAAAGTTTTGTTATCCAAGTTTTGGAAATTCCACTTGTTTAACCCTAATAGCTCGAAATTTTATAAGAAAGAGATTTTTCTACACATGTTTTAAAAAATGATATGCATGCTTGAAACATGTTAAAGATGCAACTGACCTATGGATCCAAACCTTTTAAAGAGAATAACATTAAATTTCCTAGTGAACATGCGGTGGGATATTTACCCGAATCAAACAAGCCATTATTTTTCCCATTTACAAAATACTAACCTAACTATCATAGATGATTGTAAATTGATTTATCATATGTAACAGGCTATATTTTTTAAGGAAATGACTCATGGATTGGGAGTCAAAACTAAGTTGAAAATCCCCCGACTCCCCCTTTTCCCAACGATTGCTGAACCAGATATACAAAAACTAAAAAGAGTTTACAATCCCTAAAACTTATAGAAAGTTTTTGGAATTATCTCTCTCAATCCAAAAATGGACATGCATTGTGAATGTCCATTTTATATGGATAATTTTTTCTTAAATAAAAACTTAAGTTTTCACATTCCCTTTGTCTCGTAAACAAAAAAAGAGATAAAAGGCAAATAGATTACAACAAAATGAAAGTTTTAGAGTTTATGTATGGAAATAATTAAAGCAATAAAAAATGTAAGTAAAGAAAATTTATTCACACACCACAAATGAACACAAATGTTTTGTTATCCAAGTTTGGGAAATTCCACTAGATCAACTCCAATAGCTCAGAATTTTATGATGAAGAGATTTTTCTACACAAGTTTTAAAAAACAGATATGCATACTTGAAACATGTTAAAGATGCAAATGACCTATGGATCCAAACCTTTTATAGAGAATAACATTAAATTCCCAAGTGAACATGCGGTGGGATATTTACCTAACTCAAACAAGCCATTATTTTGCCCATTTACAAAAAGCTGACCTAAGGACTATAGATGATTGTAAAGTGATTTATCATGCATAACGGGCAATATTTTTGTAAGGAATGACTTATGGATTGGGAGTCAACACTTAGTTAAAAATCCCCTCCTCCCCCTTTTCCCGACTATAGTAGAACTGATATATAAAAACTAAAAAAAGTTTACAACCCCTAAAAATTACGGAAACCTTTTGGAATTACCTCTCACTACATTTGTGCATTGTGCATTTCCATTTTACTTCTATGCTTTTTTCTTAAATCAAAATTTGAGTTTTCACTTTCCCTTCATCTCGTAAACAAAAAAAGTGTTAAGAGGCAAATAGATCACAACAAAATGAAAATTTTAGAGTTTATGTATGGAAAGAATTTAAAGCATTAAAAAATGTAAGTAAATAAAATTTATTCACACACCACTAATGAACACAAAAATTTTGTTTTCCAAGTTTGGGAAATTCCACAAGTTTAACCCTAATTGCTCAGTATTTTATAAGAAAGAGATTTTTCTATACTTGTTTTAAAAAATTGAAATGCATGGTTGCAACATATTAAACAAGCAAATGACATATGGATCCAAACCTTTTAAATTGAATAACATTAAATTCCCATGTGAACGTGCGATGGGATATGTACCCAAGTCAGACAAGCCATTATTTTGCCCATTTACAGAAAGCTGACCTAACGAGCATAGATGATTGTAAAGTGATATATCATGAGTAAGATTCTATATTTTTGTAAGTAAGGACATATGGATTGGAGTCAACATGCAATTAAAAATTCCCCGCCTCCCCCTTTTCTCGACAATTACAGAACTTTATATATAAAAACCAAGAAGAGTTTACAATTCCTAAAAATTACAAACCCTTTTTGGAATTATATCTCTCTACATTTATTCATTGTGCATTCATATTTTAGATGTATACTTTTTTCTTCAATCAAAACTTGAGTTTTCACTTTCCCTACATCACGTAAACAAAAAAAGCGATAAAAGGCAAAAATAGATCACAACAAAATGAAACTTTTAGTGATTATGTATGGAAAGAATTTAAAGAAATAAAAAATGTAAGTAAATAAATTTTATTCACCCATCACAAATGAACACAAAAGTTTTGTTATCCAAGTTTGGGAAATTCCACTAGTTCAACCCTAATAGCTCGGAATTTTATAAGAAAGAGAATTTTCTACACATGTTTTAAAAAAGGGACACGCATGCTTGAAAAATGTTAAAGATGCAAATGACCAATGAATCCAAACATTTCAAAGAGGATAAGATTAAATTCTCAAGTGAACGAGCGGACGGATATTTACCTGAGTCAAACAAGCCATTATTTTTCCCATTTACAAAAAGCTGACCTAACGATCATAGATGATTGTAAAGAGATTTATCATGCGTAATGGGTTATATTTTTGTAAGGAATGACTTATGGATTGTGGGTTAACATTCAGTAAAAAATCGAATTACATACACTTTTTGGAATTATCTCTCTCTAAATTTTTGCATTGTGCGTTTCCATTTTAGATGTATTCTTTTTTCTTAAATGAATACTTGTTTTTTCACATTCCCTTCATCTCGTAAGCAAAAAAAGTGATAAAAGGTAAATAGATCACAACAAAATGAAAATGTTAGAGTTTATGTATAGAAAGAACTTAAAGCAATAACTAATGCAAGTAAATGAAACTTATTCACACACTACAAATGACCACAAAAGTTTTGTTATCTAACTTTTGGAAATTCAACTAGTTCCACCTTAATAGCTAGGAATTTTATAAGAAAGAGATTTTTCTACACATGTTTTAAAAAATGGATATGCATGCTTGAATCATGTTAAAGATGCAAATGATCTTTGGATCCAAACCTTTTAAGGAGAATAACATTAAATTCCGAAGTGAACGTGTGGTGGGATATTTACCCTTGTCAAACAAGACATTATTTTGTCCATTTACAAAAAGCTGACCTAACGATCAGATATGATTGTATAGTTATATATCACGCGTAACAGGCTTTATTTTTGTAAGGAATGACTTATAGATTGGGAGTCAACACTCAGTTAAAAATCCCCCACCTCCCCCTTTTCACGACGATTGCAATACCTGATATATAAAAACTAAAAAGAGTTTACAATCCCTTAAAATTACAGACACTTTTTGTAATTATCTCTCTTCATTTGTGCATTGCGCATTTCCATTTCAGATGTCTACTTTTTACTTAAATCAAAACTTGATTTTCACTTTCCCTTCATCTTGTATACAAAAAAAGAGATAAAAGGCAAATAGATCACAACAAAATGAAAATATTAGAGTTTATGTATGGAAATAATTTAAAGAAATAACAATTGTAAGTAAAAAAAATTTATTCACACACCACAGATGAACACAAAAGTTTTGTTATCCAATTTTGGGAAATTCCACTTGTTCAACCCTAATAGCTCAAAATTTTATAAAAAAGAGATTTTTATACACATGTTTTAAAAAAAGGATATGCATGCTTGAAACATGTTAAATAAGAAAATGACTCATGGATCCAATCCTTTAAAAGAGAATAACATTAAATTCCCAAGTGAACGTGCGGTGGGATATTTACGCGAGTAAAAACAGCCATTATTTCGCCCATTTTAAAAAAGCTGACCTAACGATCATAGATGATTATAAAGTGATTTATCATGCAGAACGGGCTATATTTTTGTAAGGACTAACTTATGGATTGGGAATCAACACTGAGTTAAAAATCCCCTGCCTCCCCCTTTTCCCGATGACTCCAGAACCTGATATATAAAAACTAAAAAGTGTTTACAATCTTTAAAAATTATAGACACTTTTTGGAATTATCTCTCTCAACATTTGTGCATTGTGCATTTCCATTTTACATGTATACTTTTTTCTTAAATAAAAAACTTGATTTTCCACTTTCCCTTCATCTTGTAAATGAAAAAAGAGATAAAAGGCAAATAGATCACAACAAAATGAAAATTTTAGAGTTTGTGTATGGAAAGAATTTAAAGCAATAACAAATGTAAGTGAAAAAAATTTATTCACACACCACAAATGAACACAAAAGTTTTGTTATCCAAGTTTGGGAAATTCCACTAGTTCAACCCTAATAGCTCAGAATTTTATAAGAAAGAGATTTTTCTACACATGTTTTAAAAAATGGATATGCATGCTTGAAACATGTAAAAGATGCAAATGACCTATGGATCCAAACCTTATAAAGAGAGTAACGTTAAATTCCCTAGTGAATGTGCTGTGGGATATTTACCCGAGTGAAACAACCATTATTTTGCCCATTCACAAAAAGATGACCTAACGACCATATATGATTGTAAAGTGATTTATCATGCGTAATGGGCTATATTTTTTACAGGAATGACTTATGGATTGGGAGTAAACACTCAGTTAAAAATCCCTCACCTCCCCCTTTTGCAGAAGATTGTAGAACCTAATATATAAAAATTAAAAAGAGTTTATAATCCCTAAAAATTACAGTCCCTTTTTGGAATTATCTCTTTCTAAATTTTTACATTGTGCATTTCCATATTAGATGTATACTATTTTCTTAAATCAAAACTTAAGTTTTCACTTTCAACAAAATGAAAATTTTAGAATTTATGTATGGAAAGAATTTTAACCAATAACAAATGTAAGTAAAGAAAATTTATTCATACACCACAAATGAAAACAAAAGTTTTCTAGTAAAGTTTTGGAAATTCCACTAGTTCAACCCTAATAGCTTGGAATTTTATAAGAGATTTTTCTACACATGTTTTATAAAATGAAAGTGCATGCTTGAAACATGTTAAAGATGCAAATGACCCATGGATCCAAACCATTTAAGGGGAATAACATTAAATTCCCATGTGAACGTGTGGTGGGATATTTACCCAAGTCAAACAAGCCATTATTTTGCCCATTTGCACAAAGCTGACCTAACGATCATAGATGATTGTAAAGTGATTTATCATGTGTAACAGTCTATATTTTTTTAAAGAATGACTAATGGATTGGGAGACAACACTCAGTTAAAAATCCCCTGCCACCCCTTTTTCCGACGAATGCAGAACTTGATATATAACATCTAAAAAGAGTTTACAATCCCTAAAAATTACATAAACTTTTTGGAATTATTACTCTTCACATTTGTGCCTTTAGCATTTTCATTTTCGATGTATACTTTTTTCTTAAATCAAAGCTTGAGTTTTCACTTTCCCTTCATCTCGTAAACAAAAAAAGAGATAAAAGGCAAATAGATCACATCAAAATGAAAATTTTAGAGTTTATGTATGGAAAGAATTTAAAGCAATAATAAATTTAAGTAAAGAAAATTTATTCACACACCATAAATGAACACAAAAGTTTTGTCATCCAAGTTTGGGAAATTTCTGTAGATCAACCCTAATAGGTCGGGATTTTATAAGAAAGAAAGTTTTTTACACATGCTCTAAACAATAGATATGCATGCTTGAAACATGTTAAAGATGCAAATGACCTATGGATCTAAAAATTTTAAGGAGATTTACATTAAATTCCCAAGGGAACGTGCAGTTGGATATTTACCCGAGTCAAACAAGCCATTATTTTGCCCATTTACAAAAAGCTGACCTAATGAACATAGATGATTGTAAAATGATTTATAATGCGTAAAAGGCTATATTTTTCTAAGGAATGACTTATGGATTGGGAGTCAACACTTAGTTAAAAATCCCTCGCCTCCCCTTTTCCCGACGATTCCAGAACCTGATATATAAAAACTAAAAAGAGTTTACAATCCCTAAAAGTTACAGACACTTTTGGAATTACCTCTCTCTACAAATGTGGATTGTGCTTTTCCATTTAACATGTACACTTTTTTCTTAAATAAAAACTTGAGTTTTCACTTTCTCTTCATCTCGTAAACAAAAAATGAGATAAAATGCAATAAGATCAAAACAACATCAAATTTTTTTATTTTATGTATGGAAAGAATTTAAAGAAATAAAAAATGTAAGTAAAGAAAATTGATTGACACACCAAGAATGAACACAAAAGTTTTGTTATCCAAGTTTTGGAAATTCCACTTGTTCAACCCTAATTGCTCGGAATTTTATATGAAAGAGATTTTTATACACATGTTTTAAAAAATGGATATGCATGCTTGAAACATGTTAAAGATGCAAATGTCCTATGGATCCAAACATTTTAAAGAGAATAACATTAAATTCCAAAGGGAACGTGTGGTGGGATATTTACCTGAGTCAAACAAGCCATTATTTTGCCCATTTACAAAATGTTGACCTAACAATCATAGATGATTGTAAATTGATTTATCATGCGTAACAGGCTATATTTTTGTAAGGAATGACTTATGGATTGGGAGTCAACACTCAGTTAAAAATCCCCGCACCCCCGCTTTTCCAGACGATTACAGAACCTGATATATAAAAACTAAAAAGAGTTTACAATCCCTAAAAATTACAGAAACTTTTGGAATTATCTCTCTCTACATTGGTGCATTCTGCATTTCCATTTTAGATGGATACTTTTTTCTTAAATCAAAACTTAAGGTTTCAGTTTCCTTTCATCTCGTAAACAAAAAAAATAGATAAAAGGAAAAAAGATCACAACAAAGTGAAAATTTTAGAATTTATGTATGGAAACAATTTAAAGAAATAAAAATTATAAGTAAATAAAATTTATTCATACACCATAGATGAACAAAAAAGTTTTTTTATCCAAGTTTGGGAAATTCCACTCGTTCAACCCTAATAGCACGAAATTTTATAAGAAAGAGATTTTTCTACACATGTTTTAAAAAATGGATATGCATGCTTGAAACTTGTTAAAGATGCAAATGACCTATGGATCCAAACCATTTAAAGGGAATAACATTAAATTCCCAAGTGAACGTGCGACGGGATATTTACCCGAGTCAAACAAGCTATTATTTTTCCCATTTTAAAAAAGTTGTCCTAACGATCATAGATGATTTGAAAGTGATTTATCATGTATAACGGGATATATTTTTGTAAGGAATGACTAATGGATTGGGAGTCAACACTAAGTTAAATATCCCTCGCATCACTTTTTTCACGACGACTCCTGAACCTGATATATAAAAACTAAAAAGAGTTTACAATCCCTAAAAGTTCCTGACACTTTTTGAAATTATCTCTCTCTACATTTTTGCATTGTGCATTTCCATTTTACATGTATACTTTTTTCTTATATTAAAACTTGAGCTTTCACTTTCCTTTCATCTCGTAAACAAAAAAAGCGATAAAAGGAAAATAGATCACAACAAAATAAAAATTTTAGAGTTTGTGTATGGAAAGAATTTAATGAAATAACAAATGTAAGTAAAGAAAATTTATTCACACACCACAAATGAACAATAAATTTTTGTTATCCTAGTCTGGGAAATTCCACTAGTTCAACCCTAATAACTTGAAATTTTATAAGAAAGAGATTTCTCTACACATCTTTTAAAAAATGGATATGCATGCTTGAGACATGTTAAAGATGCAAATGACCTATGGATCCAAACCTTTTAAGGAGAATAACATTAAATTCCCAACTGAACGTTCGGTGAGATATTTACTCGTGTCAAACAAGCCATTATTTTGCCCATTTACAAAACGCTGACCTAACGATCATAGATGATTGAAAAGTGATTTATTATACTTGACGGGCTATATTTTTATTCGGAATGACTTATGGATTGTTAGTCAACACTCAGTTAAAAATCCCTCGACTCCTCTTTTTCCCGACGATTGTAGAACCTGATATATAAAAACTGAAAACAGTTGACAATCCCTGAATATAACAGACACTTTTATGAATTATCTTTCTCTACATTTTTGCATTGTACATTTCCATTTTAGATGGATACTTTTTTCTTAAATCAAAACATGAGTTTTCACTTTCCTTTCATTTCTTAAAAAAAAAAGAGATAAAAGGCAAATAGATCACAACAAAATGAAAATTTTAGAGTTTATTTATGGTAAGAATTAAAGCAAAAAAAATGTAAGTAAATAAAATTTATTCACACACCACAAATGAACACAAAAGTTTTGTTATGCAAGTTTGGGAAATTCCACTAGTACAACCCTAATAGCTTGGAATTTTATAAGAAAGAGATTTTTGTACACAAGTTTTAAAAAACGGATATGCATGCTTGAAAAATGTTACAGATGCAAATGACCTATGGATCCAAACCTTTTAGAGAGAATAACATTAAATTCCCAAGTGAACGTCCGGTGGGATATTTACCCGAGTCAAACAAGCCATTATTTTGCCCATTTACAACAAGCTGACCTAACGATCATAGATGATTTTCAAGTTTTGATTTATCACTACTCAGTTCAAAATCCCCCACCTTCAACTTTTTCAAATGATTGCAGAACTGATATATAAAAATAAAAAGAGTTTAAAATCCCTAAAAATTACAGACACTTTTTGGAATTATATCTCTCTACATTTGTGCATTGTGCATTTTCTTTTTACAAGTGTTGTGTTTTTTTAAATCAAAACTTGAGTTTTCCCTTTTCCTTCATCTCGTAAAAAAAAAAAAAAGAGATAAAAGGCAAATAGATCACAACAAAATGAAGATTTTAGAGTTTATGTATGGGTAGAATTTAAAGCAATAACAAATGTAAGTGAAGATAACTTCTTCGCACACCACAAATGAACACAAAAATTTTGCTATCCAAGTTTGGGAAATTCCACTAGTTCAACCCTACTAGCTTGGAATTTTATAAGAAAGAGATTTTTATTCACATGTTTTAAAAAGTGGATATGCATGCTTGAAACATGTTAAAGATGCAAATGACCTATCGATCCAAACCTTTTAAAGAGAATAACATTAAATTCCCAAGTGAACGTGCGGTGGGATATTTACCCAAGTCAAACAAGCCATTATTTTGACCATTTAAAAAAAGCTGACCCAACGATCATAGAGGAGTGTAAAGTGATTTATCATGCGTAAGGGCCTATATTTTTGTAAGGAATGACTTATTGATTGGGAGTCAACACTAAGTTAAAAACCCTCTACCTTCCCATTTTCACGACGATTGAAGAACCTGATATATAAAAGCTCAAAAGAGTTTACAAACCCTAAAAATTATAGACACTTTTTGGAATTATCTCTCTCTACATTTTTGCATTGTCCATTTCCATTTTAGATGTATACTTTTTTCTTAAATCAAAACTTGGGTTTTAACTTACCCTTCATCTCGTAAACAAAAAAAGAGATAAAAGGCTAATAGATCACAACAAAAAGAAAATTTTAGCGTTTACGTATGGAAAGAATTTAAAGCAATAAGAAATGTAAGTAAAGAATACTTATTCACACACCACAAATGAACACAAAAGTTTTGCTATCCAAGTTTGGGAAATTCCACTAGTTCAACCCTAATAGCTTGGAATTTTATAAGAAAGAATTTTTTCTACACATGTTTTAAAAAATGGATATGCATGCTTGAAACAAGTTAAAGATACAAATGACCTTTAGATCCACACCATTTAAAGAGAATAACGTTAAATTCCCAAGTGAACGTGTGGTGGGATATTTACCCGAGTCAAACAAGCCATTATTTTGCCCATTTACAAAAAGCTGACCTAACGATCATAGATGAGTGTAAAGTGATTTATCATGCGTAATGGGCTATATTTTTGAAAGGAATGACATATGGATTGGGAGTCAACACTTAGTTGAAAATCCCCAGCCTTCCTCTTTTCTCGACGATTGCAGAACCGGATATATAAAAACTAAAAATTGTTTACAATCCCTACATATTACAGACACTTTTTGGAATTATCTCTTTCTACATTCGTGCATTGTACATTTCCATTTTAGAAGTATACTTTCTTCTTTAATCAAAACTTGAGTTTTCACTTTCCCTTCATCTCGTAAACAAAAAAAGAGATAAAAGGCAAAAAGATCACAACAAAATGAATATTTTAGAGTTTATGTATGGAAATAATTTAAATCAATAACAAATGTATGTAAAGAAAATTTAATCACACACCACCAATGAACACAAAAGTTTAGTTATCCAAGTTTGGAAAATTCCGTTAGTTCAACCCTAATAGCTCGGAATTTAAAAAGAAAGAGACTTTTCTACACATATTTAAAAAATGGATATAAATGCTTGAAACATGTTAAAGATACAAATGACCTAAGGGTCCAAACCTTTTAAAGAGAATAACGTTAAATTCCCAAGTGAACGTGCGGTGGGATATTTACCCCAGTCAAACAAGCCATTATTTTGCCCATTTACAAAAAGCTGACCTAACGATCATAGATGACTATAAAGTGATTTAATATGCGTAACCGACTATATTTTTGTAAGGAATGATTTATGGATTGGGAGTCAACATAGTAAAAAATTTCCTGCCTCTCCCTTTTCTCGACGAATGCAGAACCTAATATAAAAAAACTAAAAAGAGTATACAATCCCTAAAAGTTACCGACACTTTTTGGAATTATCTCTCTCTACATTTTTGCATTGTGCATTTCCATTTTCGATGTATACTTTTTTCTTAAATCAAAACTTGAGTTTTCAGTTTCCCTTCACCTCGTAAACAAAAAAAAAGATAAAAGGCAAATAGATCACAACAAAATCAAAATTTTAAAGTTTATGAGTGGAAAGAATTTAAAGAAAAATAACAAATGTAAGTAAAGAAAATTTATTCATGCACCACAAATGAACAAAAAAAGGTTTGTTATCCAAGTCTAGGAAACTCCACTAGTTCAACCCTAATTGCTCGGAATTTTATAAATAAAAGATTTTTCTACTCTTGTTTTAAAAAAATGGATATGCAAGCTTGAAACATGTTAAAGATGCAAATGACCTATGGATCCAAACCATTTAAAGAGAATAACATTAAATTCCCAAGTGAACGTGCGGTGGGATATTTACCCGAGTCAAACCAGCCATTATTTTGCCCATTTAGAAAAATCTGACCTAATGATCATAGAGGAGTGTAAAGTGATTTATCATGCGTAACGGGCAATATTTTGGTCAGGATTGACTTATGGATAGGGAGTCAACCCTAAGTTAAAAATCCCCGCCTATGCCTTTTCCCGACGATTGCAGAACCTAATATATAAAAACTAAAAAGAGTTTACAATCCCTAAAAATTACAGATACTTTTTGGAATTATCACTCTCTACATTTAGGCATTGTGCATTTCCTTTTTAGATGTATAGTTTTTTATTAAATCAAAACTTGAGTTTTCACTTTCCCTTCATCTAGTAAACAAAAAAAGAAATAAAAGGCAAATAGATCAAAACAAAATGAAAATTTTACAGTTTATGTATGGAAAGAATTTAAAGCAATAACAAAAGTAAGTAAATAAAATTTATTCACACACCACAAATGAACACAAAAGTTTTGTTATCCAAGTTTGGTAAATTCCACTAGTTAAACACTAATAGCTAGGAATTTTAAAAGAAAGAGATTTTGATATACATGTTTTAAAAAATGGATATGCATGCTTGAAACATATTAAACATGTAAAAGACCAATGGATGCAAACCTTTTAAAGAGAATAACATTAAATTCCCTGGTGAACGTGCGGTGGGATATTTACCCGAGTAAAATAACCCAATATTTTGCCCATTTACAAAAAGCTGAGCTAACGTTCATAGATGATTGTAAAGTGATTTATCATGGGTAACGGACTATATTTTTTTAAGGAATGACATATGGATTTGGAGTCAACACTCAGTTAAAAACTTCCCCCCCCCCCCCCCCCCCCCCCCCCCCCTCCCCCATTTCCCGACGATTGCTGAACCTGATATATAAAAACCAAAAAGAGTTAACAATCCCTAAAAATTACCGACCCTTTAGCGAATTATCTCTCTCTACATTTGTGCATTGTTCATTTCCATTTTAGATGTGTACTTTTTTCTTAAATCAAAACTTGAGTTTTCACTTTCCCTTCATCTCGTAAACAAAAAAAGAGATAAAAGGCAAATAGATCACAACAAAATGAAACTTTTATAGTTTATGTAAGGAAAGAATTTAAAGAAATAGTAAATTTAAGTAAAGAAAATTTATTCACACACCACAAATGAACGCAAAAGTTTTGTTATCCAAGTATGGGAAATTTCTGTAGATCAATCCTAATAGCTTGGAATTTTATAAGAAACAGATTTTTCTACACATGTTTTAAAAAATGGAAACGCATGCTTGAAACATATTAAAGATTAAAATGACCGATAGATCTAAACATTTTAAGGAGATTAACATTAAATTTCCAAGGGAACGTGCGGTTGGATATTTACCCGAGTCAAATAAGCCATTATTTTGCCCATTCAAAAAAAGCTGACCTAACGAACATAGATGTTGTAAAGTGATTTATAATGTGTAAAAGGCTATATTTTTGGAAGGAATAACTTATGGATTGGGAGTCAATACTCAGTTAAAAATCCCCTACCTCCCCCTTGTCCCGACGATTGCAGAACCTGATATATAAAAACTAAAAAGAGTTTACAATCCCTAAAAGTTACAGACACTTTTTGGAATTACCTCTCTATATAATTATGGATTGTGCATTTTCATTTTACATCTATACTTTTTTCTTAAATCAAAACTTGAGTTCTCACTTTCCCTTCATCTCGTAAACAAAAAATGAGATAAAAGGCAATAAGATCAAAACAACATTTTTTGATTTTATGTATGGAAAGAATTTAAAGAAACAACAAATGTAAGTAAAGAAAATTGATTCACACACCAGGAATAAACACAAAAGTTTTGCCATCCAAGTTTGGGAAATTCCACTAGTTCAATGCTAATAGCTCGGAATTAATAAGAAAGAGATTTTTCGTCACATGTTTAAAAAAATGGATATGCATGCTTGGAAAATTTTCAAGATGCAAATGTCCTATGGATCCAAACATTTTAAAGAGAATAACATTAAATTCCCAAGTGAACGTGCGGTGGGATATTTACCCGAGTAAAAGAAGCCATTATTTTGCCCATTTACAAAAAGCTGATCTAACGATCATAGATGATTGTAAAGTGATTTATCATGCGTAAGGGCCTATATTTTTTTAAGGAATGACATATGGATTTGGAGTCAACACTAAGTTAAAAATTCCCCGCCTCCCCCTTTTCCCGACGATTGTAGAACCTGATATATAAAAACCAAAAAGAGTTAACAATCCATAAAAATAACCGACCCTTTTTGGAATTATCTCTCTCTACTTTTGTGTATTGTGCATATCCATTTTAGATGTGTACCTTTTTCTTAAATCAAAACTTGAGTTTTAAATTTTCCTTAATCTGGTTAAAAAAAAAAGATAAAAGGCAAATAGATCACAACAAAATGAAAATTTTAGAGTTTATTTATGGAAAGAATTTAAAGCAATAAAAAATGTAATAAAATAAAATTTATTCACCTACCACAAAAGAACACAAAATTTTTGTTATCCAAATTTGGAAAATTACACTAGTTCAACCATGATAGCTCAGAATTTTATAAGAAAGAGATTTTTTTACACATGTTTTTAAAAATGGATATGCATGCTTGAAACAAGTTAAAGATGCAAATGACCAATGGATCCAAACCTTTTAAAGAGAATAACATTCAATTCCCAAGTGAACGTGCAGTGGGATATTTACCCGAGTCAAACAAGCCATTATTTTGTGCATTTACAAAAAGTTGACCTGACAACCATAGATGAATGAAAGTGATTTATCATGAATAATGGGCTATATTATTGTAAGGAATGGCTTATGGATTGGGAGTCAACACTCAGTTAAAAATCCCCCGCCTGCCCCCTTTCCCAATGACTGCAGAACTGATATATAAAAACTAAAAGTGTTTACAATCCTTAAAAATTACAGACACTTTTTGGAATTATCTCTCTCTACATTTGTGCATTCTGCATTTCCATTTTACAAGTATACTTTTTTCTTAAATCAAAACTTGAGTTTTCACTTTCCCTTCATCTCGTAAACAAACAAAGAGATAAAAGGCGAATACATCACAAGAAAATGAAAATTTTAGACTTTATGTACGGAAATAAATTAAAGCAATAACAAATGTACGTAAATAAAATTTATTCACACACCACAAATAAACACAAAAGTTTTGTTATCCAAGTTTTGGAAATTTCACTAGTTCAACACTAATAGCTCGGAATTTTAGAAGAAAGATTTTTATATGCATGTTTTAAAAAATTGATATGCATGCTTGAAACATATTAAACATGCAAATGACCAATGGATCCAAACCATTTAAAGAGACTAACATTAAATTCCCAAGTGAACGTGCGGTGGGATATTTAACCAAGTAAAACAAGCCATTATTTTGCCCACTTACAAAAAGCTGACCTAATGATCATAGATGATTGTAAAGTGATTTAGCATGCGTAACGGGCTATATTTTTGTAAGGAATGACTTATGGATTGGGAGTCGACACTCAGTTAAAAATTCCCCGCCTCCCCCTTTTCCTGACAATAGCAGAACCTGATATATAAAAACAAAAAGGATTTTACAATCCCTAAAAATTACCGACCCTTTTCTGAATTATCTCTCTCTAGATTTGTGCATTGTGCATTTCCATTTTTGATGTATAGTTTTTTCTTAAATCAAAACTTGAGTTTTCATTTTTCTCTTATCTCGTAAACAAAACAAGAGATAAAAAGCAAATAGATCACAACAAAATGAAAATTTTAGAGGTTATGTATAGAAAGAATTTAAAGCAATACCAAATGTAAGTAAATAAAATTTATGCACACACCACACATAAACACAAATGTTTTGTTATCCAACTACGGGAAATTCCACTAGTTCAACCCAAATAGCTCGGAATTCTATAAAATAGAGGTTTTCTACACAAGTTTTAAAAATCGGATATGCTTGCTTGAAACATGTTAAAGTTGCAAATGACCTATGGATCGAAGCCTTTTAAAGAGAATAACATTAAATTTCCAAGTGAACATACTGTGAGATATTTACCCGAGTCAAACAAGCCATTATTTTGCCCATTTATAGAAAGCTGACCTAACGACCATAGATGATTGTAAAGTGATTTATCATGCATAACGGGCAATATTTCTGTAAGGAATGACTTATAGATTGGGTGTCAACACTCAGTTAAAAATTCCCCGCCTCCCCCTTTTTCCCGATGATTGCAGAACCTAATATATTTTTCGAATTATCTCTCTCTAAATTTGTGCATTGTGCATTTCCATTTTAGATATATACTTTTTTCTTAAATCAAAACTTGAGTTTTCACTTTCCCTTCATCAAGTAAACAAAAAAAAGAGATAAAAGGCAAATAGATGACAACAAAATGAAAATTTTAGAGTTTATGTATGGAAAGAATTTAAAGCAATAACAAATATAAGTAAAGGAAATTTATTCACGCACTACAAATGCACACAATAGTTTTGTTATCCAAGTTTGGAAAATTCCACTAGTTCAAACCCTAATAGCTCGGAAAATTATAAGAAAGAGATTTTTCTACACATGTCTTAAAAAATTCATATGCACGCTTGAATCATGTTAAAGATTCAAATAACCTATGGATCCAAACCTTTTAAAGAGAATAACATAAATTCCCAAGTGAAAATGTGGTGGGATATTTACCCGATTCAAACAAGCCATTATTTTGCCCATTTACAAAAAGCTGACCTAACAATCATATATGATTGTAAAGTTATTTATCCTGTGTAATAGGCTATATTTTTATAAGGAATTACTTAAGGATTGGGAGTCAACATTCAATTAAAAATCCCCCGCCTCCACCTTTTCCCGACGATTGCAGAGCCTAATATATAAAAACTAAAAAAGTGTTTACAATCCCTAAAAATTACTGACACTTTTTGGAATTATCTCTCTCTTTATTTGTGCATTGTGAATTTCCATTTCAGATATATACTTTTTACTTAAATCAAAACTTGATTTTTCACTTTCCCTTCATCTCGTAAACAAAAAAAGAGATAAAAGGCAAATAGATCACAACAAAATGAAAATTTGAGACTTTATGTATGGAAAGAATTTAAATCAATAACAATTGTAAGTAAAGAAAATTTATTCACACACCACAAATGAACACAAAAGTTTTTTTATCCAAGTTTGGGAAATTCCACTTGTTCAACCCTAATAGCTCAAAATTTTATAAGAAAGAGATTTTTGTACATATGTTTTAAAAAATGGATATGCATGCTTGAAACATGTTAAAGATGCAAATGACCCATGGGTCCAAACCTTTTGAAGAGAATAACATTAAATTCCCAAGTGAACGTGCAGTGGGATATTTACCAGAGTCAAACAAGCTATTAGTTTGCCCATTTTAAAAAAGCTGACCTAACATCATAGATGATTGTAAAGTGATTTATCATGCGTAACAGGCTATATTTTTGTAAGGAATGACATCTGGATTGGGAGTCAACACTCAGTTAAAAGTCCCCCACTTCCCCCTTTTTCCCGATGATTGCAGAACCTGATATATGAAAACTTAAAAGAGTTTACAATCCCTAAAAATTCCAAAAACTTTTTCAAATTATCTCTCTCTACATTTGTGCATTATGCATTTCCATTTTAGATGTATATTTTTTTCTTAAATCAAATCTTGAGTGATATCTTTCCCTTCATCTCGTACACAAAAAAAGAGATAAAAGGCAATAAGACCAAAACAACATTAAAATTTTAGATTTTATGGATGGAAAGAATTTAAAGCAATAACAAATTTAAGTAAAGAAATTTTATTCACACACCACTAATGAACACAAAAGTTTTGTTATCCAAGTTTTGGAAATTCCACTAGTTCAACTCTAATAGCTCGGAATTTTTTAAGAAAGAGATTTTTCTACACATGTTTTAAAAAATGGATATGCATGCTTGAAACATGTTAAAGATGCGAATGAACATTGGATCCAAAAATTTTAAAGAGAATAACATTAAATTCCCAAGAGATGTGCGGTGGGATATTTACCCAAGTCAAACAAGCCATTATTTTGCCGATTTTAAAAAAGCTGACCAAACAATCATAGATGATTGTAAAGTGATTTATCATGCGTAACGGGCTATATTTTTTTTAGGAATGACTTATGGATTGGGAGTCAACACACAGTTAAAAATCCCCTGACTCCCCCATTTCCTGACGAGTGCAGAACCTGATATATAAAAAATAAAAAGAGTTTACAATCCCTAAAATTACAGACACTTTTTGGACTTATCTCTCTCTACATTTGTGCATTGTGCATTTCAATTTTAGATGGATACCTTTTTGTTTAATCAAAACTTGAGTTTTTACTTTCCCTTTATCTCAAAAACAAAAAAAGAGATCGAAGGCAAATAGATCAGAAGAAAATCAAAATTTTAGAGTTTATGTATGGAAAGAATTAAAGTAAAAAAAAAATGTAAGTAAAGAAAATTTATTCACACACCACAAATGAACACAAAAGTTTTGTTATCCAAGTTTGGGAAATTCCACTAGTTCAACCCTAATAGCTCGGAATTTTATAAGATAGTGATTTTTCTACACAAGTTTTAAAAAATGGATATGCATGCTTGAAACATGTTAAATATGCAAATGACCTATGGATCCAAACCTTTTAAAGAGAATAACATTAAATTCCAAAGTGAATGTGCGGTGGGATATTTACTCGCGTCAAACAAGCCCCATTTAAAAAAAGCTGACCTAACGACCATAGATGATTGTAACGGGCTATATTTTTTGTAAGGATTGACTTATGGATTGGGTGTCAACACTCAGTTTAAATTCCCTCGCCTCCCCCTTTCTCCGGACGATTGTAGAACCTGATATATAAAAACTAAAAAGAGTTTAATCCCTAAAAATTCCAAACACTTTTTCGAATTATCTCTCTCTACATTTTTGCATTGTGCATTTCCATTTTAGATGTATACTTTTTTCTTGAATCAAAACTTGAGTTTTCACTTGCCCTTCATTAAGTAAACAAAAAAAGAGATTAAAGGCAAATAGATCACAACAAAATGAAAATTTTAGAGTTTATGTTCGGAAAGAGTTTAAAGCAATTACAAACGTAAGTAAAGAAAATTTATTCACACACCACAAATGAAAACAAAAGTTTTGTCATCCTAGTCTGGGAAATTCCACTAGTTCAACCATAATAGCTCGGAATTTTATAAAAACAGATTTCTCTACACATCTTTTTAAAAATGGATATGCATGCTTGAAACAAGTTAAAGATGTAAATGACCTATGGATCCAAACCTTTTAAGAAGAATAACATTAAATACCCAAGTGAACGTGCGGCGGGATATTTACCCGAGTCAAACAAGCCATTATTTTGCCTATTTACAAAAAGCGGACTTAACGACCATAGATGATTGTAAAGTGAGTTATCATGCGTAATTGGCTATATTTTTGTAAGGAATGACTTATAGATTGGGAGAAAACACTCAGTTAAAAATTCCCCGCGGCCCCCTTTCCCTAACGATTGCAGAACCATATATATAACAACTAAAAAGAATTTACAATCCCTAAAAATTATAGACACTTTTTGGAATTATCTCTCTCTACATTTGTCCATTGTGCATTGCCATTTTAGATGTATACTTTTTTCTTAAATAAAAACTTGATTTTTCACTTTCCCTTCATCTCATAAACAAAAAAAGAGATAAAAGGCAAATAAATCACAACAAAATGAAAATTTTAGAGTTTATGTATGGAAAGAATTTAAAGCAGTAACAAATGTAAGTAAAGAAAATTTATTCACACACCACAAATGAACACAAAAGTTTTGTTATCCAATTTTGGGAAATTCCAGTTGATCAACCCTAATAGCTCAAAATTTTATAAGAAAGAGATTTTTTTACACATGCTTTCAAAAAATGGATATGCATGCTTGAAACATGTTAAAGATGCAAATGACCTTTGGATCCAAACCTTTTTAAGGAGACTAACATTAAATTCCCAAGGGAACATTCGATGGGATCTTTACCCGGGTCAAACAAGCCATTATTTTGCCCATATAAAAAAGCTGACCTACCCATCACAGATGATTGTAAAATGATTTATAAAGCGTAATAGGGTATATTTTTGTAAGGAATGACTTATGGATTGGGAGTCAACACTTAGTTAAAAATCCCCCGACTCCCCCTTTTCCTGACGATTGCAGAACCTGATATATAAAAAACTAAAAAGAGTTTACAATCCCTAAAAATTACAGACACTTTTTGGATTTATCTCTCCTTGCATTTGTGCATTGTGCATTTCCATTTTAGATGTATACTTTTTTCTTCAATTAAAACTTGAGTTTTCACTTTCCCTTCATCACGTAAACAAAAAAAAAAAAGATAAAAGGCAAATAGATTTCAACAAAATGAAAATTTTAGATTTTATGTATGGAAAGAATTAAAGCAGCAAAAAATGTAAGTAAAGAAAATTTATTCACCCACCACAAATGAAAAATAAAGTTTTCTTATCCAAGTTTTGGAAATTCCACTAGTTCAACCCTAATAGCTCGAAATTTTATAAGATAGAGATTTTTCTACACAACTTTTAAAAAACGGATATGCATGATTGAAGCATGTTAAAGATGCAAATGACCTATGGATCCAAACATTTTAAAGAGAAGAACATTAACTTCCCAAGTGAACGTGCGGTGGGATATTTACCCGAGTCAAACAAGCCATTATTTGGCCCATTAACAAAAAGATGACCTAACAACCATAGATGATTGTGAAGTGATTTATCATGCATAATGGGCTATATTTTTGTAAGGAATGACTTATGGATTGGGTGTCAAAACTCAATTAAAAATCCGCCACCTCCCTCTTTTCCCGACAATTGCAGACCTGATGTATAAAAACTAAAAAAGAGTTTACAATTCCTAAAAATTACAGACACTTTTGGAATTATGTCTCTCTATATTTTTGCATTGTGCATTTCCATTTAACATGTATAGTTTTTTTCTTAAATCAAAACTTGAGTTTTCACTTTCCCTTCATCTCGTAAACAAAAAAGAGATTAAAGGAAAACCAATTACAACAAAATAAAAATTTTAGAGTTTATGTATGGAAAGAATTTAAAGCAATAACTAATGTAAGTAAATAAAATTTATTCACACACCACAAATTAACACAAAAGTTTTGCTATCCAAGTTTGGGAAATTCCACTAGTTCAACCCTAATAGCTCGGAATATTATAAGGAAGAGATTTTTCTTCACATGTTTTAAAAAATGGAATATGCATGCTTGAAACATGTTAAAGATGCAAATGACCTATGGATCCAAAAATTTTAAAGTGAATAACATTAAATTCCCTAGTGAACGTGCGAAGGGATATTTACCCGAGTCAAACTAGCCATTATTTGCACATTTTAAAAAAGCTGACCTAATGATCATAGATGAATGTAAAGCGATTTATCATGCATAACGGGTTATATTTTTGTAAGGAATGACTTATGGATTGGGTGTCAACACTGAATTAAAAATCCTCGCTTCACCCTTTTCCGGACGATTGCATAACTGATATATAAAAACTAAAAAGACTTTACAAACCCTAAAAATTATTGACACTTTTTGGAAATATCTCTCTCTACATTTGTGCATAGTGCATTTCCATTTTACATGTATAGGTTTTTCTTAAATCAAAACTTGAGTTTTCAGTTTTTCCTTCAAATAGTAAATAAAAAAAGAGATAAATGGCAAAAAGATCACAACAAAATGAAAATTTTAGCGTTTATGTATGGAAAGAATTTAAAGCAATAACAAATATAAGTAAAGAAAATTTATTCACACACCACAAATGAACACAAAAGTTTTGCTGTCCAAGTTTGGGAAATTCCACTAGTTCAATCCTAATAGCTCGGAATTTTATAAGAAACTGATTTTTCTTCACATGTTTTAAAAAATGGATATGCATGCTTGAAACCCGGTAAAGATACAAATTTCCTATGTATCCAACCCTTTTAAAGAGAATAACATTAAATTCGCAAGTGAACGTTCGGAGGGATATTTACCAGTGTCAAACAAGCCATTATTTTGCCCATTTACAAAAAGCTGACCTAACGACCATAGATGATTGTAAAGTGATTTATCATGCGTAACGGGCTATATATTTGTAAGGAATGACTTATGGATTGGGAGTCAAAACTCAGTTAAAAATCCCCCGCCTCCTTTTCCCGACGAAAACCGAACCTGATATATAAAAACTAAAAAGAGTTTACAATCCCTAAAAGTTATAGACACTTTTTGGAATTATCTCTCTCTACAATTGTGCATTGTGCATTTCCTTTTTAGATGTATACCTTTTTCTTAAATCAAAACTTGAGTTTTCACTTTCCCTTCATCTCGTAAACAAAAAAAGAGATAAGAGGCAATAAGATCAAAACAAAATGAAAATTTTAGATTTTATGTATGGAAAGAATTTAAAGCAATAACATGTGTAAGCAAAGAATATTTATTCACTCACCACAAATGAACACAAAAGTTTCGTTATCCAAGTTTGGGAAATTCCTCTAGTTCAACCCTAATAGCTCGGAATTTTATAAGAAACAGATTTTTCTACATATATTTTGAAAAATAGATATGCATGTTTGAGACATGTTAAAGATGCAAATGACCTATGGATCTTAACCTTTTAAAGAGAATAACAATAAATTCCCAAGTGAACATACAGTGGGATATTTACCCGAGTCAAACATGCCATCATATTGACCATTTAGAAAAAACTGACCTAACGATCATAGATGATTGTAAAGTGATTTATCATGCGTAACGGTCTATATTTTTGTAGGAATGACTTATTTATTGGGACTGAACACTTGATCAAAAATCCCCCACCTCCCCCTTTTCCCGACAATTGTAGAACCGAATATATAAAAACAATAAACAGTTTACAAACCTTAAAAATTACAGACACTTTTTGGAATTATCTCTCTCTACATTTGTACATTTTGTACTTCCATTATAAATATATACTTTTTTTCTTAAATCCAAACTTGAGTTTTCACTTTCCCTTCATCTCGTAAACAAAAAAAGAGATAAAAGGCAAATACATCACAACAAAATGAAAATTATAGAGTTTATGTATGGAAAGAATTTAAATAAATAACAAATGTAAGTAAAGAAAATTTATTCACACACCACAAATGAACACAAAAGTTTTGTTATCCAAGTCAGGGAAATTTGACTAGTTCAACCCTAATAGCTCAGAATTTTATAAGAAAGAGATTTTTCTACACTTGTTTTAAAAAATGGATATGCAAGCTTGAAACATGTTAAAGATGCAAATGACCCATGGATCAAAAGCTTTTAAATAGAATAACAAACACTCATTAAAGTCTCAAGTCAACGTGCAATGGGATATTTACCCGAGTGAAACAAGCCATTATTTTGCCCATTTACAACAAGCTGACCTAACCATCATAGATGAGTGTCAAGTGATTTATCATGCGTAAAGGGCTATATTTTTGTAAGGAATGACTTATGGATTGGCAGTCAATACTCAATTAAAAATCCTCTGCCTCCCCCTTTTCCCGACGATTGCAAAACCTGATATATAAAAACTAAAAAGAGTTTACAATCCCTAAAAATTACAGCCACATTTTGGAATTATCTCTTTCTACATTTGTGCATTTTGCATTTCCATTTTAGATGTATACTTTTTTCTTAAATCAAAACATGAGTTTTCACTTTCCCATCATCTCGTAAACAAAAACAGAAATAAAAGGCAATAAGATCAAAACAACATGAAAATTTTCGATTTTATGTATGGAAAGAAATTAAAGCAATAACAAATGTAAGTAAAGAAAATTTATTTGCACACCAGGAATGAACACAAAATTTTAGTTATCCAAGTTTGGGAAATTCCACTAGTTCAACCCTAATAGCTCGGAATTTATAAGAAAGATTTTTCTACTCATGTTTTAAAAAATGAATATTCATGTTTGAAACATGTTAAAGATGCAAATGACCTATGCATCCAAACCTTTTAAAGAGAATAACATTAAATTCCCAAGTGAACGTGCGGTGAGATATTTACCCGAGTCAAACAAGCCATTATTTTGCCCATTTACAAAAAAGCTGACCAAAAGATCATAGATGATTGTAAAGTGATTTGTCATGCATAACAGGCTATATTTTTTTAAGGAATGACTTATGGATTGGGAGTCCACACTCAGTTAAAAATCCCCCGACTCCCCCTTTTCCCGACGATTGCAGAACCTGATATATGAAAATTAAAAAGAGTTTACAATCCCTAAAAATTATGGAAACTTTTTTGAATTATCTCTCTCCATATTTGTGTATTGTGCATTTCCATATTACAAGTATACTTTTTTCTTAAATTGAAACTTGAGATTTCACTTTCCCTTCTTCTCGTAAACAACAAAATGAAAATTTTAGAGTTTATGTATGGAAAGAATTTAAAGCAATAAGAAATGTAAGTAAATAAGATTTATTCACACATCACAAATGAACACAAAAGTTTTGTTATCCAAGTGTGAAAAATTCCACTAGTTCAACCCTTACAGCTCGGAATTTCATAAGAAAGAGATTTTTCTATACATGTTTTAAAAAATTGAAATGCATGCTTGAAACATATTAAACATGCAAATGACCTATGGATCCATTCCTTTTAAAGAGAATAACATTCAATTCCCAAGTGAACGTGCGTTGAGATATTTACCCAAGTCAAACAAGCCATTATTTTGCCCATTTACAAAAACCTGACCTAACGATCATAGATGATTGAAAAGTGATTGATCATGCGTAACGGGCTATATTTTTGTAAGGAATGACATTTACATTGCGAGTAAACACTCAGTTAAAAATCGCCCGCCTCCCCCTTTTCCCAACGACTGCATAACCTAATATATAAAAACCAAAAAGAGTTTACAATCCCTAAAAATTACAGACCCCTTGTAGAATTATCTCTCTCCACATCTCTTCTTTGTGCATTTCCATTTTAGACGTATACTTTTTTCTTAAATCAAAAGATGACTTTTCACTTTTCCTTCATCTCGTAAATAAAAAATGAGTGAAAAGCAAACAGATCACAACAAAATGAAAATTTTAGGTTATGTATGGAAAGAATTTAAAGCAATAACAAATGTGAATAAATAAAATTTATTCACACACCACAAGTGAACACAAAAGTTTTGTTATCCAAGTTTGGGAAATTCCACTAGTTCAACCCTAATAGCTCGACATTTTATAAGAAAGAGAATTTTCTACACTTGTTTAAAAAATGGATATACATGCTTGAAACATGTTAAAGAAGCAAATGACCAATGGATCCAAACCTTTTAAAGAGAATAACATTAAACTCCTAAGTGTGCATGTGGTGGGATATTTACCCGAGTCAAACAAGCCATTATTTTGCCTATTTACGAAAAGTTGAGTTAACGATCATAGATGATTGTAAAGTGATTGATCATGCGTAATGGGCTATATTTTTGTAAGGAATGCCTTATGGATTGGGGGTCAACACTCAGTTAAAAATCCCTCGCCCCCCCCTTTTCCTGGCGATTGAAGAACCTGATGTATAAAAATTAAAATGAGTTTACAATCCCTTAAAATTCAGACACTTTTTGGATTTGTCTCTCTCTAAATTTGTGCATTGTGCATTTCATTTTTAGGTGTATAATTTTTTCTTAAATCAAAACTTGAGTTTTCACATTCCCTTCATCTCGTAAACAAAAAAAGAGATAAAAGGCAAAAAGATGACAACAAAATGAAAATTTTAGATTTTAAGTATGGAAAGAATTTAAATCAATAACAAATGTAAGTAAAGAAAATTTATTCATAGGCCACAAATGAACACAAACGTTTTATTATCCAAGTTTGGGAAATTCCACAAGTTCAACCCTAATAGCTCGGAATTTAAGAAGAAGAGATTATTCTACAGATGATTTAAAAAATGGATACGCATACTTGAAACATGTTAAAGATGCAAATGACCTATGGATCCAAACCTTTTAAAGAGAATAACATTAAATTCCCAAGTGAACGTGTAAGTGGATATTTACCCCAGTCAAAGAAGTCATTATTTTGCCCATTTACAAAAAGCTGACCTAACGATCATATATGACTATAAAGTGATTTTTCTTGTGTAATGGGCTATATTTTTTTAAGTAATGACTTATGGATTGGGAGTCAACACTTAGTTAAAAATCCATCGCCTCCCCTTTTTCCTGATGATTGAGAACTTGATCTATAAAAACTTTAAAGTGTTTACATTTTAGATGGATTCTTTTTGCTTAAATCAAAACTTGAGTTTTCACTTTCCCTTCATCTGATAATTTTAAAAAATAAGAATAAAAGGTAAATACATATTAACAAAATGAAAATTTTAGAGTTTATGTATGGAGAGAATTTAAACCAATAACAAATGTGAGTAAAGAAACTTTATTCATACACCACAAATGAACACAAAATTTTTGTTATCCAAGTTTCGGAAATTCCACTAGTTCAACCCATATAGCTCAGAATTTTATAAGAAACTGATTTTTCTACACATGTTTTAAAAAATGGATATGCATGCATGAAACATGTTAAAGATGCAAATGACCTATGGATCCAAACCTTTTAAAAAGAATAACATTAAATTCCCAAGTGAACGTGCGGTGGGATATTTAACCGAGTCAAGCAAGCCATTATTTTGCCCATTTACAAAAAGCTCACCTACCGATCATTAATGACTGTAAAGTGATTTATCATGCGTAATGGGCTAAATTTTCGTTAGGAATGACTTAAGGATTGGGAGTCAACACTCAGTAAAAAATCCCCCGCCTCCCCCTTTCTCGACGAATGCAGAACTTGATATATATAAAATAAAAAGAGTTTACAATCCCTAAAAATTATAGGTACTTTTTGGAATTATCTCTCTACATTTGTGCATTGTGCATTTCCATTTTAGATGCATACTTTTTTTATAAATAAAAACTTGAGTTTTCACTTTCCCTTCATCTCGTAAACAAAAAAAGAGAAAAAAGGCAAATAGATCACAACAAAATGAAAATTTGAGTGTATTTGTGGAAAGAATTTACAGCAAAACAAATGCATGTAAAGAAAATTTATTCACGCGCCACCAATGAACACAAAAGTTTTATTATCGAAGTCTGGGATATTCCACTAGTTCAACCCTAATAGCTCGGAATTTTATAATTAAAAGATTTTTCTACATATGTTTTAAAAAATGGATATGCATGCTTCAAACATGTTAAAGATGCAAATGACTTATTGGATCCAAACCTTTTAAAGCGAATAACATCAAATTCCCTAGTGAACATGTGGTGGGATATTTACCCGAGTCAAACAAGCCATTATTTTGCCCATTTACAAACAGTTGACCTAATGATCATAGATGATTGTAAAGTCATTTATCATGCGTAATGGGATATATTTTTGTAAGGAATGACTTATGGATTGGGAGTCACCACTAAGTTAAAAATCCCCCACCTCCCCCTTTCCCCGACGATTGCAGAACCTGATTTATAAAAACTAAAAAGTGTTTACAATCCCTAAAAATTACAGAAACTTTTTGGAATTATCTCTCTCTAAATTTGTCCATTATGCATTTAAATTTGAGATCTATACTTTTTTCTTAAATAAAAACTTGAGTTTTCACTTTCCTTTCATCTTGTAAGCAAAAAAAGAGATAAAAGGCAAATGGATCACAACCAAATGAAAATTTTAGACTTTATGTATGAAAAGAATTTAAAGTAATAACAAATGTAAGAAAAGAAAATTTATTCACACACCACAAATGAACACAAAAGTTTTGTTATCCAAGTTTCGGAAATTCCACAAGTTAAACCCTAATTACTTGGCATTTTATTAGAAAGAGATTTTTCTACGCATGTTTTAAAAAATGGATATGCATGCTTGAAACATTTTACATATGCAAATGACCTTTGGATTCAATCCTTTTAAAAAGAATAACATTAAATTCCCAAGTGAACGTCCGGTGGGATATTTACTCGAGTCAAACAAGCCATTATTTTGTACATTTACAAAAAGCTGACCTAACGATCATAGATAATTGTAAAGTGATTTATCATGTGTAGCGGGATATATTTTTGTAAGGAATGACTTATGGATTGGGAGTCAACACTCAGTTAAAAATCCCCCGCCTCCTTTTCTCGACGATTAGAGAACTCATATATTAAAACTAAAAAGTGTTTACATTCCCTAAAAATTACAGACACTTTTTGGAATTATCTCTCTCTACATTTGTGTATTGTGCATTTCCATTTTAAATGTATATTTTTTTCTTAAATCAAAACTTGAGTTTTCACTTTCCCTTCATGTCGTAAACAAAAAAAGAGATAAAAGGCAAAAAGATATAAATAAAATAAAAATTTATTTTTTATGTATGGATAGAATTTAAAGCAATAAAATAATGTAAGTAAGAAAATTTATTCACACACCATAAATGAACACAAAGTTTTGTTATCGAAGTTTGGGAAATTTCACTAGTTCAACCCTAATAGCTCGGAATTTTATAAGAAAAAGAATTTTCTTCACATGTTTTAAAAAATGGATTTGGACGCTTGAAACATGCTAAAGATGCAAATGACGTATGGATCCAAACCTTTTAAAGTGAATAACAGTAAATTCTCAAATGAACGTTTGGTGGGATATTTACCCGAGTCAAACAAGCCACTATTTTTCCCATATACAAAAAGCTGCCCTAACTATCGTAGATGATTGTAAAGTATTTATCATGTGTAACAGGCTATATTTTTGTAATGAATGACTTATGGATTGGGAGTCAACACTCAGTTAAAAATCACCCGCCTCCCCCTTTTCCTGACGATATCAATAGCTTATATATAAAAACATAAAAGAGTTTACAATACCTAAAAATTATAGACACTTTTTGGAGTTATCTCTCTCTCCATTTGTGCATTGTGCATTTCCATTTTAGATGTCTTCTTTTTTCTTAAATCAAAACTTGAGTTTTCACAAAAAAAGAGATAAAAGGCAAATAGATCACAACAAAATGAAAATTTTAGAGTTTACATATGGAAAGAATTTAAAGCAACAAAAAATTTAAGTAAAGAAAATTTATTCTCACACCACAGATGAACACAAAAGTTTTGTTATCCTAGTCAGAGAAATTCCACTAATTCAACCCTAATAGCTTAGAATTTTATAAGAACTTTTTTTTCAACACATGTTTTAAAAATTGGATATACATGCTTGAAATATGTTAAAGATACAAATGACCTATGGTTCCAAACCTTTTAAAGAGAATAACATTAAATTCCCAAGTGAACGTGCGGTGGGATATTTACCCGAGTCAAACAAGCCATAATTTTGCCCATTTACAAAAAGCTGACCTAACGATCAATAATGACTGTAAAGTGATTTATCATGTGTAACGGGCTATATTTTTGTAAGGAATGATTTAAGGATTGGGAGTCAACACTTAGTTAAAAATCCACCGCCTCCCCCTTTTCCCAACGATTGCCGAACCTGATATATAAAAACTAAAAAGAGTTTACAATCCCTAAAAAATTATAGACACTTTTTGGAATTATCTCTCTCTACATTTGTGCATTGTGCATTTCCATTTCTATGTATACTTTTTTCTTAAATCAAAACTTGAGTTTTCACGTTCCCTTCATCTCGTAAACAGAAAGAGAGACAAAAGGCAATTAGATCACAACAAAATGAAAATTTTAGAGTTTATGTGTGGAAAAAATTTAAAGCGATAAAAAATGTAAGTAATGAAAATTTATTCACACACCACAAATGAACACAAAAGTTTTGTTATCCTAGTTTGGGAAATTCTACCAGTTCAACCCTTATAGCTCAGAATTTTATAAGAAAGAGATTTTTCAACTCATGTTTTAAAAAATGGATATGTATGGTTGAAACATGTTAAAGATCCAAATGACCTATGGATCTAAACCTTTTAAGGAAAATAAAATTAAATTCCCAAGTGACCGTGCGGAGGGAGATATGCCCGACTCAAACAAGCCATATTTTTGCCCATTTACAAAAAGCTGACCTAACGATCATAGATGAGTGTAAAGTGATTTATGATGCATAACGGGCTATATTTTTGTAAACAATGACTTTGGGATTGGGATTCAACACTTAGTTAAAAATCCCCCGCCTCCCGCTTTTCCCGACGATTGCCCAACCTGACATTTAAAAACTAAAAAGAGTTTACAATCTAAAAAAATTACAGTCACTTTTTGGAATTATCTCTCTCTACATTTGTGCATTGTGCATTTCCATTTTAGATGTACAGTTTTTTCTTAAATCAAAACTTGAGTTTTCACTTTCCCTTCATCTCGTAAACAAAAAAAGAGATAAAAGGCAAATAGATCACAACAAAATGAAAATTTTAGAGTTTATGTATGGAAAGGATTTAAAGCAATAACAAAATTAAGTAAAGAAAATTTATTCACACACCACAAATCAACTGAAAAGTTTTGTTTTCGAAGTTTGGGAAATCCCACTAGTTCAACACTAATAGCTCAGAATTTTATAAGGAAGAGATTTCTCTACACATGTTTTAAAAAATTCATAAGCATGCTTGAAACATGTTAGAGATACAAATGACCAATGGATCCAAACCTTTTAAAGAGAATAACATTAAATTCCCAAGTGAACGTGCGGTGGGATATTTATCTGAGTCAAACCAGCCATTATTTTGCCCATTTACAAAACTCTAAACTAACGATCATAGATGATTGTAAAATGATTGATCTTGCGTGAAGGGCTATATTGTTGTAAGGAATGAGTTATGGATTGGGAGTCAACACTCAGTTAGAAATCCATCGCCTCCCCCTTTTTCCCGACGATTACAGATCCTAATATATAAAAACTTAAAAGAGTTTACAATCCCTAAAAATTACAGACACGTTTTGGAATTATCTCTGTCTATATTTGTGGATTGTGCATTTCCATTTTAGATGTTTAATTTTTTCTTAAATCAAAATTTGAGTTTTCACTTTCCCTTCATCTCATAAAAAAAAAAAAGATAAAAGCCAAATAGATCACAACAAAATGAAAAGTTAGACTTTATGTATGAAAAGAATTTAAAGCAATAAAAAATGTAAGTAAAGAAAATTTATTCAAACCCTACAAATGAACACAAAACTTTTGTTATCTAAGTTTGTAAAATTTCACTAGTTCAACCCTAGTAGCTCAAAATTTTATAAGAAAGAGATTTTTTTACACAGGTTTTAAAAAATGGATATGCATACTTGAAACCTGTTAAAGTTGCAAATGACCTTTGGATCCAAAACTTTTAAAGAGAATAACATTAAGTTCCCAAGTGAACGTGCAGGAGGATATTTTCCAGAGTCAAACAAGCCATTATTTTGCCCAATTACAAAAAAGCCGACCTAACGATATTAAATGACTGTAAAGGGATTTATCATGCATAATGGGATATATTTTTTGTAAGGTATGACGTATAGATTGGGAGTCCACATTCAGTTAAAAATCCAACCGCCCCCCGCCCCCCCCCCCCCCCCCCCACCCCCCCCACTCGTCCCCCTTTACTCGACGATTGTAGAACCTGATATATAAAAACTAAAAAGAGTTTACAATCCCTAAAAATTACTGACACTTTTTGGAATTATCTTTCTCTACATTTGTGCATTGTGCATTTCCATTTTAGATGTACACTTTTTTCGTAAATCAAAACTGTAGTTTTCACTTTCCCTTGATCTCGTAAACAAAAAAAGAGATAAAAGCCTAATAGATCACAACCAAATAAAACTTGTAGAGTTTACGTAAGGAAAGAATTTAAAGGCATAACAAATTTAAGTAAAGAAAATTTATTCATTCACCACAAATGAACTCAAAAGTTTTGTTATCCATGTTTGGGAAATTCCACTAGTTCAACCCTAATAGCTCGGAATTTTATAAGAAAGAGATTTTTCTACACATGTTTTAAAAAATTGATATTCATGCTTGAAACATGTTAAAGATGCAAATGACCTATGAATCCAAATATTTTAAAGATAATAACATTATATTCCCAAGTGAACATGCAATGGGATATTTACCCGAGTCAAACAAGCCAATATTTTGCCCATTTACAAAAAGCTGACCCGACGATCATAGATGATTGTAAAGTGATTTATCATGCATAACAGGCTATATTTGTTTCAGGAATGACTTATGGATTGGGAGTGAACACTCAGTTAAAAATCCCCTGCCTCCCCCTTTTCCCGACGATTGCAGAACCTGATATATAAAAACTAAAAAGAGTTTACAATGCTTAAAAATTATTGACACTTTTTGGAATTATCTCTCTCTACATTTGTGCATTGTGAATTTCCATTTTAGATGGACACTTTTTTCTTAAATCAAAACTTGAGTTTTCACATTCCCTTCATCTTGTAAACAAAAGAAGAGATAAAAGACTAATAGATCACAACAAAATGAAAATTTTAGAGTTTATGTACGGAAAGAATTTAGAGCAATACAAATTTAAGTCAAGAAAATTTATTCACACACCACAAATGAACACAAAAGTTTCGTTATCCAAGTTTGGGAAAATCCAATAGTTCAACCCTAATAGCTCGGAATTTTATAAGAAAGAGATTTTTTTACACATGTTTTAAAAAATGGATATTCATGCTTAAAACATGTTAAAGATGCAAATGACCTATGGATCCAAACCTTTTAAATAGAATAACATTAAATTCCAATGTGACGTGCGGTGGGATATTTACCCGAGTCAAATAAGCCATTATTTTGCCCATTTACAAAAAGCTGACCTAACGATCATAGGTGATTGTCAAGTAATTTATCATGCGTAACGGGCTTTATTATTTTAAGGAATGACATATGGATTTGGAGTCAACCCTCAGTTAAAAATTCCCCACCTCCCTTTTTGCCGACGATTGCAGAACTAGATATATAAAAACTTAAAAGTGATTAAAATCCCTAAAAGTTACAGACACTTTTTTGAATTATCTCTCTCTACATTTGTGCATTGTGCATTTATATTTTAGGTGAATACTTTTTTCTTAAATCAAAACTTGAGTTTCCACTTTTCCTTCATCTTGTAAATAAAAAAAGAGATAAAAGGCAAATCGATCACAACAAAATCAAAATTTTAGAGTTTATGTAAAGAAAGAATTTAAAGCAATAACAAAGGTAAGTAAAGAAAATTTATTCACACACCACAAATGAACAAAAAAAATTTTTTATCCAAGTTTGGGAAATTCCACTTGTTCAACCATTAGAGCACGGAATTTTATAAGAAAGAGATTTTTCTACACATGTTTTTAAAAATGGGTATGCATGATAGAAACAAGTTAAAGATGCAAATGACCTATGGATGAAAACAATTTAAAGAGAGTAACAATAAATTCTCAAGTGAACATGAGGTGGGATATTTAGCTGAGTCAAACAAGCCATTATTTTGCCCATTTATAAAAAGTAGACTCAATGATCATAGACGACTGTAAAGTGATTTATCATGCATAACGGGCTACATTTTTGTAAAGAATGACTTATGGATTGAGAGTCACAACAAAATGAAAATTTTATAGTTTATGTATGGAAAGAATTTAAAGCAATAAAAAAAGTAAATAAAGACAATTTATCCACACGCCACAAATGAACACAATTTTTGTTATCCAAGTTTGGGAAATTCCTCTACTTCAACCCTAATAGATCTGAATTTTATAAGAAAGAGATTTTTCTACCGATGTATTAAAAAATGGATATACTTGCCTGAAACATTTTAAAGATTCAAATGACCTATGGATCCAAACATTTTAAAAAGAATAACATTAAATTTTCAAGTGAATGTGCGGTGGGATATTTACTCGAGTGAAACAAGTAATTATTTTGCCCATTTACAAAATGCAGACCTAACGATCATAGAAGATTGTAAAGTGATTTATCATGCATAATGAACTATATTTTTTAAAAAAATTACTTATGGATTGGGAGTCAAAACTCGGCTAAAAATCCCCCGCCACCCCCTTTTCCAGACGATTGCAGAACCTGATATATAAACACTAAACAAAGTTTACAATCCTTTAAAATTACAGACACTTTTTAGAATTATCTCTCTCAAAATTTGTGCATTGTGAATTTCCATTTTTTATGTATACTTTTTTCTTAAATCAATACCTGAGTTTTCACTTTCCCTTCATCTCGCAAACAAAAAAAATAGATAAGAGGCAAATAGCCACACCAAAATGAAAATTTTAGGTTTTATGTCTGGAAGAATTTAAAGCAATTAAAAAATATAAGTAAAGAAAATTTATTCATACTCCACAAATGAACACAAAAGTTTTGTAATACAAGTTTGGGAAATTCCACTAGTTCAACACAAATAGCTCGGAATTTTATAAGAAAGAGATTTTTCTACATATGTTTTAAAAAATGGATATGCATGCTTGAAACAAGTTAAAGATGCAAATGACCTTTGGATCCAAACCTTTTAAAGAGAATAATATTAAATTCTCTAGTGAACGTGCAGTGGGATATTTACCCAAGTCAAACATTTGTGCATTGTGGATTTCCATTTTAGGTGTATACTTTTTTCCTAAATCAAAACTTGAAGTTTTGCTTTCTTACATCTCACTAACTAAAAAAATAGATAGAAGGCAAATCGATAACAACAAAATAAAAATTTTAAAGTTTATGTATGGAAAGAATTTACAGCAATAAACAAATGTAAGTAAAGAAAATTTATTCACAAACCACAAATGAACACCAAAGTTTTTTTATCCAAGTTTGGGTAATTTCACTAGTTCGACCCTAATAGTGCAAAATTTTATAAGAAAGAGATTTTTCTACATATGTTTCAAAAAATGGATATGCATGCTTGAAACATGTTAAAGATACAAATGACCTATGGATCCAAACCTTTTAAAGTGAATAACATTAAATTCTCAAGTGAACGTGCGGTGGGATATATACTCGAGTCAAACAAGTCATTATTTTTCCTATTTACAAAAAGTTGACCTAACGATCATAGATGATTGTAAAGTGATTTATCATACGTAACCGGGTATTTTTTTGAAAGGAATGACTTATGGATTGGGCGTCAACACTTAGTTAAAAATCCCCCACCTCCCCCTTTTCCTGACGATTGCAGAACCTGATATATAACAACTAAAAAGAGTTTTCAATCCCTAAAAATTACAGAAACTTTTTGGAATTATCTCTCTCTACATTTGTGCATTATGCATTTCCATTTTAGATGTATACTTTTTTCTTAAATTTAAACTTGAGTTTGTACTTACCCTTCATCTCGCAAACAAAAAAAAGAGATAAAAGGCAAATACATCACAACAATATGAAAATTTTAGAGTTTTTGTATGGAAATAATTTTACACAATAAACAAATTTAAGCAAAGAAAATTTATTCACACACCACAAATGAAGACAAAAGTTTTTTTATCCAAGTTTGGGTAATTCCACTAGTTCAACCCTAATAACTTGTAATTTAATAAGAAAGAGATTTTTCTACACATGTTTTACAAAAAGGATATGCTTCCTTGAAACATGTTAAAGATGCAAATGACCTATGGATCCAAACCTTTTAAAGAGAATAACATTTAATTGTCAAGTGAACGTGCGGTGGGATATTTACCCAAGTGAAACAAGCCAATATTTTGCCCATTTCCTAAAAGCTGACCTAACGATCATAGATGATTGTAAAGTGATTTATCTTGCATAACGGGATATATTTTTGTAAGGAATGACTTATGGATTGCAAGTCAACACTCACTCAAAAATCCCCCGCCTCCCCTTTTCCTGACAATTGTAGAACTTGATTTATAAAAACTAAAAAGAGTTTACATACCCTAAAAATTACAGACACTTTTTAGAATTATCTCTCTCCACATTTTTGCACTGTGCACTACCATTTTAGATGTATGATTTTTTCTTCAATCAAAACTTGTGTTTTTACTTTCCCTTCATCTCGCAAACAAAAAAAAGAGATAAAAGGCAAATGCATCACAACAAAATAAAAATTTTAGAGTTTATGTATGGAATGGATTTACAGGAATAAACAAATGTAGGTAAAGAAAATTTATTCTTACACAAAAAATAAACACAAAAGATTTGTTATCCAAGTTTGTGTAATTGCACTAGTTCATCCCTATTAGCGCGAAATTTTATAAGAAAGAGATTTTTCTACATATGTTTTAAAAAATGGATATGCATGCTTGAAACATGTTAAAGATGCAAATGACCTATGGATCCAAACCTTTTAAAGAGAGTAACATTAAATTCTCTTGTGAACGTGCGGTGGGATATTTACTCGAGTCAAACAAGCCATTATTTTGCCCATTTACTAAAACATGACCTAAGGATCATAGATGATTGTAGAGTGATTTATCCTGCATAACCGGCCATATTTTTGAAAGGAATGACTTATGGATTGGGAGTCAACACTCAGTTAAAAATCCCTCTCCTCTCCCTTTTCCCGACTATTGCAGAACCTGATAAATAGTAACTAAAAATAGTTTTCAATCCCTAAAAATTACACACACTTTTTGGAATTATCTCTCTCTATATTTGTGCATTGTGCTTTTCCATTTTACTTGTATACTTTGTTCTTAAATCAAAACTATAATTTTTACTTTCCGTTCATCTCGCAAACAAAAAAAAAGAGATAAAAGGCAAATAAATCACAACATAATGAATATTTTAGAGTTTATGTATGGAAAGAATTTAAAGCAATAAAAAAATGTAGGAAAATAAAATTTATTCACACACCACAAATGAACACAAAAGTTTTGATATCCAAGTTTGGGTAATTCCATTAGTTCAACCCTAGAAGCTCTGAATATTATATGAAAGAGATTTTTCTACACATGTTTTAAAAAATGCTTATGTATGCTTTAAACATGTTAAAGATTAAAATGACCTATGGATCCAAACCTTTTAAAGATAATAACATTAAGTTCTCAAGTGAACGTGCAGTGGGATATTTACCCGAGTCAAACAAGCCATTATTTTGCCCATTTTGAAAAAGCTGACTTAAGGATCATAGATGATTGTAAAGTGATTTATCATGTATAACAGACAATATTTTTTTAAGGAATCTCTTATGGATTGGGAGTCAACACTAAGTTAAAAATACCCCACCTCCCCCTTTGTCCCGACGATTGTAGAACCTGATATTTAAAAAATAAAAAGATTTTCCAATCCCTAAAAATTACATACACATTATGGAATTATCTCTCCGTACATTTTTCCATTGTGCAATGAGCATTTCCATTTTAAATTTATATTTTTTTCTTAAATCCAAACTTGAGTTTTCACTTTCCCTTCATCTCGCAAGCTAAAAAAATAGATAAAAGCCAAATAGATCACAACAAAATGAAATTTTTAGAGTTTACGTATGGAAAGATTTCAAAGCAATAAAAAAATGTAAGTATAGAAAATTTATTCACACACCACAAATGAGCACAAAAGTTTTGTCATCCAAATTTTGGTAATTCCACTAGTTCATGCCTAATAGCTCGGAATTTTATAACAAAAAGATTTTTCTACATATGTTTTAAAAAATTGATTTGCGTGCTTGAACCTTGATATATATGCTAATGACTTATGGATCCAAACCTTTTAAAGAGAATAACATTAAATTCTCAAGTGAACATGCGGTGGGATATTTACCCGAGTCAAACAAGTCACTATTTTGCCAATTTACAAAAAGTTGACTTAAAAATCATAGATGATTGTAAAGTGATTTATCATACGTAACGGGCTATATTTTTTGTAAGGAATGACTTATGGATTCGGAGTCAACACTCAGTTTAAAATCCCCCGCCTCCGCCTTTTCCTTATGATTGCAGAACCTGATATATAAAAACTAAAAAGAGTTTACAATCCCTAACATTTACAGACACTTTTTGGAATTATCTCTCTCTACATTTGTGCATTGTGCATTTCCATTTTAGATGTATACATTTTTCTTTAATAAAAAGTTGAGTTTTCACTTTCCCTTCATCTCGTAAACAAAAAAAGAGATCAAAGGCAAATAGATCACAACAAAATGAAAATTTTAGAGTTTATGTATTGAAAGTATTTAAAGCAATAAAAAAATGTAAGTAAAGAAAATTTATTCACACACCACAAATGAACACAAAAGTTTTGTTATCCAAGTTTGGGAAATTCCACTGGTTCAACCCTAATAGCTCGGAATTTTATAAGAAAGAGATTTTGCAACATATATTTTAAAAAATGGATATGCTTGCTTGAAACATGTGAAAGATTCAAATGACCTATGTATCCAAACCTTTTAAAGATAATAACATTAAATTCTCAAGTGAACATGCGGTGGGATATTTACCCGAGTCAAACAAGCCATTATATTTTCCATTTACAAAAGCTGACCTGGTAATTTGATTTATCATGGGTAACCAGCTATATTTTTGTAAGGAATGACTTATGGATTGGGAGTCAAGACTCAGTTAAAAATCCCCCGCCTCCACCTTTTCCCGACAATTGTAAAACCTGATATATAAAAACTAAAAAGATTTTACAATCCCTAACAATTACTGCCACTTTTTGGAATTATCTCTCTCTATAATTTTTCATTGTGCATTTCCATTTTAGATGTATACTTTTTTCTTAAATCAAAACTTGAGTTTTCACTTCCTTTTCATCTTGTAAACAAAAAAAAAGATAAACGGCAAATAGATCACAACAAAATGAAAATATTGGAGTTTATGTATGGAAAGAATTTAAAACAATTATCAAATCTAAGTAAAGAAAATTTATTCACACAAAACAAAAGAACATAAAACTTTTGTTATCCAAGTTTGGTAAATTCCACTAGTTCAACCCTAAACCCTCAACCCTAAATTCTCAAGTGAACATGCGGTGGGATATTTACCCGAGTCAAACAAACCATTATTTTGCTCATTTAAAAAAAGGTGACCTACCGATCATAGATGATTGTGAAGTGATTTATCATGCGTAACTGGCTATATTTTTGTAGCGAATGACTTCTGGATAGGGAGTCAAGACTCAGTTAAAAATCCCCCACCTCCCCCTTTTTGTGACGATTGCTGAACAAGATATATAAAAACTAAAAAGAGTTTACAATTCCTAAAAATTACACTCATTTTTTGGAATTATCTCTCTCTACATTTGTGCATTGTAAATTTCTATTTTAGATGTATAATTTTTTCTTAAATCAAAACTTCAGTTTTCACATTCCCTTCATCTCGCAAACAAAAAAAAGAGATAAAAGGCAAATAGATCACAAAAAAATTAAAATTTTAGAGTTTATGTAAGGAAAAAATTTAAGGCAATAAAAAAATATAAGTAAATAAATTTATTCATTCACCACAAATGAACACAAAAGTTTAGTGATCCAAGTTTGGGTAATTCCACTAGTTCAACCCAAATAGCTCGGAATATTTTAAGAAAGAGATTTTTGTATATATGTTTTAAAAAATGGATATGCATGCTTAAAAAATGTTAAAGATGTGAATGACCTATGGATCCAAACCTTTTAAAGAGAATAACATTAAATTCTCAAGTGAACGTGCGATGTGATATTTACCTAAGTGAAACAAGCCATTATTTTTCCTATTTACAAAAAGCTGACCTAACGATCATAAATGATTATAATGTGATTTATCATGCGTAACCAGCTATATTTTTGTAAGGAATTACTTCTGGATTAGGAGTCAACACTCAGTTAAACCCCCCCCCCCGGTATCCCCCTTTTCCCGACTATTGCAGAACCTGATATATAAAAACTAAAAAGAGTTTACAATACCTAAAAATTACAGACACTTTTTGGAATTATCTCTCATTACATTTGTGCATTGTGTATTCAATTTAGATGTATACTTTTTTCATAAATAAAAACTTGCGTTTTGACTTTCTCTTCATCTCGTAAAAAAAAAAAAAGAGATAAAAGGCAAATAGATCACAACAAAATGAAAATTTTAGAGTTTATGTATGGAAAGAATTTAAAGCAATAAACAAATGTAAGAAAATAAAATTTATTCACACACCAAAAATGAACACAAAACTTTTGTTATCAATGTTTGGGAAATTCCACTAGTCTAACCCTTATAGCTCGGAATTTTAAAAGAAAGAATTTTTTTACACAACTTTTAAAAAATGGCTATGCATGCTTTAAATATGTTAAAGATGCAAATGACCTATGGATCCAAACCTTTTAAAGATAATAACATTAAATTCTAGAGTGAACGTTGAGTGGGATATTTAGCCGAGTCAAACAAGCCATTATTTTGCCCATTTACTAAAGGCTGACCTATCAATCATATATAATTGTAAAGTAATTTATCATTTGTAACATGCTATCTTTTTTTAAGGAATGACTTATGGATTTGGAGTCAAGACTCAGTTAAAAATCCCCCGCCTCCACCTTTTCCCGACAATTGCAGAACCTGAAATATAAACACTAAAAAGAGTTTACAATCGCAAAAAATTACAAAATCTTTTCTTAATTATCGCTCTCTATATTTTTGCATTTTGCATTTCCATTTTATAAGTATACCATTTTCTTAAATCAAAACTTGATTTTTCACTTTCCCTTCATCTTGTAAACAAAAAAAAAGAGATAAAAGGCATATAGCTCACAAAAAAATGAAAATTTTAGAGTTTATGCATGGAAAGAATTTAAAGCAATAAACAAATGTAAGTAAAGAAAATTTATTCACACACCACAATTGAACACAAAACTTTTGTTATCCAAGTTTTAGAAATTCAATGGTTCAACCCTAATAGCTTAGAATTTTATAAGAAAGAGATTTTTCTACACATGTTTTAAAAAATGGATATGCAGGCCTGAAACATGATAAAGATGCAAATGACCTATGGATCCAAACCTTTTAAAGAGAATAACATTAAATTCTCAAGAGAACGTGCAGTGGAATCTTTACCCGAGTCAAACAAACCATTATTTTACCCATTTACAAAAAGCTGACATAACGATCATAGATAATTGCAAAATGATTTATCATCCATAATGGGATATATTTTTTTAAAGAATGACTTATGGATTGGGAGTCAACACTCAGTATAAAATCCCCCACTTCCCCCTTTTCCCGACGATTGCAGAACCTAACATATAAAAACTAAAAAGAGTTTACAATCCCTAAAAATTATAGACACTTTTTAGAATTATCATTCTCTACATTTTTGCATTGTGCATTTCATTTTAGATCTATACTTTTTTCTTAAATCAAAACTTGAGTTTTCACTTTCCCTTCATCTCGTAATCAAAAAAAAGAGATAAAAGGCAAATAGATTACAAGAAAATGAAAATTTTAGAGTTTATGTATGGAAAGAATTTCCAGCTATAAACAAATGTAAGAAAATAAAATTTTTTCAAACACCACAAATGAACACAAAAGTTTTGTTGTCCAAGTTCGGGTAATTCCTCTAGTTCGACCCTAACAGCGCAGAATTTTATAAGAAAGGGATTTTTCTACATATGTTTTAAAAAATGGATATGCATGCGTGAAACATGTTAAATATGCAAATGACCTATGGATCCAAACCTTTTAAAGAGAATAACATTAAATTTTCAAGTGAACATGCGGTAGGATATTTACTCGAATCAAACAATCCACTATTTTGCCCTTTTACAAAAAGCTGACCTAACGATCATAGATGATTGTAGAGTGATTTATCATGCGTAACCGGTTACATTTTTGAAAGGAATGACTTACGGATTGGGAGTCAACACTCAGTTAAACATTCCCCCGCCTCCCCCTTTTCCCGACGATTGCAGAACCTGATATATAAAAACTAAAAAGAGTTTACAATCCCTAAAAATTACATACACATTTTGGAATTATCTCTCTCAACATTTGTGCATTGTGCATTTCCATTTTAGTTGTATACTTTTTTTTAATTAAAACTTGAGGTTTCACTTTCCCTTCATCTTGTAAAGAAAAAAACAAAGATAAAAGGCAAATAGAGTACAACAAAGTGAAAATTTTAGAGTTTATGTATGGAAATAATTTAATGCAATAAAAAAATGTAAGTAAAGAAAATTTATTCACACACCACCAATGAACACAAAAGTTTAGTTATCCAATTTTGGGAAATTCCACTAGTTGAACCCTATTAGCTTGGAATTTTATAAGAAAGAGATATTTCTACATATGTGTTAAAAAATGGATGTGCATGCTTGAAGCATGTTAATGATGCAAATGACCTATGGATCAGAATCTTTTAAAGAGAATAACATTAAATTCTCAAGTGAACATGCGGTGGGATATTTACCTGAGTCAAACAAGCCATTATTTTTCCCACAAAAAACTGACCTAATGATCATAGATGATTGTAATGTGATTTATCATGCGTAACGGGCGACATTTTTGTAAGGAATGACTTATGGATTGGGATTCAAGACCCAGTTTAAAATCCCCCGCCTCCCCCTTTTCTCGACGATTCCTGAACCTGATATATAAAAACTAAAAAGAGTTTACATTCCTTAAAAATTACAGACAATTTTGGAATTATCTCTCTCTACATTTGTGCATTGTGGATTTCCATTTTAGATGTATACTTTTTTCTTAAATCAAAACTTGAGTTTTCACTTTCTTTTCATCTTCTAAAGAAAATAATGAGATAAAAGGCAAAAAGATCATAACAAAATGAAAATTTTAGACTTTATGTATGAAAAGAATTTACAGAAATAAACAAATGTAAGTAAAGAAAATTTATCCACACACCACAAATGAACACAAAAGTTTTGTTATCCAAGTTTGGGTAATTCCACTAGATCAACCCTACTAGCGCAAAATTTTATAAGAAAGAGATTTTTCTACATATGTTTTAAAAAATGGATATGCATGCTTGAAACATGTTAAAGATGCAAATGACCTATGGAACCAAACCTTTTAAAGAGAATAACATTAAATTCTCAAGTGAACCTACGGTGGGATATTTACCCGAGTCAAACAAACCATTACTTTGCCCATTTACAAAAAGTTGACCTAACGATCATAGATGATTGTAAAGTGATTTATCATGCGTAACGGGCTATATTTTTGTAAGGAATGACTTATGGATTGGGATTCAAGACTCAGTTTAAAATCCGCTGCCTCCCCCTTTTTCGGACGATTGCAAAATGTGATATATAAAAACTAAAAAGAGTTTACAATCCCTAAAAATTACCGACACTTTTTGGAATTACAATCTCTCTACATTTGTGCTTTCTGTATTTCCATCTTAGATGTATAATTTTTTCTTAAATCAAAACTTGAGTTTTCACTTTTCCTTCATCTCGTAAACAAAAAAAAGAGATAAAAGGCAAATAGATCACCACAAAATGAAAATTTTAGAGTTTATGTATGGAAATAATTTACAGCTATAAACAAATGTGAGTAAATAAAATTTATTTACACACCACAAATGAACACAAAAGTTTTTTTTTCCAAGTTTGGGTAATTCCACTAGTTCAACCCTAATAGAGCGGAATTTTATACGAAAGAGATTTGTCTACATATGTTTTAAAAAATGGATATGCATGCTTAAAACATGTTAATGATGCAAATGACCTATGGATCCAAACCTTTTAAAGAGAATAACATTTAATTCTCAAGTGAATGTGCGGTGGGATATTTACTCAAGTCAAACATGCCATTATTTTGCCCATTTAGAAAAAGCTGACCTAACGATCATAGATGATTGTTGCGTGATTTATCATGCATAACCGGTTATATTTTTGAAAGAAATTTATTATGGATAGGGAGTAAACACTCAGTTAAAAATCCCCTGCCTCCCCGTATTCCCGACGATTGTAGAACCTGATTTATAATAAAAAGAGTTTTTAATCCATAAAAATTGCAGACACTTTTCGGAATTATCTCTCTCTACATTTGTTCATTGGGAAATTCCATTTTAGATGTATATTTTTTTTAAATCAAAAGTAGAGTTTTTACTTTCTCTTCACCTCGCAAACAAAAAAAAGAGATAAAAGGCAAATAGATCACAAAAAAATGAAAATTTTAGATTTTATGAATGGAATGAATTTAAAGCAATAAACAAATGTAAGAAAATAAAATTTATTCGCACGCCACAAATGAACACAAAATTTTTGATTTCCAGGTTTGGGAAATTCCACTAGTTCAACCCTAATAGCATGGAATTTACTAAGAAAGAGATTTTTCTACATATGTTTTAAATATGGATATCCATGCTTGAAACATGTTAAAGATGCAAATGACCTATGGTTCCAAAGTTTTAAAGAGAATAACATTAAATTCTCAAGTGAACATGCGGTGGGATATTTACCCGAGTCAAACAAGCCATTATTTTTCCCATATACAAAAAGCTGACCTAACGATCATAGATGATTGTAGAGTGATTTATCATGCGTAACTGGCTATAATTTTGAAAGGAATGACTTATGGATTGGGAGTCAACACTCACTCAAAAATCCCCCACCTCCCCTTTTTCCCCACGATTCTAGAACCTGACATATAAAAACTAAAAGAAGTTTACATTCCCTAAAAATTACATATACTTTTTGGAATTATCTCTCTCTACATTTGTGCTTTGGGCATTGCCATTTTAGATGTATACTTTTTTCTTAAATCAAAACTTGATTTTTTACTTTCCCTTCATCTCGCAAACAAAAAAAAGAGATAAAAGGCAAATAGTTCACATCAAAATCAAAATTTTAGAGTTTATGTATGGAAAGAATTTACAGAAATAGGCAAATGGAAGTAAAGAAAATTTATTCACACATCACAAATGAACACAAAAGTTTTTTTATCCAAGTTTGGATAATTCCACTAGTTCAACCCTAATAGCGTGGAATTTTATAAGAAAGAGATTTTTCTACATATGTTTTAAAAAATGGATATGCAAGGTTGAAACATGTTAAAGATGCAAATTACCTATGGATCCAAACCTTTTAAAGAGAATAACATTAAATTCTCAAGTGAACATGCGGTGGGATATTTGTTCGAATCGAACAAGCCATTATTTTGCCCATTGAAAAAAAGCTGACCTAACGATCATAGATGATTGTAGGGTGATTTATCATGCGTAACCAGCCATATTTTTGAAAGGAATGACTTATGGATTGGGAGTCAACACTCAGTTAAAAATCCCCTGCCTCCCCCTTTTCCCGACGATTGCAGAACCAGATATTTCATAACTGAAAAGTGTTTTCAATCCCTAAAAATTATAGACACTTTTTGGAATTATCTCTCTCTATATTTGTGCATTGTGCATTTCCATTTTAGATGTATACTTTTTTTAAAATCAAAACTTGGGTTGTTACTTTCCCTTCATCTCGCGAACAAAAAAAAAAACAGATAAAAGTCATATAGTTCACAAACAAAATGAAAATTTTAGAGTTTATGTATGGAAAGAATTTAAAGTAGTAAACAAATGTTGGTGAAGAAACTTTATTCACACACGACAAAGGACCACAAAAGTTTTGTTATCCAACTTTGGGTAATTCCACTTGTTCAACCCTAATATCTCAGAATTTTATAAGAAAGAGATTTTCCTACATATGTTTTAAAAAATGGTGATGCATGCTTGAAACATGTTAAACATGCAAATGACCTATGGATCCAAACCTTTTAAAGAGAATAACATTAAACTCTCAAGTGAACCAGTGGTGGGATATTTACCCGAGTCAAACAAGCCATTATTTTGCCCATTTACAAAAAGCTGATCTAACAATCATAGATGAATGTAGAGTGATTTATCATTCGTAATCGGCTATAATTTTGAATGGAATGACTTATGGATTGGGAGTCAATACTCACTCAAAAATCCCCCGCCTCCTCATTTTCCCAACGATTGTAGAACCTAATATATAAAAACTAAAAAGAGTTTACATTCCCTAAAAATTACATAAAGTTTTTGGAATTATCTCTCTCTACATTTTTTCATTGAGCATTTCCATCTTAGATGTATACTTTTTTCTTGAATCAAAACTTGAATTTTTACTTTCCCTTCATCTCGTAAACAAAAAAAAAGAGATAAAAGGCAAATAGATCACAACAAAATGAAAATTTTAGAATATATGTATGGAAAGAATTTACAGAAATAAAGAAATCTAAGTAAATAAAATTTATTCACACATCAGAAATGAACACAAAAGTTTTGTTATCCAAGTTTGTGTAATTCCACTAGTTCAACCCTAATAGCGCAGAATTTTATAAGAAAGAGATTTTTCTACATATGTTTTAAAAAATTGATATGCATGCTTGAAACATGTTAAAGATGCAAATGACCAATGGATCCAACCCTTTTAAAGAAAATAACATTAAATTCTCAAGTGAACGTGCGGTGAGATATTTGCTCGAGTCGAACAAGCCATTATTTTGCCCATTTACAAAAAGCTGACCTAACGATCATAGATGATTGTAGAGTGATTTATCATGCGTAACCGGTCATATTTTTGAAAGGAATGACTTATGGATTGGGAGTCAAGACTCAGTTAAAAATCCCCTGCCTCCCCCTTTTCCCGACGATTGCAGAACCTGAGATATATAATAACTAAAAAGAGTTTTCAATCCCTAAATATGACAGACACTTTTTGGAATTATCACTCTCTACATTTGCGCATTGTGCATTTCTATTTTTGATGTATACTTTTTTTCGTAAATCAAAACTTGAGTTGTTACTTTCCCTTCATCTCGCAAACAAAAAAAGAGATAAAAGGCAAATTGATCACAAAAAAAATGAAAATTTTAGAGTTTATGTATGGAAAGAACTAATAGCAATAAACAAATGTCGGTAAAAAAATTTATTCACACACGACAAATGAACACAAAAGTTTTGTTATCCAAGTTTGGGTAATTCCACTTGTTCAACCCTAATAGCTCGGAATTTTACAAGAAAGAAATTTTTCTACATATGTTTTAAAAAATGGATATGCATGCTTGAAACATGTTAAAGATGCAAATGAACTATGGATCCAATCTTTTTAAAGAGAATAACATTAAATTCTCAGTTGAACGTGCGGTGGGATATTTACCCGAGTCAAACAAGCCATTATTTTTTCCATTTACAAAAAGCTGACCTAACAATCATAGATGATTGTAATGTTATTTATCATGCGTAACAGGTTATATTTTTGTAAGGAATGACTTATGGATTGGGAGTCAACACACAGTTAAAAATCCCCCGCCTTCTCCTTTTCCAGACGATTGCAGAACCTGATATATAAAAACTAAAAAGAGTATAGATTCCCCAAAACTTATAGAAACTATTTGGAATTATCTCTCTCTACATTTTTGCATTGTGCATTTCCATTTAAGGTGTATAATTTTTTCTTAAATCAAAACTCGAGTTTTTATTTCCCCTTCATCTCGCAAACAAAAAAAAGAGATAAAAGACAAATAGATCACAACAAAATGAAAAGTTTAGAGTTTATGTATGGAAATAATTTACAGCTATAAACAAATGTAAGTAAATAAAATTTATTCACACACCACAAATGAACACAAAAGTTTTGTTATCCAAGTCACGAAAATTCCACTAGTTAAACCCTAATAGCTCTGAATTTTATAAGAAAGAGATTTTTCTACATATGTTTTAAAAATGGATATGAATGCTTGAAACATGTTAAAGATGCAAATGACCTATTGATCCAAACCTTTTAAAGAAAATAACAATAAATTCTCAAGTGAACGTGCGGTGGGATATTTACCCGAGTTAAACAAGCCATTATTTTGCCCATTTACTAAAAGCTGACACAAAAATATAGATGATTGTAATGTGATTTACCATGTGTAACAGGTTATATTTTTGTAAGGAATGAGTTATGGACTCGGAATCAATACTCACACAAAAATCGCATGCGTCCCCCTTTTCCCGACTATTGCAGAACCTGATATATAACTACTAAAAATTATAGACACTTTTTGGAATTATTTTCTTCTATATTTTTGCATTGTGCATTTCCATTTTAGATGTATACTTTTTTCTTAATTAAAAACTTGAGTTTTCACTTTCCCTTCATCTCGTAAACAAAAAAAAGAGATAAAAGGCAAATAGATCACAACAAAATGAAAATTTTAGAGTTTACGTATGAAAAGAATTTAAAGGAATAAACAAATGTAATTAAAGAAAATTTATTCACACACCACAAATGAACACAAAACTATTGTTATCCAAGTTTGGGAAATTCCACTTGTTCAACCCTTATAGCACAAACTTTTATAAGAAAGAGATTTTTTTACATAAGTTTTACAAAATGGATATTCATGCTTGAAACGTGTTAAATATGCAAATGACATATGGATCCAAACCTTTTAAAGAGACTAACATTAAATTCTCAAGTGAATGTGTGGTAGGATAGTTACTCGACTCAAACAAGCCATTATTTTGCCCATTTACTAAAATCTGACCTAACGATCATAGACGATTGTAAAATTATTTATCATGCATAACTTGCTATATTTTTGTAAGGAATGACTTATGGAATGGGAATCAACACTCTGTTAAAAATTCCCCGTCTCCCCCTTTTCTTGATGATTGCAGAACCTTATATACAAAAACTAAATAGAGTTTACAATCCCTAAAAATTACAGACACTTTTTGGAATTATCTCTCTGAATATTTTTGCATTGTGCATTTCTATTTTAGATGTATACTTTTTTCTTAAATCAAAACTTGAGTTTTCACTTTCCCTTCATCTCCTAAACAAAGAAAAGAGATAAAAGGCAAATAGATAACAACAAAATGAAAATTTTAGAGTTTTTGTATGGAAAGACTTTAAAGCAATAAACAAATGTATGTAAAGAAAATTTATCCAGACACCACAAAAGAACACAAAACTTTTGTTATCCAAGTTTGGGAAATTCCACTAGTTCAACCCTAATAGCTCGGAATTTTATACGAAAGACATTTTTCTACACTTGTTTTAAAAAATGGATATGCAAGATTGAAACATGTTAAAGATGCAAATGACCTATGGATCCAAACCTTTTAAAGAGAATAACATTAAATTCTCAAGTGAACATGCGGTGGGATATTTACCCAAGTCAAACAAGCCATTATTTTACTAATTTACATAAAGCTGACCCAACGATCATAGATGATTTTAAGGTGATTTATTATGTGTAACGGGATTTATTTTTTAAGGAATGACTTATGGATTGGGAGTCAACACTCAGTAAAACATCCCCCACCTCCCCCTTTTCCCGACGATTGCAAAACCTTATATATAAAAACTAAAAAGAGTTTACAATCCCTAAAAATAACAGACACATTTTGGAATTATCTCTCTCTATATTTTTGAATTAAGCATTTCCATTTTAGATGTATACTTTTTTATTAAATCAAACTTGAGTTTTCGCTTTCCCTTCATCTCGTAAACAAAAAAAAAGAGATAAAAGGCAAATAGTTCACAACAAAATGAAAATTTTAGAGCTTAGGTATGGAAAGTATTTAAAGCAATAAAAAAATATAAGTAAAGAAAATTTATTCACATACCACAAATTAACGCAAAAAATTTGTTATCCAAGTTTGGGAAATTCCACTAGTTCAACCCTAATAGCTCGGAATTTTATATGAAAGAGATTTTTCTACACATGTTTTCAAAAATGGATAAGCATGCTTGAAACATGTTAAAGATGCAAATGACCTATTCATCCAAACTTTTTAAATGGAATAACATTAAATTCTCAAGTGAACGTGCGGTGGGATATTTACCCGAGTCAAACAAGCCATTATTTTACCCATTTACAAAAATCTGACCTACCGATCATAGATGATTGTAAAGTGATTTATCATGTGTAACAGGCTATAATTTTGTAAGGAATGACTTATGGATTGGGAGTCAACACTCAGTTAAAAATCCCCCGCCTCCCCCTTTTTCCGATGATTGTAGAACTTGATATATTAAAACTAAAAAGAGTTTAGAATCCCTACAAATTACAGACACTTTTTGGAATTATCTCTCTCTACATTTGTGCAATGTGCAATTCCATTTTAGATGTATACTTTTTTCTTAAATGAAAACTTGAGGTTTCACTTTTCCTTTATCTCGCAAACAAAAAAAAAAGATAAAAGGCAAATAGATCACAACATAATAAAAATTTTAGAGTTTTTGTATGGAAATAATTTAAAGCAATAAAAAAAATGTAAGTAAGGAAAATTTATTCTCACACCACAAATGAACACAAAAGTTTTGATATCCAAGTTTGGGTAATTCCACTAGTTCAACCCTAGATGCTCGAAATTTTATAAGAAAAAGCTTTGCTACATGTTTTAAAAAATCGATATGCAAGATTGAAACATGTTAAAGATGCAAATGACCTATGGATCCAAACCTTTTAAAGAGAATAACATTAAATTCTCAAGTGAACATGCGGTGGGATATTTACCCGAGTCAAACAAGCCATTATTTTGGCCATTTACAAATGCTGACCTAACGATTATAGATGATTGTAAAGTGATTTATCATGCGTAACGGGCTATATTTTTGTAAGGAATGACTTATGGATTCGGAGTCAACACTCAGTTAAAAATCCCCAGCCTCCCCCTTTTCCCGACGATTGCAGAACCAGATATATAAAAATTAAAAAGTATTTACAATCCCTAAAAATTACAGAGACATTTTGGAGTTATCTGTCATTAGATTTGTGCATTGTGCATTTCCTTTTTAGATGTATACTTTTTCTTTAAACCAAAACTCTAGTTTACACTTCCCCTATATGTCTTAAATAAATAAATAAAAAGATACAAGGCAAATAGATCACAATAAAATGAAAATTTTAGAGCTTATGCGTGAAGAGAATTTAAAGCAATAAACAAATGTAAGTAAAGAATATTTATTCACACACCACAAATGAACACAAAAGTTGTCTTATCGAATTTTCTGAAATTCCACTAGGTCAACCCTTTTAGCTAGGAATTTTATAAGAAAAAGATTTTTCTACACATGTTTTAAAAAATGGATATGCATGTTTTAAACATGTAAAAGATGTAAACGACCTATGGATCCAAACCTTTTAAAGAGAATTCTCAAGTGAACGTGCGATGGGATATTTACCTAAGTCAAACAAGCCATTTCGTAAATAGAGAATTCTCAAGTGAATGTGCATTTCCTTTTTAGATGTATACTTTTTTCTTAAATCAAAACATGAGTTTTCACTTTCCCTGCATCTCGTAAAACAAGAAAATGAGATAAAAGGCAAATAGATCAAAACTCAATGAGAATTTTAGAGTTTATGTATGGATAGAATTTAGAGAAATAAAAAAACGTAAGTAAAGAAAATTTATTCACACACCACAAATGAACACAAAAGTTTTGTTATCGAAGTTTGGGGAATTCCACTATTTTAACCCTAATAGCTCGGAATTTTATAAGACAGAGATTTTTCTACACGTGTTTTAAAAAATGGATATGCATGCTTGAAATATGTTAAAGATGAAAATGAACTATGGATCCAAACCTTTTAAAGAGTATAACATTAAATTCTCAAGTGAACATGCAGTGGGAAACTTACCTGAGTCAAACAAGCCATTATTTTGCCCATTTACAAAAAGCATACCTACCAATTATAGATGATTGTAAAGTGATTTATCATGTGTAACGGGCTATATTTTTGTAAGGAATGACTTATGGATTGGGAGTCAACACTAAGTTAAAAATCCCCCTCTCCTTCTTGTCCCGATGATTGCAAAACCTGATATAAAAAACTAAAAAGAGTTTACAATCCCTAAAAATTATAGTCAATTTTTGGAATTATCTCTCATTAAATTTGTGCATTGAGCATTTCCATTTTAGATGTATACTTTTTTCTTAAATCAAAACTTGAGTTTTCACTTTCCCTTCATCTCGTAAACTAAAAAAAGAGATAAAAGGCAAATAGATCACAACAAAATGAAAACTTTAGAGTTTATGTATGGAAAGAATTTAATTCAATAAAAAAATGAAAGTAAAGAAAATTTATTCACACACCACAAATGAACACTAAAGTTTTGTTATCCAATTTTGGGAAATTCCTCTAGTTCAACCCTAATAGCTAGGAATTTTATAAGAAAATGATTTTTCTACACGTTTTAAAAAATTGATGTGCATTCTTGAATCATGTAAAAGATTGATGTGCATTCTTGAATCATGTAAATTCTCAAGTGAACGTGCGGTGGGATATTTATCTGAGTCAAACAAGCCATTATTTTGCCCATTTACAAAAAGCTGACCTAACGATCATAGATGATTGTAAAGTGATTTCTCATGAGTATTAGGCTATATTTTTGTAAGGAATGACTTATGGATTAGGAGTCAACACTCAGTTACAAATCCCCCGTCTCGTCCTTTTCCCGACGATTGCAGAACCTGATAAATAAAAACTAAAAAGAGTTTACAAACCCTAAAAATTATAGACACTTTTTGGAATTTTCTCTCTCTACATTTGTGCATTGTGCATTTCCATTTTAGATGTATACTTTTCTGTTAAATCAAAACTTGAGTTTTCACATTTCCTTCATCTCGCAAACAAAAAAAAAAAATGATAAAAGGCAAATAGATCATAACAAAATGAAAGTTTTAGAGTTTATGTATGGAAAGAATTTAAAGCAATAAACAAATGTAAGTAAATAAAATTTATTCACACACCACAAATGAACACAAAAGTTTTGATATGTAAGTTTCGGTTATTCCACTAGTTCAACCCTAGAAGCTCGAAATTTTTTAAGAAAGATATTTTTCTTGATATGTTTTAAAAAATGGATATGCAAGCTTGAAAAATGTTAAAGATGCAAATGACCTATAGATCCAAACCTTTTAAAGTGAATAACAATAAATTCTCGAGTGAACATGCGGTGGGATATTTACCCGAAGATTGTAGAATCTGATATATAAAAACTAAAAAGAGTTTACAATCCCTAAAATTAAAAACACTTCTCTCTCTACATTTCTGCATTGTGCATTTCCATTTTAGATCTATACTTTTTTCTTAAATCAAAACTTGAGTTTTCACTTTCCCATCATCTCGTAAACAAAAAAAAAGATAAAAGCCAAAAAGATCAAAACGAAATGAAAATTTTAACTTTATGTATGGTAAGAATTTAAATCAATAAAGAAATGTAGAAAAGAAAATTTATTCACATACCACAAATGAACACAATTTTAGTTATCCAAGTTTTTGAAATTTCAGTACTTCAACCATAATAGCTTAGAATTTTATTAGAAAACGATTTTTCTACACAAGTTTTAAAAATGGATGTGCATGCTTGAAACAAGTTAAAGATGCAAAAGATCTATGGATCAAAACCTTTTAAAGAGAATAAAATTAAATTCTCAAGTAAACATGCGGTGTGATATTTACCCAAGTCCAACAACTATTTTTTGCCCATTTACAAATAGCTGACCTAACGATCATAGATGATTGTAAAGTGATTTATCATGCGTAATGGGCTATGTTTTTTTGTAAATAATGACTTATGGATTGGGAGTCAACACTCAATTAAAAATCCCCATCCTCCACCTTTTCCCGAAGATTGTAGAATCTGATATATAAAAATTAAAAAGAGTTCACAATCCCAAAAAATTACAAACACTTTTTGGAATTATCTCCCACTACATTGGTGCATTGTGCATTTCCATTTTAGATGTATACATTTTTCTTCAATCAAAACTTGAGTTTTCACTTTCCCTTCATCTCGTAAAAAAAAAAAAAGTGTTGAAAGGCAAATAGATCACAACAAACTGAAAATTTTACAGTTTATGAATGGAAAGAATTTAAAGCAATAAAAAAATGTAAGTAAAGAAATTTTTTTCACACACCGAAATTGAACACAAAAATTTCATTATCCAAGTTTGGGAAATTCGACTAGTTCTACCCTATTAGCTCGAAATTTGAAGAAAAAAAGATTTTTCTACACATGTTTTAAAAAATTGATAAGCATGGTTGAAACATGTTAAAGATGCAAATGACCTATGGATCCAAACCTTTTCAAGAGAATAACATTAAATTCTCAAGTGAACGTGCGGTGGGATATTTACCCGAGTCAAACAAGCCATTATTTTGCCCATAGACAAAAAGTTGACCTAACGATCATAGATGATTGTAAAGTGATTTATCATGCGTCACGGGCAATATTTATTTAAGGAATGACTTATGGATTAGGAGTCAACACTCAGTTAACTATCTTCAGCCTCCCCCTTTTCCCAATGATTGCAGAACCTTATATATAAAAACTAAAAAGAGTTTCCAAACCGTAAAAATTACAGACACTTTTTGGAATTATCTCTCTCTACATTTGTGCATTGTGCATTTCCATTTTAAATGTATACTTTTTTCTTAAATCAAAACTTGAGTTTTCATTTTCCCTTCATCTCATAAACAAAAAAAAAGAGATAAAAGCCAAATAGATCTCAAGAAAATGAAAATATTATAGTTTATGGATGGAAAGAATTTAAAGCAATGAACAAATGTAAGTAAAGAAAATTTATTCACCCACCACAAATGAAAACAAAAGTTTTGTTATTCAAGTTTGGGAAATTCCACTAGTTCAACCCTAATTGCTCAAAATTTTAAAAGAAGGAGATTTTTCTACACATGTTTTTAAAAATGGATATGCATGATTGAAACATGTTAAAGATGCATATGACCTATGGATCCAAACCTTTTAAAGAGAAAAAACATTAAATTCTCAAGTGAACGTGCGGTGGGATATTTACTCGAGTCCAACAACCATTATTTTTCCATTTACAAAAAGCTGACCTAACGATCATAGATGATTGTAAAGGGATTTATCATGCGTAATGGGCTATATTTTTGTAAGGAATGACTTATGGAATGGGTGTCAACACTCAGTTAAAAATCCCCCACCTCCCCCTTTTCTGGACGATTGCAGAACCTGATATATAAAAACTAAAAAGATTTTACAATCCAAAAAAATTATAGACACTTTTTTGAATTATCGCTCTCTACATTGGTGCATTGTGCATTTGCATTTTAGATTTATACATTTTTCTTAAATAAAAACTTGAGTTTTCACTTTCCATTCATCTTCTATGCAAAGAAAAGACATAAAAGGCATATATATCACAACAAAATGAAAACTTTAGAATTTATGTATGGAAAGAATTTAAAGCAATAAAAAAATGTAAGAAAAGAAAAAAATTTCACAAGCCACAAATGAACACAAAAATTTCATTATCCAAGCTTGGGAAATTCCACTAGTTTTACCCTATTAGCTCGGAATTTTATAAGAAAGAGATTTTTTGTACACATGTTTTAAAAAACGGATATGCATGTTTGAAACATGTTAAAGATGCAATTGACCTATGGATCCAAACCTTTTAAAGAGAATAACAATAGCTTCTCAAGTGAACGTGCGGTGGGATATTTACACGAGTCAAACAAGCCATTATTTTGCCCATTTAAAAGAAACTGACTTAACTATCATAGATGATTGTAAAGTGATTTAGCATGCGTAACGGGCTATATTTTTTTAAGGAATCACTTATGGATAGGGAGTCAACACTCAGTTAAAAATCCCCCACCTCCCCCTTTTCCCGACGATTGTAGAACCTGACATAAAAAAACTTAAAAGAGTTTACAATCCCTAAAAATTACAGGTACGTTTTTGGAAATATCTCCCTCTACATTTGTGCATTGTGCATTTTCATTTTAGATGTATACTTTTTTCTGAAATCTAAACTTGAGTTTTCACTTTCCCTTCATCTCGTAAACAAAAAAAAAAGAGATAAAAGGAAAATAGATAACAACAAATTTAAAATTTTAGAGTTTATGTATAGAAAGAATTTAAAGCAATAAACAATTGGAAGAAGAAAAATTTGTTCACACACCACAAATGAACACAAAAGTATTGTTATTCAAGTTTGGGGAATTCCACTAGTTCAACCCTAATAGCTCGGAATTTTAAAAGAAGAAGATTTTTCTACACATGTTTTAAAAAATAGATATGTATGCTTGAAACATGATAAAGATGTAATTGACCAGTGGATCCAAACCTTTTAAAGAGAATAACATTAAATTCTCAAGTGAACGTGCGGTGGGATATTTACCCGAGTTAAACAAGCCATTATTTTGCCCATTTACAAAAAGCTTACCTAACGATCATAGATGATTGTAAAGTGATTTATCATCCGTAATGGCTATAATTTTTTAAGAAATGACTTGTGGAATGGGTGTCAACACTAAGTTAAAAATCCCCCGCCTCCCCCTTTTCCTGACGATTGCAGACGCTGATGTATAAAAACTAAAAAGAGTTTACAATCCCAAAAAAATACAAACACTTTTTTGAATTTTCTCTCTCTACAGTTGTGTATACTTTTTCCTTAAATCAAAACTTGAGTATTCACTTTCCCTTTATCTTCTAAAACAAAAAGAGATAAAACGCAAATAGATCACAACAAAAATAAAATTTTAGAGTTTATGTATGGAAAATATTTAAAGGAGTAAACAAATGTAAGTAAAGAAAAAAATTTTCACACACAACAAAAGAAAACAAAAATTTCATTATCCAAATTTGGAAAATTCCACTACTTCTACCCTATTAACCCGGAATTTTATAAGAAAGAGATTTTTCTACACATGTTTTAAAAAATGGATATGCACACTTGAAACATGTTAAAGATACAATTGACCTATGGATCCAAACCTTTTAAATAAAATAACATTAAATTCTCAAGTGAACGTGCGGTGGGATATTTACCCGAGTCAAACAAGCCATTATTTTGCCCATTTACAAAAAGCTGACCTAATGATCATAGATGATTGCAAAGTAATTCATCATGCGTAATGGGATATATTTTTTTAAGGAATGACTTACGGATAGGGAGTCAACACTCAATTAAAAGTCCCCCGCCTCCCCTTTTGCCCGACGATTGCAGAACCTGATATATAAAAACTAAAAAGAGTTTACAATCCCTAAAAATTACTGGCACTTTTTGGAATTATATCTCTCTACATTGGTGCATTGTGCATTTCTATTTTCGATGGATACTTTTTTCTTAAATCAAAACTTGAGTTTTCTCTTTCCCTTGATCTTTTTATAAAAAAAAAAGAAATAAAAGGCAAATAGATAACAAGAAAATGAAAATTTTAGAGTTTATGTATGGAAAGAATTTAAAGCAATAAACAAATGTGAGAAATAAAATTTATTCACACACCACAAATGAACACAAAAATTTTGTTATCCAAGTTTGGGAAATTCCACGAGTCCAACCCTTATAGCCCGGAATTTTATTAGAAAGAACCAAATATATAAATACAAAAGAGAGTTTACAATCCCTAAAAATTACAGACACTTTTTGAAATTTTCTCTCTCTACATATGTGCATTGTGCATTTCCATTTTAGATGTATACTTTTTTCTTACATAAAAACTTAAGTTTTCACTTTCCCTTCATCTCGTAAACAAAAAAAAAAAGAGATAAAAGGCAAATAGATCACCACAAAATGAAAATTTTAGAGTTTATGTATGGAAAGAATATAAAGCGATAAACAAATGTAAGTAAGGAAAATTTATTCACACACCACAAATGAACACAAAAGTTTACTTGTCCAAGTTTGGGAAATTCCACAAGTTCAACCCTAGTAGCTTGGAATTTTATAAGAAAGAGATTTTTCTACACATGTTTTCCTATGGATCCAAACCTTCTAAAGAGAATAACATTATATTGTCAATTGAACGTGCGGTGTGATATTTACTCGAGTCAAACAAGCCATTATTTTGACTACTTATAAAAAGTTGTCCTAACGATGATAGATGATTGTAAAGTGATTTATCATGTGTAATGGGCTATATTTTTGTAAGGAATGACTTATGGATTGGGAGTCAACACTCAGTTAAAAATCCACCGCCTCCCCCTTTTCTTGACGATTGCAGACTATGAAAATAAAAACGAAAAAGATTTTATAATCCCTAAAAATTACAGGAACTTTTTGGAATTATCTCTCTCTACATTTGTGCATTGTGCATTTCTGTTTTAGATATATACGTTTTTCTTAAATAAAAACTTGAGTTTTCACTTTCCCTTCATCTCGTAAACAAAAAAAAGAGATAAAAGGCAAATAGATCACAAGAAAATGAAAATTTTAGAGTTTATGTATACAAAGATTTTGAAGCAATAAACAAATGTAAGTAAAGAAAATTTATTCACGCACCACAAACGAACACCAAATTTTTGTTATCCAAGTTAGGGAAATTCCACTATTCAACCCTAGTTGCTCAGAATTTTATAAGAAATATATATCTCTACACATGTTTTAAAAATGACATGCATGCTTGAAACAAGTTAAATATGCAAATGACTCTAGATCCAAACCTTTTAAAGAGAATATTATTAAATTCTCAAGTGAACGTGAGGTGTGATATTTGCCCGAGTCCAACAACCATTATTTTGCCCATTTACAAAAAGCTGACCTAACGATCATAGATTATTGTAAAGTGATTTATCATGCGTAATGGGCTATATTTTTGTAAGGAATGACTTTTGGATTGGGAGTCAACACTCAGTAAAAAATCCCCCGCCTCCACCTTTTCCCGAAGATTTCAGAACCTGATATATAAAAAATAAAAAGAATTTACAATCCCAAAAAATTACAAACACTTTTTGGAATAATCACTCTCTACATTTGTGCATTTCCATTTTAGATGTATATATTTTTCTTAAATCAAAACTTGAGTTTTCACTTACACTTCATCTCGTAAACAAAATAAATAAATAAAAGGCAAATAGATCACTACAAACAGTAATTTTAGAGTTTACGTATGGAAAGAATTTAAAGTAATAAAAAAATGTAAGTTAAGAAAATTTTTTCACACTCCACAAATGAACACAAAAGTTTTGTTATCCAAGTTTGGGAAATTTCACTAGTTCAACCCTAATAGGTACGAATTTTATAAGAAAGAGATTTTTCAACTTATGTTTTAAAAAATGGATATGCATTCTTGAAACATGTTAAAGATGCAAATGACCGATGTATCCAATCCTTTTAATGCGAATAACATTAAATTCTTAAGTGAACGTGCGAAGGGATATTTACCCGAGTCAAACAAGCCATTATTATGTCCATTTAAAAAGAGCTAAACTAAGGATTATAGATGTTTGTAAAGTGATTTATCATCCGTAATGGGCTATATTTTTTTAAGGAATGACTTTTGGATCGGGAGTTAAAACTCAATTAAAAATCCCCCTTTTCCCCTTTTCCCGATGATTGCAGAACCTGATATATAAAAACTATAAAGAGTTTACAATCCCTAAAAATTACTATCACTTTTTGGAATTGAATCTCTCTACATTTTGGCATTGTGCATTTCCATTTTAGATGTATATTTTTTTCTTAAATCAAAACTTGAGCTTTCACTTTCCCTTCATCTCGTAAAAAAAAAAAAAAAAGATAAAAGGCAAATAGATCACAACAAATTGCAAATTTTGAAGTTTATGTATGGAAATAATATAAAGCAATAAACAAATTTAAGTAAAAAAAAATTATTCACACAAATGAACAGAAAATTTTTGTTATCCAAGTTTGGGAAATTCCACAAGTTCAAGCCTAATCGATCGGAATTTTATAAAAAAGAGATTTTTTTACACATATTTTAAAAAATGGATATGCATGCTTGAAACATGTTAAATATGAAAATGACCTATGGATCCAAACCTTTTAAAAAGAATAACATTAATTTCTCAAGTGAATGTGCAGTGGGATATTTAGCCGATTAAAACAAGCCATTATTTTTCCCTTCTACAAAAAGCTGACCTAACAATCATAGATGATTGTAAAGTGATTTATCAAGTGTAACGAGCTATATTTTTGTAAGGAATGACTTATGGATTGGGATTCAACACTCAGTTAAAAATTTCCTGCCTCCCCCTTTTCCCGATGATTGCAGAACCTGATATATAAAAAATAAAAAGAGTTTAAAATCCCTAAAATTTACAAACAATTTTTGGAATTATCTCTCTCTATATTTTTGAATTGTGCATTTCATTTTAGATGTATACTTTTTTCTTAAATAAAAACTTGAATTTTCACTTTCGCTTCATCTCGTAAACAATAAAAAGAGATAAAATAAAAATAGATCACAACAAACTGAAAATTTTAGAGTTTATGTATGGAAAGAATTTAAAGCAATAAAAAAATGTAAGTAAAGAAAATCTATTCACACATCACAAATGAACACAAAATTTTTGTTATCCAAGTTTGGGAAATTCCACTAGTTCAACCCTTATAGCTCAAAATTTTATACGAAAGAGATTTTTCTACACATGTTTTAAAAAATGGATATGAATGCTTGAAACATGTTAAAGATCCAAATGACATATGGACCCAAACCTTTTAAAGAGAATAACATTAAATTCTCAAGTGAATGTGCGGTGGGATATTTACCCGAGTCAAACAAGCCGTTATTTTGCCTATTTACAAAAAACTGACCTAACGACTAGAGATGATTGTAAAGTTATTTATCATGCGTGATAGGCTATATTTTTAGAATTAATGACTTATGGATTGGGAGTCAACACTCAATTAAAAATCCCCTGCCTATCCCTTTTCCCGACGATTGCAGAACCTGATATATAAAAACTAAAAAGATTTTAAAATTCTAAAAAATTACAAAAACTTTTTGGAATTATTTCTCTCTACATTTGTGCATTGTGCATTTCCATTTTTTATGTATACATTTTTCTTAAGTCAAAACTTTAGTTTTCTCTTTCCCTTCATCTTGTAAACAAAAAAAAGAGATCAAAGGCAACTTGATCTCAACAAAATGAAAATTTTATAGTTTATGGATGGAGAGAATTTAAAGTAATGAACAAATGTATGAAAAGAAAATTTATTCACACCCAGAAATGAACACAAAAGTTTTGTTATCCAAGTTTGGGTAATTCCACTAATCAAACCCTAATAGCTCGAGATTTTATAAGAAAGAGATTTTTCTACACTTGTTTTAAAAAATAGATATGAATACTTGAAATATGTTAAAGATGCAAATGATTTATGGATCCAAACCTTTTATAGAGAATAAAAATTAATTCCCAAGTGAACGTGCGGTGGGATATTTACCCCAGTCAAACAAGCCATTATTTTGCCCATTTACAAAAAGCTGAGCTAACGATCATAGATGATTGTAGAGTGATTTATCATGCGTAATGGGCTATATTTTTGTAAGGAATAACTTATGGATTTGGAGTCAACACTCAATTAAAAATCCCCCGCCTCCCCCTTTTCCCGACGAATGCAGAACCAGATTTATAAAATCTAAGAAGAGTTTAAAATCCCTAAAAATTACTAAAATTATTTTGAATTATCTCTCGCTACAATTTTTTAGTGTGTATTTCCATTTTAGATGTATACTTTTTTCTTAAATCAAAACTTGAGTTTTCACTTTCCCTTCATCTTGTAAACAAAAAAAAAGAGATAAAAGGCAAATAGATCACAACAAAATTAAATGTTTAGAGTTTATGTATGGAAAGAATTTAAAGCAATAAACATATGTAAGTAAAGAAAATTTATTCACACACCACAAAAGAACACAAAAGTTTTGTTATCCAAGTTTTGGAATTCTACTAGTTCAACCCTAATAGCTCGGAATTTTATAAGGAAGAGATTTTTCTACATATGTTTTAAAAAAAGTATGCATGCTTGAAACATGTTAAAGATTCAAATGACCAATGGATCCAAACCTTTTAAAGAGAATAACATTAAATTCTGAAGTGAACGTGCGGTGGGATATTTACCTGAGTCAAACAAGCCATTATTTTTCCCATTTACAAAAAGTTGAACTAAGGACTATAGATGATTGTAAAGTGATTTATCATGCATAACGGGCTGTATTTTTGTAAGGAATGACTTATGGATTGGTAGTCAACCCTCAGTTAAAAATCCCCCACCTCTCCCTTTTCCATACGATTTCAGAACCTGATATATAAATTCTAAAAAGAGTTTAAAATCCCTAAAAATTAAAATCACATTTTGGAATTGTCTCTCTCAACATTTTTGCATTGTGCATTTCCAGTTTAGATGTATACTTTTTTCTTAAATGAAAACTTGAGCTTTAACTTTCCCTTCATCTCGTAAACAAAAAAAGAGAGATAAAAGGCAAATAGATCACAACAAGTTGAAAATTTTAGAGTTTATGTATGGAAAGAATTTAAAGCAGTAAAGAAAATTTATTCACACCCTACAAATTAACACAAAATTTCTGTTATCCAAGTTTGGGAAATACCACAAGTACAACCCTAATCGCCCGGAATTTTATAAGAAAGAGATTTTTCTACACATATTTTAAAAATGAATATGAATGCTTGAAACATGTTAAATATGCAAATGACCTATGGATCCAAACCTTTTAAACAGAATAACATTAAATTCTCAAGTGAACGTGCAGTGGGATATTTACTCGATTCAAACAAGCCATTATTTTGCCCATTTACAAAAAGCTGACCTAACGATCATAGATGATTGTAAAGTAATTTATCATGCGTAACGGGCTATATTTTTTAAGGAATGACTTATGGATTGGGTGTCAACACTCAGTTAAAAATTCCCTCCTCCCTTTTTCCCGATGATTGTAGATCCTGATATATAAAAAAATAAAAAGAGTTTAAAATCCCTAAAAATTGCAAACACTATTTGGAATTATCTCGATCTATATTTGTGCATTGTGCATTTCCATTTTAGATGCATAATTGTTTCTTAAATAAAAACATGAGTTTTCACTTTCCCTTCATCTCGTAAAAAAAAAAAGTAGATAAAAGGAAAATAGATCGCAACAAAATGAAAATGTTAGAGTTTATCTATGGAAAGAATTTAAAGGAACAAACAAATGTAAGTAATGAAAATTTATTCACACACCACAAATGAACACAAAACGTTTGTTATCCGAGTTTGGGAAATTCCACTAGTTCAACCCTAATAGCTTGGAATTTTATAAGAAAGAGATTTTTCTACTCGTGTTTTAAAAAACGGATATACTTGAAACTTGTTAAAGATGGGAAAGACCTATGGTTCAAAACACTTTAAAGAGAATAACATTAAATTCTAAAGTTAACGTGCGGTGGGATATTTATCCGAGTCAAACAATCCATTATTTTGCCTATTTACAAAAAGTTGACCTAACGATCATAGATGACTGTAAAGTGATTTATCATGCGTAACAGGCTATATTTTTGTAATGAATGACTTATGGATTGGGAGTCAACACAGAGTTAAACATCCCCCACCTGCCCCTTTTCTCGACTATTGCAGAACTTGATGCATAAAAACTAAAAAGATTTTACAATCCCTAAATATTACAAATACTTTTTGGAATTATCTCTCTCTACATTTGTGCATTGTGCATTTCCATTTTAGATGTGTACTTTTTTTCTTAAATCAAAACTTGAGTTTTCACTTTCCCTTCATCTCGTAAACAAAAAAAAGAGATAAAATCAAATAGTTCACAACAAAATAAAAATTTTAGAGTTTATGCATGGAAAGAATTTAAAGCATTAAACAAATGTAAGGAAAGAAAATTTATTCACTGACCACAAATCAACCCAAAAGTTTTGTTATCCAAGTTTGGGAAATTCCACTAGTTCAACCCTAATAGCTCGGAATTTTATAAGAAAGTGATTTTTCTGCACATGTTTTAAAAAATGGATGTGCATACTTGAAACATGTTAAAGATGCAAATGTCCTATGGATCCAAACCTCATAAAGAGAATAACATTAAATTGTCTAGTGAACGTGCGGTGGGATATTTATCCGAGACAAATAAGCCATTATTTTGCCCATATATAAAAAGTTGACCGAACGATTATAGATGATTGAAAAGTGATTTATCATGCATAACGGGCTCTATTTTTGTAAGGAATTACATATGGATTGGGATTCAACACTCAGTTAAAAATCACCCGCCTCCCCCTTTTCCCGAAGATTGCAGAACCTGATATATAAAAACTAAAAAGAGTTTACAATCCCTTAAAATTACAACCACTTTTTGGAATTATCTCTCTCTACATTTGTGCATTGTGCATTTCCATTTTCGATGTATACTTTTTTCTTAAATCAAAATTTTAGTTTTCACTTTCCCTTCATCTCGTAAACAAAAAAAAGAGATAAAAGGAAAATAGATAACAACAAATTTAAAATTTTAGAGTTTATGTATTGAAAGAATTTAAAGCAATAAACAATTGGAAGAAGAAAAAATTATTCACACACCACAAATGAACACAAAAGTTTTGTTATCCAAGTTTGGGAAATTCCACTAGTTCAACCCTATTAGCTCGGAATTTTATAAGAAAGAGATTTTTCTACACATGATTTAAAAAATGGATATGCATGCTTGAAACATGTTAAAGATGCAAATGACCTATGGATCCAAACCTTTTAAAGAGAATAACATTAAATTCTCAAGTGAACATGTGGTGGGATACTTACCGGAGTCAAACAAGCGATTATTTGTCCCATAGACAAAATGCTGACCTAACGATCATAGATGATTGTGAAGTGATTTATCATGCGTCACGGGCTATATTTGTTTAAGGAATGACTTATGAATTCGGAGTCAACACTCAGTTAAATATCCCCCGCCTCCCCATTTTCCCAACGATTGTAGAACCTTATATATAAAAACTAAAAAGAGTTTACAAATCCTAAAAATTATAGACACTTTTTGGAATTATCTCTATCTACATTTGTTCATTGTACATTTCTATTTTAGATGTATACTTTTTTTTTTAATCAAAACTTGAGTTTTCAGTTTCCTTTCATCTCGTAAACAAAAGAAAGAGATAAAAGGCAAATAGATCTCAACAAAAGTAAAATTTTATAGTTTATGGATGGAAAGAATTTAATGAAATGAAAAAATGTAAGTAAAGAAAATATATTCACCCACCACAAATGAACACAAAAGTATTGTTATTCAAGTTTGGGGAATTCCACTAGTTCAACCCTAATAGCTCGAATTTTTAAAAAAAGGAGATATTTCTACACATGTTTTAAAAATAGATATGTATGCTTGAAACATGTTAAAGATGCAATTGACCAGTGGATCCAAACCTTTTAAAGAGAATAACATTAAATTCTCAAGTGAACATGCGGTGGGATATTTACCCGAGTTAAACAAGCCATTATTTTTCCCATTTACAAAAAGCTTACCTAACGATCATAGATGATTGTAAAGTGATTTATCATCCATAATGGCTATATTTTTGTAAGGAATGACTTGTGGAATGGGTGTCAACACTAAGTTAAAAATCCCCCGCCTCCCCCTTTTCCTGACGATTCCAGACGCTGATATATAAAAACTAAAAAGAGTTTACAATCCCAAAAAATTCAAACACGTTTTTTAATTTTCTCTCTCTACAGTTGTGCCTTGTGCATTTCCTTTTTAGATGTATACTTTTTTCTCAAATCAAAACTTGAGTTTTCACTTTCCCTTCATCTTCTAAAAAGAAAAGAGATAAAAGGCAAATAGATCACAACAAAAATAAAATTTTAGAGTTTATTTATTGAAAGAATTTAAAGGAGTAAACAAATGTAAGTAAAGAAAAAAAATTTCACACACGACAAAAGAAAACAAAAATTTCATTATCCAAATTTGGGAAATTCCACTAGTTCTACCCTATTAGCCCGGAATTTTATAAGAAAGAGATTTTTCTACACATGTTTTAAAAAATGGATATGCATGCTTGAAACATGTTAAAGATACAATTGACCTATGGATCCAAACCTTTTAAATAAAATAACATTAAATTCTCAAGTGAACTTGCGGTGGGATATTTACCCGAGTCAAACAAGCCATTATTTTGCCCATTTACAAAAAGTTGACCTAATGATCATTGATGATTGCAAAGTAATTTATCATGCGTAATGGGATATATTTTTTTAAGGAATGACTTATGGATAGGAAGTCAACACTCAGTTAAAAATCCCCCGCCTCCCCTTTTGCCTGACGATTGCAGAACCTGATATATAAAAACTAAAAAGAGTTTACAATCCTTAAAAATTACTGGCACTTTTTGGAATTATATCTCTCTACGTTGGTGCATTGTGCATTTCTATTTTAGATGGATACTTTTTTCTTAAATCAAAACTTGAGTTTTCTCTTTCCCTTGATCTTTTTCAAAAAAAAAAAAAAGAAATAAAAGGCAAATAGATAACAACAAAATGAAAATTTTAGAGTTTATGTATGGAAAGAATTTAATGTGATAAAAAAATGTGAGAAATAAAATTTATTCACACACCACAAATGAACAAAAAAAATTTCTTATCCAAGTTTGGGAAATTCCACGAGTTCAACCCTTATAGCTCGGAATTTTATTAGAAAGAGATTTTTGTACACATGTTTGAAAAAATAGATATGCATGCTTGAAACATGTTAAAGATGCAAATGACCTATGGATCCAAACCTATTAAAGAGAATAACATTAAATTCTCAAGTGAACGTGCGGTGGGATATTTACCCTAGTCAAGCAAGCCATTATTTTGCCCATTTACAAAATGCTGACCTAACGATCATAGATGATTGTAAAGTGATTTATCATACATAATGGGCTATATTTTTGTAAGGAATGACTTATGGATAGGGAGTCAACACACAGTTAAAAATCCCCCGCCTCCCCCTTTTCCCGACGATTGCAGAACCAAATATATAAATAAGAAAGAGAGTTTACAATCCCTAAAAATTACAGACACTTTTTGGAATTTTCTCTCTCTACATATGTGCATTGTGCATCTCCATTTTAGATGTATACTTTTTTCTTAAATAAAAACTTTAGTTTTCACTTTCCCTTCATCTTGTAAACAAAAAACAAAAAAGAGATAAAAGGCAAATAGATCACCACAAAATGAAAATTTTAGAGTTTATGTATGGAAAAAATTTCTTATCCAAGTTTGGGAAATTCCACAAGTTCAACCCTAGTAGCTTGGGATTTTATAAGAAAGAGATTTTTTTACACATGTTTTAAAAAATAGATATGCATGCTTCAAGCTTGTTAAAGATACTAATGACCTATGGATCCAAACCTTCTAAAGAGAATAACATTAAATTGTCAATTGAATGTGCGGTGTGATATTTACTCGAGTCAAACAATCCATTATTTTGCCCACTTACAAGAAGTTGTCCTAACGATGATAGATGATTGCAAAGTGATTTATCATACGTAATGGGCTATATTTTTGTAAGGAATGACTTATGGATTGGGAGTCAACACTCAGTTAAAAATCCACCGCCTCCCCTTTTTCTTGACGATTGCAGACCATGAAAATAAAAACGAAAAATATTCTATAATCCCTAAAAATTACAAGAACTTTTTGGAATTATATCGCTCTACATTTGTGCATTGTGCATTTCCCTTTTAGATATATACGTTTTTCTTAAATCAAAACTTGAGTTTTCACTTTCCCTTCATCTCGTAAACAAAAGAAAGAGAAAAGGCAAATAGATCACAACAAAACAAAAATTTTAGAGTTTATGTATGGAAAGATTTTAAAGCAATAAACAAATGTTAGTAAAGAAAATTTATTCACGTACCACAAACGTACACAAAAGTTTTGTTATCCAAGTTAGGGAAATTCCACTAGATCAACCCTAGTTGCTCAGAATTTTATAAGAAAGATATATTTCTACACATGTTTTAAAAATGATATGCATGCTGGAAACAAGTTAAATATGCAAATGACTCTAGATCCAAACCTTTTAAAGAGAATATCATTAAATTCTCAAGTGAACGTGTGGTGTGATATTTGCCCGAGTCCAACAACCGTTATTTTGCCCATTTACAAAAAGCTGACCTAACGATCATAGATGATTGTAAAGTGATTTATCATGCGTAATCGGCTATATTTTTGTAAGGAATGACTTTTTGATTGGGAGTCAACACTCAGTTAAAAATCCCCGCCTCCACCTTTTCCCGAAGATTTCAGAACCTGATATATAAAAAATAAAAAGAATTTACAATCCCAAAAAATTACAAACCCTTTTTGGAATTATCACTCTCTACATTTGTGCATTTCCATTTTGGATGTATATATTTTTCTTAAATCAAAACTTGAGTTTTCACTTACCCTTCATCTCGTAAACAAAATAAATAAATAAAAGGCAAATAGATCACTACAAACAGTAATTTTTAGAGTTTACGTATGGAAAGAATTTAAAGCAATAAAAAAATGTAAGTTAAGAAAATTTTTTCACACTCCACAAATGAACACAAAAGTTTTGTTATCCAAGTTTGGGAAATTTCACTAGTTCAACCCTAATAGCTACGAATTTTATAAGAAAGAGATTTTTCAACTTATGTTTTAAAAAAAGGATATGCATTATTGAAACATGTTAAAGATGCAAATGACCGATGTATCCAATCCTTTTAATGCGAATAACATTAAATTCTCAAGTGAACGTGCGAAGGGATATTTACCCGAGTCAAACAAGCCATTATTATGTCCATTTAAAAAAAGCTAAACTAAGGATTATAGATGTTTGTAAAGTGATTTTTCATGCGTAACGGGCTATATTTTTTTAAGGAATGACTTTTGGATCGGGAGTTAAAACTCAATTAAAGATGCCCCTTTTGCCCTTTTCCCGATGATTGCAGAACCTGATATATAAAAACTATAAAGAGTTTACAATGCCTAAAAATTACTATCACTTTTTGGAATTGACTCTCTCTACATTTTGGCATTGTGCATTTCCATTTTAGATGTATACTTTTTTCTTAAATCAAAACTTGAGCTTTCACTTTCCCTTCATCTCGTAAAAAAAAAAAAAAAGATAAAAGGCAAATAGATCACAACAAACTGCAAATTTTGAAGTTTATGTATGGAAATAATATAAAGCAATAAACAAATGTAAGTAAAAAAAATTTATTCACACACTACAAATGAACACAAAATTTTTGTTATCCAAGTTTGGGAAATTCCACAAGTTCAAGCCTAATCGATCGGAATTTTCTAAAAAAGAGATTTTTTTACACATATTTTAAAAAATGGATATGCATGCTTGAAACATGTTAAAGATGCAAATGACCTATGGATCCAAACCTTTTAAAAATAATAACATTAATTTCTCAAGTGAATGTGCAATGGGATATTTACCCGATTAAAACAAGCCATTATTTTTCCCATGAACAATTTTTTTTGTTTTTATATTTTCCGCATGTTTGTAATATTGTGATTCATACAGTATTTGTTATTACTGTTCATGTTCCGCATATATAAATATATGATCTCCACAGTAGTTGTCATTACTATTCATATTCCGCATCTATATATATGATCTCCACAGTGTTTGTTTTTACTGTTCCAAAGTTACTGTTCAATAGTACTGTTCATTTTTACTATTCATGGTTACTATTCATGTTTACTGTTCACTCGTCAAAAAGAAATAGTATCGAAATAGTGCCAAATAGGACAGATGCTAGAGACTTGGAATTATTCGGCTACGCTCCGAGGTAGAAAACGAAACGGAGCTCTGCTCTACCCTACTGAAGCAGCCATGGAGCCGCAACGGTTAATAGGAACGGCTAAGGGCCCTCTGGAGACTGTGAGGACCGCATTGACGGAATTGCCTACTTGGTGGTAAGCCGACAGGATTAGGGTCAAACCCCGAAGAAGTTCTAAGTAGCAGCAGAAGTCATGTTGGGCCTATTAGATAGCTATGACATAGACACAAACGAGTACATAGCAGTGACATGTGGTAGGAAGCAGGAAAGTGGCCTAATGGTAAACTGATAGGACGGACGAAGTGTGACTTTAGGAATAGTATTGTGTGAGTCATTGTTGTTTTTTCGCTGCCCGTAGATGTCATCCACTGCCTGTAGCCACAGACTGGCAGGTAGAAGTCCCTAGGATTTTAGTTCCGCTGCCCTCTTCCCTAGGTTGTCTTCCGCTGTGTGTACAAGTCTATTAGAGACTTTGTGTCGATATCATAGCAATAGTGCTTTGGTATCAGTATTCCGTTGTCAGAGTCTGCTAGAGACTCGTGTCGTCGTTAAAATGGTATCAGAGCCGAGTATTAGACTTGGTTTTGTATGTGTCAAAGAAGTCAAAGCTTAACTTTGATTCTTTCTGTTTAGGTATACATACTCCCAAACAGTTACGACCCATACCGGTCACATCCCAAGTAACATTTGTAAGGAACAAATGTACTAATGTACCAAAGACCCCAACTGGTAGGTCAGAAGGAATTCAACGGTCCTTCTTACGACACCGTGTTGAAGACTGGACACACAAATGTTTGTCCATTAATAGGCTATCCACATGGATGGCATGATAAGAATAATCCAATATTAAATATTATAATGGATTTAGTAGGTGATATGCATCACAGCTTCTTTATGAAAAGATGCTGGGAAAAATACACCCCAGAAAGCGTTGCTTTCCTATGCGCAGGAATAGAAAGTGACGTTAATGAACAAGTACAGAAACTCAAGAGAAGAATTAATGCCCATCTTGAGGTACTTAAAACAGGAAACACTGAAGAAACAGTACGTTTCCCTACAGATCTACAAAGCTATGTGGATCAAGAAATAAATCCTTTTAGGATATTAGAACCGATCCGAGAAGTGAAAATAAAAATGGTTAACAACAAACCATCAAAAAAGGAGTTACAAGAAGTAATTTGCAAAATATCTTCTGTAAAAACTCATCATGGAACAGATAGAGATCGTCTTATACGAGACATCTATGCCTTAACACAAAATGAGGAATTGAGAGAACTCGTTATACAACACATCACTCCTTTCATCACTTTGTATCAATTGGAACGATTGCTTGAACTCCTGTTCCAAAAATTAGAAGAGACCTCAACTCATCTAAAATTCCTAAATGTCTGAACAAATAGGAATAGAATGTACTTCTCTCTCCAAAACAGTGTTCATATACATCATGAAACACAGGGAGAATACGATGAACATCCTAATCTCATGCAGGATGGACAAAAGTGGACAATAAGTATCCCTCGGATAACTGAAGTCTACAACAAAGATTGGATTGAATTCCAAAAGAAATCCTTCGTCTTCCAGAAGGAACTATCTGTAGAAATACAAGATACCGACTCAGGTACTTTCTGCTACAGATTATTAAGCGAATCTGACTTAGCTAAGCTAAAAAGATTCAAATATGTCCATTATGGACTAGTTCGTATAGGATTAGACCCCTTAATATGAATCAATCAGAATTTACCCTTCATAGCAGCTATAGTAGATAACTCTGTGAAGAATAATTTTGAAAAAGCCCTACTCGGAGGAGTTAGAGCAAACTTAGGATTAGGCCCAGTATCCTTTACAAAATGGCCTAATCTACAAATAGATTTAGAAGACAAGCACATTCAAGATACCTTGTCCCTAAAAATCTATACAGATAACTGGTCGAAAAATGGAATTCAACCAGGAAGACGAGTTATGCGCATACTTGTATGCATAGTAGCCCGAGGAATCAACACTGGAAAGGTTCCAATTAAAGATTCAAAGAAACTCACAGAATTAGCCAAAAACATTGGTTATTCTGAAAACTTGATCATAGAAGAACTCGACCCTAGAGAGTTAACATGGCCAACAGAATGGGTAGTCCAACCTTTGGCACCCAGACACCTTCCACTCTCTCGAAAAGCCATAAAGGAGATAGAAGGAAAACTAGTGATCACAAACACTAGACCTAGCTTTTCCATCGAACAGGACAGAACCTCTACCTCAACAAGTAGAACCTTAAACAGTTCCCATTTCGAAGGAATAGGAAATCCAAGGCCCAATGCTTATGTTCCTCTTCACATAGATGATGGCACATAACCCATACAAAGCCTTAGGTCCACCTATAGGAAATAGTGACATCGTCACCAATTCCAATCAAACCTTAGAGTCTTATGGTAAGACCCTTAATAGGTTAGAAAAAACTGTTGAAAGCCTCCAACAGAAAATAGATTTCCTCTATGATGAACATAAACATAGAGAAATAATAAAGTGTCAAAACATCCTAGAAAATATTTTAGAAATGATTGACCATAGAAATAGTCTTGTTTTCTTCCAAGAGTTAACAGAACTTAAACAAAGTTTAGATAATCTAAACAAAGATAAAATGCAAGAACTTTTGATAGAAGTCTTAGCTTTAAAAGAACAGCTAGGTTCAAAAGAACGTCTAGGTTCTCCAGGTCCATCAAGGTATAAAACACCTTTTACACCTTGGACACCAGAATGATTTATAAAAAGAAACTTTTAGATCGTTTAAAATTAAAACGAGAAGGCCTTGACCTCGTTTTACTCCAAAGAAATACTCTTCAGCCAGAAGATAATACAATCCCAGCAATGGTATGGCATTACTATTTTTGGGAAAGATATTCTGATCGCATCTACAACCTTCGTTGTAAGATCAAGAAAATCAAACGAAAGCTAAACCTTTTAGCTTTGTAAAATGATCAGTAGAGCAAGACTACTAGATCAACTTCGTCTGGTACGGTCAATGCAAGCCCAAAATTGGCAAGCCAGAGAAACTCTCGCACCAGTAAAATGAAACCGATATAGCTTATCAAGCATATCTGAATGAATGGTGGAGATTAACCCGTAGAGAAATTCTACTACGGTATCTGATCAAAAACGTGCAACGGAAGCTTCAAGAATTAGCTCTATGAATGAGTTTTTCTTTTTAATGGATATGGAAACTCCATTACCATTAGGCCTTCCTGACATCACCGGATGGCTTAAAAACCTAGTGTACTTTGCAACACCCTGCATAGCACCTAGAAGAAAGAAGGATCCAGCACCAGCTGCTTTTAGGATCGCTTCAAAAGCATCATCCTCCACCGATGATGAAGTTTACGCAGAATATAATACTTTCGGTCGCCAACCGATTTATTATGTTCAAGAGGAAAAACCTTCCTCTAGTAAACAACAAGAGCAACACGACAGTGAACTAGAAGCCTGGGAATCTGATGAAGTTGCAAAAGAAAATACCAAGAAAATAGACTACTCTGCTAAAGACAAAAAGGCAGATGATCTTGGTAAAAGATTTCGAATGCTTCGTGGTAGCGACCATTTTGAAGCAGAAACTTCAAGGGTAAGAGACACCCACATGGAAGATAGCTTTCAAGATAACTTTCGAAACCGTACTGCGGTTCATCCGCAAGAACGAGAAAGTTTCTCCCACTCCAAAATATCTCTGGGAGGACAAAGGTATTCAACAAAATACACAAATGTCGATCCTTCAAATACTACTAAGGGACACCAAACCATAGATAGCATAAACCCTTTTGGATTTTACCTCAACTTGGATTGCCCCAAGGATGGAGAAAAAGTCCTTAAAGATTGGGAAAGAAGCATGAGCAATGCTGCAAATATGCATGAATTTTGGAACCAAGAATCAACATTTAATTTCTTTACCCATGCTTTACAGGGTAATGTAGCTCATTGGTGGGACAACCTTCCCGAAGACCAAAAACGAGCTAATACCTCAATATCAATAGCCAATATCTTGAAAGGATTAGTGGCTAAGATATCAAAGGAATTTCTAGGAATACATCCAACCCTAGAAGCCTACAATGAGAGTACTAAACAAAGAAAACGTTTAGAAACTCTTCAAAAATTAAACAAGTTACAAATCTGTAACATTTGTTTTTATGAGAAGTATTACTACGAGTTTGCAAGTTACTTCTATAAACTGAAAAAAGAAGACCAGAAACCTTATCTGTCTATCTTTTATGCAAAATTGCCAGAACCATTTGCACATGTAGCTGAAAAAGACTACACTACAAAATTTTGGCAAAATAATCCAGAACATGGTACTTTAACCATGGATATTTTCCTAAACATTGATACTTTAGGAAGACGACATCGATTTGTACAAGACATGATGGCAAATCTTTGTGAAGCCCAAAAACTACAAAAGAAAAGTAGTAAGGCAAATAAACAAACATTATGTTGTTCAAACCTGAACAAAAATGTAGGAGCTTATGGTTGTAAAACCACCTCTCATAAGCAACGAAAATATCCTAAGAACTTTCAACAGAAAAAATTTAGGATACAAAAAAGTTCTACAACAAGGTATACTCCTAAAAAGAGATACTTTAGAAAAAGAACAAATTCTGGCTCGACCACATCTAGTAAAGGGTCAAATGCATACTGCCCAAAGGGGAAAACCCCAACCAAATGCAAATGCTGGATATGCTAGAAAGAAGGACATTTCGCCAAAGATTGTCCAAATGATAAACAACAACGGCGGTACAGTACTTACTTGTTACTAGCCGAAGAAAACGGATTGGAAATCATCCATTATGATGACATCCAGTCAGAGGATGAGGTCTACGAACTTCATCTAGAAACTGAGTCTTCCTCCTCAGAAAACTCAGAAAATATGAGTGACTCTTCGGGCACAACTTTTGCCTAATATTCGGTTATGCTTTTGCCATCCCGATATACATATGGAAGCCAGCGTGGTGATTTATATCCCACTCTTGTCATAAATTACTTTCTCTACTCCTGCATCATGCATTATAGAGAACTTTATTAACCTGATACTCTTACCACTCGAGAATTTTCTTGTGTTACAGACAGGTAAAATGGATCCCCTCAGTAGCACCCTGACGGACCTAGCAGCAGAAATTGCCACACTCACGGTATTGCTCTCAACCCTACAGTCACTATTCGATAGTCTTTTAGTTCTTTCAGAACGAGGAGACATACATGAGAATTGTGCCCGTTACGGGTTAAGTGGAGAAGTCTTACAACTCAAGGTTAAAGAATTAACCGAAGAGTTAAAAGAACTCACTCAACGACATGAAATGCCAAGCTCCTCCGGGACTTCTACTGGATCTCCAGCGCGAGAAAAGGAAGCCACAACGTCAGCTAATCAGCAGACGGATGACTTTAGTGTTTTGATAAACACAGGTCAACCCGGGATTTCTACCGATCATGCCAGTCATGAGAAGGAAATCACAACCCAATCTTCTCTGAAGATAGGGGAATTAGGGATTTCTACCTGCCAGTCTAGAGTTGGAAAGGAAACCTTAACGATTTCTTTGAAATCGGAATCAGGGACTTCTACCTGTCAGTCTAGAGCTGAAAAGGAAGTCTTAACGGATTCATCCCAGATGGAAATGGACTTGTCTAGTAATGAGAAATCATTCAAGAAAAAATTGATTACCCCGTCTGAGTTTACAAGGTTGAAAAGCCTAAATAAACCAGATAAAACTAGTTTTAATGAGTTTAATTTTTAAAGAAATTTAAACCTTTAAAACTTTCGGACATTATGTCTGAGGAACCCTCGCTATGCCCTCAAAAGGTGGATAGCGTTCGTTCAAACATTGAATCCGATCATACTGTTCAATTCCAGAGATGGAATGAACAAATTGAGCAAGGGATGAATACTCCCTTCTTCACCACTGAGCCTAGCAACAGTTGGAATCAAGTGAAGCTGAGTCATGAAATAGACTCAAAATATGCATCCATGCTTTATGCATATGGATTCATAAAATAGATGGTACTTCACTCCACCGATTTACCAGTATTGGAGAAAATGCCAAAGGAAATTATGGAGTCTTGTAAAAGTTTCATCTCCATAACGAAGAGTAAAGGAATTCGACTTCATTTCGTTTCCTGTATTGCTGAAATTGTTACTGACACTAAAATGTTTCCGAGCATTTCCGTCGTGACTATTGAAGGCATCAAAGAAGGTGACGAAAATATGGAATATGATCCCCGACATGTTCCAAAAACCAAGCCTTGCCCAGAAGCAGTCTGGCCAACCAGGTGTATCCTCAGGCTCAAGAACCTGATACAGCTCATACAACAGCTGATTCAGAAAAAGAGAAGCTTCGTCTACAAGACCTTCGTCCCATTGACGATCGTCTCTAAAAGCTATAAAGAGACTCCAACTTCTGTCCAGACCAGTCTCGAAGCCACGCTGAAGAAACTCCTTGGAGGAAATATCCCCTTCAGCAAAGCAACAAAGGAAATCTTCTGCCAGATGGCCCAGAAGACTTTTCCGAAGGAGCACACCTATAAATTGTGCACAGAAAGGCAGCTGTCCGAGTGAGCAGTCAGCAACCATGTCAACAGACTAGGCCCACGACGAAATCAAAGTCAGCAAAGGAGGCTCAAAAGTCCGCAAAGGCGGCTACAAAAGTCATCAATGACGGCTACATCAAGTCAACAAAGATGGCTAAAACATATTCCTGCACGTCATCATCATGATGTCACAAGCAAAAAAGACATTTCTACCCCTGCTTTCGGCGCCGAAAGGTAATAATGCAAGGGCACAAAAGACATGCCAAAAAAGACAAAAGTTACCCTTTGTCTTTAAACACACACCTTTCAATCAAGGGTAAAGGTGGAAGAGCTGAAAAATCTTCAGCTATAAATACGATGCTCCTCCAGAGGTTGAGATATTTGAATTCGGAGCCACTAAATTCGAACTTGGAGCAAATCAAAAATTGACGAGCATTCGCATCCGAAGAAGAAGGCGATTTTCGGCGATCTTTCTCCGGCAAGTTCCTCAAGCACGGTATGTGCTTAACAACCGTAATGGCTGAGTAGAAAAGAGGGAACGGACCGGTGCCACGATCGGTAACTTCGGGAGCTATGTAGCTAAGTAGTTTTTTCTTTTCCCTTTTTTAAGGGTATGTATTTAGTTATGTTTTTACTTGTTTTAAACAATGTTTTTATGTTTTTATATTTTCCGCATGTTTGTAATATTGTGATTCGTACAGTATTTGTTATTACTGTTCATGTTCCGCATATATAAATATATGATCTCCACAGTAGTTGTTATTACTATTCATATTCCGCATCTATATATATGATCTCCACAGTGTTTGTTTTTACTGTTCCAAAGTTACTGTTCAAAAGTACTGTTCATTTTTACTATTCATGGTTACTATTCATGTTTACTGTTCACTCGTCAAAAAGAAATAGTATCAAAATAGTGCCAAATAGGACAGACGCTAGAGACTTGGAATTATTTGGCTACGCTCCGAGGTAGAAAACGAAACGGAGCTGTGCTCTACCCTGCTGAAGCAGCCATGGGGCCGCAACGGTTAATAGGAACGGCTAAGGGCCCTCTGGAGACCGTGAGGACCGCATCGACAGAATTGCCCACTTGGTGGTAAGCCGGCAGGAATAGGGTCAAACCCTGAAGAAGTTCTAAGTAGCAACAGAAGTCATGTTGGGCCTATTAGATAGCTATGACATAGACACAAACGAGTACATAGCAGTGACATGTGGTAGGAAGCAGGAAAGTGGCCTAATGGTAAACTGATAGGACGGACGAAGTGTGACTTTAGGAATAGTATTGTGTGAGTCATTGTTGTTTTTCCGCTGCCCGTAGATGTCATCCACTGCCTGTAGCCAGAGACTAGCAGGTAGTAGTCCCTAGGATTTTAGTCCCGCTGCCCTCTTCCCTACGTTATCTTCCACTGTGTGTACGAATCTATAAGAGACTTTGTGTCAATATCATGGCAATAGTGCTTTGGTATCAGTATTCCGTCATTGATGACTTTTGTAGCCGCCTTTGCTGACTTTGATTTAGTCGTGGGCCTAGTTTGTTGACATGGCTGCTGACTCATCTGCTGACGTGGCTGCTGACTGCTCATTCGGACAGCTGCCTTTCTGTGCACAATTTACAGGTGTGCTCCTTCGGAAAAGTCTTTTGGGCTATCTGGCAGAAGCTTTCCTTTGTTGCTTTGCTGAATGGGATATTTCCTCCAAGGAGTTTCTTCAGCGTGGCTTCAAGACTGGTCTGGAAAGAAGTTGGAGTCTCTTTATAGCTTTTAGAGATGATCGTCAGTGGGACGGAGGTCTTGTAGACGAAGCTTCTCTTTTTCTGAATCAGCTGCTGTATGAGCTATATCAGGTTCTTGAGCCCGCGGATACGCCTGGTTGGCCAGGCTGCTTCTGGGCAAGGCTTGGCTTTTGGAACATGTCGAGGATCATATTCCATATTTTCATGTCGGGGATCATATTCCATATTTGCGTCACCTTCTTTGATGCCTTCAATAGTCACGACGGAAATGCTCGAAAACATTTTAGTTTCAATAACAATTTCAGCAATACAGGAAATGAAATGAAGTCGAATTCCTTTACTCTTCGTTATGGAGATGAAACTTTTGCAAGACTCCATAATTTCCTTTGGCATTTTCTCCAATACTGATAAATCGGTGGAGTGAAGTACCATCTATTTTATGAATCCATATGCATAAAGCATGGATGCATATTTTGAGTCTATTTCATGACTCAGATTCACTTGATTCCAACTGTTGCTGGGCTCAGTGGTGAAGAAGGGAGCATTCATCCCTAGCTCAATTTGTTCATTCCATCTCTGGAATTGAACAGTATGATCGGATTCGATGTTTGAACGAACGTTGTCCACCTTTTGAGGGTGTAGCGAGGGTTCCTCAGACATAATGTCCGAAAGTTTTAAAGGTTTAAATTTCTTTAAAAACTCAAACTCATTAAAACTAGTTTTATCTAGTTTATTTAGGCTTTTCAACCTTGTAAACTCAGACGGGGTAATCAATTTTGTCTTGAATGATTTCTCATTACTAGACAAGTCCGTTTCCATCTGGGATGGATCCTTTAAGACTTCCTTTTCAGCTCTAGACTGACAGGTAGAAGTCCCTGATTCCGATTTCAAAGAAATCGTTAAGGTTTCCTTTCCAGCTCTAGACTGGCAGGTAGAAATCCCTGATTCCCCTATCTTCAGAGAAGATTGGGTTGTGATTTCCTTCTCATGCCTGACATGATCGGTAGAAATCCCGGGTCGACCTGTGTTTATCAAAACACTAAAGTCATCCGTCTGCTGAGTAGTTGACGTTGTGGCTTCCTTTTCTCGCGATGGAGATCCGGTAGAAGTCCCGGAGGAGCTTGGCATTTCATGCCATTGAGTGAGTTCTTTTAACTCTTCGGTTAATTCTTTAACCTTGTGTTGTAAGACTTCTCCACTTAACCCGTAACGGGCACAATTCTCATGAATGTCTCCTCGTTCTGAAAGAACTAAAAGACTGTCGAATAGTGACTGTAGGGTTGAGAGCAATACCGTGAGTGTGGCAATTACTGCTGCTAGGTCCGTTAGGGTGCTTCTGAGGGGATCCATTTTACCTATCTGTATCACAAGAAAATTCTCGAGTAAGAGTGTTAGGTAAATAGTTTTTATCTCCTTTAATGTGTTCAACAGTAAAAGAGAATTGAAAGAACCATTGCTGCCAACGGAGTAACCTATCGCGACAAAGTGAATCTTCTAAATTTTTTGTCATAAAGCCGACAAAATTTTTACAGTCAGTTCTTATCAGAAATTCTTTGGGAGCGAGATAAATATAAAACTTTTTTATCCCATTCTTTACCGCTAAAATTTCTTTTTCATACGAATGATAGTTTGTTTCAGCAGATGAAAATGTTCCTGATGTATATTTGCATATTCTTTCAGAATCATTGATTTTGCATTTTAGGACTACTGCCCAAGTGTGATCAGAGGCATCAGTTTCTAAAATCAGATTTGCATCGGGATCAGGTAGAGTTAACACCGGGAGGTGTTTCATCATTTGTTTGATCCGACTTACATCAAGACTATCAGTGGGTGTCCATTCCCATTTGACGTCTTTCTTTAGTTTCTTTTGAAAGGGTTTACTAATTTCTACTAAATTCTTTATGAATTGTTCAGCATATGTTAGGCATCCTAAGAAACGTTGAAGTTGTTTTATATCTTCAATTTCATTCGGAAAAGCAGCTAGTTTTTCCAAAATATGATTTTGAAGAATGATTTCTCCTCTTGAGATGTTTAGACCTAAGAAATCTATCTTGGTTTTAAACAACTCTGATTTCTTTTTGCTGAGTGCTATCCCAGTAGTTTTTAAGGCATTTAAGATCTTAAGTAATTGCTCTTTATGTTGATCCTTGGTTTCTGAAAAGACTAGGATGTCATCAACATAAACTAAGAAAAATTTAAAGAATGGTTTGAGGATATCATCCATTCTTCTTTGAAATATGTTGGGTGCTTGTTTTAACCCAAAGGGCATTACAAGCCACTCATAATGTCCTGAAGGACAACTGAAAGCAATAAGAGGAATAACTCTTTCGGTTAGACGAATTTGCCAAAACCCAGATTTGCAATCAAATTTTGAAAACCATTGTTTTCCTCTTATGGCAGCTATTAATCTTTCTTTGTTAGGAAGATAGTAGCCATCCATTTTTGTGGCTTCATTAACCTTTTTATAGTTTATGACCATTCGAGCTTTTCCTCATTTTATCTCTGCATGATTCCGTACTAGGAAAGCAGGAGATGTATGTGGAGAATGACTTGCGTGGATTAATCCTTGAGCTAGCAAATCATTTATCTGTGTTGAGAATTCTTCAACATCAGAAGGAGTGTAAACCATAGGTTTTTCTCGGATTTCTTTTTCAGGATCAAGAAGTTCGAGGTCGGCATATGGTTTTTGTTTATGCCACCATTCTAAGGGTTTCTCAGAACAAGTGGATTCTAGAAGTTGCTGAAGTTCAGATTCACAGGACTCAGCGAGGAGTAGAGTTTCTAAGGGAGGAATCTCATCACCACGCTTGCTGCGTTTTTTGAAGACCTGATGGAGGACAGCTCCATTGCCAGAAATGGCATAGGCTTTAGTGGGTTTTACTGCATAGACAAAGACAGAAGTATTATCTATTTCACGTCGAGTGCGACATCGAAGTTTATAGTAGGCTGGTGTTTGCTCTACAGGGGCATGAAACATGAGCCATTCATTACCTAGGACTAAATCTGGTCCTGAGTTTATGTTTGATCCTAAACTAATGAGTTTTGGAATCATAAACTTTTCACCTCCAATGTCGAGATGAATGTTGCGGGCTTCAGCAGGAAGAGAGAGAGTTTCTCTAGAGGCAACTGTTACTTGAAGGGGTACTTCAAGTGGTTTCCATAGATCCGTGGGAAGTAGATTTTTGCCTAGCTAGACAATATGAACTTCCTGTATCTACGAGAGCGTGTATATGGAATTTGATATATCCAGGTAGTTTAAGCATGACCGTGATATAAGAATTTCCAGATGCAACATGCTCTGCGTTTATGCGGATACTCATTCAGAGAAGGAGCCTGAAGAGTCTGACATGTTCTCTGAGTTTTCCGAGGTGAAGTTCATACACTTCATCTTCTGACTGGATGTCATCGTAATGGATGAGGTCCAATCAATTTTCTTCGGCTAGTAACATGTATGTACTGTACCGCCGTTGTTGTTTATCATTTGGACAATCTCTGGCGAAATGTCCTTCTTTCTGGCATATCCAACATTTGCATTTGCTGGGGGTTTTCCCCTTTGGGCAATATGCATTTGACCCTTTACTGGATGTGGTGGGGCCCGAATTTGTTCTTTTCTTAAAGTATATCTTTTTAGGAGTATACCTTGTTGAAGAACTTTTTTGTATCCTAAATTTTTTCTGTTGAAATTTCTTAGGATATTTTTGTTGCTTATGAGAGGTGGTTTTACAACCATAAGCTCCTACATTTTTGTTCTGGTTTGAACAACATAATGTTTTTTTATTTGCCTTACTACTTTTTTTTATAGTTTTTGGGCTTCACAAAGATTTGCCAACATGTCTTGTACAAATCGATGTCTTCTTCCTAAAGTATCAATGTTTAGGAAAGTATCCATGGTTAAACTACCAAGTTCTGGATTGTTTTGCCAATATTTTGTAATGTAGTCTTTTTCAGCTACATGTGCAAATGGTTCTGGAAATTTTGCATAAAAGATAGACAGATAAGGTTTTTGGTCTTCTTTTTGCAGTTTATAGAAGTAACTTGCAAACTCGCAGTAATGCTTCTCATAAAAACAAATGTTACAGATTTGTAACTTGTTTAATTTCTGAAGAGTTTCTAAACGTTTTCTTTGTTTAGTACTCTCATTGTAGGCTTCTAGGGTTGGATGTATTCCTAGAAATTCCTTTGATATCTTAGCCACTAATCCTTTCAAGATATTGGCTATTGATATTGAGGTATTAGCTCGTTTTTGGTCTTCGGGAAGGTTGTCCCACCAATGAGCTACATTACCCTGTAAAGCATGGGTAAAGAAATTAAATGCTGATTCTTGGTTCCAAGATTCATGCATATTTGCAGCATTGCTCATGCTTCTTTCCCAATCTTTAAGGACTTTTTCTCCATCCTTGGGGCAATCCAAGTTGAGGTAAAATCCAAAAGGGTTTATGCTATCTATGGTTTGGTGTCCCTTAGTAGCATTTGAAGGATCGACATTTGTGTATTTTGTCGAATACCTTTGTCCTCCCAGAGATATTTTGGAGTGGGAGAAACTTTCTCGTTCTTGCGGATGAACCGCAGTACGATTTCAGAAGTTATCTTGAAAGCTATCTTCCATGTGGGTGTCTCTTACCCTTGAAGTTTCTGCTTCAAAATGGTCGCTACCGCGAAGCATTCGAAATCTTTTACCAAGATCATCTGCCTTTTTGTCTTTAGCAGAGTAGTCTATTTTCTTGGTATTTTCTTTTGCAACTTCATCAGATTCCCAGGCTTCTGGTTCACTGTCGTGTTGCTCTTGTTGTTTACTAGAGGAAGGTTTTTCCTCTTGAACATAATAAATCGGTTGGCGACCGAAAGTATTATATTCTGCGTAAACTTCATCATCGGTGGAGGATGATGCTTTTGAAGCGATCCTAAAAGCAGCTGGTGCTGGATCCTTCTTTCTTCTAGGTGCTATGCAGGGTGTTGCAAAGTACACTAGGTTTTTAAGCCATCCGGTGATGTCAGGAAGGCCTAATGGTAATGGAGTTTCCATAGCCATTAAATAGAAAAACTCGTTCATTTTTACAAAGCTAGGAGGTTTAGCTTTTGTTTGATTTTTTTGATCTTGTATCTAAATCTATGGATGCGATTCGTATACCTTTCCCAATGGAAATTGTACATTTCCATGGCGAAGATAGTATCATCTTCTGGTTGAAGCAAGTTTCTTAGTAAGAGAGTGAAGGCTAAACCCTCTCTCTTTCCTTGCAAACGATCTAAAAGTTTTTGCCTATAGATCATTTATTTCGGGATGCTGTCCAAGCTTGTTCAGCATCGTCCTTTGTCCGGAATTTTCTTTGAGAATTTCCGGGAAATCCTATGACTTGAGCTTGGGCTTCTTCCCAGCTGTCATTTATTCCTGTTTCTCTTCCTATGAAGACAACATACCAGTATTTTGTTTTTTGTGGTTTTCCATATGTACTTGTAGAGGCTTCTCCTGTTGAAGCGGTGTCTACAGGTTGAGATACAGTTTCTTCGTGGTTCATTATGTAGATTTCTCTTTTCAAAATGATTACCAAATCTTCTAAGAATTGCTGAGATAGCATATTCTTGAAGTTCAAGTTGTTCAATCCTGATTTGGTGTTTCAGGTCTTTGATCACTTGTTTTAATCCTAGGGGACCGAGTCCTAAGAATCGTCCATCTCGGATTATTCTTCTTCCTTCATTGTTATATTCTACAACTAAAGGATTTTCTTTGAGTTCTCTGAGTTTGGCTTGAACTTGTGAGAGTCGATCTATTAACTATCAAATCCAGACCCTCTGGAATTCGATTTGATTATCATACCTTCTGGTCATGATATATTCTCGCAGTCGCGAATAATTTATAAGTCTTATCTCTGGATTAGACCTATTTCGTTCCATAATGGACTTTTGGTTTTGTACATTTTTTCCTTACAAATGTTACATGGGATGTGACCGGTATGGGTCGTAACTGTTTGGGAGTATGTATACCTAAACAGAAAGAATCAAAGTTAAGCTTTGACTTCTTTGACACATACAAAACCAAGTCTAATACTCGGCTCTGATACCATTTAAACGACGACACGAGTCTCAAGCAGACTCTGACAGCGGAATACTGATACCAAAGCACTATTGCTATGATATCAACACAAAGTCTGTAATAGACTTGTACACACAGCAGAAGACAACCTAGGGAAGAGGGCAGTGGAACTAAAATCCTAGGGACTTCTACCTGCCAGTCTCTGGCTACAGGCAGTGGATGACATCTACGGGCAGCGGAAAAACAACAATGACTTCGTCCGTCCTATCAGTTTACCATTAGGCCACTTTCCTGCTTCCTACCACATGTCACTGCTATGTACTCGTTTGTGTCTATGTCATAGCTATCTAATAGGCCCAACATGACTTCTGCTGCTACTTAGAACTTCTTCGGGGTTTGACCCTATTCCTGCCGGCTTACCACCAAGTGGGCAATTCCGTCGATGCGGTCCTCACGGTCTCCAGAGGGCCCTTAGCAGTTCCTATTAACTGTTGCGGCTCCATGGTTGCTTCAGCAGGGTAGAGCACAACTCCGTTTCATTTTCTACCTCGGACCGTAGTCAAATAATTCCAAGTCTCTAGCGTCTGTCCTATTTGGCACTATTTTGATACTATTTCTTTTTTAAGAGTGAACAGTAAACATGAATAGTAATCATGAATAGTAACCTTGAATAGTAAAAATGAACAATACTTTTGAACAGTAACTTTGGAACAGTAAAAACAAACACTGTGGAGATCATATATATAGATGCAGAATATGAACAGTAATAACAACTACTGTGGAGATCATATATTTATATATGCGGAACATGAGCAGTAATAACAAATACTGTATGAATCACAATATTACAAACATGCGGAAAATATAAAAACATAAAAACATTGTTCAAAACAAGTAAAAACATAACTAAATACATACCCTTAAAAAAGGGAAAAGAAAAAACTACTTAGCTACATAGCTCCCGAAGTTACCAACCGTGGCACCGGTCAGTTCCCTCTTTTCTACTCAGCCATTACGGCTGTTAAGCACATACCGTGCTTGAGGAACTTGCCAGAGAAAGATCGCGGAAATCGCCTTCTTCTTCGGATGCGAATGCTCGTCAATTTTTGAGTTGCTCCAAGTTCGAATTTAGTGGCGCTGAATTCGAATTGCTCAAACTTCGAATATGCCAACCTCTGGAGGAGCATCGTATTTATAGCTGAAGATTTTTCAGCTCTTCCACCTTTACCCTTGATTGAAAGGTGTGTGTTTAAAGACAAAGGGTAACTTTTGTCTTTTTGGCATGTCTTTTGTGCCCTTGCATTATTACCTTTCAGCGCCGAAAGCAGGGGTAGAAATGTCTTTTCTGTTTGTGACATCATGATGATGACGTGTAGGAATCTTTTTTAGCCATCTTTGTTGACTTGATGTAGCCGTCATTGATGACTTTTGTAGCCGCCTTTGCAGACTTTTGAGCCGCCTTTGCTGACTTTGATTTCGTCGTGGGCCTAGTCTGTTGACGTGGCTGCTGACATGGCTGCTGACTGCTCATGCGCACAACTGCTTTTCTGTGCACAATTTATAGGTGTGCTCCTTGGGAAAAGTCTTCTGGGCCATCTGGCAGAAGCTTTCCTTTGTTGCTTTGCTGAAGGGGATATTTCCTCCAAGGAGTTTCTTCAGTGTGGCTTCGAGACTGGTCTGGACAGAAGTCGAAGTCTCTTTATAGCTTTTAGAGATGATCGTCAGTGGGACGGAGGTCTTGTAGATGAAGCTTCTCTTTTTCTGAATCAGCTGCATCATGAGCTGTTTCAGGTTCTTGAGCCCACGGATACGCCTGGTTGGCCAGACTGCTTCTGGACAAGGCTTGGCTTTTGGAATATGTCGGGGATCATATTCCATATTTACGTCACCTTCTTTGATGCCTTCAATAGTCACGACGGAAATGCTCGGAAACATTTTAGTGTCATTAACAATTTCAGCAATACAGGAAATGAAATGAAGTCGAATTCCTTTACTCTTCGTTATGGAGATGAAACTTTTGCAAGCCTCCATAATTTCCTGTGGCATTTTCTCCAATACTGTTAAGTCGGTGGAGGGCAATACCATCTGTTTTATGAATCCATATGCATAAAGCATGGATGCATATTTTGAGTCTATTTCATGACTCAGCTTCACTTGATTCCAACTGTTGCTGGGCTCAGTGGTGAAGAAGGGAGTGTTCATCCCTTGCTCAATTTGTTCATTCCATCTCTGGAATTGAACAGTATGATCGGATTCAATCTTCGAACGAACGCTGTCCACCTTTTGAGGGCGTAGCGAGGGTTCCTCAAACATAATGTCCGAAAGTTTTAAAGGTTAAATTTCTTTAAAAACTCAAACTCATTAAAACTAGTTTTATCCGGTTTATTTAGGCTTTTCAACCTTGTAAACTCAGACGGGGTAACCAATTTTGTCTTGAATGATTTCTCATTACTAGACAAGTCCGTTTCCATCTGGGATGGATCCGTTAAGACTTCCTTTTCAGCTCTAGACTGACAGGTAGAAGTCCCTGATTCCGATTTCAAAGAAATCGTTAAGGTTTCCTTTCCAGCACTAGACTGGCAGGTAGAAATCCCTGATTCCCCTATCTTCAGTGAATATTGGGTTGTGATTTCCTTCTCATGCCTAGCATGACCGGTAGAAATCCCGGGTCGACCTGTGTTTATCAAAACACTAAAGTCATCCATCTGTTGAGTAGTTGACGTTGTGGCTTCCTTTTCTCGTGATGGAGATCCGGTAGAAGTCCCGGAGGAGCTTGGCATTTCATGCCGTTGAGTGAGTTCTTTTTACTCTTCTCCACTTAACCCGTAATGGGCACAATTCTCATGTATGTCTCCTCGTTCTAAAAGAACTAAAAGACTATTGAATAGTGACTGTAGGGTTGAGAGCAATACCATGAGTGTGGCAATTGCTGCTGCTAGGTCCGTCAGGGTGCTGCTGAGGGGATCCATTTTACCTGTCTGTAACACAAGAAAATTCTCAAGTAAGAGTGTCAGGTAAATAGTTTTTTTCTCCTTTAATGTGTTCAACAGTAAAAGAGAATTGAAAGAACCATTGCTGCCAACGGAGTAACCTTCCGCGACAAAGTGAATCTTCTAAATTTCTAGTCATAAAACCGACAAAATTTTTACAGTCAGTTCTTACCAGAAATTCTTTGGGAGCGAGATAAATATAAAACTTTTTTATCCCATTCTTTACTGCTAAAATTTCTTTTTCATACGAATGATAGTTTGTTTCAGCAGATGAAAATGTTCCTGATGTATATTTGCATATTCTTTCAGAATCATTGATTTTGCATTTTAGGACTGCTGCCCAAGTGTGATCAGAGGCATCAGTTTCTAAAATCAGATTTGCATCGAGATCAGGTAGAGTTAACACCGGGAGGTGTTTCATCATTTGTTTGATCCGACTTACTTCAAGACTATCAGTGGGTGTCCATTCCCATTTGACGTCTTTCTTTAGTTTCTTTTGAAAGGGTTTCCTAATTTCAGCTAAATTCTTTATGAATTGTTCAGCATACGTTAGGCATCCTAAGAAACGTTGAAGTTGTTTTATATCTTCAGTTTCATTTGGAAAAGCAGCTACTTTTTCCAGAATATGATTTTGAAGAATGATTTCTTCTTTTGAGATGTTTAGACCTAAGAAATCTATCTTGGTTTTAAACAACTCTAATTTCGTTTTGCTGAGTGCTATCCCAACAGTTTTTAAGGCATTTAAGACCTTAAGTAATTGCTCTTTATGTTGATCCTTGGTTTCTGAAAAGACTAGGATGTCATCAACATAAACTAAGCAAAATTTAAAGAATGGTTTGAGGATATCATCCATTCTTCTTTGAAATATGTTGGGTGCTTGTTTTAACCCAAAGGGCATTACAAGCCACTCATAATGTCCTGAAGAACAACTGAAAGCAGTAAGGGGAATCGCTCTTTCGGTTAGATGAATTTGCCAAAACCCAGATTTGCAATCAAATTTTGAAAACCATTGTTTTCCTCTTATGGCAGCTATTAATCTTTCTTTGTTAGGAAGATAGTAGCCATCCATTTTTGTGGCTTCATTAACCTTTTTATAGTTTATGACCATTCGAGCTTTTCCTCGTTTTATCTCTGCATGATTCCGTACCAGGAAAGCAGGAGATGTATGTGGAGAATGACTTGCGTGGATTAAACCTTGAGCTAGCAAGTCATTTATCTGTGTTGAGAATTCTTCAACATCAGAAGGAGTGTAAACCATAGGTTTTTTCTCAGATTTCTTTTTCAGGATCAAGAAGTTCGAGGTCGGCATATGGTTTTTGTTTGTGCCACCATTCTAAGGGTTTCTCAGAACAAGTGGATTCTAGAAGTTGATGAGCTTCAGATTCCCAGGACTCAGCGAGGAGCAGAGTTTCTAAGGGAGGAATCTCCTCATCACCATGCTTGCTGTGTTTTTTGAAGACCTGATGGAGGACAGCTCCATTGCCAGAATTGGCATAGGCTTCAGTGGGTTTTACTGCGTAGACAAATACAGCAATATTATCGATTTCACGTCGAGTGCGACATCGAAGTTTATAGTAGGATGGTGTTTTCTCTACAGGGGCATGAAACATGAGCCATTCATTTCCTAGGACTAAATCGGGTCCTGAATTTATGTTTGATCCTAAACTAATTAGTTTTGGAATCATAAACTTTTCACCTCCAATGTCGAGATGAATATTGCGAGCTTCGGTAGGAAGAGAGATGGTTTCGCCGGAGCCAACTATTACTTGAAGGGGTGCTTCAAGTGGTTTCCATAGATCTGTGGGAAGTAGATTTTGTCTAGCTAGACCATATGAACTTCCGGTATCTACGAGAGCGTGTATATGGAATTTGATATATCCGGGTAGTTTAAGCATGACCGTGATATAAGAATTTCCAGATGCTACATGCTCTGTGTTTATGCAGATACTCATTCAGAAAAGGAGCCTGAAGAGTCCGACATGTTCTCTGAGTTTTCCGAGGAGGAGGACTCAATTTCGAGGTGAAGTTCATACACTTCATCTTCTCACTGGATGTCATCGTAATGGATGAGGTCCAATCCATTTTCTTCGGCTAGTAACATGTATGTACTGTACCGCCGTTGTTGTTTATCATTTGGACAATCTTTGGCGAAATATCCTTCTCTCTGGCATATCCAGCATTTGCATTTGCTTGGGGTTTTCCCCTTTGGGCAGTATGCATTTGACCCTTTACTGGATGTGGTCGGGCCAAAATTTGTTCTATTTCTAAAGTATCTCTTTTTAGGAGTATACCTTGTTGTAGAACTTTTTTGTATCCTAAATTTTTTCTGTTGAAATTTCTTAGGATATTTTCGCTGCTTATGAGAGGTGGTTTTACAACCATAAGCCCCTACATTTTTGTTCAGGTTTGAACAACATAATGTTTGTTTATTAGCCTTACTACTTTTCTTTTGTAGTTTTTGGGCATCACAAAGATTTGCCAACATGTCTTGTACAAATCGATGTCTTCTTCCTAAAGTATCAATGTTTAGGAAAATATCCATGGTTAAACTACCAAGTTCTGGATTGTTTTGCCAATATTTTGTAATGTAGTCTTTTTTAGCTACATGTGCAAATGGTTCTGGCAATTTTGCATAAAAGATAGACAGATAAGGTTTCTGGTCTTCTTTTTGCAGTTTATAGAAGTAACTTGCAAACTCGCAGTAATACTTCTCATAAAAACAAATGTTACAGATTTGTAACTTGTTTAATTTCTGAAGAGTTTCTAAACATTTTCTTTGTTTAGTACTCTCATTGTAGGCTTCTAGGGTTGGATGTATTCCTAGAAATTCCTTTGATATCTTAGCCACTAATCCTTTCAAGATATTGGCTATTGATATTGAGGTATTAGCTCATTTTTGGTCTTCGGGAAGGTTATCCCACCAATGAGCTACATTACCCTGTAAAGCATGGGTAAAGAAATTAAATGCTGATTCTTGGTTCCAAGATTCATGCATATTTGCAGCATTGCTCATGCTTCTTTCCCAATCTTTAAGGACTTTTTCTCCATCCTTGGGGCAATCCAAGTTGAGGTAAAATCCAAAAGGGTTTATGCTATCTATGGTTTGGTGTCCCTTAGTAGCATTTGAAGGATCGACATTTGTGTATTTTGTCGAAAACCTTTGTCCTCCCAGAGATATTTTGGAGTGGGAGAAATTTTCTCGTTCTTTCAGATGAACCGTAGTACGGTTTCGGAAGTTATCTTGAAAGCTATCTTCCATGTGGGTATCTCTTACCCTTGAAGTTTCTGCTTCAAAATGGTCGCTAGCACAAAGCATTCGAAACCTTTTACCAAGATCATTTGCCTTTTTGTCTTTAGCAGAGTAATCTGTTTTCTTGGTATTTTCTTCTGCAACTTCATCAGATTCCCAGGCTTCTGGTTCAATGTCTTGTTGCTCTTGTTGTTTACTAGAGGAAGGTTTTTCCTCTTGAACATAATAAATCGGTTGGCTACCGAAGGTATTATATTCTGCTTAAACTTCATCATCGGTGGAGGATGATGCTTTTGAAGCGATCCTAAAAGCAGGTGGTGCTGGATCCTTTTTTCTTCTAGGTGCTATGCAAGGTGTTGCAAAGTATACAAGGTTTTTAAGCCATCCGGTGATGTCAGGAAGGCCTAATGGTAATGGAGTTTCCATATCCATTAAATAGAAAAACTCATTCATTTTTACAAAGCTAGGAGGTTTAGCTTTTGTTTGATTTTGTTGATCTTGCATCGAAATCGATGGATGCGATTCGTATACCTTTCCCAATGGAAATTGTACATTTCCCTGGCGAAGATAGTATCATCTTCTGGTTGAAGCATGTTTCTTAGCAAGAGAGTGAAAGCTAGACCTTCTCTCTTTCGTTGCAAACGATCTAAAAGTTTTTGCCGATAGATCATCTATTTCGGGATGCTGTCCAGGCTTGTTCAGCATCGTCCTTTGTCCAGAATTTTCTATGAGAATTTCCGGGAAATCCTATGACTTGAGCTTGGGCTTCTTCCCAGCTGTCATATATTCCTGTTTCTCTTCCTATGAAGACAACAGGACTATTTCCATGGTCAATCTTTTCTAGAATATTTTCTAGGATGTTTTGACACTTTATTATTTCTCTATGTTTAAATTCATCATAGAGGAAATCTATTTTCTGTTGGAGGTTTTCAATAGTTTTTTCTAACCTATTAAGGGTCTTACCATAAGACTCTAAGGTTTGATTGGAATTGGTGACAATGTCACTATTTCCTATAGGTGGACCTAAGGTTTTGTATGGGTTATGTGCCATCATCTATGTTTAGAGGAACATAAGCATTGGGCCTTGGATTTCCTATTCCTTCGAAACGGGAACTGCTTAAGGTTCTACTTGTTGAGGTAGAGGTTTTGTCCTGTTCGATGGAAAAGCTGGGTCTAGTGTTTGAAATCACTAGTTTTCCTTCTATCTCCTTTATGGTTTTTCAAGAGAGTGGAAGGTGTCTGGGTGCCAAAGGTTGGACTACCCATTCTGTTGGCCATGTTAACTCTCTAGGGTCGAGTTCTTCTATGGTCAAGTTTTCAGAATAACCAATGTTTTTGGCTAATTCTATGAGTTTCTTTGAATCTTTAACTGGAACCTTTCCAGTGTTGATTCCTCGGGCTACTATGCATACAAGTATGCGCATAACTCGTCTTCTTGGTTGAATTCCATTTTTCGACCAGTTATCTGTATAGATTTTTAGGGACAAGGTATCTTGAATGTGCTTGTCTTCTAAATCTATTTGTAGATTGGGCCATGTTGTAAAGGATACTGGGCCTAATCCTAAGTTTGCTCTAACTCCTCTGAGTAAGGCTTTTTCAAAATTATTCTTCACAGAGTTATCTACTATAGCTGCTATGAAGGGTAAATTCTAATTGATTCGTATTAAGGGGTCTAATCCTATACGAACTAGTCCATAATGGACATATTTGAATCTTTTTAGCTTAGCTAAGTCAGATTCGCTTAATAATCTGTAGTAGAAAGTACCTGAGTCGGTATCTTGTATTTCTACAGATAGTTCCTTCTGGAAGACGAAGGATTTCTTTTGGAATTCAATCCAATCTTTGTTGTAGACTTCAGTTATCCGAGGGATACTTATTGTCCACTTTTGTTCATCCTGCATGAGATTAGGATGTTCATCGTATTCTCCCTGTGTTTCATGATGTATATGAATACTGTTTTGGAGAGAAGTACATTCTATTCCTATTTGTTCAGACATTTAGGAATTTTAGATGAGTTGAGGTCTCTTCTAATTTTTGGAACAAGAGTTCAAGCAATCGTTCCAATTGATACAAAGTGATGAAAGGAGTGATGTGTTGTATAACGAGTTCTCTCAATTCCTCATTTTGAGTTAAGGCGTAGATGTCTCGTATAAGACGATCTCTATCTGTTCCTTGATGAGTTTTTACAGAAGATATTTTGCAAATTACTTCTTGTAACTCCTTTTTACCTAGTTTGTTATTAACCATTCTTATTTTTGCTTCTCGGATAGGTTCTAAGATCCTAGAAAGATTTATTTCTTGATCCACATAGCTTTGTAGATTTGTAAGGAAACGTACTGTTTCTTCAGTGTTTCCTGTTTTAAGTACCTCAAGATGGGCAATAATTCTTCTCTTGAGTTTTTGTACTTGTTCATTAACGTCACTTTCTATTCCTACGCATAGGAAAGCAAGGCTTTCTGGGGTGTATTTTTCCCTGCATCTTTTCATAAAGAAGCTGTAATGCATATCACCTACTAAATCCATTATATTATTTAATATTGGATTATTCTTGTCATGCCATCCATGTGGATAGCCTATTATTGGACAAACATTTGTGTGTCCAGCTTTCAACACGGTGTCGTAAGAAGGACCGTTGAGTTCCTTTTGACCTACCAGTTGGGGTCTTTGGTACAGTGTACATTTGTTCCTTACAAATGTTACTTGGGATGTAACCGGTATGGGTCGTAACTGTTTGGGAGTATGTATACCTACACAGAAAGAATCAAAGTTAAGCTTTGACTTCTTTGACACATACAAAACCAAGTCTAATACTCGACTCTGATACCATTTTTAAGACGACACGAGTCTCTAGCAGACTCTGACAGCGGAATACTAATACCAAAGCACTATTGCTATGATATCGACACAAAGTCTCTAATAGACTTGTACACACAGCGGACGACAACCTAGGGAAGAGGGCAGTGGAACTAAAATCCTAGGGACTTCTACCTGCCAGTCTCGAGCTACAGGCAGAGGATGACATCTACGGGCAGCGGAAAAACAAAAATGACTCACACAATACTATTCCTAAAGTCACACTTCGTCCGTCCTATCAGTTTACCATTAGGCCACTTTCCTGCTTCCTACCACATGTCACTGCTATGTGCTCGTTTGTGTCTATGTCATAGCTATCTAATAGGCCCAACATGACTTCTGCTGCTACTTAGAACTTCTTCGGGGTTTGACCCTATTCCTGCCGGCTTACCACCAAGTGGGCAATTTCGTCGATGCAGTCCTCACGGTCTTCAGAGGGCCCTTAGCCGTTCCTATTAACCGTTGCGGCTCCATGGCTGCTTCAGCAGGGTAGAGCACAGCTCCGTTTCGTTTTCTACCTCGGAGCGTAGCCAAATAATTCCAAGTCTCTAGCTTCTGTCCTATTTGGCACTATTTCGATACTATTTCTTTTTGACGAGTGAACAGTAAATATGAATAGTAACTGTGAATAGTAAAAATGAACAGTAACTTTGGAACAGTAAAAACAAACACTGTGGAGATCATTTATATAGATGCGAAATATGAACACTAATAACAACTACTATACCAATCACAATATTACAAACATGCGGAAATATAAAAAACATTGTTCTAAACAGAAAAACCATAACTAATTACATAAACCTAAAAAAAAAAAAAAAAAAAAAGAGTTTAAAAATCCCTAAAAATTACAAAGAATTTTTGGAATTATCTCTCTCTATATTTTTGAATTGTGAATTTCATTTTAGATGTATACTTTTTTGTTAAATAAAAACTTGAATTTTCACTTTCGCTTCATCTCGTAAACAATAAAAAGAAATAAAATAAAAATAGATCACAACAAACTGAAAATTTTAGAGTTTATGTATGGAAAGAATTTAAAGCAATAAACAAATGTAAGTAAAGAAAATCTATTCACACATCACAAATGAACACAAAATTTTTGTTATCCAAGTTTGGGAAATTCCACAAGTTCAACCCTATAGCTCAAAATTTTATACGAAAGAGATTTTTCTACACATGTTTTAAAAAATGGATATGCATGCTTGAAACATGTTAAAGATCCAAATGATATATGGATCCAAACCTTTTAAAGAGAATAACATTAAATTCTCAAGTGAACGTGTGGTGGGATATTTACCCGAGTCAAACAAGCCGTTATTTTGCCTGTTTACAAAAAGCTGACCTAACGACTAGAGATGATTGTAAAGTTATTTATCATGCGTGATAGGATATATTTTTAGAATTAATGACTTATGGATTGGGAGTCAACACTCAGTTAAAAATCCCCCGCCTACCCCTTTTCCCGACGATTGCAGAACCTGATATATAAAAACTAAAAAGATTTTAAAATCCTAAAAAATTACAAACACTTTTTGGAATTATTTCTCTCTACATTTGTGCATTGTGCATTTCCATTTTTTATGTATACATTTTTCTGAAGTCAAAACTTTAGTTTTCTCTTTCCCATCATCTTGTAAACAAAGAAAAGAGATCAAAGGCAACTTGATCTCAACAAAATGAAAATTTTATAGTTTATGGATGGAAAGAATTTAAAGTAATGAACAAATGTATGAAAAGAAAATTTATTCACACCCAGAAATGAACACAAAAGTTTTGTTATCCAAGTTTGGGTAATTCCACTAATCAAACCCTAATAGCTCGAGATTTTATAAGAAAGAGATTTTTCTACACATGTTTTAAAAAATAGATATGCATACTTGAAACATGTTAAAGATGCAAATGACCTATGGATCCAAACCTTTTATAGAGAATAACAATTAATTCCCAAGTGAACGTGCGGTGGGATATTTACCCCAGTCAAACAAGCCATTATTTTGCCCATTTACAAAAAACTGAGCTAACGATCATAGATGATTGTAGAGTGATTTATCATGCATAATGGGCTATATTTTTGTAAGGAATAACTTATGGATTTGGAGTCAACACTCAATTAAAAATCCCCCGCCTCCCCCTTTTCCTGACGAATGCAGAACCAGATTTATAAAATCTAAAAAGAGTTTAAAATCCCTAAAAATTACTGAATTTTTTTTGAATTATCTCTCGCTACAATTTTTTAGTGTGTATTTCCATTTTATATGTATACTTTTTTCTTAAATCAAAACTTGAGTTTTCACTTTCCCTTCATCTCGTAAACAAAAAAAAAGAGATAAAAGGCAAATAGATCACAACAAAATTAAATGTTTAGAGTTTATGTATGGAAAGAATTTAAAGCAATAAACATATGTAAGTAAAGAAAATTTATTCACACACCACAGAAGAACACAAAAGTTTTGTTATCCAAGTTTTGGAATTCTACTAGTTCAACCCTAATAGCTCGGAATTTTATAAGGAAGAGATTTTTCTACATATGTTTTAAAAAAAGTATGCATGCTTGAAATATGCTAAATATTCAAATGACCAATGGATCCGAACCTTTTAAAGAGAATAACATTAAATTCTGAAGTGAACGTGCGGTGGGATATTTACCTGAGTCAAACAAGCCATTATTTTTCCCATTTACAAAAAGCTGAACTAAGGACTATAGATGATTGTAAAGTGATTTATCATGCATAACGGGCTGTATTTTTGTAAGGAATGACTTATGGATTGGTAGTCAACCCTCAGTTAAAAATCCCCCGCCTCTCCCTTTTCCATACGATTGCAGAACCTGATATATAAATTCTAAAAAGAGTTTAAAATCCCTAAAAATTAAAATCACTTTTTGGAATTGTCTCTCTCAACATTTTTGCATTGTGCATTTCCAGTTTAGATGTATACTTTTTTCTTAAATAAAAACTTGAGCTTTAACTTTCCCTTCATCTCGTAAACAAAAAAAGAGAGATAAAAGGCAAATAGATCACAACAAGTTGAAAATTTTAGAGTTTATGTATGGAAAGAATTTAAAGCAATATCCATTTAAAGCAGTAAAGAAAATTTATTCACACCCTACAAATTAACACAAAATTTCTGTTATCCAAGTTTGGGAAATACCACAAGTACAATCCTAATAGCCCGGAATTTTACAAGAAAGAGATTTTTCTACACATGTTTTAAAAACTGGATATGAATGCTTGAAACATGTTAAATATGCAAATGACCTATGGATCCAAACCTTTTAAAGAGAATAACATTAAATTCTCAAGTGAACGTGCAGTGGGATATTTACTCGATTCAAACAAGCCATTATTTTGCCCATTTATAAAAAGCTGACCTAACGATCATTGATGATTGTAAAGTAATTTATCATGCGTAATGGGATATATTTTTTTAAGGAATGACTTATGGATTGGGTGTCAACACTCAGTTAAAAATTCCCTCCTCCCTTTTTCCCGATGATTGTAGATCCTGATACATAAAAAAAAAAAAGAGTTTAAAATCCCTAAAAATTGCAAACACTATTTGGAATTATCTCCCTCTATATTTGTGCATTGTGCATTTCCATTTTAGATGCATAATTTTTTCTTAAATAAAAACATGAGTTTTCACTTTCCCTTCATCTCGTAAAAAAAAAAAAAGTAGATAAAAGGAAAATAGATCGCAAAAAATGAAAATGTTAGAGTTTATCTATGGAAAGAATTTAAAGGAACAAACAAATGTAAGTAATGAAAATTTATTCACACACCACAAATGAACACAAAACGTTTGTTATCCGAGTTTGGGAAATTTCACTAGTTCAACCCTAATAGCTTGGAATTTTATAAGAAAGAGATTTTTCTACTCATGTTTTAAAAAATGGATATGCTTGAAACTTGTTAAAGATGGGAAAGACCTATGGATCAAAACACTTTAAAGAGAATAACATTAAATTCTAAAGTTAACGTGCGGTGGGATATTTATCCGAGTCAAACAATCCATTATTTTGCCTATTTACAAAAAGTTGACCTAACGATCATAGATGACTATAAAGTGATTTATCATGCGTAACGGGCTATATTTTTGTAATGAATGACTTATGGATTGGGAGTCAACACAGAGTTAAACATCCCCCACTTGCCCCTTTTCTCGACTATTGTAGAACTTGATGCATAAAAACTAAAAAGAGTTTACAATCCCTAAATATTACAAATACTTTTTGGAATTATCTCTCTCTACATTTGGGCATTGTGCATTTCCATTTTAGATGTGTACTTTTTTTATTAAATCAAAACTTCAGTTTTCACTTTCCCTTCATCTCATAAACAAAAAAAAGAGATAAAACACAAATAGTTCACAGCAAAATAAAAGTTTTAGAGTTTATGCATGGAAAGAATTTAAAGCATTAAAAAAATTTAAGGAAAGAAAATTTATTCACTGACCACAAATGAACCCAAAAGTTTTGTTATCCAAGTTTGGGAAATTCCACTAGTTCAACCTTAATAGCTCGGAATTTTATAAGAAAGTGTTTTTTCTACACATGTTTTAAAAAATGGATATGCATACATGAAACATGTTAAAGATGCAAATGTCCTATGGATTCAAACCTTATAAAGAGAATAACATTAAATTGTCTAGTGAACGTGCGGTGGGATATTTATCCGAGACAAACAAGCCATTATTTTGCCCATATACAAAAAGTTGACCGAACGATTATAGATGATTGAAAAGTGATTTATCATGCATAACGGGCTCTATTTTTGTAAGGAATTACATATGGATTGGGATTCAACACTCAGTTAAAAATCACCCGCCTCCCCCTTTTCTCGAAGATTGCCGAACCTGATATATAAAAACTAAAAAGAGTTTACAATCCCTAAAAATTACAACCACTTTTTGGAATTATCTCTCTCTACATTTGTGCACTGTGCATTTCCATTTTAGATGCATACTTTTTTCTTAAATCAAAATTTTAGTTTTCACTTTCCCTTCATCTCGTAAACAAAAAAAAGAGGTAAAAGGAAAATAGATTACAACAAATTTAAAATTTTAGAGTTTATGTATTGAAAGAATTTAAAGCAATAAACAATTGGAAGAAGAAAAATTTATTCACACACCACAAATGAACACAAAAGTTTTGTTATCCAAGTTTGGGAAATTCCACTAGTTCAACCCTATTAGCTCGGAATTTTATAAGAAAGAGATTTTTCTACACATGATTTAAAAAATGGATATGCATGCTTGAAACATGTTAAAGATGAAAATGACCTATGGATCCAAACCTTTTAAAGAGAATAACATTAAATTCTCAAGTGAACATGTGGTGGGATATTTACCGGAGTCAAACAAGCCATTATTTGTCCCATAGACAAAATGCTGACCTAATGATCATAGATGATTGTGAAGTGATTTATCATGCGTCTCGGGCTATATTTGTTTAAGGAATGACTTATGAATTCGGAGTCAACACTCAGTTAAATATCCCCCGCCTCCCCATTTTCCCAATGATTGTAGAACCTTATATATAAAAACTAAAAAGAGTTTACAAATCCTAAAAATTATAGACACTTTTTGGAATTATCTCTATCTACATTTGTGCATTGTGCATTTCTATTTTAGATGTATACTTTTTTTTTTCAATCAAAACTTGAGTTTTCAATTTTCCTTTCATTTCGTAAACAAAAAAAAGAGATAAAAGGCAAATAGATCTCAACAAAAGTAAAATTTTATAGTTTATTGATGGAAAGAATTTAATGAAATGAAAAAATGTAAGTAAAGAAAATATATTCACCCACCACAAATGAACACAAAAGTATTGTTATTCAAGTTTGGGGAATTCCACTAGTTCAACCCTAATAGCTCGAATTTTTAAAAGGAGATTTTTCTACACATGTTTTAAAAAATAGATATGTATGCTTGAAACATGTTAAAGATGCAATTGACCAGTGGATCCAAACCTTTTAAAGAGAATAACATTAAATTCTCAAGTGAACATGCGGTGGGATATTTACTCGAGTTAAACAAGCCATTATTTTGCCCATTCACAAAAAGCTTACCTAACGATCATAGATGATTGTAAAGTGATTTATCATCCATAATGGCTATATTTTTGTAAGGAATGACTTGTGGAATGGGGGTCAACACTAAGTTAAAAATCCCCCGCCTCCCCCTTTTCCTGACGATTCCAAACGCTGATATATAAAAACTAAAAAGAGTTTATAATCCCAAAAAATTCAAACACTTTTTTTAATTTTCTCTCTCTACAGTTGTGCCTTGTGCATTTCCTTTTTAGATGTATACTTTTTTTTTAAATCAAAACTTGAGTTTTCACTTTCCCTTCATCTTCTAAAAAAAAAAGAGATAAAAGGCAAATAGATCACAACAAAAATAAAATTTTAGAGTTTATGTATGGAAAGAATTTAAAGGAGTAAACAAATGTAAGTAAAGAAAAAAAATTTCACACATGACAAAAGAAAACAAAAATTTCATTATCCAAATTTGGGAAATTCCACTAGTTCTACCATATTAGCCCGAAAATTTATAAGAAAGAGATTTTTCTACACATGTTTTAAAAAATGGATATGCATGCTTGAAATATGTTAAATATGCAAGTCACCTATGGATCAAAACCTTTTAAAGAGAATAACATTAAATTCTCAAGTGAACGTGCAATGGGATATTTACTCGATTCAAACAAGCCATTATTTTGCCCATTTACAAAAAGCTGACCTAACGATCATAGATGATTGTAAAGTAATTTATCATGCGTAACGGGCTATATTTTTTTAAGGAATGACTTATGGATTGGGTGTCAACACTCAGTTAAAAATTCCCTCCTCCCTTTTTCCGATGATTGTAGATCCTGATACAAAAAAAATAAAAAGAGTTTAAAATCCCTAAAAATTGCAAACACTGTTTGGAATTATCTCGCTCTATATTTGTGCATTGTGCATTTCCATTTTAGATGCATAATTTTTTCTTAAATAAAAACTTGAGTTTTCACTTTCCCTTCATCTCGTAAAAAAAAAAAAAAAGTAGATAAAAGGAAAATAGATTGCAACAAAATGAAAATGTTAGAGTTTATCTATGGAAAGAATTTAGAGGAACAAACAAATATAAGTAATGAAAATTTATTCACACACCACAAATGAACACAAAACGTTTGTTATCTGAGTTTGGGAAATTCCACTAGTTCAACCCTAATAGCTTGGAATTTTATAAGAAAGAGATTTTTCTACTCATGTTTTAAAAAACGGATATGCTTGAAACATGTTAAAGTTGGGAAAGACCTATGGATCAAAACACTTTAAAGAGAATAACATTAAATTCTAAAGTTAACGTGCGGTGGGATATTTATCCAAGTCAAACAATCCCTTATTTTGCCTATTTACAAAAAGTTGACCTAACGATCATAGATGACTGTAAAGTGATTTATCATGCGTAACGGGCTATATTTTTGTAATGAATGACTTATGGATTGGGAGTCAACACACAGTTAAACATCCCCCACCTGCCCCTTTTCTCGACGATTGCAGAACTTGATGCATAAAAACTAAAAAGAGTTTACAATCCCTAAATATTACAAATACTTTTTGGAATTATCTCTCTCTACATTTGTGAATTATGCATTTCCATTTTAGATGTGTACTTTGTTTCTTAAATCAAAACTTGAGTTTTCACTTTCCCTTCATCTCGTAAACAAAAAAATGAGATAAAACCCAAATAGTTCACAAAAAAATAAAAATTTTAGAGTTTATGCATGGGAAGAATTTAAAGCATTAAACAAATTTAAGGAAAGAAAATTTATTCACTGACCACAAATGAACCCAAAAGTTTTGTTATCCAAGTTTGGGAAATTCCACTAGTTCAACCCTAATAGCTCGGAATTTTATAAGAAAGTGATTTTTCTACACATGTTTTAAAAAATGGATATGCATACTTGAAACATTTTAAAGATGCAAATGTCCTATGGATCCAAACCTTATAGAGAGAATAACATTAAATTCTCTAGTGAACGTGTGGTGGGATATTTATCCGAGACAAACAAGCCATTATTTTGCCCATATACCAAACAATTATAGATGATTGAAAAGTGATTTATCATGCATAACGGGCTCTACTTTTGTAAGGAATTACATATGGATTGGGATTCAACACTCAGTTAAAAATCACCCGCCTCCCCCTTTTCCCGAAGATTGCAGAACCTAATATATAAAAACTAAAAAGAGTTTACAATCCCTAAAAATTACAACCACTTTTTGAAATTAACTCTCTCTACATTTGTGCACTGTGCATTTCCATTTTAGATGTATACTTTTTTCTTAAATCAAAATTTTAGTTTTCACTTTTCCTTCATCTCGAAAAAAAAAAGAGATAAAAGGCAAAAAAAATCACAACAAACTGAAAATTTTAGAGTTTACGTATGGAAAGAATTTAAAGCAATAAATAAATGTAAGTAAAGAGAATTTATTCACACACCACAAATGAACACAAATGTTTTGTTATCGAAGTTTGGGAATTTCCACAAGTTCGACCCTAATTGCCCGAAATTTTATAAGAAAGAGATTTTTCTACACATGTTTTAAAAAGTGGATATGCAAGCTTGAAACATGTTAAAGATGCAAACGACCTATGGATCCCAACCTCTTAAATAGAATAACATTAAATTCTCAAGTGAACGTACAATGGGATATTTACCCGAGTCAAACAAGCTATTATTTTTCCTATTTACAAAAAGCAGCCCCAATGATCATATATGATTTTATAGTGATTTATCATGCATAACGGGCAATATTTTTGTAAGGAATGACATATGGATTGGAAGTCAACACTCAGTTAAAAATCCCCCGCCTCCCCCTTTTCCCGAAGATTACAATATCTGGTATATAAAAACTAAAAAGAGTTTACTATCCCAAAAAATTACGAACACTTTTTGGAATTATCTCTCTCTACATTTGTGCATTCTGCATTTTCATTTTAGATGTATACATTTTTCTTAAATAAAAACTTGAGTTCTCACTTTCCCTTCATTTCGTAAAAAAAAAAAACAGATAAAAGGCATATAGATCACAACAAACTGAAATTTTGTGAGTTTATGTATGGAAATAATTTAAAGCAATAAGAAAATGTAAGAAAATTAAAGTTATTCACACACCATAAATGAACACAAAAGTTTTGTTATCCAAGCTTGGGTAATTCCACTAGTTCCACCCTAATAGCTTGGAATTTTATAAGAAAGAGATTTTTCTACACATGTTTTAAAAAATAGATATGCATGCTTGAAACATGTCAAAGATTCAAATGACCTATGGATCCAAACCTTTTAAAGAGAATAAAATTAAATTCACAAGTGGAGGTGCGGTGGGATATTTACCCGAGTCAAACAAGCCATTATTTTCCCCATTTAAAAAAGGTTGACCTAACGATCATAGATGATTGTAAAGTGATATATCATGCGTAACGGATAAGGAATGACTTATCGATTAGAAGCCAACACTCAGTTAAAAATCCCCCGCCTGCCCCTTTTCTTGACAATTGCAGAACCTGATATATAAAAACTAAAAAGAGTTTACAATCCCTAATAATTACAAACACCTATTGGAATTATCTCTCTCTATATTTGTACATTGTGCATTTCCATTTTAGATGTATACTTTTTTCTTACATCAAAACTTGAGTTTTCATTTTCTTTTCATCTCGTAAACAAAAAAAAAGAGATAAAAGATAAATAGATCACAAAAAAATTAAAATTTTAGAGTTTATGTATGGAAAGAATTTAAAGCAATAAACAAATGTAAGTAATGAAAATTTATTCACACACCACAAATGAACACAAAACTTTTGTTATCCAAGTTTGGGAAATTCTTCTAGTTCAACCCACATAGCTCGGAATTTTATAAGAAAGAGATTTTTATACACATGTTTTAAAAAATGGATATGCGTGCTTGAAACATGTTAAAGATGCAAATGACCTATGAATCGAAACCTTTTAAAGAGAATAAGATTAAATTCTCAAGTGAACGTGCGGTGGGATATTTACCTGAGTCAAACAAACCATTATTTTGCCCATTTACAAAAAGCTAACTTATGGATCATAGATGATTCTAAAGTGATTTATCATGCGTAACGGGCTATATTTTTCTAAGGAATGACTTATGGATTGGGAGTCAACACTCATTTCAAAATCCCTCACCTTCCCCTTTTCCCGACGATTGGAAAGCCCTATATAGAAAAACTAAAAAGAGTTTACAATCCCTAAAAATTACAACAACTTTTTGGAATTATCTCTCTGTACATTTGTGCATTGTGCATTTCCATTTTAGATGTATACTTTTTCTTAAATCAAAACTTGAGTTTTCCCTTGCCCTTCATCTCGTAAACAAAAAAAATAGGTAAAAGGCAAATAAATCACCACCAAATAAAAATTTTGGAACGAATATAAAGCAATGAACAAATCTAAAAAAATAAAATTTATTCACACTCCACAAATGAACACAAAATTTTTGTTATCCAAGTTTGGGTAATTCAACTAGTTCAACCCCAATAGCTCGGAGTTTTATAAGAAAGACATTTTTCTACACATGTTTTAAAAAATAGATATGCATGCTTGAAACATGTTAAAGATTCAAATGACCTATGGATCCAAACCTTTTAAAGAGAATAACATTAAATTCTAAACTGAACGTGCGGTGGGATATTTACCCGACTCAAACAACCCATTATTTTTCCCATTTAATAAAACCTGTCCTAACGATCATAGTAGATTGTAAAGTGATTTATCATGCGTAACGGGCTATATTTTTGTAAGGAATTACATATGGATTTTGATTCAACACTCAGTTAAAAATCCCCCGCCTCCCCCTTTTCCCGACGATTGCAGAACTTGATATATAAAAGCTAAAAAGAGTTTACAATTCCTAAAAATTACAAACCCTTTTTGGAATTATCTCTCTCCACATTTGTGCACTGTGCACTTCCATTTTAGATGTTTACTTTTTTCTTAAATCAAAACTTGAGTTTTCACTTTCCCTTCATCTCGTAAACAAAAAAAAAAGATAAAAGGAAAATAGATCACAACCAAATGTAAATTTTAGAGTTTATGCATGGAAAGAATTTAAAGCAATGAACAAATGTAACAAAAGAAAATTTATTCACACACCACAAATGAACACAAAATTTTTGTAATCCAAGTTTGGGTAATTCCACTAGATCAACCCTAATAGCTCGGAATTTTATAAGAAAGAGATTTTTCTACACAACTCTTAAAAAATAGATATGCATGTTTGAAACATGTTAAAGATGCAAATGACCTATGTATCCAATCCTTTTAATGACAATAACATTAAATTCTCAAGTGACCGTGCGGAGGAATATTTACCCGAGTCAAACAAGTTTGTCTGTAATTTATAGATGATTGTAAAGTGATTTATCATGTGTAACGGGCTTTATTTTTTTAAGGAATGACTTATGGATTGGGAGTCAACACTCAGTTAAAAATCCACCGCCTCCCCCTTTTCTTGAAGATTGCATCACCTTACATATAAAAACTAAAAAGACTTTACAATCCCTAAAATTACAGACACTTTTTGGAATTATCTCCCTACATCTGTGCATTGTGCATTTCCACTTTAGATGTATACTTTTTTCTTAAATCAACACTTGACTTTTCACTTTCCGTTCATTTCATCAACAAAAAAAAGAGATAAAAGGCAAATTGATCACAACAAACTGAAAATTTTAGAGTTTAAGTATGGAAATAATTTAATGCAATAATCAAATGTAAGTAAATAAAATTTATTCACACACCACTAATGAACAAAAAAAATTTTTTATCCAAGTTTGGGAAATTCCACTAGTCCAACCCTAATTGCTCGGAATTTTTTCACAAAGAGATTTTTGTATACATCTTTTAAAAAATAGATATGCAAGCTTGAAACATGTTAAGGTTGCAATTGACCTATGGATCCAAACCATTTAAAGACAATAAAATTAAATTCTCAAGTGAACGTACAGTAGGATATTTACCCGAGTCAAACAAGCCATTATTTTTTCGATTTAAAAAAAGCTGAAATATCGATCAGAGATGATTGTAAAGTGATTTATCATGCATTATGGCCTATATTTTTGTAAGGAATGACTTATGGATTGGGAGCCAACACTCAGTTAAAAATCCCCGCTTCCCCCTTTTCCCGATGATTACTAAAACTGATATATAGAAACTAAAAAGAGTTTACAATCCGTAAGAATTACAGGCACTTTTTTGAATTATCTCTCTCTACATTTGTGCGTTGTGCTTTTCCATTTAAACGTATACTTTTTTCTTAAATCAAAACTTGAGTTTTCACTTTCCCTTCATCTCGTAAACAAAAAAAGAGATAAAAGGCAAATAGATCACAACAAAATGAAAATTTCAGAGTTTATGTATGGAAAGAATTTAAAGAAATAAACAAATGTATGTAAAGAAAATTTATTCACCCACCACAAATGAACACAAAAGTTTTGTTATCCAAGTTTAGGAAATTCTACTAGTTCAACCATATTAGCTTGGAATTTTATCAGAAAGAGATTTTTTTACACATGTTTTATAAAATGGATATGCATGCTTGAAACATGTTAAAGATGCAAATGACTTATGGATCCAAGCCTTTTAAAGAGAATAACATTAAATTCTCAAGTGAACGTGCGGTGGGATATTTACCAGAGTGAAACAAGCCAATAATTTGCCCATTTACGAAAAGCTAACCTAACGATCATTCATGATTGTAAAGTGATTTATCATGCATAACGGGCTATATTTTTCTAAGGAATGACTTATGGATTGGGAGTCAACACTCAGTTAAAAATCCCCCTTATCCCCCGTATCCCGACGATTGCAGAACCTAATATGTAAAAACTAAAAAGAGCTTACAATCCCTAAAAGTTACAAACACTTTTTGGAATTATCTCTCTCTATATTTGTGCATTGTGCATTTTCATTTTAGTTGTATACATTTTTCTTAAATAAAAACTTGAGTTTTCACTTTCCCTTCTTCTTGTAAACCAAAAAAAGAGATAAAAGGCAAAAAGATCACAACAAAATGAAAATTTTAGTGTTTAAGTATGGAAAGAATTTAAAGCAATAAACAAATTGAAGTAAAGAAAATGTATTCACACACCACAAATGAACACAAAAGTTTTGCTATCCATGTTTTGGAAATTCCACTAGTTCAAGACTAATTGCTCGGAATTTTATAAGAAAGAGATTTTTCAACACGTGTTAAAAAAGAAATATGCATGCTTGAAAATGTTAAAGATGCAAATGAACTATGGACCCAAAACTTTTAAAGAGAATAACATTAAATTCTCAAGTGAACGTACGGTGGGATATTTACCCGAGTGAAACAGGACATTATTTTTCCCATTTACAAAAAGCTGACCTAACGATCAAAGATGATTTTAAAGTAATTTATCATGTGTAATGGGCTATATTTTTGTAAGGAATGACTTATGGATTGGGAGTCAACACTCAGTTAAAAATCCCTCGCTTCCCCCTTTTCCCAACAATATCAGAACCTGATATATAAAAACTAAAAAGATATCACAATCCCTAAAAATTATAGGCAATTTTTTAAATTATCACGCTCTACATTTGTGTAATGTGCATTTCCATTTTAAACGTATACTTTTTTCTTAAATCAAAACATGAGTTTTCACTTTCCCTTCATCTCGTAAACAAAAAAAAAAGAGATAAAAGGCAAATAGATCACAACAAAATGAAAATTTTAGAGTTTATGTATGGAAATAATTTAAAGCAATCAACAAATGTAAGTAAAGAAAATTTATTCACACTTTACAAATGAACACAAAAGTTTTGTTATCCAAATTTGGAAAATTCCACAAGTTCAAGCCTATTTGCTCAAAATTTTATAAGAAAGATTTTTCTACACATGTTTTAAAAAATGGATATGGATGCTTGAAACAAATTAAAGATACAAATGACCTATGTATCCAAACCTTTTAAAGAGAAGAACATTAAATTCTCAAGTGAACGTACGGTGGGATATTTACCCGAGTCAAAGAAACCATTATTTTGCCCATTTAAAAAACGTTGACCTAACAATCATAGATGATTGTAAAGTGATTTATCATGTGTAATGGGCTATATTTTTGTAAGGAATGACATATGGATATGGAGTCAACACTCAAATAAAAATTTCCCGCCTCCCCCTTTTCCCGACGATAAAGAACCTGATATATAAAAGCTAAAAAAAGTTTAAAATCCCTAAAAATTACAAACACTTTTTGAAATTATCCCTCTCTAAATTTGGGCATTGTTCATTTCCCTTTTAGATGTATAATTTTTTTTAAAATAAAAAATTGAGTTTTCATTTTCTCGTCATCTCGCAAACGAAAAAAAGAGATAAATGGCAAATACATCATAACAAAATGAAAATTATAGAGTTTAGGTATGGAAATAATTTAAAGCAATAATCAAATGTAAGTAAAGAAAATTTATTAACACACTTCAAATGAACACAAAACTTTTGTTATTCTAGTTTGGGAAATTCCACTAGTTCAACCCCAATGCCTCGGAATTTTAAAAGAAAGAGATTTTTCTACATATGTTTTTAAAAAAATATATGCATGCTTGAAACATGTTAAATATACAAATGGCCTATGGATCAAAACCTTTTAAAGACTATAACATTAAATTCTCAAGTGAACGTGCGGTAGGATATTTACCCAAGTCAAACAAGCCATTATTTTGCCCATTTACAAAAAGTTGAGCGTACGATCATAGATGATTGTAAAGTGATTTGTCATGCATAACGGGCTATATTTTTGTAAGGAATGACCTATGGATTGGGAGTCAACACTAAATTAAAAGTCCCCCGCCTCCCCCTTGTCCTGAAGATTGTAGAACCAGATATATAAAAAATAAAAAGAGTTTACAATCCCTAAAAATTACAAATACTTTTTGGAATTATCTCTCACTACATTTGTGCATTGTGCATTTCAATTTTAGATGTATACTTTTTTCTAAAATCAAAACTTGAGTTTTCACTTTTCCTTCATCTCGTAAACAAAAAAAGAGGTACAAGGCAAATAGATCACAACAAAATGAAAATTTTAGAGTTTATGTATGGAAAGAATTTAAAGCAATCAACAATTGTAAGTAAAGAAAATTTATTCACACACCACAAATGAACACAAAAGTTTAGTTATCCAAGTTTGGGAAATTCCACTAGTTCAACCCTAATAGCTCGAAATTTTATAAGAAAGAGATTTTTCTACACAAGTTTTAAAAAATGGATATGCAAGCTTGAAACATGTTAAAGATGCAAATTACCTATCAATCCAAACCTTTTAAAGAGAATAACAGTAAATTCTGAAGTGAACGTACTGTGGGATATTTACCCGAGTCAAACAGGCTATTATTTTTCCCATTTACTAAAAGCCGACCTAACGATCATTGATGATTGTAATGTGATTTATCTTGATTAATTGGCTATATTTTTGTATGGAATGACTTATGGATTGGGAGTCAACACTCAGTTAAAATTCCCACGCCGCCCCCTTTTCCCAATGATTCCAGAACTTGATATATAAAAACTTAAAAGAGTTTACAATCCCTAAAAATTACAGACACTTTTTGGAATTATCTCTCTCTACAAATTTGCATTGTGCATTTCCATTATAGATGTATACTTTTTTCTTAAATCAAAACTCATGTTTTCTCTTTCCCTTGATCTCGTAAACAAAATAAAGAGATAAAAGGCAAATAGAACACAACAAACTGAAAATTTTAGACTTTATTTATGGAAAGAATTTAATGCAATAAAAACTGAAAGTAAAGAAAATTTATTCACACACCATAAAAGAACCCAAAAGTTTTTTTATCCAAGTTTGGGAAATTCCACTAGTTCAACCCTAATAGCTCAGAATTTTATAACAAAGAGATTTTTCTACACATGCTTTAAAAAATGGATATGCATGCATGAAACATATTAAAGATGCAAATGACCTATGGATACAAACCTTTTAAAGAGAATAACACTAAATTCTCAATTGTTTGCGATGGGATATTTACCCGAGTCAAACAAACCATTATTTTTTCCATTTACAAAAAGCTGACCTAAAGATCAAAGATGATTGTAAAGTTATTTATCATGCGTAACTGGCTATATTTTTGTAAGGAATGACTTATGGATTGGAAGTCAACACACAATTAAAAATCCGCCGCCTCCCCCTTTTCCCGACGATCACTGAACCTGATATATAAAAACTAAAAAGAGTTTACAATCCCTAAAAATTACAAACACTTTTTGGAATTACCTCTCTCTACATTTGTGCATTGTGCATTTCCATTTTATAAGTACACTTTTTTCTTAAATCAAAACTTGAGTTTTCACTTTCCCTTCATCTCGTAAACAAAAAAAAGATATAAAAGGCAAATAGATCACAACAAATGAAATTTTAGTGTTTATGTATGGAAAGAATTTAAAACATTAAAAAAATGTAAGTAATGAAAATTTATTCACACACCACCACAAATGAACACAAAACTTTAGTTATCCAGGTTTTTGAAATTCCACTTGTTAAAGCCTAATAGCTAGGAATTTTGTAAGAAAGAGATTTTTCTACACATGTTTTAAAAAATTGATATGCATGCTTGACACATGTTCAAGATGCAAATGACCTATGGATCCAAACCTTTTAAAGAGAATAACATTAAATTTTCAAGTGAATGTGCAGTGGGATATTTACCCGAGTCAACAAAGCCATTATTTTGCCCATTTACAAAAAGCTGACCTAACGATCAAAGATGATTGTAAAGTGATTTATCATGCGTAACGGGCTATATTTTTGTTTAAAATGATTTATGGATTGGGAATCAACACTTCATTAAAGGGGGACGAATGACTTATGGATTTGGAGTCAACACTCAGTTAAAACCTCCCCGCCTCCCCCTTTTCCCGACGATTGAAAAACCTGATATATAAAAACTAAAAAGAAGTTATAATCCATAATAATTACAAACACTTTTTGGAATTATCTCTCTCTACATTTGTGGATTGTGCATTTCTATTTTAGATGTATACTTTTTTCTTAAATCAAAACTTGAGTTTTCACTTTCCCTTCATCTTGTAAACAAAAAAAAGAGATAAAAGGCAAATAGTTAACAACAAACTGAAAATTTTAGAGTTTATGTATGAAAAGAATTTAAAGCAATAAACAACTGAAAGTAAATAAAATTTATTCATACACCATAAACGAACACAAAAGTTTTTTTATCTAAGTTTGGGAAATTCCACTAATTCAACCATAATATCTCGGAACTGTATAAGGAAGAGATTTTTTTATACATGTTTTAAAAAATTGATTTGCATGCTTGAAACATGTTAAAGATGCAAATGACCTATGGATACAAACCTTTTAAAGAGAATAACATTAAATTCTCAAGTGAACGTGTGGTTGGATATTTACCCGAGTCAAACAAGCCATTCTTTTGCCCATTTACAAAAAACTGACCTAACTATCATAGATGATTTTAAAGTGATTTATCATGCGTAACTTGCTATATTTTTGTATGGAATGACTTATGGATTGGAAGTCAACACTCGGTTAAAAATCCCCTGCCTCCCCCTTTTCTTGACGATTACAGAACCTGATATATAAAAACTAAAAAAGAGTTTACAATCCCTAAAAATTACAAACACTTTTTGGAATTATCTCTCTCTAAATTTGTGTATTGTGCATTTCCTTTTTAGTTGTATACTTTTTTCTTAAATTAAAGCTTGATTTTTCATTTTCACTTCATCTCGTTAACAAAAAATAGAGATAAAAGGAAAATAGATCACAACAAACTGAAAATTTCAGAGTTGATGCATGGAAACAATTTAAAACAATAAAAAACTGAAAGTAAAGAAAATTTATTCACACACCACAAAAGAACACAATAGTTTTGTTATCCAAGTTTGGGAAACTCCACTAGTTCAACCTTAATAGGTCGGAATTTTATAAGAAAGAGATTTTTCTACACATGTTTTAAAAAATCGATATGCAAGCTAGAAACATGTTAAAGATGCAAATGACCTATGGATCCAAACCTTTTAAAGAGAATAACAGTAAATTCTCAAGTGAACGTGCGGTGGGAAATTTACCTGAGTCAAACAAGCCATTATTTTGCCCATTTAAAGAAGCTGACCTAACGATCATAGATGATTGTAAAGTGATTTATCATGCATAACAGGCAATATTTTTGTAAGGAATGACTTATGGATTGGAAGTCAACACTCAGTTAAAAACCCCGCGCCTCCCCCTTTTCTATACGATTTCAGAAACTGATATATTAAAACTAAAAAGAGTTTAAAATTCCTAAAAATTACAAATACTTTTTGGAATTATCTCTCTCTATATTTGTGCATTGTGCATTTCCATTTTAGATGTATAATTTTTTCCTAAATCAAAACTTGGTTTTTCACTTTCCCTTCATCTCGTAAACAAAAACAAGAGATAACAGGCAAAAAGATCATAACAAAATGAAAATTTTAGAGTTTATGCATGGAAAGAATTTAAAGAAATAAACAAATGTAAGTAATGAAAATATATTCACACACCAAAAATGAACACAAAACTTTAGTTATCCAAGTTTGGGAAACTCCACTTGTTGAACCCTAATAGCTCGAAATTTTATAAGAAAGAGATTTTCTACACGTGTTTTAAAAAATGGATATGCATGCTTGAAACACGTTAAAGATGCAAATGACCTATGAATCCAAACCTTTTAAAAATAATAACATTAAATTCTCAAGTGATCGTGCGTTGGATATTTACCCGAGTCAAACAAGCCATTATTTTGCCCATTTACAAAAAGCTGACCAAACGATCGTAGATGATTGTAAAGTGATTTATGATACGTAAAGGGATTCATTTTTTTAAGGAATGACTTACGTATTGGGAGTCAACACTCGGTTAAAAATCCACCGCCTCCCTTTTTCCCAAAATTACAGAACTTGATATATAAAAACTAAAAAGATTTTAAAATCCCTAAAAATTATAGACACTTTTTTGAATTATCTCTCTCAAAATTTGTGCATTGTGCATTTCAATTTTAGTTGTATACTTTTTTCTTAAATAAAAACTTGAGTTTTCAATTTCCCTTCATCTTGAAAACAAAAAAAAAAGAGATAAAACGCAAATAGATTAGAACAAAATGAAAATTTTAGAGTTTATGTATGGGAATAATTTAAACCAATAAAAGAATGTAAGTAAATAAAATTTTTTCACATACCACAAATAAACACAAAAGTGACGTTATCCAAGTTTGGGAAATTCACTAGTTCAACCCAAATAGCTCGAAATTTTATAAGAAAGAGATTTTTCTGCACATGTTTTAAAAAATGAATATACATGCTTGAAACACGTAAAAGATGCAAATGACCTATGGATCCAAACCTTTTAAAGAGAATAGCATGAAATTCTCAAGTGAACGTGCGGTGGAATATTTACCCGAGTCAAACAAGCCATTGTTTTGCCCATTTACAAAAAGCAAACCTAACGATCATAGATGATTGTAAAGTGATTTATCATGTGCAATGAGATACATTTTTGTAAGGATTGACTTGTGGATTGGGAGTCAACACACAGTTAAAAATCCCCCGGCACCCCCTTTTCCCGACGATTGCAGAACCTGATATATAAAAACTAAAAAGAGTTTACAATCCCTAAAAACTACCGAAAAGTTTTGGAATTATCTCTCTCCATATTTTTTCATTGTGCATTTCCATTTTAGATGTAGACTTTTTTCTTAAATCAAAACTTCAGTTTTCACTTTCCCTCCTCACGTAAAAAACAAAAGAGATAAAAGGCAAATAGATCACATCAAAATGAAAATTTTAGAGTTTACGTATGGAATGAATTTAAAGCAATAAAGAAATATAAGTAAAGAAAATTTATTGACACAACACAAATGAACTCAAAAGTTTTGTTATCCATGTTTGGGAATTTCACTTGATCAACCCTAATAGCTCGGAATTTTATAAGAAAGAGATTTTTCTACACATGTTTTAAAAGATGGATATGCAAGCTTGAAACATGTTAAAGATTCAAATGACCAATGGATTCAAACATTTTAAAGAGAATAACATTAAATTCTCAAGTGATCGTGCGATGGGATAATTACCGGTGTCAAACAAGCCATTATTTTGCCCATTTACAAAATATTGACCTAACGATCTTAGATGATTGGAATGTGATTTATCAAGCGTAACGGGCTATAGTTTTGTAAGGAATGACTGATGGATTGGGAGTCAACACTTAGTTAAAAATCCCCTGCCTACCCTTTTTCCCGACGATTGCAAAACCTGATATATAAATACTAAAAAGAGTTTACGATCCCTAAAAATTACAAATACTTTTTCACATTTCCTTCATCTCGTAAAAACAAAAAAAGAGATAAAAGACAAATAGAACACAACAAAATGAAAATTTAAGTGTTTATATATGGAGAGAATTTAAATCAATAAACAAATGTAAGTAAAGAAAATTTATTCACACACCACAAATGAACACAAAAGTTTGGTTATCTAAGTTTTGGAAATTACACTAGCTCAGAATTTTACAACAAATAAAATTTTCCACACTTGTTTTAAAAAATGGATATGCATGCTTGAAACATGTTAAAGATGCAAATGACCTATGGATCCAAACCTTTTAAAGATAATAACATTAAATTCTCAAGTGAACGTTCGGTGGTATATTTACCCGAGTCAAACAAGCTATTATTTTGCCCATTTACAAAAAGATGACCTAACGATCATAGAATATTGTAAAGTGATTTATCATGCGTAACGGACTATATTATTGTAAGGAAAGACTTATGGATTGGGAATCAACACTCACTTAAAAATCCCCCGTCTCCCCCTTTTCCTAACGATTACAGAACCTAATATATAAAAACTAAAAAGAGTTTACAATCCCTAAAAATTTCAGACACCTTTTGAAATTATCTCTCTCTACATTTATGCATTGTGCATTTCCTTTTTAGATGTATACTTTTTTCTTAAATCAAAACTTGAGTTTTCACTTTCCCTTCATCTCGTAAACAAAAAAAGAGATAAAAGGCAAATAGATCACAACAAAATGAAAATTTTAGGGTTTATGTATGGAAAGAATTTAAAGCAATAAGTAAATCTAAGTAAAGAAAATTTATTCACACACCACAAATGAACAGAAAAGTTTTCTTATCCAAGTTTGGGAAATTGCACTTGTTCAACCCAAATAGCTCTGAATTTTATAAGAAAGAGATTTTTCTACACATGTTTTAAAAAATTGATAGGCATGCTTGAAACTTGTTATAGATGAAAATGACATATGGATCCAATGCTTTTAAAGAGAATAACATTAAATTCTCAAATGAACGTGCGTTGGGATATTTACCCGAGTGAAACAAGCCATTATTTTGCCCATTTACAAAAGTTGAGCTAACGATCATAGATGATTGTAAAGAGATTTATATTGCATAACAGGCTTTATTTTTGTAAGGAATGACATATGGATTGGGAGCCAACACTCAGTTAAAAATCCCCCGCCTCCCCCTTTTCCCGACGATTTCAGAACCTGATATATAAAAAATAAAAAGAGTTTACAATCCTAAAAATTACAGACATGTTTTGGAATTATCTCTCTCTACGTTTCTGCATTGTGCATTTCCATTTTAGTTGTATACTTTTTTCTTAAATCAACACTTTCCCTTCCTCTCGTGAACAAAAAAGAGGTAAAAGGAAAATAGATTACAACAAAATGAAAATTTTAGAGTTTGTGTATGGAAACAATTTAAAGCAATAAACAAATGTAAGTAAATAAAATTTATTCACACACCACAAATGAACACAAAATTTTTGTTATCCAAGTTTGGGAAATTCCACTAGCTCAACCCTAATTGTTCTGAATTTTATCAGAAAGATATTTTTCTACACATGTTTTTAAGAATGGATATGTATGCTTGAAGCATGTTAAAGATGCAAATGACCTATGATCTATACCTTTTATAGAGAATAACATGAAATTCTCAAGTGAACGTGCATTGGGATAGTTACCCGAGTCAAACAAGCCATTTACAATAACCTAACCTAACGATCATAGACGATTGTAAGGTGATTTATCATGCGTAACGGCCTATATTTTGTAAGGAATGACTTATGGATTGGGAGTCAACACTCAGTTAAAACCTCCCTGCCTCCCCCTTTTCCCAACGATTGCAAAACCTGATATATAAAAACTAAAAAGAGTTTAAAATTTCTAAAAATTACAAAAACTTTTTGGAATTATCTCCCTCTACATTTGTGCATTGTGCATTTCTATTTTAGATGTATACTTATTTCTTAGATCAAAACTTGAGTTTTCACTTTCCCTTCATCTGGTAAACAAAAAAAAGAGATAAAAGACAAATAGATCACAACAAAATGAAAATTTAGAGCTTATGTATGAAAAGAATTTAAAGCAATAAACAAATTTAAGTAAAGAAAATTTATTCACACACCATAGAAGAACTCAAAAGTTTTGTTATCCAAGTTTGGGAAATTCCACTAGTTCAACCCTTATAGCTCGGAATTGTATAAGAAAGAGATTTTTCTACACATGTTTTAAAAAATTGATATGCATGCTTGAAACATGTTAAAGATGCGAATAACCTATGGATCCAAACCTTTTAAAGAGAATAACATTAAATTCTCAAGTGAACGTGCGTTGGGATATTTACATGAGTCAAACAAGCCATTGTTTTGCCGATTTACAAAAAGCAGACCTAACGATCATAGATGATTGTAAAGTGATTTATCATGTGTAACAGGCTATATTTTTTTGTAAGGAATAACTTATGGATTGGGAGTCAACACTCCGTTAAAATTCCCCCACCTCCCCCTTTTCCCGAAGATTGCAAAACCTGATATGTAAAAACTAAAAAGTGTATACAATCCCAAAAAATTATAGACACTTTTGGAATTATCTCTTTCTACATTTGTGCATTGTTCACTTCAATTTTAGATGTATACTTTTTTTCTAAAATCAAAATTTGAGTTTTCACTTTCCTTTTATCTCGTTAACAAAAAAAAAAGATAAAAGGCAAATAAATCACAAAAAAATAAAAATTTCAGACTTGATGTATGGAAAGAATTTAAATCAATAAACAAATGTAAGTAAAGAAAATTTATTCACACACTACAAATGAACACAAAAGTTATGTTATCCAAGTTTGGAAAATTCCACTAGTTCAACCCAAATAGCTCGGAATTTAATAAGAAAAATATTTTTCTACACATGGTTTAAAAGATTGATATGCAAGCTAGAAACATGTTAAAGATGCAAATGACCTATGGATCCAAACCTTTTAAAGAGAATAACGTGAACTTCTCTAGTGAACGTGCGGTGGGATATTTACCCGAGTCATACAAGCCATTATTTTTCCCATTTACAAAAAGCTAACCTAACGATAATAGATGATTGTAAAGTGATTTATCATGTGCAACAGGATAAATTTTTGTATGGATTGACTTATGGATTGGGAGTCAACACTTAGTTAAAAATCCCCCGCCTTCCCCTTTTCCCAACGATTGCAGAACCTGATATATAAAACCTAAAAAGAGTTTACAATCCTTAAAAACAACTGACACTATTTGGAATTATCTCTTTCAAAATTTATGCATTGTGCATTTTCATTTTAGATGTATACTTTTTCCTTAAATACAAACTTGAGTTATCACTTTCCTTTCATCTTGTAAACAAAAAAAAGTGATAAAAGGCAAATAGATCAGAAGAAAATGAAAATTTTAGAGTTTATTTATGGAAAGAATGAAAGCAATAAACAAATGTGAGTAAAGAAAATTTACTCACACACCACAAATGAACACAAATGTTTTGTTACCCAAGTTTTGGAAATTCCACTAGTTAAACCCTAAAAGATCGGAATTTTATAAGAAAGAGATTTTTCTACACATGTTTTAAAAAAGGGATATGCATGCTTGAAATGTGTTAAAGATGCAAATGACCTATGAATCCAAACCTTATAAAGAGAATAACATTAAATTCTCAAGCGAACGTGTGGTGGGATATTTACCTGAGTCAAACAAGCCATTATTTTGCCCATTTACAAAAAGTTGACCTAACAATCATAGATGAGTGTCAAGTGATTTATCATGCGTAACGGGCTATATTTTTTTAGAAATGACTTATCGATTGGGAGTCAACACACAGTTAAAAATCTCCCTCCTCCCCCTTTTCCCGACGATTGCAGAACCTGAAATATAAAAAGTAAAAAGAGTTTACAATCCCTAAAAATTACAGACACTTTTTGGAATTATCTCTCTCTACATTTGTACATTGTGCATTTCCATTTTAGATGTGTACTTTTTTCATAAATCAAAACTTGAGTTTTCACTATCCCTTCATCTCTTAAAAAAAAAAAGAGATAAACGGCAAAAAGATCACTATAAAATGAAAATTTTAGAGTTCATGTATGGAAAAAATTTATAGAAATAAACAAATGTTTGTAAAGAAAGTTTATTCACACACCACAAATGAACACAAAAGTTTTGTTATCCTAGTTTGGGAAATTCCACTAGTTCAATCCTAATAGCTCGGAATTTTATAAGAGAGATTTTTCTACACATGTTTTATAAAATAGATATGCATTGTTGAAACATTTTAATGATGCAAATGACCTATGGATCCTAACCTTTTAAAGAGAATAACATTAAATTCTCAAGTGAACGTGCGGTGGGATATTTACCTGAGCCAAACAATCCATTATTTTTCCAATTCACAAAAAGCTGACCTAATGATCAAAGATGATTGTAAAGTGATTTATCATGCATAACGAGCTATATTTTTTTAAGGAATGACTAATGGATTGGGAGTCAACACTTAGTTCAAAATCCACTGCCTCCCCCTTTTCCTGACGATTGCAGAACCTAATATACAAAATCTAAAAAGAGTTTACAATCCCTAAAAATTATAGACACTTTTTGGAATTATCTCTCTCTACATTTATCACTTTCCTGTCATCTCGTAAACAAAAAAAGAGATAAAAAGCAAATAGATCACACAAAAAGGAAAATTTTAGAGTTTATGAATGGTAAGAATTTAAAGCAATAAGCAAATGTAAGTAAAGAAAATTTATTCACACAACACAAATGAAAACAAAAGTTTTATTATCCAAGTTTGGGTAATTCCACTATATTAACACTAATAGCTCGGAATTTTATAACAAAGAAATTTTTCTACACATGTTTTAAAAAATGGATATGCATGCTTGAAACATGTTAAAGATTCAAATGACCTATGGATCAAAACCATTTAAAGAGAATAAAATTAAATTATCAAGTAAACGTGCTGTGGGATACTTATCCGAGTCAAACAAGCCATTATTTTGCCCATTTACAAAAAGCTGATGTAACGATCATAGATGATTGGGAAGTGATTTATCATGTGTAACAGGCTATATTTTTGTAAGGAATTACTTAGGGATTGGGAGTCAACAATCAGTTAAAAATCCTTCCCCTCCCCCTTATCCCGATGATTGCAGAACCTGATAAATAAAAACTAAATAGAGTTTAAAATCCCTAAAAATTACTCACACAGTTTGGAATTATCTCTCCCCACATTTATGTGTTGTGCATTTCCATTTTAGATGTATTCTTTTTTCTTAAATACAAACTTGAGTTTTCACTTTTCCTTCATCTCGTAAAAAAAAAAAAAAAGAGATATAAGGCAAATTGATCACAAAAAAATGAAAATTTTAGAGTTTATGAATGGAAAGAATTTAAAGCAATAAAAAAATGTAAGTAAATAAAACTTTTTCGCACACCACAAATGAACACAAAAGTTTTGTTATCCAAATTTGGGAAATTCCACTACTTCAACTCTAACACCTCTGAATTTTATATGAAAGAGATTTTTCTACACATGTTTTAAAAACTGGATATGCAGGCTTGAAACATGTGAAAGATGCAAATTACCTATGGATCCAAATTTTTTAAAGAGAATAACATTAAAATCTCAAGTGAACGTGCGGTGGTATATTTACCCGAGTCAAACAAGCCATTATTTTGCCAATTACAAAAAGCTGACGTAACCATCATAGATGATTGTAAAGTGATTCATCATGCATAACGGGCTATATTTTCTAACGAATGACTTATGGATTGGTTGTCAACACTCAGTGAAAAATCCCCCGCCTTCCCCTTTTCCCGACGAGATCAGAACATGATATATAAAAACTAAAAAGAGTTTATGATCCCTAAAAATTATTGACACTTTTTGGACTTATTTCTGTTTACATTTTTGCATTGTGCATTTCCATTTTAGATATTTACTTTTTTCTGAAATCATAACTTGAGTATTCACTATCCCTTCATCTCGTAAACAAAAAAAGAGATAAAACCCAAATAGATCACAAGAAAATGAAAATTTTAGGGTTTATGTATGCAAAGAAATTAAATAAATAAACAAATGTAAGTAAAGAAAATTTATTCACACACCACAAATGATCACAAAAGTTTTGTTATCTAAGTTTGAGAAATTCCACTAGTTCAGCCCTAATAGCTCGAAATTTTAAAGGAAAGAAATTTAAGATGTTAAAGATGCAAATGACCTACAGGTCCAAACCCATTATTTAGCCCATTTACCAAATGCTGACCTACCGATCATAGATGATTTTCAAGTGATTTATCATGCGTAACGGGCTATATTTTTGTAAGGAAGGACTTATTGATTGAGAGTCAACACTCAGTTAAAAATCCCCCGCCTCCCCCTTTTCCCAAACGATTGCAGAACCAAATATATAAAAACTAAAAAGAATTTACAATCCCTAAATATTATAAAAACTTTTTGGAATGATCTTTTTCTACATTTGTGCATTGTGCATTTCCATTTTATATGTATACTTTTTTCTTAAATCAAAACTTGAGTTTTCACTTTCCCATAATGTCGTAAACAAAAAAAGACATAAAAGGCAAATAGATCACAAGAAAATGTAAATTTTAGGGTTTATGTATGGAAAGAATTTAAAGCAGTAAACAAAGCTAAGTAAACAAAATTTATTCACAAACCACAAATAAACACAAAAGTTTTGTTTTCCAAGTTTGGGAAATGCCACTAGTTCAACCCTAATTGCTCGGAATTTTATAAGAGACAGGTTTTTCTACACATGTTTTAAAAAATGGATAGACATGCATGAAACATGTTAAAGAAGCAAATGACCTATGGATCCAAACCTTTGAATGAGAATGACATTAAATTCTCAAGTGTACATGCGTTGGGATATTTACACGAGTCAAACAAGCCATTATTTTGCCCATTTACAAAAAGCTGACCTAACGATCATAGATGATTGTAAAGTGATTTACCATGCGTAACGGGCTATATTTTTGTAAGGAAAGACTTTTGGATTCGGAGTCAACACTCAGTTAAAAATCCCCTGCCTCCCCCTTTTCCCGACGATTACAGAACCTGATATATATAAACTAAAAAGAGTTTACAATCCCTTAAAATTAAAGACAATTTTTGGAATTATCTCTCTCTACATTTGTGCATTGTGCATTTCCAATTTGGATGTATACTTTTTTCTTAAATAAAAACATGAGTTTTCACTTTCCCTTCATCTTGTAAACAAAAAAAGAGATGAAAGGCAAACAGATCACAACAAAATGAAAAGTTTAGGGTTTATGTATGGAAAGAATTTAAAGCAATAAACAAATGTAAAAAAAGAAAAATTATTCATGCACCACAAATGAACACAAACTTTTTGTTATCCGAGTTTGGGAAATTCGACTAGTTCAACCATTAATGCTCGTAGTTTTTTAAGAAAGTGATTTTTCTACATCTGATTTAAAAAATGGATATGCATGCTTGAAACATGTTAAAGATCCAAATGACCTATGGATCCAAAACTTTTAAAGAGAATAACATTAAATTCTCAAGTAAATGTGCGGTGGGATATTTACCTGAATCAAACAAGCCATTATTATGCCCATTTACAAAAAGCTGACTTAACGGTCAAAGATGATTGTAAAGTGATTTATCATGCGTAACGGGATATATTTTTGTATAAAATGATTTATGGATTTGGAGTCAACGCTTCATTAAAAATCCCTCGCCTCACCCTTTTCCCGACGATTACAGAACAACATATATAAAAACTAAAAAGAGTTTAGAATCCTTAAAAATTACATACACTTTTAGGAATTATCTCTCACTAAATTTGTGCATTGTGCATTTCTATTTTATACGTATACTTTTTTCTTAAATCATAACTTGAGTTTTCACTTTCCTTTCATGTCGGAAACAAAAAAAGAGATAAAAGGCAAATAGATCACTACAAATTGAAAATTTTATAGTTTATGTATGGATAGAATTTAAAGCAATAAACAAATGTAAGTAAAGAAAGTTTGTTCACACACGACAAATGAACACAAAAGGTTTTGTCATCCAAGTTTGGGGAATTCTACATGTTCAACCGTAATAGCTAAGAATTTTATAAGAAAGAGATTTTTCTACACATGTTTTAAAAAATAGACAGGCATGGTTGAAACATATTAAAGATGCAAATGACCTATGGATCTAAACCTTTTAAAGAGAATAACATTAAATTCTCAAGTGAACGTGCGGTGGGATATTTACCCGAGTCAAACAAGCCATTATTTTGCCCATCTACCAAAAGCTGACCTACCGATCATAGATGATTGTCAAGTGATTTATCATGCGTAACGGGCTATATTTTTGTAAGGAAGGACTTATGGATTGGGAGTCAACACTCAGTTAAAAATCCCGTGCCTCCTCCTTTTCCCAACGATTGTAGAACCAGATATATAAAAACTAAAAAGAGTTTACAATCCCTAAAAATTATAAACACTTTTTGGAATTATCATTTTCTACATTTGTGCATTGTGCATTTCCATTTTATATGTATACTTTTTTCTTAAATCAAAATTTGAGTTTTCACGTTCCCATCATGTTGTAAACAAAAAAAAGAAGAGATAAAAGGCAAATAGATCACAACAAAATGAAAATTTTAGGGTTTATGCGTGGAAAGAATTTAAAGCAGTAAACAAATGTAAGTAAAGAAAATTTATTCAGAAACACAAATAAACACAAAATTTTTGTTTTCCAAGTTTGGGAAATGCCACTAGTTCAACCCTAATTGCTCGGAATTTTATAAGAAACAGGTTTTTCTACACATGTTTTAAAAAATGGATAGACATGCATGAAACATGTTAAAGATGCAAATGACCTATGGCTCCAAACCTTTTAATGAGAATGACATTAAATTCTCAAATGTACATGCGTTGGGATATTTATCCGAGTCAAACAAGCCATTATTTTGCCCATTTACAAAAAGCTGACCTAACGATCATAGATGATTGTAAAGTGATTTATCATGCATAACGGGCTATATTTTTGTAAGGAAAGACTTTTGGATTCGGAGTCAACATTCAGTTAAAAATCCCCTGCCTCCCAATTTTCTCGATGATTGCAAAACCTGATATATAAAAACTCAAAAAAGTTTACAATCCCTTAAAATTACAGACAATTTTTGGAATAATCTCTCTCTAACTTTGTGCATTGTGCATTTCCATTTTGGATGTATACTTTTTTCTTAAATAAAAACATGAGTTTTCACTTTCCCTTCATCTTGTAAACAAAAAAAGAGATAAAAGGCAAATAGATCACAACAAAATGAAAAGTTTAGGGTTTATGTATGGAAAGAATTTAAAGCAATAAACAAATGTAAAAGAAGAAAAATTATTCATGCACCACAAATGAACATAAAATTTTTGTTATTCGAGCTTGGGAAATTCCACTAGTTCAACCATTAGTGCTCGTAGTTTTTTAAGAAAGAGATTTTTCTACACCTGATTTAAAAAATGGATAAGCATGCTTGAAAGATGTTAAAGATGCAAATGACCTATGGATCCAAACCTTTTAAAGAGAATAACATTAAATTCTAAAGTAAATGTGCGGTGGGATATTTACCCGAATCAAACAAGCCATTATTGTGCCCATTTACAAAAAGTTTGTAAAGTGATTTATCATGCGTAATGGGCTATGTTTTTGTGTAAAATGATTTATGGATTTGGAGTCAACACTTCATTAAAAATCCCTCGCCTCACCCTTTTCCCGACGATTACAGAACAAGATATATAAAACCTAAAAAGAGTTTAGAATCCCTAAAAATTACATGCAGTTTTTGGAATTATCTCTCACTAAATTTGTGCATTGTGCATTTCGATTTTATATTTATACTTTTTTCTTAAATCATAACTTGAGTTTCACTTGCCCTTCATGTCGGAAACAAAAAAAGAGATAAAAGGCAAATAGATCACTACAAATTGAAAATTTTAGAGTTTATGTAAGGAAAGAATTTAAAGCAATAAACAAATGTAAGTAAAGAAAGTTTGTCCACACACCACAAATGAACACAAAAGGTTTTGTTATCCAAGTTTGGGAAATTCTACATGTTCAACCCTAATAGCTAAGAATTTCATAAGAAAGAGATTTTTCTACACATGTTTTAAAAAATCGACAGGCATTGTTGAAACATATTAAAGATGCAAATGACCTATGGATCAATACCTTTTAAAGAGAACAACATTAAATTCTCAAGTGAACGTGCGGTGGGATATTTACCTGAGTCAAACAAGCCATTATTTTGCCCATCTACCAAAAGCTGACCTACCGATCATAGATGATTGTCAAGTGATTTATCATGCGTAACAGGCTATTTTTTGTAAGGAAGGACTTATGGATTGGGAGTCAACACTCAGTTAAAAATCCCCCGTCACCCCCTTTTCCAAACGATTGTAGAACCAGATATATAAAAACTAAAAAGAGTTTACAATCCCTAAAAAATACAAACACTTTTGGGAATTATCTTTTTCGACATTTATGCATTGGGCATTTCCATTTTATATGTATACTTTTTTCTTAAATCAAAACTTGGGTTTTCACTTTCCCATCATCTTGCTAACAAAAAAAGAGATAAAAGGAAAATAGATCACAACAAAATGAAAATTTTAGGGTTTATGTGTGGAAAGAATTTAAAGCAATAAAATAATGTAAGTACTGAAAATTTATTCACACACCATAAATGAACACAAAATTTTTGTTATCCAAGTTTGGGAAATTCCTCTAGTTCAACTCTTATAGCTCGGAATTTTATAAGAAAGAGATTTTTCTACACTTGTTTTAAAAAATGGATAGGCATGCTTGAAACATGTTAAAGATAAAAATGACCTATGGATTCAAACCTTCTAAAGAGGATAAAATTAAATTCTCAAGTGAAAGTGCAGTGGTATACTTACCCGAGTCAAACGAGCCATTATTTTGCCCGTTTACAAAAAGGTAACCTACCGATCGTAGATGATTGTAATGTGATTTATCATGCTTAACGCGCAATAGTTTTGTAAGGAATGACTTATGGATTGGGAGTCAACACTCTGTTAAAAATCCATCGCCTCCCCCTTGTCCCAACGATTGCAGAACCTCATATATAAAAACGAAAAAGAGTTTACAATCCCTAAAAATTATCGACACTTTTTGGAATTATCTCTCTCTACATTTGTGCATTGTACATTTCCATTTAAGATGTATACTTTTTTATTAAATCAAAACTTGAGTTTACACTTTCCGTTTATTTCGTAAACAAAAAAAGAGATAAAAGGCAAATAGATCAGAACAAAATGAAAATTTTAGAGTTTATGTATGGAAAGAATTTTAACCAATAACAAATGCAAGTAAAGAAAGTTTATTCACACACCACAAATGAACACAAAAGTTTTGTTATCCAAGTTTGGGAAATTCCACTAGTCAACCCTAATAGCTTGGAATTTTATAAGAAAGAGATTTTTCTTCACATGTTTTAAAAATTGGATATGCATGCTTGAAACAAGTTAAAGATGCAAATACCCTATAGATCCAAACCTTTTAAAGAGAATAACATTAAATTCTCACGTGAATGTGCGGTGGGATATTTACCTGAGTCAAACAAGCCATTATTTTGCCCATTTAGAGAAATCTAACCTAACGATCATAGATGATTGTAAAGTAAATTATCATACGTAAAGAACTATATTTTTGTCAGCAATGACTTATGGATTGGGAGTCAACACTCAGTTAAAAATCCCCCGCCTCCCCCTTTTTCTGATGATTTTAGAACCTTATATATAAAAAATAAAAAGAGTTTACAATCCCTAAAAATTACTGACACTTTTTGGAATTATCTCTCTCTACATTTGTACATTGTGCGTTTCCATTTTAGAAGTATACCTTTTTCTTAAATCAAAACTTGAGTTTTCACTTTCCCTTCATCTTGTGAACAAAAAATGTGATAAAAGGCAAATAGATTAGAACAAAATGAAAATTTTAGAGTTTATGTATGGAAAGAATTTAAAGCAGAAACAAATGTAAGTAAAGAAAATTTATTCACACACCAGGAATGAACACAAAAGTTTTGTTATCCAAGTTTGGGAAATTCCACTAGTTCAATCCCAATAGCTTGGAATTTTATAAGAAAGAGATTTTTCTTCACAAGTTTTAAAAATTGGATATGCATGCTTGGAACAAGTTAGAGATGCAAATGACCTATGGTTCTAAACCTTTTAAATAGAATAACAATAAATCCTCAAGTGAACGTGCAGTGGGATATTTACTTGAGTCAAATAAGCCATTAGTTTGCCCATTTACAAAAATCTAACCTAATGATCATAGACGATTATAAAGTGAATTATCATATGTAAAGGACTATATTTTTTTCTGGAATGACTTATGGATTGGAAGTCAACACTCGGTTAAAAATTCCCTGCCTCCCCCTTTTCCCGATGATTGAAGAACCTTATATATAAAACTAAAAACAGTTTACAATCCCTAAAAATTATTGACACTTTTTGGAATTATCTCTCTCTACATTTGTACATTGTGCATTTCCATTTTAGATGTATACCTTTTTCTTAAATCAAAACTTGATTTTTTACCTTCCCTTCATCTCGTGAACAAAAAAAGTGATAAAAGGCAAATAGATTAGAACAAAATGAAAATTTTAGAGTTTATGTATGGAAATAATTTAAAGCAATAACAAATGTAAGTAAAGAACATTTATTCACACACCACAAATGAACACAAAATTTTTGTTATCCAAGTTTGGGAAATTCCACTAGTTCAACCCTTATAGCCTGGAATGTTGTAAAATGAGTTTTTTTACACATGTTTCAAAAAATGGATATGCATGCTTGAAACATGTTAAAGATGCAAATGACCTACGGATCCAGACCTATGGATCCAAACGTTTTAAAGAGAATAACATTAAATTCTCATGTGAACATGCGGTGGGATATTTACACGAGTCAAAAAGCTGACCTAACTATCATAGATGAATGTAAAGTGATTTATCAAGCGTAACGGGCTATATTTTTGCAAGGAATGACTTATGGATTGGGAGGTAACACTTAGTAAAAAATCCTCTGCCTCTCCCTTTTCCCGATGATTGCAAAACCTTGTATTCAAAAACTAAAAAGAGCTTACAATCCCTAAAAATTACAAACACTTTTTGGAATTATCTCTCTCTACATTTGTGCAATGTGCATTTCCATTTTAGATGTATAATTTTTTCTTAAATAAAAACTTGAGTTTTCTCTCTCCCTTCTTCTTGTAAATAAAAAAATTGATAAAAGGCAAATAGATCAGAACAAAATTAAAATTTTAGAGTTTTGTATGGAAAGAATTTAAAACAATATCAAATGTACGTAAAGAAAATTGATTCACACACCACAAATGAGCACAAAAGTTTTGTTATCCATGTTTGGGAAATTCCACTAGTTCAACTCTAATAGCTTGGAATTTTATAAGAAAGAGATTTTTCTACGCATGTTTTAAAAAATGGACATGCCTGCTTGAAATGTGTTAAAGATGCAAATGACCTGTGGATGCAAACCTTTTAAAGAGAATAACATTAAATTCTCAAGTGAACGTGTGGTGGGATATTTACCCGAGTCAAACACACCATTATTTTGCTCATTAACAAAAAGCTCACCTAATGATCAAAGATGATTGTAAAGTGATTTATCTTGTGTAACGGGCTATATTTTTGTAAGGAATGTCTTTTGGATTGGGAGTCAGCACTCAGTTAAAAATCCCCTGCCTCCCCCTTTTCCTAACGATTGAAAAACCTTGTATATAAAAACTAAAGAGAGTTTACATCCCTAAAAATTAGAAACACTTTTTGGAATTATCTCTCTCTACATTTGGCCATTGTGCATTTTGATTTTAGATGTATACTTTTTTCTTAAATCAAAACTTGAGTTTTCATATTCCCTTCATCTCGTAAACAAAAAAAAAAGATAAAAGGCCATCAGAACAAAATGAAAATTTTAGAGTTTGTGTATGGAAATAATTTAAAACAATAGAAAATGTAAGTAAAGAAAATTTATTCACACACCACATATCAACACAAACTTTTGTTATCCAAGTTTGGGAAATTCCACTAGTTCAACCCTAATAGCTTGGAATTTTATAAGAAAGATATTTTTCTACACATGTTGTAATTAATTGATATGTATGCTTGAAACATGTTAAAGATGCAAATGACCTATGGATCCAAACCTTTTAAAGAGAATAACATTAAATACTCAAGTGAACGTGCAGTGGGATATTTACCCGAGTCAAACAAGCCATTATTTTTCCCATTTACGAAAAGATGACCTAACAATCATAGATGATTGTAAAGTGATTTATCATGTGTAACAGGCTATATTTTTTGTATGGATTGACTTATGTAATTGGAGTCAACACTCAGTTAAAAATCCCCTGCCTCGCCCTTTTCCTAACGATAGAAAAACCTTGTAAATAAAAAATAAAAAGAGTTTACAACCCTAAAAATTACAAAGATTTTTTTGAATTATCTTTGTCTATTTGTGCATTGTGCATTTCCATTTTGGATATATACTTTTTTCTTAAATCAAAAGTTGAGTTTTCACTTTCCCTTCATCTTGTAAACAAAAAAAGAGACAAAATGATCACAACAAAATGAAAATTTTAGAGTTTATGTATAGCAAGAATCTAAAAAAATAAAAAATGTATGTAAATATAAATCTTCACACACCACAGATGAACACAAAAGTTTTGTTATCCAAGTTTGGGCAATTCCACTTGTTCAACCCTAATAGCTAGGAATTTTATTAGAAAGAGATTTTTCTACACATGTTTTAAGAATTGGATATGCATACTTGAAACATGTTAAAGATGCAAATGACCTATGGATCCAAACCTTTTAAAGAGAGTAACATTAAAATCCCAAGTGAACGTGAGGTGGGATATTTACCCGAGTCAAACAAGCCATTATTTAGCCCATTTCCAAAAAGCTGACCGAACGATCATAGATGATTGTAAAGTGAATTATCATGCGTAACGGGTGATATTTTTGTAAGGAATGACTTATGGATTGGGAGTCAATACTCAGTTAAAAATCACCCGCCTCCCCCATTTCCCGACGATTGCAAAACCGTGTATATAAAAACTAAAAAGAGTTTACAATCCCTAAAAATTACAGACACTTTTTGGAATTATCACTCTCTACATTTGTGCATTGTGCATTTCCATTTTAGATGAATACTTTTTTGTTAAATCAAAACTTGAGTTTTTCACTTTCCCTTAATCTCGTAAACAAAAAAAGAGATAAAAGGCAAAATGATCACAAAAAAAATTAAAATTTTAGAGTTTATGTATAGAAAGAATTTAAAGCAATAACAAATGTAAGTAAGGAAAATTTATTCACACACCACAAATGAACACAGAAGTTTTGGTATCCAAATTTGGGAAATTCTACTAGTTCAACCCTAATAGCTTGGAATTTTATTAGAAAGAGATTTTTCTACACATGTTTTAAAAAACGGATATGCATTATGTGAAAAGATGCAAATGACCTATGGATCCAAACCTTTTAAAGAGAATAACATTAAATTCTAAAGTGAACATGTAGTGGGATATTTACCCGAGTCAAACAAACCATTATTTTGCCCATTTACAAAAAGCTGACCTAACAATCATAGATGATTGTAAAGTGATTTATCATGCGTAACAGGCTATATTTTTGTAAAGAATGACTTATGGATTGGTAGTCAACCCTCTGTTAAAAATCTCCCACCTCCCCTTTTCCCAATGATTGGAAAACCTTGTAAATAAAAACTAAAAAGAGTTTACAATCCCTAAAAATTACAGACACTTTTTGAAATTATCTCTCTCTACATTTTTGCATTGTGCATTTTTATTTTAGATATATACTTTTTTCTTAAATCAAAATTTGACTTTTCACTTTTCCTTCATCTCGTAAACAAAAAAAGAGATTAAAGGCAAATAGATCGTAACAAAATGAAAATTTTAGAGTTTATGTATGGAAAGAATTTCAAACAATAACAAATGTAAGTAAAGAAAATTTATTCACACACCACAAATGAACACAAAAGTTTTCTTATCCAAGTTTGGGAAATTCCACTAGTTCAACCCCAATAGCTTGGAATTTTATAAGAAAGAGATTTTTCTACACATGTTTTCAAAAATGGATATGCATGCTTGAAACATGTTAAAGATGCAAATGACCTATGGATCCAAATGTTTTAAAGAGAATAATATTAAATACTCAAGTGAACGTACGATGGGATATTTACCCAAGTCAAACAACCATTATTTTGCCCATTTCCAAAATGCTGACCTAACGATAATAGATGATTGTAAAGTGATTTATCTTGTGTAATGGGTTATATATTTTGTAAGGAATGACTTATGGATTGGGAGTCCACACATAGTTAAAAATCGCTGGCCTCCCCCTTTTCCCGATGATTGCAAAACCTTGTATATAAAAAATAAAAATAATTTATAATCTCTACAAATTACAGACACTTTTTGGAAGTATCTCTCACTACATTTGTGCATTTTGCATTTCCATTTTAGATGTATACTTTTTTCATGAATCAAAACTTGAGTTTTAACTTTCGCTTCATCTTGTAAACAAAAAAAGGGATAAAAGGCAAATAGATCAGAAAAAAACGAAAATGTTAGAGTTTATGTTTGGAAAGAATTTAAAGCAATAAAAAAATGTAAGTAAAGAAAATTTATTCATAAAGCACAAATGAACACTAAAGTTTTGTTAACCAAGTTTGGGAAATTTCACAAGTTCAACCATAATAGCTTGGAATTTTATTAGAAAGAGATTTTTCAACACATGTTTTAAAAAAGGGATATGCATTATGTTAAAGATGCAAATGACCTATGGATCCAAACCTTTTAAAGAGAATAACATTAAATTCTCAAGTGAACGTGCGGTGGGATATTTACCCTAGTCAAACAAGCCATTATTTCGCCCATTTACAAAAAGCTTACCTAAAAATCTTAGATGACTGTAAAGTCATTTATCATGCGTAACAGGCTATATTTTTTTTAAGGAATCACTTATGGATTGGGAGTCAACACTCAGATAAAAATCCCTCGCCTCCCCCTTTTCCCGTCTATTGCAAAACCTTTTAAATAAAAACTGAAAATAGTTTACAATCCCTAAAAATTACAGACACTTTTTAGAATTATCTCTCTCTATATTTATGCATTGTGCATTTTCAATTTAGATATATAGTTTTTTCTTAAATCAAAAATTTAGTTTTCACTTTCCCTTCATCTCATAAACAAAAAAAAGAGATAAAAGGCAAATAGATCGCAAAAAAATGAAAATTTTGGAGTTTATGCTTTGAAAGAATTTAAATTAATAACAAATGTAAGTAAAGAATATTTATTCACACACCACAAATGAACACAAAAGCTTTGTTATCCAAGTTTGGGAAATTCCACTTGTTCAACCTTTATTGCATGGAATTTTATAAGATAGAGAGTTTTCTACACATGTTTTAAAAAATGGATATGCATGCTTGAAACATGTTAAAGATGCAAATGACCTATGGATCCAAACCTTTTATAGAGAATAACATTAAATTCTCAAGTGAACGTGCTGTGGATATTTACTCGAGTCAAACAAGCCATTATTTTGGTCATTTAAAAAAAGTTGACCTAACGATCATAGATAATTGTAAAGTGATTTATCATGCATAATGGGCTATATTTTAGTAAGGAATGACTTATGGATTGGGAGTCAACACTCAGTTAAAAATCCCTCGCTTACCCCTTCTCCCGATGATTGCAAAACCTTGTTTATAAAAACTAAAAAGAGTTTACAATCCCTAAAAATTACAGGCACTTTTTTGAATTATCTATATCTACATTTGTGCATTGTGCATTTCCATTTTAGATGTATAATTTTTTCTAAAATCAAAACTTGTGTTTTCAATTTCCCTTTATCTCGTAAACAAATAGAGAGATAAAAGGCAAATAGATCAGAATAAAATGAAAATTTTAGAGTTTATGTTTGGAAGGATTTTAAAGCAATAACAAATGTAAGTGAAGAAAATTTATTCACATACCACAAATAAACACAAAAGTTTTAGAATCCAAGTTTGGGGAAATTCCACTAGTTCAACCCGAATAGCATGGAATTTTATTAGAAAGAGATTTTTCAACACATGTTTTAAAAAATAGATATGCATTATGTTAAAGATGCAAATGACCTATGGATCCAAACCTTTTAAAGGGAATAACATTAAATTCTCATGTGAACGTGCGGTGGGATATTTATCCGAGTCAAACAAGCCATTAATTTTCCGATCGACAAAAACCTGACCAAACGATCACAGATGATTTTAAAGTGATTTATCATGCATAACGGGCTATTTTTTTGTACGGAATTACTGATGGATTGGGTGTCAACACTTAGTTAAAAATCCCCCGCCTCCCCCTTTGCTAGACGATTGTAAAACCTTGTATATAAAAACTAAAAAGAGTTTACAATCCCTAAAAATTATAGACACTTATTGGTATTATCACTCTCTACATTTGTGCTTCGTGGATTTCCATTTTAGATGTTTACTTTTTTTTTAAATCAAAGCTTGAGTTTTCCCTTTTCCTTCATCTCGTAAACAAAAACAGAGATAAAAGGCAAATAGAGCATAACAAAATGAAAGTTTTATAGTTTATGCACGGAAAGAATTTAAAGCAATAATAAATTTAAGTAAAGAAAATTTATTCATACACCACAAAAAAACACAAAAGTTTTGTTAACCAGGTTTGGGAAATTCCACGAGTTACCCCCTAATAGCTTGGAATTTTATGAAAAAAGAGATTTCTCTACACATGTTTTAAAAAATGGATATGCATGCTTGATACACGTTAAAGATGGAAATGACCTATGTATCCAAACATCTTAAACAGAAAACATTAAATTCTTAAGTGAACGTACAGTGGGATATACCCGACTCCAACAAGCCATTATTTTGCCCATTTACAAAAAGCTAACCCAAAGATCATAGATGATTGTAAAGCGATTTATCATTCAGAATGGGCTATATTTTTGTAAGGAATGTCCTATGGATTGGGAGTCAACACTCAGTTAAAAATCCCCCGCCTTCCCCTTTTCCTGAAGATTGCAAAACCTGATATATAAAAACTAAAAAGAGGTTACAATCCCAAAAAATTATAGAAACTTTTTGGAATTATCTCACTCAACATTTGTGCATTGTGCATTTCCATTTTAGATGTTTACTTTTTACTTAAATCAAAACTTAATTTTTCACTTTCCCTTCATCTCGTAAACAAAAAAAGAGATAAAAAGCAAATAGCGCACAACAACAAAAAAAAATTTAGGGTTAATGTATGGAAAAAATTTAAAGCAATAACAAATGTATGTGAATAAAATTTATTCACACACCACTAATGAACACAAAGGTTTTGTTATCCAAGTTTGGGAAATTCCACTAGTTCAAACCTAATTCCTTGGAATTTTATAAGAAAGAGATTTTTGTACACATGTTTTAAAAAAATGGATATGCATGCTTGAAAGATGTTAAAGATGCATTTGACCTATGGATCCAAACCTTTTAACTTAGAATAACATTAAATTCTCAAGTTATTGTACAGTGGGATATTTACCCGAGTCAAACAAGTCATTATGTTGCCCATTAACAAAAACTTGACCTAACAATCAAAGATGATAGTAAAGGTCTTTATCATGCATAACGGGCTATATTTTTGTAAGGAATGAACTATGGATTGGGAGTCAACACTCAGTTAAAAATCTCCCGCCTCCTCTTTTTCCCGATGATTGCAAAACCTGATATATAAATACTTAAAAGAGTTTACGATCCCTAAAAATTATAGACACTTTTTGGAATTATCTCACTCTACATTTCTGCATTGAGCATTTCCATTTTAGATGTGCACTTTTTCCTTAAATACAAACTTGAGTTTTCACTTTTCCTTCATCTCGTAAACAAAAAAAAGAGATAAAAGGCAAATAGAACACAAATAAATGAAAATTTTAGTGTTTATGTATGGAAAGAATTTAAAGCAATAGAAAAATGTAAGTAAAGAAATTTTATTCACACACGACAAATGAACACAAAAGTTTGGTTATCTAAGTTTGGGAAATTACTCTAGTTCAACTCTAATAGCTCAGAATTTTATAACAAATAAAATTTTATACACTTGTTTTAAAAAATGGATATGCATGCTTGAAACATGTTAAAGATGCAAATGACTTATGGATCCAAACCTTTTAAAGATAATAACATTAAATTCTCAAGTGAACGTGCAGTGGGATATTTACCCGAGTCAAACAAGCCATTATTTTACCCATTTACAAAAAGATGACTTAACGGTCATAGATGATTGTAAAGTGATTTATCATGCGTAATGGACTTTATTATTTTAAGGAAAGACTTATGGATTGGGAGTCAACACTCAATTAAAAATCCCCCGTCTCCCCCTTTTTTCCCGATGATTGAAGAACCTGATATATAAAAATGAAAAAGAGTTTACAATCCCTAAAAATTACAAACACTCTTTGGAATTATCTCTCTCTACAATTCTTCATTGTGCATTTCCTTTTTAGATGCATACTTTTTTCTTAAATCAAAACTTGAGTTTTCACTATCCCTTCATCTCGTAAACAAAAAAAGAGATAAAAGGCAAATAGATCACAACAAAATGAAAATTTTAGGGTTTATGTATGGAAAGAATTTAAAGCAATAAACAATGTAAGAAAATAAAATTTATTCACACACCACATATGAACACAAAAATTTTGTTATCCTAGTTTGGGAAATTGCACTTGTTCAACCCTAATAGCTCGGTATTTTATAAGAAAGAGATTTTTCTACACATGTTTTAAAAAACGGATAGGCATGCTTGAAACATGTTATAGATGCAAATGACCTATGGATCCAAACCTTTTAAAGAGAATAACATTAAATTCTCATGTGAACGTGTGTTGGGATATTTACCCGAGTCAAACAAGCCATTATTTTGCCCATTTACAAAAGCTGAGCTAACGTACATAGATATTTGTAAAGAGATTTATCTTGCATAACATACTATATTTTTGTAAGGAATGACTTATGGATTGGGATTCAACACTCCGTGCAAAATCCCCCGCCTCCCCCTTCCCCCTTCTCCTGACGATTGCAGAACCTAATATATAAAAACTAAAATGAGTTTACAATCCCTAAAAATTACGGAAACATTTTGGAATTTTGGAATTATCTCTCTGTACATTTGTGCATTGTGCATTTCCATTTTAGATATATTCTTTTTTCTTAAATCAACACTTTCCCTTCATCTCGTAAACAGAAAAAGAGATAAAAGGAAAATAGATTACAACAAAATAAAAATTTTAGAGTTTATGTATCGAAACAATTTAAAGCAATAAACAAATGTAAGTAAATAAAATTTATGCACACACCACAAATGAACACAAAATTTTTTTTATCCAAGTTTGGGAAATTCCACTAGCTCAACCCTAATAGTTCGGAATTTTATAAGAAAGAGATTTTTCTACACATGTTTTTAAAAATGGATATGAATGCTTGAAGCATGTTAAAGATGCAAATGACCTATGGATCCATACCTTTTAAAGAGAATAACATTAAATTCTCGAGTGAATGTGTGTTGGGATAGTTACCCGAGTCAAAAAAGCCATTATTTTGCCCATTTACAATAACCTAACCTAACGATCATAGACGATTGTAAAGTGATTTATCATGCATAACGGGCTATATTTTTGTAAGGAATGACTTATGGATTGGGAGTCAAACCTCAGTTAAAAATCGTTTGCCTCCCCCTTTTCCCAATGATTGCAAAACTTGATATATAAAAATTACAAAGAGTTTACCATCCCTAAAAATTACGGACACTTTTTGGAATTATCTCTCTCTACATTTGTGCATTGTACAATTCCCTTTTAGATGTATTCCTTTTCCTTAAATACAAACTTGTGTTTTCACTTTTCCTTCTTCTTGTAAACAAAAAAAGAGATAAAAGACAAATAGATCACAACAAAATGAAAATTTAGAGTTTATGTATGGAAAGAATTTAAAGCAATAAAGAAAATTTATTAACACACACAAATGAACCAAAAAGTTTTCTTATCAAAGTTTGGGAAATTCCACTAGTTCAACCCTTATAGCTCGGAATTTTATAAGAAAGAGATTTTGCTACGCATGTTTTAAAAAATGGATAGGCATGCTTGAAACGTGTTAAAGATGCAAATGACATATGGATCTAAACCTTTCAAAGAACATTAAATTCTCAAGTGAACGTGCGTTGGGATATTTACCCGAGTCAAACAAGCCATTATTTTGCCCAGTGACAAAAAGATGACCTAACGATCATAGATGATTGTAAAGTGATTTATCATGGGTAATGGGCTACAATTTTTTGTATGGAATGACTTATGGATTGGGAGTCAACACTCCGTTAAAAATCCCCCGCCTCCCCCTTTTCCCGAAGATTGCAAAACCTGATATATAAAAACTAAAAAGTGTATACAATCTCTAAAATTACAAACACTTTTGGAATTATCTCATTCAAAATTTATGCATTGTGCATTTCCATTTTAGATGTATACTTATTCTTAAATACAAACTTGAGTTTTCACTTTCCCTTCTTCTCGTAAAAAAAAAAGAAGTGATAAAAGGCAAATAGATCACAATAAAATGAAAATTTTGGACTTTATGTATGGAAAGAATGAAAGCAATAAACAAATGTAAGTAAAGAAAATTTATTCACACACCACAAATGAACACAAATGTTTTGTTATCCAAGTTTTGGAAATTTCACTTGTTCAACCCTAAATGATCGGAATTTTATAAGAAAGAGATTTTTCTACACATATTTTTAAAAATGGATATGCATGCTTGAAATTGTTAAAGATGCAAATGACCTATTTTCCTGAGTCAAACAAGCCATTATTTTGCCCATTTACAAAAAGCTGACCTAACTATCATAGATGAGTGTCAAGTGATTTATCATCCGTAACGGGCAATATTTTTTTTAGGAATAACTTATGGATTGGGAGTTAACACACAGTTAAAAATCACTCATCTCCCCCTTTTCCCGATGATTGCAGAACCTGATATATATAAACTAAAAAGAGTTTACAATACTTAAAAATTACAGACACTTTTTGGAATTATCTCTCTCTACATTTGTGCATTGTGCATTTCCATTTTAGATGTGTACTTTTTTCATAAATCAAAACTTGAGTTTTCACTTTCCCTTCATCTTGTAAACAAAAAAAGAGACAAAAGGCAAATAGATCACTGCAAAAAGAAAATTTTAGAGTATATGAATGTAAAGAATTTAAAGCAATAAACAAATGTAAGTAAAGAAAATTTTTTCACACACTACAAATGAACACAAAAGTTTTTTTATTCAAGTTTAGGAAATTCCACTAGTTCAACCCTAATACCTCTGCATTTTATATGAAAGAGATTTTTCTACACATGTTTTAAAAAATGGATATGCATGTTTGAAACTTGTGAAAGATGCAAAAGACCTATGGATCCAAACCTTTTAAAGAGAATAACATTAAATTCTCAAGTGAATGTGCGTTGGGATATTTAGCCGAATCAAGCAAGCCATTATTTTCCCTTTTCACAAATATCTGACCTAACGATCATAGATGATCATCATGTGATTTATTACACATAACAGACTATATTTTTTTAACGAATGACTTATGGATTGGGAGTCAACACCCCGTTAAAAATCCCCTGCCTCCTTCTTTTCCCGATGATTGTAGAAACTTATATATAAAAACAAAAAAGAGTTTACAATCCCTAAAAATTACTGACACTTTTTGGAATTATTTCTGTTTACATTTTTGCATTGTGCATTTCCATTTTAGATATATACTTTTTTCTTAAATCATAACTTGAGTATTCACTTGCCCTTCATCTTGTAAACAAAAAAAGAGATAAAAGGCAAATAGATCACAGGAAAATGAAAATTTTAGGGTTTATGTATGCAAAGAATTTAAAGAAATAAACAAATGTAAGTAAAGAAAATTTATTCAAACACCACAAATGATCACAAAAGTTTTGTTATCCAAGTTTGGGAAATTCCACTAGTTCAACCCTAATAGCTCGGAATTTTAAAAGAAAGAGATTTTTCTACACATGTTTTAAAAAATGGATAGGCATGTTTGAAACATGTTAAAGATGCAAATGACCTATGGGTCCAAAACTTTTAATAAGAATACCATTAAATTCTCAAGTGAACGTGCATTGGGATATTTACCCGAGTCAAACAAGCCATTATTTAACCCATTTACCAAAAGCTGACCTACCGATCATAGATGATTGTCAAGTGATTTATCATGCATAACGGGCTATATTTTGGTAAGGAAGGACATATGGATTGGTAGTCAACACTCAGTTAAAAATCCCCCGCTCCCCCTTTTTCCAACGATTGCAGAACCAGATATATAAAAACTAAAAAGATTTTAAAATCCCAAAAAATTACAAACACTTTTTGGAATTATCTTTTTTTACATTTGTGCATTGTGCATTTCCATTTTATATGTATACTTTTTTCTTAAATCAAAACTTGATTTTTCACTTTCCCATCATCTCGTAAACAAAAAAAGAGATAAAAGGCAAATAGATCACAAGAAAATGTAAATTTTAGGGTTTATGTATGGAAAGAATTTAAAGCAATAAAAAAAATGTAAGTAAAGAAAATTTATTCACACACCAGAAATGAACACAAAATTTTTGTTATCCAAGTTTAGAAATGCCACTAGTTCAACCCTAATTTCTCGTAATTTTATAAGAATAAGGTTTTTCTACACATGTTTTAAAAAATGGATAGACATGCATGAAACATGTTAAAGATTCAAATGACCTATGGATCCAAACCTTTTAAAGAGAATAACATTAAATTCTCAAGTGAACGTGCGGTGGGATATTTACTAAAGTGAAACAAGCCATTATTTTGCCCATTTACAAAAAGCTGACCTAACGATCATAGATGATTGTAAAGTGATTTATCATGCGTAATGGGCTATATTTTTGTAAAGAAAGACTTTTGGATTCGGAGTCAACACTCAGTTAAAAATCCCCTGCCTTCCCCTTTTCCCGACCATTGCAAAACCTGATATATAAAATATAAAAAGAGTTTACAATCCCTTAAAATTACAGAAATTATTTGGAATTATCTCTCTCTGCATTTGTGCATTGTGGATTTCCATTTTGGACATATAATTGTTTCTTAAATAAAAACATGAGTTTTCACTTTTCCTTCATCTCGTAAACAAAAAAAGAGATAAAAGGCAAATAGATCACAACAAAATGAAAATTTTAGGGTTTATGTATGGAAAGCATTTAACACAATAAACAAATTTAAAAAAAATAAAAATTATCCACGCACCACAAATGAACACAAAATTTTTGTTATCCAAGTTTGGGAAATTCGATTAGTTCAACCCTTAAAGCTTATAATTTTTTAAGAAAGAGATTTTTCTACACCTGATTTAAAAAATGGATAAGCATGCTTGAAACATGTTAAAGATGCAAATGGCCTATAGATCCAAACCTTTTAAAGAGAATAACATGAAAATCTCAAGTAAACGTGCGGTGGGATATTTACCCGAATCAAACAAGCCAATATTTTGCCCATTTACAAAAAGTTGACCTTACGATCAAAGATGATTGTAAAGTGATTTATCATGCGTAACGGGCTATATTTTTGTAGGAAATGAGTTATGGATTGGGTGTCAACACTTCGTTAAAAATCCCCCGCCTCACCCTTTTCCCGACTATTACAGAACAAGATATATAAAAACTAAAAAGAGTTTACAATCCCTAAAAATTACATACACTTTTTTGGAATTATCTCTCACTACATTTGTGCATTGTGCATTTCCATTTTATACGTATGCTTTTTTCTTAAATCATGACTTGAGTTTTCACTTTCCCTTCATCTCGGAAACAAAAAAAGAGATAAAAGGCAAATAGATCACTACAAAATGAAAATTATAGAGTTTATGTATGGAAAGAATTTGAAGAAATAAACAAATGTAAGTAAAGAAAGTTTGTTCACACACCACAAATGAACACAAAAGGTTCTGTTATCCAAGTTTGGGAAATTCTACATTTTCAACCCTAATAGCTAAGAATTTTATAAGAAAGAGATTTTTCTACACATGTTTTAAAAAATGGATAGGCATGGTTGAAACATATTAAAGATGCAAATGACCCATGGATCAAAACCATTTAAAGAGAATAAGATTAAATTCTCAAGTGAACGTGCGGTGGGATATTTACCCAAGTCAAAAAAGCCATTATTTTGCCCATCTACCAAAAGCTGACCTACCGATCATAGATGATTGTCAAGTGATTTATCATGCGTAACGGGCTATATTTTTGTAAGGAAGGACTTATGGATTGGGAGTCCACACTCAGTTAAAAATCCCCCGCCTCCCCCTTGTCCAACGATTGCAGAACCTGATATATAAATACTAAAAAGAGTTTACAATGCCTAAAAATTATAGACACTTTTTGGAATTATCTCTCTCTACATTTGTTCATTTTGGATTTCCATTTATGATGTATACTTTTTTCTTAAATCAAAACTTGAGTTTTCACTTTCCGTTTATTTCGTAAACAAAAAAATAAATAAAAGGCAAATAGATCAGAACAAAATGAAAATTTTAGAGTTTATGTATGGAAAAAATTTAAACCAATAACAAATGTAAGTAAAGAAAAATTATTCACACACCAAAAATGAACACAAAAGTTTTGTTATCCAAATTTGGAAAATTCCACTAGTTCAACCCCAATAGCTTGGAATTTTATAAGAAATAGATGTTTCTATACATGTTTTAAAAAATGGATATGCATGCTTGAAACATGTTAAAGATGCAAATGACCTATGGATCTAAACGTTTTAAAGAGAATAATATTAAATTCTCAAGTGAACGTGCGGTGGGATATTTACCCTAGTCAAACAACCATTATTTTGCCCATTTCCAAAATGCTGACCTAACCATAATAGAAGATTGTAAAGTGATTTATCATGCGTAACGGGTTATATTTTTTTTAAGGAATGACTTATGGATTGGGAGTCAACACACAGTTAAAAATCGCCCGCCTCCCCCTTTTCCCGACGATTGCAAAACCTTGTATATAAGAAATAAAAATAGTTTTTAAAATCTCTACAAATTACAAACACTTTTTGGAATTATCTCTCACTACATTTGTGCATTATGCATTTCCATTTTAGATGTATACTTTTTTCATGAATCAAAACTTGAGTTTTAACTTTCCCTTCATCTCGTAAACAAAAAAAGTGATAAAAGGCAAACAGATTAGAAAAAAATGAAAATTTTAGTGTTAATGTTTGGAAAGAATTTAAAGCAATAAAAAATGTAAGTAAAGAAAATTTATTCACAAAGCACAAATGAACACAAAAGTTTTGCTATCCAAGTTTGGGAAATTCTACAAGTTCAACCATATTAGCTTGGAATTTTATTAGAAAGAGATTTTTAACCACATGTTTTAAAAAACGGATATGCATTATGTTAAAGATGCAAATGACCATTGGAGCCAAACCTTTTAAAGAGAATAACATTAAATTCTCAAATGAAAATGGGGTGGGATATTTACCCTAGTCAAACAAGCCATTATTTTGCCCATTTACAAAAAGCTGACCAAACAATCTTAGATGACTGTAAAGTGATTTATCATGCGTAACAAGCTATATTTCTTTTAAGGCATGACTTATGGATTGGGAGTCAACACTCAGTTAAAAATCCCCGCCTCTCCCATTTCCCGTCGATTGCAAAATCTTTTAAATAAGAACTAAAAAGAGTTTACAATCCCTAAAAATTACAGACACATTTTGGAATTATCTCTCTCTACATTTGTGCACTATACATTTCCAATTTAGATGTATAGTTTTTTCTTAAATCAAAACTTTAGTTTTCACTTTCCCTTCATCTTGTAACCAAAAAAAGAGATAAAAGGCAAATAGATTACAACAAAATAAAAATTTTAGAGTTTATGTATTGAAAGAATTTAAAGCAATAAAAAATTTAAGTAAATAAAATTTATTCACACACCACAAATGAACATAAAAGCTTTGTTATCCAAGTTTGGGAAATTCCACTAGTTCAACCTTTATAGCATGGAATTTTATAAGAAGAGATTTTTCTACACATGTTTTAAAAAATGGATATGCGTGCTTGAAACATGTTAAAGATGCAAATGACCTATGGATCCAAACCTTTTATAGAGAATAACATTAAATTCTCAAGTGAACGTGTGGTGGGATATTTACCCGAGTCAAACAGCCCATTTTTTGGCAATTTAAAAAAAGCTGACCTAACGATCATAGATGATTGTAAAGTGATTTATCATGCATAACGGGCTATATTTTAGAAAGGCATGACTTATGGATTGGGAGTCAACACTCAGTTAAAAATCCCTCGCTTCCCCCTTTTCTCGACAATTGCAAAACCTTGTTTATAAAAACTAAAAAGAGTTTACAATCCCTAAAAATTACAGACACTTTTTGGAATTATCTATCTCTACATTTGTGCATTGTGCATTTCCATTTTAGATGTATAATTTATTCTAAAACTAAAACTTGAGTTTTCACATTCCCTTTATCTCCTAAACAAAAAAAGAGATAAAAGGCAAATAAATTAGAACAAAATGAAAATTTTAGAGTTTATGTTTGGAAAGAATTTAAAGCAATAAAAAATGTACGTAAAGAAAATTTATTCACACACTACAAATAATCACAAAAGTTTTGGTATTCAAGTCTGGGAAATTCCACTAGTTCAACCCTAATAGCTTGGAATTTTATTAGAAAGAGATTTTTCAACATATTTTTAAAAAACGGATATGCATTATGTTAAAGATGCAAATGACCTTTGGATCCAAACCTTTTAAAGGGAATAACATTAAATTCTCATGTGAACGTGCGGTGGGATTTTTACCCGAGTCAAAAAAGCCATTAACTTGAAGATTGACAAAAACCTGACCAAATGATCATAGTTGATTTTAAAGTGATTTATCATGCGTAACGGGCTATATTTTTGTAAGGAATTACTTATGGATCGGGTGTCAACACTTAGTTAAAAATCCGCCGCCTCCCCCTTTTCCCGACGATTGCAAAACCTTGTATATAAAAACTAAAAAGAGTTTACAATCCCTAAAAATTACAAACAATTATTGGAATTATCTCTCTCTACATTTGGGCATCGTGAATTTCCATTTTAGATGTTTACTTTTTTTTTTAAAATCAAAACTTGAGTTTTCACTTTTTCTTCATCTCGTAAACAAAAACAAAGATAAAAGGCAAATAGGGCATAACAAAATGAAAGTTTAATAGTTTATGCACGGAAAGAATTTAAAGCAATAATAAATTTAAGTAAGGAAAATTTATTCACACACCACAAAAAACACGAAAGTTTTGTTAACCAAGTTTGGGAAATTCCTCTAGTTCAACCATAATATCTTGGAATTTTATGAGAAAGAGATTTCTCTATACATGTTTTAAAAAATGGATACGCATGCTTGAAACACGTTAAAGATGCAAATGACCTGTGGATCCAAACATTTTAAATAGAAAACATTAAATTCTCAAGTGAACTTGCGATGGGATATACCTGAGTCCAACAAGCCATTATTTTGCCCATTTACGAAAAGCTGACCCAAAGATCATAGATGATTGTAAAGTGATTTATCATTCATAATGGGCTATATTTTTGTAAGGAATGTCTTATGGATTGGGAGTCAACACTCAGTTAAAAATCCTCCGCCTCCCCCTTTTCCCGAAGATTGCAAAACCTAATATATAAAAACTAAAAAGAGGTTAGAATCCCTAAAAATTATAGAAACTTTTTGGAATTATCTCTCTCTCCATTTGTGCATTGTGCATTTCAATTTTAGATGTTTACTTTTTTCTTAAATCAAAACTTAAGTTTTCACTTTCCCTTCATCTCTTAAATAAAAAAAGTGATAAAAAGCAAATAGATCACAACAACAAAAAATTTATAGTTAATGTATGGAAAGAATTTAAAGCAATAACAAATGTAAGTAAAGAAAATTTATTCATGCACCACTAATGAACACAAAGGTTTTGTTATCCAAGTTTGGGAAATTCCACTAGTTCAAACCTAATTGCTTGGAATTTTATAAGAAAGAGATTTTTGTACACATGATTTAAAAAATGGATATGCATGCTTGAAAGATGTTAAAGATGCATTTGACCTATGGATCCAAACCTTTTAACTTTGAATAACATTAAATTCTCAAGTGATTGTACGGTGGGATATTTACCCGAGTTAAACAAGTCATTATGTTGCCCATTAACAAAAAGCTGACCTAACGATCAAAGATGATTGTAAAGGTCTTTATCATGCATAACGGGCTATATTTTTGTAAGGAATGACCTGTGGATTGGGAGTCAACACTCAGTTAAAAATCCCCCGCCTCCCCCTTTTCCTGACGATTGCAAAACCTTGAATAAAAAAACTAAAAAGAAATTACAATCCCTAAAAATTACAGACACTTTTTGGAATTATCTCTCTCTACATTTGTGCATGGTGCATTTTATTTTAGATGTATACATTTCTCTTAAATCAAAACTTGAGATTTCAGTTTCCCTTCATCTCGTAAACAAAAAAACAAATAAAAGGCAAATAGATCACATCAAAATGAAAATTTTAGAGTTTCTGTGGAAAGAATTTAAAGCAATACACAAATGTAAGAAAATAAAATTTACACACATGCCACAAATGAACAAAAAAGTTTTGTTATCCAAGTTTGGGAAATTCAACTAGTTCAACACTAACATCTTGGAATTTTATAAGAAAGAGATTTTTCTACACATGTTTTAAAAATGGATATGCATGCTTGAAACATGTTAAAGATGCAAATGACATATGGATCCAAAACTTTTAAAGAGAATAATATTAAATTCTCAAGTGAACGTGCGGTAGGATAATTACCCAAGTCAAACAAGCCATTATTTTGCCTATTTCCAAAAAGCTGACCTAACGATAATAGATGATTGTAAAGTGATTTATCATGCGTAACGGGTTATATTTTTTTAAGGAATGACTTATGGATTGGGAGTCAGCACTTAGTTAAAAACCCCACGCCTCCCCCTTTTCTCGACGATTGCTAAACCTTGTATATAAAAAAAAAAGAGTTTACAATCCTTAAAAATTATAGATACTTTTTGAAATTATTTCTCTCTACATTTGTGCATTGTGCATTTCCATTTTAGATGTATACGTTTTTCGTAAATCAAAACTTGAGTTTTCACTTTCCCATCATCTCGTAAACAAAAAAAGAGATAAAAGGCAAATAGATTAGAACAAAATGAAATTTTTAGAGTTTATGTATGGAAAGAATTTAAAGCAATTAAAAACGTAAGTAAAATTTTTTTTTCACAAAGCACAAATGAACACAAAAGTTTTTCTATCCACGTTTGGGATATTCCACTAGTTCAACCCTAATAGCTTGGAATTTTATGAGAAAGAGATTTTTCTACACATGTGTTAAAAAATGGATATGCATGCTTGAAACACGTTAAAGATTCAAATGACCTATGGATCCTAACCTTTTAAAAAGAATAACATTAAATTCTCAAGTGAACGTGCAGTGGGATATTTACCCGAGTCAAACAAGCAATTATTTTGCCCATTTACAAAAAGCTAACCTAACGATCATAGATGATTGTAAAGAGATTTATCATGCGTAACGGGCTATATTTTTTTTAAGGAATGACTTATGGATATGTAGTCAACACTCAGTTAAAAGTCCCCCACCTCCTCTTTTTTCCCAATGATTGCAAAACCTTGTAAATAAAAACTAAAACGAGTTTACAATCCTTAAAAATTACAAAAAAAATTTGGAATTATCTCTCTACATTTGTGCATTATGCAATTCCATTTTACATATATAGTTTTTTCTTAAATGAAAACTTGAGTTTTCACTTTCCCTTCATCTCTCAAACAAAAAAAGAGACAAAAGGCAAATAGATCACAACAAAATGAACATTTTAGAGTTTATGTACAGAAAGAATTTAAAGCAAAAACAAATGTAAGTAAAGAAATTTTTTTCACACACCACAAATGAACACAAAGTTTTGTTTTCCAAGTTTGGGAAATTCCACTAGTTCAACCCTAATAGCTTGGATTTTTATAAGAAAGAGATTTTTCTACACTTGTTTTAAAAAATGGATATACATGCTTGAAACATGTTAAAGATTCAAATGACATATGGATCCAAACGTTTTAAAGAGAATAATATTAAATTCTCAAGTGAACGTGCAGTGGGATATTTACGCAAGTCAAACATGTCATTGTTTTGCCCATTTCCAAAATGCTGACCTAACGATAATAGATGATTGTAAAGTGATTTATCATGCGTAACAGTTATAGTTTTGGAAGGAATGACTTATGAATTGGGAGTCAACACTCAATTAAAAATCCCCCGCCTTTCCTTTTTCCCGACGATTGCTAATCCTTGTATATAAAAACAAAAAAGAGTTTACAATCCCTAAAAATTACAGACCCTTTTTGGAATTATCACTCTCTAGATTTGTGCAATGTGCATTCCCATTTTAGATGTATTTTTTTTCTTAAATCAAAACTTGAGTTTTAACTTTCCCTTCATCTCGTCAAGAAAAAAGAGATAAAAGGCAAATAGATAAGAACAAAATGAAAATTTTAGAGTTTATGTATGGAAAGAATTTAAAGCAATAAAAAATGTAAGTTAAGAAAATTTATTCACAAAGCACAAATGAACACAAAATTTTTGGTATCCATGTTTGGGAAATTCCACTTGTTCAACTCTAATAGCTTGGAATTTTATGAGAAAGAGATTTTTCTACACATGTTTTAAAAAATGGATATGCATGCTTGAAAAACGTTAAAGATGCAAATGTACTATGGATCCAAACCTTTTAAACATAATAACATAAAATTCTCAAGTGAACGTGAGGTGGGATATTTACCCGAGTCAAACAAGCCATTATTTTGCCAATTTACAACAAGCTAACCTAACGATCATAGATGTTTGTAAAGTGATTTATCATGGGTTGAGGGCTATATGTTTTTGTAAGGAATGACTTATGGATTGGGAGTCAACACTCAGTTTAAAATCCCCTGCCTCCTCCTTTTTTTTTATGATTGCAAAACCTTGTAAATAAAAAATAAATCAAGTTTACAATCCATAAAATTTACTAACACTTTTTTGAATTATCTCTCTCTAAATTTGTGCATTGTGTATTTCCATTTTAGATATAAAGTTTTTTCTTAAATCAAAACTTGAGATTTCACTTTCCCTTCATCTCGTAAACAAAAAAACAGATAAAAGGCAAATGGATCACATCAAAATAAAATATTTTAAGTTTATGTACGAAAAGAATTTAAAGCAATACCAAATGTATGTAAAGAAAGTTTATTCACACAGCACAAATGAACGCAAAAGTTTTGTTATCCAAGTTTGGGAAATTACATTAGTTCAACCCTTATAGCTTGGAATTTTATAAGAAAGAGATTTTCTACACATGTTTTAAAAAATGGATATGCATGCTTGAAACACGTTAAAGATGCAAATGACCTATGGATCCAAACCTTTTAAACAGAATAACATTAAATTCTCAAGTGAATGTGCCGTAGGATACTTACCCGAGTCAAACAAGCCTTTATTTTACCCATTTACAAAAAGCAGACCTAAAGATCATAGGTGATTGTAAAGTGATTTATGATGAATAACGGGCTATATTTTTTGTAAGGAATGACTTATGGATTGGGAGTCAACACTCAGTTAAAAATCCCATGCCTCCTCCTTTTCCCGACAGTTGCAAAACCTTGTAAATAAAAACTAAAACAAGTTTACAATCCCTAAAAATTACAAACATTTTTTGGAAATTATATCTCTCTACATTTGTGCATTGTGCATTTCCATTATAGATATATAGTTTTTTCTTAAATCAAAACTTGAGCTTTCACTTTCCCTTCATCTCGTAAACAAAAAAAGAGATAAAAGACAAATAGATCAAAAGAAAATGAAAATTTTAAAGTTTATGTACAAATAAAATTTAAATAAAAAACAAATGTAAGTAAAGAAAATTTATTCACACACCACAAATGAACACAAAATTTTTGTTATTCAAGTTTGGGAAATTCCACTAGTTCAACTTTAATAGCTCAGAATTTTATAAGAAAGAGATTTTTCTGCACATGTTTTATAAAATGGATATGCATGCTTGAAACATGTTAAAGATGCAAATGACCTATGGATCCAAACCTTTCAAAGAGAATAAAATTAAATTCTCAAGTGAACATACGTTATGATATTTACTTGAGTCAAACAAGCCATTATTTTGCCCATTTATAAATCGCTGACCTAACGATCATAGATGATTGTCAAGTGATTAATCATGTGTAATGGGCTATATTTTTTGTAAGGAATGACTGATGGATTGGGTGTCAACACTCCGTTAAAAATCCCCCACCTCCCTCTTTTCCCGATGATTGCAGAACCAGATATATAAAAACTAAAAAGATTTTACTACCCTAAAAATTACAGACATTTTTTGGAGTTATCTCTCTTTACATTTGTGCATTTCCATTTCCATTTTATATGTATACTTTTTTCTTAAATAAAAACTTGAGTTTTCACTTTCCCTTCATCTCGTAAACAAAAAAAGAGATAAAAAGCAAATAGATCACAACAAAAAGAAAATTTTAGGGTTAATGTATGCAAAGAATTTAAAGCAATAAACAAATGTAAGTAAAGAAAATTTATTCACACACCACAAATGAACACAAAAGTTTTGTTATCCAAGTTTTGGAAATTCCACTAGTTCAACACTAATTGCTCGGAATTTTATAAGAAAGTGATTTTTCAAGTGAATGTGCGGTGGGATATTTACCTAAGTCAAGCAAGCCATTATTTTGCCGATTTCCAAAAAGCTGAGCTAACGATAATCGATGTTTGTAAAGTGATTAATCATGCGTAACGGGTTATATTTTTGTAAGGAATGACTTATGGATTGGGAGTCAACACTCAGTTAAAAATCCCCCGCCTCCTCCTTTTCCCGACGATTGCAAAACCTTGTATATAAAAAATAAAAAGAGTTTACAATCCCTAAAAATTACAGACCCTTTTTGGAATTATCAATCCCTACATTTGTGCATTGTGCATTTCCATTTTAGATGTATACTTTTTTCTTAAATCAAAACTTGAGTTTTCTCTTTCCCTTCATCTCGTAAACAAAAAATGAGATAAAAGGCTAATAGATCACAACTACATGAAAATTTTAGATTTTATGCATGGAAAGAATTTAAAGCAATTACAAATGTAAGTAAAGAAAATTTTTTCACACGAAAGTTTTGCTATCTAAGTTTGGGAAATTCCACCAGTTCAACCCTAATAGCTCAGAATTTTATAAGAAAGAGATTTTTCCACACATGTTTTAAAAAATGGATATTATGCTTGAAACGTGTTGAAGATGCAAATGACCTACAGATTCAAACCTTTTAAAGTGAATAACATTAAATTATCAAGTGAACATGCGATGGGATATCTACTCGAGTCAAACAAGCCATTATTTTGCCCATTTACAAAACACTGACCTAACGATCATAGATGATTGTAAAGTGATTTATCATGCGTAATGGGCTATATTTTTGTAAGGAATGACTTAAGGATTGGGAATCAACACTCAGTTAAAAATCCCTCGCTTCCCCCTTTTCCCGACGATTGCAAAACCTTGTATATCAAAACTAAAAAGAGTTTCCAATCCCTAAAAATCACATACACTTGTTGGAATTATCTATCTTTATATTTGTGCATTGTGCATTTTTATTTTAGATGTATACTTTTTTCTTAAATCAAAACTTGGGTTTTCACTTTCCCTTCATCTCGTAAACAAAAAAAGAGATAAAAGGCAAATAGATCACAACAAAATGAAAATTTTAGAGTTAATGTACTAAAAGAATTTAAAGCAATAACAAATGTAAGTAAAGAAAATTTACTCACACACCACAAATGAACACAAAAGTTTTGTTATCCAAGTTTGGGAAATTCCACTAGTTCAACCCTTATAACTTGGAATTTATAAGAAAGAGATTTTTCTACACATGTTTTAAAAAATGATATTCATGCTTGAAACATGTTAAAGACACAAATGACCTATGGATCCAAATGTTTTAATGAGAATAATATTAAATTCTCCGGTGCATGTGCGGTGAGATATTTACCCAAGTCAAACAAGCCATTTATTTTGCGCTTTTTAAAAAGGTGAACTAACAATAATAGATGATTGTAAAGTGATTTATCATGCGTGATGGGTTATATTTTTGTACAGAATGACTTATGGATTGAGTGTCAACACTCTGTTAAAAATCCCCCACCTCCCTCATTTCCCGACGACTGCAAAACGTTGTATATAAAAACTATAAAGAGTTTACAATCCCTAAAAATTACAGACACTTGTTGGAATTATCTCTTTCTGCATTTGTGCATTGTGTATTTCCATTTTAGACGTATAATTTTTTTTTTAAATCAAAACTTGAGTTTTCACTTTCCCTTCATCTAGTAAACAAAAAAAAAAAGATAAAAGGCAAATAGAACAGAACAAAATAAAAATTTTAGATTTTATGAATGGAAAGAATTTAAAGTAATAAAAAATATAAGTAAAGAAAATTTATTCACATACCACAAATGATCACAAAAGTTTAGTTATCCAAGTTTTGGAAATTCCACTAGTTCAACCCTAATAGCTCGGAATTTTATAAGAAAGATATTTTTCTACATATGTTTTAAAAAATGGATATGCATGCTTGAAACATGTTAAAAAAGCAAATATCCTATGGATCCAAACCTTTTAAAGACAATAAGATTAAATTCTCAAGTGAACGTGCGGTGGGATATTTACCCGAGTCAAACAAAGCATTATTTTGCCCATTTACAAAAGCTGACCTAACGATCATAAATGATTGTAAAGTGATTTATCATGCATAATGGGCTATATTTTTGTAAGGATTGACTTATGGATTGGGCATTTACACTCAGTTAAAAATCCTCCGCCTCTCCCTTTTCCCTACGATAGTAGAACCTGATATAAAAAAACTAAAAATAGTTTACAATCCCTAAAAATTACAGACACTTTTTTGAATTATCTCTCCCTACATTTGTGCATTCTGCATTTAAATTTTAGATGTATACTTTTTTCTTAAATCAAAACTTGAGTTTTCACTTTCCCTTCATCTCGTAAACAAAAAAAGAGATAAAAGGAAAATAGATCACAACAAAATGAAAATTTAAAAGTTTATGTATGGAATCAATTGAAAGAAATAAACAAATGTAAGTAAAGAAAATTTATTCACACACCACAAATGTGCACAAAAGTTTTGTTATCCAAGTTTGGGAAATTCCTCTAGTTCGACGTTAATAACTCGGAATTTTATGAGAAAGAGATTTTTCTACACATGTTTTAAAAAAAGGATAGGCATGCTTGAAACATGTTAAAGATTCAAATTACCTATGAATCCAAACCTTTTAAAGAGAATAACATTAAATTCTCAAGTGAACGTGCGTTGGGATCTTTACCCGAGTCAAACAAGCCATTTTTTTGCCCATTTACAAAAAGCTTACCTAACGATCATAGATGATTGTAAAGTGATTTATCATTTATAACGGGCAATATTTTTGTATGGAATGACTTATGGATTGGGAGTCAACACTCTGTTAAAAATCCCCCGCCTCCCCCTTTTTCCAACTATTGCAGAACCTGATATAAAAAAACTAAAAAGAGTTTACAATCCCAAAAAATTACAAAAACTTTTTTGAATTATCTCTCTCTACATTTGTGCATTCTGCATGTCAATTTTAGATGTATACTTTTTTCTTAAATCAAAACATGAGTTTTCACTTTCCCTTCATCTCGTAAACAAAAAAAGAGATAAAAGGTAAATAGATCACAACAAAATGAAAATTTTAAAGTTTATGTATGGAATAAATTTAAAGCAATAAACAAATGTAAGTAAAGAAAATTTATCCACACACCACAAATGAGCACAAAAGTTTTGTTATCCAAGTTTGGGAAATTCCTTTAGTTCGACCCTAATAACTCAGAATTTTATGAGAAAAATGTTTTTCTTCACATGTTTTGAAAAATAGATATGCATGCTTGAAACATGTTAAAGATGCAAAAAACCTATGGATCCAAACCTTTTTAAAGAGAATAACATTAAATTCTCAAGTGAACGTGCGGTGGGACCCGAGTCAAACATGTCATTATTTTGCCCATTTACAAAAAGTTGACCTAACGATCATAGATGATTGTAAAGTGATTTATAATGCGTAATGGGCTATATTTTTTAAAGGAATTAATTATGGATTGGAAGTTAACACTCAATTAAAAATCCCCTGCCTCTACCTTTTTCCGACGATTGTAGAACCTAATATATAAAAACTAAAAAAAGTTTACAATCCCTAAAAATTACAGACACTTTTTGGAATTATCTCTCTCTACATTTGAGCATTGTGCATTTTCATATTATGTATATACATTTTTCTTAAATCATAACTTGAATTTTCACTTTCCCTTCATCTCGTAAACAAAAAAAGAGATAAAAGGCAAATAGATCACAACAAAATGAAAATTTTAGAGTTTATGTATGGATGGAATTTCAAGCAATAAACAAATGTAAGTAAAGAAAGTTTATTCACACACCACAAATCAACACAAAAGTTCTGTTATCCAAGTTTGGGAAATTCCACTAGTTCAACCCTAATAGCTCAGAATTTTATAAGAAAGAGATTTTTCTACACATGTTTCAAAAAATGGATATGCTTTCTTGAAACATGTTAAAGATGCAAATGACCTATGGATCCAAACCTTTTAAAGAAAATAACATTAAACTCTCAAGTGAACGTGCGGTGGGATATTTACCCGAGTCAAACAAGCAATTATTTTGCCCATTTACAAAAAGCTGACCTACCGATCATAGAAGATTGTAAAGTGATTTATCATGTATAACAGGCTATATTTTTTGTAAGGGATGACTTATGGATTGGGAATCAACACTCAGTTAAAAATCCTCTGCCTCCCCCTTTTCCTGACGATTGCAGAACCTGATATATAAAAACTAAAAAGAGTTTAAATCCCTAAAAATTATTGTCACTTTTTGGAATTATCTCTCCCTACCTTTGTGCAATGTGCATTTCCATATTAGATGTATACTTTTTATTAAATCAAAACTTGAGTTTTCACTTTCACTTCATCTCGTAAACAAAAAAAGAGATAAGAGGCAAATAGATCAAAACAAAATGATAATTTTATAGTTTATGTATGGAAAGAATTTAAAGCAATAAAGAAATGTAAGTAAAGAAAATTTATTCACACACCACAAATGAACAGAAAAGTTTTGATATCCAAGTTTGGGAAATTCCACTAGTTGAACCCTAATAGCTCGGAATTTATTAGAAAGAGATTTTTCTACACATGTTTTTAAAAATGGATATGCATGCTTGAAACAAGTTAAAGATGCAAATGACATATGGATCCAAACCTTTTAAAGAGAATAACATTAAATTCTCAAGTGAACGTGCGGTGGGAATTTACCCGAGTCAAACAAGCCATTATTTTGCCCATTTACAAAAAGCTGACCTAACGATCATAGACGATTGTAAAGTGATTTATCATGTGTAATGGCTAGATCTTTTTAAGGAATGACTTATGGATTGGGAGTCAAAACTCAGTAAAAAATCCCCCTTTTCCCCCTTTTCCCGATGATTGTGGAACCTTATATATAAAAACTAAAAAGTGTTTACAATCCCTAAAAATTACAGACACTTTTTGGAATTATCTCTTTCAATATTTATGCATTGGGAATTTCTATTTTAGATGTATACTTTTTTCTTAAATCAAAACTTGAGTTTTCACTTTTCCTTCATCTCATAAACAAAAAAAAGAGATAAAATGCAAATAGATCACAACAAAATGAAAATTTAAGAGTTTATGTATGGAAATAATTTAAAACAATACAAAAATGTAAGTAAATAAAATTTATTCACACACCACAAATGAACACAAAAGTTTTGTTATCCAAGTTTTGGAAATTCCACAAGTTCAACCCTAATAGCTCGGAACTGTATAAGAAAGAGATTTTTCTACACATGTTTTTAAAAATGGGTATGCATGCTTGATACATATTAAAGATGCAAATGACCTATGGATCCAAACCTTTTAATGAGAATAACATTAAATTATCAAGTGAACGTGCGGTGGATATTTACCCGAGTCAAACAAGCCATTATTTTGCCCATTTACCAAAAGCTGACCTATCGATCATAGAAGATTGTAAAGTGATTTATCATGTGTATTGGGAAAATTTTTTGTACGGAATGACTTATGGATTGGGAGTCAACACTCAGTTAAAAATCCCCCGCCTCACCCTTTTCCCAACGATTGCAAAACCTGATATATAAAAGCTAAAAAAAGTTTACAATCCCTTAAAATTACAGACACTTTTTGGAATCATCTCTCTCTACATTTGTGCATTGTGCATTTCCATTTTAGATGTATACTTTTTTCTGAAATCAAAACTTTAGTTTTCACGTTTCCATCATCTCGTAAACAAAAAAAGAGATAAAAGGCAAATAGATCACAACAAAATGAAAATTTTAGAGTTTATGTATGGAAAGAATTTAAAGCAATAAACAAATTTAAGTAAAGAAAATTTATTCACACACCACTAATGAGCACAAAATTTTTGTGATCTAAGCTTTGGAAATTCCACAAGTTCAACCCTAATAGCTTGGAATTTTATTAGAAAGAGATTTTTCTACACATGTTTTAAAAAATGGATATGCATGCTTGAAACATCTTAAAGATGCAAATGACCTATTGATCCAAACCTTTTAAAGAGATTAACATTTAATTCTCAAGTGAACGTGCGGTGGGATATTTACCCGAGTCAAACAAGCCATTATTTTGCCCGTTTACAAAAATCTGACCTAACGATCATAGATGATTTTAAAGTGATTTATCATGTGTAACTTGATATATTTTTTTAAGGCATGACTTATGGATAGGGAATCAACACTCAGTTAAAAATGCCCCACCTCCCCCTTTTCCCGACGATTGCAAAACCTGAAATATAAAAACTAAAAAGAGTTTACAATCCCTAAAAATTACACACACTTTTGTGCATTATCTCTCACTACATTTGTGCATTGTGCATTTCCATTTTAGATGTATACTACTTTATTAAATCATAGCTTGAGTTCTCACTTTCCCTTCATCTCGTAAACAAAAAAAGAGATAAAGGGCAAAAAATCACAACAAAATGAAAATTTTAAAGTTTATGTATTGTAAGAATTTAAAGCAATAAAAAAATTTAAGAAAAGAAAATTTATTCACCCACCACAAATGAACACAAAAGTTTTGTTATGGATGACCAACCAATCTACCTTGGGTGATCAATCATGCTTTATATTTTTGGCCTATGTACTTCTGGTTGATGGATCATTAACATATGTTGATTGATCATTCCAATGCTAGTTCACTATTTGAATTTTTAAAGGATGGGAATCCATCAGCCTAAGCAATTTTAAGAGGTGAAAAATGTTTTTATGTTTGGTAAATAAATTTTTGAATGCAAATATGTCCTAAATCTCCAAAATTTACGTTGTACCTCAAGTTTTGGAAGAATTAGGCTACTCTCTTACATAGATTGAGTTTTGACATTTCGGAATACTTCATAAACTCTAGTCTTCAATTGTTCTTCTTCTCTCTAAGGGTGTATTATGGTCCTGGGGTTAAGTACATCTGTCTTCCGCTCCTAACAGGCCGGTCTTTTGGGTAGTATTGGCTAGGTGTGTAACATATGGTATCAGAGTAGGCTCCACGTCGAGAGTTTGAATCCCCGAGGGGAGTCCCGATGCGGGTTTCGGGAGCCCCAGAGGTGGTCGTCGTAAGGGATTATGGGATCTTGACCCAGCACCCGTCGTTGAGTGTTAAGCCGTCGTGGACGTCGGTTCGCAAAGGTGGGGTGTACTGTTATGATCCTGGGGTTAAGTGCCTATGACTTCCGCTCCTAACAGGCCAGTCTTTTGGGTAGTATTGGCTAGGTGCTTAACAGGGTGTTTCTTCAAGAGTACTTTGACATTCCATGAAGCATGAGGTCTTTGAGAAGTTGTTGTTGACTCATTGCTTAGACTTGAATTTTGTGTCTCTTGAAGGAAATGTATTTGAAACACTAGAATTGCAATTGTTAGCTCAATTACTTCAAAATCAAGAAGATGATTGTTGAAAGTATCTCTAGTGAAGAAAGCTATGAAGAGGTGAGCTCATCACTAGCACCTTCAAATAATCTATATGAAAAATATCAATTTTTGAAAAGGCCAACATAGAACTAAAAATAAAAAATCATTTAAGAGAATTGATGTTTGTTTTGAGTATGGGAAACCAATGCATAGAAGGAAAAAATTCCAAAACCATGAAGGAAGAACCCCATCCACAAGCAAAGATCCCAAGAACAAGAAGAAGAAATCGATGTTGGACTCATAAAAATTGAAGATAATGATGTTGAGTCTACCGCTTTAGAAGAGGTAAGTGACTCGAAGTAGGAAACTAAGCTTGAATTAATATTAGAGAAATCAATTCATAGTCTTAAAAAACATAAATAAAAAATGCATGCTCAATTACACGAGATTGAAAAGCTCAAGGAAGTGCTTAATGTCTTGAAGGAGGCTAATGAAAGCCATGTAACAAATGACTCGAGACAGTGTGGATTTATAAACAAGCTATCATGTGATAGACTTTCTTTTGAAATGAAAAGTTTTGACTTAGAATAGAAAGTCAAACTTCTACCTCTGAAATCCACACCCAAGAGGACAGTTGGGAAGAACAAGAAAAATAAAATGAAGAAGTTCTCTCCCTTTCCTCTCATTCAATGCCACTATTACATTGAGGTGGGTCACTATGATTGCAGAGTGAAGAATGCAAATGACATCAAACAAACTTCGGTACCCAAAACAATCAAAAATTTTGTGGTAACCAAAAAGAACATGGGAAAATAAATTTGGAAGCCCAAATCACCTAGCACTTCAAAAGTTTTCCCAAAGGGCCCCAACTTAAAATGGATCTCTAACGGTTAAACTTTTCGTGATGTAGGTTTTTTTTTTAGCCAAATGCACCAAAAAATATTTGGATTTTGGATAGCTATTGCTCGAGGCGCATGACCGGTGATAAGAATAAGTTTGTTGAACTCAATCCTAAATATGGAGGTCATGTAACTTTAAGAGACAATAACAAAGGTACCATTAAAGGAATTGGAAAAATTGGTGCCTTAACCACTTTCATATCCGATGTATATTACTTAGAAGGGTTGAAGCATGACTTACTTAGATTTAGTAAATTTGGTTACAAAGGAAACAAAGTTTCATTTGAAAAGGATAAAATGCTGAGTAAAGAACGAAAACAATGAGCTAGTTTTATAGGGACATAGAAATAGGAATTCCAATGTAGTAAACATAGTCAATTTGCCCTCAACTAGTGTCATCTGTTTGGGTACAAAAATCGATGAATCTTGGTTATAGCATAAGAGACTAGGACATATAAGAATATATTCCTTAAACTAGTGAAAAAGAACCTAGTGAGAGGTCTACAAGATAAAAAATTGGTGAGAGGGACAAGCTCTGAAAGCAACACAAAACTTCTTTCAAATCTAAGAATGTAGTTTCAATCTCTCATCCTTTTCAACTAATCGACATGGAATTAGTTGGACTTACTTGATGCTTAAGCCTAAACGGAAAGCATCTTACCTTAGTGGTGGTAGATGACTATTAAAGGTTCACATGGGTAGATTTCCTAGCTCATAAGGATGATGATTTTCTGGCCTTTGCCAAACTATATCAAAAAGTTAAAAAAATAAAACAGCTATAGCATTATCAAAATTAGGAGTAACCATGGAGGAGAATTTTAAATTTTTTGTAAGACTAACTTAGGAGTGAAATTAGAAGTGACCATGAAAGAGATTTTTTTTTTAAATTTGAGCACAGTGAGCCTCTACTTATAATAGAGGAAATAAGTAGAAACCAATTACAATTAAACTTCCCTTATCCCAATTACAACCAAAGTTAAACACTAAAAGGTAAGTCCTAGAACAATTGAACATAAATTGGAAGACTAATATAACTAAAACATCTTTAACTGAGAATCTTCTATGAGACCTCCTCTATTGAGACTCTTGTAAGACTCTGCCATATTAATTCTACCTCTATGAGATTTCTAGCTGTGAGACTCATGTCAGGTTCTTCCACATATGCTCTTCAACACTCCCCCTCAAGCTGAAGTTTATCACTATACTTTCAATGAAAAGGATTCTTTGTCTTCAATTTTTGTTTTCAATCTTCATAGGCTAAAAATTTTCATAGATGTTAAATCTTTATCATTTGTTCTTCCCCTTTCTTGAATATTTTGTTCACATAAAAATTACCACAACATGATGAACAAAATACCTCTTTCTTGTACATCTTTTACTTATTCCCCTCAAGTTGGGGATAAAAAGGACATAGAGACCTAACTTGGACAAAACACCATGTGGTAGAAGAAAATCACTCGTAGACGTGAAAAAACTCCATACACCAGTCAAAACTGTCATTGTATTAAACATACTCCGCTCAATTTTAAAGGTTAAAAAATGTCCCAACTTTAGGGCTTAATGTTATGGTCCTAGGTCTTGGATCTTGTAACACGGTGCTAGGAAGGATAATCCACGGTTTAGAGAATGAGTTCTTCTCTGTCAAGGTCACCTTGGTTTCGGGAAATGGAAAAGGATAGAATCAGATTCGTAAGGGAACTTGGACCTTGGGTTCGAAATAGGAGAACTTCCATCCTATGGTTCCTTAGAAGAGAACACCAATCCTTTGTTTAGGTAAATCAACACTTAACCTTCCATTCCTCTTTCACCTCTAAGTAGGGTTGATGCCACAAGTGTTCAAGACAAAAACTAACAATAATGCCCCTGTGGCATAATAACTCATCAATTGAAATAAATTGAAGTAAAAGCAAATTGAAAGAAAAGTAATTAACTTAATAACTTAATGACTCAGCCACGGCGCCTTTGAATGATTTGGCCTGCTATTGAGTGCATAACATCATTCCTCCCCTAGATAAAGAGCTTTTCCTCAAGCTCGAAGGCAAGGTAGGCTTGGCGGAATGTCTCCACATCTTCCAATGTGGCAGCCTCTTCATCTGTGTCAGCCCACTGGATGAGGACCTCCCACCTGTTTTGAAGTTGTCGGGCTTGCAAAACTGTTACTGGAGAGAGGATAGCATGCCCCTCTATCACTGTAGGTATGAATGGAGGTGGGGGTGGTGTTGTATCCTTGAAGGGTTTGAGGAGGGACACATGAAAGACATTATGAAGTTGAGAGTCTGGTGGAATCTGAAGCTGGTAAGCCACCTGGCCAATCCGCAAGAGAACCTAGAAGGGCCCAAAAAATTTTGGGGAGAGGTTGTGGCAGGGGCCAGCAACGGATTGTTGATGGTAGGGTTGGAGGTGGAGCCACACATAAGCACCTGGGTTGTAAGTAACATCTTTGTGGTCCCTATCATAGTATTATTTCAGATTATTTCATCTGAGCCTGAGCTTTCTTTAGACATTGGGTAGAGTCTTGGAGTACTTGATCACGATCCAGTAGTGCCTGGTCAAGAGCTTCAACTTGAGTGGAGGTGGCCATATATGAGTGCAATCGTGGAGGATCCCTGCTATAGAGGACCTTGAAAGGGGTAGCTTGCAACGCGGTATGAAAAGATGTATTGTATGTTATGCCCCGGATCTAACACACGATGAAGACGATGAATAGGGAGGATTGTTGTGATGTTTTGAGCCTTCGAAGGGAACTCAACCCTAGACCTCAAAGGGAGAATCCGACCTGATTACAACTAATTGATTCAATGCTTACCTTCCTTCATTCATCTCACATCCCTATATACGGAATTAGGGAAAACATGCCAAAGGCCACAAGTTCAACAAATCACAAATAAATCCCTAATGAGTTGAAATTGTAATTAAACCACTAATGACTTGAAATTGCAAATAAACCCCAATATATCCTCTCTAGATGCTATGGAGTCCATAACATCACTCCCCTCCTAGAGAACGAGCTTGCCCTCAAGCTCGAATGTAGAGACCCGTGCCCGTGCTGACGTCTGGATCCATGCATTCATTAGTGTCAACCGTGAGATTGGAGGCATTCCTCTAGATTACAAAACTAGAGCATTGAACCAAAGGAGCAAAACAATTGTTTTTTTATATACACACACACACACACACACACACACATATATATATATATATATGTATTTATTTATTTATTTTAATTTTTTTTCCCGTCTAAGGTCGATCACAACACAATCACCTCACTTGGAGGTAAGGTATTTGAGTGTCCATTCCCGAACAGCAACATCATTGCATTTTGGATGCTGAGGAGCGGCATGGAGCCATGGAGACAATTACCATTATGGAATCTGGAGCAAGAGTTGGCAGATGTTGTGACCATAGTACCAGTAGAGCAAACGCAACAGTTGAGCAGGGGCATGTCTGCTTCCTCCCCATCGAATTTACGGAATCCTTTAAACCTCCCAAGCTTCTCTCTACCTCCAATAATACCTGCCAAATTTCACTCTAGACAATGAACCCTGAACTGCATAAATGGTCAAGCTGGTCAGCTGGCAAATTTATCTTTGCTGTTCTGAGGACTTGGTGGAGGCCCTCAACACTAATGAGATCTCCATCACCACTTTGATCTTGTGCATCAAACGCCCTCCTGATCAGAGATTCCCGCTGTTCCAATTAATTTTCATCGTGCATGGAGATATGCAGGGCCAACAACACCGTATAGTGGGATTCACAACCAACAACCTAGAGGGCCCACCTGAGGCATTTCAGGAGCTACCCAACCTTTTAGAAATTTAGAGATTCCAACATACTAAGGAATCCAACCTCCACACTTGTTGGTATTCCATTCAGAGACATGCCTCCTCCTAGATCCATACAACCATCAAACACGTTTGGAACACCTCGTCCACAGAGCAGTAGATTCACAATTTCCTAGGAAGCAGAAATAAGAAACAGCAGTGCCCCCAAACGACTTTGGAAAATGGGAAGCACAAATTTAAAGGGATGAAAGGCCTCTGTTCTCAGAGTGATAACATTCACTCTTAATGCTTTTTGTAAGTATGAAGCTGAGTCAATTTGAAGACTCACCAAGGCCGTAACCTGTGTCTCAAGTGCTGCCTCTGTGGCCCTGTTAATCTTCTTGGCAGGTAGTGCTGGATAAACTTCCATGGGAGTTGCAGAAACATTTGCAAAAGAACCCATCAGACGTTTCTCCTGCCTTGCCTGTGCAAGAAAGCTTCCAAGCTCACTTACTTTAATTCCTACTCCTGTTGATAACTCAGGATGCTATGGAGTCCATAACATCAACCCTCTCATGAAGAAAAAACTTGTCCTCAAGCTCAAAAGAGTGGTATAGAGACCAGAAAGCCGCTAAGGGCTCCCATGTAGTGTCACTAGGGTTAGTGTCAGACCATTGCACAAGTACCTCCCAATCGCCCAGGATGCGATGAGCCTGCAACACCTGAGCTCGAGTAGAAAGGACATCTCCCTCATGTAGTGGTGGCAGAACAGTGTGCAGCAAGGGGGAGTTGCCTCGGAAGGCCTTCATTTGGGAGACATGAAACACATTGTGGATCTTTGCTTCTGGCAGAAGCTGCAAGTGGTAGGTGACTGTGCCAATGTGGTCTAACACCTGAAAGGGACCATAATACTTGGGAGATAGCTTGTGACGTTTGGAAGCTGTCAGTGAAAGCTGTCTGTAATGTTGGAGACTCAACCATACAAAATCTCCCGGAGAAAAGAATACTTCCCGGTGCTGCTTATCATAAAATAATTTCATAGTATGTTGGGCCTCCTGGAGATGAGTGCGCACCTCACTGAGCATGGTGTCCCTTTTTGCTAAAGCCTGGTCCAAGGTGGCAACCTTGGATGCACCTGGTTCATACGATAAAAGTCGAGGCGGATCTCTACCATATACTACCTTGAATGGAGTAGTGTCGAGTGCCATGTGGTAGGATGTGTTGTAACAGAATTCTGCCCATGCCAGCCACTTAACCCATCGTTTAGGTGAGTCCCCCACAAAACAACGGAGATACATCTCAATCGTTCGGTTAACGACCTCGGTTTGTCCATCAGTCTGTGGATGGAAGGTGGAAGAGAACTCCAACTTCGTGCCTTGCAGCTTGAATAGTTCCTTCTAGAACGTACTGGTAAAGATGGCATCCTTGTCACTGGTAATGGAGGCAAGCATCCCATGTAACCGGAAAATATTATCCATGAATAGTTGAGCTACTTGAGCTGCAGTGAAAGGATGCACCAGACAGAGGAAATGGTCATACTTTGAGAAGCGGTCAACCACTACAAATATAACTGATTTACCGGACAAGGGGGGAAGGCCATCAATGAAGTCCATGGATATATAGTGTTGTGGCCCCTGATCTGACACAAGGATTCTTTGGGAGGATGTGGGATCTACCACGAATTACGATATGGATAGTAGGGATAGTAGGGAGACATGGAGAATGAAAACGAAATATCAAGCCAAAGGGAAGCTTGAAAACCCTAGAGCTCGTTGAGGAGAACTCTATAGTGAGTTTTTCATATTGAAAGTTATATATTGAAGGAAATCTATTTGAGTCCACTTTCCAAGGAAAACAATTTTTTTTCCAATCAGAGTTATCTACAGAGAGATATTGATATTTGAATGAGCAAAGATCAGATTGCAAAAGAGGTTCGAGCAGTAGTAGAAAGCTTCAAATTTCGATGTATTTTATGCTATCAAAAATGAGACTTTATATGGAGAATTATATATAAAACGAAAGATGTGTCAGTTTATTTTCTTAAATATTCAACTAAATTTTGATCTGAGTTTCCTATAAGGAGATATTGATCTTGGAAGATTCAATGGTCTTGCAGGAAAAAAAGGAGAAACAATGCATAGTTCAGCCAAATGATAGAGACCAAAATATATCAGATTATTTGTCTTCTAATAATTATATTTTATGAAGATAATTTATACTTGGATGAAATTTATTTAAGTCTAGTTTAATAATTAGAAAATTTCATGTCAATCTGATCTATATTTAAAGATATTTTTGCATTGGAAGAATCAAAGGTCATGCTGGTATTCTGTTGTATTGAAAAATACAAATTTATGCCCTTTGTTTTGCGTCACTGTTTGAGTTTCTATATCAGGAAAATATCTAACTTCTCCCTGTTTTAAGGGCTTATTACTACATCTATGTTATTTTGTCTTATTGTTGCATCTATGATATTTGGTTCAAGCTAGGATCACTGATATTACCTCCCAGCTTGAGGAGGAGAAGTAGAAGAAGTACAAGAAAGAGCTATTTTATTCCATATGTTGTGGATAAGTTTATGTCACCAAAATATTCAAGAAAGGGGGAGCACAAAAGATGAAGCTTATGCATCTAAGAAAAAATATTTATATCGGATTATGATTATTTCATGGGTCCTTTTACAAGGTTTATTATTTCGATTCGTGTTATATGTGTTGGAAGATGGTCGTGTTACATTACAGCTGCTGTTATTATGTCTCTTTGGATGAGACATTATTATTGAAATAGAGGTGGCCTCAGTACCTTTTCTTATACCATAATTTATTTGACTCTAAAAAATAACACAGTTGGGACACCATGAGAGTCGGTGCCCGCATTGGGACATCATGATAAATTTAACTCTAAAAAATATCATGGTTGGGATACCATGAGAGTTGGTGTTTGGATTGGGACACTAATATAAATAAACCCACTACCCCCCCCCCCCCCCCCCCCCCCCCCCCCCCCCTCCCTCCCTCCTGTAATGGCTTTTATTACTCCTACCACTTGAGAGTCGTTGTCCTGTGGTGGACACTTCAGAGCAATGTCGATAGACACACTACCAACAGAAGACAGAGTGTGCCCTACATCCAGCATCAGGACTGGAGTATGGAGCAATGTCTTATCGGCTAGGAGTGATTTTTACTCTCACTTATATTATGCCAGCTAGGCCTCATGGAAGGACGCAATAGTGTGAGGGGGAGAGTTGGAAGATGTGCCATTTTATGCAAAAAGATTATATACATCATTTGCAGCAAGTTGGGAGTTCATGTTGTTCTCTCACCCCTAGCTTGAGGGGGATTATTGAAAGATAGGCCCAAGCCCACACGAACAAGGAAGGCCCACATATCTAAGAGTATTATAAGATGGGCTACACGTCCAAGGAAGGCCCACAAAATGGGCCTAAGCACATAAGAAGTAGGACCCACCATGATTACCACGAGTTGGCATCCTTATCACATAAGTTGGAAGATCAAGAAGGACTCACAAAGGCATATTTATCTTATGTTCACGTCCTAGAAGGGTTCTAGTTTGAGTTATATTTGTCTTTTATCTATATTGAGTTATTTAATTATGTTAGGACTTATCTTTAAGTGTTAGAGTTTTGGTGTAATTGGGACAAAGACAGTTTTATTGTAATTAGACTCTACTACCTTCCTCTATTATAAATAGAGGTTCATGTACTTTGATTATAATAAGTTAATGAAGTCAATGAAGTATTACTCTTTTCCATAAATTCAACAGAGAGGTGTCTAGAGGAAGATGTCTAGGCATGTGGGAGATAATTGTGTGGGTAATAAAGAGAGATGTCTCAAGAGATGAGAGAAAAGAAGTGATGGGTTCATGTATTATGGAAAGGTTGGTCCACTAGTGTTTTGGCAAGGGAAATGTTAGTGGTGTGAGGAGTGATTAGAGCACAGGTATTGTGGAAGATCTTATTGGTAGAGAAGGATGGAAGGTGGTAGATGAGGAAGATGGTGGTGGAGCTTCAAAGATTTGGAGATAGAACCCACTTATCAAAGGGTGAACTACTTGATTGATTGAGAAATCAATTAGATGGTACAATTTAGGGTTTATATAGTTTGACTTTTTAATGAAAGACCTTTCTGGTAGAAAGTAGTTTCCTATGGCTTATGAGGAATAAGGACATGGATGTAATTATTAATATTATTTAAGTTATTAATTGAAGAGGAGAGTCTATAAACCCCAATCTTTCTCATATTTTTCCTTCAAAGTATAATATGGTATCAAAACATATTGTTCTTCATTAACTTATAGAGGTGATGTATTTTCATTTATGAATCTTGTTCTTCTTTGCTCCTCAATCTTTTCTTTTGTTGCTTTTCCTTACTATTGGCATACTATTATCCTTTGTTTAATATTAGTTTCTTGTATTTGTTGAAAAGACCCCTTTATTGGACTGTGTACTCCATTGTGATTTCCACACTTATTTTGTTTTTTTTCCTATCCTAATTTGGTTTTTCTTTAATTTATTTGCCTATTTCACGTTGTTCAATCTGTTGGCCCAAGTGGCTTCTCAAGAGGGGGTGAATTGAGATTTACAATTGAAATTTTAAGTAAGGTGTGGAAATATAAAACATACAATCATGCAATTCAAAATTAAAGCATTTACACACCATAGGGATAACACTAGATTTTTTTTGTTTGATGTTCCCCTATTGGTATTCAACACCCAATAACCCATGTTTGTGAAATTCTAAAATTTTAGCTTTAATAGATACAATTTACATCAAAGGGATTTTGAATCTCTTTAAGCCACGTGTAGCTCAAATACACGCTTTTAAAATCAATCTCTCTAAGAGATTGGCTAGACTCTAGCTCTAGTTAGGTCCTTTCTATCTAGATTACAATAGGTTCTAGATGAACCTTTCACAAATGAAAATGTACAAAAGGTATAACACTTATACCCTTTACACTTGGAAAGTACCTTCTCCTTGAGAGATCCAAGCATCCAACTTTTCAGAACAATGAAAAGATAGGAGCTTGTCTAATGCATATGTAAGGAGAGGAATGGAGGAAAGAGTATGGCAATTTTCAAAGGAATAACTCTCTCTTTCACTCAAAAGCACTTTGAGAAGTTATTTAATTATTTGAGAATAAAAGCTCAAGGATACGCCAATAAATGCTCATTAACTTCTTTATGGGAGGTTTGATGAGGTATTTATATGTCCCCTGAGACAAACTAGTCGTTTTCTGCCTGTTTGGCAAAGTCAATGTTTACACTAATTGATCATTGCAAAGTGATCGATTGATCAATTGAGTGTAACCGATTTCTTTGTTAGAATGTCTTATTGATCAATGGTATGATCAATTAATATTCTTCTATTGGGTATGACATTTCAAGTTTATTGATCACTGCCCAAGTATGATCGATCAATCGGAGTTCCCTTTGGCAATTCAATGCAAGTATGATCGATCCATGAACTTCCCATGGTCGATCATGCTTTATGTCCCTAATTGACAAGATTTTTTTTATCAATCAGTCATGTAGGATTGCTCCTTCCAGCCTTGTGTTACTTTCTTTTACAAAGATCGGGCAGCAGGTATTGAAACAACTATGTTAAAACTAAATCTTGGCTCAAAGAACAGCGTTGGTTACATAAGCTATGATTCAATCTTATTGTAAAACAACAACAATATTTTTTCAGCAGCGTTGTTCTTTGTTCACAGTAGCATCGGTTCATCCCAGATCTCTTTAAAATATTGAAGTTGCTGAACTGAATTCCGAAGAATTCATGGTTCATGGGCATGAACTGCAACAACTCAGCTGGTAATTTTGTAGTTATCTTGGAATGATTATTATTCTGACTTGCTTAGATTAGAAACTCTCTCTTGTGCTTCCCCTTTGTTAAAGGAAGGATAAACTAGCAGTATTCTCTGTTTAGCATTTCATTATTCTATTCTCAGGAAGTTGTTACTGCTTAGATTGAAAGTTTCTGGTTTATGAGACACAAAATCCGAGGAGGATCAATTTTATTTTTTTAGAAACATTCCTTGAATCAAATGAGATATATTTGTCAAGATAAGAGACTTTCTTATTCTGGATTCAGACTGGGTTCCTAAACAGATCCTTCTTGTTTTAATGTTGCTTAATTAAATCAGCATCTTTGGCAAAAGATTCTAATTCAAGAACAGATTGAAGACGAATTTTTTGAACACCTTACAGTAGTCCTTTGGGTCAAGCACTCAACATTATTAACTATCAAGCTCTCGGGTCTTTGGTTTAATTATCAAACTAGTGGGCCCTTGACATAAGGATCGAGCTTCTAACTCTCGGTTCAGCACACCTTTGGAAGATAGCGATATGCAGCTCATTTGAATGTGCTGCAAAAAAAATGGTCTCACACGTCCTTATTTACACTTGAGGATTTTTTTATTTATATGTTACCCGCTGCCATGTACTATTATCTGTTGTTAATTCTGGTTCTTCCTATTACCCTTGTTGTGGCATAAATGCTACTTGGGCCTTGGTTCATTACAACAACTGCTGTTGTGTCTCTTTGATTGAGACATTAGGGTTGAAGAAGGATATCCTCAGATTGATTACCTTGGGTTATTATTTGTTGACTGTTGTTAGCTTGATACAAACTCCCTTTTAAATGGTTCAATTTGTTCAAGAGTTCAGCTCTATGATGGCTCTTGAGAACACCAGAGGCAAGAAGACCATCTTTACAGAAGAGCTTGAACTACTTCAGAAGATATAGCATATGGTGGGTCAAACCACAAACCAAGCCTCAATAAACAAGGCTTCTCCTATTGTTTCTACTTCTATAATAGGTATGGTTTCAGTTACTTCTCTATCCTGGATCACTTGATACGTACCCTCTTGAGTTCTATATCTCCTTGTTTGATTGACAAGTTTATTTTCATAGCAGATGGATCCCAAAACAAGGTGTGTGGGGTAGGGTCCACATAAACCTACCCTTCATTTTAAAGATGTCCTTTTTTTTTGAGTTTCCCTTAAATTTTTTATTTGTTAGTCAACTCACAAAGAAATTTAACTGTTCCATTATTTTTTTCCCCACTACTTGTGTTCTTCAGGATCTAAAGATAAAACAGGTTATTGGTGGAGGTCGTTGAAGAGGAGGGCTCTATTATCTTGATTCACCAGGACTCACAACCACAACTAGTGCTCAACATAAAGCTCTTCAATGGCACAATAGGGTAGGGTATCCATCCTTGCAATCTCTCAAACATATGATTCCTACATTGCATTTTGTTTCCAATTTGAACTATGAAGATTGTCAGTAAGTAAACACCAAAAGAGTACATATTCTCCTCAAGGAAAAATCAAAGGTGTGGCTTCATTTTCTTTAGTACATACTGATGTGTGGGGACCCAAGAACATCTCTAATGTTTCCCATTCATAGTACTTCATTACATTTGTGGATGATTTATCTCAGGCTATATGGTTGTTCTTATTAAAAGAAAGATCAAAAGTCTTACTTCTCTTTAAGTCTTTTGGTGTCATGGTGTCTGTTGAATTTAGGACCCATGATTGAAACCTCGAGCAAGATGAGAGAGGGAGAAGAAAAAGAACAAGGATAGAGAGAAAGAAAGAGAGAGAGAGAGAGAGTAGAGAGGAGAGAAGATAAAAGAGAGAAAAAAACTTTAGGCTAGAGAGAGATTCTTCCACGACTTCAGAAGTGGAGAGCTTGATTGAACCCTTCAACCAAGACCAATATTTATACTATTTCCATTACATATTTAGGGAAACTTCATAGATAATTTAGGATCCCTAATTACATCAATCGTGATTATCCAAATCTACATAAATTAAGAGAAGATAAATCAATTACATTAATCAAGGAAGATTGCCAAATCTTCCAACTCGCGTGATAAGGATTGTAGCTTGTGTGATGACTCATCATGCCACCTCACATGGTGACTCATCATGCCAACTCGTGTGGTCATGGTGGGTTTGGTCCCACCTTGTAACACTCCCCCTGAAGTTGAGGGTGAGAGCATCGCAAATGCCCAGCTTGCTACAGATGGTGGACTAGATCTTATGAGTGACTAGTTTGGTGAGAATGTTTGTAAATTGCCCTTGTGAGGACATATGTTTGAGAGATAATATGCCGGTTTTGAATTTTTCTCGTACGAAATGGTATTTTACCTCAATGTAGTTTGTTCTCTCATGGAAGACCGGATTTGAGGTGATATGTATTGCCACATGATTATCGCAATGAAGATCCATAAGGGCTTATTTATAGAATCCCCGTTCAGTGAGAAGGGATCTGATCCATAGAAGCTCACTAACTGTGTGTGCCATAGCCCTGTATTCTGCTTCTGCAATGGACTTTGCAACTACATTATGCTTCTTGCTTCTCCATATTACCAAGTTTCCTCCAACCATTGTACAATATCCAGAAGTAGATTTTCTATCATCCGGGGCATCAGCCCAGTCTGCATCAAAGAACTCTTCTATGTTGAAATGACCATGGTTCTTATAGAGAAGCCCTCTTCCTGGAGGCTCCTTTCAAATATCGGAATATTCTTTCTAGTGCTTGCCAGTTTGTAAGTTGTGGTTGTGCATGTATTGACTCATAACACTTACTGCATATGATATCTTTGGCTTTGTTATATAGAGATAAATGAGTTTCCCCACAAATCTTTGATATTTTTTTATATCCACATCTTCTCCAGTGCCTGCAGATAATTTTTTCTTAGAATCCATAGGGGTTTCTGCTGATCTACACCCATTATTCCTGTCTCCTCCAGTAGGTCGAGGACATACTTCCTTTGAAATAGTATAATCCTATGTTTGGACTATAGTACTTCAATACCTAGAAAGTACTTTAAGTAGTCCAAGATCTTTTGTCTTGAATTCTTCACATATATTTTCCTTGGATTCCTGAATGGCCCCGATATCACTGTCGGTTAAGAATATATCATCAACATATACAGCCCAAATCACTTTCCCTTTAGGTGTGTCTTTAAGAAACACAGAATGATCTACGAAACATCTATAAAATTCGGCATGTATGAGTGCTTGGCTAGATTTATCAAGTCGTGCGTGTGGAGACTATTTCAGACCATAAAGGAATTTTTTCAATTGACATACTGACTCCCCTTCAACCACAAATCTAGGTGGTTGTTGCATATAAATTTCTTCCTTTATATCCCCATTGAGAAAAAAACATTTTTGACATCAAGCTGATAGACCGACCCGGAAGAATTAGGAGCAAGAGATAATAAATACGTACTGAGTTCATTTTGGCCACCAGAGAGAATGTTTCCTCATAATCGATCCCATAACACTGTGTATAGCTTTTGGAAATGAGGTAGGCCTTAAGACGAGTAACTGACCCATCCGGATTTTGTTTAACTGTAAAGAACCACTTACAACCGAGAGGTTTTTTCTGATGGAAGAGGAACTAGAGCCCATGTCTAATTCTCATAGAGTTCCTGCATTTCTTCGTCCATTGCCGCCTTCCACCCTGGATGTTTCAGAGCCTCCTGATAGGACTATGGGACTGAGATGGAGGAGATAGACGCAATAAATTGACAACATGAATAGGATAAACGATGGTGAGACACAAAATTGGATATGGGGTGAGAAGTATTGTGGGTTCTTTTCTTAAGGCAATGGGTCGAGTATCATATTGTGGTCCAAAAGGAATAGGACAAGATGGACTTACCTCAATGGGATCTATAAACTCAGCAAGTGTGGTGTCAGCCAGCACTTCAAGGGGTTGAACAGTTTCCATAGAACATGGCACAACCAGTCGAGGGGAGGCTGGTACAGAAGAGAGACCCAGAGGAGCATTGTTAGTGTAGTATGAAAAGTCTTAAAAAAAGTTACATCCCTGGACACAAGTAACCTTTGAAGAGTGGGATTGTAGAAAATATAACCTTTTTGCATGTGAGAGTATCCTAAGAAGATACACTTGAAAGATTTTGGATCAAGTTTACTATGTTGTGGGGAGGTAATATGAACAAAGCATGTACAACCGAAGACTTTCAATGGAAGCAAAAAAGCATCAGCATGTGGAAACAATAAGGAATATGGAGATTTATGACCGAGAATGGAAGAGGGCAGCCTATTTATAAGAAAGCATGCAGTACGGATGGCATGGGGCCAATAAAATTATGGGACTTTCATGGTATACAATAAGATGCGAGCTACCTCAAGAATGTAACAGCTCTTCTGTTCTACTCCACCATTCTGTTGGTGGGTGTAGGCACAAGATGTTTGATGGATAATATCATTCTCTTGAAAAAAATAGTCAAGATCTATGGAAGTATATTCTTTGGCATTATCAAACCTAAGTTCTTTGATTTTCTCACCAAATTGAGGGACAACCTTAGCATTAAAGGATTTAAATATGGATGGTATTTCATATCGCTCTTTAAAAAATAAATAGCCATGTGGAACGAGTAAAATCATCAATAAAGGTAATAAAGTAGTTGATCCGGGAAATGTTTGAGACACTCAAAGGTCCCATACATCTGTGTGGATCAATGAAAAAGGAGAAACACTTTTAGGTTCCGGATGAGCTGAGTATGTGGTCCTTTGGTATTTGCTCAATTGACACACTTCACAATTTAAATTTGACATATCCTTAAAGGTAGGAAAAAGAAGATGAAGAGATTGTGCCGATGGATTTCCCAACCGATTGTGCCATGGACTTGTCTCAGTTTCCTTGGTTGAGACAACATTTATTTAAGGCACATCCAGGTAGTAGAGGCCTCCTTGTTCATTACCTCCACCAATCACCTGCTTCGTTATAAGATCTTGAAACACACACAAAGTGGGTGAGAAGGTAATTGAGCAATTGAAATGTTGTGTTAGTTGATTAACAGATAAAAGATTCAAGGGAAAGGTAGTAACAAAAGAAATATCTATGAGCGGAAGTGATGGTGTAACAAAGGTGGATCCTTTGCCAAGAACTTTAGTTTGGGAGTCGTCAGCTATGGTAACAAATTTATTCAAGAGGCATGAAGAAACAGAGTGGAGTAGATTTTTGTTACCTATGAGATGCTTGGAGGCCTCTAAGTCAATTATCTAGGACAAAGAAGAGGAAGAGTTAGAGAGCAAACCTGAAGCGGTGGTGGCAGCAGCAGTTGAGGAGGAACTTGGAGGAGAGACCATCAGAGTTTTCATTTTCTGGAATGAGTCATACTCATCATCGGTAAGGGCTTTTTTTTCTATTGGTAGGGTAGATTGGTCCTCCTTTGTATCACTTACTGAGGCTTGATTAGCCTTAACCCAATCTGGTATGCCATGGATTTTAAAACATTGATCTATAGTGTAGCCATTTTTCCCACAATGGGTGCATTCCCTATCATCTGCTCTTACAAAACCATACCTTCCACCTCTTCCTTGTCCTCCTCTATAATTTCTTCCATGACCTCAGCCATTGTCTGTTGATAGTTCCCCTATGCCTGAAGTACATAGCGGATGACACTTTAGTAGGAGAAGAAGAAGAAGAGTCTGGAATGTGGAGTAATATGGCACATACATCATCAAAGGTGGGAATAGCAGAGGTGTTAAGGACTTGACTTTTAGCAACTTCGAGATATGGCTTAATGTTTTTTAGGGAAATGGCAGTGGCTAAGGCTTCCTTCTGCTTGTCTTGGACAGAGACATCGGTGGAGATAGGTTGAGCTAGCTTCCATTCTTGAAGAAGGCCTCTAAAATAAGCCAAATATTCATGGATTTTTTCTCCTTTTTTAGTGTTGAACATTCTTTGGAGAATATCATATGGCCTGTGTAGGTTGTTGGAGCAAGAGTAGCACGTGTCTCCCAAATTTGTTTGGTGGTGTCGAGATGAATAAAATTGCTGGAGACAGGTTCTTCCATGCTATGGTTCAGACAACTAATGACCAAAGTATCAGTTTTTAATCACTTAGCATAAGCAGCATCTTCTTCATCAATGGGCGGTCCAAGTTTGGTGAGGTGACACATTAGGTCCCTTGTTATAAGGAATCATCGAACCCATGTCGACCAACTCAAGAAATTTGATATCCCTCACAAGGGTATGGTAGTAATCTTGAGAATATCATTCTTGTTACCCATGTATGCTTCAGCCATAAGAGGCAATTCAATGATAATAATGTACTCAAAATTGAAGTAGCCTAAGTAAGCGGTTTGGAGATTCAAGTGCAGCCAAGGCTCGCTCGGGTAGATGGGAGGAGAACCTGAGCTTATCAAGTCTTTAAGCAAGGAGGGAACCCTCTTAGACCAATCAACTTTCTGGCCAAAAACTTCTGTAATTCATTCTCTGGTCTTCCTTGTAGATAATAGCAAAAATCAATCACTAAGCATGAGATCAAGGTAAGGTAGCAATTCCGAATTAGATCTTTCCAAGATCATTCCAAAAAATTATTTGACTCTAGCTTGGGATAAACCAGTCTATATTTAGTTCCTCATGAATTATTCTAGATATGATTGATCGAAAATCAAACAAAATCTGGCCTAATCAAGAAGATATTGTGACATCTTCAAAAACAGCAATCTTTCTTCGAATGGATCGGAGTCAACTAGACTTTCAAAGGACCACTTCCTTTATTAGTTTGTGCTTGATTCATTTAAATAAAACACAATATTCTATTTTTTATTTTCCAAGAACAATCAGCCAACTCGTGTCTCTCAAAAAATTCTCCAAAAAATCACAAAACCGAGTAGAGTTCTTCAAACAACTTGGTTAATGGAGAAAATTAGCATAGAAACTATGTAATTAGATTTCTGAAATACAATGGATAAAAATCCACTCATAATAAGATCAAGAAAATTTTAATCCATAATAAAAATCATGTTCCCACAATATTATAACTTTTTATGCAGAAAATCTTAACATAAATCGATTTTCAGTCAAAAACTCGCAAAACGACAAAATTGCCTTGGTAAACTTCTTCTTATCCGAGATGCATAAATATCAATAATTTCATAAGATGAAGAAAGAAATAAGATAATATCTGAACCATCTTCTAAAGATCTTAAAACCAAGAGCAAGAAGTAACATGAAAGAAAAACTTATCTCACAAGCTTCAATCTTGCTTCACAAATAGCCTTCTTTGAATAGTTTTGATAATAACTTCTTAGAGCATTCTTTTGACGTGGGGATCCTAAATTTGATGTTCTGATACCATGTTGAATTTTGGACCTCCATGATTGAAACCTTGAGCAAGATAAGATAGGGAGAAGAAAAAGAGCAAGGAGACAGAGAGAGAGATCTCCGGTAGAGCAGAGAGAAGAGAAAAGAGAGAAAAAGACTTTAGGCTAGAGAGAGATTCTTCCACAAGTTGAGAAGTGGAGAGCTTGATTGAAACCTTCAACCAAGATCCCTATTTATACTATTTCCATTACATATTTAGGGAAAATTCAGAGATCTCTAATTACATCAATCATGATTATCTAAATCAACATAAATCAAGGGAAGATAAATCAATTACATTAATCAAGGAAGATTGCCAAATCTTCCAACTCATGTGATAAGGATTCCAGCTCGTGTGATGACTAATCATGCCACCTCATGTGCTGACTCATCATGGTAGCTCGTGTGGTCATGGTGGGTTTGGTCCCACCTTGTAACAGTGTCTACTCAGTTTAATGCTACCTTGAAGATCCTTCGCTCAAATAATGCCCAGGAATATCTGTCCATGGACTTCCAATCCTTTTTGCCAAGATAAAGGCACCATTCACCAAACTTCTTGTGTATACACACCACAACAAAATGGTCTGGCTAAAATAAAAAATAGACAACTTCTTGAGGTTGCTTGTGCTCTATTACATCATATGCTTGTGCCTCATTTCTACTAGCTAGATGTTATCCTTATCTTATTAGCAGGTTACTGTTGTCAATGCTTAGTAATAAGATACCATACTTTCATCTCTTTCCTGGTGATGAGCTGTTTTCTCTTCCTTTGAGAGTTTTTGGGTGTACTTGTTTTGTACATGATACTTCCCCACCCCCCACCCCATACTACTAAATTGGATCCCAGCCTAATTAATTGTATTTTTTGGGCTATTCTCTTACTTAAAAAGGATATGTGTGTTACAATCTTTCTCACCGAATGATGTTTGTTTTGAGTAACGTAACATTCTTTGAAGAGAAGCCCTTTTATCCATCTACTAGTGCCTCTCCTGGTTTTCCATAGAAAATGAATTTCCTAAGCCTACTGTGTAGATTGATGACTCAGCAGTTCATGGTCGTGTTGATGTACCTACTTTGCCCCCTGTAGTATATGATGACACTATACCTCTGGAGTCTCCAGACCCCTCTGAGGTAAGTTCTCCTTCTCCACCTCCTATTTTTTGTCCTCCAATTGATACCCGACCGATTGCTCTTTGGAAAGAAATTAGGGCTTGTCCACAACCATCTACCTCTCACTTTATTGCTAATTTTTTATCCACCCATCTGTTATTCCCATCTTGTTGTTAGTTTCTTTCCTCTATCTCTTTTGTTACTATTCCTCAGTCTTATCAAGAGGCCCTACATCATCCAGGATGGAAAGCAACAATGGATGAAGAGATGGTAGCCCTTTATGAGAATAAAATGTGGCAGCTTGTTTCTCTACCAATTGGTAAAAAGCCGGTGGGCTGTACATGGGTATTTACAATCAAATAGAATCTGGATGGCACCGTAGCCCATGTTAAAGCCTGACTTGTGGCTAAAGGATATACTCAATTTTATGGGATTTATTATGAGGAAACCTTTTCTTCAGTCACCAAGCTCAAGTTGATACGTCTTTTATTATCTCTTACTGCTAACTCTCGTTGGCTTGTCTTTCAACTAGATGTGAACAATGCCTTCCTCATTGGCAATATTAAGGAGGAAAATTATATATAGAAACCACTTGGATATGTGATTGAGGGGAAGTTAGTATGCCACATAAAAATATCATTATATGGTCTAAAGCAATGCCCACAAGCCTGGTTTGACAAATTTAGTCAAGCAATGCTTCAATTCGGGTTCACAAGGTACTTTGTGGACCATTCCATATTTGTCAAGCATACTGAGAAAGGTGTGGTACTACTTGTTGTTGTTGAATTTATGGAAAAGATAAATCGTTCATTGACTTCATATAATCAGAGTACATGAATCTTTATTTATAATAGAGGAAGATAGCAATGTCCAATTGCAATTAAACTACCTATGCCCAATTACATCCAAACTCTAACACTTAAAGATAAGTCCTAGCATAATTAAATAACCCAATATAAATAGAAGACTAACATGACTAAAACACCTTTAAATTGAAACTCTTCTATGAAACTTGCTTCTATATTAATTGTGGCTCTATTAGACTTCTTCTTATGTAAGACTTCTTATTGTGTAAGACTCATAATGCCATCTCATGTTATCATGGTGGGTCTCACCAGCTCCTATGATCATGGTGGGTGCATATCTTTGTCAAATGCCTAGCCAATACTACCCAAAAGACCGGCCTATTAGGGAGTGGAAAGCCAAGTACTTAACCCAGAACATAAACTCTAACACCCACCATTCCAGGGTTGTACTTAACCCATAACACAAACTCTAACAATCTTATGGGTTTGGGTCCATCTTCCAACACACTTGGATATGTGGGCCTTCCTTGTTCTTATGGGCTTGGGCCCATCTTTCAACACACTTGGATATGTGGGCCTTCCTTGGTCGTATGGGCTTTGGCCCATCTTCCAACACTCCCCCTCAAGCTGGGGGTGAGAGAACATCATGAACTCCTAGCTTGCTGCAAATGATGTATAAGATCTTCTCGTATAAAATGGCAATCCTCTGTATCTTCCAACACTCCCTCTCATGTTGGTGCTCTCTTCCATGAGACCCAACTAGCATAAGATAAGTAAGAGTAAAATCACTCCAAGCCGTATGACATCGTTCCATACTTCAGTCATAACCCATGTTGGATGTAGGATACACTCCTATCATTCTCAGGTAGTGGCACTCCTATCTTTCACCAGTAGTGGGTCTATACACAGTGCTCAGAAGTGTAGTAAAACTCCTCCTCACCATGTCCCTCCACATGACAAAGACATTCAAGAGGTAGGAGGAATAAATGTCAATTAAGGGGGGTAACATATATGCACTAATAAGCTCCTCCATCACGGTGTCCCAACCCAAACACCAACTCTCACAAGTAGAAATGGGTGATAAATGCTTATCATTCACAAGATGGCAATAAAAGACGTGATAAGTGGGTAATTCTTTCCATTCACAAGACAACAATAAAAGACCCAAAAGTATATATATAAGTCTGATTGGACTTAAGACACCCAACCATGAGGGACTTAAACTCCCAACCGAAGAAACACGCAAAAGGTTGGCCCAAAGATGTATGTTAGAGTCAAATAAAGAATGGTAGGAGTAAGGTTGTCAAATAACCAATATGTAATGGGTAAAGAGGAAGATGGGATGTCGAGGCCACCACTTATTCAATAATAATGTCTCATCCAAAGAGACATAATAGCTGCAGCTGAAATAGGCATGGGCCCATATAACACGAACCCAAATAATAAAAATCCTTGTAAAAGAACCCATGAAATAATTCGATGTGAGAATCTGCTCCAAATAATATGTTGACCAAAGAATAAGCTGCCAATGCTTCGAAATAATAATCCAGCTAGAGATAAAGATGTTAAGTTATGTATCACCAATATAGCCAAGTCATGGAAGAAATATGTATAAAACTTGGGCTAGACATATATCGAGGCAGAAAAATAAGTCGGCCAAGTTGGGTTTACCCAGTCTGAGTTGATCCGGTCTGAGTTGGTTCAAGTTAACTTGATAGAGCAGAGGCAACGCTCCGGTTGGCAAGCACCTTGAGTTAACTCGGCCATATCTGAGTCTCAGTCAGAAGCGCTTGATGAAACAAGCTACCTAGCTTTGGGAATTAATTCCATAAATGTGCCTTCATCGTCCTCCCTACAACTCTCTCGAAAAGCATGGGACAACAATAAACAAGAGAAGAGTTTCCGGAAAAGAAACAACAAGATCATGATCAAAATTCAGGAAATAAAGTGGCAATAATTCGCTTTGGGGAGGTATCATCGCGTCAAGATGAATCGACGGAGTCTGGGGTCGTCGTCCCTAGAAGTAGCAATGGGATTTTCTGAGAGTCTCGGGAGCAAAGTCGTCATCTCCAGTGATGCTTGCTTCCGATGAATTTTGAAAACCAGGAAACCACCAAGTCTTCAGATGGAAATCACGGCATCTTTGGAAAAACAACAGACGAAAAATCATTCAGCAAATGAACTTTCCGAAATCAGTAGAGTCATCATCCTCGCTTCCAAAATTTCAGCAGATTAAATTCAAACTCAGATGATAAAGCGACGGAATGAGCTGATTTCAGGCTTCAGATGGAAACATCGATGAACCGACAACTTAGAAGTCTCTTCATAATGTTCTGCTGATAATCATTAATGCAACAACTTGTATAAAATCTCGGCAACAGTCATCTTCTGCAACGTTTGGAAACAAGCGGAAAACCAGAGTCACCTATGAGTCAGAAATTGAAACCTCTCATCCTAGTGAGCAGAAAATAGAAACATAGCAAAGTCAACCTTTGTTCAATGGTGCTGCTGGGTCCTATAGTGCACGCACATAAGAGGTGTAACTTCAATGATGGAGGAGGTGCTGGTCTTTCAGAACCAAAGATCATGAACATACTCGTATAATCAGGTCAAAAAAAGTGTATAATCAGCTTGCAGTAGCAACCAGATAAAAATCAACCGAGTCATATGAAATCTCTCCAACTAGAGCAATGATGTCTGAGTGATCATAAAGCAGAAATGAGAGAAATATTTCCGAACAGAGTCATTTTCTTCCCCGATGCCAAACAAAGCGGGTGAGCAGCTTCAGAGAGAGGGATCGTCATGATCGCCTGTCATTAACCAGAAACTCCCGAAAATAGAATAGAAATATAGAGGTGAAAAACTTAAAACAAATAACGGTATAGGGACAAAAAAAAGGATAAATACGAACCTAAACTTCTAGAGATATTAGATAAGAAATGTTGAAATTAGGCTCCCTTTTCAAATATTTTGAGCAAGAGAAGAGAGAAAGAAGAAGAAGATAAGGGGAAGAAAGCTCTCGGATGGAGAGAAGAAAAGAAGGGAAGAAAGGTGTGCACCAAGCAAAGAGAGAGAGATTTACTCAAGAAAGAATTGTAGAACTTGATTAATTCAAAATTACAACACCTCTATTTATAGTAGAGAAAGTGATAGAGTCCTTATACAATTAACCTTTAAATCTCCTAATTACATTCCAACTCTAACTCTCTAAGATATGTCTATCATGAAAAGATAACACAATCTACTAGAGGTCTAATATAAGTTGAACTATAACTCTTCTTCAATAACGTGGACATAAGAGAGGAGGCTAGCTCATGGTCTTATCTTTGTGGGTCCCACATGATCTTCCAGCTCATCTTGATAAGATTACCAGCTCGTGATATCTTTGTGGGTCCCACTTGATCTTCAAGTCTTCTAACTCATTTCAGCTTGTGCTACTTATCTCTTAACTTATGCTAGCTTGGGTGAGGACTCTTTTTGGCATCCCACGTCCTCATGGTGGGTCCCACCAGCTCATGCACCAGGGTAGGTCCCACATTGTAACACTTCCTCTCAAGTTGGGGGTGAGAAAACATCGTAGATGCCCAACTTGCTACATATGGTAGTCATAATCTTATGAGGGACCGACTTGGTGTGAATATCTGCGACTTGACTTTGTGATGATATATTCTTTAGAGATAAAAGGCCCGCTTGGAACTTTTCTCATATAAAATATCAATCGACTTCAATATGCTTTGTTCTTTCATGGAAGAACTTTTCTCGTATAAAATGGCAGTCCACTTCAATATGCTTTGTTCTTTCATGGAAGGCTGGATTTGATGTAATGTGTATTGTTGCTTGATTATCACAATATAAATCCATCAGAGCTTCTTTGTAGAATCCAAATTCAGTGAGAAGAGATCTTATCCATAGGAGTTCACTAACAGTGTATGCCATGGCTCTGTATTCTGCTTCTGCACTAGATTGTGCTACTACATTTTGCTTCTTGCTTCTCCATGTAACCAAATTCCCACCAACCATTGTACAAAATCCCGAAGTAGATTTCCTGTAATCCGGGGATCCGGCCCAGTCTGCATCTGAGAATCCTTCGATGTTCAAGTGATCATGATTTTTATAGAGAAGCCCTTTTCTATGAGCTCCTTTAAGATACTGTAATATTCTTTCAAGTGCTTGTCAATGACTAAGTTGTGATTTTTGCATGTATTGACCCGCCACACTTACTGCAGATGGTATATCCGGCCTTGTTATACATAGGTAAATAAGTCTTCCCACTAGTCTTTGATATTTTCCAATATCTACATCTTCTCTAGTGCCTGCACATAATTTTATATTTGAGTCTATATGAGTTTCGACTGGTTTGCATCCCATCATTCTTGTCTCATCCAGTAGATCAAGGGCATACTTCCTTTGGGATAGCACAATCCCATGTCTGGATTGTAATACTTCAATACCCAGAAACTATTTGAGTAGTACAAGATCCTTTGTCTTCAACTCAGCACATATTTTTTCTTTTGTTTTCTGGATGACCTCGGAATCATTACCAGTTAAAATGATATCATCAACATATACTGTCAAAATTACCTTGCCTCTCGATGTATTTTCAATAAATATTGAGTGATCTCCAGAGCATCTGTAAAATCTGGACCGTATGAGGGCTTGACAAAATTTCTCAATCCATGCATGAGGGGACTGATGGAGACCATACAAAGATTTTTTTAGTCGACATACTGACTCCCCCTCAACCATATACCCAGGTGGTTGTTGCATATAAATTTCTTCTTTAATATCCCCATCCAGAAAAGAATTTTTTACATCAAGTTGATATATCAACCATGAAGAATTGGCCGCAAGAGATAATAATACACATATCGAGTTCATTTTTTCCACTGGAGAGAAGGTTTCTTCATAATCAATACCATAACACTGAGTATAACCAATAGCAACAAGTCGAGCCTTCAGTCGTGCAATTGACCCATCCAGATTATGTTTGATAGTATAAACCCATTTGCAATCGACGGGTTCCTTATATGTCGAAAGAGGAACCAGTGACCATGTTTGATTTTCATTAAGCGCCTGTATTTCTTCATCCATTGTTGCCTTCCACCCTGGATGTTGTAGAGCCTCCTGATAGGATTGTGGAACAGATATGGAGGAAATAGAAGAAAGAAACCGACAACATAGATGTGAGAGGCGCTGATGAGACAAAAAATTTGAAATGGGATGAGAAGTACAAGGTCTAGTGCATGATCTATGTTCTTTTCTTATAGAAATAGGATGAGTATCATATTGAGGCCAAAAAACAACTGGAGAGGAATGACTTACCTTTGTAGGTGTGGTGTCGACCACTTGCTCTGAGGGTTGAATAGTGTCTGTATCATGGGGCACAATGGGTCGAGGGGAACGTGATATTGAGGAACGACCTGGAGGAGCTCTATCATAATAAAATGACGAGTCTTCAAAAAATGTTACATCCCTTGACACAAGTAAATGTTGAAGTGTGGGACTATAACAAACATAACACTTTTGTGTGCTAGAGTATCCCAAGAAGATTCACTAGATAGATTTAGGATCAAGTTTTTTGTGTCTGGAAAATGAATTATGAGCAAAGCATTGACATCCGAAGACTCGCAAAGGTAAGGAAAATGGATTATCATTTGGTAATAATATAGAGTAGGGAGATTTATTACCTAGAACGGAAGAAGGTAGATGATTTATAAGAAAGCAAACAGGAAGGATTGCATGAGGACAATAAAAATAAGGAACTTTCATGGTATATAATAACCCTCGAACTACCTCAAGAATATGACAATTTTTTCGTTCAGCTACACCATTATGTTGAGGACTGTACGCACATAATGTTTGATGGATAATGCCATTTTGTTGACAAAAGGAGGCAAGGTCTTTGGAAATGTATTCTTTGGCATTATCAGACTAGAGTATTTTTATTTTCTGACCAAACTATGCGAGTACCATAGCATGAAAGGACTTAAAAATCAATGGTATTTCAGAAAGCTCCTTAAATACAAACAACCAAGTTGTGCGAGTGAAATCATCAATTAATGTAATAAAATATTTGGCTTGAGAAATGTTTGGGACACTCAAGGGCTCCCAGACATCAGTATGAATTAAAGAAAAGGTAGTAACACTTGTGACTTCTAGATGAGGAGAGTATGTACTCCTTTGATGTTTACTCATTTGACAAACCTCACAATTAAATTCTGATCTTATTTTAAGAGTAGGAAACATATAATGAAGATATTGTGCAGATGGATGGCCCAACTGGTTGTGTCATAGCCTTGTCTCATTTTCACTGGTGGAAACCATATTTATTTTTGGCACGTCCAGGTAGTAAAGTGTTATAGACTCTATAGCATCACGAGTTACCAGCAGGCGTAGGAATTAATTAATGTGATTTTCAATTTCCATGTAATTGATTTTGGTTTGGGTTGGTTTAGAATTTATTTGGTTTGAACCATTGACCCAAGGGGTCAGAATTTTAGTTGGCGTCCTCAACCCTATTTAAGGGGACGACTAGGTTAATGAAAGGTACCAATTGAGTCTACTTTAGCCTAGAGTAATTTAGCTAAACAGGTTGAGAGCTCCTTCAAGTTCTCTCCCGTTTTTCCCCCAATTCCTTTCCGAAATTCTTCTTTAGCACACCATCAATATACCTCAACGTCAAGCAAGCAATGGAAGGAAGAGAAGAGAAGAGGGTGAAAAGCTCCATGGCTCATGAGGATCCTAACATAAAGTCCCCGTGTTCATGGCCTCCACCAATCACTTTCTTCGTTATAAGATCCTAAAATACACATGAAGTGGGTGAGAAGGTAATAGAGCAACTAAAATATTTTATTAGCTGACTAACAGATAATAGATTCAAAGGTAAAGTAAGAATGAATAAAATATCAGTGAGCGGAAGTGTTGGTGTGACAGAAGTGGATCATTTCTCTTGCACTTTGATTTGAGAACCGCCAGCTATGGTAACAAACTTGTGTGAAATATACGGAGATAAAGAATGTAATAAATGTTTGTTCCCTATAAGATGCTTAGAGGATCCTGAGTTAATTATCCAGGATGAAGATGAAGCAGATAGCATAGTTGAAGCAGTGGTGGTAGTAGTAGTTGCTAATGAACTTGAAGAAGAACCCAACATTGTCTTCATTTTCTGAAATATCTCAAACTCTTCATCAGTAAATAAAATTTGTGCTGCTGATTTTGTGGGTTGTTCCTCTTTTGTATCACTTATGAAGGCTTGATTAACCTTTGTCAATTCTGATTTTCCATTGGCTTTATATCATATTTCTCTATAATGACCATATTGTCCACAGTAACGACATTCCATGAAATAGCATTGATCTACAGTGTGGCCAAATTTCTTACAATGAGTACATTCTTTCCCATCTACTCTGCCAAAGCCATTCCTTCCACCTCTTCCTTGGCCTCCTCTATAACCTCTGCCTTGGCCTTGGCCTCAGTCAAATGATGTTCCCCTATGATTTGAATACATTGTGGATGATACTTCAGTGGTGGAGGAAGAAGTGTCTGGAATACGTAGTGTTGCACATACATCATCAAACATGGGGACAACAAAAGCACTCAGACGTTGACTCTTGACAATCTCAAGATTTGGTTCAATATTTTCAAGGAAAATAGCAGTAATTAGGGCTTCCTTCTGCTTGCCTTGGACAAACATATTTGTGATTAAAGGTTGAGCTAACTTACACTCTTGAAGAAAGCCTCTAAAGTAAGCTAAGTACTCATGGATATTTTCTCCTTGTTTAGTATTCAACATCCTTTGGAGAATATCATATGGTCTATGTAGAGTATCCAGACTAGAGTACAACTAAGCACATGTCTACCAAATTTGTTTAGCAGTGTCAAGATGGATGACATTGTTGGAGACATGTCATTCCATGTTGTTGATTAACCAACTAATCACCAAGGTTTCATTTTTCAACCATTTGTTATAAAAAATGTCTTCTTCATCAATAGGTGTCCACAGTCGGTGAGGTGACCAAGTAGGTCCTTTGTAATAAGAAACCTCCACACCTATGTGGACCAACTCATAAAATTTGATACCCCTCACAAGGGTATAGTGGTAATTCTCAGTATATCACCTATTGAATTTATGGAAAAGAAAAATACTTCATTGACTACATTAACTTATCATAATCAGAGTACATAATAGAGGATGGTAGTAGAGTCCAATTGCAATAAAACAACCTTTCTCCCTATTACACCCAAACTCTAACACTTAAGGATAAGCCTTAGCATAATTAAATAACTTAATATAGATAAAAGACAAACATAACTTAAACTAGAACTCTTCTAGGATGTGACCATAACATAAAAATGCCTTTGTGAGTCTTTCTTGATCTTCCAACTTATGTGATAAGGATGTCAGCTCGTGGTAACCGTGGTGGGTACTACTTCTTATGTGCTTGGGCCCATCTTATGGGCTTTCCTTGGCTGTGTGGCCCATCTTATAATACTCTTAGATATGTGGGCCTTCCTTGGTCATGTGGCCCATCTTATAACACTGGTAGATATGTGGGCCTTCCTTGGTTGTGTGGGCTTGGGCCCTATCTTCCAACACTCCCCCTCAAGCTGGGGGTGAGAGAACAACATGAACTCCCAGCTTGCTGCAAATGATGTATAGAATCTTTTTGTATAAAATGGCACATCTTCCAATATGCCTTCATCTTCCAACACTCCCCCTCACGCTTGTTGGAAGATTGGAGGACTGCCTTTTTATACAAAAATATTCTATACAACATTTACAGCAAGCTAGGAGTTCTTGATGTTCTCTCACCCCCTGCTTGAGGGGGAGTGTTGGAAGATAGGATCCATGCCCACACAACCAAGGAATGCCCACATATCTAAGAGTATTATAAGAGGGGCCACAGGACCAAGGAAGACCCACAAGATGGGCTCAAGCCCATAAGAAGTAGGACCCACCAAAATACCACGAGCTGGCATCCTTATCACATAAGTTGGAAGATCAAGAAGGACTCACTAAAGCATCTTTATCTTATGGTCACGTCAAAGAAGAGTTTTAGTTTTAGTTATGTTTGTCTTTTATCTAAATTGAGTTATTTAATTATGCTAGGACTTATCTTTAAGTGTTAGAGTTTGGGTGTAATTGGGACAAAGGTTGTTTTATTGTAATTGGACTCTACTATCTTCCTCAATTATAAATAGAGGGTCATGTACTATGATTATAACGACTTTATGAAGTCAATGAAGTATTTCTCTTTTTCATAAATTCAACATGGTATCAGAGCAAGGTTCTCATATGTGGGCATTCTCCCAAATTATCCATGTGCCACCACGTGAGGGCCTCTACCCAAATTATCCACATGCCAACATTTGAGGGGGAGTGTTAAGGATAGTTCCACATACATTAATGAGTATAAAGATCTTGCATTTATTAGTTGACAAAAGAGGTTTCCTAAGTGGCTAGTCGATAAGGCCTTGGATCCAATTTAACACTCTGTAAAGCTTCGATTGGATGGTTCTTGGGATACGAAGCTCGCCTCGTAGCTCTGGGAAACATGTAGGAATATGGGATTGATTATGAGGATACATTTTCTCCAGTTGTCAACATGACCACGGCTCAAACTATTTTAGCTATTGCTGCTTCACAGTCTTGGCATCTGCATTAGATAGATGTGAAGAATGCATTTCTGCATGGTGATTTACAAGAAGATATCAACATGAAGCTTCCCTCTGATATGAATACTTCTTCTCCTCAGGATGTCTGCAAGCTACGCCGTCCACTGTATGGGCTAAAGCAATCTTGTAGGGCTTGGTTTGATAAGTTTCGTGATACACTTCTTCTCCACCGCTTTACACAAAGCTAGTATGACTCTTCACTATTCTTTCAAAAGTCGGCATCGGGCATAGTCCTTCTCTTGATCTATGTGGATGATATTATCCTTACTGGCACCGACTCTGTGTTGTGGACTCAATAGCGGACCGAGTCAGCCAAAGGTGATGCAGTTGAGTTGGTAACTCGTTAGGAATTATGTTTTCATTTTATTTAAGTGTAGGGTATGTTGTAAGCTGGAATGACACTTGTGTAAAAACTCTATCTTTGGGTTTGGCTCTGTGTGATTAGGCTTAAGTGGCCTCACGGGGGTAAGAAGCAATTAAGATAAATTTACCTCAAATGATCAACGTTCTCCTCTAAGGAACCAAGGGTCGGCATTCCCCTTGAGGAACCCAAGGTTCAAGTCTCCCTTTGACGAGCCTGGTTTCCCTTCTCCACTCGATTCTTAGTTCATTCCTCCCTATCCTCATTCCATTCCATTTTTCAATCACAAATCGTCATCATAGGTCAACCAGGAAGATCAAGGCATCCTGGTTCTGCCCCCGAGTTGCAAGAAGATCTCTCCCTTCGTCGAATCACACGGTCCATGGTCAGAGACCACAACATCTTGGCATCAAAGCAGGTTAGTATGGGAGAGTCATCCTGTTGTGGACTCGATAGCGGAATGAGTAACCCAGAGCCGACGAGGACGAGTCGAGTCGGTGACTCAATAGAGAAGTGACTTGCATTATGAGTTTATATTCTTTTATGTTAAAGTAGGAAGGCCTAAGGGCAGTTTTGTAATAATTCATAACTCTTGAGCTCGAGCCCTTGTTTATAAAGCTGTCGAGAAGGAATGAAGGAAAATAAGAAATATTCACGAAATCTGCGTTCTCCCAAAGGAACCAGGGTCGGCGTTCCCCTGGAACCCAAGGTGAAGACTCCCTTCGACGAGTCTTAATCTCCTTCTCCAGTTTCGACTTCTCTTCTCCATCTTGCTCGAATTTCGTATTCATCTTCATCGGTCACCATAGGTCGTCCAAAGAGAAGTCGAAAACCAGATTCAGGCTCAAAAATTCTAGAAAACCTCTCCCATCGTAGGATTACTCGGTCCATGGTTAGACACCACAACACTTGGTATCTCCAACGCTCCTTCAACATTTCAGGCCTTAATGAAAGAGGTATTCACTGACAATGTACGAAAATTTGTGATAGTTTTTTTTTAAGACATATTGATTTTCAGCAAGTCATGGCCTCAACATTTAGAGCATCTCCACATGGTTTTCCAAATGATAAGAGCACATAGACTTTATTTGAAGAGAACCAAGTGTAATTTTGGGCAGCAACAAGTGGCTTATTTGGGCCACATTATGTTAAGATCCTCACGAGCCATGGATCTTGTCACCCTCCTCTCTTCTCTTCCTTCCATTGCCTTGCTTGACATAGAGATAGATTGATGAAGTGAGGAAGAAAGAAATTCGGAAAGGGGACTTTGGGAAAACGGGGAAGAGCTTGAAGGAGCTCTCGACCTGTTATCTAAATTACTCTAGGCTAATTTACTAACTCAATTGCTACCTTTCATTAACCTAGTCGTCCCCTTAAATAGGGTTAAGGACGCCAAATACACTTTAGACCCTTGGGTCACTGGTTCAAGCCAAATAAATTGTAAACCAAACCAAACCAAATCAAACCAAATCAATTACATGAAAATTGAAAATCACATTAATTAATTCCTATGCCTGCTAGTAACACGTGATGCTATTGAGTCCATAACATCACCCCCCCCCCCCCTCCTGGAGAAAGAGCTTGTCCTCAAGCTTGAAGGAAGGGTAGAGAAGCCAAAATGTAGATAATGGCTCCGATGTAGTGTCACTAGGGTTTGCATCTGCCTACTTTATGAGAATTTCCCAATCGCCCTAAATGTGGCGTGCCTGCAATACTTGAGCTGGAGTAGATAGGACACGGCCCTCATGGAGTGGGGGCAGAGGGGTGTTCAACAAGGGAGAGTCGCCTTGGAACGGCTTCAGTTGGGATAAGTGAAATACATTATGAATCTTTGCCTCGGGTGGTAGCTGCAAGCTGTAAGCCACTGTGCCAATGCGGTCCAACACCAGAAATGGACCATAATATTTTGGAGAAAGCTTGTGGCGCTTGGAGGCAGTCAGTGACAGCTGGGGGTAGTTTTGGAGCTTTAATCACACATAATCTCCTGGGGAATAATATACCTCTCGGTGCTTCTTATCATAATAGAACTTCATAGAGTGTTGGGCCTCTTGGAGGTGAGTACATACCTTAGTGAGCATAGCGTCTCTTTCAGATAACGCTTGGTCCAAAGTGGCGACTTTGGATGCCTCTGGTTCATAAGATAACAAACGAGGTGGATCTCTACCATAAACTACCCTGAAAGGAGTAGTTCTCAGTGCGTTGTGGTAAAAGGTGTTATAGAAAAATTCCGCCCATGAAATCCACTTAACCCACCGTTTAGGTGAGTCCCCCACAAAATAGCGAAGATACATTTCAATCGTGCGATTGACGACCTCGATTTGTCCGTCAGTCTGTGGATGATAGGCAGAAGAGAATGCCAATTGTGTGCCATGTAACTTGAATAATTCTTCCCAAAAGGTATTGGTAAAAATGGCATCCCTGTGACTGATAATAGATGCTAGAATCCCGTGTAATCGGACAATGTGGTCCATAAATAACTGAGCTACATGAGCAGAAGTATATGGATTCGCCAAAGAAATGAAGTGACCATATTTTGAAAAATGGTCAACCACAACTAATATCACAGATTTACATGATGAAGTTGGAAGGCCATCAATGAAATCCATGGAAATGTCGGACCAGATTTGAGATGGTAGCTGCAGAGGTTGTAGTTGGCCAACAAGACTTAAAGATTCGGCCTTTTTTCGTTGACAAATCTGACAAGCAACTACATAATCAGCAATTGGGCTCTTCATACCCCTCCAATAAAATTCCCGACTGATTCGGAAATATGTTTTCTGTCGACCCTCATGTGTGCTATCATGGAAAAAGGACAGAATGGTGTGAAGAAGTGGGGACGTGTGATGCATAAAAATCTTGTTTTTGTATAGAATAAGACGATCCTGAATTGTCCAATGACTAGCTGTTGTCCCTTGTTGAATATCTTAATATAATGAAATAAGTTCTGGATATTGATGTGTCTCTTCACAAATAGAATCCAACAAAAGTGAGTGTGGGTGGCTGAGAGCATAAAAGTGTGGTTCTGGAATGTCCCGACAAGACAAAGCATCAGCCCCCAAATTTAAACTACCTGGCTTATATTGAACTATAAAATCAAAGCCCATGAATTTACTCAACCAGTGTTGCTATGATGATGTGGTGAGGCGTTGCTCAAGAAGATACTTGAGGCTGTAATGATCTGTACGAATCAGAAATGGTCATCCCAGTTGGATGGCTTTGGCTAACCCAATTAGTTCCCTCTCATATGCTACTAACTTGTGGTGGTGTTGTCCCAACCGACAGCTTAAATAAGCGATGGGGTGTCCCAGGTTTTGTAATACTACACCAATACATCCGCCAGATGCATCACATTCCACCACAAATGATTCTGGTAGCTGTAACATCGACACTGAGGCTAAGGCCTCCTTTAACTGCTGAAAGGCATGTGTCGCTGAGGGAGACCAGGTGAATGCATGTTTCTTGAGAAGGTTGTTGAGTGGTGCTGTTATCTGGCCATAAGTACGGATAAATTTTCTTTAATATCCTGCTAGGCCCAAAAATCCCCTTAATGCGGTAAGGGAGGTGGGAGGAGGCCAATCTGTGACGGTTTGTATCTTACTCTGGTCAACCTTCACACCCACTGCTAATATAATGTGGCCCAAATATGCCACTTCTGAATTGCCCATAGAACATTTGGATTCATTCAAAATCAAATGATGGGAGCGTAGAATGGTAAATACCTGATGGAGGTGTTGGAGATGTTTGTCCCAATTTGTGCTATATACCAAGATGTCATAAAAAAATACTAACACATATTTCTGCAAAAGAAAGGAAAATACCTCATTCATGAGGGCCTGGAAGGTGGAGGGCGCATTGGAGAGATCGAAGGGCATGACGAGGAACTCGAAATGATAGTGGTGCGTGTGGAATGCAGTCTTCTCCACATCTGTAGGGTGAACTCTAATTTAATGATAGCCGTATTTCAAATCTAACTTGGTAAAAATCGTAGCACCATGTAACTCATCGAGCAACTCATCCACCATTGGGATGGGGAACTTGTCTTTAATTGTATGGAAATTGAGTTGCATGTAGTCGACACAAAACCTCCATGATTTATCCTTTTTTCGGACCAGTAAAACATGCGACGAGAAGGGAGACCTACTGGGCTGGATAATCCCCTGAGCAAGCATATTCAGGCAATGTCTTTCAATTTCATCTTTCTGTATATGTGGGTAACGATAAGGACGCACCACTATTGGATCGGTTCCCAACTTCAAATTTATGCGGTGATCACAGTGACGCACTGGTGGTAGACTAGTAGGGTCATTAAATAAATCGACAAAGGCTGTAAGTAATGGAAATAACTTACAATCACCAGTGCTCTGAATCTAGAAAGTGTGAAGTGCCCTGTGCCTTGATACCCTGCAATGTAATCTGGCACTGTTGTGCTATAAAAGTCATAGTCTGAGCCTGAAAATCCCACAATATAGGGCCTAATAGCTTAAGCCATTTTACCCCGAGGACCAAATCAAATCCTGCTAAAGGAATGACCAGTAAGTCAACCTTAAATGAATCTCCTTCAATAGTAAAAGGGGTGGCTGCACGTAACCCAACACTAGCAATTTTAGCCCCATTGGCCACTGAAACCGAGAAACCCTTTTGCTGTTGGATTTCTAATCCCAATTGTTTCGCTACGGGCTCACTAATAAAATTATGTGTGCTGCCAGAATCAACTAAAGCAAGTAATTGGAGATGGTGTAACTTGGCCTTTACCTACATGGTATTAGAACTACGCAGGCCATGCATGGCATGGAGGGAGAGCTATGGTTCTTGCTGTTCCTCTTCAACAATATCATCTTCAGGAAGCACTTCTGAACCCTCTTCCCAAAGTTCTATACTGAATAATCTTTTGCTGGTATGTCTTGGGAGAAATTGTTCATCACAATTAAAACAGAGGCCCTTGGCCTTTCTTGCCTCCATTTCCTATTTAGTCAAGAATTTACGTGGAAGATTGTCAGGGGGCACATTGGTAGACTGCTCTGCATAGTTAGGGGCTGAAGAGCGAAAACGTGGCCCAGGTGCACTACCCGGTAGTCTGTTTGTCCAAAAGGCTTTTCAGCCTAATGATTCCCTCAGAACTCTTTGTTTCTGTTCCACCTCCCTGGCATAATTCATGGCTGAATCCAAGTCTGTAGGACCAAGTAATTCCACTTCCAAGCGAACTGACTCGGTCAATCCCGCATTAAAGATCTAAACATGGAGGTGAGGAGGAACAAATTCACTTGCTCGGGCCAACCGTTCCTGAAATGTTTTCTGGTACAATTCTAAAGTGCCAGTCTGTTTATAGTTGATCAATTCCCCCACTGGATTGCTACTAGCTGGAGATCCAAACCTCATCTGGCAAGCATGTTTAAAATTTAGCCAATCCTGAGTTGAATGGACATTTCGGTAGTGATGGAACCACATGACCGCTTCATCGAGCAAGTGGTATGCGGCTAATGTGACTTGTCCACATCTAACATTTTTTTATGATAGAAAAATTGCTCACATTTTGTGAACCAAAGTAAATGATCCTTGGAGCCATCATATGTAGGAAAATTGAGTTTAAAGTACCTGGGAACCGTAGTTGGTCCCTGTGCGTGAGCAGCCATAGGAAGAGGTTGTGGGCGCAATGGTGGTGGTGGTGGTGGCGTGAAGTGTGGGTGGTTTGCTGCCGGTGGCTGAGAGTTTGTGGCTGGTGGTGGTGTGGTTGATTGAAGTGCTGCAAGCTGACGAATGACGGTTTGGAGAGAAGATTCCAGCGAGTGAAATGTATTATGAATGTTTGTAATTTCAGCACCTTAATGCGTGGACCTTTACTGAAGATCTGAAAGCACTTGATGTATGTCCTCTGGAGAAGAGGAATCACCGAGGGTGGACCTTTCTAATACCACGTTGTTAAGATCCTCACGAGCAATGGATCTTGTCACCCTCCTCTCTTCTCTTCCTTCCATTGCCTTGCTTGACGTAGAGATAGATTGATGGAGTGATGAAGAAAGAAATTTGGAAAGGGGAATTGGGGAAAACGGGGAAGAGCTTGAAGGAGCTCTCGACCTGTTATCTAAATTAATCTGGGCTAATTTACTAACTCAATCGCTACCTTTCATTAACCTAGCCGTCCCCTTAAATAGGGTTGAGGATGCCAAATACACTTTAGACCCTTGGGTAACTGGTTCAAGCCAAATAAATTGTAAACCAAACCAAATCAATTACATGAAAATTGAAAACCACATTAATTAATTCATATGCCTGCTGGTAACACGTGATGCTATTGAGTCCATAACACATTATTACGGCAGTAGGGGTCTTAGTGGACCCAGAAAAAATTACAGCAGTGACACATTGGCCTCCTCCACAAAATGTCTCCGCCTTGAGGGTTTTTTTGGGCTTAGCCGGGTATTATCGGAAGTTCATTTCGAACTATGCGGCCCTAGTAGCACCCTTAACTAACCTGCTGCATCGCAATGCATTTGTATGGAATGAGGAAACCAACAGAGCCTTCCAAACTCTGAAAACAACTCTTGCAATAGAGCCAGTCTTACAATTGCCAAATTTTGAAGAGCTTTTCGTGGTTGAATGTGATGCATCCGGAGGGGGTATCGGCGTAGTACTATAAAAGTCCAACCACCCTATTGCTTATTTCAGCCGCTAACTCGCCATTCATCAACACAAGTTACCAGCCTATGAACACGAACTGATTGGCTTGGCAAAGACAATCCGTCACTGGTGACCTTATCTATGGGGCAGAGAATTTCTCATCCGCACGAACCATTAAAGTTTGAAATACCTGCTTGATCAGCGTATTTCCACCTCTCCTCAAAAATAGTAGATTAGAAAATTGTTTTGATTCGACTTTTCAGTGGAACACAAGCCCGGTAAATTGAATGCAGCAGGCGATGCTCTATCGCACCGACCCGAAGAATCCCCACACTTAGCTGCCATAAGTCGCCCAACTCCAGTCCTATTGGAGTCCATCAAGGAGACACACCTCACCACCCATGAATTGCAAGAATTAAAGCAGCAAATTGCTGATGGAACTATGGGCCCAACTTGGACTGTGCATAATGACATCATTCACTATCAGCACTGCATCTATTTGCCACAATCGTCTCCTATCATTGCCAAGGTAGTATCAGCTTATCATGATAGCTACCATGAAGGTATTCAAAAGACACTACTTCGGACCCGTAGAGACTTTTATTGGGAGGGTCTGAAATCATCCATTGCAGCCTATGTAGCTGCTTGCCCGGTGTGTTAGAGAAACAAGGTGGAGCTTTTATCACTTGTCGGGGTACTACAACCGCTACAACTTCCCACACAGGTATGGGCCGACTTATCTATGGATTTTATTGAGATTCTCTCAAAGTCTTCTGGGAAATCCATTATTTTAGTGGTTGTGGACCATTTCTCCAAATACGGTCATTTCATCCCCATGGAACATCCATACAAGGCAGCATCAGTAGCCCAAGTCTTCTTCACACACATTGTCTGCCTCCATGGCATTCCGGAGTCCATTGTCAGTGATCGGATTGTTATTTTTACAAGTCAATTCAGGTGGGATCTTTTTAAATTTTACGGCACCAAACTGAATTTTTCTTCAGCCTATCACCCTCAATCCGATGGCCAGACTGAAGTACTTAACCGCACCATTGCCATGTACTTACACTGCCTGGTAGGTGACCAACCGAAGAAGTGGGTGGATTGCATTCCCTGGGTGGAGTACTCATACAACACTTCCTTGCACACAACATTAAAGGACACTCCATTTCGGATAGTGTATGGCAGGGACCCTCCACATCTCCTTTCATATGACCATGGCTCCACTCGAGTCAAAGCGGTTGATAAAGCTCTCCTGGGTCGCGATCAGTTATTGAAAGTTATTCGCCAGTGACTCAGCCAAGCACAAGTACGTATGAAAAACTATTATGACTAGGGTCGCAGGGACATCCGGTATAACATAGGTGATTTTTTGTGGCTCAAACTCCAACATTACCGATAAGCTTCCTTGATAGGCCGCAGGCACAAGCAATCCAACAAATATTTTGGGCCATTCTAGATTACTCACAAGATTGGGGAAGTCGCATATAGGCTCCAATTTCCACCAGATGCCAAGATACATGACGTGTTCCATGTGTCACTCCTAAAGCCCTTCAAGGGCAGTTCACCTCCGCACCCTTCTGCTCTACCACCCATGGATGATGGATAAATCTCTCTCATGCCATATAAAATCTTGTAGGCTCGTCAGAATAACCCCACAACTGCCACGTGAGAGGACCTCGCAGTCTTCCAACAGGTCTACCCCACATTCGAGATTGAGGACAACCTCGTTTTCCAGGAGGGGAGTGATGTTGTGGACTCGATAGCTGAATGAGTAGCCCAAAGGCGACGAGGATGACTCGATTCGATGACTCAGTAGAGAAGTGACTTGCATTAGGAGTTTATATTCTTTTATATTAAAGTAGGAAGGCCTAAGGGCAGTTTTGTAATAGTTCATAACTCTTGAGCTCGAGCCCTTGTTTATGAGGCAGTCGAGAAGGAATGAAGGAACAAAAGAAATATTCACGGGATCTGCGTTCTCCCAAAGGAACCAGGGTTGGCGTTCCCTGGAACCCAAGGTGAAGACTCCCTTCGACAAGTCTTAATCTCCTTCTCCAGTTTTGACTTCTCTTCTCCATCTCACTTCCATTCCGTATTCATCCTCATCGGTCACCATAGGTCATCCAGAGAGAAGTCAGAAACCAAACTCAAGCTTGGAAATTCCAGAAAAGCTCTCCCATCGTAGGATTACTCGCTACATGGTCAGAGACCACAACACATCCAACAATGAGGAATTGCTAGCCAGCATCAGAGAAATGATACACGCAGGGCAAGAAGAGAGTGAGGGGCATCTAGCTGCGTTGGTGGACAACAGAGTTTCTCACCAGATAAATGCACAAGTTCAAGTTTTATCTATTAAGATAGATGAATGGATGGGGGCAAGAAACCCAACCCCTCGGGAAGATGGGAGAAGCCCTGCGACCACGCAAGGGGAACATTTTGTTGGATGAACAAAGCATCCAGCAAATGGTGTGGGTTTTGGTCTAAGGGGAGGGACCATTCCGAGATATAAAAAATTGGACTTTCCAAATTTTAAGGGGTCTGATGACACTTTAATCTGGGTTTATAGGAGTGAAAAAAAATTCTCACCAACGGACGGCTGAAATAGACAAGGTGAGATTGGCCGCCTTTCACATGCTCGATGAAGCGCAGCTTTGGGGTCATCAGTTAGAAGTGGAGAATCTGAATTTAGACTAGGAGGAATTTAAAGAGTTGTGTACAATTCGGTTTGGGCCATCAGCTCAAAGCAACCCATTGGGGGATTTAGTGCTGCTACGCCAAATAGGTAATGACGAGCACTATAAAAAATTATTCCAAGAAAAATTGGCCAGGGCCAACAAGATTGTCAGGGTGGATCAACAGGTGGGGTTATGTACAGTAGGTTTGACAGAGTCCCTAAGTTTAGAAGTGGAACTCCTTGCCTCCTAATTTAGCACGAACAATGAATTTGGCCAGAACATTAGAAGCCAAACAGAAGATTCAATCCCGAAGGCCTATTTGGAAAGGAGGGAGATCTACTGCTGGAGCTACATCCACAGGGCAACCATGGCGCACTAATGTTCCTGCAGGTGCCCCTATAGCCCCTAAGCCCAATCCGTCTCAACCAGCATTCATCATAAAATTGAACAGGGCAGAGATGGTGGAACGATGGTCAAAAGTTTTATGTTATAATTGTGATGAGCAGTACACGTTTGGGCATCAATGCAAAAAATTATTTTGGTTGTAAGTGGGTGATGAGGAGGAACCAGCCCCAGAGGTGGAAGAACACGTTTGGGCATCAATGCAAAAAATTATTTTGGTTGTAAGTGGGTGATGAGGAGGAACCAGCCCCAGAGGTGGAAGAACCTGCAATTTCTCTCCATGCCATCATGGACCTCCAGTCCACCAAAACATTGCAAATATGTGACATGGTCAATGCCCAACCACTCTTAAATCTAGTGGACTCCAGTAGTACTTATAATTTTTTGAGTTTCACTGCTGCCCAACAATTACAACTTCATATTCAACCACAGCCAATAGCTTTGGTTTCAGTGGCTAATGGAGAAAAGGTTCCAAGTTATTGGGTCAGCCATACTCTCCACCACCTCCCCCACAACCACCAATGCGTCAACACCATCCCCATCTGGGCCCTGCCGTTCAAGGACCAAACACTGTGCCCAGGTATTTAAAACTTGACTTTCCTACGTATGATGGGTCTAAGGACCCTTTGATTTGGTTAGCCAAGTGTGATAAGTTCTTTTATCATCAAAAAACACATGTGGATGAAAAAGTGTATTTGGCCGCCTACCACATGCTCGATGGCTTCTATGGTACCACCAATTCCGAAATGACCAAGTGGTTCAGGATTGGGCAACTTTTAGACAGTTTTGCATGATGAGATTTGGTCCCCCAGCAAGTAGCAATCCATTGGGAGAATTAATCAATTACAAACAAACTGGATCACTAGAGGTGTACCAAAAACCCTTCCAGGAAAGGTTAGCTCGAGCAAACCAGTTTGTCAGCCACACACAGTTTGTCCATATTTTTACTGCTGGTTTGACAGAAGCTCTGAGATTAGAAGTTGAATTACATGCTTCTTCAGATTTAGACCACACTATGAATTTAGCCAGGGCAATTGAGCACAAGCAGCATGTTCTAAAGGAGTCACTGGTCAGAAAACTAGCTTGTCCAGGGAGGCACAATGCCTCAGCACCAAACCATTCCTATGGACCTCCAAGATTTAGAGACAGTGCAGCCCCACGCCCAGACATCTCTAATTCGGCTCCACCTGCTCCTTACTTCAAAAAACTTACTAGACAGGAAATGGACCAGAGAAAGGCCAAGGGTCTCTATTTTAACTGTGATGAACAGTATGTCATTGGACACCACTGCAAACGATTATTCAGTATATGTCTGTGGGAGGATGGAGAAGAAATACCACCAGAGGAGGAAATTGTGGAAACTGACCAAGAAGGTCCAGAGATTTCCCTTCATGCTATGACTTGTCTATGCAGTTCAAGCACAATGCAAGTTAAAGCCCAATTACATCATTTACAGTTATTGGCTTTAGTTGACTCGGGTAGTACACATAATTTCATCAGTCAGCAGGTGGCAGAACAACTTGGGTTAGTAGTACAGTAACAGACTGGTCTTTCTGTATCAGTAGCCAATGGGGCTAAAATTACTAGTGTAGGCATCTCACCAGCCACACACTTTGATATTGAGGGACATGCATTTGTTGCAGATTTTCTGGTGATTCCACTGTCAGGATTCGATTTGGTACTAGGAACTTAAATGGCTACAATTGTTGGGACCAATACAATGGGATTTCCAAGCTCTAACCATGTCTTTTATAGAGGACCAACATCAGATTATATTGCATGGCACACAAGCACCACTCACCTGCACACTACAGGTTGCCCAGGTCCAGTCCACAAACACATGTAAGTTATCTCACTTACTTACAGAATTTGAAGATATCTTTCAAGACCCTACTGCCTTACTGCCAATTAGGCACTGTGATCACCGTATCCGTTTGAAAATTGGTATTGAGCCGGTAATGGTGCATCCGTATCGTTACCCCCACTTACTGAAGGATGAGACTGAAAGGCAGTGCCAGCAGATGTTAGCACAGGGTATTATTCAGCCTAGCAGGTCTCCTTTTTCCTCATCGGTATTACTAGTCCGCAAGCATGATAAGTCATGGAGGTTCTGTGTGTATTATCGACAACTCAATGCCCATACGATTAAAGATAAATTTCCTATTCCAGTGGTGGACGAGCTGTTAGACGAGCTACATGGAGTTACTACTTTTACTAAACTCGATTTGAAATCTGGCTATCATCAAATCCGGGTTCAACCATCAGATGTGGAGAAAACAGTGTTCCTTAAACATCACAGTCATTTTGAATTCCTCGTAATGCCATTTGGTCTGTCAAATGCGCCTTCCACCTTCCAGGCCCTCATGAATGAGGTATTTTCCTCTCTCTTGAGAAGATACATATTGGTATTTTTCGACTATATTTTGGTCTATAGCAACAGCTGGGAAGAACATCTTCAACACCTTCACCAGGTATTTTCTCTCATACGTTCACATCATTTGGTTTTAAATCGGTCAAAATGTTCTATGGGCACATCAGAAGTGGCATACTTGGGCCACATTATTTCAGCAACGGGGGTGAAGGTAGACCAGAGTAAGATACAGGCTGTACAGATTGGCCTATTCCTACATCTATTACAGCCTTAACAGGATTTTTGGGCCTAGCTGGATATTATAAAAAATTTATTCATAGCTATGGCCAGCTTGCAGCTCTACTCAACAATCTCCTCAAGAAAAATGCTTTTACCTAGTCAGAGACAGCACCTCATTCCTTTTAGCAATTGAAAGACACCTTATCATCAACCCCAGTTTTGCAGCTCCCCGACTTTGATGAGTCATTTGTAGTAGAATGTGATGCTTCGGGGGGCGGTATTGGCGCAGTGTTGCACCAACAGGGCCACCCGATTGTTTATTTTAGCCGTCAACTGGGCCAACACTACCACAAGTTGGCAGCTTATGAGAGGGAATTGATCGGATTGGCGAAAGCTATACAGCATTGGTGCCCTTATCTATGGGGACGTTTTTTTTTTATTCGCACTGATCATTGCAGCCTCAAGTATCATCTTGATCAACATCTCACTACTTCACCACAACAACATTGGTTAAGTAAGCTTATGGGGTTTGACTTTTCTGTCAAGTATAAACCGGGAAGTTTGAATGTAGGGGCGGATGCATTATCTTGCCGGGATGTTCCAGAGTCGCAATTAAATGTCATCAGTCAGCCCAGAGCTCTCTTGTTGGATTCTATACTGGAAGAGGCACAACAGTACCCGGATATTATCTCCTTATGCCAGGACATCCAGAAGGGAACAACGGCAAACAATTGGAGGGTTCAAGACAATCTCGTCCTCTACAAAAACAAAATTTTTCTACACCACACATCCCCTCTGATTAACAACATTTTAGCCTCCTTCCATGACAGTACACATGAGGCCCGACAAAAAACATATTTCCGGATCAGTAGGGAATTTTATTGGAGGGGCATGAAGCGCAGTATAGCTGATTATGTGGCAGCTTGTCAGACTTGTCAACGGAATAAAGCTGAAACATTAAGTCCAGCTGGGTTGCTCCAACCACTTCAGCGTCCATCACAGGTCTAGTCTGATATTTCTATGGACTTCATAGATGGACTTCCGTCTTCATCGGGTAAATCTGTTATCCTTGTAGTGGTGGATCGTTTCTCTAAGTATGGGCATTTCATTCCTCCAGCGCATCCTTACACTGCAACTCAGATCGCTCAACTTTTTATGGATAACATTGTCCGCTAACATGGGATGCCTAATTCAATTACCAGTGATAGGGATGCAATCTTTACAAGTACCTTATGGAAAGAACTCTTCAAGTTACAGGGCACTGATGGCCAGACAGAGGTCGTCAACAGAACCATTGAAATGCATTTCCACTGTTTCGTGGGGGACTCACCTAAGAGGTGGGTTAAGTGGCTCGCCTGGGCTGAGTTCTGTTACAACACCTCCTACCACAGCGCACTCGGCACAACCCCATTCAAGGTGGTATATGGTAGAGAACCTCCCCGTCTTTTAGCCTATGAACCAGGGGCCTCTAAAGTCACCACTTTGGACCAAGCATTAGCTAAAAGAGACACATTCATCACTTAGGTGCGCACTCATCTACAGGAGGCACAACATTCTATGAAAAAATATTATGACAAGAAGCACCGGGAAGTCTTCTTTTCTCCTAGAGATTATGTTTGGTTTCGTCTCCAACACTACAGGCAGTTGTCGTTGACAGCCTCCAAACGTCACAAGCTCTCTCCTAAATATTATGGTCCCTTTCAGGTGATGGACCGCATTGGGACAGTGGCCTACAGATTGTAGCTTCCGCTAGAGGCCAGAATTCACAACATCTTTCATGTCTCACAATTAAAGGCCTTCCAAGGTGATTCGCCTTTGCTGCACACCCCGCTGCCCCCACTCCATGAGGGACGTGTACTTTCTACCCCGGCATAGGTATTACAAACTCGCCGAATTCAGGGTGATTGGGAGATCTTAGAGCAATGGGCAGATGTTGACCCCAGTGACACGACATAGGAGCCATTAACGGCGTTTCACACCCTCTACCCATAATTTGAGCTTGAGGACAAGCTCTTTCTCCAGGGGGGGGGGGGGGGGGGGGGGGGGGGGTGATGTTATGGACTCCATAGCATCACGAGTTATCCATAGACATAGGAATTAAATTATGTCAATTTACTTTTCATATAATTTCAATTCGGTTGGGTTTACTTTATTTGGTTTGGTTTACTTTGGGTTGGTTCAGTGTAATGTGGCGTGAACCACTTGACCTATGGGTCATCTTTGTATTTTCGTCCTCAACCCTATTTAGGGGGACATGAAGGAGAGGAGAGGCAAGTATTGAGAAAATTATATTTTACAGGTCAGATTCTCCCTCAGAGGTCTAGGTGGGATTATCCCTTTGAGGTTCAAGGTTGAGCTTCCTCCAAAGCTCCTTCATTCTAATTGAGTTCCACCATTACTCATTCAAGAAACAAGAATTCTCTTCCAACGTCAAGATCATCCATGGAGGGAAGAGAGGAAAGAAGGGTGACTCAATCCATGGCAAGGGAAGAACCTAACAGTGTTCCCCTTGAGGAACCCAAGGTTCAAATCTCCCTTTGATGAGCCTGGTTTCCCTTCTCCACTTGATTCTGAGTTCATTCCTCCCTATGCTCATTCCATTCCATTTTTCGATCACAAATCGTCATCATAGGTCAAATAGGAAGATCAAGGTGTCCTGGTTCTGCCCGCGAGTTGCAAGAAGATCTCTCCCTTCGTCAAATCACACGGTCCATGGTTAGAGATCACAACACTTTGGCCTGATTACTAAGCTTTAGCGGCTTCTACATTCGAAGTTCCATATGAAAGATCTAGGACAACTCACGTACTTCTTAGGACTAGAAGTACATCATCGGGACGAAGCTATTTTCTCAAATCAGCACAAGTATACTCAAGATATTATTACCTTAGCTGGTTTGGCGGACACCTCTTCTATTGGTACTCCTATAGAGGTCAATGTGAAATACCGGAAAGATGAAGGGGACCTTGGTGATCCTACTCTCTCTCGGTGTTTAGTTGGGAGTCTCATCTACTTGAACACGACTCACCCGAATATCTCTTATGTCGTTCATCAGGTCGGTCAATTTATGTCTTCTCCATGGCATCTTCATCTTGAAGCAGTTTGATGCATTATTCGCTATGTTTGAGGTTATCCTACTCATGGGTTATTCTTTCCTATGGGCTCGTCTCTTCAACTTGTTGCCTATAGAGATGCTGATTGGGATGGGTGCCCTGATTCCCTTCGCTCTACTACAAGTTGGTGTATGTCCAAGTTATCAGGTTGGTGTGTGTCCAAGTTATCAGGTTGGTGTGTGTCCAAGTTATCTACTGAGGCAGAGTATCGAGCCATGTCTACTGCTTGTTTTGAAATTATATGGCTCAGCGGTCTCCTTGTAGAACTTGAGTTTCCTCAGACCACCTCAACACCCCTTAATGCAGATAACACTAGTGCTATTCAGATTGCTACCAATCCTGTTTTCCATGAACACACCAAGCACATTGAGGTTGATTTTCATTCTATTTGTGACACCTTGGAGCGTCAAGTGATATCGCTTCCTCACATCTCTTCGGATCACCAAGTGGCTGATGTCTTCACCAAAGCCATGACTCAACACTGCCATAATTTTCTGGTTGGCAAATTGTAAGGATATGACTTATGGATTTGGAATCAACACTCAGTTGAAAATCCCCCGCCTCCTCCTTTTCCCAACGATTGCAGAACCTGATATATAAAAACTAAAAAGAGTTTACAATCCCTTAAAATTACACACACTTTTTGGAATTATCTCTCTCTACATTAGTGCATTGTGCATTTTAATTTTAGATGTATACTTTTTTCTTAAATCAAAACTTGTTTTTTCTCTTTCCATTCATTTCGTATACAATAAAAGATATAGAAGGCAAATAGATCACAACAAAAAGAAAATTTTAGAATTTACGTATGGAAAAAATTTAAAGCAATAAAAAAATGTATGTAAAGAAAATTTATTCACACACCACTAATGAACACAAAAATTTTGTTATCCAAGTTTGAGAAATTCCTCTAGTTAAACCCTAATAGCAAGGAATTTTATAAGAAAGAGATTTTTCTACACATGTTTTAAGAAATGGATATGTATGTTTGAAACATGTTAAAAATGCAAATGGCCGATGGATCCAAACCTTTTAAAGAGAATAACATTAAATTCTCAAGTGAACATGTGGTGGTATATTTACTCGAGTCAAACAAGCCATTATTTTGCCTATTTACAAAAAGCTGACCTAACAATCATAGATGATTGTAAAGTGATTTGTCATGCTTAAAAAATGTAAGTAAAGAAAATATATTCACACACCACAAATGAACTCAAAAGTTTTGTTATCCAAGTATGGGAAGTTCCACAAATTCAACCCTAATTGCTCGAAATTTTGGAAGAAAGAGATTTTTCTACTCTTGTTTTAAAAAATTGATATGCATGCTTGAAACATGTTAAAGATGCAAATGACCTATGGATCCAAAAATTTTAAAGAGAATAACATTAAATTCTCAAGTGAACATGCGATAGGATATTTACCCGAATCATACAAGCCATTATTTTGCACATTTATAAAAATCTGACCTAACGATCATAGATGATTGTAAAGTAATTTATCAAGCCTAATGGGATATATTTTTGTAAGGAATTACTTATGGATTTGGAGTCAACACTAATTTAAAAATCCCCCGCCTCCCCCTTTTCCCGACGATTGTTGAACCTGATATATAAAAGTTGAAAAGAGTTTACAATCCCTAAAAATTGCAGACACTTTTTGGAATTATCTCTCTCTACATTTGTGCATTGTGCATTTCCATTATATATGTATACTTTTTCTTAAATCAAAACTTGAGTTTTTCTTTCCCTTCATCTCGTAAACAAGAAAAGAGATAAAAGGCAAATAGATCACAAAAAAATGAAAGTTTTAGAGTTTATGTATGGAAAGAATTTAAAACAATAAACAAATCTAAGTAAAGAAAATTTATTCACACACCACAAATGAACACAAAAGCTTTGTTATCCTGCATTGGGAAATTCCACAAGTTCAACCCTAATACCTCGGAATTTTATAAGAAAGAGATTTTTCCACACACATTTTAAAAAATGGATATACATGCATGAAACATGTTAGAGAAGAAAATGCCCTATGGATCCAAACCTTATAAAGTGAATAACATTAAATTCTCAAGTGAACGTGCGGTGGGATATTTACCCGAGTCAAACAAGCCATTATTTTGCTCATTTACAATAAGCTGACCTAACGATCATAGATGATTGTAAAGTGATTTATCATGCATAACGGGCTATATTTTTGTAAGGAATGACTTATGGATTGGGGGTCAACACACTGTTAAAAATGCCCCGCCTCGCCCTTTTCTCGATGATTGCAGAACCGGATTTATAAAAATAAAAAGAATTTACAATCCCTAAAAATTACAAACACTTTTTGGAATTATCTCTCTCTACATTTGTGCATTGTGCATTTCCATTTTAGATGTTTACTTTTTTCTTAAATCAAAACTTGAGTATTCACTTTCCCTTCATCTCGTAAAAAAAGCGATAAAATGCAAATAGATCACAACAAAATGAAAATTTTAGAGTTTATGTATGGAATGAATTTAAAGCAATAAAAAACTATAAGTAAAGAAAATTTATTCACACACCACAAATGAAAACAAAAGTTTTGCTATCCAACTTTTTGAAATTCCAATAGTTCAACCCTAATTGCTCGGAATTTTATAAGAAAGAGATTTTTCTACACATGTTTTCAAAAATGGATATGCATGCTTGAAACATGTTCAAGATGCAAATGACCTATGGATCCAAACCTTTTAAAGAAAATAACATTAAATTCTCATGGGAAAGAGCGGTGGGATATTTACCTGAGTCAAACAAGCCATTATTTTGCCCGTTTAGAAAAGGCTGAACTAAAGATCATAGATGATTGTAAAGTGATTTATCATGCATAACGGGCTATATTTTTGTAAGGAATGACTTATGGATTAGGAGTCAACACTCAAGTTAAAATCTCGCACCTCCCCCTTTTCCAGACGATTGCAGAATTTGATATATAAAAACTAAAAAGAGCTTACAATCCCTAAAAATTATGGAGACTTTTTGGTATTATCTCTCCCAACATTTGTGCATTGTGTATTTCCATTTTAGATGTATACTTTTTTCTTAAATCAAATCATTTTTTTTCACTTTCCCTTCATCTCGTAAACAAAACAAGAGATAGAAGGCAAATAGATCACAACAAAATGAAAATTTTAGAGTTTATGTATGGAAAGAATTTAAAGCAATAACAAATATAAGGAAATAAAATTTATTCACACACCTTAAATGAACACAAAAATTTTATTAGCCAAGTTTTGGAAAATTCCACTAGTTCAACCCTAATATCTCGGAATTTTATAAGAAAGAGATTTTTCTACTCATGTTTTAAAAAATGGATATGCATGCTTGATACATGTTAAAGATGAAAATGACCAATGGATCCAAACCTTTAAAAGAGAATAACATTAAATTCTCAAGTGAATGTGCAGTGGGATATTAATCCGACTGAGACAAGCCATGATTGTAAAGTGATTTATCAAGTTTAACGAGCTATATTTTTGTAAGGAATGACTTATGGATTTGGAGTCAACACTCAGTTAAAAATCCCCTGCCACCTCCTTTTCCCAACGATTGCAGAACCTTATATATAAAAACTTAAAAGAGTTTACAATCCCTAAAATTTACAGGTACTTTTTGTGAATTATCTCTCTCTACATTAGTGCATTGTGCATTTCAATTTTAGATGTATACTTTTTTCTTAAATCAAAACTTGTATTTTCTCTTTCCATTCATTTCGTACACAATAAAAGATATAAAAGGCAAATAGATCACAACAAAAAGAAAATTTTAGAATTTATGTATGGAAACAATTTAAAGCAATAAAAAAATGTATGTAAAGAAAATTTATTCACACACCACAAATGAACACAAAAATTTTGTTATCCAATTTTGGGAAATTCCTCTAGATAAACCCTAATAGCTCGGAATTTTATAAGAAAGAGATTTTTCTACACATGTTTTAAGAAATGGATATGCATGTTTGAAACATGTTAAAGATGCAAATGGCCTATGGATCCAAACCTTTTAAAAAGAATAACATTAAATTCTCAAGTGAACGTGCGGTGGTATATTTACCCCAATCAAACAAGCCATTATTTTGCCCATTTACAAAAATCTGACCTAACGATCATAGATGATTGTAAAGTGATTTGTCTTGCTTAAAAAATGTAAGTAAAAAAAAATTATTCACACACTACAAATGAACTCAAAAGTTTTGTTATCCAAGTTTGGGAAGTTCCACAAATTCAACCCTAATTGCTCGGAATTTTAGAAGAAATGGATTTTTCTACTCATGTTTTAAAAAATTGATATGTGTGCTTGAAACATGTTAACGATGCAAATGACCTATGGATCCAAAAATTTAAAGAGAATAACATTAAATTCTCAAGTGAACGTGCGGTAGGATATTTACCCGAATCAAACAAGCCTTTATTTTGCACATTTATAGAAAGCTGACCTAACGATCATAGATGATTGTAAAGTAATTTATCAAGCCTAACGGGATATATTTTTGTAAGGAATTACTTATGGATTGGGAGTCAACACTAATTTAAAAATCCCCCGCTTCCCCCTTTTCCCGACGATTGTTGAACCTGATATATAAAGGTTGAAAAGAGTTTACAATCCCTAAAATTAACATACACTTTTTTGAATTATCTCTATCTACATTTGTGTAATGTGCATTTTCATTTTATATGTATACTTTTTTCTTAAATCAAAACTTGAGTTTTTCTTTCCCTTCATCTCGTAAACAAGAAAAGAGATAAATGGCAAATAGATAACAACAAAATTAAAATTTTAGAGTTTATGTATGGAAAGAATTTAAAACAATAAACAAAAGTAAGTAAAGAAAATTTATTCACACACCACAAATGAACACAAAAGTTTTGTTATCCTACTTTGGGAAATTCCACTAGTTCAACCCTAATACCTCAGAATTTTATAAGAAAGAGATTTTTCTACACACGTTTTTAAAAATGGATATGCATGCTTGAAATGTGTTAAAGAAGAAAATGCCCTATGGATCCAAACCATTTAAGCGAATAACATTAAATTCTCAAGTGAACGTGCGGTGGGATATTTACCCGAGTCAAACAAGCCATTATTTTGCTCATTTACAATAAGCTGACATAACGATCATAGATGATTGTAAAGTGATTTATCATGCGTAACAGGTTATATTTTTGTAAGGAATGACTTATGGATTGGGGGTCAACACACTGTTAAAAATCCCCCACCTCCCCCTTTTCCCGACGATTGCAGAACCGAATATATAAAAATAAAAAGAGTTTACAATCCCTAAAAATTATGAACACTTTTTGGAATTATCTCTCTCTAAATATGTGCGTTGTGCATTTACATTCTAGATGTTTACTTTTTTCTTAAATCAAAACATGAGTAATCACTTTCCCGTCATCTCGTTAAAAAAAAAGAGAGATAAAATGCAAATAGATCACATGAAAATGAAAATTTCAGATTTTATGTATGGAATGTATTTAAAGCAATAAACAACAATAAGTAAAGAAAATTTTTTCACACACCACAAATGAACACAAAAGTTTTGTTATCCAAGTTTTTGAAATTCCAATTGTTCAACCCTAATTGCTCGGAATTTTATAAGAAAGATTTTTCTACACATGTTTTCAAAAATGGATATGCAAGCTTGAAACATGTTAAAGAGGTAAATGACCTATGGATCCAAACCTTTTAAAGAGAATAACATTAAATTCTCAAGGGAACGAGCAGTAGGATATTTACCTGAGTCAAACAAGCCAATATTTTGCCCGTTTAGAAAAAGCTGAACTAAAGATCATAGATGATTGTAAAGTGATTTATCAAGAATAACGGGCTATATTTTTGTAAGGAATGACTTATGGATTGGGAGTCGACACTCAGTTTAAAATCCCCCGCCTTCCCCTTTTCAAGACGATTACAGAAGCTAATATATAAAAACTAAAAAGAGCTTACGATCCCTAAAAATTACGGACACTTTTTGGTATTATCTCTCTCTACATTTGTGCATTGTGCATTTCCATTTTAGATGTATTCTTTTTTCTTAAATCAAAGCTTGAGTTTTCACTTTCCCTTCATTTCGTAAAAAAAAAAAGAGATAAAAGGCAAATAGATTACAACAAAATGAAAATTTTAGAGTTTATGTATGGAAATAATTGAAAACAACAACAAATGTACATAGAGAAAAATTATTCACACACCACAAATGAACACAAAAGCTTTGTTATCCAAGTTTGGGAAATTCCACTTGTTCAACCATAATAGCTCAGAATTTTATAAGAAAGTGATTTTTCTACATATGTTTTAAAAAATGGATATGCATGCTTGAAACATGTTAAAGAAGCAAATGCGTTGTGGATCCAAACCTTTTAAAGTGAATAACATTAAATTCTCAAGTGAACGTGCGGTGGGATATTTACCCGAGTCAAACAAGCCATTATTTTTCTCATTTACAATAAGCTGACCTAACGATCATAGATGATTTTAAAGTGATTTATCATGCGTAACGGGCTATATTTTTGTAAGGAATGACTTATGGATTGGGGTCAACACACTGTTAAAAATCCCCCGCCTGCCCCTTTTCCCGAAGATTGCAGAATTGGATATATAAAATTAAAAAGAGTTTACAATCCCTAAAAATTGCGAACATTTTTTGGAATTATCTCTCTCTACATTTGTGTGTTGTGTATTTCCATTTTAGATGTTTACTTTTTTCTTAAATCAAAACTTGAGTATTCACTTTCCCTTCATCTCGTAAAAAAAAATAGATAAAATGCAAATAGATCACAACAAAATGAAAATTTTAGAGTTTATGTGTGGAATGAATTTTAAGCAATAAACAACTATAAGTAAAGAAAATTTATACACAAACCACAAATGAACACAAAAGTTTTGTTATCCAAGTTTTTGAAATTCCAATAGTTCAACCCAAATTGCTCGGAATTTTATAAGAAAGAGATTTTTCTACACATGTTTTCAAAAATGGATATGCATTCTTGAAACATGTTAAAGATGCAAATAACCAATGGGTCCAAACCTTTTAAAGAGAATAATATTAAATTCTCAAGGGAACGAGCGGTGGGATATTTACCTGAGTCCAACAAGCCATTATTTTGCTCGTTTAAAAAAAGCTGAAGTAAAGATCATAGATGATTGTAAAGTGATTTATCATTCATAGCGGGCTATATTTTTGTAAGGAATGACTTATGGATTGGGAGTCAACACTCAGTTTAAAATCCCCCGCCTTCCCCTTTTCCAGACGATTGCAGAAGCTAATATATAAAAACTAAAAAGAGCTGATGATCCCTAAAAGTTACGGGCATGTTTTGGTATTATCTCTCTCTACATTTCTGCATTATGCATTTCCATTTTAGATATATTCTTTTTTCTTAATCAAAGCTTGAGTTTTCACTTTCCCTTCATTTCGTAAACAAAAAAAAGAGATAAAAGGCAAATAGATCACAAAAAAATGAAAATTTTAGAGTTTATGTATGGAAATAATTGAAAGCAACAACAAATGTACATAGAGAAAAATTATTCACACACCAAAAATATACACAAAAGTTTTTTATCCAAGTTTGGTAAATTCCTTTAGTTCAACCATAATAGCTCGGAATTTTATAAGAAAGTAATTTTTCTACATAAGTTTTAAAAAATGGATATGCGTGCTTGAAACATTTTAAAGATGCAAATGACCTATGGATCCAAACAATTTATTGAGAATAACATTAAATTCTCAAGTGAACGTGTTGCGGGATATTTACCTGAGTCAAACAAGCCATAATTTTTCCCATTTACAAAAAGCTGACCTAACGATCATTGGTGATTGTAAAGTGATTTATTATGAGTAACGGGCTATAATTTTGTAAGGAATGACTTATGGATTGGGAGTCAACACTCACTTAAAAATCCCTTTCTTCCCCCTTTTCCAACAATTACAGAACCTGATATACAAAAACTAAAGTGTTAAAATCCATAAAAATTACGTACACTTTTTGGAATTATCTCTCTCTACATTTGTGCATTGTGCATTTCCAATTTAGATGTACACTTTTTTCTTAAATCAAAACTTGAATTTTTTCTTTCCCTTCATCACTTAAACAAAAACATAGATAAAAGGCAAATAAATCACAACAAAATGAAAATTTTAGAGTTTATGTATGGAAAGAATTTAAAAAAATAAACAAATGTAAGTTAAGAAAATTTATTCACACGCCACAAATGAATACAAAAGTTTTGTTCTCCTACTTTGAGAAATTCCACTAGTTCAACCCTAATACCTCGGAATTTTATAAGATAGAGATTTTTCGACATGAAACATGTTAAAGAAGCAAATGCCCTATGGATCCAAACCTTTTAAAGTGAATAACATTAAATTCTCAAGTGAACGTGCAATGGGATATTTACCCGAGTCAAACAAGCCATTATTTTGCTTATTTACAATAAGCTGACCTAACTATCATAGATGATTGTAAAGTGATTTATCATGCGTAACGGGCTATATTTTTTAAGGAATGACTTATGGATTGGGGGTCAACACACTGTTAAAAATCCCCCACCTCCCCCTTTGCCCGACGATTGCAGAACTGGATATATAAAAATAAAAAGAGTTTACATGCCCTAAAAATTACGAACACTTTTTGGAATTATCTCTCTCTACATTTGTGCGTTGTGCATTTCCATTTTAGATGTTTACTTTTTTCTTAAATCAAAACTTGAGTATTCACTTTCACTTCATCTCGTAAAAAAAAAGAGATAAAATGCAAATAGATCACAACAAAATGAAAATTTTAGAGTTTATGTATGGAATGAATTTAAAGAAATAAACAAATATAAGTAAAGAAAATTTATTCACATACCACAAATGAACACAAAAGTTTTGTTATCCAAGTTTTTGAAATTCCAATAGTTCAACCCTAATTGCTCGCAATTTTATAAGAAAGAGATTTTTCTACACATGTTTTCAAAAAAGGATATGCATGCTTGAAACTTGTTAAAGATGCAAATGACCTATGGATCCAAACCGTTTAAAGGGAATAACATTAAATTCTGAAGGGAACGAGCGGTGGGATATTTACCTGAGTCACACAAGCAATTATTTTGCCCGTTTAAAAAAAGCTAAACTAATGATCAAAGATGATTGTAAAGTGATTTATCATGCATAACGGACCATATTTTTTTAAGGAATGACTTATGGATTGGGAATCAACACTCAGTTTAAAATCCCCTGCGTTCCCCTTTTCCAGATGATTGCAGAAGCTGATATATAAAAACTCAAAAGAGCTTACGATCCCTAAAAATTATGGACACTTTTTGGTATTATCTCTCTCTACATTTGTGCATTGTGCATTTACGTTTTAGATGTATTATTTTTTCTCAAATCAAAGCTGGAGTTTTGACTTTTCTTTCATTTCGTAAACAAAAAAAAGAGATAAAAGGCAAATAGATCACAACAAAATGAAAATTTTAGAGTTTATGTATGGAAATAATTGAATGCAACAAAAAATGTACATAGAGAAAAATTATTCACACACCACAAATGAACACAAAAGTTTTGTTATCCAAGGTTGGGAAATTTCACTAGTTCAACCAAAATAGCTCGGAATTTTATAAGAAAGTGATTTTTCTGCATAAGTTTTAAAAAATGGATATGCATGCTTGAAACATGTTAAAGATGCAAATGACCTATGGATCCATACATTTTATAGAGAATAACATTAAATTCTCAAGTGAACGTGCGACGGGATATTTACCCGAGTCAAACATGTCATAATTTTGCCCATTTACAAAAAGCTATCCTAACGATCATTGAAGATTGTAAAGTGATTTATCATGAGTAAGGGGCTATAATTTTGTAAGGAATGACTTATGGAGTGGGAGTCAACACTCACTTAAAAATCCCCTTCCTCCCCCTTATCCGACAATTGCAGAACCTGATATATAAAAACTAAAGTGTTAAAATCCCTAAAAATTACGTACATATTTTGGAATTATCTCTCTCTACATTTGTGCATTGTGCATTTCCATTTTAGATGTACACCTTTTTCTTAAATCAAAACTTTAGTTGTTTCTTTCCCTTCATCACTTAAACAAAAAAAATATATAAAAGGCAAATAAATCACAACAAAATTAAAATTTTAGAGTTTATGTATGGAAAGAATTTTAAAAAATAAAAAAATGTAAGTAAAAAAAATTATTCACACACCACAAATGAACACCAAAGTTTTGTTATCCTACTTTGGGAAATTCCACTAGTTCAACCCTAATACATCGGAATTTTAATAGAAAGAGATTTTTCTGCACACATTTTAAAAAATGGATATGCATGTTTGAAACATGTTAAAGAAGCAAATGCCCTATGGATCCAAACCTTTTAAAGTGAATAACATTAAATTCTCAAGTGAACGTACGGTGGGATATTTACCTGAATCAAACAAGCCATTATTTTACCCATTTACAAAAAGCTGACCTAACGATCATAGATGATTGTAAAGTGATTTATCATGCGTAACAGGTTATATTTTTGTAAGGAATGACTGATGGATTGGGAGTCAAGACTCAGTTAAAAATCCCAGCCTCCCGCTTTTCCCCACGATTGCTGAACCTGATTTATAAAAGCTAAAATGAATTTACAATCCCTAAAAATACGGACACTTTTTGTAATTATCTCTCTCTACAATTGTGCATTGTGCATTTCCATTTTAGATGTATACTTTTTTCTTAAATCAAAACTTGAGATTTCACTTTCCCTTCATCTCGTAAACAAAATAAGAGATAAAAGGCAAATAGAATCCAACAAAATGAAAATTTTTATTATCCAAGTATGGGAAATTCCACTAGTTCAACCCTAATTGCTAGGAATTTTATAAGAAAGAGATTTTTCTACACATGTTTTAAAAAATGGTTATGCATATTTGAAACATGTTAAAGATGCAAATGGCCTATGGATCCAAACATTTTAAAGAGAACAACACTAAATTCTCAAGTGAACGTGTGGTGGGATATTTACCCGAGTCAAACAAGCCATTATTTTGCCTATTTAGAAAAAGCTGACCTAACGATCATAGATGATTGTAAAGTGATTTTGTATGCATAACAAATGTAAGTAATGAAAATTTATACACACACCACAAATGAACTCAAAAGTTTTGTTATCCAAGTTTCGTAAATTCCACAAGTTCAACCCTAATTGCTTGGAATTTTATATGAATGAGATTTTTCTACACATGTTTTTAAAAAAAGGAAATCCATTCTTTGATACATGTTAAAGATGAAAATGACCTATGGATCCAAAAAATTTAAAGAGAATAACAATAAATTCTCAAGTGAACGTGCAGTGGGATATTTACCTGAGTCAAACAAGCCATTATTTTTCCCATTTACAAAAAGTTGACCTAATGATCTTCGATGATTGTAAAGTGATTTATCATACGTAAATGGCTATTTTTTAAAGGAATGACTTATGGATTAGGAGTTAACACTAAATTAAAATTCCCACGCCCCCGCTTTTCCCGTTGATTGCAAAACCTGATATATAAAAAATAAAAAAAGTTTACAATCCCTAAAGATTAAAGACACTTTTTGGAAATATCTCTCTCTAAATTTGTGCATTGTGCATTTCCATTTTATATGTATACTTTTTTCTTTAATCAAAACTTGAGTTTTCACTTTCCCTTCATCTCGTAAACAAAAAAAGAGATAAAAGGCAAATAGATCACAACAAAATGAAAATTTTAGAGTTTATGTTTGGAAAAAATTCAAAGAAATAAATAAATGTATGTAAATAAAATTTATTCACACACAACAAATGAACACAAAATGTTTGTTGTCCAAGTCTGGCAAACCCCACTAGTTAAACCCTAATAGTTCGGAATTTTATAAGAAAGAGATTTTTCTACACATGTTTTAAAAAATGGATGTGCATGCTTGAAAGAGGTTAAAGATGAAAATGACCTATGGATCCAAACCATTTAAAGAGTATAACAATAAACACTCAAGTGAACTTGCGGTGGGATAATTACCCGAGTCAAACAAACCCTTATTTCGCCCATTTACAAAGAGTTGACCTAACGATCAAAGATGATTGTAAAGTGAGTCATCATGCGTAACAAATATAAATAAAGAAATTTTTTTCACACACCATAAATGAACACAAAAGTTTATTTATCTAAGTTTTGCAAATTTGATTAGTTCAACCCTCATAGCTCGGAATTTTACAAGAAAGTGATTTTTCAACACAAGTTTTTAAAAATGGATATGCATGCTTGAAACATGTTAAAGATACAAATGACCTATAGATCCAAACCTTTTAAAGAGAATAACATTAAATTTTCAAGTCAATGTTCGATGGGATATTTACCCGAGTCAAACAAGCCATTATTTTGCCCATTTACAAAAAGCTGACCTAACGATCATAGATGATTGTAAAGTGATTTATCTTGCGTAACGGTCTATATTTTTGTAAGGAATGACTTATGGATTAGGAGTCAACACTTAGTTAAAAATCCCCTGCCTCCCTCTTTTCCCGATGATTGCAAAACTAGATATATAAAAACTAAAAAGAATTTTAATTCCCTAAAAATTATAGACACTTTTTGGAATTATCTCTCTCTACATTTGTGCATTGTGCATTTCCATTTTATATGTATAATTTTTTCTTTAATGAAAACTTGAGTTTTGTTATCCAAGTTTGGGTAATTCCACTAGTTCAACCCTAATAGCTCGGAATTTTGTAAGAAAGAAATTTTTCTACACTGTTTTAAAAAATGGATAGGCATGCTTGAAACATGTTAAAGATTCAAATGACCTATGAATCCAAACCTTTTAAAGAGAGTAACATTAAATTCTCAAGAGAACGTGCGGAGGGATATTTACCCTGAGGCAAACAAGCCAATATTTTGCCGATTTACAAAAAGCTGACCTAACGATCATGCGTAACAGGCTATATTTTTGTAAGGAATGAGTTATGGATTGGGACTCAACACTCAATTAAAAATCCCTCGCCTACCTCTTTTTCCGACGAATGCAGAACCTGATACATAAAAACTAGAAAGAGTTTAGAATACCTAATAATTATAGACACTTTGTTTGAATTATCTCTCTCTACATTTGTGCATTGTAAATTTCCATTTTAGATGTATACTTTTTCTTAAATCAAAATTTCAGTTTTCACTTTCCCTTCATCTCTTAAACAAAAATAAGAGATAAAAGGCAAATAAATCACAATAAAATGAAAATTTTAGAGTTTATGTATGGAAATAATTTAAAGCAATAAACAAATATAAGTAAAGAAAATTTATTCACAACACAAGTTTTGTTATCCAAGTTTTGGAAATTCCACTAGTTCAACCCTAATAGCTCGAAATTTTGTAAAAAAGAGATTTTTCTACACATGTTTGAAAAAATGGATATGCATGCTCTAAACATGTTAAAGATTCAAATGAGGAATGCATCCAAACCTTTTCAAGAGAATAACATTAAATTTTCAAGTGAACGTGCGGTGGGATATTTACCTGGGTCAACCAATCCTTTATTTTGCCCATTTTTAAAAAGCTGACCTAACGATCATAGATGAATGTAAAGTGATTCATCATGCATAATGAGCTATATTTTTGTAAGGAATGACTTATGGATTGGGAGTCAACACTCAGTTAAAAATCCTCCGCCTGCCCCTTTACCCGACGATTACAGAACCTGATATATAAAAAGTAAAAAGAATTTACTATCCCTAAAAATTACAGATACTTTTTGGAATTATCTCTCTTTACATTTGTGCGTTGTGATATTCCATTTTAGATGTTTACTTTTTTCTTAAATCAAAATTTGGGTTTTCACTTTTCCTTCATCTCCTAAACAAAAAAAGGAGATAAAAGGCAAATAGATCACAACAAAATAAAAATTTTAGAGTTTATGTATGGAAAGAATTTAAAGCAATAAACAAATGTAAGTACAAAAAATTTACTCACACACCACAAATGAACATAAAAGTTTTGTTATCCAAGTTTGGGTAATTCCACTAGTTCAACCCTAATAGCTCGGAATTTTATAAGAAGGAGATTTTTCTACACATGTTTTAAAAAATGGATGTCCATGCTTGAAACATGTTAAAGATTCAAATAATCTATGAATACAAACCTTTTAAAGAGAATAACATTAAATTGTCAAGTGAACGCGTGGTGGGTTATTTACCCGAGTCAAACAAGCCATTATTTTTCTCATTTACGAAAAGCTGACCTAATGTTCATAGCTGATTGTAACGTGATTGATCATAAGTAACGGGCTTTATTTTTTAAGGAATGACTTATGGATATGGAGTCAACACACAGCTAAAAATCCCCCGCCTGCCCCTTTTCAAGACGATTGCAGAACCTGATATATAAAAACTGAAAAGAGTTTACAATCCCTAAAAATTATATACACTTTTTGGAATTTTCTCTCTCTAAATTTGTGCATTGTGAATTTCTATTTGATATGCATACTTTTTCTTAAATAAAAATTTGAGTTTTCAGTTTCCCTTCATCTCGTAAACAAAAAAAGAGATAAATGGCAAACAGATCACGACAAAATGAAAGAATATAAGTAATAAATAAATATCTAGAAAGAATTTAAAACAATAAATAAATATAAGTAAAGAAAATTTATTTACACACCACAAATGAACACAAAAGTTTTGTTATCCAATTTTGGGTAATTCCACTAGTTCAACCCTAGTAGCTTAGAATTTTATAAGAAAGACGTTTTTGTACACATGTTTGAAAAAATGGATATGCATGCTTGAAACAATTTAAACATTAAAATGACCTATGAATCCAAACCTTTTAAAGATAATAACAATAAATTCTCATGTGAACGTACGGAGGGATATTTACCCAAGTCAAACAAGCCATTATTTTGTCCATTTACAAAAAGATGACCTAACGATCATAGATGATTGTAAAGAGATTAATCATGCGTAACGGGCTATATTTTTATAAGGAATGACTTTAAAGATTGGGAGTCAACAGTCAGTTAAATATCTCCCACCTCCACCTTTTCCCGACAATTGCAGAACCCGATATATAAAAACTTAAAAGAGTTTACAATCCCTTAAAATAACTGACACTTTTTGGAATTATCTCTCTATACATTTGTGCATTGTACATTTCTATTCTAGATGTATACTTTTTTCTTAAATCAAAACTTGAGTTATCGCTTTCCTTTTATCTCGTAAAAAAAAAAAAAGAGATAAAAGGTAAATAGATCACAACAAAATGAAAATTTTAGATTTTATGTATGGAAAGAATTTAAATCAATAAACAAATGTAAGTAAAAAAAATTATTCACACACCACAAATAAACACAAAAGTTTTGTTATCCAAGTTTGGGAAATTCCACTAGTTCAACCTTAATAGCTCGGAATTTTATAAGAAAGAGATTTTTCTACACATGTTTTAAAAAATGGATATGCTTGCTTGAAACATGTTAAAGATGCAAATAACCTTTGGATCCAAACCTTTTAAAGAGAATAACATTAAATTCCCAAGTGAACGTGCGGTGGGATATTTACCCGAGTCAATCAAGCCATTATTTTTCCCATTTACAAAAAGCTGACCTTACGATCATAGCTGATTGTAACGTGATTTATCATAAGTAACGGGCTATATTTTTGTAAGGAATGACTTATGGATGTGGAGTCAACATAGTTAAAAATCACACCCCCCCCCCCCCCCCCCCCCAACCTCCTTTTCTTGACGATTGCAGAACCTTATATATAAAAACAAAAAGAGTTTACAATCCCTAAAAATTACTGACACTTTTGGAATTATCTCTCTCTATGTTTGTGCCTTGTAAATTTCCATTTCAGACGTGTACTTTTTTCTTAAATCAAAATTCAAGTTTACACTTTCCGTTCTTCTCGTAAACAAAAAAAAAGATAAAAGGCAAAAAGATCATAACAAAATGAAAACTTTAAAGTTTATGTATGGAAATAATTGAAAGAAATAAACAAATGTAAGTAAAGAAAATTTATTCACACACCACAAATGAACACAAAAGATTTGTTATCCAAGTTTTGGTAATTCCACTAGTTCAACCCTAATAGCTTGGAATTTTATAAGAAAGAAATTTTTCAACACATGTTTTAAAACATGGATATGCATGCTTGAAACATGTTAAAGATTCAAATGAGCTATGGATTCAAACCTTTTAAAAAGAATAACTTTAAATTATCAAGTGGACGTGCGGACGGATATTTACACGAGTCAAACAAGCCATTATTTTTTAACTTTAGAAAAAGTTGACCTAACGATCATAGATGATTGTAAAATGATTTATCATGCGTAACAGATTATAGTTTTGTAAGGAATGACTTCTGGATTGGGAGTCAACACTCAATAAAAAATCCCTCGCATGCCCCTTTTCCTGAAAATTGCAAAACTTGATATATAAAAACTAAACAGAGTTTACTATCCCTAAAAATTAAATAAACTTTTTGGAATTATCTCTCTCTAAAATTGTGCAATGTGAATTTCCATTTTAGATGGATACTTTTTTCTTAAATCTAAATTTGACTTTTCACTTTCCCTTCATCTCATAAACAAAAAAAAGAGATAAAAGGAAAATAGATCACAACAAAATGAAAATTTTAAAGTTTATGTATGGAAAGAATTTAAAGCAATAAAAAAATTTAAGTAAAGAAAGTGTTTTCTCACACCACAAATGAACACAAAAGGTTTGTTATCCAAGTTTGGGTAATTCCACTAGTTCAACCCTAATAGCTCAGAATTTTATAAGAAAGAAATTTTTCTACTCATGTTTTAAAATATGGATATGCATGCTTGAAACATGTTGAAGATTTAAATGACCTATGAATACAAACCTTTTAAAGAGAATAACATTAAATTTTCAAGTGAACGTGCGAAGGGAGATTTACCCGAGTCAAAAAAACCATTATTTTGCCCATTTACAAAAAGCTGACCTTACGATCATAGATAATTATAAAGTTATTTATCATGCGTAACGGGCTATATTTTTGTAAGGATTCACTTATGGATAGGGGGTCAACACTCAGTTAAAAATCCCTCACCTGCCTCTTTTCCCGACCAATGCAGAACCTGATATATAAAAACTAGAAAGAGTTTACAATCCCTAAAAATTACAGACACTTTTTGGAATTATCTCTCTCTACATTTGAGCATTGTGAATTTCCATTTTAGATGTATACTTTATCTTAAATCAAAATTTGAGTTTTCAGTTTCCCTTCATTTCCTAAACAAAAAAAAAGAGATAAAAGACAAATAGATCACAGCAAAATTAAAATTTTAGAGTTTATGTATGGAAAGAATTTAAAGCAATAAACAAATATCAGTAAAGAAAATTTATTTACACACCACAAATGAACAAAAAAGTTTTGTTATCTAATTTTGGGTAATTCCACTAGTTCAACCCAAATAGCTCGGAATTTTATCAGGAAGAGGTTTTTCTACACATTTTTGAAAGAATGGATATGCATGCTTGAAACATGTTAAAGATTCAAATGGCCTATGGATCAAAACCTTTTAAAGATAATAACATTAAATTCTCAAGTGAACATGCGAAGGGATATTTATTCGAGTCAAACAAGGCATTATTTTCCCCATTTACAAAAAGATTACCTAAAAATCATAGATGATTTTAAAGAGATTTATCATATAACGGGCTATATTTGTGTAAGGAATGACTTAAGGATTGGGTGTCAACAGTCAGATAAAAATTTCCCTCCTCCCCCTTTTCCCGACGATTGCAAAACCTGATATATAAAAACTAAAAAGAGTTTACAATCGCTAAAAATTACTAACACTTTTGGAATTATCTCTCTCTACATTTGTCTATTGTGCATTTCTGTTTTAGATGTATACTTTTTTCTTATAGAAAAACTTGAGTTTTCACTTTCCCTTTATCTCGTAAACAAAAAAAGAGATAAAAGGCAAATAGATACCAACAAAATGAATATTTTAGAGTTTATGTGTGGAAATAATTTAAAGCAATAAACAAATATAAGTAAATAAAATTTATTCACACACCACAAATCAACACAAAATTTTTGTTATCCAAGTTTGGAAAATTCCACTAGTTCAACCCTAATAGCTCGGAATTTTATAAGTTAGATTTTTCTACACATGTTTTAAAAAAAGGATATGCATGCTTGAAACATGTTAAAGATGGAAATGCCCTATGGATCCAAACCTTTTAAAGAGAATAACAGTAAATTCCCAAGTGAAAGTGCGGTGGGATATTTACCCGAGTCAAACAAGCCATTATTTTTCTCATTTACAAAAAGCAAACCTAACAATCATAGCCAATTGTTACGTGATTTATTATTAAGTAACGGGCTATGTTTTTGTAAGGAATGACTTATGGATATGGGGTCAAAATGTAGTTAAAAATCCCACGCCTACCCCTTTTCCCGACAATTGCAGAACATGATATATAAAAAATAAAAAGAGTTTACAATCCCTAAAAATTACAGACACTTTTTGGAATTATCTCTCTCCACATTTGTGCCTTGTGAATTTCCATTTTAGACGTATACTTTTTTCTTAAATCAAAAATTGAGTTTTCACTTTCCCTTCCTCTTGTAAACAAAAAAAGAGATAAAAGGTAAATAGATCATACCAAAATGAAAATTTTAGAGTTTTTGTATGGAAATAATTTAAAGCAATAAACAAATGGAAGTAAAGAAAATTTATTCACACACCACAAATGAACACAAAAGTTTTGTTATCCAAGTTTGGGTAATTCCACGAGTTCAACCCTAATAGGTCAGAATTTTATAAGAAAGAAATTTTTCTACACATGTTTTAAAAAATGGATATGCATGCTTGAAACATGTTAAAGATTCAAAGGACCTATGGACCCAAAAATTTTAAAGAGAAAATTGTTAAATTCTCAAGTGAACGTACGGAGGGATATTTACTAGTGTCAAACTTTACCTAAATTTGACCTAACGATCAGTCATTTATCATACGTAATGGGCTATATTTTTGTAAGGAATGACTTCTACATTGGGAGTCAACACTCAGTTAAAAATCCCCTGCATGCCCCTTTTCCCGACAATTGCAGAACCTGAAATATAAAAACTAAAAAGAGTTTACTATCCCTAAAAATTACAGACACTTTTTGGAATTATCTCCCTATCCAATTATGCATTGTGAATTTCCATTTTAGATGTATACTTTTTGCTTAAATTAAAATTTGAGTTTCCACTTTCCCTACATCTCATAAACAAAAAAAAGAGATAAAAGGCAAATATATCACAACAAAATGAAAATTTTAGAGTTTATGTATGGAAAGAATTTAAAGCAATAAACAAATGTAAGTAAAGAAAATTTATTCTCACACCTCAAATGAACACAAAAGTTTTGTTATCCAAGTTTGGGTAATTCCACTAGTTCAACCCTAACAGCTCGGAATTTTATAAGAAAGAGATTTTTCTACACATGTTTTAAAAAATGGATATCCATGGTTGAAACATGTTAAAGATTCTAATGACCTATGGATCCAAACCTTTTAAAGAGAATAACATTAAATTCCCAAGTGAACGTGCGGTGGGATATTTACCCAAGTCAAACAAGCCATTATTTTTCTCATTTACAAAAAGCTAACCTAACGATCATAGCTAATTGTAACGTGATTTATAAAAAGTAACGGGCTATATTTTTGTAAGGAATGACTTATGGATATGGAGTCAAAACGTAGTTAAAAATGCCGAGCCTACCCCTTTTCCCGACGATTGCAGAACATGATATATAAAAAATAAAAAAGAGTTTACAATCCCTAAAAATTACAGACACTTTTTGGAATTATCTCTCTCCACATTTGTGCCTTCTGAATTTCCATTTTAGACGTATACTATTTTCTTAAATCAAAATTTGAGTTTACACTTTCCCTTCATCTCATAAAAAAAAAAGAGATAAAAGGCAAATAGATCACACCAAAATGAAAATTTCAGAGTTTTTGTTTGGAAATAATTTAAAGCAATAAACAAATGTAAGTAAAGAAAATTTATTCACACATCACAAATGAACACAAAAGTTTTGTTGTCCAAGTTTGGGTAATTCCACAAGTTCAACCCTAATAGCTCAGAATTTTATAAGAAAGGGATTTTTCTACACTTGTTTTAAAAAATGGATATGCATGCTTGAAACACGTTAAAGATTCAAATGACCTATGGATCAAAAATTTTTAAAGAGAATAATGTTAAATTCTCAAGTTAACGTGCGGAGGGATATTTACCGGTGTCAAACATGCCATTATTTTCCAACTTTACATAAAGCTGACTTAACGATCATAGATGATGGTAAAGTGATTTATCATGTGTAACGGGTTATATTTTTTCAAGGAATGACTTCTAGAATGGAAGTCAACACTCATTTAAAAGTCCCCGCATGCGCCTTTTCCCGACAATTGCAGAACCTGATATATAAAAACTAAAAAGAGTTTACTATCCCTAAAAATTATGGACACTTTTTGGAATTATCTCTCTATCCAATTATGCATTGTGAATTTCCATTTTAGATGAATACTTTTTGCTTAAATCAAAATTTGAGTTTTCTCTTTCCCTTCATCTCGTAAACAAAAAAAAAAGAGATAAAAGGAAAATAGATCACAACAAAATGAAAATTTTAGAGTTTATGTATGGAAAGAATTTAAAGCAATAAACAAATGTAAGTAAAGAAAATTTATTCTCACACCACAAATGAACACAAAAGTTTTGTTATCCAAGTTTGGGTAGTTCCACTAGTTCAACCCAAAAAGCATGCAATTTTATAAGAAAGTGATTTTTCTACACATGTTTTAAAAAATGGATGTGCATGCTTGAAACATGTTAAAGATTCAAACTATCAATGAATCAAAACCTTTTAACGAGAATAACATTAAATTTTCAAGTGAACATGCGGAAGGATATTTACCCGATTCAAACAAGCCATTATTTTGCCCATTTACAAAAAGCTGACCTAACGATCATAGATGATTGTAAAGTTATTTATCATGCGTAATGGGCTATATTTTTTAAGGAATGACTTAAGGAGTGGGAGTCAACACTCAGTAAAAAATCCCTCGCCTGCCCCTTTTCCCGATGTATGCAGAACCTTATATATAAAAACTAGAAAGAGTTTACAATCCCTAAAAATTACAGACATTTTTAGGAATTATCTCTCTCTACATTTGAGCATTGTGAATTTCCATTTTAGATGTATACTTTTTCTTAAATCGAAATTGGTGTTTTCACTTTCCCATCATCTCGTAAACAAAAAAAAAGAGATAAAAGGCAAATAGATAACAACAAATTGAAAATTTTAGAGTTTATGTATGGAAAGAATTTAAACTAATAAACAAATATAAGTAAAGAACATTTATTTACACACCACAAATGAACACAAAAGTTTTGTTACCCAAGTTTGGGTTATTCCACTTGTTTAACCCTAATAGCTCAGAATTTTATAAGATTCAAAGGACTTATGGATCCAAAACTTTTAATGACAATAACATTAAATTATCAAGTGAATGTGCGGAGGGATATTTACCCGAGTCAAGCAAGCCATTATTTCGCCAATTTACAAAAATTTGTCCTAGCAATCATAGATGATTGTAAAGAGATTTATCATGCATAACGGGTTACATTTTAATAAGGAATGACTTAAGGATTGGTAGTCAACAATCAGTTAAAAATCTCCCGCCTCCCCCGTTTCCCTAGGATTGCAGAACCTGATATATCAAAACTAAAAAGAGTTTACAATCCCTAAAAATTATTGACACTTCTTTGAATTATCTCTCTCTACATTTGTGCATTGTGTATTTCAGTTTTAGATGAATACTTTTTTCTTAAATCCAAACTTGAGCTACCACTTTCCCCTTATCTCGTAAACAAAAAAAAGAGATAAAAGGAAAATAGATCACAAAAAAATGAAAATTTTAGAGTTTATGTATTGAAAGAATTTAAAGCAATAAACAAGAAGTAAAGAAAATTCATTCACACACAACAAATGAACACAAAAGTTTTGTTTTCCAAGTTTGGGAAATTCCACTAGTTTAACCCTAATTCCTCAGAATTCTATAAGAAAGAGATTTTTCTACACATGTTTTAAAAAATGGATAAGCATGGTTGAAACATGTTAAAGATCCAAATGACCTATGGATCCAAACCTTTTAAAGAGAATAACATTAAATTCCAGATTGAATGTGTGGTGGGATATTTACCCGAGTCAAACAAGCCATTATTTTTCCCATTGATAAAAAGTTGACCTAACGATCATAGCTGATTGTAACGTGATGTATCATAAGTAACGGGCTATATTTTTGTAAGGAATGATTTATGGATGGGGAGTCAACACTCACTTAAAAATCCCCCGCATGCCCCTTTTCCCGACAATTGCGGAACCTGATATATAAAAACTAAAAAGAGTTTACTATCCCTAAAAATTACAAACACTTTTTGTAATTATCTCTCTCCACATTTGTGCGTTGTGAATTTCCATTTTAGATGTATACTTTTTTCTGAAATCAAACTTTGAGCTTTCACTTTCCCTTCATCTTGTAAACAAGAAAAAGATATAAAAGGCAAATCGATCACAACAAAATGAAAATTTTAGAGTTTATGTATGGAAAGAATGTAAAGCAATAGAAAAATGTAATTAAATAAAATTTATTCTCACACGACAATTGAACACAAAATTTTGTTATCCCAGTTAGGGTAATTCTACTAGTTCAACCCTAATAGCTCAGAATTTTATAAGAAAGAGATTTTTCTATAAATGTATTAAAAAGTCGATATGCATGGTTGAAACATGTTAAAGATTCAAATGACCTATGAATCCAAACCTTTTCAAGAGAATAAAATTAAATTCTCAAGTGAACGTGCGGAGGGATATTTATCCAAGTCAAACAAGCCATTATTTTGCCAATTTACAAAAAGCTGACCGAAAGATCATGGATGATTGTAAAATTATTTATCAGGCATAACGGGCTATATTTTTTTAAGGAATTACTTATGGATTGGGAGTCAACACTCAGTGAAAAATCACTCGCTTGCCCCTTTTCCCTACGAATGCAGAACCTGATATAAAAAAACTAGAAAGAGTTTACAATCCCTAAAAATTACAAGCACTTTTTGGAATTATCTCTCTCTACATTTGTGCATTGTGAATTTCCAATTTAGATATATACATTTTCTTAAATCAAAATTTGAGTTTTCAGTTTCCCTTCATCTCGTAAATAAAAAAAGAGATAAAAGGCAAATAGATCACAACAAAATGAAAATTTTAGAGTTTATGAATGGAAAGAATTTAAAGCAATGAAAAAATATATGTAAAGAAAACTTATTTACACATCACAAATGAACACAAAAGTTTTGTTATCCGAGTTTGGCTAATTCCACTAGTTAAACCCTAATAGCTCGGAATTTTATAACAAAGAGGTTTTTCTACACATTTTTAAAAAAATGGATATGCATGCTTGAAACATGTTAAAGATTCAAATGACCTATGGATCCAAACCTTTTAATGATTAGAACATTAAAATTTCAAGTGAATGTGTGGAGGGATATTTACCCGAGTCAAACAAGCCATTGTTTTACCTATTTACAAAAAGTTGACCTAACGATCATAGATGATTGTATAAAGATTTATCATGAGTAACAGGCTATATTTTTATAAGGAATGAATTAAGGATTGGGAGTCAACAGTATGTTAAAAATCTCCTGCCTCCCCCTTTTCCCGACGATTGCAGAACTTGATATATAAAAACGAAAAAGAGTTTACAATCCCTAAAAATTACTGGCACTTTTTGGAATTATCTCTCTCTACATTTGTGCATTATGCATTTCTGTTTTAGTTGTAAACATTTTTCTTAAATCAAAACTTGAGTTTTCACTTTCCATTCATCTCGTAAAAAAAAAAAAAATAGATTAAAGCCAAATACATCACAATAAAATGAAAATTTTAGAGTTTATGTATGGAAAGAATTTAAAAAAATAAAAAATTTAAGTAAAGAAAATTTATTCACACACCACAAATTAACAAAAAAAGTTTTTTATCCAAGTCTGGGAAATTCCACTAGTTCAACCCTAATAACCCTGAATTTTATAAGAAAGATATTTTTCTACACATGTTTTAAAAAATGGATATGCATGCTTTAAACATGTTAAAGATGCAAATGACCTATGGACCCAAACCTTATAAAGAGAATAAACTTAAATTCCCATCTGAACGTGCGGTGGGATATTGACCTGAGTCAAACAAGCCATTATTTTTCCCATTTACAAAAATACTGACCTAACTATCGTAGCTGATTGTAATGTGATTTATCATAAGTAACATGCCATATTTATGCAGAGAATATACCCTATCGATATGGAGTTAACACGCAGTTAAAATTTCCCCTCCTACCCCTTTTCCTGACGAGTGCAGAACCTGATATATAAAAACTAAAAAGAGTTTACAATCCTTAAAAATTACAGACAGTTTTTGGAATTAGCTCTCTCACCATTTGTGCCTTGTGAATTTCTATTTTAGATGTATACTTTTTTCTTAAATAAAAATTTGAGTTTTCACTTTCCTTTCACCTCGTAAACAAAAACAAGTGATAAAAGGAAAATAGATCACAACAAAATGAAAATTTTAGTGTTTTGTATGGAAAGAATTTAAAGCAATAAACAAATGTAAGTAAAAAAAAACTATTCACACACCACAAATGAACACAAAAGTTTTGTTATCCAAGTTAGGGAAATTTCACTAGTTCAACCCTAGTAGCTCAAAATTTTATAGGAAAGAGATTTTTCTACACATGTTTTAAAAAATGGATATGCATGCTTGAAACATGTTAAAGATGCAAATGACCTATGGACCCAAACCTTTTCAAGAGAATAACATTAAATTCCCAAGTGAATGTGCGGTGGGATATTTACCCGTGTCAAACAAACCATTATTTTTCCCATTTACAAAAAGCTGACCTAACTATCATAGCTGATTGTAACGTGATTTATCGTAAGTAACGGGCTATATTTTTGTAAGGAATGACTTATGGATATGTAGTCAACATGAAGTTAAAAATCTCCCGCCTGCCCCTTTTGCCAATGATTGCAGAACCTGATATATAAAAACTAAAAAGAGTTTACAATCCCTAAAATTTACTGACACTTTTTGGAATTATGTCTCTCTACATTTGTGCAATGTGCATTTCTGATTTAGATGTATACTTTTTTCTTAAATTAAAACTTGAGTTTTCACTTTCCCGTTATCTCGTAAACCAAAAAAAGAGATAAAAGGAAAATAGATCACAACAAAATGAATATTTTAGAGTTTATGTATGGAAAGAATTTAAAGCAATAAAAAAATGTATGTAAAGAAAATTTATTCACACACCACAAATGAACACAAAAGTTTTGTTATCCAAGGTTGGGAAATTCCACTAGTTCAACCCTTATAGCTCGGAATTTTATAAGAAAGAGATTTTTATACACATGTTTTAAAAAAAGGATATGCATTCTTGAAACATGTTAAAGATGCAAATGACCTATGCATCCAAACCTTTGAAAGAGAATAACATTAAATTCCCAAGAGAACGTGCGGTGGGATATTTACCCGAGTCAAAAAAGTCATTATTTTTCCCATTCACAAAAAACCGACCTAACGATCATAGCTGATTGAAATGTGATTTATCATAAGTAACATGCTATATTTTTGTAAGGAATGACTAATGGATATGGAGTCAACACGCAGTTAAAAATCCCCCGCCAGCCCCATTTCCCACCGATTGCAGAACCTTATATATAAAAACTAAAAAGAGTTTATAATCCCTAAAAATTGCAGACACTTTTTTGAATTATCTCTCTTTAGATTTGTGCCTAGTGAATTTCCATTTTATATGTATACTTTTTTCTTAATTCAAAATTTGAGTTTTCACTTTCCCTTCATCTCGTAAACAAAAAAGAGAGATAAAAGGCAAATAGATCACAACAAAATGAAAATTCTAGAGTTTATGTATGGAAAGAATTGAAATCAATAAACAAATGTAAGTAAAGAACATTTATTCACACACCACAAACAATCCTCATAGCTCGAAATTTTATAAGAAAGAGATTTTTCTACACATGTTTTAAAAAATGGATATGCATGCTTGAAACATGTTAAAGATGCAAATGACTTATGGACCCAAACCTTATAAACAGAATAACATTAAATTCCCAAGTGAACGTGCGGTGGGATATTTTCTTGAGTGAAACAAGCAATTATTTTTCCCATTTACAAAAAAGTGACTAACTATCATAACTGATTGTAACGTGATTTATCATAAGTAACGGGCTATATTTTTGTATGGAATGACTTATGGATAAGGAGTCAACATGTAGTTAAAAATCCCCCGCCTACCTTTTTTCCCACGATTGCAAAACCTTATATATAAAAACTAAAAATAGTTTACAATCCCTAAAAATTACAGACACTTTTTGGAATTATCTCTCTCTTCATTTGTGCCTTGTCAATTTCCATTTTAGATGTACACTTTTTTCTTAAATCAAAATTTGAGTTTTCACTTTCCCTGCATCTCATAAAGAAAAAAAAAAGAGATAAAAGGCAAATAGATCACAACAAAATGAAAATTCTAGAGTTTATGTATGGAAATAATTTAAAGCAATAAACAAATGTAAGTAAAGAAAATTTATTCACACACCACAAATGAACACAAAAGTTTTGTTATCCAAGTTTGGTTAATTCCACTAGTTCAACCCTAATAGCTCGGAATTTTATAAGAAATAGATTTTTCTACACATTTTAAAAAATGGATATGCATGCTTGAAACATGTTAAATATTCAAATGACCTATGGATCTAAACCTTTTAAAGAGAATCACTTTAAATTCTCAAGTGAACGTGCGGAGGGATATTTACTCGTGTCAAACAAGCAATTATTTTGCAACTTTATAAAAAGTTGACCTAACGATAATAGATGATTGTAAAGTGATTTTTCATGCGTAACATGTTATATTTTTGTAACGAATGACTTATGGATAGGGAGTCAACACTCAGTGAAAAATCCCCTGCCTCCTCCTTTTCTTGACGATTGTAGAACCTGATATATAAAAACTAAAAAGAGTTTACGATCCTTAAAAATTATAGACACTATTTGGAATTATCGCTCTCTACATTTGTGCTTTGTGCATTTCTATTTTATATGTATACTTTTTTTCTTAAATCAAAACTTGAGTTTTCACTTTCCCTTTATCTTGTAAATAAAAAAAAGAGATAAAAGGCAAAAAGATCAGAACAAAAAGAAAATATTAGAGTTTATGTATGGATAGAATTTAAAACAAGAAACAAATGTAAGTAAAGAAAATTTATTCACACACCACAAATGAACACAAAAGTTTTGTTATCCATATTTTGGCAATTCCATTAGTTCTACCCTAATAGTTCACAATTTTATAAGAAGGAGATTTTTCTACACATGTTTTAAAAAAGGTATATGCATGCTTGACACATGTTAAAGGTGCAAATGACCATTGGATCCAAACCTTTTAAAGAAAATAACATTAAATTCTCAAGTGAACGAGCGGTATGATATTTACCAGAGTGAAACAAGCCATTATTTTTCCTATTTACAAAAAGCTGACCTAACGATCATAGTTGATTATAAATGGATTTATCATGCGTAATGGGCTATATTTTTGTATGGATTGACTTATGGAATTGGAGTCAACACTCAATTAAAAATCCCCCGCCTCCCCTTTTTCCCGACAATTGCTGAACCCGAAATATAAAAACTAAAAAGTGTTTACAATCCCTAAAAATTACAGAAACTTTTTGGAATTATCTCTCTCTACATTTGTGCATAGTGCATTTCCATTTTAGATGTATACTTTATTCTAAAATCAAAACATGAGTTTTCACTTTCCCTTCATCTCGTAAACAAAAAAAAGAGATAAATGGCGTATAGATCTCAAAAAAATGAAAATTTTAGAGCTAATGTATGGAAAGAATTTAAAACTGTAAACAAATGTAAGTAAAGAAAATTTATGCACACACCACAAATGAACACAAAATTTTTGTTATCCAAGTTTGGGTAATTCCACTAGTTCAACCCTAATGGCTCGGAATTTTATAAGAAAGAGATTTTTCTACACATTTTTAAAAAATGGATAAGCATGCTTGAAACATGTTAAAGATTCAAATGACGTATGGATCTAAACCTTTTAATGAGAATCACTTTAAATTCTCAAGTGAACGTGTGGAGGGATATTTACCCGCGTCATACAAGACATTATTTTGCAACTTTACAAAAAGTTGACCTAAGGATAATAGATGATTGTAAAGTGATTTTTCATGCGTAATAGGTTATATTTTTTTAACGAATTACTTATGGATAGGGAGTCAACACTTAGTGAAAAATCCCCTGCCTCCACTTTTTCCTGACGATTGCATAACCTGATATTTAAAAACTAAAAAGAGTTTAAGATCCTTAAAAATTATAGACACTATTTGGAATTATCTCTCTCTACATTTGTGCATTTCTATTTTATATGTATACTTTTTTCTTAAATCAAAACTTGAGTTTTCACTTTCCCTTTATCTCATAAATAAAAAAAAGAGAAAAAAGGCAAATAGATCAGAACAAAAAGAAAATATTAGATTTTATCTATGGAAAAAATTTAAAGCAAGAAACAAATGTAAGTGAATTAAATTTATTTACACACCACAAATGAACACAAAAGTTTTGTTATCCATGTTTTGGCAATTCCATTAGTTCAACCCTAATAGTTCGGAAATTTATAAGAAGGAGATTTTTCTACACATGTTTTAAAAAAGGTATATGCATGTTTGACACATGTTAAAGATGCAAATGACCATCGGATCCAAACCTTTTAATGAAAATAACATTAAATTCTCAAGTAAACGTGCGGTATTATATTTACCCAAGTGAAACAAGCCATTATTTTGCCCATTTACAAAAAGTTGACCTAACGATCATAGTTGATTGTAAAGTGATTTATCATGTGTAATGGGCTATATTTTTGTATGGATTGACTTATGGAATTGGCTCCAACACTCAATTAAAAATTCCCCGCCTCACCTTTTTCCCGACAATTACAAAACCTGATATATAAAAACTAAAAAGAGTTTTCAATCCCTAAAAATTACAGACACTTTTTGGAATTATCTCTCTCTACATTTTTGTATAGTGCATTTCCATTTTAGATGTATACTTTTTACTAAAATCAAAACTTGAGTTTTCACTTTCCCTTAATCTCGTAAACAAAAAAAAGAGATAAATGGCAAATAGATCACAACAAAATGAAAATTTTTGAGTTTATGTATGGAAAGAATTTAAATCAGTAAACAAATTTATATAAAAAAAATTTAATCTCACACCACAAATTAACAAAAAGTTTTTTTATCCAAGTTTGGGTAATTCCACTAGTTCAACCCAAATAGCTCGAAAATTTATAAGAAAGAGATTTTTCTACACGTGTTTTAAAAAATGGATATGCATGCTTGAAACATGTTAAAAATTCAAATGACCTATGAATCCAAACCTTTTAAAGAGTATAACATTAAATTCTCAAGTGAACGTGCGGAGGGATATTTACCCGAGTCAGACAAGCCATTATTTTGCCTATTTAAAAAAAGCTGACCGAATGATCATAGATGATTTTAAAGTTATTTTTTATGTGTAACGGGCTACATTTTCGTAAGGAATGACTCACGGATTGGGAAACAACACTCAGTTCAAAATCCCCCGCATGCTCCTTTTACCGACAATTGCAGTACCTGATATAAAAAAACTAAAAAGAGTTTACTATCCTTAAAAATTACAGACACTTTTTGGAATTATCTCTCTCTAAAATTGTTCATTGTGAATTTCCATTTCAGATGAATAATTTTTTCTTAAATCAAAATTTGAATTTTTACTATCCCTTCTTCTCGTACACAAAAAAAAGAGATAAAAGACAAATAGATCACAACAAAATGAATATTTTAGAGTTTATGTATGGAAAGAATTTAAAGCAATAAAAAATTTAAGTAAAGAAAATTTATTCTCACACCACAAATGAATACAAAAGTTTTGTTATCTAAGTTTGGGTAATTCCACTAGTTCAACCCTAATAGCTTGGAATTTTATTAAAAAGAGATTTTTCTACACATGTTTTAAAAAATGGATATGCATGCTTGAAAAATGTTAAAGATTCAAATGACCAATGAATCCAAACCTTTTAGAGAGAATAACATTAAATTCTCAAGTGAACGTGCGGAGGGATATGTGACCGAGTCAAACAAGTTGACCTAACGATCATAGATGATTGTATTGTTATTTACCATGCGTCACGGGCTATATTTTTGTAAGGAATGACTTATGGATTGGGAGTCAACACTCAGTTAAAAATCCCTCGCGTGCCCCTTTCCCTGACGAATGCAGAACCTGATATTTAAAAACCAGAAACAGTTTACAATCCCTAAAAATTACAGACACTTTTTGGAATTATCTCTCTCTACATTTTTGCATTCTGAATTTCTATTTTAGATATATACTTTTTCTTAAATAAAAATTTGATTTTTCACTTTCCCTTCATCTCGTAAAAAATAAAAGAGATAAAAGGCACATAGATCATAACAAAATGAAAATTTTCGAGTTTATGTATGGAAAGAATTTAAAGCAATAAATAAATATAAGTAAAGAAAATTTATTTACACACCACAAATGAACACAAAAGTTTTGTTATCCAAGTTTGGGTAATTCCACTAGTTCAACCATAAAAACACAAAATTTTATAAGAAAGAGGTTTTTCTACACATGTTTGAAAAAATGGATATGCATGCTTGAAACATGTTAAAGATTCAAATGACCTATGGATCCAAATATTTTAAAGATAATAACATTAAATTCCCAAGTGAACGTGCGGAGGGATATTTACCCGTGTGAAACAAGCCATTATTTTGCCCATTTACAAAAATTAGACCTAACGATCATAAATGATTGTAAAGAGATTTATCATGCATAACGGGCTATATTTTTAGAAGGAAGGACTTAAGGATTGGGAGTCAACAGTCAGTTAAAAATCTCCCACCTCCCCCTTTTCCTTATAATTTCAGAACCTGATATATAAAAACTAAAAAGAGTTTACAATCCCTAAAAATTACTCACACTTTTATGAATTATCTCTCTCTACATTTGTGCATTGTGCATTTCTATTTTAGATGTATACTTTTTTCTTAAATAAAAACTTGAGTTTTAACTTTCCCTTTATCTCGTAAACAAAAAAAAGAGATAAAAGGCAAATAGATCACAACAAAATAAAAATTTTAGAGTTTATGTATGGCAAGAATTTAAAACAATAAACAAATGTAAGTAAAGAAAATTTATTCACACACCACAAATGAACACAAAAGTTTTTTTTATCCAAGTTTGGGAAATTCCACTAGTTCAACCCTAATAGCTCGGAATTTTATAAGAAAGAGATTTTTCTACACATGTTTTAAAAAATGGATATGCATGCATGAAACATGTTAAAGATGCAAATGACCTATGGATCCAAACCTTTTAAAGAGAACAACATTAAATTCCCAATTGAACGTGCGGTGGGATATTGACCTGAGTCAAACAAGCCACAATTTTTCCCATTTAGAAAAAGTTGTCCTAATGATCATAGCTGATTGTAACTAGATTTATCATAGGTAACAAGCTATATTTTTGTAAGGAATGACTTATCGATATGGAGTTAACACACAGTTAAAAATCCCTTTCCTGGCTTTTTTCCCGACGATTGTCGAACCAAATATATAAAAACTAAGAAGAGTTTACAATCCCTAAAAATTATAGACACTTTTTGGAATTATCTCTCTCTACATTTGTGCCTTGTGAATTTCAATTTTAGATGTATACTTTTTTCTTAAATCAAAATTTGAGTTTTCACTTTCCTTTCATCTCTTAAAGAAAAAAAAAGAGATAAAAGGCAAATAGCTCACAACAAAATGAAAATTTTAGATTTGAAGCATGGAAAGAATTGAAAGTAATAAAAAAATGTAAGTAAAGTAAATTTATTCACACACCACAAATGAACACAAAAGTTTTGTTATCCAAGTTTGGGTAATTCCACTAGTTCAACCCTAATTCCTCAGAATTTTATAAGAAGTAGATTTTTCTACACATGTTTTAAAAAAGGTATATGCATGTTTGAAACATTTTAAAGATGCAAATGACCTTTGGATCCAAACCTTTTAAAGAGAATAACTTTAAATTTTCAAGTGAACGTGCAGTGGGATATTTACCCGAGTCAAACAAGCCATTATTTTGCCCATTTACGAAAATCTGACCTAACGATCATAGATGATTGTAAAGTTATTTATCATGCATAACGGGCTATATTCTTGTGAGGAATGACTTATGGATTGAGTGTTGACAATCAGTTAAAAATACCCCGGCTCCCCCTTTTCCTTACGATTGCAAAACCTGATATATAAAAATTTAAAAGAGTTTACAATCCGTAAAAATTATAGACACTTTTTGGAATTATCTCTCTCTACATTTATGCATTGTGAATTTCTATTTTTGATGTATACTTTTTATTTAAATCAAAACTTGGGTTTTCACTTTCCCTTCATCTCGTAAAAAAAAAGGTAAGATAAATGGCAAATAGATCACAACAAAATAAAACTTTTAGAGTTTATTTATGGAAAGAATTTATAGCAATAACCAATGTTAGTAAATAAAATTTATTCACACACCACAAAGGAACATAAAAGTTTTTTTATCCAAGTTTGGCAAATTCCACTTGTTCAACCCAAATAGCTCGGAATTTTTATAAGAAAGAGATTTTTCTATGCAAGTTTTAAAAAATGGATATGCATGCTTGAAACATGTTAAAGATGCAAATGACCTATGTATCCAAACCTTTTAAAGAGAATAACATTAAATTCCCAAGTGAACATGCGGTGGGATATTTACCCGAGTCAAACAAGCCATTATGTTGACCAGTTACAAAATGATGTCCTAACGATCATAGATGATTGTAAAGTGACCTATCATGCGTAACAAGCTTTATTATTATAAGGAATTACTTATGGATTGGGAGTCAACAGTCAGTTAAAAATCCCCCGCCTCCCCCTTTTCCTGACGATTGCTGAACCTTGATATATAACTAAAAGAGTTTACAATCCCTAAAAATTACAGACACTTTTTGGAATTATTTCTCTCTACATATATGCATTGTGCATTTCCATTTTAGATGTATATTTTTTTCTTAAATCAAAACTTTAGTTTTCACTTTCCCTTCATCTCGTAAACAAAAAAAGAGATAAAAGGCAAATAGATCACAACAAAATGAAAATTTCAGTTTATGTATGGAAAGAATTTAAAGCAATAACAAATGTAAGTAAAGAAAATTTATTCTCACACCACAAATGAACACAAAAGATTTATTATCCTAGTTTGGGAAATTTCACTAGTTCAACACTAGTAGCTCAAAATTTTGTAACAAAGAGATTTTTCTACACATGTTTTAAAAAATGGATATGCATGCTTGAAACATGTTAAAGATACAAATGACTAATGGATCCAAAACTTTTAAAGAGAATAACACTAAATTCTCAAGTGAACTTGCGGTGGGATATTTACCTGAGTCAAACACGCCTTTATTTTCCCATTTACAAATAGGTAACCTAACGATCATAGATGATTGTAAAGTGATTTATCAAGCGTAAAGTGCTATATTTTTTTAAGGAATCACTAATGGATTGGGAGTCAACACTCAGTTAAAAATCCCCCTCCTCCCCCTTTTCCCGACGATTGCATGATATATAAAAAGTAAAAAGAGTTTACAATCCCTAAAAATTACAGACACTTTTTTGAATTATCGCTCTCCAAATTTTTGCATTGTGCATTACCATTTTAGATATAAAACTTTTTCTTCAATCAAAACTTGAGCTTTCACTTTCCCTTCTTCTCATAAAAAAATGAGAAAAAAGGCAAATTGATCACAACAAAATGAAAATTTTAGAGTTTATGTATGTAAAGAATTAAAAGCAATAACAAATATAAGTAACGAAATTTTTTTCACACACCACAAATGAACACAAAAGTTTTTTTATCCAAGTTTTGGAAATTCCACTAGTTCAACCCTAATACCTCGGAATTTTATAAGAAAGAGATTTTTCTACACATGTTTTAAAAAAGGTATATGCATGCTCGACACATGTTAAAGATGCAACTGACCATTGGATCCAAACCTTTTAATGAAAATAACATTAAATTCTCAAGTAAACGTGCGGTATGATATTTACCCGAGTGAAACAAGCCATTATTTTGCCCATTTACAAAAAGCTGACCTAACGATCATAGTTGATTGTAAATTTATTTATCATGCGTAATGGGCTATATTTTTGTATGGATTGACTTATGGAACTGGATTCAACACTCAATTAAAAATCCCCCACCTCCTCTTTTTCCCGACAATTACAGAACCTGATATATAAAAACTAAAAAGAGTTTACAATCCCTAAAAATTAGAGACACTTTTTGAAATTATCTCTCTCTACATTCGTGCATAGTGCATTTCCATTTTAGATGTATACTTTTTACTAAAATCAAAACTTGAGTTTTCACTTTCCCTTGATCTCGTAAACAAAAAAAAAAGATAAATGGCAAATAGATCACAACAAAATAAAAATTTTAGAGTTTATGTATGGAAAGAATTTAAATCAGTAAACAAATGTAAGTAAAAAAAATTTATTCACAATTTACAAATGAATACAAAAGTTTTGTTATCCAAGTTTTGGAAATTCCACTAGTTCAACCCTAATAGCTCAGAATTTTATAAGAAAGAGATTTCTCTAAAGATGTTTAAAAGATGGATATGCATGCTTGAAACATGTTAAAGATGCAAATGACCTGTGGATCCAAACCTTTTAAAGAGAATAACATTAAATTCCAAAGTGAACAAGCGGTGGGTATTTACCCGAGTCAAACAAGCCATTATTTTGCCTATTTACTAAAAGCTGACCCAATGATCGTAGATGATTGTAAAGTGATTTATCATGCGTAACGGGTTATATTTTTTTAAGGAATGGCGTATGGGTTGGGTGTCAACACTCAGGTAAAAATCCCCCGCATCCCCATTTTCTCGACGATCGCAGAACCTGATATACAAAAAACTAATAAGAGTTTACAATCCCTACAAATTACAAACACTTTTTAGAATTATCTCTCTCTACATTTGTCCATTGTGCGTTTCAATTTTAGATGTATACTTTGTACTTAAATCAAAACTTGAGTTTTCACTCTCCCTTCATCTGGTAAATAAAAAAAGAAATCAAAGGCAAATAGGTGACAACAAAATGATTTTTTTAGAGTTTATGTATGAAAAGACATTAAAGCAATAACAAATTTAAGTAAAGAAAATTTATTCACACACCACAAATGAACACAAAAGTTTGTTATCAAAGTATGGGAAACTTCACAAGTTCAACTCTAATAGCTCGGAATTTGTAAGAAAGATATTTTTCTACACATGTTTTAAAAAACGGATATGCGTGATTGAAACATGTTCAAGATGCAAATGACCTATGGATCCAAACCTTTTAAAGAGAATGACATTAAATTCCCAAGTGAACGTGCGGTGGGATATTTACTCGAGTCAAATAGCACAAATGAACACAAAAGTTTTGTTATCCAAGATTGGGTAATTCCACGAATTCAACCATAATAGCTCAGAATTTTATAAGAAAGAGATTTTTCTACACTTGTTTTAAAAAATGGATATGCATGCTTGAAAAATGTTAAAGATTCAAATGACCTATGGATCCAAACCATTTAAAGAGAATCACTTTAAATTCTCAAGTGAACGTACAGAGGGATATTTACCCGTGTCAAACAAGCCATTAGTTTGTAACTTTACAAAAAGTTGACCAAACGATCATAGCTGATTGTAAAGTGATTTATCATGTGTAACGGGTTAGATCTTTGTAAGGAATGACTTATGGATAGGGAGTCAACACTCAGTGCAAAATCCCCCACCTCCCCTTTTCCCGATGATTGTAGAACCTGATATATAAAAACTAGAAAGAGTTTACAATCGCTAAAAATTACAGACACTTTTTGGAATTATCTCTCTCTACATTTGTGCATTGTGCATATCTATTTTAGATATATACTTTTTTCTTAAATCAAAAATTGACTTTTCACTTTTCCTTTATCTCGTAAATAAAAAAAGAGATAAAAGGCAAATATATCACAACAAAATGATAATTTTAGAGTTTATGTATGGCAAGAATTTAAAGCAAGAAAAAAATATAAGTAAAGAAAATTTATTCACACACCAAAAATGAACACAAAAGTTTAACTATCCAAGTTTAGGCAATTACATTAGTTCAACCCTAACAATTCGAAATTTTATAAGAAGGAGATTTTTCTACACATGTTTTAAAAAAAGGGATATGCATGCTTGAAACATGTTAAAGATGCAAATGACCTTTGGATCCAAACCTTTTAAAGAGAATAACATTAAATTCTCAAGTGAACATGCGGTGGGATATTTACTCGAGTGAAACAAGCCATTATTTTGCCCATTTACAAAAAGCTGACCTAACGATCATAGATGATTGTAAAGCGATTTATCATGCATAACGGGGTATATTTTTATAAGGATTGACTTATGGATTAGGAGTCAGCACTCAATTAGAAATCCCCAACCTCCCCCTTTTCCCGTCCATTGCAAAACCTGATATATAAAAATAAAAAGAGTTTACTATCCCTAACAATTACAGACACTTTTTTGAATTATCTCTCTCTATATTTTTGCATAGTGCATTTCCATTTTAGATGTATACTTTTTTCTAAAATCAAAACTTGTGTTTTCAGTTTCCCTTCATCTCGTAAACTATAAAAAGAGATAAATGGCAAATAGATCGCAAGAAAATGAAAATTTTAGAGTTTATGTATGGAAACAATTTAAAGAAATAAACAAATGTAAGTAAAAAAAATTTATTCTCACAACACTAATGAACACGGAAGTTTTGTTATCCAAGTTTAGATAATTCCACTAGTTCAACCCGAATAGCTCAAAAATTTATAAGAAAGAGATTTTTCTACCCATGCTTTAAAAAATGGATAAGCATGCTTGCAACATGTTAGAGATTCAAATGACCTATGATTCCAAACCTTTTAAAGAGAATAACAATAAATTCTGAAGTGAACGTGCAGAGGGATATTTACCCGAGTAAAACAAGCCATTATTTTGCCCATTTACAAAAACCTAACCTAACATTCATAGATGTTTGTAAAGTTTTTTATCATGCATACATGGCTATATTTTTTTAAGGAATGACTTATGGATAGGGAGTCAACACTCAGTTAAAAATCCCTCGCCTGCCCCTTTTCCCGACGAATGCAGAACCTGAAATATAAAAACTAGAAAGAGTTTGCAATCCCTAAAAATTGCAGACACTTTTTGGAATTATCTCTCCCTACATTTGTGCATTTTCAGTTTCCATTTTAGATGTATTCTTTTTCTTAAATCAAAATTTGAGTTTTCACTTTCCCTTCATCTCGTAAAGAAAAAAAAGAGATAAAAGGCAAATAGATCACAACAAAATGAAAATTTTAGAGTTTATGTATGGAAATAATTTAAAGCAATAAACAAATTTAAGTAAAGAAAATTTATTTGCACACCACAAATGCACACAAAAGTTTTTTTATCCAAGTTTGGGTAATTCCACTAGTTCAACCCTAATAGCTCGGAATTTAATAAGAAAGAACTTTTTCTACACATGTTTTAAAAAAATGGATATGCATGCAAGAAACAAGTTAAAGATCCAAATGACCTATGGATCCAAAACTTTTAAAGAGAATAACTTTAAATTCTCAAGTGAACGTGCAGAGGGATATTTACCCGTGTCAAACAAGCCATTATTTTGCAAATTTACAAAAAGTTGACCTAACGATCATAGATGATTGTAAAGTGATTTATCATGCTTAATGGGCTATATTTTGTATGGAAGGACTTATAGATTGAGAGTTAACACATAGTTAAAATTCCCCCGCATGCCCCTTTTCTTGACAATTGCAGAACCTCATATATAAACACTAAAAAGAGTTTACTATCCCTTAAAATTACAGACACTTTTTGGAATTATCTCTCTCTACATTTTTGCATTTCGAATTTCCATTTTAGATGTATACTTTTTCTTAAATCAAAATTTGAGTTTTCACTTTCCCTTCATCTCATAAACAAAAAAAAGAAATAAAAGGCAAAAAGATCACAAAAAAATGAAAATTTTAGAGTTTATGTATGGAAAGATTTTAAAGAAATAAAAAATGTAAGTAAAGAAAATTTATTCTCAAACCACAAATGACCACAAAAGTTTTGTTATCCAAGTGAGTTAACAATCTCCCGCCTCCCCATTTTCCCGACGATTGTAGACCCTGATATATAAAAACTAAAAAGAGTTTATAATCCCTAAAAATTATTGACACTTTTTGGAATTATCTCTGCCTAAATTTGTGGATTGTGCATTCCAATTTTAGATGTATACTTTTTTCTTAAATCAAAACTTGAGTTATCACTTTTCCTTTTTCTTGTAAAAAAAAAAAAAAAGATAAAAGGCAAATAGATCACAACAAAATGAAAAGTGTAGATTTTATGTATGGAAAGAATTTTAAATTAATAAACAAATGTAAGTAAATAAAATTTATTCACGCACCACAAATGAACACAAAAGTTTTTTTATCCAAGTTTGGGATAATCCACTAGTTTAACCCTAATTGCTCGGAATTTTATAAGAAAGAGATTTTTCTACACATGTTTTAAAAAATGGATATGCATGTTTGAAACATGTTAAAGATGCAAATGACCTATGGATCCAAACCTTTTATAGAGAATAACATTAAATTCCCAAGTGAACGTGTAGTGGGATATTTACCCGAGTCAAACAAGCCATTATTTTTCCCATTTACGAAAAGCTGATCCAACGATCATAGATGATTATAAAATGATTTATCATGTGTAAAGGGCTATATTTTTGTAAGGAATCACTAAGGGATTGGGAGTTAACACTCAGTTAAACTTTCCCCGCCTGCCCCTTTTCCTGACTATTGTCGAACTTGATAAATAAAAACTAAAAAAAGTTTACAATCCCAAAAAATTACAGACACTTTTTGGAATTATCTCTCTCTACATTTGGGCCTTGTGAATTTCCATTTTAGATGAATACATTTTTCTTAAATCAAAATTTGAGTTTTCACTTTCTCTTTATTTCGTAAACAAAACAAAGAGATAAAACGCAAATAGATCACAACAAAATGAAAATTTTAGAGTTTATGTATGGACAGAATTTAAAGCAATAAACAAATGAAAGTAAAGAAAATTTATTCACTCACCACAAATGAACTCAAAAGTTTTGTTATGCAAATTTGGGTAATTCCACTAGTTCAACCCAAATAGCTCGAAATTTTATATGAAAGAGATTCTTTTACACATGTTTTAAAAAATGGATAAGCATGCCTGAAACATGTTAAAGATGCAAATGACCTATGGATCCAAACCTTTTAAAGAGAATAACTTTAAATTCCCAAGTGAACGAGCAGTGGGATATTGACACGAGTCAAACAAGCCATTATTTTTCCCATTTACAAAAAGTTGACCTAACGATCATAGCTGATTATGACATGATTTATCATAAGTAATGGGCTATATTTTTGAAAGGAATGACTTATGAATTTCTAGTCAACACGGAGTTAAAAATCCCCCGCCTGCCCCTTTTCCCGATGATTGCAAAACCTAATATATAAAAACTAAAAAGAGTTTACAATCCTTAAAAATTACAAAAACGTTTTGGAATTATCTCTCTCTACATTTGTGCCTTGTGAATTTCCATTTTAGATGTATACTTTTTTCTTAAATCAAAATTTGAGTTTTCACTATCTCTTCATCTCGTAAAGAAAAAAAAAGAGATAAATGGCAAATAGATCACAACAAAATTAAAATTTTAGAGTTTATGTATGGAAAGAATTTAAAGAAATAAACAAATGCAAGTATAGAAAATTTATTCACATATCACAAATGAACACAAAAGTTTTGTAATCCAAGTTTGCGTAATTCCACTAGTTCAACCCTAATAGTTCGGAATTTTATAAGAATGAGATTTTTCTACACATGTTTTAAAAAATTGATATGCTTGCTTGCAACATGATAAAGATTCAAATGACCTATGGATCCAAACCTTTTAAAGAGAATCACTTTAAATTCTCAAGTGAACGTGTGGAAGGATATTTACTCGTGTCAAACAAGCCATTATTTTGTAAGTTTACAAAAAGTTGACCTAAAGTGATTATAGGTGATTTTAAAGTAATTTATCATGCGTAACGGGTTATATTTTTGTAAGGAATGACTTATGGATAGGGAATCAACACTCAGTGAAAAAGACCCCGCCTCCCCTTTTTCCCGACGATAGCAGAACCTGGCATATAAAAACAAAAAAGAGTTTACAATCGCTAAAAATTACAGACACTTTTTGGAATTATCTTTGTCTACATTTTCACTTTCCCTTTATCTCGTAAACAAAAAAAAAGAGATAAAAGGCAAATAGATCACACCAAAATGAAAATTTTAAAGTTTATGTACAGAAAGAATTTAAAGCAAGAAACAAAAGTTAGTAAAGAAAATTTATTCACACACCTCAAATGAACACAAAATTTTTGCTATCCTTGCTTGGGTAATTCCATTAGTACAACCTTAATAGTTCGGAATTTTATAAGAAGGACATTTTTCTACACATGTTTTAAAAAAGGGATATGCATACTTGGAACATGTTAAAGATGCCAATGACCTATGGATCCAAACCTTTTAAAGAGTATAACCTTAAATTCTCAAGTAAACGTGCGGTGGGATATTTACCTGAGTCAAACAAGCCAATATTTTTCCCATTTACAAAAAGCTGACCTAACGATCATAGATGATTGCAAAGTGATTTATCATGCGTAACGGGCTATATTTTTGTAAGGATTGACTTATGGATTGGGATTCAACACTCAATTAAAAATCCCTCGCCTCCCCTTTTTCCCGCCAAAACAAAACCGGATATATAAAAAATAAAAAGAGTTTACACTTTTTGGAATTATCTCTCTCTACATTTGTGTATAGTATTTTCCATTTTAGATGTATACTTTATTCTTAAATTAAAACTTGATTTTTCACTTTCCCTTCATCTCGAAGACAATAAAAAGAGATAAATGGCAAATAGATCACAACAAAACGAAATTTTAGAGTTTATGTATGGAAATAATTTAAAGCAACAAACAAATGTAAGTAAAGAAAATTTATTCTCACACCACAAATGAACACAAAAGTTTTGCTATCCAAGTTTGGGTAATTCCATTTGTTCAACCCTAATAGCTCAGAAATTTATAAGAAAGAGATTTTTCTACACATGTTTTAAAAAATGGATATGCATGCTTGAAATATGTTAAAGATGCAAATGACCTATGAATCCAAATCTTTTAAAGAGAATACAATTAAATTCTCAAGTGAACGTGCGGAGGGATATTTACCTGAGTCAAACAAGCCATTATTTTGCCCATTTAAAAAAAGTTGACCTAATGATCATAGACGATTGTAAAGTTATTTATCATGGGTAACGGGCTATATTTTTTTAAGGAATGACTTATGGATTGGGAGTCAACCCTCAGTTGAAAATCCCCCGCATGCCCCGGTTCCAAACAATTGCAGAACATGATATATAAAAACTAAAAAGAGTTTACTTTCCCTAAAAATTACAGACACTTTTTGGAATTATCTCTCTCTACATTTGTACATTGTGAATTTTCATTTTAGATATATACTTTTTTCTTACATCAAAATTTGAGTTTTCAATTTCCCTTCATCTTGTAAAAAAAAAAAAAAAGAGATAAAAGGCATATAGATCACAACAAAATGAAACTTTTAGAGTTTATGTATGAAAATAATTTAAAGCAATAAAAAAATGTAAGCAAAGAAAATTTATTCTCACACCACAAATGAACACAAAAGTTTTTTTATCCAAGTTTGGGAAATTCCACTAGTTCAACCTTATTTGCTTCGAATTTTATAAGAAAGAGATTTTTCTACACATGTTTTAAAAAATGAATATGCATGCTTGAAACATGTTAAAGATGCAAATGACCTATGGATCCAAACCTTTTAAAGAGAATAACATTAAATTCCCAAGTGAACGTGCGGTGGGATATGTACCCGAGACAAAAAAGCAATTATTTTTCCCATTTACAAAAAGCTGACCTAACGATAACACCTGATTGTAACGTTATTTATCATAAGTAACTGGCTATATTTTTTTAAGGAATGACTTATGGATTTGGAGTCAACACGCAGTTAAAAATCCCCCACCTACCCCTTTTTCGGATGATTGCAGAACCTGATAAATCAAAACTAAAAAGAGTTTACAATCCCTAAAAATTACAAATACTTTTTGGAATTATCTCTCTCTACATTTGGGCCTTGTCAATTTCCATTTTAGATGAATACATTTTTCTTAAATCAAAATTTGAGTTTTCACTTTCCCTTCTTTTCGTAAAGAAAACAAAGAGGTAAAAGGCAAATAGATCACAACAAAATGAAAATTTCAGAGTTTATATATGGAAAGAATTTAAAGCAATAAACAAATGTAAGTAAAGAAAATTTATTCACACACCACGAATGAACACAAAAGTTTGGTTACCCAAGTTTGGGTAATTCGACAAGTTCAACCCTATTAGCTCGGAATTTTAGAAGAAAGAGATTTTTCTTCACATGTTTCAAAAAATTTATATGCATGCTTGAAACATATTAAAGATCAAAATGACGTATGGATCAAAACCTTTTAAAGAGAATAACTTTAAATTCTCATGTGAACGTGCGCAGGGATATTGATCCGTGTCAAACTAGCCATTAATTTGCAACTTTACAAAAAGTTGGCCTAACGATCATAGATTATTGTAATGTGATTTATCATGCATAACGGGCTATATTTTTGTATTGAATGACTTATGGATTGGAGATTTTATAGTTCAACCCTTATAGTTCGGAATTTTATAAGAAGGAGATTTTTCTACACATGTTTTAAAAAAAGGGATATGCATGCTTGAAACATGTTAATGATTCAAATGACCTATGAATCCAAACCTTTTAAAGAGAATAAATTAAATTTTCAAGTGAACATGTGGAGAGATATTTACCTAAGTCAAACAAGCCATTATTTTGCCCATTTACAGAAAGCTGACCTAACGATCATAGATGATTGTAAAGTTATTTATCATTCGTAACGGGCTATATTTTTTCAAGGAATGACTTATGGACTGGAAGTCAACACTCAGTTAAAAATCCCTCGCCTGCCCCTTTTCCTGATGAATGCAGAACCTGATATATAAAAACTAGAAAGAGTTTACAATCCCTAAAAATTACAGACACATTTTGGAATTATCTCTCTCAACATTTGTGCATTGTGAATTTCCATTTTAGATGTATAATTTTTCATTAAATCAAAATTTGAATTTTCACTTTCCCTTCATCTTGTAAACAAAAAAAGAGATAAAAGGCAAATGGATCACAACAAAATGAAAATTTTAGAGTTTATGTATGGAAAGAATTTAAAGCAATACATAAATATAAGTAAAGAAAATTTATTTACACACCACAAATGAACACAAAAGTTATGTTATCCAAGTTTGGGTAATTCCACTAGTTCAACCCAAATAGCTCGGAAATTTATAAGAAAGAGGTTTTTCTACTCATGTTTGAACAAACGGATATGCATGCTTGAAACATGTTAAAGATTCAAATGACCTATGGATCCAAACCTTTTAAAGATAATAACATTAAATTCTCAAGTGAACGTGCTGAAGGATATTTACTTGAGTCAAACAAGCCAATATTTTTCCCATTTACAAAAATTTGACCTACGATCATAGATGATTGTCAAGAGATTTATCATGCGTAACATGTTATATTTTTGTAAGGAATGACTTATGAATTGGGATTCAACATTCAGTTAAATATCCCCGCCTCCCCTTTTTCTCGACGATTGCAAAACCTGATATATAAAAACTAAAAAGTGTTTCAAATCCCAAAAAATACAGACACTTTTTGGAATTATCTCTCTCTACATTTTTGCCTCGTAAATTTCCATTTTAGATGTATACATTTTCTTTAATCAAAATTTCAGTTTTCACTTACCCTTCATTTTGGAAAACAAAAAAAGTGGTAAAAGGCAAATAGATCACAACAAAATGAAAATTTTAGAGTTTATGTATGGAAAGAATTTAAAGCAATAAAAAAATATAAGTAAAGAAAATTTATTCACACACCACAAATGAACACAAAAGTTTTGTTATCCAAGTTTGTGTAATTCCACTAGTTCTACCCTAATAGCTCGGAATTTTATAAGAAAGAGATTTTTCTACACTTGTTTTAAAAAATGGATATGCATGCCTGAAACATGTTAAAGATTCAAATGACCTATGGATCCAAACCTTTTAAAGAGAATAACTTTAAATTTTCAAGTGAACTAGCTGAGGGATATTTACCCGTGTCAAACATGCCATTATTTTGAAAATTAACAAAAAGTTGACCTAACGATCAAAGATGATTGTAAAGTGATTCATCTTGCATAACAGGCTATATTTTTGTAAGGATAACTTATGGATTGGGAGTCATCACTCAGTTAAAATCCCCCACATGCCCCTTTTCCCGACCATCACATAGCCTGATATATAAAAACTAAAAAGAGTTTACTATCCCTAAAAATTACAAACACTTTTTGGAGTTATCTCTCTCTACATTTGTGCATTGTGAATTTCCATTTTATATGTATACTTTTTTCTTAAATCAAAATTTGCGTTTTTACTTTCCCTTCATCTTGTAAAAAAAAAAGAAAAGATAAAAGGCAAATAGATCACAACAAAATGAAAATTTTAGAGTTTATGAATGGAAACAATTTAAAGCAATAAAAAATTCTAAGTAAAGAAAATTTATTCTCACACCACAAATGAACACAAAAGTTTTTTTATCCAAGTTTGGGAAATTCCACTGGTTCAACCCTAATTGCTTGGAATTTTATAAGAAAGAGATTTTTCTACACATGTTTTAAAAAATGGATATGTATGCTTGAAACATGTTAAAGATGCAAATGACCTATGGATCCAAACCTTTTAAAGATAATAACATTAAATTCCCAAGTTAACGTGCGGTGGGATATGTACCCGAGACAAACAAGCAATTATTTTTCCCATTTATGAAAAGCTGACCTAACAATCATAGCTGATTGTAACATGATTTATCATAAGTAACTGGCTATATTTTTTTAATGATTTGGAGTCAACACGTAGTTAAAAATCGCCGCCTACCCCTTTTTCCGATGATTGCAGAACCTGTTAAATAAAAACTAAAAAGAGTTTACAATCCCTAAAAATTACAAACACTTTTTGGAATTATCTCTCTCTACATTTGGGCCTTGTCAATTTCCATTTTAGATTAATACATTTTTCTTAAATCAAAATTTGAGTTTTCACTTTCCCTTCTTCTCGTAAAGAAAACAAAGAGATAAAAGGCAAATGGATGACAACAAAATGAAATTTTTAGAGTTTATCTATCGAAAGAATTTAAAGCAATAAAAAATTGTAAGTAAAGAAAATTTATTCACCCACAACAAATGAACACAAAAGTTTTTTTATCCAAGTTTGGGTAATTCAACTAGTTCAACCCTAATAGCTTGGAATTTTAAAAGAAAGAGATTTTTCTACACATGTTTTAAAAAATTTATATGCATGCTTTGAACATATTAAAGATCAAAATGACGTATGGATCAAAACCTTTTAAAGAGAATAACTTTAAATTCTTGAATGAACATGCGCATGGATATTTACCCATGTCAAACTAGCCATTATTTTGCAACTTTACAAAAAGTTGACCTAACGATCATAGCTGATTGTCAAGTGATTTATCATCCGGGATATATTTTTGTCATGAATGACTTATGGATTGGAGATTTTATAGTTCAACCCTTATAGTTCAGAATTTTATCAGAAGGAGAATTTTCTACACATGTTTTAAAAAAGGGATATGCATGCTTGAAACATGTTAATGATTCAAATGACCTATGAATCCAAACCTTTTAAAGAGAATAACATTAAATTCTCAAGTGAACGTGCGGAGGGATATTTACCCGAGTCAAACAAGCCATTATTTTGCCCATTTATAGAAAGCTGACCTAACGATCATAGATGATTGTAAAGTAATTTATCATGCGTAACGGGCTATATTTTTTCAAGGAATGATTTATGGATTGGGAGTCAACACTCAGTTAAAAATCCCTCGCCTGCCCCTTTTCCGGATGAATGCAGAACATGATATATAAAAAGTAGAAACAATTTACAATCCCTAAAAATTACAGACACTTTTTGGAATTATCACTCTCAACGTTTTGTGCATTGTGAATTTCCATTTTAGATTTATAATTTTTCTTAAATCAAAATTTGAGTTTTCGCTTTCCCTTCATCTCATAAACAAAAAAAGAGATAAAAGGCAAATAGATCACAACAAAATGAAAATTTTAGAGTTTATGTATGGAAAAAATTTAAAGCAATACATAAATATAAGTACAAAAAATTTATTTACACACCACAAATGAACACAAAAGTTATGTTATACAAGTTTGGGTAATTCCACTAGTTCAACCCAAATAGCTCGGAAATTTATAAGAAAGAGGTTTTTCTACACATGTTTGAAAAAATGGATATGCATGCTTGAAACATGTTAAAGATTCAAATGACCTATGGATCCAAACCTTTTAAAGATAATAACATTATATTCTCAAGTGAACGTGCGGAGAGATATTTACTTGAGTCAAACAAGCCATTATTTTTCCCATTTATAAAAATTTGACCTATGATCATAGATGATTGTCAAGAGATTTATCATGCGTAACAGGTTATATTTTTGTAAGGAATGACTTATGGATTGGGATTCAACACTCAGTTAAAAATCCCCACCTCCCCCTTTTCCTTACGATTGCAAAACCTGATATATAAAAACTAAAATCTGTTTACAATCCCAAAATTTACAGACACTTTTTGGAATTATCTCTCTCTACATTTTTTCCTCGTAAATTTACATTTTAGATGTATACATTTTCTAAAATCAAAATTTGAGTTTTCACTTTCCCTTCATCTCGTAAACTAAAAAAAGAGATAAAAGGCAAATAGATCACAACAAAATGAAAATTTTAGAGTTTATGTGTGGAAATAATTTAAACCAATAAATAAATATAAGTAAAGAAAATTTATTTACACACCCCAAATGAACACAAAAATTTTGTTATCCAAGATTGGGTTATTCCACTAGTTCAACCCAAATAGCTCGGAATTTTATAAGAAAGTGGTTTTTCTACACATGTTTGAAAAATTGGATATGCATGCTTGAAACATGTTAAAGATTCAAATGACCTATGGATCCAAACCTTTTAAAGATAATAACATTAAATTTTCAAGGAAACGTGCGGAAGGATATTTACCTAGTCAAACAAGCCAATGTTTTTCCCATTTAAAAAAAGTTGACCTAACGATCATAGATGATTGTCAAGAGAATTATTATGCGTAACAGGTTATATTTTTGTAAGGAATGACTTATGGATTGGTATTCAATGCTAAGTTAAAAATCCCCGCCTCCCCCTTTTCCCGACGATTGCAAAACCAGATATAGAAAAACTAAAAAGTTTTTACAATCCCAAAAATTACAGACACTTTTTAGAATTATCTCTCTCTACATTTGTGCCTTGTATATTTTCCTTTTAGATGCATACTTTTTTCTTAAATCAAAATTTGAGTTTTCACTTTCCCTTCATCTCGTAAACAAAAAAAAAAGAGATAAAAGGCAAATAGATCTCAACAAAATGAAAATTTTAGAGTTTATGTGTGGAAATAATTTAAAGCAATAAACAAATGTGAGTAAAGAAATTTATTCACACACCAAAAATTAATACAAAATTTTTGTTATCCAAGTTTGTGTAATTCCACTAGCTTACACTAATAGCTCGGAATTTTATAAGAAAGAGATTTTTCTACACTTGTTTTACCAAATGGATATGCATGCTTGAAACATGTTAAAGATTCAAATGACATATGGATCCAAACCATTTAAAGAGAATAACTTTAAATTCTCAAGTGAACTAGCGGAGGGATATTTACCCATGTCAAACATGCCATTATTTTTTAACTTTACAAAAAGTTGACCAAACGATCATAAATGATTGTAAAGTGATTTATCATGTGTAACGGGCTATATTTTTTTAACTAATGACTTATGGTAGGGAGTCAACACTTAGTAAAAAATGCCCACATGCCCCTTTTCTCGACAATTGCAGAACATGATATATAAAAACTAAAAAGAGTTTACTATCCCTATAAATTACAACCACTTTTGGAATTATCTCTCTCTACATTTGTGCATTGTGATTCCATTTTAGATGTATACTTTTATCTTAAATCAAAATTTGAGTTTTCACTTTCCTCTCATCTCATAAACAAAAAAAAAGAGATAAAAGGCAAATAGATCGCAACAAAATGAAAATTATAGAGTTTATGTATGGAAAGAATTTAAAGCAATAAACAAATGTAAGTAAAGAAAATTTATTCTCACACCACAAATGAGCACTAGTTTTGTTATCCAAGTTTGGGTAATTCCACTAGTTCAACCGTTATAGTTCGGAATTTTATAAAAAGGAGATTTTTCTACACATGTTTTAAAAAAGGGATATGCATGCTTGAAACAAGTTAATAATTCATATGACCTATGAATCCATACCTTTTAAAGATAATAACATTAAATTCTAGTGTGAACATGCGGTGGGATATTTAATCGAGTCAAACAAGCCATTATTTTGCCCATTTACAAAAATCTAACCAAACGATCATAGATGATTGTAAAGTTATTTATCATGCATAACGAGCTATATGTTTTCAAGGAATGACTTATGGATTGGGAGTCAACACTCAGTTAAAAATCCCTTATGTGCCCCTTTTCCCGATGAATGCAGAACCTGACATATAAAAACTAGAAAGGGGTTACAATCCCTAAAACTTACAGACACTTTTTGGAATTATCTCTCTCCACATTTGAGCATTTTGAATTTCCATTTTAGATAAATACATTTTCTTAAATAAAAATTTGAGTTTTCACTTTCCCTTCATCTCCTAAACAAAAAAAAAAAGAGATAAAAGTCAAATAGATCACAAAATAATGAAAATTTTAGAGTTTTAGTATGGAAAGAATTTAAAGCAATAAAAACATGTAAGTAAATAAAATTTATTCACACACCACAAATGAACACAAAAGTTTTGTAATAAAATTTTGGGAAATTCCACCAGTTCAACCCTAATAGCTCGGAACTTTATAAGAAAGAGATTTTTTGACAAATGTTTTAAAAAGTGGATATGCATGCTTGAAACATGTTAAAGATTCAAAAGACCTATGGATCCAATCCTTTTGAAGAGAATAACATTAAATTCCCAAGTGAATGTGCGGTGGGATATTTACCCGAGTCAAACAAGCCATTATTTTGCCAATTTACAAAAAGATAACCTAACAATCATAGATGATTGTAAAGTGATTTATCATGTGTAACCGTCTATATTTTTTAAATGAATGGCTTTTGGATTTGGAGTCAACACTCAGATAAAAATCCCATGCCTCCCCCTTTTCTCGACGATTGCAGAACCTGATATATAAAAACTAAAAAGAGTTCACAATCCCTAAAAATTACAGTCACTTTTCATAATTATTTCTCTCTACATTTGTGCATTGGGCATTTCCCTTTTAGATGTACACTTTTTTCTTAAATCAAAACTTGAGTTTTCACCTTTCGTACATCTCGTTGTCAAAAAAAAGAGATCAAAGCCAAATATATCACAACAAAATAAAAATTTTTGAATTTATGTATGGAAAGAATTTAAAGCAATAAACAAATGTAACTAAAGAAAATTTATTCACACCCAAAAATGAATACAAAAGTTTTGTTATCCAAATTTTGGGAAATTCAACTAGTTCAACACTAATTGCTCGGAATTTTATAAGAAAGAGATTTTTCTACACATGTTTTAAAAATTGGATATGCATGCTTGAATCATCTTAAAGATGAAAATTACATATGGATCCAAACGTTTTAAAGAGAATAACAATAAATTCTCAAGTGAATGTGCGGTGGGATATTTACTCCAGTCAAACAAGCCTTTATGTTGCCCATTTACAAAAAGCAGACTTAACGATCATAGATGATTGTAAAGTGATTTACCATGCGTAATGGGCAATATTTTTTTACGGAATTACTTATGGATTGGGAGTCAACACTCAGTTAAAAATCCCCCGCCTCCCCCTTTTCCCAAAGATTGCAGAACCTGATTCAAAAAAACATAAAAGAGTTTACAATCCCTAAAAATTTCAAACACTTTTTGGAATTATCTCTCTCTACATTTGTGCATTGTGCATTTCCATTTTAGATGTATACTTTTTTCTTTAATCAAAACTTGTCTTTCCTCTATCTCTTCATTTCGTAAACAATCAAAGATATAAAAGGCAAATAGATTGAAACAAAATGAAAATTTTAGAGTTTACTTATGGAAGTAATTTAAAACAATAATGAAAATTTATTCACACACCACAAATGAACACAAAAGTTTTGTTTTTCAAGTTTGGGAAATTCCACTAGTTCAACCCTAGTAGCTTGGAATTTTAAGAAATGGATATACATGCTTGAAACATGTTAAAGATGCAAATGACCTTTGCATCCAAACACTTTTAAAGAATATAACATTAAATTCTCAAGTGAACGTGCAGAGGGATATTTACCCAACTCAAACCAGCCATTATTTTCCCCATTTACAAAAAGTTAACCTCACGATCATAGATGATTGTAAAGTGAATTATCATGCCTAACGGGCTATATTTTTGTAAGGAATGACTTATGGATTGGGAGTCAACACTCAATTAAAAATCCCCCGCCTCCCCCTTTTATTGTCGATAGCACAACCCGATATATAAAAACTAGAAAGAGTTTACAATTCCTAAAAATTACATATACTTTTTGGAAATATCTCTGTCTAAATTTGTGCATTATGTATTTCCATTTTAGATGTATACTTTTTTTTGTAAATTAAAACATGAGTTTTCACTTTCCCTTCATCTCGTAAACTAAAAAATGAGATAAAAGGAAAACAGATCACAACATAATGAAAATTTTAGAGTTTATGTATGGACAGAATTTAACACAATAAACAAATGTAGGTAAAGAAAATTTATTCACAAACCAAAAATAAACATTAAATTTTTTTTATCCAAGTTTGGGAAATTCCACTAGTTCAATCCTGATAGCTCAGAATTTTATAAGAAAGAGATTTTTCTACACATTTTTTAAAAAAGGGATATGCATGCTTCAAACATGTTAAAGATGCAAATTACATATGAATCCAAACCATTTAAAGAGAATAACATTAAATTCTCAAGCAAACGTGCGGTGGGTTATTTACCCAAGTCAAATAAGCCATTATTTTGCCCATTTAGAAAAAGCTGACCTAATGATAATAGATGATTATAAAGTGATTTATCATGCGTAACTGGCTATATTTTTGTAGGAAATGACTTATGGATTGGGAGTCAACACTCAGTTAAAAATCCCTCACCTCCCCCATTTCCAGACATTTGCAGAATCTGATATATAAAAACTAAAAAGAGTTTACAAACCCTTAAAATTACAGACACTTTTTGGAATTATCTCTCTCTACATTTGTGCATTGTGCATTTCCATATTAGATGTATACTTTTTTCTTAAATCAAAACTTAAATTTTCACTTTCCCTTCATCTCGCAAACAAAAACAAAGAGATAAAAGGTAAATAGATCACAAAAAAATGATAATTTTAGAGTTTATGTATGAAAATAATTTAAAGAAATAAATAAATGTAAGTAAAAAAAATTTATTCTCGCACCACAAATGAACACAAAAGTTTTACTATCCAAGTTGAGAATAGTTCAACCCTAATAGCTCGGAATTTTTTTAGAAAGAGATTTTTCGACACATGTTTTAAAAAATGGATACGTATGCTTCAAACATGTTAAAGATGCAAATGACCTATGGATCCAAACCTTTTAAAGAGAATAACAATAAATTCTCAACTGAACGTACAATGGGATATTTACCCGAGTCAAAGAATCCATTATTTTGCAAATTAACAAAAAACTGACCTAACTATCATAGATGATTGTAAAGTGATTTATTATTCGTAAAAAATATAAGTAAAGAAAATTTATTCACACACCAGAAAGGAACACAAAAGTTTTGTTATCCAAGTTTGGGAAATTCCACTAGTTCAACCCTAAGAGGTCGAAATTTTATAAGAAAGAGATTTTTCTACACATGTTTTAATAAATGGATATGCGTGCTTGAAACATGTTAAAGATGAAAATGACCTATGGATCCAATAATTTTAAACAAAATAACATTAAATTTTCAAGTGAACGTACAATGGGATATTTACCAGAGTCAAACAAGCCTTTATTTTGCCCATTTACAAAAAGCTGACCTAACGATCATAGATGATAGTAAAGTGATTAATCATGCGTAATGGGCTATTTTTTTTTGTAAGGAATCACTTATGGATTAGGAGTCAATACTTAGTTAAAATTTCCCCGCCTCCCCCTTTTCCCGACGATTACAAAACCTAATATATAAAAACTAAAAAGAGTTCACAATCCCTAAAAATTACAAACACTTTTTGGAATTATTTCTCTCTAATTTTGTGCATTGTGCATTTCTATTTTAGATGTATACTTTTTTCTCCAATCAAAACATGAGTTTTCACTTTCCCTTCATCTCGTAAACAAAAAAAAGATATAAAAGGCAAATAGGTCACAACAAAATGAAAATGTTAGAGTTTATATATGGAAAAAATTTAAAGCAGGAAAAAAATGTAAATAAAGAAAATTTATTCACACACCACAAATGAAGACAAAATTTTTGTTATCCAAGTTTGGGTAATTCCACTAGTTCAACCCTAATTGTTCGGAGTTTTATAAGAAAGAGATTTTTCTACACATGTTTTGAAAAATTGATATGCATGTTTGAAACATGTTAAAGATGCAAATGACCAATGGATCCAAACCTTTTAAAGAGAATAACATTAAATTCTCAAGTGAATGTGTGGTGGAATCTTTACCTGAGTCAAACAAACCATTATTTTACCAATTTACAAAAAGTTGTCCTAACAATCATAGATGATTGTAAAGTGATTTATCATGCGTAACAGGCTATATTTTTGTAACGAATGACTTATGGATTGGGAGTCAACACTTAGTTTAAAACCCCCCACCTCCCTCTTTTCCCGAAGATTGCAGAACCTGATATATAAAAACTAAAAAGAGTTTATAGTCACTAAGAATTACAGACAATTTTTAGAATTATCTCTAATTGCATTTGGGCATTATGCATTTCCACTTCAGATGTATACTTTTTTCTTCAATCAAAACTTGAGTTTTCACTTTACCTTCATCTCGTAAACAAAAAAAAGAGATAAAAAGGAAATTCATCACAACAAAATGAAAATTTTAGAGTTTATGTATGGAAAGAATTTAAAGCAATAAACAAATGTAAGCATAGAAAATGTTTTAACACACCACAAATGAACAGAAAAGTTTTGTTTTCAAAGTTTCCGTAATTCTACTTGTTCAATCCTAATAGCTCGGAATTTTATAAGAAAGAAATTTTTGTACACATGTTTTAAAATTTTGATATGCATGCTTAAAACATTTAAAGATGCAAATGACCTATTGATCCAAACCTTTTAAAACGAATAATATTAAATTCTCAAGTGAACGTGCGGTGGGATATTTACCCGAGTCAAACAAGCCATTATTTTGCCCATTTACAAAAAGCTGACCTAACAATCATAGATGATTGTAAAGTGATTTATCTTGTGTAACGGGGTATATTTTTGTAAGGAATGACTTATGGATTGGGAGTCAACACTCACTAAAAAATCACCCGCCTCCTCCTTTTCCCGACGATTGCAAAACCTTATATATAAAAACTAAAAAGAGTTTACAAACCCTCAAAATTATAGAAACTTTTTGGAATTATCTCTCTCTACTTTTGTGCATTATGCATTTCCATTTTAGATGTATACTTTTTTGTTAAATCAAAAATTAAGTTTTTGCTTTCCCTTCATCTCGCAAACAAAAAAAGATAAAAGGAAAATAGATCACAAACAAATGTAGGAAAAGAAAATTGATTCACACACCACAAATCAACACAAAAGTTTTGATATCCAGGTTTGGGTAATTCCACTAGTTCAACCTTAGAAGCTCAGAATTTTATAAGAAAGAGATTTTTCTACACATGTTTTAAAAAAAGCATATGAATGTTTAAACATGTTAAAGATGCAAATAACCTATGGATCAAAACCTTTTAAAGAGAATAACATTAAATTCTCAAGTGAACGTGCGGTGGGATATTTACGTTAGTCAAACAAGCCATTATTTTTCCCATTTTGAAAAAGCTGACCTAAGGATCATAGATGATTGTAAAGTGATTTACCATGCATAA